>NW_026555312.1:17708500-19060500 GCF_021234165.1 Pteronotus mesoamericanus
TTGGACCACTTTCTTACACCATATACAAAAATAACTCGAGTGAATCCAGGAGTTAAATGTAAGACAAGACACCATAAAACCCCTAAAAGAAAACAGACAATAAACATTTTGACATTGGTCTTAGAAATATTTTTTTAGACACGTCTCCCTGGGGCAATGGCAACAAAGCAAAAATAAACAAATGTTATTACATCAAACTAAAAACCTTTTGCACAATGAAGAATATCAACAGAACAAAAAGACAAACTACTGAATCTGAAAATATGTTTGCAAATAATATATCTAATAAGAGGTTAATACCTAAAATGTATACAGATCATACAACTCAACGTTTAAAAATATCCAAACTATCCAATTAAAAAATGAACAGAAGACCCACATGGACATTCCTCCAAAGGAGACATAAAAATGCCAATAGACATGTAAAAAGATGCTCAGCATTACTAAACATAAGGGAAATGAAAATCAAAACCAAAAAATATCACCTCACACATGTTGGATTGGCTATTACCTAAAAGGCAACAAATAACAACTTTTGGCAAGGATGTGGAAAAAAGGGAACTCCTGTGCACTGCTCATAGGAAATAGTTTGGTGGTTTCTCAACAAATTAAAAATTAGAATTACCATATGATCCAACAATTCTACTTCTGGGTATTTATCTGAATAAAATAAAAACACTGATTCGAGAACATATATACACTCCTATATTCATTGCGGCATTATTTACAATAGCCAAGATATGGAAGCAGCCCCAGTGTTTATTAATAGATGAATGGATAAAGAAGATGTATATAGACACAACAGAATATTACTCAGCCATAAAAAAGAATGAATTCTTGCCTTTTGCATCAACGTGATCAATGTGATTGGACCTATAGGGTATATGCTAAGTGAAATAAGTCAGAGAAGGACAATTATGATATAATTTCACTTATGTATGAAGTCTAAAATAACAAAACAAATGAAGAAATAAATAAAACAAAACAGAAACAAATTAATAGATTCAGAGAACAAACTCGTGGTTGCCGGAGGAAAAAGGAGTCAGAGGAAGGGTGGAAAAGGTGAAGGGGAATAAGAGGTACAAATTTTCATAAAATCACAGGGATGTAATGTACAGCATATGCAATATAGTAAAAAATATTGTAATAACTATGTGTGGTGTCAGGTGGGCACTAGACTTATCAGGGTGATCGCTTTGTTAGGTATGTAAATGTCAAATTACTATGTTGTATGACCGAAACTAATGTAATATTGTATGTTAACTATGTTTTAATCTGTCATTTATTTTATTCTTAAGTTTATTTTTATTGTATTTTTTCCATTACCATTCACCCCTTATACCCCCTTCCACCTCCACCCACTCTCCACCCCCTGCAATCACCACGCTGTTGCCTGTGTCCATGAGTTCTTTTTCTTTTTTGCTCGATCCCTCTACCCACAAACATCTCCCGAGAGCTGTCAGCCTGCTCTCTATCTATGGGTCTGTCTCTGTTGAGCTTCTTAGTTCAGTTTGTTGGTTAGATTCCACATGTGAGTGAAATTATATGGTATTTGCCTTTCTCTGACTGGAGGGAGGGTGGCAAGGAGAGAGAGATATGAGAGGGAGAGAGACAGACAGACAGACAAACAGACATCGATTTGTTGTTTCACTTCTTTTATGCATTCACTGGTTGATTCTTATATAGGCCCTGACTGGAGATTGAACCCGAAACCTTGGTCTATTGGGACGACACTCTAACCAGCTGAGCTACCTAGCCAGAGCTGTTAACTGTATTTTAATTTAAAAATTTATTTGAGAAGATTTTCACATATATACGTGAAATAATATAGGTTACAGAAATTACTTTGTGTGATACCTCTTAAATAAGAACTAGTTTTTAAAAAGGCAAAAATTCTTCAGCAGCAACCAAACAAGGAAAAAGCATAGCATTGTGCCATGAACATTAAAACGTTATGGTCAGGAACAGAAGCAGAAAGTTCTGAAGTGTCATGGCTCTTAAGAATATATACCTCCATCCCCAGAAGAAGTACTAAGGAAAGAAGATAATTGCAACACTATAATTTTGAGAAAAGTGAAGTAAGGGTGATAAGATAGTCTTGAGACAAAGCAAGAAAAAATACCTAAGGAGCTCAAATTTTCCAAAAGTAAGAAGTCAATCCAGAGTCTATAACTAAAGTACATAGTTAAAAATACAGTTATAAAGTATCCAATCTCAATGAATTTTATAATTTTTTCTTAAGTTTAGAGAAATTTTTGTTGGTAAAGAAATGTTTAATGAAGGTCAACAAATAGTTTATTTTTCTTCTGCTAAGTTTAAGTAAAATTGTAATTTTAACAAATATAGGATTATTTTATTTTGAAATAATTATTTATATGCCGGTTATTTTTCCACAGACCTACCTATGCATCCAACTATCGATATAATATCAGTCAGCAGGTTACTTTCCATATTTCATTTAATCTGCACAATGTTTTCAAGCAATTTTGAGAAAAAACTTTAAAATTCGAAGATTTGAAGTACAAACACATGTCTCACTTCTTTTAATAAATCAGAAGGTCTGACAGCACTGGGGCCACATGCTCACTTTACAACAATCTGCTCCACCTGAGAGACACCGTCCCCTCGGCCTGGGACATTTCTCCCCAGTCTGTCCCAGTCCTTGCCACTCCCCATACGTCCCTGGCAATGGGGAGAGCTTTGGCCCCTATTCATCATTTCACTTGCACTTTGACTTTTCTTAAAGTAGGGAAATATTTGTTAACATCCATGTGGAAAATCCTAAGGGAGACAGAGGTTGAGTGAGTTTTCTTAAACCCAGGGCATCTCCATCAGCAAGGTTCCATTTGACTCCAGAAGGCACATCAGCCTGCCATTGAGGCTTCGAGAAAGAGAGATGCAGAATGATGTTCACCAAGTGCCACTGCTGACTTTTTTTCTTTGGCCATGTGATTATATGTGAGTCATTGCTTTTATTTTTTGTACTTTTCTGCATTCTGTGACTTTTCTTTTCTGCATTCTTTGACTTAAACATGAAAAATGCATCATTTTTATTTTAAGAAATCAGGAGTTATATTTGAATATAATATACCTACATAAATATACATATATTCATACATAATTACATGTTTATATACATATAACTGCTACAAAGAGGTAAAGGAAAATGATACATAGTATTCTTATAATGAAGAAGAGTGCAGACCCTTGGACATAGTCTAAGTACTTTCCCCTGATTGAATCAGATGGATTTTTTATTATAATCTTCAGACACTTCAGGGAATCCTCTTTCCTAGATATAAAGGTAAATGGAACTTGTATATGAAGCATTTATTTATCAGGCTTTAAGACTCTTTAGGATTTTTAAACAGCAGAAGAAAAATATATTTTTAATACCACAAAAGAAAAACAATTTTCAAAAGAAGGTCAAGTCAATTCCAGAGAAACCACATTCAAATTAGGGAGATATTTCTTTTTCTCTCAATACTGACAAGGATCTTAGTCTGACGATATAATGAGGTTTTAGTTAAGTTATATTTGGCTAATTGTCCTGATGGTTGTGTTTAACTTACAAAGTCATATTATTTCCCCTTCAAATTATTCAATTCCGTCCCCGGGGTTCTAACCACCATACTGTTCTCCAGAAGATGATAATGTGCACTAGGAGCAGAGGCAGCACTTGTCCCCCTTGATATGCTTCCAAATTACACTTTTTTCTTATTTAAAAACCTAACAGAGGTATTGATGTTTTTTACATTATAATGGACTTCAGTAAATATAAACTACTCTAAATATGCTGAAATAACCATCACAAAACATAAAAGCAACAGAGATTGAAATTGTGTATTTCAAAAATATTTTCTTTCAAATTATACCAGCAAATGAAATGGCATTTCCTATTTTGATAGCTATAGTAACAAAGGTAAGAGTTCTTTGGACAATGGCATAATTTTATACTTTTTAATTCAGCCTTTGTATTTTGTCTCTGCATTTTCTATTTTGCAGACTATGTTGTGCCTCCTCCCTCTGGTCTCCTAGGCCAGACCCTGCTTCACACAGAATCAGTGCTCAGCCTTTGGGATCTAGTAAATACCAGTTCCCATTTTCCATCATCTCCTTTTGAGAAGACAAATATTTCTTTGTCTAGAATCAAGTTTTCCCTTTATCACCAACTCTTTGACTTTGAATGAATTCCTTAGTCTATTTCTCACACCCCCACAATATGCAATAGAGAGAAAAATGTCAATTTTTTTACCACACAGGAATACTTTGTTTGTATGCAAGAGGCAGTTATATGTTATATAAGATTCAATGTATTAAATATGTTTGCATACTTAATGAATCATTACATGAAAAGGACTTAATATTTGGCACACGCTGCTCAATGCATGTTAACAATTAGTACTGTTTATAGGTTCATTGAACAAATATTTCTCGAGTGTCTACTATTCAATACATGCTGAACACTGTTTTAGTACTGATCATAAATCAGTGAATAAAATAGACAAAATTCTTTTCCTTCATGGAGCTTACATTCTAAAGGTGAAGTCAACCAACTAAATAAGTATAATATATAGGATGTTTGGAGGTGATAAGCACTATAGAGACAAATGAAGCAGTAAAGAAGAATAAAGAGTATTGAGGGAGGGTAGGAGGTGGTTGATTTGTAATTTGAATAAGGTGGCCAGAGAAGGCATTGCTGGGAAAGTATGATTGGAACAAAGGCTTGAAGGAAGTAAGGGAAAGAGCAAGAAAGCTATCTGGGAAAGTGTGTTCCATGCAGCGGGAAGAGCATGTGTGAGCAACAATGAGGTGGCCGAGGTAGCTAAGCACAGGGACCAGGGGAGCAAGTAGTAGGATTTCATTCTGTGAATGAAGTAGTTATATAAACCCAAAACCCACAGTATTAGATTGCTAGGGCTGCATAACAAAGAACCACAGCTTGGATGGCTTGTACAATAGAAATGTATCTCCTTACAGTCCTGGAGGCTAGAAGTCTGAGATCAAGGTATCAGTAAGGTTGGCTTCTTCTGAGGACTCATTAGTAGAGTTGGTTTCATCTTGGCTTGCAGATGGCCATGTCCTCCCGGAGTCCTCACATGGTCTCCCCTATGTGTTTGTCTGTGTCCTAACCCCTTCCTGTTGTATTAGTGCCCTCTCCAATGACCTCATTTAGCCTTAATCACCTCTTTAAAGGCCTTATCTTTACATGTAGTCACATTCTGAGGTGCTGGGGCTTTGGACTTCAACATATGAATCTGGAGAAGAGAACACAATTCACATAACAGTCCATAATACCCACAGTAATTTCCTTCATGATCACACATACCGTGGTGAAGCCCCTTACAAGGACAAAGTTTCCTTCCTACTTCAAAGACTGGTTATGGGATTCTGGTGTCAGATAATTCCATTGCTTCCCTTTGCATTTATGGAATTGCTTACCAGGTTTGGGAATGTTCCCAAGGTTCACAACAGGAACAGTTTTGCATTATGAGTCGGCTATGTGAAATGAAGCCATTTCCTCCATGGAATACGTAGGAAAGCACAGAGACAACTGCTAAGAGAAGAGAAAGAACATAGTCATGAGGAAAACAGCTACTTGGAAGTTTCCTAATTTCTCTATTTTTAAGGCTGGTACTCAAAAAAAAAGTTCTAACTCAATAGCCATAAATTCAACAGATGGGCAAACTACTTGGTAAGCATTTCTCTTCTGAAAGGATAACAAAAGTCAGTCGTCTCAAATTCCATACCTCCACACTCTCTCATGCTTGGCGGAGCCCAGGAGTGCTCACTGATTAAGAGTTCTAGCTGAAGGATTGTTTTCACCCTGTTACTGGAACCCAGAGTTTATGCTCCAGAACAAGCTTAATCACTTCATTCTTGGGAGACATTCCTTCCCTTCAGTTTGGGATGAACCTTTGGCCCAATTGAATGCCATAGGCAGAATTTATGTCTACCTGAAAGTTCTGCTCTTGACTGCCACACCTTCTGAGTTTGCAAAACTCTTTTTTAATTGTCTTTTTTTTTTTCTGTCTGTACTGTATCCTTAATTAGAAAAATCCTCACTGCTACCTTCACCTGACACATTCAATGTCTCAAGGCAAGTCAAACTAAGCTAAAAGGAAAAAGTGCTAAGTATGTAAATCATTCTTTTGAAATTTTTGCCCATATTTTATTATATTCTAACCATGAATAAAAAATTTTTAGTAGAAAAATTTTACTAAGTTTTACTAAAAATTTCTTAGTAGAAAAAAAAATTTTTTTATTCATGGTTAGAATATAATAAAATATGGTAAAAGATGCATGTATTTATGAGGCCTTCAAAGCTCCTCTGGGCTCTGATGTTTTGCCACTTACCCACTGTGCATGACCTTGAGCAGGGTACCTCAGCTCTTTGTGTGTTGGTTACCTCACCTGAAAAATAAAGATAGATGTGCCTAATCTTAGGATGACTCAGGAGAACATAAAGAGTAAATATATGCAATCTAAATTAGTGACTGATCCTGGCAAGGACTATAGAAATGTTTTTTGTCATTATCTTCCTTATTCTCTTTTCCTGGGAAATTGCTCAAAAGACAGAGGGACATTTGGTGCTGCAAAGCAAATATCTGGGTTAATGAAATGTATAAATCAAAGAATTAGCAAAATTAATTACTACTACTTCTTCTCCTAGTGAAATAAGAATATTAATGAAGCATTTATTTAAATAATTATTATGGACTTTCCTTTTTTGTAATCAGCAATTGCTCTCAAGAAGAAAAAATGTATTTTTTTAATTATTACTTTGGGGGGAATAGCTCCCAAAATAATAAGATATCTCTAAAAATGTGAATCAGTTAATAACAGCTTGTAGTAAGTAATAACTGCACCGGCTTCCATTTGAAGAGCACTTGTTCAGTGTCAGGTACTCCATTTACTATCTCATTTAGTTTTCAAAAAAATCCTTATAGAGCTATCATCGTCTTTATTTTACAGTTAAAGAAATTGAAGCCCAGAGAGTTTCAATGACCTGACCAATAGCTGGTGGGTGACAGAGCTGATTTCAAATCAAGGTCTGTAGCCCTCCACACCTATGGTCCTTAAATTTAGATTCTTGATTGCAAAGGGATGACATTACTAGACAATGGGTCAGGCCTTCAGTTGGTAGTGCCAGTTGGCTTCAGAGGCTGTACCACAATAGTTACAGGGCAATGTACCAACTATTTCTAGAAGAGTGTGCAAACTGTAGTAATTCACTGGAAATTCTTAGTTTTTTATTAACTTGAAAATTTAAATAATCTATGCGAAGAGATCAAGTTTGAGAGAAAATATTGTGTAATAATAAAAATTATACTTGATAAATCATTCATATACCATTGCTCGGCACAAATAAAAAATAAAGACGCGGTCCCTACAATGTCTTTTTAAAGAGAGCACAGTATGGTAGAATCCATCCCTGCACTTTACCTTTCACTGTGCATGTTACAAAAATCATTTGCTGGAATCATGACCTCAGGCTGAAAGGAAACCACACAATGGGCAATTAAAATGAGGAGCTGCACCAGACTATCCAGGTGCCAGGAATCTGGACTCATCAGTAATGATTTGCCTTACTTAAAAAGTCAGCAGAACCAGAAAAGATTTTTTTAAATGCTTCTGATCCTTTGATGTGACATTTTTCCCCTGAGATCCAGTTTCCTCACTTTTCTTGATCAACGTTGGCAACTCACTAAGTTTATTAACAGGAGGTGTTGACAGGTTAATTACAGGAGGAAATTAATGCACATCAGAGACCAAGGTGATCACTCCTACTTTCATTTACTTTCCATTGTAAATGATTTGCTACAGCTTTTCATTCACTTCATGGGCAGTGTTTGGAAACAATGAAGTTGCAGGGAATTGTGGACTCTAAGCTAGGACTGTGCTTTTACTAGAAACTTGGCAAGGACTCATTTGTATAGAATATTAAAGATAACCTAAACACAAATTATTAGTTTTCTGGGGCTTTCATAACAAAGTACCACAAGCTGAGTGCTTTAAACCACAGAAATCTATTGTCTCACATTTCTGAAGGTTAGAAGGCCAAGATCAAAGTATCGCCAGGGCCTTGTTCTCTGAAAGTTACAAGGGCAGAATCTGTCCCAGGCGTCTCTCTCAGCTCTGGTAGGCCCTTGGCTTGTGGCAGTGTAACTCCAATGTCTACATGGTGTTCTCCCTTTCTGTGTGCTTCTGTGTCCGAATTTTCCTCTTTCTGAGGATACCCTAATGACCTTATTTTAACTTGATTCTATTTGTAAAGACCGTATCTCCACATACAAGTACATTATGAAGTACTGGGGGCTAGGACTTCAACACGGGAATTGGGAGGGGGGATTCAACCCATAACACGTAGTATAACTATCCCATTAATGATGTCTCTAGCAGCTGAGGTTGCTGAGGGAAAAGGCAAGTTCCTTGTTATATGGTAAAAGGTGAGCTTCAAGGTCACACAGACCTGGGTATAAATCCCAACCTTGTCATTTACAAGTTGTGGTCTTATGGAAGTTACTTGTATTAATTGTAAAAAAGTAGGTAATATCTACTTTGAAGTTATTTTTTTAAAGTGATCCTTTAAAAATATACTTATTTTATACATTTAATAAATGTATAGTTTATAAATATTAATTTATATAATCCTTATAACAACCCTAGGAGGTAGATACAGTGGTCACATAGAAGGCATGCAAAAGTTAAGTAACTTCCCTCAGTCATACAACTAGCAAGAAGCAGAGACACATTAAAACTGGCAGCCAGGCCCAAGACCTAAGGGTTCCACCAGCAGCGCCAGTTCTGTTTACCAAAAGTGGTCCACCAGGCCTTTGCATTCCGTGCAATAGATCATGTCTTGTTTACCTTATATCAAAATATTTTACTGGCTTCGCATCTGACTCAGAACAAAAGCTAAGGTCCTTTACTATGTCCTACAAGCAGTTGGAGATCTCAACTCTGCCAGCTTTGTGACCTCATCTCCTATTCTCCCCCTTAGTCCTTCTGCTCCAGATATGCTGCAGTTCTCGAACATTCAGGCATTCTGACTCGGCCTTTGCCTTTGCTGTTCCCTCTGGCTGTAATGCTTTTCACATTGTTTCCAAAAGACTTGCTCCAGTTCTTTGTGTAAAAGGCACCCATCTCTCTACTTGGCCACCTTCTATGCACCTTATGCTGCTGGGATTTTTTTCTCATGTCACTCATTATCGTAATATATGTTTCTTGTTTGTTTATTGCTTCTCTCCCTGACCTTCGTGAGGATAGGGACCTTTCTTGTTTGTTTGCTGCTGTAATCTCAGTGCTTACTGAAAGACATATGCTCAATAAATATTTGTGAATGGAGAAATGAATCAATGAATTAGGTAACAGTAAGGCCTGATTATGTTTAATAAATAATAATTGCAATTCTTTAAATGCAGAAACCAAAATTTTTTGAAAGTGGTAGAGAACTGAGTTGAAAATCAAATGATTTTGGTCAGTGGATTTTTTTTCTTAGTAATTAGGAGGATGCATTGCTCCTGAAGTTCACCATGAATCAGGCTTTCCACATAGTGCGTGGGCATAGTGCCTGGGATGTGAGAGCACTCAGTCCCTGAGGGTTGAGGAAGAAGGAGCATGAGGAGAAGAAAGAAAGGAAAGGGCAGACGGGGCAAGGGATGGTATAGGACAGCAAAAAAATAAAAAAAGGTAAGGGAGGACATTTGAACAATTACCTATGCTGAGCACTACGCTTGTGATAGTGTTGGTGACAGATGAAAAACCAAGGTGGGCCAGTGAGAAGCTGTCCTGTGGTAGATGGTGCATGTGGTGGTCTGGTTGTCTGCAGGGAAGCGTGCTCTGAGTGCCTCCGTTCTTTGTTTCTTTTTTATGAAAAGAAAGGGTTTTCTCAGAATCCCTGAACACCACTTCTCTCAGCCACACAGTCATGCCAAGATCAGCAGTGAAACTTCTTAGACATGCAGTCACCTGCAGAAGCATTTTCTATCCTCAGTCGCAGGGAAAGTTGCTCAACCTCTTGTCAATGCATTTCCTTATTGGCTTGCAAAAGTCTAGATAAATTACGTTCTGAAGGGCTTTTCTGTCTACCGCTGTTCTCAGCAAAGCAAACAATAGCTTGCTAGTGAATCTGTGTGCCTGTGTCTATAGCAATAAACTGACACACTGAAAGGCTAGCAGAGGCAAATGCACTCCAAGGGAAGTGCGTTTGGCTTGCAATTCCAGAGGTTAAAAAAAAAAAAAAAAAAGGCCTAGCCTAGGTCATGTCCATGACTAATGAAAACTACCAGCCACCACTATTCTCTGGTCTAAAACAACAACCAGTGTTTATGGATAAGTGTGCTACAGTGATCTTTCCTCGGCCCAACCCCAGCATTCTCCTGTGAAATGTCCTTATCAGCCTTAATAGTCACCACATTCCATACCGATCTTTCTAGCAGGGGCTTGTGAAGCGATGCTACTATATAAGGTTATTTCCAGCTGCCAGTGGTGCTTTCACAGACAAAACTTCATGTTTCAGACCATTCTCCACCCAAACCAAAGGTAAGATGGAGAGACTTCTTGGAAGGGCTCCTTTGGGTGTGTGACCACAAAATGCAGAAATGTGCTGCTGTTAATAATGTCTCACGTCACTGTGCAGTCAACATTCCAAAATGTACTCCCTCTGCCATGGCCAGGTGGCTCAGCTAGTTGGAGCATTGTCCCATATACACTGAGGAGTTGCAGATTCTATTCCTGGTCAGAGCATATACCTAGGCTGCGGGTTCAATCCCCAGTAGGAGAGCCTTTGAGAGACAACCAATCACTGTTTCTCTCTCACATCGATGTTTCTTTTTCTCTTTTTCTCTCATTCCTCTCATTTATTTATGAAAAAGCAATAAAAAAAAGTGTCTTCAGGTGAGGATAAAAAGAAAAAAAGAAAAGAAAAAGAAAATGTATGCCCTTAATTGGAAATTTAGAAAGACAACTCTTTGGGATCACAGTTCACCAATGTACATTCTGCACTGACATTCACTGTATAGATTTGGAAGAGTGCCCCATGATTACTTCATTTTCAGAAAATGGAAGGAGGAGAGAATTCTGATATCCAGGTAATTTTCTCATAACTAAATTTTCTGATATCTAACTCAAAGTTCACACTGTAGAAGATGGATCAAGGCAGGACAGAGAGATCCAGAATCCATTTTATTTGATGAAGGTGGTAGAGTGGGATGCATTAACTGCCTTTGGAATATATATATATATATAAATTATTTATATATTTAGTTTTTCAAATACATTTGTCTCCACCTACCCCCCCACTGGAATATATTTTTAAATTTAACATTACAATGTATTTGAATATTCTGGATATGCACAAATTCTTCTTTATTCAACCAACACTTATCTGCAACACACTCTGCTGACATAAAAGTTGTGAATAGAAAGGGAGAAGATGTATAAGGAAAGTATGATCCAGAAATGTCTTAATTAAATTATGGGGGATAATGAATACTTAAATAATGTCAATAATTTTGTATTACTGAAAACAGAGAATGAAAATAAAAACATACTTCATATTATGAAATGAAATAAATCTTTCAAAAGTAATAAAAAGAGTCTCTATGATAAAAAAAACAGGTAAAAGTAAAAATTGTCCCCTGTAGTATTTAAAGTTGTTTGAATTTATTTTTACTACTAGGCATTACTAGAAAATGCTGATTGAGATCAAAGTGTTTTTCCAAACCACTGAATTATAAAAAAATAATTTATTAAGTGTAAAGAGGACCATTTCTGGTAGAACACATTTGGATTTTCTTCCCATTTCCTTTTTTTAAATTCTCTAAGTCAGCAAAAGCTTGTGTTAGTATTATTCTCATGAGACCCCTCCACATAGCCATGAAACCAATCTATAGAAAATTAATCAAAAAATGTCTTAGAAAAGGAACAATGAAAAAATACTTTTTTAAATCTTCTTTTGTTGGACTTCTCTTATACACATAAGAGTTGTTTAGTTGTTTTTTCCCTCCACAAAATACAGTTTCTTGAAGTTACCATAATGCAGAACTGCCTCATCCAATCGGGTGAAGGCCTTACAAAAAAGACTGGCCTCCTCTGAAGGACAGCAGACCACTTCTGCACTCTGACTCTCAGACTTCAGCTCTCCCCCACAGCCTGCTGGCCAACCCTGTTTTGGACTTGCCAGCCTCCAAAATTGCACAATGCATGGACGCATGCACACACAAGTGTGTGCACATGCAAGCACACATACATTTTAACGGTTCTAATTCTCTGGAGAATCTTGGCTAATATAGCCTCTAACAGCCTGCCCTCAACTCAGTCATCACAATGATGTTTTAACAAGATTTGTCAGGTCTTGTTCCTTCTGGTCTCTGGTGGATTCCCATCTCAATCAGAGACAAAGTCATGCTCTTTGCAGGAGCCTACAAATTTCTACAGGATCTGTACCTCTCTGGTCTAATCCACCATCCCTGCCCCACCACCATTCCTGCTGTAGCCACACTCCTTAATATTCCCTGAGGCTTGGGTTATTTGCTCTTACTATTCCCCTGTCTAGAACATTTCCCCCCAGATGTCTGCGTGACTCTTTCTTTCATCTCCTTCAAGCTTTTGTCACCTCCTCAGGGTTCCTCCTTAGTCACTGCTTAAATCACACATTTAAACTCTCCACTAGTGCCCTGACCTCCTTAAGCAGCCTTATTTTTCTCTATAGCACTTGTCACCTTCTAACTTGCTTACTTCTTGCTGCCCCTCTCTTGTTACCACTAGATTGTAAGCTGCATGAGGGCAGGAACTTTTTCTCTCCAGATTCCTATAGAGCCTTAGTAAATATTTGTTGAAATGAATGAATGCCTTCTGCTCTCTTTTGAATCTTTAAACTTTCTCCTTTGGCTCTTTCCCCTCAGCACTAGAAAAAACAAAATTTCTTCAAGAGTATCCATATTAACAAAACAAAACAAAAAAGACCAACCATGAAACCTTTCCTCTGGTCAATTCTCAGTCCTCTGCTAGTCTTGCTCTACACAGCCACTGAGTCATTTCATCAAAATCCAGATTTCACCTCTAGCTGGTATGGCTCAGTGAATTAAGCACTGGCCTGTGAACCAAGGGTCACTGGTTCGATTCCTAGTGTAGGGCACATTCCTGAGTTGCAGGCCAGGTCCTCAGCAGGGGGTGCACGAAATGTAACCATACACTGATGTTTTTCTCCCTCTCTTTCTCCCTCTCTTCCCCTCTCTAAAAAAAAATAAACAAAATCTTAAAGAAAAAATTCAGATTTCAGTCATGATATACAAACTGACGACATCCATTTGCATCCCAACGTCTATCCCAGCCCAGTCTTCTGGAGCTGCAGGTCCTGTAGGACAAACATCTCAAACTCAATATTTCCAACACTGAAGCCATTATCCTTCCCCAAACCTACCCTTCTCGTGTATCCCCTGTATTTGATATCCTTGTCTACCCAACATTCCCTTGTACCTCCTCCTCCTTCCTCAACCCCACTTACACATTTTCATGAAGTTCTTTCCATTTTATCTCCTAAAGTACTCTCAAATCCATCATCTTTTCAAGATCCTAGTTCAGACCCGCATACCTTTTTTTCATATTACTACCTAACCCCTCAATGGTCCTTCCGTCCTCTTGTTTTTTTCCTGCTGCTTTAATCCTCCATGGTTGCCAGAAGGTGTCCCTCCAAAATGCAAATCAGATTCTATCACACCGCACCTTAAAATACTTCATTGCTTCCCCACAGCAGTAAGAAGAAAAATATGGTCTTGGCCAGGTGGCTCAGTTGATGGGAGCATCATCCTATGCACCAAAAGTTTTTGGGTTTGATCTCCAGTCACAGCACATACCTAGGATGTAGGTTCAATGCCCGATGGGGGCATTATAGGAAGCAACATATCAATATTTCTCTCTCATATCAATGTTTCTCTCTCCTCCCACCCCCCCCCCACCTCAAATCAATAAACATAACTTCAGGTGAGGATTTAAAAAAAAATTTAAAAAGAAGAAAAGTCTAAAATCTTTTATGATCCACAGCCCACCTACCTTTTTCACCTGGTTTGCCCCACAGCCCTCCTGATCTATACTTTCCCTGTGGCAAACACAACATGTCCCCTCATCAGGCCTTCTTGACCTTATTCATGCTGACACGGGGCTTTTTATCTGCACAGCTAACTTGTACTTATTCCTAAAGCCTCACTTTGTGTAATGCCTTCAGCAGGGTGATTTAGATACTGTTTGAGTGCTCACGCCTTCACATATATACTTCTACTAGCATCTTTCACCTATTACTTTGAATCAAAGTTGTTTTCCTTTTCTTCCATCTTTCTAAACTTAACAATTTTTGAGGGCAAAGAATTTGTCTTTATACATTTTCTTATTCTTCATTCTTAGCTCAGTTGCTGGCATAAAATAACTGTTCAATGAATCTTACTTAAATAAAATGGCTGATTTCCTTGTCAGTTCATAGCTCAATAAATCTAATTAAATGAAATAAATAGACTATGACACTTGGACAGCTTGAGATTAACTAAAAGAGTGAAGCTACTTTCACCAGGAGCCTAGGAAAAGTATTGTATTATTAATGGAATGAAGATTACTTGTGTATTTCCACCAATGCAATGTATCAGAAATGGAAAGGGCGATTGAGGTGGCAAGTGGCGATGGGGGTGTGGGGAGAGAAAGGAATGATTTGGAACAGGGAGTTATGTCAGTGTGACAGCAACTAACCCTAAAGTCACTCTAATGTCAGTTCCCATTAACAAGAAGAATAACAAGGCAGTGGAGATATTCTAAAGTGGTTGCATAGAGAGAACAGGACTCTGCAGCTGAAGAGGAGACCTTGAATGCTTCCCAAGGAGAATGCTTGCCCACACTCAAAAATCCTTTCTGGAGTAACGATAGGAATGAGGAGGCTAAAATTCTCTTGATTCTTTCTTGAGGACTAAATGATAATGTGCACATAAAGGTGCATGGATTAAATGTCTAAATACAATGGACCTTTCTTAGGAATTCCATTGAGATCACTTCTTGTTCTACTAGAGGAAGAAGAAGTTAAAAAAAGGATATGTGTAAATAGGAGTGTATATGCTAATTGCCCATGTGTAGGAATTGGTATAAAATTGACCAGCTAAAAATGAGAATGTCATTGGCCACATTTTTAAACATAACATATAAGCTCTATACCACATGTATTCCTTTTAGTTTCACATCAATTCATTAATTCACAGTACTTGGGGCCAGTGGTTCCACATACTACTAATTGGTCAGATTGTACAATCCAGCTTGAGTTGCAAGAGTACTTAAAAGCAGCCTTATCAGATGACCAGCTGAAATCTGATTATACTTTTTTGTTTGTTTTATTTTAAGATTTTACTTACTTTTTTTTTTTTTTTTTTTTTTTTTTAGAGAAAGGGGAAAAGAGGGAGAGAAACATCAATGTGCGAGAGATGCATTGATTAGTTCCCTCTCACATGCCCCCAACAAGGGATCTGGCCTGCAACCCAGACATATGCCCTGACTGGGAATTGAACCAGCAACCTTTTGGTTCACAGGCCAGCACTCAATCCACTAAGCCACACCAGCCAGGGCTGATTACACTTTCTTTATGACATTGGATTATAATGTTCTGCAAGTTTGAATGGATGGCCATGTGGATAGGTCTCTGAACATTTGTTTCACCCAGAATAGCTAGAAAATTCTACTAGGAACTTCTTCATATATTTAGATTCAGGTTATTTCACTGTTTTTTTTTTTTTTTAAATGTATAAACTAGTTATCTATGGCACCAATAAATTTGGCACTTTGGTTAAAAAGAATGCATGAGCATTCTTATCGTAAATATGCTTGTTCAAAGTAATCATTTCCCTTTCCAAGGACAACTAGTAGAGTGAAAATAATGACTTGGGAGTCAATAGATGTGTTCTGTGTACCAACTATTCTGCTTACCAGCTATATGTATCCTATGAAAATTATTTAACTTCTTTGAGTCTGTTTTCTTATCTGCCAAATGTGTATAACATCAACTAATGGTGTTATAGATTAAACTAGATCTAAAATACTTAGAAGAATCCTGGCACATCATGAATATTTTTTAATTAACCCAGTCTAAATTTTTTTTTAACTATTAACATCTTTTTCTTTTTTACATTTTTTAAAATTTGTTTTTAAAGAGAGAGGAAGGGAGGGAGATAGAGAGGGAGAGGAACATCAATGAGAGAGAGAAACATCATTCAGTTGCCTCTCATATGTGCCTGACCGGGGACTGAAACCACAACCTGGGCACGTGCTCTGACTGGGAATTGAACTGGTGACCTTGTGTTTTGCAGTATGACACCCAACCAAAACAGCCACACTGGTCAAGGCTCAACTACTGATATCTTGTTTGCATAATGCACGGGTATATATACAATTCAGAATTCTCATTTTCTTTACTTAGAAGATCTGGATATTTTTCCCTTTTTAATTATCTGACAATTCTACGTTGTCTGTTCATTTATTCTGCATATATTTATTGAGCACTTACTACATGCCAGGCAATACCTTAGGCACTGAGGGTACAGCAGTGAATAAAAGAGATCAAGTCCATGCTCTCATGGAACTGATAATCTAGTAACTAAATAGGTTCCAATTTACAGTAAGTCAATTGCCAAAAACTACTGATGACTTCATTACCCCGAAATAAAATTTGTCTGCAGTTAGAGACAAACACTTATTTTTAATACCTGAATATTCTCAAATGTTTCCTTTTTAATCTTGAATTCATTTTTCCCTTGAGATTCTGTCTCTCATTTCCAGACTGAAGATCATTCTTTTTTTATAGAAAGAAGCAAAATAAGAGTTACATAATTCTATTTTCTCTGTCTCTCTCCTCTTCTCTCTTTATCTCTCTCTCCCTTTCATATAGTCAGGTTTTCTAGGCAGTATTGTCTCCCTTTGCTCTTCTTTGCATCCTGGACATAGTTTTCAAAGCAGCTTTGCTTATTCTAGCTCATTCTATACAAGAGCCCTGAGAGTAGCTGGTTATGCTCTTTTGTGTTTGCCTTTTGTATTAAGTCCTTTAAAATCTGAGTTTATGAATAAATTTGTAAGCCCATCAGAGCCTTTCTGGCTGCCACATTGGTTGCTGACTTCTACTCTCTCTCTTTTTTTTTTTTTTTAAATTAATTTATTTACTTTTTAAATACATTTGTCTCTGCCTTCCCCCCACCTCTTTCCCTTGCCCCCTCCCACCTTCCCTCCCTCAGCTCTTCCCCTTTGGTTTTGTCCATGAGTCCTTGCTATATGTTCCTTGACTTTCCCCTTCCCTTCCCTTTCCCTGCCCCCCCCCTTCCCTCTTGTCTCTGTTGATTTCTTTTCCTTTCAGTGTTGCTGGTCGTATTTTCCTTGCTTCTTTGCATTGTTGGTTAGGTTCCGCTTATAGGTGAGATCATATGGTATTTGTCTTTCGCCCCCTGGCTTATTTCGCTTAGCATGATGCTCTCCAGTTCCATCCATGCTGTCGCAAAGTTTAGTACTTCTTTTTTCTTTCTGCTGCGTAGTATTCCATTGTGTATATGTACCATAATTTTTTGATCCAGTCATCTACTGATGGGCATTTAGGTTGCTTCCAACACTTGGCTATTGTAAATTGTGCGGCTATGAACATTGGGGTGCATAGGTTCTTTTGTATTGGCGTTTTGGTGTTCTCAGGGTATAGTCCCAGCAGGGGAATCGCTGGATCAAAAGGCAGTTCCATTTTCAGCTTTTCTGAGGAAATTCCACACTGCTTTCCATAGTGGCTGCACCAGGCTGCATTCCCACCAACAGTGGACTAGGGTTCCCTTTTCTCCACAGCCTCGCCAGCACCTGTTGTTTGTGGATCTGTTTATGATGGCCCTTCCGACCGGTGTGAGGTGGTACCTCATGGTGGTTTTGATCTGCATTTCTCTGATGGCTAGTGATGCAGAGCATCCTTTCAAATGCCTCTGGGCCCTCTGTATCTCCTCCTTAGAAAAGCATCTGCCCAGGTCCTTTGCCCATTTTTTGATTGGATCGTTTGTCTTCTTGGAGTAAAGTCGAGTGAGTTCTTTGTATATCTTGGAGATCAAACCTCTATCTGATGTATCATTAGCAAATATATTTTCCCATATGGTTGGCTCCCTTTTCATTTTGCTGATGTTTTCTTTAGCCGTGCAGAAGCTTCTTATTTTGATGAGGTCCCACTTGTTTATTCTTTCCTTTATGTCCCTTGCTTTAGGAGACATATCAGTGAAAAAATTGCTGCGTGGGATGTCTGAGAGTTTCCTGCCAATGTTCTCCTCTAGGACTTTGATGGTGTTGCGACTTCTATTTAAGTCTTTGATCCATCTTGAGTTTATTTTTGTGTATGGTGTCAGCTGATGATCCAATTTCAATTTTTTGCATGTAGCCATCCAGCTCTCCCAACACCATTTGTTGAACAGGCTGTTATTGCCCCATTTTATGCTTCTGCCCCCTTTGTCAAATATTAGATGTCCATAGAGAGCTGGGCTTATTTCTGGGCTTTCTATTCTGTTCCACTGGTCTATGGGTCTGTTCTTGTGCCAGTACCAGATTGTTTTGAGTATAGTGGCTTTGTAGTAGAGTTTGATGTCCGGTATTGTGATCCCTCCTACTTTGTGTTTCTTTCTCAAAATTGCTGCAGCTATTCGAGGTCGTTTATGGTTCCATATAAATTTTTGAAATGTCTGTTCTATTTCTGTGAAATACGTCATTGGTATCTTAATAGGGATTGCGTTGAATCTATAAATTGCTTTTGGTAGTATGGACATTTTGAGGATATTAATTCTTCCAATCCATGTGCACGGTATATGCTTCCATTTATTTGTGTCTTCCTTAATTTCTTTTTTCAATGTTGTATAGTTTTCTGCATACAGGTCTTTTGTGTCTTTGGTTAAATTTATCCCTAGGTACTTTATCTTTTTTCGTGCTATATCGAATGGTATATTTTTCCTGATTTCTTCTTCTTCTATTGCATTGCTGGTGTACAAAAACGCCTTTGATTTCTGAATGTTGACTTTGTATCCTGCTGTTTTGCCAAATTCACTTATTAGGTTGAGGAGTTTTTTGGTAGAGTCTACAGGGTTCTCTATGTACACTATCATGTCATCTACAAACAATGATAGTTTTACTTCCTCCTTTCCTATTTGGATGCCTTTTATCTCTTTCTCTTGTCTGACCGCTGTGGCTAGGACTTCCAATACGATGTTGAAAAGAAGCGGTGAGAGCGGACATCCTTGTCGTGTTCCCGATCTTAGTGGGAAAGCTTTCAGTTTTTGCCCGTTGAGTATGATATTGGCTGTAGGTTTTTCATATATGGCCTTTATTACGTTGAGGAATGCCCCATTGATTCCCATTTTGCTGAGTGTTTTGATCATAAATGGGTGCTGTACCTTGTCAAATGCTTTTTCTGCATCTATCGAGATGATCATGTGGTTTTTGTCTTTTCTTTGATTTATGTGGTGTATCACGTTTACTGATTTGCGTATATTGTACCATCCCTGCATCCCTGGGATGAATCCCACTTGATCGTGATGGATAATCTTTTGAATGTATTGCTGGATGCGGTTTGCCAATATTTTGTTGAGGATTTTAGCATCTATGTTCATCAGCGAAATTGGCCTGTAGTTTTCTTTCTTTGTAGGATCTTTATCTGGTTTTGGGATCAGGGTGATGCTGGCCTCATAGAAGGAGTCTGGCAGTCTTCCCTCCTCTTGGATTTTTTGGAATAGTCTGAGAAGGACAGGGGTTAGCTCTTCCTTAAATGTTTTGTTAAATTCTCCTGGGAAACCGTCTGGCCCCGGGCTTTTGTGTGCTGGGAGTTTCTTGATGACTGCTTCAATTTCCACAACTGTTATCGGTCTGTTCAAGCTTTCTGTTTCTTCCTCCTTCAGTGTTGGAAGATTATACTTTTCTAAAAATTTGTCCATTTCATCCAGATTTTCAAATTTCTTGGCATATAATTGTTCATAATAGTTTCTGATAATCATTTGTATTTCTGTGGTATCAGTTGTTATTTCTCCTCTTTCATTTCTGATATTATAATTTGGGTCCTCTCCCTTTTTTTCTTGATGAGTCTGCTTAAAGGTTTGTCCACTTTATGAATCTTTTCAAAGAACCAGCTTCTGGATTGGTTGATCCTTTGAATTGTTCTTTTTGTCTCTATGTCATTCAGTTCTGCTCTAATCTTGACTATTTCCTTCCTTCTACTTGCTCTGGGATTTATTTGTTGTTGTTTCTCCAGTTCTTCAAGTTGTAGTGTTAGGTCTTTTATTTGAAATGTTTCTATCTTTTTAAGGTAAGCCTGTATTGCTATGAACTTCCCTCTCAGGACCACCTTTGCTGTGTCCCATAGGTTTTGGACAGTTGTCTGTTCATTTTCATTTGTTTCCAGAAATTTTTTGATTTCTTCTCTTATCTCATTATTGACCCATTCATTTTTTAATAGTGTACTGTTCAGTCTCCATGAGTTTCCAAGTTTTTGAAGTTTCTCTTTGAGTTTGATTTCGAGTTTCAAGGCCTTGTGGTCTGAGAAAAAGTTTGGTATTATTTCAATTTTCCTGAATTTACTGAGGCTTGCTTTGTGTCCTATCATGTGGTCTATCTTTGAAAAACTGCCATGAGCATTTGAAAAGAATGTGTATTTTTCTTCTCTGGGATGTAAGATTCTATATATGTCAGTTAAGTCTCTTTGATTCAGTGTTTCATTCAGCGCCACGATATGTTTATTAATGTTTTGTTTGGAAGATCTGTCCATTTTTGACAGTGGGGTGTTGAAATCCCCTACTATCAGTGTGTTGCTATCTACATCTTTTTTGAAGTCATCCAACAATTTCCTTATAAACTTGGGGGCTCCTATATTGGGAGCATATAAGTTTACAATGTTGATGTCTTCTTGATAGATTCTTCCTTTAAGTATGATAAAGTGCCCCTCTGGGTCTCTCTTTATGGCCTTTGCTTTGAAATCTACTTTGTCTGATACAAGTATGGCAACGCCAGCCTTTTTCTCATGTCCATTTGCTTGGAATATTGTTTTCCATCCCTTTACTTTCAATCTGTGTAGGTCTTTTGCTCTGAGGTGGGTCTCTTGTAGGCAGCATATGTGTGGGTCATGTTTTCTTATCCATTCAGCTACCCTGTGTCTTTTGATTGGGGCATTTAGTCCATTCACATTGAGAGATATTACTGATAGAAACTTACTCATCTTTTCTCTTTGTACTTGTGTTCCTCTCTGTCTCATTCTTTTCCTTCATCTGCTTAAACCAGTCCCCTTAGCATATCTTGGAGTGCTGGTTTGGTAGAGATGTATTCTTTTAGCTTTCTTTTGTCTGGGAAACTCCGTATTTCTCCTTCTATTTTAATGGAGAGCCTAGCTGGGTAGAGCAGCCTTGGCTGTAGGCCCTTGCTTTTCATGGCTTGGAATATTTGTTGCCATTCCCTTCTGGCTTGGAGTGTTTCTGTTGAGAAGTCAGCTCCTAGGCGTATCGGGGCCCCCTTGTATGTTACTTTCTCCTTCTCCCTTGCTGCCTTAAGGATTCTCTCTTTGTCTTTGACATTTGCCATTTTAATGATGATGTGTCTTGGAGAGGACCTCCTTGGGTCCTTCTTGAGTGGGGTCCTCTGTGCCTCCTGGATCCAGGAGAGCCTTTCTCTCTTCAAATTAGGGAAATTTTCCATCATTACTTTTTCGAGGAGGTTCTCTATTCCTTGCTCCTCTTCTTCTCCTTCTGGTATCCCTATTATACGGATATTATTACGTTTCAGGTTGTCCTCCATTTCCCTAAATGCTTCTTCATTCTTTTTGAGCCGTTTTTCCATTTCTTGTTCTTTCTGGGAGCTTTTTTCTACCTTGTCCTCCATCTCACTGATTCGATCCTCAGCTTCATCCAGCCTGCTTTGGATTCCTTCTACTGTGTTCTTCAATTCAGAAATGGTATTCTTCATATCCTCTTGTGTCTTCTTGATAGTTTCTATGTCCTTTTCCAGGCTGATATAGTTTGCTGTAAGATCCTGATAGTTTCTCTGCAGTTTCTCATAGTTCTCTTTGAGCTGGCTGAGCTCATTGAGCTTCCTTAGAACCATTGTTTTAAATTCCATATCTGATAGTTCCCTTGCCTCTATTTCATTGAGCTCGCTCTGTGGGGAGTCCCCTTTTCCACTCATTTGGGGGGAACTTCTTTTTCTTCCCATTTTTGTGAGAGTCTGTTAAGTATTTTTGTCCTTTACTTTTCTTTCTGGGCTTGCCTCTGATGATGTCAGTTGTTGACCCTATAGGGCCTTGGGTTGTTTGTTTGAGCCTTTCAGGAGTCTAATGCCTGTGTCTGACTCCTGCTTGGAGCAGCTCTGTGACCCCTTCGGTCAGGGCTGGGCTATTTTTTGGGATCTCTCTGCGCTCTCACGAGAGCTCCTTGAGCGCATTCCCAGCGCGGCAGGGTCCCCCACCTGCCTGGGCTCGCATGTGTTTGCCCCAGACCAGGGGGCTTATTCGCGACCTCCCATGCTCATCTGGCCTCCCTGGCACGCGAGCTTCGCGGCACTGGTCCGTTTAGGGTCTTCTATTGTGTGTTTTCCCCGCTTTTGGCTCTTTGGGTGCGTTGCTTGCCCTCGCCAAATGGGGACTATGGAAATGGGAGGAAATCAGTTCTAGGACTCTCCGGTTAATCCTGTTTCTGGTCTCTCCTCCAGGGACTCTGGGCAGCTCTACTTATTTTGTGGGCTGCTCCGCAATCGCGGCGGGTAGGTCAATTTACGCCTGCCCTTGCCCCTCTGTGCAATCCCTCGCAGGCCGTATGGGTGCCAGTCTGTGTGAGGCCTTGCCGGTAGGTCCAAGCGTTCGCCAGCCCGCGTGGGTCACACACACGCTCGCCAACCCTCGCCAGTCACTCGGCGCAAGTGTGCGCGCCTGCTCTGGGTGTTTTGGGGGTTTCTATGTTTGCTTTTCGGCTTTTGGCTCTTTGGGGGTGTGGCCTCTTCCCGCGCAATGGAGACTTCGGCAAGGAGAAGGAGTCGGGACTCCCCATTCCTCCTCCCGTTCTTTCCCCAATGCCTCCGTTTCTAGTCTCCCCTTAGGGGCCTCTGGGCAGTTCTGTGACCCCTTCGGCCGAGGATCCAACCCCTGTGCGGACTGCGTTTCAATCGCAGGCAGTCTGGTTCATGCGCGCCCCGCTTCTGCCTCTTTGGGGTCGCGCCTTTCCAGCCCACAACAGAGACTACTGAACGGGGAGGGAGTCGGGACTCCCCGGTTCCTCCTCCCATTCTTTCCCCAATGCCTCCGTCTCCAGTCTCTCCTCAAGGCTCTCCCAGCCAGTCTGCACTCAGCCCCGCAGCTCACACGCCTACAAGCTGTGTGCGGAGCGCACAAAAGGCAGGTTAATTGATTCCCTTTTGCCTGAGCGAGATGGTAGCTGCAGAGTGGGAAGTGCGTTATCACCCGGGCTCCACCGGCCGCAGTGTCAGTTCTCTTCACAAAGTTTTCCTCACCGGTCTTTTCCCAGGCACCAGCCCACCCTGCTGCCGCCTGTACCCAGCGATCAAGGAGGGGGGCTGCCGCTGCAACTTTTGCGTTTGCCCTTTAAATGTCTTTTTGCATCCCCAGCCACCTGTCTCTGGCAGAGAGCGCCCCTAAGCTTTTTGGGGTTGCGTTTTGTCTGTATTTTCTCGGCTTTAGCTGCTGTAGTTTAGGGGTTCCTGTTTATGATTCAGACCCCATTCTTCTCGGGGGACGCTAACTGGCCGTTTCAATGTCCCTCTGGTGCCAGTGCCCGTGCGCACCCAGTCCACCCTCTCGAGCCTCCACCGCAATTCTCACCCGTTGGGATGTGTGAGAGTCGAATCCACTGTCTGCGGCACCAAGGCTCCTCTCCCACTATCGCTCCACTGCTTTCCAGGTGATTACTCCATTATTTAGTTGCAATTCCAGTTTGGTTTTGGGAGGAGGTCAGCGTGACTCCCTTTCACTCCTCCGCCATCTTTTCTCCGAGCCTTCTACTCTCTTTACTAAACTTAATTACATGATGCATTCTGTCTCTCTTTCTCTCTTGAGTCATATACCCTTTTACATCTCCAGCGAAAGCACTGAAATTTGTAACAGCCTTCCTAAAATCTAAGATCATAATGATTCTTTAGACTTATACTGGCCAACTAGCCATATATACTATTATAAATTTTCCAGAGGTCACATTTTAAAAAGTAAAGTAAAATAAAACAGGTAAAATTAATTTTAATAGTATGTTTTATTTAACCTAATATATCCAAAATACTAGCATTTGAAGATGTAATCAATGACAAATTATTAACAAAATATTTTACATTTTTTGTTCTAAGTCCTGTAATCAGGTGTGTATTTTATATTTACAGCACATCTTATTCAGACTATCTCCATTTCAATCATTTGATAGGCCCCTGACCAACATGTTGCCCAGCACAGCTATAGACCTATCATGCAGGAGCTGTTCATGCTATTTATTACTTTCTTTTAGTATTAAGCAATTCCTTTACTTAATACATTTAGTTTGTAAAAACTTTGACAAAGGGTAAAAGTGTTTTAAGTTCTGAAACTGAGTCACTTGGAAGGGATTTTTACTATATTATGAGCTCGAGTCTTACAACTTTTGCTTCCTCTTTCTCATAACTTGCATATTAACGTATCTGACAATATCATTTGAAATAATCATCACCTTAGTAGGTGGTCACTAGTCATTTCTGTCTCTGTTTTCCTCACCTCCACTCTCCATTGCTTTTCATCCTCAGTGTTTTACTTTGTCATGAAAACAAAAAAGAATAGATTAATCTTGTTGTAAAAGATATCAGGTAAACAAACAAATTGGAAAATGTTTGTTCTCATTAATAAGCAAATAAATGCAACATGAAAGAACAATTGGGAGCTATTTTTCCTATTAAATTTGTGACTAGCTTTTAAATTAAATGACAACACCCAGTGAGAATGAAACCTTGTAAACTGTTTCTCACATACTATTAGTGATATTGTCACATCCTTTGAGGAAAAACCTGAGAATATGGGTAAATGATGTTAAAAATATTCATTCCATTTGATCCTACAATCATCCAGCAGGGAATCTGTCTATAGAAATTATCAGAGATATTGATCATAATATTCACATGGAATGTTTACTTCAGAATTATTCCTGAGATCAAAAAGTGAAAACAACCTCAATATCCAAACAGGAAATGGAATAACTAACCTACCCTATGTTCATTAAGCAACATATTAAATATGTATTAAATTATGATTATGTAAAGCTTTCAAGAACAAAAATACAGGAATATGTTAAGTGAAAAGCATAGAATGAAATTATATATGTATATAATTCTATGAAACATGTAAGTCAAAAAAAGATACTAGGAAATTACAAACAAAAATAAAACAGTGGTTCTGTTTCAGTAGTGGGATGAAAATGACCTTTTCATTGCTGTGTAATTCATGTTTTCAGCAAAAACTTTCACAATTTATTTTAATAAATAAAACTGTACATTTTAAAAGTCATTAGTATGGTGTTAAGTTGTTGCAGAAGCAAATTCAGGCATGTCCAGTTGCCCAAGAAAGGACCTGAGTCCTGATCCTAATGAGCTCTGAGTCCTAAGCACAACTTTATAAGGCTTCTTGGCCTCAGCTTTCTTATCTATAAACATGAGCAACAGAAGTACATGTAAATGACATTATAAATTTTCCAGGATAAAATTTTATGATTTTACAAAAGTATGAACCAAAACGATCTCTACTAGATGTTATAGTGAGAGTGAAATGAGATAATGTTTATGAAAGCAACTTAAAGTATAAAAAGCAGTATACCATTTTACATTGATATGTACTACCAATAAAATTTATCTCTGTAACTACACTGTGTGTTGGACTTTGGCAAAATAATAAAATTTTGAATGTCAATTTATGTACATATTTTACTGTTTCTTTTTTTGATTGGATATGGAAGGTGTTGCAACAAATTGATGGAGATGAAACAGCTTCCTAAACAAGTGTGGTTACTCTACATTTTGCATACAACAGCTTACCTCTTGCTTAATTTACTGCTATAGGAAACCACATTCTTACACTAATATACCAATCAGCAAGACATTTATTCTAACTCATTTTAAAACTTTTCATTTTCATGCATAAATTAATGTATTCCACAGATGTATATATTCCAACCAAGCTGAAATGTGTCAGGCACTATATAAGCATTTGGCCAAAGAATAAAAGAGATATGATACCTCAGAGTTAATGCTTCTGGCCATGATGCAGGCATAGGAAATATACTTTGCCTCCTTGTACAATCAGAAGAAGGACAACAAAGTTAAAAACAAAAATAACGAGAACTGCCAGAAAATGGAACTGTATAGAAGTCTGACAACCAGGGAGTGATGGATGAAACATTCATCCAGACTGGTAGGAGGGGCAGAGATGGGAAGCTGGGACAGAGGGGATGTGTGGCAAGGCAGTGGCTGGAGGAATGGGCAGGTGAGGCAGCTGGCAGATGGGGCAGTCAAACATTTGCATGCTGATAAACCAGGAGGAAGAGCTGGGGAGTGAGACAGACCACGCAATCCAGAGGTCCGGGGAAGGAAAAGAAAGCCTCAAAACCTCTGGCTGTAAAAATCTGTGAGGGTTGCAATGGCAGGAGAAACTCCCAGCCTCACAGGAGAGCTCGTTGGAGAGACCCACTGGGTCCTAGAATGTGCACAAACCCACTCACCTGTGAATCAGCACCAGAAAGGCCCAATTTGCTTGTGGGTAGTGGGGGAAGTGATTGAAAGCCAGCCGAAAGCCGAGCAAGCAGCTTTGTCCCCTCTCAGATGCCTCCCCGACACACAGCATCACAACACAGCGAGCTGGGTTGCCCCACCCTGGCAAACACCTAAGGCTCTGCCCCTCCCAACATAACAGGCACACTGAGATGAAGAAATACGGCCCAAATGAAAGAACAGATCAAAGCTCCAAAAATAGAACTAAGCAATGAAGAGAGCCAACCTATCAGATGCAGAGTTCAAAACACCGGTAATCTGGATGCTCACTGAATAGGTTGAGGATGGTCGCAAAATGGAGGAAAAAATGAAGGCTACACAAAGTGAAATAAAGAAAAATGTACAGGGAACCAACAGTAAAGGCAAGGAAACCGGCACTCAAATCAACAATTGGGAGCAGAAGGAAGAGGTAAACATTCAACCAGAACAGAATGAAGAAACAAGAATGCAAAAAATTGAGGAGAGGCTTAGGAACCTCTGGGACAACTTTAAACATTCCAACATCCAAATCATAGGGCTGCCAGAAGGAGAAGAGGAAGAGCAAGAAATTGCAAACTTATTTGAAAAAATAATGGAGGAGAACTTTCCCAATCTGGCCAAGGAAATAGACTTCCCAGAGAGCCAGGAAGCTCAGAGAGCCCCAAAGAAGTTGGACCCAACGAAGCACACACCAAGGCACATCGTAATTACATTACCCCAGATTAAAGACAAGGAGAGAATCTTAAAAGCAGCAAGAGAAAAGGAGACCGTTACCCACCAAGGAGTTCCTGTCAGACTATCAGCTGATTTCTCAAAAGAAACCTTGCAGGCAAGAAGTGGCTGGAAAGAAGTATTTGAAGTCATGAAAGCCAAGGAACCTACATCCAAGATTCCTCTATCGAGCAGAGCTATCATTTAGAATGGAAGGGCAGATAAAGTGCTTCCCAGAGAAGGTCAGGTTAAAGGACTTCATCATCACCAAGCCCTTATTATATGAAATGTTACAGGGACTTATCTAAGAAAAAGAAGGAGATCAAAAACGATGAACAGTAAAATGACAACAAACTCACAACTATCAACAACTGAACCTAAAGAAAAACAAAAAAACAAGAATAAAAACAAATAAACAAAAAAGAAATCTATTTTTGGACCTTGTCATGTAGAGAAGTCAGAGAGAAAACAATTCACACAAAATATCAGTACCATCATCCCCTCATTCTGTTCCTTAATATTTCCATTTCATTTAAAGAAAAGAAAAAATTAGCACAAAAAAGAAAAACCAGATATATGAAAAATCACACTCAGAAATTGCTTTCACATGTCACAAGGGTGTGAAACAAAAAAAAGAGCAATCAGTGCACTGATCACAAATCTAGCTGATTACTGTCAACTCTACGAGGTCTGCTGTTCTTCTGACTAGTAGCAAAAGTTTTGATCATGTGTCAGCTAATATGGAAACAGATATTTTCACATATTTGTCAAATAACTTTTTCACTTTAATTCAGGGCTGAAGAAAATGCCTGTTTCTTCAGAGGTAAAAGATGAGGTAGTGAGTGGGTTGAGTCCTGGACCAGGAGCCACATAGTATGTGGGTTTTCCCTCCAGTTATATCATCTGCCTTCTTTGTGACTCACTGTCTTTGATCCTTCATGTTTTAATGCATGCCTCAAAAGAGGCTTGTGAGAACGATCCCATCCATGAAGAGGTTACTAGCATCATCTAATAAAATAAACAGTACTGTACAAGTAGGTGTCATTATTGAGATCAGACTTTCCTTGTGATTGCTAATGATCATGATATCTGAACATAGAAAGAGACCTAATTTTTAAAAGTGAAGATGCAAAAACAATGCCAGAGACCAAACTGCAATGTATTATCAATGGGAGACTGTGTCACAGTATATTTAAAAAGAGAAAGTTTATGTATTAAAAATAAAATGTACATTCAACTAGAATGGCTATGAGAGATGGTTTTTAGAAAATTCCAGGAAAACAAACGAAACCTTAAAAGCATACCGACTCTAATTTAAATCACTTTAAAAAGCTGGAAAACTTGAGAACAAATGAATTCATAAACATTGTAAAACAAAGCTGTTCTTTTTACTGTTCTTAATAATTACTGTGGCATTGATCAGATACTTTAAACACTCAGGTGAGCTGAGGCAGAGTGAGAAAAAGGGAGACAGACATTGAAAGAGTATGCCTCTTATGTGGAGAAAACTGGCTTCAGCACACTCTTGTGTTTATTAAATATTTTGTGCAAAGTCTGGGTTGCAGGCTACATTACCAGAGTTCTTGGGAAATGTGCTCTATAGTGATCTTTCTGATAAAAGCCCTTACTTTTTAGATGAGAAGGATGACTGAGATAACTAAGCTTCAATCATTTAATTTAATCTTGTCCTGCTTGGGTTAGAATGCGGACATCCTGATTCCTAATCTTCTTGCTGCCTTTTCATCATTTTCCACATTTACAAGATACAATCATTTAATTATTGGGCAGTTTTTCTAAACTCATTTTTGGGTACTGTCTAGCCACCACCACTCAAAATTATGACACATATTTCCTATATATGGACATGAATCAAAATGAATTATATCTTGATAATTTTGTAATATTCCTTGAGATTAGAGATACAAACAAAAGAGAGTAGAATCTATTCTTATGTTTTTCCATGTGAATAAAAAAAGTTTAAAATGTAAATTGCTAAAAAATTAATTTTTTAAAATTGTAGATTATTAAACTCAGTATTACTTTAAGAAAGTATAGCAGCAGGGATTCAAGACTAAGTGACATTATTAATATTAATAGATAAAGGTAGACAGATACATAATCTTTGGGAGAAATATGAGCTATTTCTCAGAGTTTAAAAAGGGACTGTTAGAATCTTTCTGCTAGGTCACTTTCACTTGAGGAACATTTATCAATGGTATTGGATTGCCTTTTTTGGGGGCTTCAAGAGACCATAGGCAGAATGTTTTCAGCAAAGATCATAATTTTGGATCCCTCAAACCCTTTATTGAGAATGCAGATCATGTATTTGTCACTACTTCATGGGCTGATCTAAAATTTTCTAGAATGTTAGCTACAAAATTTAGACACTAATCCCTGTAATGACACTTAGCATAGATATAAAAAAGTTTTCCTTATCATAACTTACATTTATAGTGTCATCACACTAAATATAGCCTCAAACTTCTCTTCGTTCCTCTATTCCAGAGCTATGCACGAAATTATGTTATGATCTGCATTCATTGCTATCTATAATTGTGGCATTCACAAACAATCCCACTATAACAAACTATACTTACATTTTCATTTCATTATAATCAAAATAATGAGGCTATTGATGGATTTTTCTATTTTCCCTTTTAATAGCTTCTTAAAATTGAATTGAGGCCCTTTTATACATCAATCTGTCTTCAGAGATGAAACTTTTATTAGCATGCATTTTCAGTTTCTATGAAGCAGTTAAAATTGAAAGTCACTTCATATTTGTAAGTTTAAATTCCATTAATTATAAATATGGGACAGGGATCCAAGGTGGCAAAGAAGTAAGTAGAAGCTACACTAACCTCCTCCCAGGACCAATCTGAAATTACAACTAAATCATAGAGAAATCATCCAGAATAACCAACTGAACACTAGCCAGAGAGAAGCCTTATAATCACAGAGAGTCAGAAAAAAAACACTTCACCAGAGCATGACTGATAGGAAATGCAGAGGAGATATGACAGGTCTGAATGGACTCCCATGGGCGGCAGTTGAAGTGCCAGATGGATATTTCAGTGGTGGGAGGGATCCCCCAGAGAAGTGTCGAGTTTAAACCCTAAACCGGGCTCTGTAGCCTACAGCACCAGAGCCAGAAAGGAACGAAGATAGCATCCAGCTGTGAAAAGCAACAGGGTTTCTGTCTGCCAGGGATTGGTGGCTGGAGATGCAGAGAGCCACTTAAATGGTCCAAGCAGAAAATTTTGTTTGCAGCCATATACCCTGGGCACCAGCAAAGGGAGAGCAGAGTGGACTGGAGATGCTTGATGAGAGTCTGGGGTTGGTGGTTCTGGGAAGAAAACTAAAGGCACAGCTGCCAGGATCCCTGTGCTAAATCATTCACCATACTGCAGGAGCCATTACTCTTAGACAGAGCACTCCTCTCTGAACGGCATCAGCCTGAGGGGAAACAATACTTCTGAATGCAAGAATTACTCTGTCCTGACCTGTGGTGCTTAAGCCAGGATGCTGGTTACAGCTTGATTAGCTCAACAACTGATCAGTTTTCTGGCTGATTAGTTTAATAGCTAAGGTGGAAAATACAAAGCAACCAAAATGGGAAGACAAAGAAACAGACTCCATATGAAAGAACAAGTGAATTTTCCAAAAGAATAGATGAAATGGAGGCAAGTGATTTATCAGATAGAGCGTTTAGTGTAATTATTATAAGGATACTCAACAGCTTGAAAAAAGACATAGAAACCATAATAAAAAAAACTTGTCAGATAAAGGATGCAATATCTGAAATAAATAATACACTGGAAGGAATAAACAGTAGGTTAGGTGAGGCAGAGGATAGAATCAGTGTTTTGGAAAACAGGGTAGAAAAAAACACCTAGGCAGAGAGCAAAAGGAAAAAAAAATTAACAAATGAGGAGAGCTTAAGAAACATCTTGGAGAACATGAAGCATAACAACATCCACATCATGGGAATACCAGAAGGAGAGGAGAACAAGCAAGAGATAGAGAACATATTTGAAGAAATAATGACCAAATTCCCTAATCTGGTGAAGGAAAAAGTCACACATCCAGGAAGCTCAGAGAGCTCCATATAAGCTGGACCCAATAAGGCCTGCACCAAGACACATCATAACTAAAATGATGGGGCTTAAAGACAAGAAGAGAATTCTAAAAGCTGCAAGAGAAAAGCAGGGTGTTAACTACCAGGGAGCACCAATTAGACTGGAATCTGATTACTCAACAGAGACATTTCAGGCCAGAAGGGAGTGGAGTGAAAGAGTCAAGGTGATGAAAAGCAAGGACCTAGCACCAAGGCTACTTTACACAGCAAGGCTATCATTTTAAATTGAGGGAGAAATACAGAGCTTCCCAGACAAGGAAAATCTAAAGGAGTTTGTTAACACCAAACCAGTACTGCAACAAATGTACAAGAGCTTGCTTTAAGAAGAAAAGGAAAAGCAAAAGAAAAAAAAGGAGAGGAAAATGGTCTAACAATAAAATGGCACTACATATGTATCTATCAACAATCACCTTAACTGTAAATGGCTTAAATGATCTGACCAAAAGACAGAAAATAGCTGAATGGATTAGAAAACAAAACCCATATATATATATGCTGCCTCCAAGAGACCATTATCAGATCGAACAATACACACAGACTAAAAGTAAAGGGGTGGAAAAAGACATTTCATGCAAATGGAAGAGAAAAAAAAGCTGAGGTAGCAGTACTTGTATCTGACAAAACAGACTTTAAAACCAAAACTATAGTAAGAGATAAAGAAGGACACTGCATAATCACAACAATCGAACAAGAGCATATAACCCTAGTAAACATTTACATACCCAACATAGGATTACCTAAATATGTGAAACAAATTTTGATGGACATAAAAGGAGAACTCAAAAGAAGTATAGTCATAGTCAAGGATTTTATCACCCCATTGACTTCAATGGATAGATCTTCCAGGCAGAAAAAATCAACAAGGAGACAGTAGCCTTAAATGACACACTAGATCACATGGATTTAATTGATATCTTCAGAGCATTTCATCCCAAAGAGCAGAATATACACACATTTCAAGTGTACATGGAACATTTTCTAGGATAGAACATATGTGAGGATACAAAACAAGTCTCAATAAATTTAAGAAGATTGAAATCATATCAAGCCTTTTCTTTGACCATAATGCTATGAAACTAGAAATCAATGATAAGAACACTGAAAAACATGCAAAGACATAGAAGCTAAATAACATATTATTAAACAATGAATGGTATAACAATGAGATCAAGGAAGAAATCAAAAGATACCTTGGAACAAATGAAAATGAAGATACAGCAGTCCAAAAACTATGGGACAGCAGGAAAGCAATTCTAAGAGGGAAATTCATAGCATTACAGGCCTATCTCAAAAAAAAAAAACAAGAAAAAGCTCAAACAAATTATTAACTTCACACTTAAAAGAACTTGAAAAAGAAAAACAAATAAAACCCACAGTGAGTAGTAGGAAGTAATAAAGATCAGAGCAGAAATAAATAAAACAGACTCTAAAAAAAAATGATACAAAAGATCAATGAATCCAAGAGCTGGTTCTTTGAAAAGATAAATAAGATTGACAAACCCTTAATTAGACTCACCAAGAAAAAAAGAGAAAAGACCCAAATAAATAAAATCAGAAAAAAAGAGGAGACAGAACAGCTGACACCAAAGAAATAAAAAGAATTGTAAGAAAAATATTATGAACAATTATATGCCAACATACTGGACAACCTGGATGAAATGGATAAAATCCTAGAAACATACAATCTTCCAAAAATAAATCAGGAAGAATCAGAGATTCTGAATAGATAGATTACACATAATGAAATTGAAGCAGTAATCAAAAAAAAAAAAAAAAAATTCCTAACAAACAAAAGCCCTGGACCAGATGGGTTCATAGGTGAATTTTACCAAACATTGTGAGAACTAATGCCTCTCCTTCTCAAGCTATTTCATAGAATTCAAAGAGAAGGAAGGCTCCCAAATTCACTTTATGAAGCCAGGATTACCCCAATGCCAAAATCAGATAAAGATACTACAAAGAAAGAAAACTATGGGCCAATATCCCTGATGAGCATAGTCACTAAAATCCTCAACAAAATATTAGCAAACTGGATATAGCAATACATCAAAAAGATCATACACCATGAGCAAGTGGGATTTATTCTAGGAATGCAAGGTTAGTACAACATTTGCAAATCAATAAGTGTGATTCACCACATTAAAAAAGAAGGATAATAATCATATGAGTATATCAACAGATGAAGAGAAAGCTTTCAATAAAATCCAGCACCCATTTATGATCTAAACTCTCAGCAAAGTGGGAATAAAAGGAACATATATAAACATGATAAAGGCCACATATATGACAAACCCACTGCTAACATTCTACTCATTGGGCTAAAACCACAAGCGTTCCCCTTCAGATCGGGAACAAGACAGGGATGTCCACTTTCACTTCTCTTATCCTACATAGCACTGAAAGCTCCAGCCACAGCAATCAGACAAGAAGAAATAAAAAGCATCCAAATTGGAAAGGAAGAAGTAAAACTGTAATTAATTGCAGATGACATGATATTGTACATAGAGAACCCCAAAGATTCAACTAAAAAACTACTAGACCTGATAAATGAATTCGGCAAAGTAGAAGGATATAAAATTAATATCCAAAAATCAGTTGCATTTTTATATGCCAATAGTGAACTAACCTAAAGGAAAATTAAGTAAACAATCCCATTTCCAATTGCTTCAAAAAGAATAAAATACTTAGGAATAAATCTAATTGAGGAGGTAAAAGATCTGTACTCAGTAATTTATAAGATACTGAAGAAAGAAATACAAGATACAAATAAGTGGAAGCACATACTGTACCATGTTCATGGATAGGAAGAATTAACACTATTGAAATGTCTCTACTACCCAAAGCAATCTATAGATTCAACACAGTTCATATCAACATTCCAATGACATATTTCACAGAACTAGAACAAATATTTCAAAAATTTATATGAAAGGCCACAAAAGGCTGTGCATAGCAACAGTAATCCTGAGAATGGAGAACAAAATTGGAGGAATCATTCCACCTAATATAAAGCTATACTATATATAAGTCCATAGTAGCCAAAATAGTCTGGTACTGACATAAAAACAGACACATAGATCAATGGAACGGAATAGATAGCCCAGAAATAAACCCACATCTTTATAGTCAATTAATGCAATAGGCTAAATATAATTTATTCAATAAATAGTGTTGGGAAAATTGGACAGATATGTGTTAAAAAATGAAACTAGACCACCTTACACCACACACAAGAATAAATTCGAAATGGATCAAAGAGTTAAATGTTAGACTCAAAACCATAAAAATCCTAGAAGAAAACATAGGCAGCAAAACTTCACACATTGTTTGTAGCAATACTTTATTGAATATATCTCCCCAGGCAAGGGGAACAAAAGAAAAAAATAAACAAATGGGACTACATCAAATAAAAATTTTTGCACAGGAAAGGAAATCACCAACGAAGTAAAAAGACAACCCACAGAATGGAAGAATATATTTGCAGATACATCTGATAGGGGGTTAATATCCAAAAATTTATAAAGAACTTACAACACTCCACACTAAAAAAACAAACAACCCAATTAAAAAAAGGGACAAAGGACTTGAATAGACACTTCTGCAAAGCGGACATACTGATGGACAATAGACATGTGAAAAGATGCTCACTGTCACTAATCATCAGAGAAATGCAAATTTAAACCACAATGAGATACCATCTCACACCTGTCAGAATTGCAGATGACATGATATTGTACATAGAGAAACGTAGATTTATCATCAATAAATCAACAAACAAGTGCAGGCGAGGATGAGGAGAAAAGGGAACACTTTTGCACTGTTGATGGGAATACAGACCAGTGCAGCCACTGTGGAAAGCAGTATGTAAATACCTCAAAAAATTAAAAATGAATCTGCCTTTTGACCCAGTGATCCCACTTCTGGAAATATATTTGAAGGAACCCAAAACACTAATTCAAAAGAACATGAGCACCCCTATGTTCATTGCAGCATTATTTACCATTGCCAAGATATGGAAGCAGCCCAAGTGTCCATAAGTAGATGAGTGGATGAAAACAACTGTGGGACATTCACACAATGGAATACTACTCAGCCATAAAAAAGAAGAAAATTTTACCCTTTGCAACAGTATGGATGGACCAGGAGAATATTATGCTATGTGAAATAAGCTAGTCAGAGAAAGACAAATACCATATTATTTCATTAATATGTGGAATCTAATGAACAAACTGAACTAACAAGGAAAATCAGGACAGACTCACAGATGGAAAGCAGGATGACAGCTAATTGAGAGGGGAGGTTAGAGAATGGAGGGATTGAGCAAAAAAGAAAAAAGACTTACGGACATGGACAACAGTAGGTGATTGCTGAGGGGAAGGGCCGTTAAGGGGACTAAATGGTAATGGAAAAAATATAATAAACATTAAATCAAGAAGTTAAACGTGCAAAATTTGGAACAAAAAAAATAGGAAATGAAAATTTTACTTAATGGGATGTATAGCAGATTGAAAAATACAGAAAGATGTAACAGTAAGTTTAATTCAGAAAATCTATATTGAACACAGAGAAAAAAGATTTCTTAGTAATTAAGTGACCTGAGAGTCCCTTCAAATGGTAGATATATGTGTAACCAGAGCCACAGAAAGAGCATAGCATTTCATTTCAGTGGCTTTCCGTTGCACGCACAGTGAAACTCAAACTTCTCTCCAGACATCCAAGCCCTTCTTGAACTGGCTTTTCCCCATTTCTTCAATCACATTTTGTTTCTTCGTCCTCCTAACACTGAAGTTTCCAGCAATACTGAACTACTTCAAGTTCTTGAACAAAGGAAGAGTGTCTGTGCTTGCTTTCTGCCTGCAACTCCTTCCCCCAGCTCTATGTGGCTTCCTGCCTTTATCCCTCATTCTCTCAGCTCTGGTGGTCATTTACTCAGAGACCCCATCCTTAACCATCCACTTGGAAATAGGGTCTGTGTTTTAGTAGTCATTTTTTGTGGCAACTAATTTTTTCTATTAATACTTATCACATAGTGATTTGGTTTCATTTTTTTTCTTTTTTCTTTTTTTAATATGTATTTTATTGATTATGCTATTACCATTAGCCCCTTTTTTTCCCTCCCCTTTATTCTCACCCACCCTGCACTGCCCCTCCCCCCAGCATTCTCCCGTCCAGAGTTCGTGTCCATGGGTTATACATGTAAGTTCTTTGGCTTCTCTATTTCCTATATTATTCTTAATCTCCCCTTGTCTATTTGTACCTGCTATTTATCCTGTTTATTCCCTGCACTTTTTCTACCATTCTTCTTCCTCCCCCTCCCATCTGATCTCCATTTCTATGCTTCTGTTCCTTTTCTAGTTGTTTGCTTATTTTGTTTTTATTTTTGTTTTTTGTTTTTCTTTAGGTTCAGTTGTTGATAGTTGTGAGTTTGTTGTCATTTTACTGTTCATCGTTTTTGATCTCCTTCTTTTTCTTAGATAAGTCCCTGTAACATTTCATATAATAAGGGCTTGGTGATGATGAAGTCCTTTAACCTGACCTTCTCTGGGAAGCACTTTATCTGCCCTTCCATTCTAAATGATAGCTCTGCTCGATAGAGGAATCTTGGATGTAGGTTCCTTGGCTTTCATGACTTCAAATACTTCTTTCCAGCCACTTCTTGCCTGCAAGGTTTCTTTTGAGAAATCAGCTGATAGTCTGACAGGAACTCCTTGGTGGGTAACGGTCTCCTTTTCTCTTGCTGCTTTTAAGATTCTCTCCTTGTCTTTAATCTGGGGTAATGTAATTACGATGTGCCTTGGTGTGTGCTTCGTTGGGTCCAACTTCTTTGGGGCTCTCTGAGCTTCCTGGCTCTCTGGGAAGTCTATTTCCTTGGCCAGATTGGGAAAGTTCTCCTCCATTATTTTTTCAAATAAGTTTGCAATTTCTTGCTCTTCCTCTTCGCCTTCTGGCAGCCCTATGATTTGGATGTTGGAATGTTTAAAGTTGTCCCAGAGGTTCCTAAGCCTCTCCTCAATTTTTTGCATTCTTGTTTCTTCATTCTGTTCTGGTTGAATGTTTACCTCTTCCTTCTGCTCCCAATTGTTGATTTGAGTGCCGATTTCCTTGCCTTTACTGTTGGTTCCCTGTACATTTTTCTTTATTTCACTTTGTGTAGCCTTCATTTTTTCCTCCATTTTGCGACCATCCTCAACCTATTCAGTGAGCATCCAGATTACCGGTGTTTTGAACTCTGCATCTGATAGGTTGGCTCTCTTCATTGCTTAGTTCTATTTTTGGAGCTTTGATCTGTTCTTTCATTTGGGCCGTATTTCTTCATCTCAGTGTGCCTGTTATGTTGGGAGGGGCAGAGCCTTAGGTGTTTGCCAGGGTGGGGCAACCCAGCTCGCTGTGTTGTGATGCTGTGTGTCGGGGAGGCATCTGAGAGGGGACAAAGCTGCTTGCTCGGCTTTCGGCTGGCTTTCAATCACTTCCCCCACTACCCACAAGCAAATTGGGCCTTTCTGGTGCTGATTCACAGGTGAGTGGGTTTGTGCACATTCTAGGACCCAGTGGGTCTCTCCAACGAGCTCTCCTGTGAGGCTGGGAGTTTCTCCTGCCATTGCAACCCTCACAGATTTTTACAGCCAGAGGTTTTGAGGCTTTCTTTTCCTTCCCTGGACCTCTGGATTGCGTGGTCTGTCTCACTCCCCAGCTCTTCCTCCTGGTTTATCTGCATGCAAATGTGGGACCACCCAGCCATCCAGATGCCACCTTGCCCAGCATCCTCTCCATCCTGGCTGTTCATCTCCACCCCGCCTATTGGATGAATGTTTCTTCCTTCTCTCCTTAGTTGTCAGACAGTTCCATTTTCTGGCAGTTCTGGTTATTTTTTGTTTTTAACTTTGTTCCTTCCTTCTTTTGATTGTGTAAGGATGCAAAATGTATCTACCTATGACTCCATCTTGGCTGGAAGTCCTTGGTGCGTTTCCAAGTTCCTAAAATAGATTTCTAAATATCTGCTTTAATCAGCATCTTAAATTGCCTTTCTTTTTTATGATAATTTTGTTCCCAATTGTTAATACAGGAAGCACTTGAGCTTTGGGCCCCTGGTGAGGCAGTCTAATCCCCGTACTTTAGGAGCTGTAAATAAACTACAGAATTACTAGATATGGATATCTGGGGAATGAAGCTTGTTGAAAAGGGACATGAGGTTTTTCAGTTTCTATATCTGGCTCTGAACATAACCTCAGTCTTTCTGGCAAATAAAAAAGTAGCTTCTCTTGCATATATCTCAAAATATATTATCACTTCATTAGAAGAGAAAAAAAAGAGTCTAAGGTCAGTCATAAAGATGGTAGCTTCCATATTTTATAAGAAGAACCAAGTCTGTACTTTGACAAATATAAGCTCTTGCCATTGGAAACACATTAACACAATGACATCCAGGACAATATTCACATTTTCAAAAATTGACATTAGCAAGGGAGTCAATGCTTCAGCATTTAGGTAGATTTCTATTGGCTTGAGAGTCTACTGGAAGTCCCCAAATACTTTTCTTTCAGATGACCTCAGTTCTTTTCTGCAAAAACAGATTATGTAAAGTTCACAAGCTGAACTAAACACATGTACAATCAGAAGTATAAAGTAGTCTGCACATTCTGAGAATCAGCTCATACCTTGACATGTCTTCATTGGCTCATGAATTGGACCAAGCTACCATCATTGCAATCTAATTGATGTACATCCTCATGAAATCACATTCTGTTTATACTGGAACTTGATATGTGCTCTCAAGCTTATTCAGGGCTAAACAGCATTTACAATAAAACAATCTTTTGCTGCAAATAAAAACAAAGATACGTTCACGTATTTGAATGTTTATCTTTTGTGTAGATTTCCAACATTACAGTGTAAGATCTGAAGTAACTCAGAAGCAAAAGAATGTGTGGAGGCTTCCAGCACAAACTTAAGCCCTGTATGGCCTAATACTATTTCCCATCAACAAGGGGAAACCATGATGACTGGAAATTATACAGTGTTTATGAAACACAGGAAACACTGAATATCTGTCTCATTTTTCATACCAAAACATCTATTTATAATTACTTGTTAAGAAATTTAGAAAACAATAGTAATTTTGAAGAAGCTGACAATTAGAGAAAATCTGTAGGTGATTATTAAATACCTACCATAAACAGATACATTTTTTCCTCTAAAAATATTGAATGCTATAATTATAGTTTTTAAGAATAAAGAACTCTTTTTTCCCTCAGTAGATATTTAAGTATGCGAATCACTGCAAATGCATATGCCAAGAAAACAACTGAATTTATTTTAATTTAAAATGCACATATTCAGCTTATTAAATGATAGTATGGACACCAGAAAAGAATATGCATACAGAACAAGGGAGATAAATATGAGTTGAAATAGGCTCAAATTTTCTGGGACCTTTATCCATTCTAAGCCTTAGTTGTCTTCACTGAAAAGGAATGCTGACCCCATAGTGCTAATAAAAGACTTAAATGGAAAAAAAAAAATGTAAAGTACATAAAAGAATACCTAGCACATGGGTAGTTTATGTTTCTATGTTTTAATAATTATCATTTTTATTATTTCACAAATGCCATTCAATACCTTCAATGTACATTAATGTTGATATAAAGTTTATTGAAATTCTCTTAAATTATATAGAAATAATTTTTAGTCTTTTTAAAGAAAATTCATTGTATAGCTGTTTAGCCTCCCATTTTGTTTTCTTTCTTAAATTTTATTTTATTACATGAATGAAACATGAATATATTTTCTATTTTGGAATTATTATAACATTACTTGTAAGTAACTGTTGTTTGGAGAAAAGCCTAACATCCAGTATAGATTTCTATTTAACTGTTGGTTTTGTTCGCTTGAGTTACAAGAATACATTTCCTTTTTTTAAAGCATTAAAACTTTGCTTGTCAGCAATACTATTAGGGGAAACACATAATCCTTGTAGAACCCTGTAATAGTAACAATAAAAGTAACAATAACAAGGGCAATCTTGGCCATGTGCTCCTCCTGCTGCACCCCTTCCATCCTCACTTCGGAGGATGTGAGAACTATGTTACCTAATTGGTGGGTGACAGCCATTAGTCCATAGTTTTAAGTAAAGTGGAACCAATCTATTGAAAGGTTATGAAATTGAGACAGCCGTTCCTTTGCTCTCCTCTCTGGCTCTCACCACTATTATGTTGTGCAGAACTAAACTCCCCTGCTTGTGGGCAAGGCTTAGACTGGTATGGACAGAGACCTGCAGGAGAGGAAAAAGTGAAGGGAGGTGGGGAGCAAGACCTCAGCAAGTCCATTTGATCGTGAACCTAAACCACCTAACATTTTTTTGTTCCTGTTTGTATAATAATTTGTTCTCACCTAGGGTAAAAGCAAGTGTATTATTTCTTGGCCCCTTAAAACCCTTAAAACTCTACTGCCCGAAACATCTTTCCCACACCCCTCAGCTCCTCTCCAGTGACGTCCAGTGCCGTGCATGGTGTGTGTCACCCCATGCTTTCCCTACCTTTGATATAAAGAGAGATGACTCTAAAAATCTATATTCTGTTTTACATCTATATTTTAGTATAAACTGTACCCATTTTTTAACCATTTGAGGCTTTACATTTGTGAAGTATTTTTAAATTGTATTTATTTGTTTATTTTTAACCTTTTGATCCCCCTTCGCCCATTTTTTTTCCCACCCACAAACCCCTACCTCTGGTAGTCACAACCTCTTCTCTGCATCTATAAGCTTTTTATTCTTTTTGCTTTGTTTTGTTTTCAATTCTACATATGAGAGAGATCATATGGTATTTGTATTTTTCTATCTGACTTATTTTAGTTAGCATATTACCCTCAAAGTCCACTCATGCAAATAGTAAAATTTCCATAAAAAGAAATAATATTCATCCATATGTATACATCAGTTTATTTATCCACTCATCCACCAGTGGGCACTTAGGTTATTTTCATATTCTGGCTATTGTAAATAGTGTGACAATGAACATGGGGGTATATATATCTTTCCAAGTTAATAATGTATTTTTTGTTTGTTTCAGATAAATGCCCAGAAGTAAAATTGCTGGAGCATATGGTAGTTTTATTTTTAATTTTTTGAGGAACCTCTATAATGTTTCCCATAGTAGCTGTGCCAATTTGCATTTCCACCAAAAGTGCACAAGAGCTCCCTTTTTTCCACATTCTTGCCAACATTTATTTCTTCTTTTTTTGATAATAGCTATTCTAACAGGGGTGAGGTGTTATCTTGTGGTTTTGATTTGCATTTCCTGGATGATCAATGATGTTCAGCAATTTTTCATGTGCCTGTTGGCCATCTGTATGTCTTCTATGGAAAAATGTCTATTCAGATCTACTGCCCACCTTTAATCAAATTGTATTTTTGCTACTGACTTGTATGGGTTCTTAATATATTTTGAATATTAACCATATATGAGATATATGGTTTTCAAAAATTTCCTCCCATTCAATAGGTTGTCCTTTTATTTTTGTTGCTCTATTTTGCAGTGCAGAAGCTTATAGGCTTGATGTAGTCCCCCTTGTTCATTTCTGCTTTTGTTGCTTTCACTTTGAGTATCAGATTTAAAAAAATCATAGCTAAGACTTATTTCAAGAAGCTTAGTGCTTGTTTCCGTCTAGTCCATTTTGATCCATTTTGAGTTAATTTTTGTATATGGTATAAAATAGTGGTCCCATTTTATTCTCTTGTATGTGACTGGCCAGGTTTCTCAATGCCATTAATTGAAAGGACTATCCCTTCCCTCTTGTACATTCTTGGCTTCTTCATTGTAAATTAAATGACTGTATAAACATGTTTTTAATTCTGGGTTTCTGTTTCATCGATCTATGTGTTGTTTTCATGCTAACATCATACTGTTTTGATTGTTACAGACTTGTAAGGGAGTTTGAAATCAGTGAGTTTGATAGCCCCAGATTTGTTCTTATTTCTCAAGATTGTTTTGGCTATTTGGGGTCTTTTGTGGTTCCATGATGATTTTAGGTTTGTTTGTTCTGAAGTATATCTATTGTATTCAATATGAATTTTTCTATGTTTATTTCAAGATATGCTTTGGGGTGCTATCCATTTATCTAATGCTTTCCTTTTCATTCATGCTTAGAATTCCAGAGAAGGAATATGCATTACTCTACTGAAGGACTTTTAGGCTGTTTACAATTATTGAGTAGAGAAAAATATCACATAATTAATTTTTAATTTCATGTCACTTTGGTACATGTTCTTTTATGGTTGATATGAAGAAGTGGGGCATAGACCACGCATTTTTAATTCTAATGGATATTGCTAAATTGTCCTTTCCAATAACTCCGTCAGCTCAGACTCTGTCAGCTGGGTCTGAAAATCCTGCTTCTTCCAAAGCCCTACCCACACCAGGCACAATTAAAAAATATATATCATTTTTAAATTAAATTTATTTGGGTGACATTGGTTAATAAAATTATATAGGTTTCAGGTTAATCAAATTATATATAGTACAATTCTACACTATATAATTTATCTCCCCTATATCCTCTCCTACCTCCCCACTTCTTATCTCATTTTAATTTGCATTTTAAAATTTGTATTGAAGGTGTACATTTTATTAAAGATTTTATTTATTTATTTATTTATTTATTTATTTTAAAGAGTGGGAAGGGGAAGAGGAGAGGGAGAGAAACATCAATGTGTGAGAGAAACACTAATCAGTTGCTTCTCTCACACCCCCAACCAGGTACCTGGCCTGCAACCCAAGCACATGCCCTGACCAGGAATCGAACTGGCGATCTTTCCTTGGCAGGCTGGAGCTCAGCCCATTGAACCACACCAGCCAGGACAGTGTACATTTTTAATATATTTTTGGCCATTTTATTTTTTTTACTATGGATGTTTTATTTTTTATCTTTTGAACATTTTTCTACTGGGTCTTTAGACTTTTTATTACTGACTGGTGAAATATTTTAAATATGTTGTTCGGATGAGAATCCTCTGTTAGTTATATAAGATGAATCCTTTTTCTGCAACTAAGTTGTCTTTTTTAACATTTTAATGTTTTTGTGTAGAACCAAAGTTTTGTACTTTGATGAACTTGAATGTATAAGACTTCATAATTTTGGGTTTTTATTTCTTGCCTAATAGTCCTTCCCCACCCCAGTGTCATAAAATAGTATCATGTTTTTCCTAATAAATTTATAACTTTCTTTTTTTAGTTATACATTGAAATGTTATCTTGAGCATTTCATATTAAATCACAAAAACATAAACATAAACATATCCTTTGAAACATTATTTATAAGAAATTAAATTCTTTTAAAATATTTAACACTACAAGCATAACTTTTATATATTTAATTCTCTAAAGTACTTCAAATACTGACCTGGGAGACACTCAAATTAAAAGCAAAAGCAATCTTAAGCAGAAAAATTCTTATCATTTAACTGGTTCGTTAGAGGTTTAGAATGAAAGTGTCAGAGCATAAAGAGATGTTTGATTGTCAGCCATTGTCTTCTAGTTTCTTTCTAACTTTGATTTCCTCAAAATAACACCAATAACTATAATTGTAATAATAATAAAAAGAAGAGTTAACTTTGACTGAGTGCTTATTGTAGGCAAGGTAAACCCTTTACCAAACACACTACATTGATTCCTCACACTGACTTCTGAGGTGGTTATTATTATGATACTCATTTTATAGATCAAGGAATTGAGATACAGAAAAGCTCAATAACCTTCCCACGTTGAGAAAGCTATAGGAAGAGAAAGGATATAATCTTAGGCGCTGTCTCCAGAGCCTGTGCTGTAGCTAGCATGAATGTGGCCATGTTGTATTTTTCTTAAAGACGTATTTCCCTTCTTGGGATATCATTTTCCTCATTTATTAAATAAGGAGATTGGGTGCATTATCTTGAGTTGCTTTTGACATCAAAATTCTTTAATTCTTTAAAAACACAGACAAGACTTTAAAAATAAAATTACCTAGAACTGAACCACCTAACTCTCTGACTAATAATCAAATATTCCCAATCCCTGCTTAACAATCTGTCCCAACAGAGGGTGACCTTAAAATTTGCCAGGCAATGAAAAGCAGTTCCAATTCTAGCATAGCTAGAGATGCTGACAGGCACTAGTGGAATTCTGCTGACTTGGGTTCTTCGAAGCTCCGGAGGGTTTAATCATTATCTCGTGTTGATCTCTGGGCAGGCCTGTCATCTATAAAGGGCCCAGCTGTGATGAAAATTCTCTGTGCCTACCCTGCTACACTGCACCAACAGTAAAGACAACCACAGGACAGTCCAGGAAACGCGTACCTCCCGTTCGGAGTGTGCATCATCATCTGCAAATACCAGTATTGCGTATGCTCACAATATAGCCTTTCCTGTAAGTCAGCTGGGCAACTGCTTGGCTAGCTGCCTACTGAACAACCTGGCACCAAGGAATAGACAAGAATCATATGAGCTATTCACTCAGCTTTTATTGAATGCAGGGTTACTTGAAGTAGAACATCAACATACATTAATATCCTACTCACACTTTAACAATTTAAGAGAAATAGAACACACACACACACACACACACACACACACACACACACACAACAATCAATAAGGAATAATGAACTTGAGTCCCAGACTCTCAGTCTGCAGTTCCAGGAGACAGCACAGCAGGCAAGGGAGCCATCGGCATCTTGCAAGGAAGAATTCCTGCAGCCAGGTGGGCAGCAAGGCAGAGCCTTCAGCAGCTGATGCCAAGGGAGATCAGTGTGGCGTGGATCAGTACCCTGGTGTGTGGAGCTCGGCTGCCTGAACAGTGGTCTGGAGCCTGCCTCAGTTATACTTTGGAAGTGGTGTACTCCACCCTTCTGGGTCTCTTGATAAGTGTCTTAGCACCATTGATGGCAAGTGGGGAATTTCCCCAAGAGCCTATTTATGGGTCGTCTTGCTCTGCAGATACAGCTATTCTGGTCACGTGTGCAGATATCATAGGTGTGTTCCCTTGCCAGACATGTCTGCTCTGACTTAGGTGGTTTCCTTCTTGAACCAAATTCTCATGGATGACTGGCAGCCATCTTGGTTGACATGAGTGACTCCGCTTTGTTTTATATACTTTATGGTACCTTGACTGGACCAACACCATTTAACTGGTCCTGCTCTACACACACAGACACACACACACACACACACACACACACACTTTTTTTTTTCAGCTAGTTGACAGTACAGGGATATCTTTACTTTTTTAAACTTTTAGACAGAAGTGTTCATGTAAGCTGTTAGAGGTGACCTGCTTGGTTTATTCATTTTACTTTTACCTTGTCTGTTTTCCTGCAAAACAAAATGGTAGGAAACATTTTTAAACATAACCTAGCATTTAAAAAAAGATGTAAATGGTTTTCAGCATAGTCACAACAAAGATATGACCATGGTCTTACATCATAATTATTTGCTGGATGACTATTGTTCCTATTACAAAACATTTAAAAATCATTGAAAAACTCTAATAACCAGTGCTAATATTTATTCAGATACTGCTATGTACTAGCAATTGTTAACTTTACATACTCTGTTTTAATTTTCCCGCAAAACCTCTGAGTTGGATACTTACCTTTGTCCTAAATGATGGATGAGAAAATTGATGCATGGAAAATAAATACTTTGACAATTAGCTGATGAATTGTTGACCTGGGATTTGAATTTAGACAGTCTGTCCTTAAGATACCTGTTTCAATATTCAGTATGTTGTTTCTCCATGTAATGGGAAACATACATATAAGAACCAAAAATTAAGGTTATATTTGATTTGACAGTTAACTATGGAACTACAGCACTACCTATACTAATAATGTTGCAATGTGTAGATAATGAACCTTAAGATATTTTTTGCAAATCCATCTTCTCTTGTCTATACCCCACTGAGTCATAAATCTGTGAGACGACCCACAGTGGTAGAAATAAGCCTTGAGCAGAGATTGAACTTTTCACACTTGAGCCACCATATCTAATGGCCCTTAAAGCTCGACTGAGTTAATGAAATGTGCAGGTTCTACAAATCGCTTTTTTACAAATCATTTACAAATAAATTTAACATGTATTCTACATGCTGCAAAGACATTTTAGTAGCAGCAATAAAAACAACAGTAATAAGCTGCAAGTACCTCTAAGAGACAACATGAAAGTCTGTCATGAAACATTTTATCTATTTCAGTTGAAAATCTAAAGACTATATGACTCTACCTATAGCAAAAACTTTAAATGTTTTGACGCCTGAATCTGTTTTGTCTTCCAAATCCTGCTTTTTTTAAGGATTTAGAAAAAAATGACAACAAAGAGTGCACAGGAATTTGTTAGTTACAAAAAACAAAACAAACAGAACATTTTCCAGGACAGGCCCCTGGGGTCCCTGTGTCAGTTCTGATCTTTATCTCCATTTAAAGGGCCTTCAGAGCATTGACCTGAAGGCATTCAGGGTTCCTTAAGCATCAAAGAGGATTGACATACTATGTACTAAATATTTTGCAACTATTTCCAACAGAGACTGAGACAAAGAAAAATACCTTTTATTAAGGATTTAACTTGATGTCAATCAACAAAAAGAAGTTATTAATGATTTGGTTCTAAAATTAATAAGAAACATGTTTTTAAATTACTTTTTATTCTCATAGATTAGTTTTTGAAATGCATTCTCTTATAATCAACATTATAAAGTCAGAAGGCTGGAGCTCCTTGTAGACTATGAAATGATGCACGTTAGAGTATCAGAATAGTTAATACAGTTAATATACTTTTAATGAAACTGCATCTTTTGATCAATAATTATTATGACTGTACATGGTTAGTTACATATAAGCAGACTCTTTGAATGAAATGGTAAACTACTTCTAGGGATTGACTTTTAGTGAACTGAATGTCAAAGTAACAGAAAATATCTCAATGTATAATGTATAAAGGTGTTACAAAATAATAAATTAAAAAATATCAAAGGATACAACTGCTGAGTCAAAACCAGTCTTAACATTTGACCCTTGTGGACAAAAATAAGCCTTGCTATTAGCAAAGAAAACTAAGCACGCCTGGCTAATTGACTGAACTCAAAGGATTTTCTTTCCATGACTGACCTCCAGGAATGTAAAATCCTGTTGTCTTTCACCTAACATGGTTTCTTTAGATCCCATTTGGCAACATTCATAGGTAAAGAACTAAATATACTGCCTTTCAAGTCATTGAAAATGAATAAATGAAAGATGTCTTGTTTCAAGCAAAACCAACAACCTAACAAATGTCTATTAATTTTTATATCTTTTTAAAACCCACAAATATATGGGCATCTTAAAAGGTATCTAATCATTTATTTTTTTTATTCCAGAAACCAAAAGTAAGAATTAGAAGAAAACAAGAGTAAAATTCTACGCAGTTACCTCTATTGGTTTATTCGGAGATATGGGATTATTTACTAAATAGGTCAATGATTTTTCTCTCTTACTGCTTTTGTAAAATAATTGATAAATTTAGTTTCCTTCTAAATTCCTGTCTTTGCTTCTTTACATTATATTTAAATGCACACAGTAAAAAGAAAAGTATAATTTCATGCCCCTCTTATAGGAGAAATGCGTTTAAATAATTTTCTTTTCTACTAAAAGTAATGGAAAATTGTTCTGTTTGTTTTTGGAAATACTTCTGAAAGGATCAAATCCAGAGACTTTATAGTGTTATGGTATACTGTGCTCACACCATGTCTATATCCAAAGCAATGTGAGTCCATGTTCTTTCAATCTAATTTTCATCATCATAGGATTTGTAACAAAGATATTTTTCTGAATAATGATTAATAAGTGAAACCTACTATACGTTGGAAATTTATGTTTTGTAGTTGATTAGAATTGTCACTTTAGATTGCCATTTTATCTCCTGTTATTGAAATTAAATATTTCCTCACTAAATCTTTTCATGGCTCCTACTATATCAATTATGAGACAGATTGCAGAAAAAAGTTAAAAAAATCTATTATCTATACAAATATGCATGGCACTGGACATACTTAATTCAGTAGGAGTTTAAATGGGATATTTTATGCATACTAAGTAGACTTTCACTTAGAAATGAATACAATACAATACAATTACCATAAATCATCATTGAAAAGCAGCTTGGTACATTAAAAAACAGACCTAGTTTTAAGTCCCACCCTCACTATTTAACTAGCCTTGTAACCCTGAAACTTCTTTCAACCACAAAATGGGAATAATATCATACAGTATTTGTTTTAACTGTTAAAATTAGATATACTACATTATCTATAATGTGAGTTTGTTCATAAAATATTCTATTATTGTATCAATGGAGCATAACCTGTCCATAATCTCAAAACTTAAATCTGTATGAATATCTTGTTAGTTTAAATAAGAAAATTTACCTAATTTTGAAAAATATTATAGCATATCTTTTAAGCCAGGAAATTTTCACACCTAATTTGAGGGTTCATTATAATTACTAAATCAGTTACAACTTCTCAGAATTAGATACATGGCCTGGGTAGAGGGGAAATAAAATTGAGAACTTACCTAGATCCTTAACTTTCTCTCTTCCATCATTACACCAACATGTTAGTTCCCACCTCTACCGAAATCCAGTGCCTCAGAAAAATAAGTCTTCAGTGTGCTAGAATAAAGCCTTAATTTCTAATATAACCCTCAGACATTATGGAATGAGATAGCCTGAAGTTCTGAGAGAACAAAAGCAAAATAATAAGTATTTTATTATTTGACATAGGTGCTTTTTAGTTTATAAAAAGCCCAAACAGCAAAATAAGCAAAACTTGAGTCATTCCTTTGAGAGAAACGTCTGCCTGGTCCTTCTCCCCAGTATTAGAATGCGCGTGGATCACTGATGGAGTCTGAGGCTGTGCACCTGCCTCTGTCTTTCCCAGAGCACAGCTGGGCCCTGCACCCGGGGCACTGAAAATGCGGCTCTTCGGAACTCACTGCAGAATCGAGTGGAAGGGAGAGCAGTTCAATGTTTCTTCCTTTCACCAATCCCCATATATCTTAAAGGACCTGTGGGAATAATACTATAACTTGTAATCTTGCAGTCTCCCTTGAAGATAAATGTTTCTCCATATCTATGTCTGACTATTATGCAAGTATGAGTTTGTGAGCCCTGAATTCCCACTAGCTGCTTGCTGTGACGTTAATTCGAGTTTTACACAAAAAAATAATGGAGGAGACAAAGTTTTTCACAATACTTGCCCTTCTGTTTTCGTAATCCTCACTGCTACTGGAAAGATAACTTAATTATCATTCTTTATTGCGATTACTCTTCGCTCTCTCTGCTGCGGGGGTGCTCCTGACGTGCTCTTCGAAGAGTCCCACAGTCCCAGCCTGCCTCCCAGTCAGTCCTCTCACAGCGACCGTTCTCCTAGCTCTGTCTCCAGGGCCTGACGGCCTCAAAATGTCCTCATTTATCTCTATTTTGTTCGAGCTTAACGTCCATTTATGAAGGATACTCCCCATGATGCCTCATTCCTGAAGGATTAGAGCACAGCTATCTTTTACCTGGATCTAAATAATGTATTTCTAAGATCCCAAAGAAAACGAGATGATGCTTTGATGGGGGGGAGGGGAGAGTGTGGATGTCACATACTGAACTGTGTGTAAATGAAACTGTTACATTTTTAACAGTTAATTTTTCAACACAGGTGTCAAAGCACCAAACATCTTGTTTCCCTGTTAAATTTTGTCTCATATCCAGCTTCTCTCTCCAGTTGGTCAAATCTTCTTGGATGCTGATTTTCATCTATTTGGATCATCAACAAATGCCTTCTGTAGTTTTGGTGAGTCCACCAATTAAAAAGAAAAGATGCTGTGTCCAGCTTGGTAACGGGAAACTTGTGTTTGCCTTCTATGTCCCCTGAATTGTTTCCCTTTCCTTCTCATTTTCGCTGTCCTCTTACTGCCACCACCACCTCCCTCCCCCAAGTTATTAGCACATTAAAGAAATGATGCTCCACCTTGGCCTGGTTGCTGGGTTAGTTGGAATGTGTCTCATAAACCAACCGAAAATTCTCAGGTTGGATCCCTGGTCAGGGCACATACCTAGGTTTCAGTTAGATCTTCGGTGGGGGCGTGTAGGGGAGGCAACCGATGGGTGTTTCTCTCTCATCGATGTTTCTTTCTTTCTCTCTTTCTCTCTTTTTATCCCTTCTTCTCTCTCTAAAATCAATAAACATATCCTCAGGTGAGGATTAAAAAAAAAAGAAATGACGCTCCTTTTCCTGCCTGGCTCTGATCCACTGTGTGTCCTTTTCACGTGAAGAGTCTACACAGTTCTAATCATCTTTCAGTCTATCTCTGATTCTCAGAATGCTATCATAGCTTTGTAAGATGCTTACTAAGTCCCTAAAGTGTTGTTTATTCACATAGTCACAATATTCTTTGAGCTTCCTGTACCTTACCTATGTTTAATGCTGTTGCACTGTAAAGTCCTGGGTTCAGATACCAGCAGCTGTGCTGGCATTGATGAGGATTCAAAATGTTGAAATGCAGTCCCCTTGTCTATAAAATGGGAGAATAATACTTGCCTAGAGGATTATGTGAGATTATAAATCACACATAATAAGAATAAACATTGCTTCCCCTCCATATCCCTTGAGACATCCCTTCTGTTTGGAATGTTCTTTCCTTAGCAAAGGCCCCCTCAAGGCCAGGTGTAAGTGCCACATAAATACTCCATGAAGCGCTCCCTGATCAACTCAACCAGTAGAGCTCCCTTATTTCCATGATTAATGCTCTTGGTTGTACTACTTTCATGCCTCTTAATATATTTTGAATCCTATTGTATTTACTCTTCTACTAGAACATAAGTTCGTAGAGGGTAGACACCATTTAATTTGCATTAAATTCACAATTAGATCGGTTCCCTGCAATAATTTTAAAAAACATTCATCTCAGCCGTCATTACTCTATTTTTGTTGTACTGCTTAGCATCATCTCTATTATAAATCCCAAATTTCATGCCTCCTTCAAAATACAGCAAAATCTAAAAAAATTAAATAAACAAACAAAAACAAGTAGATTTACAGATATGAAAAAAAAAGCTGATAGTTTCCAAAGGGTTGGGTGGTGGGGAGATGGGCAAAAAATGTGAAGGGAATTAAGAGGTACAATTATAAATAGATCACAGGGATGTAAAGTACAGCATCAAGAATATAGTCAATATCACAATAACTTTGTATGGTGATAGATGATTAATAGACTTCTTTTGGTGATCACTTCATAAGTTATATAAATGTCAAATAACTATGTTATACATCTGAAACATAATATTGTATATCAACTACCCTTGAATTATAAAGAGCTTTACATTCCAGAATGAAAATTTAAAAAAATTACAGCAATTCTCGACATACACAAATTGTCCTTTAATTACTTAAGACAAAAACTTTCTTAATTAACTCTTCCACAGTTTATCGTGTAGTATGTAGTCTAGTACTATTCTCTAGTTTTTACAACAGAAGTTATAAGCAGACATGCCCCTTCAGGGTAGAATGTGTGCCTTCTAATTTCTTTCATATATTGAATAGTGTATTGGAGGTGGTTGGTACTTAAACCATTATTAGATTTTGGATGGCTGTATGTCTTCTTCAGGTCCACTCAGAGAACAGGTAACACGTAAAGGAAGATTATGTCTCTGCATTAACTCTTATGCCTACAGCGCCTTGCATATGTAGAACCTTGTATGTGTACAGTTCTGGATGATCCTAATACATGTGAATAAGTGCTTCATGATTTTCAGATTATACAATTTGTAGAAAAAAATATTTTGTTATTCTTGGTTTAAATTTGTTCTCTCCATTTTTTTTCCTCATAATCACAGCAGGGAGTTAGTATCATCAAATTATATCCATTGAACATTAAATAGATAATTTTCCAAAGTTGTAGGCAGTCTGTTTGGGAGAAGATTCTTATTGTAGGGAGATTTAATATCCTGTGTTTAGAATTTATGGATTGGTTTTGAAACAAAATTACTCTAATGAAAGTCAAGTTTTGGTTTTGCCTAAACTTGATCTCAAAATGTAATGTTAAAAAAAGATTAAGAAGAGCATTGATATTATATTTTGACTGGAGCATGTATCAAGAAAGAACTATTAACTATCTTAATGGTCATTTAACAAAAATAATGATTATACTCCATAATCCTTGTTAAGCCCCATCATTGAAAATTCAGGTTAGAGATAAACTTAAGAAAAGTCCTGTACTTTTGTTTATGTAAAAGAAAAATCATGTTTGTATTATTAAAAAAAGAAACAAAATACCTACATTAATCAGTTAATTATGATTCTGAAAGAAATAACTATCATTGCAGCCTAAAGTTTGGGGAATGAAAATAAGTTACTTGCCTGAGTGCCATTCATTTATGTTAACTTATAACGTGTGTTCATAAAACAGAGACACTAATGATTGAAAACTAGAAGAATGACCTTTGGTTCTTGAGCTATTTCCAACACTTCTGATGGTGACATTGCAGCAAATTCATATAAGAAGATATTGAAATTGTTTCACATATGATTCTTACCTGTTTTGCCAAAAACCTACCAAAGAGATTTGCTATAGCACCACACTCTACTACTTCACATTCATGAAAATACAGTAGAATAAGAGTCAAATGTAGTCTCACCAGTTCCATGAATTACATTACTTATAAGTCATTTGTGGTTGAAAATAATAGTGCTCCTTGGGAAAAGACAACTTTGGAGAAATAATTGAAAATTATTTCCTTATATTTTGGTCATGTAACTATTTCAAAATAAAATGTCACAAGCTTTGGTAATGTTTCTTATTTAGCTAGCAAAATGCTAGCAAATGCTAGCAAAATATTTGAAAACCACATTAAAGTATTGAAGTCAGTAATATTAAAGGTATATTAAAAAGTAATATTAAAGGTATAAGGATAATGTAATGAATCTAGAAAATTCAAGAGTACGGGAAAGTCATAAGGCATATTAAAGCATTATGAAATTTTCAAGGGAGGATTCAAGCATATCACATTTAGTATTCAGGTAAGTGTAGGAATTCTTCAAATTAAGAAAATTTTATTTATACAACCTAGAAAAATCTCAGTGTTGAAATTCTGAGCGTAATTTTTGAATAAGAAGTCATGTACTTAAAATATGACTACGGAATAAGAATATGATTATTATTCTGCTTTAAAAGTTTAGGCCATAAAAGTATAATATAAAGACATGACACACAGTTGAAACTTACTAATTTTGAGAAATTTGACAGATAATAGTCCTCAGTTTCAACAACTGTATTGATAGAACAATGCAATGTCTGTAATAGAAGTTTTCAGAATTCTCTTTAAAATCTATCTTGGAATATATAATGCAGTTTATTTTTGAGAATCTTGTTACTTGTGGGAAAGTGTAAATATAAATTAAAGCATGAATGGAAAGCAAGGCGGATCTGTCAAATCCTGCTGTGCTGCGGCACATCCTAGAGATCACAGTTCAGATTGGGATGCGTGGGCCAATATGGCAAGGCAGTGTCTTTCCCAAAGTCGTAGGCATGAAGGAGGGCTGGCTAGTAGCTGGACTCCAAACTCCTCAGAATAAACTTCCCCCGTGCTCTCTCTCTTTTTTGTCTTTTCAAAAATTGTATTTATTATTTTAAAATTAATTTTATTTTTCCATTAGTTTACATTCAATAATATTTTGAATTCTTCAGGCATACAGCATAGTGACTAGACAATTGTATACTTTACAAAGTGTTTCCCCAGATATTTCTAGTACTCGCCTGGTGCCATACATAATTATTACAGTGTTATTGACTCTATTCCCTATGCTGCACTTTACATTTCTGTGACTACTCTGTAACTACTGATTTGCATCTTCTGAATCCCTCCCCCTTTGTACCCAGCCCCCAGTGCACCACTCCTCTGGCAACCATCAGTCTCTTCACTGTATCTGAGTCTGTCCATTTTGTTTGTTTATTTTGTTCTTTAGATTCTACATAATAGTGAAACCATATGATATTTGTCTTTCTGTCTGACTTATTTCATTTAGCATATTTCCCTCTAGGTCAGTAATTTTTCAACCAGTGTGCCCTAAGAATTTTTAAGGGGCTAGGGGATGCAAATGGGGTGTTCAGCCCCAGGTAGGGGCTCAGTGGTGCTGTGAGATGCCAGCTGCAGCAGCACGAGAGGAGGCAGTGATGCCTGGGAGGGGCTCTGGGAGGAGGCTCTTAGCCAGGGCCGCGGAGGGGCGGTGCGGCTGATACAACGTCGTGGTGGTAGGGGACATGGAATGCGGCAAGATGGCGCTGCTGCAGGTGTTTGCCGAGGACGCCTGCCCTGCCTACGCAGGGGGTTATGTACCCACCGTGTTTAAGAACTTACACCTTGAGCTTTGAGATAGACAAGCAGCCATCTTAAGCTCAACAGGTAGGACACTTCAGGTTCCTCTTACTATTATAACGTGTGGCCGCTGACCTATCCTGATTCAGATGCTGTGTTCACCTGCTTCCACATTAGCTGACAAGAAACACTGAATAGTGTCAAGAAGTTGCCAGGGGAGACTCAGGAGTTTTGTCCCAATGCCAAAGTTGTGCTGGTTGGCTGTAAACTGGGCACGCGGATGACCTTGTCACAGTGACGGAGCTGTCCAAGCAGCGGCCTATCCCTGTTAGACATGAGCAGCGCACTGTGCTGGCCAAGCACTTAGGGGCCGTGTTCCAACGTAATGTGCTCCTCCCGGTCCTCCGAGCGCAGTGACAGGCACATCTCACATGTGGGCACTGTGGCCTCCCTTGGCCATCGGTGCAGTTAGGCTTTGGCAGCTGTGCCGTATGGACTAACACCGGTAACTGCAACAATCCACTGAGCTGGCAGGACAGTCAGATTGGAAGAACAGGAATGAAGGTACGTAAGTATCAGCTGAGAGTTGCAACCTCATGTGAGGAAATGAGGAGGGACAGTGTCAGGAGCGGGGCTGAAGGGCCCAACCATAAGTTCTTTGTTAGATTGTAATGGTGAGCGTCCTGCTTTATCTCCCCTTTGCCGCGCATTCCTAGCTGTTACCTAACATACCCACGGGACTTTGAGGAAGCGAGCAGGTCAGGCGCCTGGGCCAGGAGCTGGGCCAGGGGCGGGGGGACTGCGGGTTGGCGACAGGGGTGGAATGGCGGGGGAAGCTGGCATCCAGCAGTGACCTTGGTTGAGTCTCCGAACACCAACAGTACTTTCCCTCTCAGCCCAGAGTCCCCATGTCCTGCTCCTGGCTTCCTTTCCTAATGAAAGTGTCCATTCCATGACCTTCCCTTTTCCTTTCCTCTGGCTTCTACAGCTGCTCTCACTCATCCTTATCTCCAGGCCAACAAGCACGCAATTAAAAAGCAAGTTGAGAAGCCCCTTCCCCCATATACCCACTAGTTCCAGCTCCTCCTTCTCTTCCCCCAACAGTCCCCAAATAAAGACCATGTCTATGGGAAAAAAAAAATTAAACATGTAGTATCTGACTATTTAGTCAGGTGCAAGGACATCTTTTTCCTTAGATTGTTAAGTTAAAAAATGACAACAGACAACACACTAGTTGTTCGGTGTGAATCAAAATTGTATCTATTTTTTGTCAGATTGGCAAAAAATATTTTTTGGTGTACTGCACAATTTTAGTGGTTTGTATATACCATGAAATGAAAAAGGTTGAAAATTGCTGCTCTAGGTGAATCCATTTTGCCACAGATTGCAAGATTTCATTTTTTATAGTTGAGTATCTTTTATATGTATGTACCAACAACATTTTTATCCAGTTGTTTATTCATGGACACCTGGACTATTTCCATATCTTGGCTATTGTAAATAATGCTGCAATTAACATAGGGGTACATATATTCTTATGAATTAGTGCTTTGGATTTCTTTGAGTATAGTCCCAGAAGTGGAACCACTGGGTCCTCATGCTGTCCTGCTTCACCAACTTCCTTCCTATCCCTGAAATTTTCATGAAGCACGCTTTTAAAAATGTGAATACACTGATTTAGTGATGTGCTAAATATTCAAATTCCAACATTATTTTCTCACAAATCCAGCATCTGTAACAGTTAATAATGCAAATCACTGCAGTGGTAATTGTGGGTTCCCCGCCCAATTTTTCTGAATGAGTAAGGACAGTTAAGCCTCCCAAGACAGGAAGGATCATTACTAAAGAGTTATTTAAATAATTGAGAAGTTTTGTAACTTATTGTACATTTACCAGAAATCATCATACCAACATTCAGGAACTTTGCCCATTTCAGGCTGTATGTTATAAATACTTACATGTTCTTAAAATACTGAATCTTCTAATAAGTTAATGATTATTGAATTACTTATCACAAATAAGAAAAATAGGTCTCTCAGCTGTCTGGATTTTCATGAATTTCACATGTTGGTAACACCACCAATACCGCCCTTTGCCACTTTCTCAAAAACAGGGGTAAGGAGAGAGTATGAAACGAATGTAACCCAGGGCTATTTTCTGAACGCAGATGACTGATCACTAGATGATAATAAAGGTGGCACAACCAAAGCAAGGTAAAGTCAGTAAACAATATTTTACTGAAACATTTCATAACAGAAAATCTGTCTGAAGTGTAAAGTTACTTACTGTCTTACACAGAAGGACAGACCCATTTTCAAAGACTAATATGAATACAATAAATATGGAGTTTACATACTAATTTATACACAGATACTCTGCCCCACAGCCATAAAAATTTATACTTAACAGTGCAACATATAATTTAATCAGTTGATTTGACATTTTTCTTACTAAACACAAATAACTACCTGGTTTTCATATATATAATATATATTTTATATAGAGAGAGATATTCAACAATCTGTACAGTTTCTAAACATAAAACTCCTAAAAGGCACAATTGTCTATACAACATGTACAAAAATGGCTGGAGCTGACACAAAACAATTATTGGTCAAAAATTCATGATTGCACAAAGATTAGTCATGAGTTTATGTCAGAAAAATGTGCTTTAAGGGAAGGAGAGTTTTCAAAGTAACCTTTAAGTGTTCTATAAAAAAACAAAACAAAAAAACAAAAACAAAATCCCAAAAGAAAAAGCCACTAGGTTGCTATCACAAGCCTGTCTTCGTCGTCGTCACTACTCACATCACTGAACTGCGCAATGGCCTGTCTATGGGGCAGGGCCTTGGGCCTGGGCACCTGCCTGCCTGGAGAGAGAGTCTGCTGGCCTGACAGCTCTGGGAAATCCTTAGGATGTACCTTCGGCAGAGACTCTGACCTGTATGCTGGTTTGCCCTGAACTGAAGGGAGTTCATGCTTGGGCTTCACATGATTGACTGAAGCAGCCTTCCCTGTGTCCATTTTACTATAGTCATCAAGCCTTACATGGTCTCTTGTAGGGGCAAGTGGATCTAGTAGGTTTTTTGCATTTTCCCGCTGTGCTTGAGGTGACCCCTGAGGAGATGCGGTCTTGCTGCCCTGATGCCCACTGGCTATAGAAGTTGGCTTGGGGTGTGCCTCACGTGCTCTGTTTTGGGAAGCTGGTGTTTCGGGAGCTCCCTGTGCATCCACGGTTACTTGATTGACTGAGGGAATTAAAGTAGGCAATGCGATGTTCAAGATCTGGAGGCCGGGAATGTGTGTCTGAGGGTTGGTACTGCCCTGTGACGAAGGGTTTGCAGTCAACACCTGCAGTCCAACAGCATTGAGAGCCAGCCCTGGTGGGTGTACCTGCGGGGCAACGTTTGTATTGGCGAGGCCTAAGATATTGACGGTTTCCATGCTTAGGGATGGAAGTGACTGCAAGCCTGGTGCACTGAGGTTCTGAAGGCCTGGCACATGGATTTGGCCAATGGGAATACATGGCACAACGCTGCTTAATTCAGCCACTCCCGTGGAATTTGTAGTGCCAGGAACTTCTGTGATCGTATCTCCAGGAGTGCTAACAGTTCTGTGAATTACATTGACAGCAGGAATTGTAAGCTGCATGGGCCCAGCTTGAATGGGTACAAATGTAGAATACGTGAGGCCAGCAGGTACCACGTGGATTCCCCCAACTGGAACCATATTATAAGGTGTCCTTGACTGCTGTTGGGAATGCAAAGGAAGGTGGCTAAACAAATGAGTCTGGGGAGAAGGCAGGCCTGGAGTCGGTGGGAGAGTGATTTGCTGCTTCTGCTCCTGTGTGTCAGACTGCGGCAAGGCCACTGAAGCAACTGCCGCCACTGTCTGAGGGCTGCGCTCAGCTGCTGGAGGAAGTCTCATGAAAGATGTGTTCTGAAAGACAAGAGAGAGGAATCGGTTCAGGGCAGAGCTTTCTTAAGTCACTGGGCTAAATATTCTTCCTAATGAGGTGAAGGTATGCATATTTTATTTTATAAAAGTATGACTTTGCTAAAAATTCTACATTGATTAAAAAAAATAAATTTCCAATAGAAAAACTCTATTGTACTTTTAATCCTTTTATTTTCTAGTACAAGTAACAGCAGCACATTTTTTGTATAATACTTTGCATTTTTTAAATTTCCTGGATATTATCTCATTTATACTGAAATTAACTCTGGGATGTGGCTATAATTACATTCAGCTTTTCTTGTTGATTTTATTGCTGGCACCACCAGCTCTACCCCATTTTAAAGATTAGGAATCATTGAGAAATAGAAGTATCAGTTGGCAATAAGTATCAACTCAGGAAAAAATTAACTGGAAAATCATTCATTTATGAAATAAAGAGTTATTATGAACAAAAAGGTCAGTAATTGTTCATTTGCTGTCTTTCAACCATTGATAAGTTTATGAAGTATCTACTGAAAACCAGATTTCCAGGCACTGGAAGGCATGTGAGAGATTTTGGGACAGAGAAGATTGAAGTACAGGCAACCAATATGAAAGTAATGAAATGTTAATAGTAGTAATAAATCTTGCCTATCCTCTGATCCACCCAAGATTATCATTTAAATATTAGCTTTTTCTTGATATTTGTATTATAAAGCTACACTAATTTATATCATAATTCAATCTAAATATTAATATAGTTTAACTTAAATGTTAATGTAATTTAATTATGTTAATTTAGGGTAGTCTACAGAAATCCAAGCTTTCATAGTCTTTTTGTTTTTCTCCAGTGTCACCTAGTAAACTGAAATCTGCCACATTAAGAAATAAATCATAGTGCAGTTGTCAATGCATACAGGAGGACACAAAACTGTCAGTGACAGAAAAATGTATTTCTCACAGAATGAAATATTCCTCACCAGCCACCAGGCATAAACGCCGGGAATCATTCACAATGCCCTGGGGGGGACTTCCAAGGCCTGTATCTGGCCCTGAGCTAGTTCTTGGGCTGGAAGTTTTCCCAAGCTGCCACCGCAATTTGATCATTCAAGCAAAGTTATCTTCTTGATACCTTTTTTTGGGTCACATTAACTTTGCCATAGAAAGTGGTAGCTGTTTTGCCAACAGGGACAAAGTGCAAACTGTCTGGATAATCTAGTACAAATCTATTACATCAATCAATGCCAGTGGAAAAACAACTTGGAGTAGGAATGGGATAAATGTGTCCAAGATTCATGTTTGTAATAGGCACATAGACATTTTTCACTTTTAAGACGTTAAAAAATAAGGAAATAATAATAAATGAGTATATGACAAAAGATCCATTTGGTTCTGTCACAGATTTATAATACAATATATGAACTCTGATTAAAAAACCTAACAAGAATCTGAAGGAAGTAAATACCCTTTGCCCTTAAATTAAAAAAAAAAAAGTCTTAAACAAACTGATTTAGCCATAAATGAATAAATTAAGTACATTATTTTCTTAAGCCATTACGCTCCCCATATTTAATAGGTTAAACAAAAGGAAACAACAAACCATTTACCTGTGTTAAAGCAATAGCCTTTCCTGCCATGGACGTTCTCAGAATTTCTTCTGATTCAGGGTAGTCTACAGACATTTGATGACATGGAGACCTGTGAACAGTTTCAGGTGACCTAGAAGAATCTACAGGAATAGTTGTCTCATCTTCATCTTTTGCAGCACACTGCCTGGTCCTCACTGGGGACTCTGCCTTACTACTGTGGTCTGACTGCACTGTGCTCAGTACGGTCATCTTGGTGGGCAACGCTCTAGGCAGGATGTCCATTGGGTCCGTGTGTACCCCAGAAAAGCAATCAGTAATCCTGATGTCCTCGTCAGCACTCACAGAGTCCTGAAGGCTACTTCTAGAAGGAAGATGCTGTGGGCTGGCTGGGACGGAGGGAGCTGCCGACAGAACTGATTCAGCCTGGCTGTCTTCATCATCATCTTCATTTTCAATATCGTCTTCCTCTGGGCCATCAGATTCTTCAAGATCATACCCAGAGCGCTCAAAACTGAATCTTTGTCTATCATCTAATAAAAACAACCAAAAGGACTGGGTTATAGAATGTTTTGCAACTGGACGAATGCAATTATTTTTTTAAAAGTTTGGCAATATTGTGAGAGTATAAAAGACAAGGACTCTAACCCACAAAAAGCCTACAATTTAGTTAAGGAGAAAGACATGGGGAAGAATGAGTCAATCGGTCCAACAGGAATCAGAGAAGTGAGGCACTAACAGAGAGTGGCATGGCCAGGGGAGGCTTTGTTGAGGATGCAGAATGTGGAATGAGCTGTGGAAGAGCAGACAGGCAGAGGGTTGACATAAACAAGTCAGAAATAAAGGCCTCAAACATTAGACTTGTAAAATCCCCCAAAGAAGACTGAATATTAAAAAGCTTAATAGATTTCAATGAAATTATTTTCCTGAGTTCTTTTTTTATATATACTTCTTTGTGTTTCCCTTATATTGAACAAATTTTATTTTTTTACTGTTGCTTTTTAAAAGAATCGACTTAATTATCAGGTGATTTTTTTTTTAATTGTTCAAATACATTTGTCTCCATTTTCCCGCCACCACTTTCCCCTGCCCCACCCACCCTTACCCTCCCTCCCTCAATCCTTCCCCATTTTGGCTTTGTCCATGGGTCCTTTGTTGAACAAATTTTTAAAAACCTGGTGGCATTTCATATTTATAAGCAAAATAATTTTCCTTAATACTTGAATAGTATTTTAGACATGCTTGCACTGTATTCCAAGTAGTAATATTCTCTTATATTTAAGCCTCCTTCTACTTTTTATCTTTTCACTTAGGTGCTAACTTTTCCCATCATTTTTTCATGCTGTAAGATTCAACCCACTCTTTACAGGATGGGGAACATTAATTAAAAATCATTCATATCAGTCTTATAATCTCATGTGAGACTGTATCTAACAAGGAATATTCAAGGTGGTCCAGGGAAGTCACAAAATTCTAATAAGCTCATAAACCTTACCTATTCAACATCTCGCAAAATTAGAGGCCCTTTTCCTTAGAAAATCAATGTTAAAAAATTAGATCGGTAAAGAATGCAAAACACCTATCACATTTCTTTCTCACTGAGCTGTAATGAAGCAGGTATCAGACCACATCAGCTTAGCTGTGATACATTCTGCATTTACACGTATGCTTTTGAAGAGAAAAAGATGTAAATAGAAAACAGGCAACTGGTATATTTCCTGGCTTTCCCAAATGGTCTGTATATTAATTTATCTTACTACTTTTTCTATATTACAAAGGTAAGTTCTTACAGAAAAGTTTCAGAAGACTGACACCAGCAGCGCAGGCAGTTATTTCTAAGATGGAACATACCATACAACTTTCATGTTGTTTATCTCAAGCATGTGTTATTTCTATAATTAAAATATTCCAAGATAAAATACAAGCATTTAAGTTCCTTTAATATGTGATTTCATAAGCCTTTTGTTTTAAGGGTTCTAATGTTTTGTTATAAAATAATAAATAAATAATATCAATTAATTGAGTCCTACCAGGTGTGTATGCTAGAAATGGAATGGATGATTTCTGGGTAAAATTCCTGATCCTGCCTCAGTAACACCTTTCCTATACTCTGATGTTTGAAATTCTAAAGTCATTCTCAATTTGTTTTGAATTTGCCACATTAGTGCCAAATCAGATATATTTTTATCATCATTTTTTCTTTTAAAGAGGAAAGTACAAAATAAAAACAGAAACTGGGTAACTGGTAGAAGCAAGAATCAAGAAGGGGCTGATTTCATTAAAGACCAACCTGCTACAAAGTCTAACTAGGGAGGGACCAACTTTAAATTTATTACTTTTTCCAAACCCAATGTAAAGGTCAGGTCCCAGGTAATCCAAGAGCCCAAACTCTAAGCAGAGACATTGTCTGTAGGAAAAGGGAAGATACAGCTTACATTATCAGGGTAGATGCAACAGGACACTGGGCAGCAGGAGTCTACTACATAGCTGAAGGATTGGTCAGAGTGAAGTGTGGGCTGGCAGGACTGAGTATATCCTCTGGGGTTACATTCTCTTGCAGGCTCATGCTAGGAACCCCACCCAAGTGCTCAGAGAAGGGAGCACTAAGTATACATTGTGGTCCAGAGTTGGGAGAAGAGGAGCAACAGCCACATAGCAGGGGCAAGGAATTCCACCTGGGTCCATCTCCTCTCTCTCTGCACTGTAGAAGAAAAACCTTACCCTATACTGGGAAAAGCAATACACACGGTCGTCTTTAGGACATAAGTGGAAACTCACTATAGGGAAGAAAGGAAATGAATAGAAGAAAATATACAACTCTACTTCTTGAGGAGGAACAGATTACCAGCTGAGTCCACCACAACAGCTGGAGGAGAGAAGAATGAAGTGCCATAGCCCAGAAATTTAAGAACATGGTACATTTAGAAGACTGGGAATGGATCACAGAAGCAATGGCATACAATCTCTTCACCCCCTACTGCCAAGCTAAAGAGCTTTAAGTGACTGGTAGCAAAATACTCTTAGGAGAGAGGCAGCGGAACAAGAATGTGTGGAGTGACCCTCTGTGAGGCACTATACAGAGGGAAGATCTAGAACTCAAACTGAACAGACACTGGTCTTGTGACTCATCATCCACCGCAAACACAAGGTATCTCTACAGGAATTGGAAGCCTCTGGCGCAGTAAGGGTAACCATGGCAACAGAAAACCTCTCAAGCCCAGTCCAACTCTAATTAGAAGAATTACCACACTAAAAGCTTAGCAGAAGCAGGGGCATGCCCATTACAAGGCATAAAAACTATTTACATTAGTCTGTGCTACCTTGTGTAAGATGTCAAACTTTCCACAAAAATTAACAGGCACACAAAAAGGCAAGAAAAAAACATACTCAGAAGAGAAAAAGCAGTCAGGACCAGTCAATATTGCACACATGTTACAACTGTCAGAGAATTTAAAATAATTATGATTAATATGTTAAAAAGTGCTAACGAGAAAGGTAGACAAACATACAATATCAAATGGGAATTTCAGATGAGAGATGGAAACCACAACAAAGAATGAAATGAAATATTACAAATGAAAAACACAGTAACAAGAAAACTGTCAAACCCAGAATTCTATCCCATTGAAAATGATTTTGCAAGATGAAAGAAAATACAGACATCCTTTGAGAAAAACAAAAACAGGGGACTGACTCACTGCCAGCAGACCTACTTGACAATAAATGGTAAAGAAAACTTTAGGCAGAGAAAATATGGTAGCATATGGAAACTTGGATCTACACAAAAAAAAGGAAGGGCAACAGAAACAGAATAAATCAAGGTAAAAATTTTTTTTTTTTAATTTAAAATGCTTGCTCTAAAAGCTAAATGAATTTTCATAGCAAAATAGTAACAATGTACTGTGTGTTTATAGCATATATGCAAATGTAAAAGATAATACAACTACAGCACACAGGATAAAAAGGAATTACGAATATACCCTTATAAAATCTTTAGACTACATGTAAAACAATGTAATATTACTTGAAAGTAGACAACTAAAACTTTTAAAAGGTATAAATAACAAGTCAATGTAGAATATAAAATAGAATCATAAAAATGCTCAATTAAGGCATAAAAAGAAAAAAAATGAAACAAAAAGTAGCTGACAAGATAAAATGGTAGGTTCTGATCCAACTACACTAAAAGGAATGGTCTAATGCAGCGATTTTCAACCACTATGCTGAAAGAACTTTTAAAACATACAAAACATGACTCTTTAGTCAGGGGCACTGACCTCTTTTCCTTCAGATTGTCAAAAAAAAAAAAAAGCAACAGCCAATACAACAATAGCCATCCTGTGTGAATTAATAAAAAATATACCTATTTTTTTAGTCAGATCAACAAAAAAAGCAAAACATTTTTTTGTTGTGCTACAGATTTTTAATGTGTCATGAGATAAAAAAGGTTGAAAACTGCTGGTCTAACACATGAGTTAAAAGAGAAAGACTGCCAGACTGGATAAAAAAGCAAGTCCCAGATATATAATGTGTACAAGAACACCATTTTAAATAAAAATATATAGATTGGAAGTAAAGTCTGGAGAAAAATACACCTTAGATCATTAACTAAAATACAGCTGGAGGGAAAAAAACCCTATACTCATATCAGATGAAGTAGACTTTAGAACAAGGTGTATTATCACAGATAAAAAGGGACATTATATAATTAATGATAAAGGGGTTAACTCTACAAACATACAATTCCAAATGTGTAGCAACTAGCCAAAGCTCAAAATAAATGAGGCTAAAAGTGCAAAAAAGTATTAAGTACACAATCATAGTTGAAGACTTCAAGAGTCCACTCTCAGTAACTGATGAAATGAGTATTTAGAACATCAGTCCTAGAAAACCTGGGGAACAATATCAACACTAACAGACATTTAAAGAATGTTTTGCCCACCAACAGCAGACTACACTTTCCTTATACATGTATATGGAACATTCACCAATACATTATCAAATTCTGAGCTACAAAATAAACCTCAACATATTTAAATGAATAGAAATGACAGAATGTTTTTGGATGAGAACAGAATTAAGCTAGAAATGAGTAATTAGAAGATACCTGAAAAACCCCCAAATACTTTGGAATTAACATATTTCTATATAATCCATGGGTCAAAGAGAAAAATCTCAAAGAAAAGTTAGAAATATTTTGAACTGGATGAAATGTAAATGTACAGTCAATATTTGTGGCATGCAGCTAAATTTATTGTAATAGATGCCTTGATTAGAAAGTATGAAAAGCCTCAAATAAATAATCTATTATCACCTTTGGTAATCAGAAAAAAATAAGAAGAGGGAAGGAAATAATGCAAGAAGAGGGAAGGAAATAATAAAGGTGAAAACAGAAATAACAAAACTGACAAAAGAAAAGTAGACAAAGTCAATGAAACCAAAAGCTGGATCCTGGCGGGGGGCGGGGGGAAGGAGGTGGGAGGGTTGGTGGTGGAAATCAATAAAATTGATAAACCTCTGGTAATACTGGCCAAGAAAAAAAATAAATTATCAACATCAGGCAAGAAAGAGAAGACAGATCACTACAGATCCTACAAACACTGAAAGGAAAAGAAGGAAATCTATGAAAAACTCTGACCTAACAATGAACTGGAATTCAAAATTAAAAATACAATATTACTTATAATAAAAAAAGAAATATTTAGGTATAAATTTTAAAAAGTGTAGGATCTGTATGGTCAAAACTACAAAACACTAGTTAAAGAAATCAAAGATGGGAAATAAACAGAGAGATATACTATATTCATAGACTGGAAGTCTCAATATTAAGATAGTATTTCTCCCGACTTTGATCTATAGATACAATTTCATTAAACAATCTCACAAGCATTTTGCACATATTCAAAACCTGATTCTAAAATTCCTATGGAAAAGAAAAGAAACTAAAATAGTTGAAACAATTCTGAAAGAGAAAAGTTGAAAGACTCACACTAAACAGTATGGTATTTGAGGACAGTCATATAGGAGCATCAGATCAGAAGACAGAATCCAGAGATAAAATACCACACAGATATAGTGAACTAAATTTTGACAAAAGTAATTCCATGAAGAAAGAATAGTTCTTCCAGCAAATGGTGATAAAACAAATGGACATCCAAATACCAAAAAATGGAATGCCAATACATACCTTACATTTAACACAGTAACTCAAAACAGATTATAGACCTAAATGTACTATTGGGTTGGCCAAAAAGTCTTTTAGTTTTTTCTGTAAAATAAAAGACACATTTTTTATTTTCACCAATAACTTTATTGATTTGGATATTTTGAGTATGTCAGCCATCTCCTGCATTGTATAACACTGATTGTTCCTAATTATTGTCTTCATTTAATCACTAGCAACTTCAACTGGTCTGCCTGACTGTGGAGCAACGTCCAGTGAGGAACCTCCAGCATGAAACTTTGCAAACCACTCTTAACACTTTTGATCAATCACAGCACCTTCTCCATCCATATATTGCACAAATCTTAATTTTGCATTTCAGTTGTGTTTTTATCTTTCTTGAAATAAAGCATAATTTGCTGAAAATGGCGCATGTTTTCTTCCATCTTCAATATTAAAATGGCCACATAAAAATTCACCAATTTTGGTAAGTTTTTTTTTAATGTACACTGCTATGACAACTGTCGCAATACAATCTAACAAAATTGTTTCAAATGAAGTTAAAGACAACTAAGCATTACTAGAGCCATCTTATGTAAAAATCCAAATTTTTTGGCCAACTCAATGTATAAAACTATACAACTTGTTAAAAACTATAGAAATGTGCGTGACCTTGGGTTAGACAATGATTTCTTACATGTGACACTGAAAGTAAAACCAATTCAAGAAAAAAAAATTGATAAACTGGACTTAATGTTAAAAATATTTGCTCTGAGGAAAACACTGCAAAAGACAAGACAAACAAATGACTGGGAGAAAACATCCACAAATCACATTTCTGACAAAGGGATTATATCTACAATATATGAAAAACTATCAAAATTCAACAGTAAGAAAGCAACATGCTTTAAAAGATGGACAAAATTTCTGAATAGACACTTCATCTAAGAAGACTTGTGGAAGGCAAACAGCATATTAATAGATGTGCAGCATCATCAATCAGGAGGGAAATGAAATTAAAACCACTATGAAATATGACTACACACCTATTAGAATATTTTTAAGTATATTTTATTGATTACGCTATTACAGTTGTCCCAATTTTTTTCTCCCCTTTCTCCCCCTCCTCCCAGTATCTCCCTGCAACCCTTAGTTCATGTCCATGGGTTGTGCATGTGAGTTCTTTGGCTTGCCCATGTCCTATACTATTCCTAACCACCCCCCTATTTTGCACCTACTATTTATGCCTCTTATTCCCTGTACCTTGACCCCTATTCTCCCCCCCACCACTGATCACCCTCCACGTGATCTCCATTTCTGTGATTCTGTTCCTGTTCTAGTTGTTTGCTTAGTTTGTTTTTGTTTTTATTTAGGATCAGTTGTGAATTTGTTGTCATTTTACTGTTCATAGTTTTGATCTTCTTTTTCTTAGATGAGTCCTTTTAACATTTCAGATAATAAGGGCTTGGTAATGATGAGCTCCTTTAACTGGACCTTATCTGGGAAGCACTTTATCTGCCCTTTCATTCTAAATGATAGCTTTGCTGGGTAGAGTAATCTTGGGTGTAGGTCTTTGCCTTTCATGACTTCGAATACTTCTTCCCAGCCCCTTCTTGCCTGCAAGGTTTTTTTGGAGAAATCAGCTGATAATCTTACCGGAACTCTTTTGTAGGTAACTCTCTCCCTTCCTCTTGCTGCTCTTAAGATTCTCTTCTTATCTTTAATATTGAGTAACTTAATTACAATGTGTCTTAGTATGTTCCTCCTTGGGTCCAACTTCTTTGGGAATCTCTGGGTTTCCTGGACTTCCTGGAAGTCTGTTTCCTTCGTCAGATCAAGGACGTTTTCCTTCACTATTTTTTCAAGTAAGTTTTCAATTTCTTGCTTTTCCTCTTCTCCTTTTGGCACCCCTATGATTCAGACGTTGGAGCATTTGAAGTTGTCCCAGAATTTCCTTAGACACTCATTTTTTTGAATTCTTGTTTCTTCATTCTGTTCCTGTTGAATGTTTATTTCTTCCTTTTGTTTCGAATCATTGATTTGAGCCTTGGTTTCCTTCCCTTCCCTGTTGGGTCCCTGTATATTTTCCTTTATTTCACTTTGTGTAGCCTTCATTTCTTCCTTCATTTTGCAACCAAGCTCAATCAATTCTGTGAGCTTCCTGATTACTAGTGTTTTGAACTCTCCATCTGATAGGTTGTCTATCTCCTCATCATTTAGTTCTTTTTCGGGAGTTTTGATCTGTTCTTTCATTTGGGCCATAGTTCTTTGTATCAGTGTGCCTGTTAAGTTGTAAGAGGGAAACCCTTAAATGTTCACCAGGGTAGGGCAACCCTCTTTGCTGTGTTGTGGCACTGTCTGTGGAGGAGGGGTCAGAGAGGGAACAATGCTGCTTGCTTGGCTCTCGCCCCACTTTTTGTCACTTCCCTCTCTTCCCACAAGTGGACTGTGCCCTTTCAGGGGCTGATTCCCAGGTAGGTTCTAGGATCCTGTGGGCCTCTCCAAAGGACTGCCCTGGGAGACCAGGAGTTTCTCCCACTGCTGCAGCCCTCACAGATTTTTACAGCCAGGGGTTTTGAGTGTTTAGTTTCCTGTGCTGAAACCCTGGGTTTCATGGTCTGTCTTGCTGCCCCGTTGTTCCTCCTGGCTTACCCGCAGGAATGTGGGATTGCCCGCCCTGGTCCACCAGCCTTGCCTCTCATCCTCTCTGCCGTCTCCGCCCCTCCTACCAGTCTGGATGCATGTTTCTTTAACTCTTTGGTTGCTGGACTTCTGTGAAGTTTGATTTTCTGGCAGTTCTGGTTGTCTTTTGTTTTTAAATTGGTTGTTACCTTTCTTTTGGTTGTGCGAGGAAGCAAGGCATCTCTGCGTACGCCTTCATCTTGGCCAGATCTCTACTAGAATTTTTTTTCAAGTGTACTGGTAATGGTTCAACAATAATTAGGCTCTCATACATTACTGATGGGAATGTAAATGATATAACCACTTTGGAAAACAGTTTCACAGCTTTCTTACAAAACTCAGTGTGCACTAATCAGATAACCCAGAGATTCCACTCCTAGACAGAACCTTACAATGCCCAAAACTGGAAACCGCCCAGATGTCTTTAAACTGGTCAGTGATTATATGCAAATTATGGCACATCAATACAATGGAATGCTTCTCAGCAACGGAAAGGAATGAATTACTGACTTAACAACATGGATGAATCTTACATGCATTTTTTTAAGTTAAGGAAACCAGACCCCCAACGGTACTTATTGTATGACTCCTTTCATATGATGCTCTGGAAAAGGCAACACGATAGGTAGAAAAAGATCAGTGGTTGCTAGGGGATGTTAGGTGGGGGAGCAGTTTTCTATAAAGGAGTGGCATGGGAATTTCAGGGGGTGAAGGAACTGTTCTGCATGGAAGTATAGCAGTGAACATATAACTCTATGCCTTTGTCAAAAAACTATAGAACTATATACCACAGAGATAATTTTATTGTACGTAAATAATAAAAACATAATCAATGAGGATGTGGGGGGAATTTAAAATGAAAAGCAAGCTGAGAAAGATGACTCTAACTGAAATACAAATTACCCATATCACCACAGTGAAAGGATGGGAAGAAAAGATCCTGACCCAAGTGTCCTTAGGAAAGGGTCCTGACTAGATACTGTTAAGGCTAAAGACAAAAATAACCACACACGAACACTGCACTGTAATTATAAATGTTTTTACAGGCGGGTTAGGATTTCTGAAACTAATTTATTGATATACTAGAGCTGAACAAGTATGTGAACCCACTGTAGAGGAGAATCAGGTTTCTCATTGTAGGTGAAAGAAAGAGAAGGAAATAGAGAAGACTGGAATAAACACTATGTTGCTGGATGGAACTGGAATGGTCAGTAAGGACTCATGTTCTCCTTTATACAGAGCAGATTAAAAACAAATGGGAACATGTTGAAATGGAACAGGGAGAGACCTCAAAGAACTCTCAATGGTCAATGAGAACCTGAGCTACACAATCAATAACAACAGTGCTGGAGTATAACCCAAAAGATAAAATAAACCTGTTGAGTCCACACTGCTATAAATCATTAATTGGTTGATGCAGGGATGGAGGAACTGTACTTTTCCTTACAGGAAAGTCCAATTGATAATTTTGAACACAACAGTAACCGTCACCACAGTCAAGATCCATCAATGTGTAAAAAGGATATCTGCATAGTCTCAAATTTATGAAAGCAACAAAAGTAAATTTACAATAGAGTCCTGGCAGATATCACCTAAGTCAAGTGATGAATCTTAACATGACCAGTAGTACATAATGAAATAATGTGTCCCCCAGTATGTGCTAATAAAAAAAGCATATTACCTTACCCATATTTTCCTAATGATGCACAACCTCAATCCAATCATGAGCACATATCAAAAAACCCAAACTGAGCCCTGGCTGGTGGTGTTCAGTGGACTGAGGGCCAGCCTGCAAACCAAAGGGTCACTGGTTCGATTCCCAGAGAGGGCATATGCCTGGGTTGCTCATCAGGTACCCAGTTGAGAGCGTGGGAAAGGCAATCACACATTGATGTTTCTCTCCCTTTCTCCTGCCCTTCCCCTCTCTGAAAATAAATAAAATTTTTTAAAAAACCAAACTGAGGAACATTTCACAAAATAACTGACAGTACTTTCTACAAGTGTCAAGGTCATGAAGGGCAAAAAAGACTGAGGAACACACTGGAGGAGCTTAAGGAACCATGACAACTAAGTGCAATGAGGGATCCTGGAATGAGATTCTGGGACAGAGAAAAGATATCAGTGGAAAAACTGGTGAAATCTGGTAAGTTCTGTACTTTACTTAGGAAGTTGAGCTGAGGTTAATTTCTTAGCGTTGACAAATAGTCAATGGTTATGTAAGAATGCTAACATAACGGGAAACTGGGTGAAGAGTATAACAGGAATTTTCTACACTAGTTTTGCAACTTTTCTATAAGACCGAAATAACCTTTTAAAAAATACCATAAAAAACTATGTCAATGCTCCAAAGTCTGTATTTTACTCTACTGACACCAATAGGCTGTCTCATTCAGATATGCTTACACTCTACTTCCCTACTGTTCTTTTACTGATGTTGTCTTCTCCTTCTGATAACCAATTTTTTTCTTTCCTATTGTTTAATAGGAAACTATTAATTCTTGAAACCAGTTCCAGGGCTTCCATTGGTAAATTTAAAAGAACAGAAAATTTCTCCAAAATATGCCCTATCCTATCTATGTGTTTACAACTTTTACCACCTCAAACTGTTACTTTGTATCTATTTTTGCAGTTTTTATTCCCTGATACATATGATGTAGCCTATTCCAACAGAGACTAGCTTAGTAGTACATACAGACCCATACTATTTGATCATAACTAAAACATAATTAAGAACTTGACTTATTCTCAGACAGTAATTTTTAAAAAATTAAAAACACAGTAAATTATTTTAAAGTGTCAAGCCCACAGCTCAAGTCTCAAAGCCAAGACTTAAAACCAGCTCTGCCTGCCTCCTCAATCTGTGCTAAACATTCCACATTCAAATGCCATATTTTAAAAATATAAGTGTAGAATGAATTAGAGTCAATGTGCTAGCTTATAAATATGCATGAGTTGAATGTTTATAGGTACAGATATTAAAAGCATCATATAATTATTTAATTATGAATAGATGAACATATGAAATGCAATCTCTGGACACATGTGGCTCATTGACTGTTGGTGTAAATAGTTTTAATGGAACACAGCCAGGCTCATTAGTTTACATGCTGTCTATGGCAGCTTTCACACCACAACCACGAAGTTTAGTGGTTACGACAGAGACTGTATGGCCCCAAAAACCTAAAATATTTACAATCAGGTCCTGTACAGGAAAAGTTTGCCAACATCTATACTCTATTTCATGTTTAAACCTAACAACAATCCTGTGACAGGGTTGAAATCAAACTTACACAAAGAAGTTAAAAAGCTTATATAAGACTAGACGGCATCAAAGCTAGAATTTAGAACCAAGGTTTCTATTCATTTAGGAGTCCTGTCATTAGTCCAATAAGGTATATTGACTTTTTACTATTATATTACAACTTTCCTTCCTTGGCTTATACAATACAGACTAATATTCCAAGAGGATGAAGCTGGGGCCCACCCCTGTGCGCCTCCCAGGCCCTCCAGAACAGGCACAAGGAGCCAATATACTTGCTTCAGATGTTCATAAACAAATGGCCCTTAAAAGTTCTATTTAATTTACAGCCTCCTAGACACATTCCCCACTCATTATAAATAAATTCTTCCAATACTCAATAAAATTTTATGTAAGAATTATTTTATTGTTTGTGAATTTAAATTTGTGAGGGGGGAAAAAAAGAGGTACGCAATGCAGCAATCTTGCTTTTCAAAAGTAAATGTTTTGATAAAGTTACGTAGAACAACTTCCCAAACAATACTTCAAAAGTGTCTTTTTAAGATAAATTGGATGAACTGCTCCTCACCCTGCCCTCCCACAGCTGCCAAACAGTGACACCTGCTGGAAAAGTCAGACCCACAGGGATAGCACCGGAATCCCCCAGAGACAGGCTCCTCCTTGGAGAGGTCAGCAACCCCACCCCCTCAGCTCCAACATTCTCCTGCTGTAGTTTGTCTGTTTCTGCTTTTCTCATGTCTAGAAATATTACTTTGAAATTCAGACAAAACAAAAGCAACCTGGGGAAAATAATTTTTTAAAAGCATGCAACTGCTGCAGCAATGCTTTTGTTTTTGTTTTTAAGGATGAAAAAAAATCATTAAGAATAATGAATTAGAGTTTAATGTTTGTTTCACTTTAGGAAGTAAACGACAAGGCTATCATATATGTGCCATTCGTTAGGAATATTAATACTTTAACTATAACTCCTATTTATAACTATAAACAATAATAAGGCCTATTATTGTTTCATACTGTGAATGGAAATTTTTCTTGAAAGGAGGTTCTCTCAGTTTGGCAATTGAGGGCACATATTAACATTCCTAGTGTAAGTCCAGCATTCTGTTGACAAAAACATTCTTTTGATCAAAGCATGAAAAGCATATAGCTGGAAGCATGATTTTTGACACAAAAAGTGAAGAAGTACAAGTAATTCCCTAAGAAACAGGAAAAAAATTCCTGAGACACTATAATTTTGCATGGCAAGAACACAGAGCATGTGCAGCTGGGCTGGAAGGATTTCATAAGCACATACTATAATTACTGTTTGAGTTGCTAGTTTTAAACTAAATGGAAACTTCTTTTAAATGCCAAATGTACAAACTTTAATGGCTGGCTTAGAAAAATGTGTAATTCCCTCCACTTAATTCAAAATAAATATTTCCCAACGTCTCTAAAATTTAAACCACTTGAAAATTAGAAAACTCATCTGCTTAAGGAAAAAAGAAGTAGCCATACAACTTGCTGTTGCTAAGAATAATAATGAATTAAAAAGATCAAGGGTCTTTTGGTCTTTGGTCCTTCAACATACCATTTGCACATGGACCTTTAATAAGCACTCTTTATCAGCAAGGGAACTTGAACATTATGCTAATGAATGGTATTCTGGATATTGTGTGGTTGGCACAGTAGAGAATGAGTTAAGGATGATTAGAAAACAAAAAGATTGAAAATAATGCCAGAAAAAGTGGTGCTGAAGTTAAACAGAAATAAATCTGGAGTAAACCTTTGGTGAAAATAAAATAAAAGGCACACATAAAGGTATAACTAAAAACAAAAAGAGCATAAAAAAAGACCCCGACTTTGCCCACAAAGCCATCAGCTGACCACAACACCAAACGGTAATGGTGTTTCCAAAAAAAAACATTGTGATGCTTTGTAGTAATACTCTCTGGCCTGTAGTGAGCATTTAATAAATTGTGATGAATAAATGAAAGCTTAGAGATAAAAATTTCTTGGTGATGATTATGTGTGTGCTACAGAAAAGATCAATTAAATGACCAAGTCCTAAAATCTGTCCTATAAACCTATAAACACTGTCCTTAGGTTTCTGGTTTTCTGTCCTTTGCTGTTCTGCAAAGTCTGGCAGGGAACAGTAAGAATCTGTCTCCCAAATTACACCTTAGTGATTATTCTTTCTTTAAAAAGATTTACTCCATTTCTCAGATGTCTGAGGTAATCAAGATTTAAGTATATGCACCAAGTTCTTGTATATCCTGTTAGCTGGTTAAGTATGTGACTCATAAAAGTATAGCAAATCTAACAGTTTTTATGATCCTGTAGAACTCTACTATTGAAATTACTTCCACATATTTAAATATGAAATGTGAAGTGTGGCTATCAAAAATACTTAGCAATTTTCCTCAGTAAATATCTAGTGAAGACAGTGCCACCAATTTTCACAGTAGCCTTGATGTTTTACAGTACTGGTTTCCTAAAAGACAAGTGGCTCCTAAATTTGGCTCCTTATTTTTCTTTAAACACTGTAAGATTCATCTGGCATCTGTAATCTACCAGCATAATTAAAGGATAAATTTCAACTGTTTACAAAAACCTCAGTGATAAAAGATACTCCTTCCATAGTTTTTTTCTTAGTTCTTTCAGACTTTTCCTTTTCCCACAGCTAGACCTCGTATCTCTTATAAAGCGCAGTTGTGGAGGCCTAATAAGGGGCATCTGAAAAGCCACTGTAATCATTACCTTTGGAATGCAGGTTAGCAAACTGTGATAACCGCTGTGCTACCTTAGCATTTTCCTGAGTGTTTATTGTAGACATGCAACAAATGGAATCCTAGTGTGGTTTCTAGGAGTACACTGCTAGGCAGGTTTAATACCGGATTTGTGTTAAGTTAAGAATATCAGAAATGGCATTCTGACCCCAGGATGCCACAAAAGCATGTGATAACCAGAACAGCAAGTTGTGTGTCAAAAGACACTACACTGCAGAATGCAATATTATCACTAATTTTCATTTATTGGGCCAAGAAATTGGAGACGACACTGTCAGGCAGCTGAATTTCAGTATATGACAGCTGAAGTCTCAGAGGAACCTGACTGTTAGGATGGTAAGCTTCCCCTGTGTGACCAGGGAGGCGGAGAAACTCCAAGGGGCAAGGAGGAGCAGGGAAGAAAACCCAGCATATAAAACCACTTGAAGCGAACCAGCTTCTGAAGCCCAGAATTTTGTTCTATTAGTAGATATACACTTTGAAACTTAAAAGTATAATACTTGAAAATATTTATTCTCCCTTCTAATTTTTTAAAAGTCAAACCACTTTACTACCTATATCTAATAATTTGTTTTTGTTTTTTTTTTGATAGTAAAATCAAACATTTTATAACATGCTCCTTAATCCACAGAACATCTTTGTATAGTTAATAAAGGCAATGTTTTCAAACATACAGAACTATTAAAGTAGAAACAATTCAAGTCTTTATCTTTTATCATAGTCTGTTCTTCATATGAAGAAAACTCTAATACCAGAGTGATGCTGGGCCAGAGTAGAAATTAATTGCAAGGAAAATAATGCCCCTAACTTAATAAATGAAGAACGGTATTTCTAAATTAGTCATCATACCCTTATACATATACACGCAAGCTAGATGTCACAAGGGAAAAATCATACCAGACTTTCCACCCAAATCTGTAAACTCCATCTGGTGGAGAAAGAGGGATGTACTTTGTTTATAAAAACACCCTTCAAAAAAAAAGATTTTTTTCTCTATGGTATTATTTATTATTGTTGTTGCTGAATGGAATTAATAAAATCATGCTTCTTTTAGCCATTACCGTCTAAATGCCCACTACAAAATAAAACAGAAGCAGGGGGAAAAAAAACTTCAGCAATAAAAATTCCAGGGTCACAGATTATCATTTGTTCCTTGTTTCAAGATTATTAGAGAAAATAATTGGGATTAAATATGAGAAACATATGGGTCTAAAAAAAGACAATGGCTTTAAATAATACAAAATAAATTCAAACTTTCTCAGTAATAGGAACATGTCTGTTATTGAATGTTTACAAGATTACAAATATTAGAAAAATCTTATCTAAGAGAAAATGGTTTTCAAGTGTCCAAACATCAAGGTATGAACTGCCACAGCAGAGACATTATCTATAAGGATAAGTGAGGATAGTTGAAAGGTAAAATGACTGCTTCCCATGCTAAAACCCTCTCCTATAGGATGACCTGTTCACCAAACACCGTTCCAGATGCTCCCCGTCCAACGTTCTCATCCTGTACCCTTCATACTGGAACATCCTATTCTTCTTGCTGAATCGCCAGACGTTTGCTCTCCCAACTCCCTCAGTCCAGAGAGCCTGCCTTCCCTTACCCTACCCTTTCACTGATACCTTTTGAAATAGAGCAGAGTATGAATCAGTAACCTTCTTTCCTTTCTTCTGGGATACACTTAGCGATCGTTCTGCAACCAACCAGGCCATCACTGCCTCTTCCCTGATCCCAGCCTGTGGACGTGAACCCTGCCAAGTCTGGGCACACTCCAACCTCACAGTCGGGGTGAGCTGCTCCTAGGGGCAGCGACTGTGCACCTATTAAACAGTACTGAAGTGCTAAATAGATAAATGAAGGAATCTAAAAGGGAATAAACTTTTCTTCTTTGGAACTTCTGAAGAAAAACACAGATTTTCATCAATCTGGAGGGATAGTTACTGAGGATGCAAACACGGATTAGTTAGATAAATTATCCTCTAGTCTTCTGAGCCATTTACCAAAAAATGAGAAATAAACAAATGCCTTCATCACTTTAATAATACCTATACTGGCTTTGACCATATTATGTAAACACTATAAGCATTAAATATTATTATAGCTACCATTTGATTTTAGTAAAGGAAGTTAATGGGTACCTAATACATCAAATTCTAAAAATAATTTTGAATTATTTCCTGATAGGTTACAGGTCACTTGTTCCCAGTCATCCATTCAACCAACAATTATTTACTAATGTCTACTACTTGTGAGGCACAATCCTAAGGAGCTGGAGATAAAGCAGTAAACACAATGAAACCTCTGTCCTCCTCACTTCTGGTGGCACTCAGTGCTATAAGAAAATATAAAGCAAAATAGGGAGACTAAGCAATGCTGATACCAGCAGTAAGAGACTGAGGTACTTTTTGTTTCTTTTAATAGGTTCAGGAAGTCCTCACTGTGAAGGCGCCTGAAGGAGATGATGGGATAAGTCTTGCAGTGTCCAGCAGAGGGCATTCCAAAGACAGGAAATGAGTGCAAAGGTGAGATAGGGGGCCCTGCTGGGTGTGTTCAGTGGAGAGCAGGAGTAGAAGAGTTTCAGAGATGGGATGAGGAAGAGTGAGTGGGCTGAAGTGCTCAGAAGATACAGTAAATCACTGCTGTGAAGGAGAGAGGAAAGCGTTAGAGGGTTTTAAACAAAGCAATGACATAATTTTTTTTTTTTTTAAATCACTGTGTCTGCTGTGTTGAAAACAGTCTGTAAAGGGGCAGGGGTTGAACCACAGAGACCTGTCAGGGGCTACTACAAGCAATTTTGTAGAGATGACGGTATGGTATCTTTGACCAGGGTCAAATGGCAAAGGTAGTTTAAAAGTGGATGAATTCTGAATACACTTTGAAGGAAGAGCAGCAAGGTAATCTGGTGGATTAGAGGCCAAATGAGGGTATCAAGAATGACTTCAAGATTTTTGGTATAGCAGCTGGAAGGATGGGAGAGGACAATAAGGAAAGTGTGCTTCCTAAAGGTAGGAAGTAAATCAGAAGTTTGGGCCACGTCAAACTTGAAATGCTTATTAGCAAAGCGGAGAGGATGTATAGGCAGATGCGTATATAAATTTGGAGTGAATATGGCATTATGGAATTATCAGCATACAGATGGTATCTAAAGTCAGAAGACTGGGTGGGATTACCTAGAGAGTGAGTATACAGAGAAAGGAGATTGGAGACCACAGCCATTTAGAAGCCGGGGAGATAAAGAGAAGTCAGTAAAGGAGACTGAAAAAGAACAGCTAGCATATTCTGGGCTAATGTTAAGACTAGAAAATAGTCTTATTTTCTAGACACACAGTATCATATTCCAGTCTTATATGCTTCCCTCCACAGACATTTGACGAATTGCCAAGCAAAACCCCATCTCTAATTATCAGCAATTTACTGGAATGAAGCTTTTTGAAGCAAAAGACCCAACATTAGGACAGCAATCGAGAAAACACTAGTAAAGACAGCAGACTATCAACTGACCAATTGGTCAAAAGTTTCCATTCTTACAATATTAGATATAGTTTAGGATGTGCAGAAATGGAACATCTCTTCTGGAGAACAATTTAAAATTATAAAGCAAAATTAATTTTCTAGGTGTCTACATTAAAAGGTGATAAAGTTTATACAAATTTAAAAACAAACAAAACCATATACTATTCATTACTATTCATATATATATATGTGTGTGTGTGTGTGTGTGTGTGTATATATATATGTATGTATATACACAAATTAAAGGAATTGAAAGGAAAAGACTTAAATGCAATTAGTATTTGCCCCTGGGGGGGAGTGACTGACAATGATGGATAAGGAAAACTATATATAATATGTAATTATTTAGCTTTTTTTCACACATATATTGAATTTATGAAAAAGATTTGAAACAAATGTGAGAAAATATTTACAGGGTAGGGCAAAAGTAGGTTCATAGTTGTCTGTATGGAAAATAATACAATAAATAATAATACAAGAATAAACTCTGTTTCATGTACTCATCTACTTTTGCCCACCCTGTATAATCAACTCTGGTGTGAAGACATGAGCGCATGTAATAAAACTCTTTGTAACTTTTTGTGTTTAAAAAAACTCAAAATATCTTTTAAAAATACAAAAGAAAAGGAAATTTTATTTAAGACAATTTGTTTAAAACAACAAGTGTTTACTACATTTATAACTGTATCCCAAGCCTACAATAAAGCAAAAGTAGAAGAATATAGTTTGTTGGCATATCAATAAATTACTAGGCCCCTACTATTACACAGCACTTGGCAAAATCCACCCACATACTATAATTTACTATTCAGTCAAAACTGTGATAGAACTTTGAGTACACTACCCCTAAATACAGTAATTAAAAAAAATTAAACTGTGAGAAAAACATGTAAAACTACCCAGTTTTATCAGAAGATCTAATCTGAAGAGAAAATTAGGCTGTATGTTTGAGTTACAATCAAAAGGCTTGTATCAAGTGCTTTCGGAGTGAGACAGAAATACAAAAATAAATGAATAGATATGTAAGTGCATCAGTCAGCCAGCCAATCTAAACAATAAATGATAATTAATGGAAACAATACTTATTTCTCCTATGCAAATTTGGGACATAAGTACTGCTTTTTAACAAGTTTAGTGGACTCTACAGACACTCCCGTTAATTTTTTATAGGATTCCTCTTCTTGAAGGAGTAAAACATATAACAGCATGTACTAGTATAATAATACCTTTTATATTTACATATTTTTTAGACATCCATGTTTCATATTGCAACATCTACTTTATACTTTTCTAGTCTTTGGGTAATAAATATACGTGCTGAAACTGTTACTCATTTTCCCTAGCTTTTTACTTCTGAATTGCTCAATATAATAAAGACACTGACAAAAGACACTGACACAGAATTAAAGCCCTAACAATTAAAAAATTAGTTTTTACATGTGAAATCGAAAAAAACTCCAAAAAACCGAAAAACCAACCTCACCAAAACCCGCCCCCCCAAATAAAAAAACAAACCCATAGAAAAAGAGATCAGGTTAGTGGTTACCAGAGGCAGGTGGGTGAGAGAAGGAAAAACTGAAAAATGGTGGTCAAAAGGTACAAAGTTCTAATTACAAGATAAGTACCAGGGATGTAATGTGTAGCATGGTGACAACAGTTAATAGTGCTCTATGCTATATGAGGGGGGACCCCAAAAAACCAGAATTATCTTCTGGAGGGCAGGCCCCTTGCAGTGCAGGCTTTTTCCGCTACGTGAGTGTTCTAGGAACCCATCTGTATCAGCGTATGAGCTGGTGTTATTCCGAGAGGCTGCATTTGGCTTCAGTAAATTGTTTTTAAAAGACTCAGTGCATTTGCCATTTCATGATGGGTGAGTTAGGAGCACACCTGCCTACCTCTGCCACTGCGTGTTCAGCAGTTTTCGACCAAAAACAGCACGACCCCCGTGCCCCACCCTCCCTATTCACCCAGTCTTGCCCTGAATGGCATTTTTTGTTTTTTCTTTCCCTGGATGAAAAAAGTCCTCAAAAGAAAACACCTTGCCAACATGGAAGACTCAAGACAAAAAAAGTCAGAAGCACTAAAAGACATCAAAATAGACAAGTTCAAAAACTGTCTTGAGCAGAGGAAAAAAATGTCTTGATAGGTGTGTTGCATCAAATTGGAGAGTATTTTGAAGGTGACTGAAGTTTAAACATGTAAGAATAAATACACAATTTTTTATAAATAAATTGATTTTTTGGGGGGTCCCCCTTATATATGAAAGTTGTTAAGAGCATTCTCATCACAAGGAAAATACCTTTTTCATTTCTTACTTCTCTTTTATTGTATCTATATGAGATAAATGAATGCTAACTAAATTTATTGTGATTATTTCACAATATACATATAATCTATACCACTTTGGTGTACAACTTAATCTTATATAGTGATGTATATCAGTTATGTTTCAATATAACTAAAAAAAAATTGGCTTTTAATAAACATGTTCCTAGGACAAAAAGTTACAGATGTTAATGGGGTGTATTTTTAAATCCTAATTTTGTCATCCTCAGTATGTATCAAATCACCACATTGTATACAAACCATCAAAAAGCTCCTTATTGTCCTAAATTTGTTGTGGTTATCTTTTCCTTATTCAGAATATATCAGTTCCCCAAAGGGGTTAAAGACAGTCCTTTCCTGTGCTTATAATAATAAATCATCTCAGCTGAACCACTTAAGATGTCAGTCACTTTCCTAGCATTTTTAGAAATAAAGTCAGGCTGATTAATTTAGTGTGATACTGGTTGTCTGGAAGAATTAGATGCATTTGGTTTTATACTTATATTTTAATGTTGTTCTCACCTTTTTTCCTTTGGAAATTTTCTCTACATCATACTAATACATATTAAATAAAACAAGCAAGGAGGTAAATGTTTAATTTAAGGCTTTTTTTTTTTAAAGCAGGAGGGCAACTTTTTTCTTCCACTTAACTCTTTTTGTTGATCAAGTCTTGAGTTTTAAAAAAAGTCTTAAAAAAGGATGTCTATTCTCCTTAACAGGTTTACTTTTCCTCAAAACTGATTAAAGATAAATACTTTTATTTGTTGAGTTAACATTGTTAAGAAAACGCCTGGTAACTTTTTCAAAATAACAAACATTTGGGGGAACAACCAAATGTTTATTTTTATTCCACAAATGTTTCCAGAGCAGCTGCTAGGTGCAAGGCACTCTGCTAATGGCTGTGGGTGAAGCAAGCGTTACTCAGTCATTGATTCTGCTTGTGATATGCTCAAGAATTTCAGTGGGGAGGTAAGGTAAGCATGTAAATCATCACAAAATAATGTAGAAAGGGATTCAAATACTTTCAGATGGAAAACTAAAACACTGTAAGAGTTCAGAGGAGGGAAAAACTGCTTCCCACGAGTAGTATGGGAAGGGAAAATCAGAGAAGGCTTCATGACAGCAGTGGATATGAATAGATCTTGGAGGAAAGTAAGACTTTGACCAATACAGACTGGGAGCCAGGTTTGCGTGAGGGTTGAGGGCAGGGGTTTTCAGGGAGGGCTGCATAAGTAGAAAGCTGGATCAACGGCTATGTAAGCGGGAAATTCAAGCATTAGGATAGGTAAAAGAAAAATGATAAAAGTGAAGAAGTAGGTTAGGCACCAGATTACAAAGGACTTTGAGGATGCAAGGTCAAGTGGCTCATACTTTATCTGGCAGGCAAACAGAAACCAATGAAGACTTGGAGCAGAAGAGCAGTATGATAAGACACGTGCTTCAGGAAGATCAATTTGACATCATTGGGATAGACAGGTAGGAAAGAAGACAAATTAGAGATGAGCAAACTGTGAGTCTACAGCATAATAAAATTAGAGGTAATGAAAATAGAAACAAAGCAGTATCAGTGGGAATGAAAAGAAGAATATGGATGCAAAAAATAGTACATTGTAAATAGCATTTATGAACAATATGGATAAAGCCTTACCTGATTCTTCTGTATCTTGTTCATCTATTAAACCTACTGAGACGCCTAAATCCACACATTTCTTGCTATGTGTCTTGGACTTCATGTGTTTTGTCAGATTTCCTTAAGGGAAAAGAATGTTTACTGAGCTTACATAGTATTATTTTGCTATTGCATTTGTCAACACTGGCAAATTCCAATTCTAGTTCAAGTGAAAGTACAAGTTGTGGTTATACAATCCCAATGACTAAAACTGGACAAAAGAAAATACTGGTATCTATATGTTTTAAAAACCCTGTTATTTGTTTATAGCTTCTCTTTTTCAAATCTGACTCCTCTCATTTGATAATGTCTACTCTGGGTCAGTTTTCCAATTACTTCTGCCTGGGACATTAGTGGTTTCACACCACTGATTCTGGACCAGGTTTTTGTTTTGTTTTTTTTTTGTTTTTTTTTACATGGCATAGGTATAGGGTTTCAATATTTAGCAGGTAGCTTCCCCCTCAAAGTCCCTAGACAGAGGAGCCAGGCTTATTTCAGAGGCCTTGATTCCACTGCAGCATTAGCATTAACACCCCAATTATTTTTGCATATATCTGGATGGCTTTGATCTCTCTGTGGACTTTTTTAAGTATCTGTTCATCAAGCTATCTTGGAAGTTTTTTTTTTATTTTTGGTACCTGGGAATTAGCCTTTTAAATTTCAAGCTTGACTATTAAAAACTATATTTGGTGGTTGTTACATCATAAGCAGTAATTCTTTGTGTCTGGAACATAAGAAAAAATTCCCTGCATTACTTTAATTTCACCATATTGACTAGAAGTCTCCCTGTAGTATCTCTAAAGGCATGTTTCCTCTGACAGCTGGTGCATGGACCCCTATACATACTACCAGGTTAAGTGGGAACGACTAGGTGTGCCTGCCCCAAGTGATCATGAATGCAGGGTGAGAGCTTGGATTCTTCTGGGACTACCAAACAGAATGCCATACACAAAAAAACTGCCAATATGTGAAAACTGTCTCCTTTGAGAAAAGAAATAAAATCTAAATGCTGAGTTTGGTGAGCAGGGAAAATTAGTATTTGAGAATAAGTCTTTAGAAGAACTAAAAATGCCTGAATTATGGGCCTGCAGTAGTTGAAGGGCCTGCAAAGTTGCTATATTTACAGAGCCTCAATTCCATTAAAAATGCACCAAGTCCGTGGAACTGGTTGGTCACATTTGTTCAAGCCAATTCTTACACTAGACAGTGTGCACAGCATCCCATAGCTTAGTGCTTCAGGGGTTCAAGTGTAAGAGGGTACTCAGGCCAGAAAATGCTAGGATTCATCAAACCTGACCTCTCTGACTCTAGAGATAACACTTGGCTTAAACAGCATGACCATGTGTGACATTTACTTAAAATTCACTTAAACATAATAAAACATAAAGCAAATATGGTGAAATAATAATTACCTTTAAATGATGGGTATACCAGTGTTTATTATACAAATCTTTACTTTTCTGTGTGCTTTAGTATTTTCACATTTAAAAGTTATAACAAATGGTTTGGCCATGTTAATTGGCTGAAATTTCCACTTACTAGTCAAAACATTTTCTAGTCTAATAACAATATTACCCAAATACAGGGTTCATTAATAATTTTCTTTCAAAATGCTTTTCCTCCCAAAATAGATAGCCGCAGAAGGTTATTTCCTTTCAAAAAAGTTACTGTATAATTGTAACTAGGCATATTTGGGAATACACGTTTTTAATAAGGAAATTTTCTCATAACTTGAGCTATTACTATTAACCAACCTCTTAAATAATTTAAAATATACAAAACTTGCATTTAAATATGCATATTAAAATGCAAATATCCCCTAGCACTGCTATAAACTTTGTGCATTAATTTAATAGATAAAACTTTTAACAGATTTAATAAACATTAATCTAAATCCTCTGGAAAGCACGAGATTTTGTTTCTGGATTGCTATAGCTACAAGCAGAGTCTATCTAGCTTTCTATGATATAAGTGGCACTAAATCCTACAGAGATGCAAGCTCACTGTATATTTTCTGTTGACTGACCTTTAAAGCAGAATAGTGAAAACAAATCAATTATTTTGAAAATGTACTCATAAAATAAACTAGGAGCACAAATGATGAAGTATAGACTTATAAGCATTACCATCAGAAGCATCAATTTCTAGCACTACATCTCATTCCCTTGGTAGTATTTTGCTACCTTTGTGTGTGTGTACAAGTGTATATATATATACCACACCATTATATCATTCTTACTTTCGCTTAAGATAACCAGACACATTCAATAAGAAGTAGAGTTGAACTGGCTAGGAAAACAAAGTAAATGAGTAAGGCTTAAAATCTACAGCCTAATATAAAAAAAAGTCTGTATTATTTAGCTACCTTTAAAGGGTACTATGGAAACTCTTTTACAAAAGAGATATTTATTTTTTTGTATATTTACAAAAGGTAGACTGCTACAAGGGAAGATGACCATAAAAAAAAGAGAACCGCCACGTCAAAATTAGGGAAATATTGAATTTCTAATATTTTCTTTACCAGTCACTTTAGCTAGGGTAGCTTTCTTCAAATAATTATTTATCACATAATTCCTATGAATTATCTGACAACACAAAAAGTGTAATGTAAATTCAGGTATTAGAGAAATCAAAGACAAGAAAACTGCTAACATGCAATGATCACTTTTCAGGGGTCGTTATGCTCTGCCCACCATTTAATAAACACTTATCTAAAATTTTACATGATGATGTTTTGAGTTATTTCACTAATCTAGTATTTTTCTTTGCCAAGAAATCTGTAGTCTCATTTGATTTTCCACATGCATCTAAGTTTTCCTTTCTTACCCCTATTTTATGAACATATTTTTTTAAATATCCTGATTCCTTTCACTCCTTCTACTGAGAAATACCCATTTCCTTGATCTTCTTTATTTGATAACATCATTCTGTACTTTGTCATCTTTTATTAAGTTATATTGGCCTATTCCTGGTGTTCTGGGCTCGAAGTAGAATTTAATAGATGTTTTCCAATCATAGAATCAAAACCAGTGGGGGTGAGAGGAAAGCAATAAATTGGGTTAAAAGATCAAAGCGCTTTATCCTCCCAAAGCCTTCACACAAGACAAGGAAAATCATCCTGAAATTCACCTTCCATTTCCAGAAGGAGATTCTACATCACAATCAACGGGTACAGAATTACTGTCTGTCCCAACTCCTTGTGATTTCTTGAAATTTAAAAAAAATATTCCAGGCTATCTGAAGAACAGTTAAAAAAATCATAATTATTTCAGATATTATTGGCATTTACGGAGAACTACTTTGAAGCCATTTAGATACTATATATTTTAATTCTCTTTAAATGCCAACAAATACTAGCCAAAAAACGTAATAAATTTTGCTGAAGAGCTGATGAATCTTTAAGACAAAAGCTGCAACGACAACCAATAAAGAAAAGCAAAGCAAATGTTTACTCAAAAAAGATAAAATAGTTCTGTAAAAAATTATCAATTATTTTTTACAGACATAATCCTTTCAAACAGATTCTGTAATTACATTGCATCATTTTATAAAGGTTCTTACTTTTTAAAGGGTATTATATGAAATTAAAATTTCAATTAACAAACTTTCATGTAATGATTCATGAACAAGGGGCCTAATGAAGTAAGTAAACATTTTATAGTAGTGTATTCATTATACACAACAGAAAATTTGTAGAGGGTGAAATTACCTTAACTATCATAAAGGCTTACAATTTAAGTAACATACAGGGTAGGAAAAAAGTACGTTCATAGTTGTTTGTATGGAAAATAATACGATAATAAATAATACAAGAATAAATTCATTGTTTCACATACTCACAACTGTATAAAGAATATAGAAAGAGGACAAAATATAATTTTAATGACTAGTTCTGAGTTCTAAAACATTAAATAGTACTAAAGTTAGAAAATTTTTGAAGCTGAAATTCAATAGAATATGGGCAAAGAAATCATGAAAAAGAAAAAAATGGCTGCATGCCTAAAATTAGATAAGGCATGAATGTAAACATAAGTTTACTGCAGTTATTGTTTTAAATTTTTTCAATCTTTTAAAACCTAAGTAATCATGAAAATTTATTTTTCTTCTTTAGCCCCAAATTAAGTATTCTTGAAAATGTGTCATCAACAGCAACTGTAACTGGGGAATAAAATTTAAAAGGCAGTTGCTCCTTTTAAAATATTATATTTATTTTATATGTATACTCTAAAAGCATGTAATTAAAAACATTTTTTCCAAGAGGTCCAGAAACACCAAGAAAAAAGGTCTATAATGTTGACAAGATGTAATTTGTATCAGTCTATTTTAGCTACTGCACTGTTGGTCAAAGAATATGTATAGTTGGGCTTTAGTGCTACTAACTCAATGCATATAAAAAGGACCACGAAGCAATGTCATCTCATACCTTTCGTCTTAAAGGAGAAGTTACAGTAAGTGCAGTGGTAGGGGCGGACATCTGTGTGGGTTCGTATGTGTTTCTTTAACATACTAGGTTTCTTACAACGAATTCCACATTCTTCACAAATGTACTTTCCTCTTCCCCTGCCTCGGACATATACATACTCTTCATTTGATTTATATCTAATTTAAAGAAAGAAAAATGAATAGGGAAATTGGATACTATGTCTTTGATAAAATATTGATGATTAAAATTCAACCTAAAAAATAAAACAAGGCACAATTTTTAGACTCAATCAATATAAATTTTATGCATGTACAAGTAACAGAATATTCCAGCTTTTCACGTCAATGCTTGATATTCTAGTAGCTAATTCTAACTAAACAAACTTATTCAATACTGCGTTTAATTTTAAAATATTTTCTAAGTCGCTGGGTTTAAAAGTTTTCTTTACTGTTAAATTCAACCACAACAATTGTAATTTCTGAGTTTCATGATAATTATAATTGGCTTTTACATTTTGGTTTTCTCATAACCAAACACACAAAGACATCAACTAGGCAATGAACTGATCTCTCAGAGCAGGTTTTCCAAGTCATTCCTTATTGTAAATCCGTGTGAATGCCAAGGTTCACTCTGCAAGCTCTGTTCTTAACTGCCTCCTAAGACCTACAATGTTTCCTAAATAGTTATCATTTTATTGAACAAAATGGAATTATTTAACATGATACCGAATACATATTTTGCCATGAAGATTCTGTTAATAAGCTGAGATACCTTACAATATTTACATAAAACTGGCACTGGTAAGTCTTCATTCACATGAAAGCAAATGTACATTTAAAAAGAAAGTTTAAATGTACATTTAGGAAGTAAAATTTGTACTTGCCCTCCATCAAATATTTTAATTCTTCTTGGTTCACTTTTGATTAAGGAATTCTCTTTATCTTGCTCACTGTTAATTTCAGAGGCATCTTTACTGCTGAATTCAACTACTGTGGACTTTTGATTACCTAATGCTCTCTGAAAGGAAAAAAAAAGAGAAACTAATTTAATAAAACTGAAAACATAAACATGCTAATGTTTCACTTGGAAAATAAAACATGGCAGGGTACAGTGCACATAGTAAACTTCACGAAATACATTTCAAGAAAGTAACAGGTTAAAGGTCATTTGCTTTTTCTCCTCCATTATCTTTAAATGTCTGTCTAGACCACAGCAAACTGATAAATCTTATGCTATTTTAAACTCCCACCGCAGTCCACTGACACCCCCAAATGAAGGCTTTAACAACCTCCCATCCAGGTACTCTGTGAATTTAATAGGAACTTTTTTTAATAGACTAAACATTTCTTATATCTAACCAACTACTCATACTACAATTTAAGTGTATTTGTTAAAAAGTTTATTCTTTGGAGATGGAAAAGAGCGAGTCACTCCTTTTGGAATAATAAGTCATTCTTCCAAGAAACATGACTAAATCCCCTTCAAGTTCAATGAACTGTTATGTTAAAGCATAAGCTCATTTGCCCGTATTTTCTTCTCCCCTTCTCCCATCACTTTAACCCATAATTATGTTTCCTCTCTGTATCTTCTCAAAAGTTCCTGAATACTGAGAACTGTGAGGTACAAATACAGGTCAGGTCAAATTGGGGTTCTGGCTTGATAATAATTAAATCTCCAGAAAAAAAAGGCAATGAATTCACAATGATAACACCGTGTGCTCTTCTAAAGAAAACATTATGGTAACACCACCTTGTGACTTTTATACAACCGCACCATTCACAAGTTTTCTTACTCCTCAGCCCATTCCACTCTCACACAGCTTTGTAAGGCAGGCCGCAGAAGTGGATTATCTCCCAGTGAGGAAAGACATTCTCAGAGTTAAGTCACTTGTGCAAAGTCAAGTGTTAACAGCAAAGGCTTAAAATTAAACTCCGGTTTCCTGCCCAACTCCAACACAAGGCACAAGTTTTCAAATCGAGGTTTGTTACAAACCTCCTTTAAAAATTATATCACCATGCAGACAGCTATTATACCAAGATGACTTATATTCTTGGTTTCTCTTCAAAATGAATAAATCTTTTGCTTTTTACCAAGGTGACTTAATAATAGTGATAAGACAGTGTGTGCATCATGGATGGAGGGCCTCTGTGGCCGCAGAAAGAGGACCGTGGGAAGCCCCTGTCCTCACAATGCCAGAAGAAAAGCTGCCTGCCTGAGTTTCTCAAGAAGGTAGTATGAGGAGGTAATGGCACTGACTCTGATAGGTAAAAGTCCCACTGACTCCTTTTCTTTTCCCGGCAAACATCAGGTTTCCCCACCATTTGCTATATATACAAGAACCTTTCCTTGACTTTATACCTTTAAGAGTAATCCTACTTACCTTCTTCTCAATTCCAAATTCTCACTTTTCTTTTGCTTTCTTACTATGAAATCTGGTTTCTATTTATCACTTACCAAAGAGCTAAATGCTAAAATCCTTACCATTTTCTTAACATTTATATGCTTGACCATTCCGTGGCATTTTATGTTGCTGATGTCTTGTTTCTCCTAGAAATACTCTTACTTTAGCATCTTTCTGTTCTTTTCCATTGTGAATTATAAATACTTATACATTAACATTTGGGTTGTGAATTAACCTTCAACCTAAGAAATCAGTTAATTAATTAGTTTCCCCAGTACCTCCACGTAGCAGTTGCCTGGTCTGAGGTAGGGAGATTTTTCTCCTACTCTACCACTTTAAAGTATTTTATTTATTCATTGATTGATTTATTTGTTTACTCCCCACATATTTGCTGAGATTATGCTATGTTCTAGGCATTGGGTATATATAACTCAAGAAAATACAATCTAAGCCCCGGCAGAGCTCAGACTCTAATCTACAGTGTCTATTACAGTAGTTATTAGCACACATATAGAATATTTCCATCATCTGAAAGTTCTAATGGACTGTGTTGGTGCAGTAGAAGAGAAAGATACAAAAACTCATCACTAAAATACAATAAAGTATCAAAATGGAGTTAGATACAAGGTATGGCAGCTGAACAGAGGTAATACTACTTAATTGGCATTAATTACAAAGATCAAAAGCTGATACTTAAGATGAATTTTTAATGACTAAAAAGATTTGGTCAGTCATCCTAGAGAGTATATTAATAAACAGTATATCAATAAGCTAGGAAACATAAGAAAACTCCTGATTCATACTCCTAGTTTAGGTGTTCGGATGAAGAGGGACTATAGATGCATGCCCATATGACTCACGTCTCCAGTGGTATCAGAATTGCTCAGTCCGAATACAATGTTAGTCTAGCTTTATTTGACCTCTCTGCTTGAACAACTTTCCTTGAAATACCTTTTCCTTGATCTGTGTAATACCACTTTCTCATAGCTCTTCTCCTTCCTCTATTAACAATCTCTGTCAGTTTCTTATGTGGACTTTCTTTGTCCATTCAACGCTTTACATAGTTGTGATTCCCGGGACCATTATAGCCGTTGTCTTCTCTTTACACTTTCCCTGAGCTATCTCACTAATTACATCCAGGTACTGAAAAACCTCCACACCTTCCACTCAGAACTCTCTCCTAGTTTCAAATCTAGATGTTTCTGAAGGGATTTCTACCAAGTCACTTGGTACTGAAGAAAAGCTACTTTTCATAGGCACTTCAGGAATATACTCGAAGCTCTGTTTAGATTCTCACGCTCAGGTCTCATCTTCCAAGATTCTGATTTAGTAGCTCTAGAGTCGAGTCTGAGCATTTAAAAACTAAATTCACCCTCCTTCACTGAGAAAGTATCAATAGCTCTCATCTACCATGCATATTTGGTTCTTACCTACACTTTCAACTCCTAACTTAACAACACCTTCTAGCTATGACAGACTCCTTGGGGTTCTTTAGATGAACCAAGTTCTTTCTCATTTCCATGTCATTCATCAGATTATTAAAATTTCTCATTCTTGTTTGCCTGGGAAATAAAACTCTATTTTTTTTATTTTTTAAAGACTCAGCTAAAGCTCTGGCTGGGTGGTTCAGCTGGTTGGAGCACCATCCTGTAAACCGAAGGGTCACGGATTGATTCCTGGTCAGGACATATAACTAGGTTGTGGGTTTGATCCACAGTCCTGGCATGCAGGAGAAACAACAGATCAATGTTTCCCTCTCACATCAAGGTTTATCTCCCTCCCTCTCTCTCCCTTCCTCTCTCTCTAAAATCTTTAAGCATGTCCTCAGGTGAAGATTAAAAAAAAAAAAAAAAGGACTCAACTAAGTCAGCATTTTTGGAGTATCTTCCCTGTATCCGTACCTCCTCAACCTATAGGTAATGTTAGACTTCCTTCTTTGAAAATTGTATATACTTCTAGTGTAATAGTGAACTGTGATATTTTCCTATCAATGAGTATGTATATGTTTATGAACCTGTATTATGTGCTTGAGAACCTGCAGTGGGCAAGTACTCCCAATGTTCATAATGCAACACAATACTCTCTTCCTCCCTCTCTCTCCCCCTTCCTCCTTTCCATTCTCCCTCCCTCCCTTACTTAAATGACTTTTTCCCGTTTTATAAAGCCGACAACTCTTAATAATACCGATTCCACATTACTCTATAAATCTTGACCAGATTAACATAATCATCAAGTGAATGAGTTAGTTATTTTGGGAATCCTCTCTACTACTAAGATGATTTTCAGAACTACAGAATGACTTATATTTCAAAATGATATATAATCATCTTATATTTCAAAATGATATACAATAGCTTTTGACTATTCATCTCTGCTCTCTGTCATTAGTAAGGACAAAGCATAATCTCCTCTCAATAATACAAACAAAATATTCATATAAGAGGAAGATGAAAGTAAGACCATAATTATTGTACCAAAAAGTAAAGACTTAAATACTCAGCTGAGGAAAAACAGTGCACAGGGCAAGTTATCATTTTCAAAATGTTTCAAGATACAAAGGATTCTAGGTAACTCTTATCAGTGTTGACTCCCAGGGCATATTTATCATCCTTTCTTTCTAATAACTATACACTCATAAAGTACAATTTATCATTCACTACTTCTAATTAAAGTACTTAAAGTCATCAAGACATGTTAAAATTCATTTACACAAACGATTTTTGAAGGTAAATGATATTTCAAGTACCTTGCTTAAGTCGTTTTTCCACTTGCTTGAATAGACCAACAAATCTGATTTGGAACGAGTGGTTATTGCTTGACAATACAGTGATTTTCCAGTCTTCTGTCTTGAATTAAGGAGAGAAAGAGCAACTTTTGTAGGCAAACCAAGTGGATTTGGATTACTGGCGCTTACTGTCCAGTCAGTATAGGCTGAAGTTTTCTGGTCATTCTGAGGCAAATGCAATGTTTTCTGTCTGAACAGGTAACACCATGTAAAGCTGGTTGTGGTCTTCAGGCTGGGGAAAGACAGCTGGTGCGTGTCTCCGGCATCCAACACTGAAACAGCGGTGGTTGTACGATGACTTTGTTCTTGGATGTTCACATTGTCACCTTGACTTTTAACCTCTGGAGACTTCCTTTCCTGGTTATTGTCTACACATTCCAATGGAGAAATGTGGGTATTTTCTGAAGGAACAGGTGAATTTCTAACTGTAATAGTTAGCGATGCAGATGACTTGATGTTTTCAAATTCCTGCAGCTCTTTTATAGGTTCTATAACTATAGACTTAGATTGTCCTGATGACAAATTATCGGCTGGTAAAACATCTGTCAAATTAACAGCCTCACTACTAATTTCAGGTTGAGAAAAAATATCCTGTTCCAATGTTACACCTTCAAGGGGCTCTGTGGTACAAACCTGCCTCACCAAAACAGGTTTCTTCTGCTTGTTAACTTCATTAGCTCTTGAACTCAGTGGTTCAAATGGTCTAGTATCTGCTGCACAAACAGCTCCATTTTCATCTTTAGCTCGCTTTTGGTGCTTTTCCATGTCAATGTCTAAACTATTTGCTGGGGAAAGCATCCTTTTACTTGAAGCTGAAGATTCTTGTTGGGGGGAAAGTCTAACAATAGGCATTTTCTGAGTTCCAGGCAAGGGTTCTGACAGAGAAGAATTTTGGCCCATCTCTGAAAAAACATTTTCACAAACAAGCTCTTCCTCTGAGTTTGGCAAAGCATTCTGGTGAACCTGTTGCAATTTTGGCAGGGAATTTTGTTCTTCACTGATTGGCACCACACTACTACTAGCCTGGCAAATTGGCTGATTGGACAGGTCTTGAGTCACAAGGATTTGTGGCAGAGGTGTGACTGTGGCAAAGCAATACCCTGGAATATTACTCTGTAGATGCACGGGCACTGAAAGTGATGTCGGCACCTTCTGCGCCTGACCACTGAGCGGCCCGAGCTTCAGTGGTGGTGGAGCACATGAATTAGAAATGGCATCTACTAATTTGGTTGGTAATGCTAATGAAGACATACAATGGTCGGTCCCAACTGGATCTGATAGACTTTGTTTTGGCAAAGAATGTACAGGATTAGAAGAGCAGGACTGGCTTGAAGTGAAAACCTGACAGTGCAGTTGGTACTTAGGAGCAAAGCAATCCTCACTTTCAGAAGATACACATACACTGGGATTTGCATCTGGTTTGACACTTGGTGTAGACACCTGCAGAGACATCTGTGTGCTCTGGTGGCGAAGGGGTGCATGGATTTGATTTAACAAATTAATACCATAAAGCTGTTGAACAGGAAAGATGTTAGTAGAGTTGGAATTTGAAGTTTCTGTTTGCAGATCTTTCACTTGAGTCTGGGAGTGCCTAGTATTTGCAGGAAACTCAGCTAAGAACGTATTAGTGAGCTGAGGCCCCTGAAACGGCACTGCATTCACACCAGGAAGTGCAATAGCTTGGAAAGATGATGGGGTCCCAGGAGACAGATGGCTATCTGGAGCTATGTTTAAAGAAATCTGCCGAATCAGTGGGCCTCTCCTTCTTTCTAAAAGCGGCACGTGCCCAGTCACTCCCATGCCAGAAGGGGATGTTGGAGGCAAGTCTGTAAGTGGCATTGTCTGAGGTGGAGTTATGCTTCCACAGTCAAATGATTTACTTCTGAAATCAGAGATCTCCATGGATGTTTGCATGCAGTTAATCTGTTCTGAGGCAGCACGCCTCATTTCCCGTTGAGTTCCAGGCACATTAAGTGTATTAGAGCCAGCTGGGATCATGAGAAACTCTGTTTTATTGAGAAAAGCGATTTGGGGGGAAGCCTCAGTTTTAGAAACGTCCTCTACATCTAACGAAGCTGAGAAACTTGAGGTGTGAGACAAACTGCTCTCCTTACTTAGACTCCTGGAGAGAGTGGAATCAAAACTTGACTCGGTTGAGGAATGCTCTATCTCAGCAAGACGGAGCCTCTTCTTTTTGGGTGGCAGTTTCTCTGTTGGCAATTTTGACAACGTTTCACTACGCTGAGGCCAACTAAACTTCTCCGACTTTTCCTGATCAGGTACTTGGGTTCCAAGGTCCCGATCTGGCTCTTCTGTGACCAGAATTTCTGGAACCTGTATGTTGTGCTGCCGAACAAGTCTTGAAGACTGTCCTAGCACATGACGTTCACTTGAAATCTTTCTTGAACCTTCCTGAAGTTCTGCTCTAAGAGTATCTGATAGTGCAGGCTGTTGAAGATGAGATGTGTTCTGAGAAGGGCTGCCTTCCTCTTGGGAAATTCCTATCACTTTCAGGGACCCAAGCTTCACTGTTCTACTCAGCTCCTGGAGAGAAAGCGGAGAGCCTCTTTCAAAAGACTCAAGCTTATCAAATGAATTGGGTCTGCTCAGTGAGTTTGTATGCTGGATGACTGAGATTCCGGTTCCATGTCTCTTCAACTCTGTCTTGTCCTGGGCAGCTGCTGGATTTGTCTGCTGTTCCATGATGGTGGACAGCTTTGGATCCATGATCTGTTCGGGGCTTCTGGTAACAAGCTGAATTTGGGAGTTTTGCAACTGTATATTTTGATGCTGCTGGTCACTTGGTTTGACAACATTACGTTTAGGCAAACTGGAAGACGAGCCCAGAGTATTCTGAAACAGAAGGCCTTCGGAGCTTTTCGGAGAAGCTTCACTTTCATTTTGCTGAACTTCATCATCATCTCCAACACTTTTCATTTTCCTCCTTTTTCTTATCTGGGGCGTCTGCTCCCAGGCCCCAGTGGAACCAGCAACCCTGTAGTGCAGAATCTGAGGCTGGGTACTGCTGGGCATGGGGCTATGTTCAGGTTCTCTCACAGCTACCTTTGTTTTTGGCCCATGTAACTCTGAACAGTAAAATTTCTTATGGTTTTCAAAATTTTCCAGTTTTCTATACCTGTTTCTACAAGTTTCACACTCAAACATTGTCCCTCGTCCTTGATGAGACTTCTTTTTTTCTAAATGTGATCCTGGTGCCAATGACTTGTTCCTTGCTGCTACAGTTTCACTCGTGGCATTGCATCCTTGATAGCTCTCATCCAAGGACTGTCCAGTACTGAGAACATGCATTTCACTTATTGAAGAGTCTTCTACTGCTGTTTGTCTGACAAGGGTACGGGGATGTCCACTTGGGGGCACAGAAGTGTTAGGTCCTGATACAAATACATCATCGTAGAAAGCGCCAATTTTGTCATCAAATGACTGACTGCCTCTCAGTGGATGAGGGGGAGGTATTATGTTTGCAGGTACTGCTGAATAACCTGTAGTAGGCACAGAATTACTTCTCGTAATAGGTAAACAGTCAAGGGAAGCTACAGACAGAAGAAACACTTGCTTTGATTTCTCAGTAGGGGTAAAAGGGGACTTTGGTATATCAGAGCTTGAACTTGTTCTCCGTCCCACTGGTTTTAAATCAAACTGGAAAGAATCCTTGAATATGTATGATTTGGGGGAATCAATACTTCCTCGCCGTGAAAGAGAAGTTCTCCGTGGCTTTACACTATCCAGTTGCTTATCATCTACCAAGGCTTCATTGTCAGAGATAAGCTTTGATATCCGTTCTTCAAGTGTTTTTGTTGCCAAAGGTGGGCGCATCTGACCTGGTAAAAGCAATGCTTTTTCACCTGTTGGCAATGTAGAAGGTGCTGGTGTATTGATACGAGGTGCAGAGGGCCCATTATTCTTATTTGAATCTTGTTCCATAGTGGGTAATGTTCTGGCAAAGGGAGTTGGTGGACTCCCTGTTTGATCAGCACTTTCAGAACGTGAAAAGTAACCAGAATCTGTACTTCCTAAACTTCGAGGACTCAGAAGTTTTCCTTGTTGCTCCTGGGAGTAATCGGTAGCCTGCTGCCTTTGTAGTTGGGCATGTACTGTTCCTACAGGAGATTCTTGTTTTGCCTCTAGTTGACTCATGTCCCCTTTCTGATGGGACTTTTCATCAGTCTCCAGGGAGGATGTCCAGGTTGAATATGACAGCCCACTGGCAACCTGAAGGTCCTTCTGTTTCTGTGCACTAGAAAGTTCAGGCTTAGAATCTGCAAATTTTGGGCTGTCAACTCTTAATGGGGATGACACATTGATAGGGTGGACCACAACTTTTGGTAACTTTGTCACAGCTTGTGATTCTGAAGATTTGTCCTGTAATGAAACATCGCCTACCACATGATCTGGATTGCTTGGGCTGGAACTTGATTTTGGTAAAGCTTCAGAACTTGGTATCATTTTCATTATCTGCATAGGCTGCAGGTCCATGGAGCCTGGCTCATTCTGTCTTTCATCAGCAGCATTCTCGTCATCGCTCTCCCCACTGTCTTCTACGTCTGAATGAATACTAAGTGCTTTGGGGGATGCGTGTGACAAGAACAAACCACCAGCATCTGGCTGCAAGACAAGTCCCAGTTTGATAGTATGTGCATGAGATTTTTTGTGCTTATATAGATTACTTTTAGTCTTAAATGAAAATCCACAGGTCACACAGGGATAGGGTCGCTCTCCAGTGTGGGAGCGGATATGCTTTAGAAGCACACTTGGCTTTGCACAAGCTCTATTGCAATATTCACAAATATATTTTCCTTGCTTTTTTGGCTTCTGATCTTTCAGAAGAAGATTGCACATTTGCTCTACGCTGTGATTCACAACAGAGGCGACAGGAGTTGAATTATAAATTGGAGTGGGAGGTGACTGTGTAGACTGGGCTGGACTTACTGACACAGGTGAAGCAGAATCCATTTGCTGGTTTTGAGGAGTAACCTGAGTTCTATTGGAAGGTGAAGTTAGACCTATAGATGATGTCACTGCTATATGATACACTTGTTCAAGTTTGGGGTTCTCTTGATTGTGCAGGCTTGCAAATGATCTTGTGAAACCTGAACACATTGGAAGCTGCTGATTTTGTTGGTTCAATTTAGAAACAAAGTGTTCATGTTGATTATATGAATGAGAAATTGACTGAATTGATGCCTGCTCGTTCTTCTGAGCAGTAGACACATGCACTGTGTATGAGGTACAAGAAGACTGTGATTCAGAAACAAATTCTTGTGAAGTCTGATTTGGGGCATCTATTGAACTGTTTTTTAATTGAGAGGGGGATTGTACAGTTTTGTTTGGTCTTGGTTTTTCTATCTTAACTGCACAAGACGAGCCCTTTTGTGACAAGGTGCTCAGTTCTGGCTCCATTGCTTTCAGTAAGACATCAAATGCGGTGTTTGTATATGAGGAGGAAGTAGTACTACAATTAGAGGAGATACATTCACTATGGTCAGTCCTGGTTTTACTTGACAAAGAGCTAGATTCACATTGTCCATCGAGGAAATTTAACTGGGTGGGGTCAGAGCCTTCTGATCTCCATCTACGCAGTTCAGACGGATGCTGCAGAAATGAGGGCTTCTTTGGGGAGACAGATCCTTCAGACTTAGAGGCCTCGGCAATTATCCCGGGTGTTTCTCCATTTTGTTTGGTAAACGGCTTCCCATTTTTTATAGGACTATGATTCTGTTTCTTGTGAGACTCTGAAATATTCTGAAGAACAGCGAAAGATGACTCTTCCGTAGAAGAGTTGTGTTTATGTTTTGCCTGAAGAGGATTTCTCAGTGGGGATTTTGGTATTTTTTTCAGGTGATTCTCAGCTACAATCTTTTTCCGTTTCACACCTTTAAGTGACTCTGAAGTTCCCTTAATACCAGCCTCCAAGATTTCTGTTAAAAAAGAAAAAAAAAGCAATTGGCAAAATGATACATATACCAACTGTAACTTTTTTTAAAAATTGAGATTGCCATCATGAAGGTGTTATAACAATTGAACAAGGTACTTTGATGAAAGCCTATTTGGGATAAAACTGCATTCTAACATTCTTAAGAATGTTACCAATCGAAACCTATTAAAATAATCTCACAAAGACCGTAATGTACGGTTCTATAATACTGTGTTATTCTCTTGACCCTCCACACTCACCAAGATCTTGGGACCAGATCTTTCAAAACTAAATTATCTTCCCCTTTCCTCCTCATAGCTGAGGATTCTGTAACAGTCTGAGAGGGCTGTCCCACAAATAAGAGAGGTCAACTCTTTAATTCAGGGTACTTGACTGTCTTATCACTTCTAGTATCTTTTCCAGCAAACTAAGTTCTTAGCAAATTTCTAAATAACATTAGTATTCAAACTATGCAATACTGATATTCTTGTAAGAAAATGGGCTACTATATAATAATTTTTATAGCAAACATACCTCATTATTATCTCAAGATAATCATAAGATATTAGCTGAGAGAACCATGAAGTATTACTTTATTAGCAATTGTATCAGTGAACAAAAATATATGAGTAAAATAAGCCACTTTTTTGTGGCTCTTCACCAATAAATTAAAAAGCCATAATGTTGTAATGTCCCTCAGTTTAAAAAAAGTCACCAACTTAACTGAACAAAATATTGAATGGCTATATTTCTTTGTTATTAATGACAGATAGGTAGGGAGGAGGGAGGAGGGAGGTAGATAGGTAGATCGAGGTTATTGCAGAGGAGATGAAACCACCTCCATTTCTGGCTGTGCTGGAAATAGATCATCACTTAAATAGTATCAACAACCCACAATCTCTACCAACTATTACGTTTTTGAGCAATAATTACTTGCCATAATTTGTTTTCATTGCTGAATCCTTGGGCACATAAAAATTATTCAAGTTTATATTACTTATTTGTAGAAGAACCAAATACTGTAATTCCTCATCATTTACAAATAGCAGTTGCAATAGACACATTTGAAATTCACATTAGACCAAAATGCCTACACCGTAACAACCACTTTGCATTCAGGGAAGACAAAATCTACACAAAAAATATTCTAGTCATCTTGTGATGGTTTATGTGCTGTCATATATTTGTGTAATTAAAAAAATAAATACTAATCCGACAGTAACATTCACCCACCATAATCAGAAGGTCAGAAAAAAAAAGGTGACAGGGGTGGGGTCTCACAACCAAAATATTTAAGCTAAAGAATAAGGAAAAAGTATCAACTTTGTTCCTATCTCTACAAAATGATGTTGAACAAATCTTTTTGTTTTTAATCTACTCATTTATGAAATGCTGTTTTCCCTCTTCCAGATGAATGCAATGAAGTCATTATGTACTTTATTACTCTCATTAATTAGATCAAGAAAATGAGCAAAAGGAAAAATGATAATCATCCAGGGTGAGTAGTTCTTCCCTTACTTCCAAAAAGTCTGGAAGTACATTGTAATGAAAATCAAAGCCACTAGGCTGTTAAAATAAGTATAAAAACAGAGAAGGGAAACCACTTCATGAGGAGCAGCAGTTCCCAGCTTGGGCAACTGTCCAAGTGTAAACATCACAGATTAAAAAAATCCAGAAAAAACAAGTGGGCCCATCCAGAGCACTTGTTGGGGTAAATATATTTATTTATTATTTTTTACGTATTTTGGGACTGTAAATTTAAGGACTTGCAGCTGTTGGTGTTAGGCAGTGAAAGGGTGGGGGAAGGGAAGGAGTTGTAGGAAGGGGGAGGGAGAGAGAGTGGGTGGAGGGGGAGAGAGAGAAAACAAAACAGGGAGGGTACCAGGCACATAGATGAATATCTCACTATCATTCTAGAGGTTGACTTAAAGCAAGTTGATACCTCACTACTGACTGTCAGTCTTCCTCCTTGATCCTCAAGATTTGGGACTGAAGTGCACAGAGTGGGTGCACTAATAAAAATAAAAGCTTTTGGGATAAGCTTTTATTTTTAGATAAACAGATCTATAAAAAGATTAAATAATCTTTTATACTAAAAAAAAAAACAAACAAAAATCCAACCCACAGTCAGAACACCAGAAACACATTGTTTTAAAGGAATTGTTCTATCTTATGTTTTAAACAAAAAGAGTAAAATGTATCTTTGTTTGTACTTACATGCAAATAAAGCTGAATTGAAAATAAAGGAATTACTAAGCTTAAGATCCATATTTCTTTAGAGACACATTTCCTAAAATTTTCTCTGGAGCTAAGAGAAGGGGAGGGAGGAATGGATGAAAGAAGAGGAAGGGATTAGCCAAAGAACATGTATGCATCACCCATAAATACAGAGGACAGTGTGGTGAAGGGTAGAGGGTAGGGGGGCAGGGGCTGGGTGGAGGTGGGAAAAGGGGGCATTTGTAACAGTGTCAACCACAATGAAAAAAATAAAATTAAAATAAAGAATTTGAAAAATCCTATTTTAAACAGATTTTTTGAATTTTTGAATGAGATGATTCAATTTTAGATGAAAATTGAATCATCTTTATTCTGTCAAAGTTTATATTTACATTCTATTTGCATAATTGTTTATTCCCAGTTCTCTATTTGAATTTTAACATCTGGTGCTAAGTCACCAATTCTTTCCTTCAAACCCTTGTACACTCCAGGGCCTCTGGCAATGGTGCTCATGTGGAAAAGCCTCCTGGCAGCCTGGCTGATAGTCTCCCTTCCATGAGGTGACTTGCCTTTTTTCTGCATGTATGTCTGCCAATTCTTTATTTTTGAAGTCTCTATAACATAACTAGGAGTCAGCTTGTTGTTAATCAATGTCTAACTTGTAATTTTTTTCCCTAGAACATGATAACCTTTTCTACAAGATCAGTTTAGCCTATTTCATAAAATTTGTATTATATATTCAAATATATTTTCTGGTCAATTTTTTTTCCAGGGTGGGCTTCCTTAGTTTATGAACATCGATTATCTTTATGCCGTATCCCCATTATGATTTATATTGCTTGCGTCATTTTCTTTTTTGCTTTTGTTTTCTCTAAAATTATTTAAAGCTTTTCCCTTATGTCAATAATTCACTTCCCAGGCCATTAAGTTCCTTATTGTTTCAAACTGTCCGTTTTGGACTGCTGTTGTTTTGTTTTCATTTTGTTCCCTTAGTTCCCTATTTCCCATTTCATTTCATTTTATTGTCTCATATTATGTTTGAGCTTTTGTTTTAATAAATTTGTGATCTTATGAAGGTCTATGCCATTAAGCAGTTTTGGATTTGTCTTTTCATGTTCTCTCTGCTTTCAAGTGCCCAAGGTCATGGGGAATGACCAATGGGTGGCATTTGACTGAGAATATGTTCCTAACTGTCTCTGTCTGAGTTTTACTTATTCATTCTTTTAACATTTTGCTGGATCTCTTTTACCAGGGTTCACTCTCCTGTTGAAGGGGTAAAGCCCATTCCACCATGGGTGGTTGGGTGGGGGTGACCCAGAATGTTGAATCAGCCTGTAAATTTAAGGACTTGCAGCTGTTGGTGTTAGGCAGCGAAAGGATGGTGGAAGGGATGGAGGGGGGAGGTGTAGGAAGGGGGAGGGAGAGAGAGTGGGTGGAGGGGGAGAGAGAGAGAAAACAAAACAGGGAGGGTACCAGGCACATAGATGAATATCTCACCATCATTCTAGAGGTTGACTTAAAGCAAGTTGATACCTCACTACTGACTGTCAGTCTTCCTCCTTGATCCTCAAGATTTGGGACTGAAGTGCACAGAGTGGGTAGCTAAACCATATGGCTAGAAATTAGAGATAGAAGCATCCTCTTGGGAACCAATGCCCTAGATAGGAGGTGGCAGACCCTTAGGTCTTAGGAGAATGATTCACCTGGGTTACTGTTTTAAACTTATCTTAATCTTGATTAGTTTCAAATCTATTAGAGAGTGACTGGAGTTATTTTCTCCTGCCCCCTTCCTTATCTAAAGATAAGAGCACAGTCATCAAACATTTTGGCTATATCTACAACATCTAGCATAGAGTTATCATAGGCCACAGAGTTTAGAGGATGCATAGACCAGAATGCATCAAAGCTGAAATACAGCTGGGGTAGAGGAAGGTTGGAGGAAGTAGCTATTTACCATCAGCACTTGAGCTTTTTAATAATTTTCAAGGCACTTTGTTGTTAGGGTAGACTAAAATAAAAATAAATTAAGAGGAAGGAGGGCGAAAGAAAAACCATGAAACAAGTGGTACAAGACAGCCCAAGAAGGGTGCGTCTTTAGTATGTCCCCAAAAACCTGTGCACAGGCCCACCCTCTGCCTTATAGGATGGACACTGCTTTATATTTATGCCCTTATGATTTCACAGCTGCTTAAAAAATAACAACAACACAGGGTTGGATATGCTTGGTGCACATAACCTTCAGTGTAAAAGAAGAAACACAACCATCTTTCCTTATGCAATAAGAACATATAGTCAGATTGGAAAGCAGGTGGGTAAGGCTCAAAAAAGGAATCAACCAACTGCTGAAAATTATATTCTGGTCAGTGTGCAACTGGAAATGACTGACAATCAGGAGAAACTCTGAGACATCAACATGTCAGAAATCCAAATGGGAATTCATTTAACACGCACAAATCACACCCAGGAGAGGAACCAAAGCTGGCAGTGTCATCACTGTTGGAATCTTTAGACTTATGGGACGTCACACAAAAAAGCCAGAGTTCTCCATCAGGTTGGCAGCTGACAACAGCTTGGAAAGACCAGAGAGGCCACGTGACTGGAGGTGAATGGTGAGGGAAATATGAGCTAATGTTCTTAGGTTCTCCAAGGCACTGGCACTTCATATATCCAGACACAAGCCTAATCATTATTAGGGCTCCTGTATTTTTTAGAGGAGAGCACCAAGGATTTTTAGAATTGCACCATCAGCTGGTTTCCTGAATTACTTCCAGAGAATAACAGATGAAAAAAATGAGTGACATTCTTGGCTCAGGAGAGACTCTGAGTTGTCAGTTAAGTGTGACAAAGAATATTGTCAAGGTTGGTCATAGGCATGGCAAACTACAACCTACTAGTGTGTTTAAAATCCTGTCTTGATTGAAGGTGAATCTCTTTTTCAGCTTTACTCAGAGGCACATCATGTGAAAGACTCTGGGTCTCTTCTAGATCTTGAGGACATAAGGACTACCTGTTTTCTAACAATTGAGAGCATGTTAGGTCAGAGAGTCAAGAGATCAGAGGCAGGGAGACCATTTAGAAGGCCTTTCAGCAGCTTAGGCAATAATTACAATGCTTCCTTGAACTCAGGTAGTGACAGTAGGCCTCCTGGCTGATTCAAAGCAAGAAAGCCTGTAAAAGGTTTGCCAAAGATTTTCCAGTCTTTATCGGGAGAGATGAGCTGGTAGGGGAAGGGAAAGAAATCCACTTTCCATTCTACCACCTCAACTCAGTATACATGTGCAGAATTATAAATTGTAGCTGTAATCCAGGACTAGAAATTTTCAAGAGATAAATGGTTAGGCTGATTATGGCACAGACACTTATAAACATTTTATATCCTTTAAAAATTAAAGATTAAGTGGCAATATGAAAGATATGACATATTAAATACACTTGCATATTCTTTTCTTTCTCTTGAAAGAAGTCTGGGCTAGAGGCACAGATCCAAGAGTACACAGTGAGAGCAATTTTTGTAAAAGCACATAAATAACAAGCCAGAAAGAAATGCCGTAGAGAGAGAAGTCCATCATCAGAAAGTTGGGTAATCCCTATATTTAAGGGTGAGCTAGAAATGAAAAGAAATAAGGGATAATAAGAAAGATAAAACATGTGATAGTGAAGTACACAGGAAGTCAAGGTTTACAGGCTTGTAAAATGGAAAATGTGGCCAAGAGTGTCAAATATCACATTCAGAATAACAGGACTGAAAAAGAGGGTACTGGGTTTGACAATCACTGGGACTAGGAGGACATCTCAGAGAGCAGTTGCCAGTTGGGTTCTGGAGCTAAAAATCATATTACAAAAGCATATGGAGTGACAAAGTGCATTGTGACACATAAGAATCAGCAAATGCAGACCACTTTCTAAGAATCTAGCTGTGAAGAGAGAAATGCAGGTTAGGATGTCACCATGAGGGGAAGAGGTAAAAGGAAGGTTTCTTTAGGATATAGGGGTTTTGAGTGTGCCTGTAAACAGGAAGTAAAAATCAACAGAGAAAGAGAGATTAAAAATGAAAGATAAATTAATGTGCAATAAAAAGTTATAGCAGAGGTATATAATCAAGAAACTACCACATAGATGTGGGAACAACTAATTTCCCTTAGCAAGCAACACTACCAATCAATTCATCTCCAAGTTCTTTCCATTCCTCATAAAATGTAATTCAAGTATCTAACTTGGCCAAATACAGCATGGTTATCTGGCTCTAACTACTTTCCCAAACTGTCCCCATTCAACTTCCCCCTTCCTCACCAAGTTTCAGCCACATTGGTAAGCTTGCTGACCGCCCAACAGGCCTATCTCCTTTCTGCCCCTGGGAATTAGTACTTGGCATGTCTTAAAAAGCCCTCCCTGCTGTCAACTCTTTAAATGACTGGATGATTTTCAACCTTTAAATCTAACACACCAGTCTTACTCCTGGGCTGTTCCTGTCTATGCTACTTAAAATAGTTCCCTCCCTATTGCCCACCCACCCTGTTCACTTCATTCTTAATTTTGATAACAATCTAAAATGCTCCATTTATCTATTTATATGCTTTTGTCTACCTCCTGATATTACTGTACAATATATCTAAGACCTTATCTTTATTACACATCCCTATATATTCAGCCCTTAAAAAGTGTTGAAGAAATATTTGCTAATGAAAGAATTCCTCAAGTAAAAGAAAATAAAGGGATGAATTTAATATTAGGCAACTTAATGATGTAATTCATCACATCAGGAAAAATTAAGAAATTCACATGAGCATTTTATTTATTTATTAAATTTATTGGGGGTGACATTGTTTAATAGGGAAATTATACAATATTCCCTTGTATAATAGCGAATACAAGTTTCAGGTGTACATTACCATGGTACACGATCTGTATATTGTATTGTGTACCCACCACCCATAATAAGGATGAATAATATTTAATACAATTCAACACTCATTCATTCTTTATTTTTAAAAAATAAAAATAGCTCAGTTTAATATATAGAAAGTTAAAAATAGTGTTGCCCCCACCCTAATAATAAAAAAGCCAGAAACATCACAAAAATCAAACTTCAAAATCAAATTAAGCCTATCAGAAAACTAAGGCCACAGAGCAACCACACAGCCTGAACTCCATGGAGGGATATGGGGACCGGCTCAACTGGGGCTGAGCAGGGCTGAAGGTGTGGAGGAAGACAGAGCCACTTTGCAAATGAATGAGAAAATAAACACCTAAAATTGTAACGAACTGTTGGGCGGTGGATTGGCCTGGCCACATCAGGCATGAGAAAGGTTACAGTCACTCTGGGGCTCTTTTCTGTGGGCCTCCAGCAGAGGGTAGGGGCAGGAGACCTGAGAAAGCAACCCTCCATGTGCAGGCAAGCAGGAGGGGTCAGCTGCCACTGTGGAGAAGGCACAAAGTCCCAGGGCCTGCCTGAACTATTCTCTCATATGGAGCAGAAAGTCTTAAATTCAGCTGCTGGGAAAAAGAAGAGTTGCTGATGTGCCACCCACAGGGCATGGGTAAAACCCACTCTGGTTTGGGAAAGGGTAAACACTCTCTATCCCAGCAGAGGTGGCAAACTGCCCTAGGACCACAAGTCCCTACTGATAAAATGAGAAGTTTGCTACCACGGGCGAGGTGCAGGAAACACTGGGACTGCCTGAGACTGAGGCCAGACCAGGATAACAAAGCAATCCTCACCTATCCTGTTACCAGGAGAACACTGAGAAAGAAGCAAAGTCAGTTGTTAGGAGATGGGCGGAAGGATAGAGATTTCCACCCCACCAGTGACACAGGCAACTGAAAGCTGAGCATGTAGCACTAACACTGAGAAAATCCTCCAAGTCCCCAGCCCCATTATAAGCACAAGGAAATGGCAGGCCATTGCCCTAAGAATCAGAGGCTAGTGTGATACACTGAAGATAAACACAGCAGTAACAAGTCTCAAAAGACTGCATTAACTCCCTGCCTGATGACTTGACAGAAGAATAGTGCCCATTTGAAGCCATTGAAAACTATTGACCTCAGCATCTACTGCTATACAACACACAAAACCCAAAATTCAATAAAAATTTAAGTCACACACGTGCATGCATTAAAAAGCAAGCCACTGTCAAGAGACAAAGCAATGAAAAGAAATAGATTCCAAAATGATCCAGAAGTTGAAACTGTCAGAGAATTTAAAATAACTGTTAGCAATATGTTAAAAAATCCAGAGGGAAGGGTTGACATACATTCAGAAAGGGGAGTTTAAGCAGAGAGGGACAAATGAAAACAAAAATAAAAGATGTTGAAATAACAGAGATAAAGCGTTTGACAGGCTTATTAGTAAATTCAACAAAACTAAGGAATCAGTGCTTACAGATAAGGCAATAATTATTAACCACATAAAAATACAAAGAAGAAAAATATCACAGAAAGAAAAGAACAGTGCACCCAAAAGCCACAGGATAATATCAAATGGTTTAATGTATAATTGGAATTGTGAAGAATAGAGTAGCAGGAATAGGTGAAGAAATAATGGCCAAGAATTTTCCAAAACTAAACACATAAACCATAGATCCAAAATGCTCAGACAACCACAAATGGATAAAATAAAAAAGAATAAGAATAAATAAGAAAAAACAAAAAGTAAAAGTAAGGGAGAAAAAAACACCTAGGCACATCATATTCAAACTGCTGAACATCAAAGATAGAGAATCTTGAAGGCACCCAAGGAGTTGAAAAATATGTCACATACATAGAATCAAAGATAAAAATTGAAGCAGACTTCTCAACAGAAACTATGGAGAAACATTTTTACACTACAATGAAAGAAAAAATAAACTGCTAACCCAAAATTTTGTATCAAGAAATAATAGCTTTCAAAAATGAAGGCAAATCAAAGACACTTTCCGAAAAACAAAAGCTGAGAGAATTCATTCCAGCAGACCTGTGCTGAAATGTTAAGAGCTCTGAAAATGGTAATAATAAAAGAAAATTAAAAACAATTTTAAAATTCAATCACTTTAAAGTATAATGCAGTATAAGGCTGTATTTTTCCACATGATAGTGTGGGAGGAACAACAGTGGCCCTGAAAATGTCCATGCTCTATTCTCCAGAACCCAGAAATATCACCCCATGTGGGAAAGGGGACTTTGTAGACATGATAGAGTTGTGGACATTAAAAAGGGGAGACTATCTTAGATTATCATAGGACCCCTTTACATTTAATCAATCAACAACAACAAAAAGAGGCAATAAAGAGTTTTGAAGTGTGAGACTTTACCTGCCATTGCTGGCTTTGAAGGGAGAGAAGGGGAGCCACAATCCAAGGAGTGCAGGTAGACTCTAAAAGTTGGGAATGGCCTTCAACTGACAGCCAGCCAGGAACTCAGGCCTGCAGCCGCAGGAATTTAATTCTGCCTATAACCTGGACGAGCAAGGAAACAGATTCTCCCCTAGTGCCTCCAAAAGAACATAGCCTGTAAACACCTGATAGCCCAGTGAGACCAAGCCAGGCTTCTGGCCTACAGAACTATTAGACAACAAACATTTTTAAACTAAGTTTACAGCACAGCAATAGAAAACTAATACAAGTAGCCACTGGGCACATCTGACTATTTAAATTTAAATACAAAATCTGCTGCTTAAAAGTGTTAAAATAACATACATTTCTGATGACAATGAAATTAAACAAGAAATAAACAGTAGAAAGACGTCTGGAAAATCCCAAATATTTGGAAATTAAACAATGTATTTCTAAATAGCATCAGGGTCAAAGACGAAGACACAGGGAAATTAGAAAAATCAAAACAAACTAGGAAACCATGATATAAATATTTGCCATGCAATGATATGCAACACTCAAAATCAAACACTAGAAATATCTCTTCTGAAGACAGGAAAAATGAAAGGATTCGTGCAATAATCACTATTTTTTAAAATCACTTCTGTAGATGATCTAGCTAATGCAATTTTAAAATGAAATACAAATGAGGGTAATTGACCAGAGTATGGTGATTGCTGGGACAAAGGTGGTATAAGGGGACTAAACGGTAATGGAAAAAAATACAATAAAGATTAAATAAAAAAAGAAAAAATGGCAATAGCATTTATTTGTTGATAATATAGAGAATCCAAGAGAAATAACTGAAAGTCTACTTTAACTAATATCCAAAATAATTAGTTAAAAACATAATGGAAGAACATTTTATTTACAACTGTAACAAAATGCAATAGAAAAATGCCTAAAAATAAATTTAACAGAAAATATTGAACACTTAGAGAAAATTCAAGTTTTCAGATATGATAAAAAGGCTTACAAAATGAAGAAACACACCATGATCCTGAAAAGGAATATTCTGAAGATATCAATTCATTTTCAAATCTCTAAATTTTATACAGTTTCAAACAATAAAACAAAATTTTTTTAATAGTATGACAACAATCTTTATTTGAGATAATATTCTAAATTAGACAATAAAATTCTGAAGAAAATTATAAAGAAAACTACATGGAAAGACATTAAGTGATTAAACAGTAGTTTCTCAAGATCAGATTGATGGTTAAACTGAAAATCAACAGCAAGATCCCATTACATATATGTACTTAGTATATGAAAAGGTGGCATATTTCAAAATCTTATAAAAAGATATAGTTTTTAAATATGCAATGCAGGCTTCACACATGGGGCAAAAAAATTACAGTTTTAGGTTGGCCAAAAAGTCTGTATGGTTTTCTTCCATAATATAAAAGACTCATTTTTCATTTTCACCAATAACTTTATTGATTTGGGTATTTTGAGTATGTCAGCTATCTCCCACGTGGTAACACTGATTGTTCTCAATTGTCTTGATTTGATTGCTACCAACTTCAGCTGGTGTACCCCACTGTGGGGCATTGTTCAGCAAGAAAACTCCAGCACGAAACTTCACAAACCACGTTTGACACGTTCGATCAGTCACAGCACCTTCTCCATATACTGAACAAATCTTTTTTTCTTTTGCATTTCAGTTGCATTTTTACCTTTCCTGAAATAAACAGGCTGAAAATGTTGTGTATTTTCTTCCATTTTCAATATTTAAATAGCTACACAAAAATTCACCAATTTTGAGAAGTTTTTGTTTTTAAATGCACATTTATAGGACAGCTGTCACAATACAATCTAACAAAATTGTGTGGGATGAAGTTAAAGACAACTACGTGCTACTGGAGCTATCTTACAGAAAAAAAAACAAACCTTTATAGCCAACCCAATAGGTCTTCAGCAAATACCATGAGTACAAAGGTAAGTCGGTTGATTCAATGTAAGTAATAAAACCAAGGGAAGAACTAGGAAAATATAAATATTTGGTTGATCTCAAGAGTGAAAATGTATTTCTTTAAAAAAAAGCAAAATAAAAACCATTTGAATGTATAAAAATTAAACTTTCTGGGTATATATAGAGAACCCTTTAATCTAAAAAGGCAAGGACAAACTGAGAAAAGCATTACAGCATATAAGGCAGAGAGAGGGTTGATATTCTTAATATCTAAAGAACTTCTATAAAGGACTTCTTCAAGTAGTAGAGAATCAAGTAATTCAAATGATCCTCCTCTGAGGATAACAATAAACAAAATATAAATATTACCATCTTGAAGGCACTGAAACATTAAGAAAACAGTGAAAGACACTAGGCCAGAACAGAAGAAAGGATAAAAGTCCAAAACTGTGAGACTGGCTTTTGGGGCTCCTTGGGCTCAGGGAGAGTTTGCCTATCCAGAAGGAGAAGCTAAAAGGCTGAGCAGTGGTTCTGGCAATTTAAAGGAGTTGAGGATGTAAATGACTGAATTCCGAGCATGCCAAGCATAGGATCCCTATGAAAACCTACATGTTTTCAGCAGAGTGCCTGAAGAGCTGCATTCTGGGAGTAAGAGAGAACTGAATGTAGAACTGGATGTAGTAGTTGAACTGCATGAACTTCAACCCACATCCAGTGGTCCAAAAATCACAAACTCCCAAAGTGGAGCAACTGATATTGGATTGCTAGTTTTCCTGGGAGCTGGCAGAACAAATTAAAATCTTCTCTGGAGGAAGATATCATCAATTTAGGCTTCAAATCATTTTGATAATTTCTCAAATAGAACATCTACCTCATATTTAAAGATAACCATGTATCTGTAAAAAACTTCAATATAAAAGAACCAACATACAAACAGATTGACAGATTCACTATATTAGAATTAATATATGGGGGCTTTAAAATAAATATGCTTATTTTGTTCAAAGACAAGCACGCCAAAAAGCCCAGAGAATTGGAAAGTATAAAAGAGAGACAGCACATTTTAAAAGACAAAAATAAATTACAAAACTGAAAATATTTTAGAACTCACTGCATGTATTTAAGTTCAGATTAGAATAGTTGAAAACGATAATGAACTGAGTGGTAAGTTTAAAAAAAATAAAAGAGAAACAGAAAGTACTACAAGACAAAAGGATGCAAATCCAGAAGCAATGTTCTAAAACAAAGAAGGTAAATGGCAATGGGTTGGAATTAGAAGCTCAGAATGTAAGGAGGTAAAAAATGGGCATAAAGTCTAAAAATTTCCAAAATAATAAAGCACACATATCTACAGATCAAGAGTACTATCAACCACTAGCAAGATACATAGAAATCACACATCACTGTGAAGCTGCCAGTAAGAAACAAGACCAAAAATCATAAAAGTATCAGAAAAATATATTCATAATAAAAGACTAGGTTCAAATGAACAATTAGACTTATACTGATATCTCAACAGCAACAATGTGCTCAAGAAAATAAATTGCCAAACTAGAATTCTATGCTTCTATACTCAGCAAAATATCCTTTTTAATAAATGACACTTGGAATTATTTTTTACAACAGACCTGCTTTAATGGAAAACTAAAGACTATTCTTCAAGTAAAATAAAATTATCCCAGATGGGAAACTAGAGATGTAAAATGAAATGATGAGCAAAAAACTGCTTAATGTGTAGATAAATCAAAATGAGTAGTAACTGTATGAAAAATAACAAAGTGTATAAAATTCAAATACATGATATTAAGAGCATGAAAGTCAAAAGCAGAGTAAATGGATAAGCCATAAAAGAGGGAAGAACAAATGCTATGATGAAGAGCCCTCAGAGTCCAGAGCCAGGATATAGTATAACAACAACCACCTCTGAGAACATCACCATGCCTCATCAAAGGTGTATCAAGTAGAAGATCAGAACAGTTTTTGGGATATTAAGTGAAACATTAGTTAAGTATGACCAAGTATGATCAAATTAGGTTCAACAGTTTTACCAATATTCCTTATGGAAGAATAAACTGAAAAACCATCACAACTCAGCAGCGGTCCTGAACAACAACCTCAGCCTTAAGAGAAAAGCAGAACAGAAGTGGAATTTGGAGTCAACTCTTACCCAAAGACCAAAAATCATTTAGTTTTAAAAAGGCAATATATAACATTAAACTTTTATAAGTAATATAGGACATTATAGGCAATAAAATACATTTTAAAATACTGTTCAAAAGAAACAAAAATAATTATGGGGTTGGGGAGCAAATTAGAATTCACCATTAACAGGCTATCATGAAGCTAAAGTCAGCAAACAGAAAAAAGAAATGTAACAGAATAAAGACATAGTACACCTTACAAATTTTACACCTTCACACAACCTTTATTACATAAATAGAGTTTCCAAAAATTTTTTTAAACATTATGGGATTGGAGTACAGAGATGGCACCAGAAACCCCTGCTACATCTATATTCATCATGCACAGATATTATTCTCATACAAATAAACAGGTAATGAAGTACTTCATACAAAAGCAGATTAGCAAGTTAAGAAACCAACGCATAGCTGCTTATTTAAAGACTGCTTATTGAATAACATCAAAATCTAGCAGATATAAACAAAATAGGTACTAAAATATTTGTATAATAAATCATTCAAAGGCAAATCGATACTCTAGAACATTTTATCTATAAAAATATTTGTTAAGTGGTCACCCTATAATTTCAGAAAAGAATGTAGGAATAGAGAAAAACAAAATCCAAACAAATACAAAATAAATAAATAAAATTTTACAGTAAAATAAGTATCACTTATCTTTGAAAATAATTACGGAAAATTGCAAAATACTAGAACATAATAGCTAAACCAGCATTTCAGCATTTAATTTCTATTATACTAAAAACTGAATAACTTGTATTTTAGCTTCAGTGAAACTAAATTTTTAATACTCTTCTAATAAAAATCATAAACATTTCATTTGATGTTTTGTAGTAAGTGTATAAGAGCTAACAGTATTCAGGTATGTTCTATGTATTAAAATATAAAATAAGAATTACTATTTAGAATAAAATGAACACTATGAAAATAAAATATTAAATTAACATAAAAACAAAATAATCATCTCTTTCACAAGTATATCCTTAGGAAATGACAAAGTAGTGACATAAAGTCACAAGTGAATTTTGCTGCTAAAAGTTTAAGCTGCTAAAACATTTGGGCCATGTTTTTTTGTCGCCTCATTTTGGCAGCCTCTCTGTTTTTGTTTCTATGTATTAGGTAGAGCTGGAGTGACTTCCAAGATACATCTTGGCAGCATGGCCTAGTGCAGTAGGTATTCTTCAGGGTCCAGTGGCACAGCTTCCCCTATCACCCAAGCTGGGCACTCGAGGCGTGCCCTTCATGTGGGCTGAGTACACTGTTCTCCTATAGTTGAGCTCTAATTGCTCCTGGCAGGTCAATGGGAAGGATTTACCCAAGCCAGTCAGCTGCAAAGACTGGCTGTGACCACTGACCACCAATATCCACCTTCCATGGAGGGTCAGCAGTGCAGGAGCAGGGTGGTAGTGCTCCACCATGGTCTGTAGATATTTATTGAGTGTGCAGGCCCTGGGGTTTCCTGAGTGGTTGAGATCAAGATCAACTCCCACCTGTGTTTTACCCAAGACCACCCTGCCTAAACCATAAAGCAATCTGAGATGTGCTGGGTTTGGAGATTTCCAGGCAAAGCAAAGCTGTGAATCTACACTGGCTGATGCCAGTGCTGGGCCTGTGGCCACTTAGCAAGAGGTGTGGGGGCTGGGGTCAAACTGAAGCTGGCTGTTTCTTGTTTCAAAGGATTCCAGAAAAAGAACTAAACAAAATGGAGATAAGCACTCTATCTGATGCAGAGTTCAAAACACTGGTTATAAGGATGCTCAAGGAACTTAGTGGGGAATTCAGCAGCATAAGTAAGATCTAGTCAGAAACAAAGAATACACTAATTGAAATGAAGAACAATTTATAGGGAAACAACAGTAGAGTGGATGAAGTCGAGAATCAAATCAATGATTTGGAACATAAGGAAGCAAAAAACAACTGATCAGAACAACAAGAAAAAAAAAAGAATCCGAAAGAACGAGGATAGTGGCCTCTGGGATGACGTCAAGTGGTCCAGCATTCATGTTATAGAGGTGCCAGAAGGAGAAAACAGCAAGAAATTGGAAATCTATTTGAAAAAATAATGAAAGAAAACTTCCTTAATTCGGTGAAGAAAATAGACATGCAAGTCCAGGAAGAAAAGAGAGGCCCAAACAAAATGGATGCAAAGAGGCCCACTCCAAGACACATCATCATTAAAATGACAAAAGGTTAAAGATAGAATCTTAAAAGCACCAAAAGAGCAGAGCAGTAAGTTACCTACAGGGGAATTCCCATAAGATTGTCAGCTGCTTTCTCAAAAGAAACTTTGCAGGCTAGAAGGGATTGGCAAGAAATATTCAAAGTTCCACTCACCTATAAGTGGAAACTAACCAACAAAACAAGCAAGCAAGGAAAATATAACCAGCAACATTGAAAGAAAAAAGAAACCAACAGAGTCAAGAGGGAAGGAGGGAGTGGTGGGCAGGGGAAGGAAAGGGAAGAGTCAAGTCAAGGAACATGTATAATGGACTCATGGACAAAAGCCAAAGTGGGGAAGGACTGAGGGAGGGAGGTGGGCGAGGAGGGCAGGGGAAAGTGGTGGCGAGAAGGTGGAAACAAATGTATTTGAACAAAAAATAAAAATTAAAAAAAAAAAAGAACAAGACAATATTTAATACATGGTTTAAAAAAAAAAAAAGGAAAGAAATATTCAAAGTTGTTCTACCCAGCAAAGCCATCATTTATAATCGTAGGGCAGATAAAGTGCTTGCCAGACAAGAAAAAAACTAAAGGAGTTCATCCTCACCAGACCATTATTATATGAAATGTTAAAGGGACTTATTTAAGAAAACAAAAATCAAACCTATGAACATTAAAATGGCAATACATACATATCTATCAACAATTGAATCTTAAAAAAAAAACAAAACAAAACTAAGCAAAGAAGAATAGACAGAATCATGGATACAGAGTATTTTGATGGTTGCCAGATGAAAGGGGGATATGAGGCAATGGGTGAAGAGGTGAAGGCATTAAGAAGTACAAACAGGTAGTTACGGAACAGCCACGGGGATATAAAGTACAGTAGAGGAAAGGGAGTAGCCAAAGAACCTACACATGACCCACGGACATGAACAATGGTGTGGGGACTGCCTGAGGGAGTAGGAGTGCTGGGTGGAGGAGGGAGAAGGGGAGGAAACCGGGAAACCGGGAAAACTGTAGTAGCATAATCTAGAAAATAGTTTAACATAAAACAAATAAAAAAATAAAAGTCTGACTCTATTCAAAAGAAAGGGTGAAAAAGGTGAAGAGACTGAGAAAAACACAATCCCAAATACCTTCATAACCACAGACAACATTACGGTGATTACAGAGGGAAGGGGGAGGGGGCACTGGAAGAGGATAAAGAGGGGATAAACGGTGATAGAGACATGACTTTGGGTGAGGAACACACAATGCAATATACAGATGATGTATTTGAAATTGTACATTTGAATCCTATATAATTTAATTAACCAATGTCAGCCCAATAAGCTCCATAAAAACATTTTTAAAAAGAGAGTAAACAAAACAGTTCCAAATATATTTCTCTGCCTTCAAATAATCCCTTTCTCTCTTGATTACTTAAGGAAATGTTTTTGAACAACTTTTTGTTCTTTTGTAGGAACTATAGTCTTTCAAAAATTATTATAGCAAGCTGTATTTTTTGTTTCAAAGAAAGCATTTCCATTAGGCCTTCTCTTTGTTTCTTCATGTACAGAGAATCCAGGGTAGAGCTCCTTCATAGCAATGTTCACAGCTTACTTGTTCTGAAAGTCTGAATTATTTGTCCATGAAATTTTTATGCACAAGTCTTCTCCTCCTCTGGGAGATTATACAGCACCAAAAGAACTTTCTCAGATAAGTACAATTTTTGTTATTGATTTCTAATTTTATTACATTGTGGCCAGAGAACAAATTCTGTATTTTTTCAGTCTTATATTTATTGAGAAATTGTTCTATGAACTAGGTCATGGCTTATTATGGGGACTGCTCCATAGGCACTGGAGAAGAATGTATATTCTGCTGTTTCTGGCTGACGTGTTCCATCGATACCTGTGAGGTTTAGCTGGCTTATTTGTGAAGTTTTATTTCTTTGTTGATCTTCTGCCTAGTTGTTCCATCCATTATTGAAATTAGGGTACTAAAGTCTCCAGCTTACTGTTGAATTGTCTTTTCATGCCTTCATTTGTTTAAGTTTTGCTTCATGTATTTTGGGGGCTCTGTTGTTAGGTGGACATATGTTTACAATGTTATCTTCCTCCTAAATTGACTCATTTCATTAGAAAGTGTCCTGTTTATCTATAGTAACATTTTTTAAAGTATCTTTTGTCTGATATTAGTATAGCTACTTCAGCTTTCTTGGGCTTGTTGTTTATACTACATACCATTTTCCATCTTTTTACTTTCAATCTATAGTGTTTTTGAAATCTAAAGCACTACTCAGGGTAGCCAGCATATAGCTGGATCCTGTTTTCTGAACCCAGTTTGATAATCTCTGCCTTTTGATTGCATTTTTAATCCATTCATATGTAATATTATTATTGACAGAGCTGAATTTATCTATGCCATTTAACTTTTTGTTTTTAATATATCTTATGTCTTTTTGTTCCCACATTTCTCCTTTACTGCTTTATTTAACACGAAGTCAATATTTCCTAATACAACATTTTAATTTCTTTAATGATTTTTTTCACTAATATTTGAGTTATTTCCTCTGTAGTGCTCTACTGCTTGCTTACCTTACATTTTAAATTACCTCCATCATCTTTATACTAACATAATGCCAGTTGGATGTGAAACATTATCATTATATCGATATAGCTCAATTTTCCTTTTATTTTTTTGTGGTATTATATATACTACATGTACAAATATCACACTCCAACAATACAGTGTTATAATTATTACTTTATATAATTTGTATTTTAAAGAGGCCACTAAGAGAAGAGCAAGTACATACTTACTGCATTTGTTGTAGTAACCTTCTCATTTACCTTTTGATAAGTACTTTTGCCTGACTTCTAAAAAGTATCTCATAGAGAGTGTTAAGAACAACCTTGTACTTCAAGACAGATCCTCTTTGGCTATGTCCTACCCAGGTTAGCAAAGAAAATTTTTAATAAAGCAACAATTGAGATGATGTATTACGAAATATTTTCAATGTTTACAACTTGTTCTAATGTCTTATAATATGGTTTGTACAAAAATAGTCTGTTGGAGAAACAAAAGATAAAAACCTGAATACTGCTAACAAGAAAGTTGGCATTTATTATGAAACTGATTATTCTGATATATTTTTGCAGGTTTAAGAAGATCACATGATAGAAGGCTGATTTAGATTTCAATTCAAACAATAAGTTTACAGAATAAGTCCTATTTCTCTGCCCTGGTCACTCAAATTTATATCCTTTTGCTTCATGTTTGTAAGAAAGATTCCAAAAACCTTGGTGATTTTTCTAAAAAAGTTTCTCGGTTCCTCAGCATATCGATTTTCAAACAGGTTAACTAAAATGTTATTCTATTAAATTATACCAAGGGTAATCTTAATCTTAGTGTTGAAGCAAAATCAAAAGAAAGAATTCACTTTTTAGTAGCTGTCCATAGTCTCTATTAAAGGTTAAAGAATGAAGCTTTTATTTTTGTTAGGCTTAACATAAATGTTTGCACATATTACCACAGATACATATGATTAAAAATTATACAGGTAATTAAATATAATGAAAACATTTACTTCAGATATGCAACCCAGGTGACAGCAGAAGGAATAAAAATTATCTACTTAAACATACTTGAAAAATACAATAGTATATATTATTGAAAAGTCTTGCCTGCTATATAAGATAATCTACACTTTTGCCCTTCCCCCCAATCACCCATCCATCCATCTTTATTTATTCAATAAATATTTTCCAAGTGCCCACTCTTTGCACGAGAAACTCTCGTCCAGGATGGGAAAGTGGATAAACTGACCTGGAGGAATCATGAGACCTGTCTGGCAGGGGTAAGAGGGTGAGGAGAGGAGCTTAGTGAAATGAGGTTTTATAGGCCCAGCTATGGAGCTTTGTCTTCATGCTAAAAGCCAGTTAAACAGTTTCTACGTGGCTAATTGCATGCTAGGCGGAAGGTCTCCAGAAATAAACACAGCAATAGCAATATACCTGGTTCGCAATTCCGTGCAATGTGCAGTACTCCCAATACAATCTGTTACACAGTCTGGTCAAATCTATTTTCCCACTAACTAAACATCAGACTATGTATAAATATTACCACATACATTTGTTCTCATTTAAATATTCTTCAGGCCTCTTCCTGCTTTTCTGCACTCATCACAGAATCTCATTTGCTGTTTCTAAATCTTTTCTTGAATGAAATAGTTAATATTATAACTATGGATATATCCCATGGTTGATGGTCAGGGCAAAATTCTAAGCTGTCTTTGAAAATTTGATATTCTTCTTATATAAAGCTTAGCCCAACAAAACACACTCTGAATAGTAAAACAGTAACAAAAGAATACTGTATTTCAGTAAAATGGTACTTTGTTATTTCCATGACTGTTAGCTTTTATATTTTTTGAAATTTATTTTCTAGAATTTCTCCCAGTTGTTTATCTGTCTTCAATTTATTCTGCCTCCCCTTGCTTTTATTTTTTTATTCTTTCTTCCCTAGAATTATATTCCTCAATTTCATGCAACATGTCTACTGCCAACTCTGATGTGACCAAACATGAAAAAAGAACAAGTCTCTATGTAGGCAGTATATATCTCAGCTTTTCTCTTTTTCTTTCTCCTTTTTGTCCTACACACAGATTATAGTAGCAAAGCTGGAGAAAAGCCTAAGTAAATAAACAGCAAAACACCTTATCCTTTTAAGTCACTTACTTATATAGAAAATACCAAGGCAAATGCATGAAGTCAGTTATCTCAAAAGTGAAGAGAGTAAGTTGAAGATAACCTGTTTTGTTTCCCTAATCATTCTTCCAGGAATCCCCAAGTGAACCAACAGAGTAAGATCCATTCCTTTGTTTTTCATACTCCTTAGAGACACTGTCTTCAAAGCCATTCAAAGCCACATATCATTATCTGAAAACTACTTCATCTCTCGTCAAAAAAAATAAAGCACTGGACATAAATATATACTTCACAGAATCTCAAAATAACGTGTTTTGAATATTTTATTTCCCTAAAATCATGATCCATCTTCCAATCAATTATAAGAGCACTGTGTCATGACTTAACTGGCAGTCACATTCTCCCTTTCTAACTGGTGCATGAAATCATCACCCATCCCCCAATCAGTAGCATCTTGAAGTCAATCAGATATACTATAAAAGTACAAAGGACGCAAGCATTTCCATAAATCCTATAAAAATAAAATCTTAAGAGCTATTTAAGCATATGATTTAATAAATGAATACTCAGTAGATAGTACTCAGTAACACTGTTAGAAAATATTGAGAATTTTAACCTCTCATATTTTGTAGGAAGCGATTTTTTTTCATTTAAACACCATGAAGTCAGAATATTTAAAGACATTAATGTACGAAAAATGCTTTGTTTATTTATAATCATGCAAATCATCTGTAAAGCTGGCACACTCTATCTGAAAGGCAATGATCTCTTGGGATTTGGTATTTTTAAATCTCAAAATATTAACAGGGTTGACATATGATACCTTTAACTCATACACATGGCACAATAATTAAAACAATACCAACTTCCCTATAATTCAAGCAACTAGCATTGTCTATCATGCTAAAGCAATGCTTCACAAGAGTGAATATTTAAAATTGAAATTCCAAGTAATATTAAAAGGAAATGACGTTCTTTTATAAACAACAGAAACTGCTGCTCTGTTCCCAAGGGAAATTTGTTAGACTGCTGCTGGTCTACAAAAAAACCTCATGAATTTTGATTCCACCAATTCAGATTTTATGGTAATTTGGACAAAAACTGAATTAAGGCTTATATTTGCTAGGGCTAAAAAGAATGGCTAATGCATAATAAAAACTTGGTGAGTAAAGGAATGAAGTGACAACTTTACAAAACAATGATGAATTTTCTAGAGCATTTAATATTAAAAATATAAATATTTTTATTTAAAATACCCATTAAACATGCTCATTTTAATACAGTTTTTCCCAGTAATTAATTTATAAACCCAAGTATAATGACTTGTCAAAAATATATACTTAACTAGTTAGCATTACAATACTACTAAATAATAAAACAGTATTCCTTTAAAAATACTCTAAGTTTAGACATATCAGTAAAATATTACAGTAGCCTTTTGGCTGTTTCTATCAATGTGAGCTTTCATTTTTTAAATCATTAATGTCCTTCCAAGTTTATCACATATGAAATGAGACGGCCAGGTTTTGTTTTGTACATACTTTCTTCCGGACTGTTTAAAAACATTTTGTCTTATATTAACATCATTTATTTTAATTTAATAAAAAAATGACTCCAACTTTTCTATCATGCCACTTAAATTTTAGTCTCACTTAGGAAGGACTTCATCACCCCTAATTATAAGAACACACTCTTATATTTTCTTAAGTATGCTTGGTAGAATTCTTAAGGAAGAGAATGTCATTGGCATTAAAGCAAACTTTATTAACATAAAATATTATTCCAAATCAGCTTCATTTGTTTTTAATACCCTATGTAAGATTTAAAAGAAAATAGGTAAACAAATTCTAGTTTGTTTATTTATACATTAACTGGAGTTCATGATCTAGTTTTCTGCTTCCCAACAGTCTGTTACTCTGACTTCTGAATTAGTCGAGTTTTATATAGGGACCTAACTTCCCTCAAGCTTCCCCAGTTAAAGGAGGATAATTCCAAAGCCTCAATTATACTTATATTAACAAAAATCCTACTTGTCATCTGACTCTTTGGAGCAAGTATGAATATCAGTGAGTTATTTCAGTAGTAGAGATTCCTTACTGTATGTAAGCCATATAATCTACTTACATTTAGGACATATTACTCTCAAATACATGGTGAAATAAATTATTAACAAAATTTAGTTTTAAATATACACTTTCCGGTGACTAGAGTATATGATGTCAGAGTAATGCCAGGTCTGCTGAAAAGAAACTCGTATTATGGTGATTTCAGGATTTTGCTCTTTGGGACAGAATAATGTAAAAAACCCCAAAGCAACCTGACCTAAAATCTCCATCTTTTTCTAAAACCACTGTTTGAATTGTATTTTTTCCTGAACCATCACAATATTTTTAAAGGAGGTGATTGTTATCATAATCTTGTCACTCAAATGGTCATTTAGAACAAGACTAACTGTACTACAGGTTCAACAATCACTAGAACATAGCTCTCATCTAGTTATGATGCAGAATAATACTATAATAGCCAGTCCAAGACCTGGATGTGACACCTCTTCGTGTCACTTTCTGATTACACTCTCAGGGGAAATGTTATTTAACATCTTTGAACTTCAGCTTTTTAATCTTTGTAAAATAGTGTATTTAACTGAAAAACGCCGGGTTCTATATTCCCAACATATAAACTAAGAACATTTTTGTGGAATATTTCCTGAGATATTTATTTACACAGTATTCAGAAACATAGAGAAAATTAATTTAGAAATACAAAATAGTTTTAGAAAATTTAACAATGCAAGTAAAAACTAATCACTAACAAAAACAAAAATAAAATCCCCAACCATGTAAGAAAAACATTTTACCAAGATGGTCAAAGAAAAAACCAGCAGAGAAATTAATGTGAGTAATCAGTATGAAATGATGTATTATAGAACTAAAGCAATAGATAGAAATTAATAGCTTTAAGTGATTCCAATAAAAAAGAATAAAGGTTTAAAAATGAATAAGCCCAGTTTCCAACTTAAGAAATTTGGTGACAAAATAAAACCAAAGAAAAAGACAAAAAGACAATAAAGAGCAAAATTTAATAAAACTGAAAAGGACGATACAAGAGAGTATCAAGAATATCAGAAGTTGGTATAATAAAATGAGAGTGAAACACACAACTAATCAAGAGGAAAGGCACAAATGAACAATATTAATGATGAAAGATGAAGACAAAACTACAGATCCAGTAATAATGAGAGTAAGAAAAGATCATGACTGATTTTTTGCCAACAAATATGAATAGTTTATAAAATGGGTAAATTACAAGAAAAATATAATTTACTATTTGATCGAAAAGAGAAAAGAAAGCTTGAATAGTTCCAAATCATGAAATACATTGACTTTGTACTTAAAAATCTCCTTCTACCTCTCTCAAAAGTCAAAACAGACATGCCTATATCATATCAACATCAAAGAAACACTTCCATGGGAAGGAGGAGGATACAGTTCTCACATAACCTCAACACAAATCAGGCAAGTAAAATTATAAGAAGGTAAAATTATAGGGAGGTATCTCTTGAACATGAATAGAGAATTCAACACATAATAACAAATCAAATCTAGCAGCATGTTTAAAATATTAAATATCAAGACCAAATTGATTTTAAAAAAAATGCAAGACAGGTTTCAACACCAGAGTAAGAAAAAGACCATAAGACTGTCTTTACATATGAAGAAAATGTGTTTGATTCTGAAAAGAACCCCTTTTTTAAAAATCTCATCAAAAATAGAAATAACCTCTGTAAATTGTTAAAACAAACAAACAAAAAACCTGAACACACCCTCCCATGAAAAGACATAAAATATTTTAATGGAGATATATTAGAAGAATTCCCTTTAAAATGAAGAACAAGTCAAGATGCCAATACTACCATTTTGTTGGCATTCCACTGGAACCAACTGGGTAAAACAAGGAAAATAAACTAAACAAAAATTGTAAAAGAAGAAACAAGGCCTTCATTACACCTAGCTTGGTATGTCTGTTTACAAGAAACTCTAAAGCATCTGCAGACTCATCCGATTTTCCGAATGGATGAGTTTAGCCAGGTAGCTGGACATTAAGAATATATAAAAAAGTGTATTTCTATTCACAAAAAAGAGCTAGAAAATGCGCATACGCACGCTCTCTCACACACACATGCACACAATCAATAAAATCAGCAAATAATTTAATCCCAAGAATTAAATCCAATAAAATAAGGTATATGAAAAAAATTATATAAGACACAAAGAAAATACAAGTATCAAAAATACACTATCTTTATTGATAGGAAGCCTGAACATTGTGACTATAGTCAGTTTGCTTCCAATTCAATGTGATCTCAAACAAAGTTCCAACAAATTCTTTTAAAAAGCTGATTCTAAAATTTAAATGGATAGCAAAAAACTGGAAATAGTCAAAATACTCCTGAAAAACAACTATAAGAATCTGCTTTACTATGTATTAGACAGTAAGTGATAGTAATTAACACACTGTGATATTAACCCATGTACAAACAGAACAGACTAGAGAGTGAGAAACAAACCCATACACTCAGAGAAAATTAATTTGAAACAGGGATAAGGGAGAAGCTACTCAATACATTTTTCAGGGACAAATGGTTATCCATTTGATAAAGAAAGATACTGGAGCCCTAACTCACATCACGTTTTTAAAAATCAACTTCAGATTAATTTTTAATGCAAATGTAAAAGATTTTTTAGAAGAAAACACACAAAAAAAATGTAAGACCTTGTGGTAAAAAAAAACTTTCTTAAGATAAACAAATAAAAAATTCCAATTAAAAATACTAGTCAGAAAAAGATTAACAGACTGACAATATTAAAATCAAGAATTTCTATTTACTAACAGGCACTTTAAAGAAATAAAAAAAAATTAAACCCAAAACTAAAACATATAGTGGATAAAGGGTTATTATCAAAAATATATTAAGATTTTTAAACTGTGTAAAAGATACCAGTAAGCATTTCAAGAAGTGCAAATGAAGACATGTTTTACATTATTAGTATTCAAGGAAAAATAAATCAAGAGCTGAACAAAATAATATTTTATACTCATTCAACTAGAAAAAAATTTAAAAGGCAGATAATACCAAGTACTGAATAGCACAAAATGACTTCTCAGACTCTGATGATGGGAATGTAAAGTTTCAAAAAAAACTTTTTGGAAAACAATTTAGCATTATCTTATGAAGCTGAATATCGACATTCTCAGGATAGGAGAGTATTCATAGCTGCATTCTTTGTGATAGCAAAAAGGTAGAAATAACTTGAATCTATCAACAAGAGAATGGAGGAACAAATCATTTCACTCCAAGTATTATTCAGCAGTGAAAGGAAACAGCTATTCAATACATCCAACAACATGCATGACTCTCAGCAACAATGTTGAATGAAAAAGCTGTCACAATTATATAATTTTGTTCAAGCTCAAACTCAGCCAAAACTAAAAAGTATATTGTTTAAGAGCACATAATTAATTTTAAGAAACACTAAAATGATGAACACTAAGTTGAGGACAGTGAATACCCCCTACAGAGCAGAGAGTGGGCAGCAATCATGATGAGCAACAGGTTTACACAACAGTATTAACAACATGCTAGTTGCTAGAATCAAAGATTATTACCATGTTATTCTTTGCTTTACAATTTCACATCTTACATATGTTAATATATATTTCAAATATTATGTGATAAAATTTAAAACAAAGTATTAAAATTAAAGGTTATTCAAAAGATAAAAAGTTCTAATAAATCTATTTATTTCTTCCCAGTTTATCTTACACATATCCTTCCCTTACTACATCTGTGACATCCACTATTTTATTTAAAGCCTGCACAATAATTTTATAAATAGTGTCAAGCACAATGGATGTTAGGAACAAGTAAAAAGCACTGTAAGGAATATCATGACAATATGGAGAACTGTGTGAATGCTGCATCCTGTATTTCCCCCTCAAATTGATTAAATCAAAATAAATCAAAGTAAAGTCATCTGATTTTTCATTCAAAATGAGAAAAAAAGAATAAAGTACATTAACATAAATTAGTACACTTCCATATACTCTTGGTGTATAATGGGCAAAAGAAGTTTCTATGACGCCATATTACAAATAGATTGATCTTTTCTTAAAATGTTATAAAACAGGAAAGATGCCTATTTTAATCTATCAATGAGCAAATTTCTTTTCTTAACATGAGCCTACCATTATGTTAAGTGCTTCTGAAGATAAATTAGTTACTTGTCCTAATAATCACAAAACAAGAAGAGGGGAGAAAAAACCTTAAATAAGTAAAGGACCACAGTATGTACAATGGAGACAGAGCCTTTGAACTGTCTATGAGCACTGTAGAAAAAAAGCCAGATGTAAAAAAGTCAAACTCACAGAGGGAAATAAAAGCTTGTGGAAAAAATAGTGAAAAAGTGATCAATCCTACATGAATCATTTTAATCAATAAAAAACAATAACTCTAAATTTTTAAAGTATACTCTTCAAAGGAAGAAATAAACTTTCTTTAATAAAATAGCTCAGCAAGCAAAGATGCGAGAAATCTCAACACCTTTATTGCTAAAAGATTTCATCTCATGTTGTTAAAGACCAACTGATAATACTCCTAAATTATATTCAAGAGGAAAACTATTTTATTTTTAATTTGCCCAGAACATGTTTGTAAAAATGAAGGCCAAATAGTAATTCTATGCAGTAAATTGGATAGAACAGCGCTCATTTGGTATTCATCCTAGGTCTTAAATTAAGTGTAGCCTGCCAAATGTAGCCCACTAGATTATTCTAAACCTCATTATCCATTTTTTTTTCCTAGAACTTTTGTTCCATTTCCTCCTTCCTATCGGGCGTTTAGCTCACTGTTCTTAAAAACTCTGCCACAGGGGTGAGAAAGAGGGAAAAGGACAGCAAGAACACAATTATTTTGCTACTTTAAGCTGCTCTAAACCATTACTAGATGTGAAAAAGGCTGTCTATGAAAACCAAAGTTTAAGATCTCTCATAGCCTGAGTATCTTAAATGCTATCTACAGCCATGCAGGGGAGGGATCTTTAGTCAACCTTTCAAAGGAACACCATAGCTTTGGTGACATCTCTCCTCTTTCTAGACTCGCTTTTCTGCAAGAATGTCATTAAAGGGTCATATTTGATATGGACATTCCATAGATTTCACAGAAGAAGGGAGTGGGGGGAGAGGACAAAGAAGGAGGAAGCCACTTCTCTAAGGTTGCTGCACATCACGGTGTAGCTATTCATAGCAACCCCAAACAGTCTTGGCGGTTTCACAGCCTGGTCCAAGGGATGGAGAACCTGGACAGGCAGAAATTATACCCCCTAATACAACAGTGAGGTGCCTAATTTTAAAAGATATTTAAGAAAAAAAAAAAAAAAGAAAAAGACTTTCAACTGAAATCCTACATGACTAATTTACTCTGTCAAAATATTCCACTATTATTAGAAGATACAACAGAAACAAAGAAATAACAAATCATGAAATATAAATGCCATATAGAAAACTTTATATTGTTTTAACCAATTTTACTCCTTAACAAGTAATGTTGGAACACTATCCACCCCACTGTCCTCCCCTCCCCACAGACTGTTCTACATTGAATGTATTTTTTCATACCACCTGGACAAATCATCAGTATGCTTTCCATCATGAAAACCAATTTTTGCCTTTAAACTTCTTATATTTCATACAAAATTATACCAATTGTAACTAGCAAAAGGACACAAAGACCTATAAATAAAAGTTTATCATCTTCCTCTGCCCTTTCTCACAACATTACACAGATATCTGTGTATAAATCCTTTCCAACTTTATCAAATCCTATATAAGGGTATGTGTATGCATGTACGCATGTGTTTTTAACTTAACAAAAAAAGCTGTCCTATTTTACATGCTTTAGTGCAATTTCATTTTTCTCATTTAGTAACTAATTATTACAGTCAATTGAAATAATTAACATTTAAAAAAATTGTCTAACATCCCAACATACGAATTTACTATAATTTATTCAACTACTCCTCCACTGAATAGCATTTAGGTTATTTTAGTTGTCTTAGGTTTTTGTCATTTCAAAAATATACTGCATCACATGAACACACTTACACATAGGCATCAGCATCCATTATACCGATTTTATTATTGCTGTGGGACAGTCTCATAAACGGGCTTTTAAAAGAGCTGCAACAATCTTCACTTCTGCCAGGACTTTCACTCCTACAACTATCACACTCCTATCAGCAATATATTAATATGTAGGAAACAATTATGAAATATGCTATGTAGCTTAAGCATTTCATAAAGCAAAGTACCTATATTTTTAGGTATCAAGGTGGTTTTTTAATTGTGTCATTTACTTACACTGATTGATTTAGTAAAGGCTGCAATTATATGTATATAGGAATCTCTGCAGGAATAAAGTTCACATTGGGGTTGATTTTAATTTACCTTTTTTGGATACTTCTGCCCCATTAAGTTCTTTTTGTGCTTCTTCAATTTTGTCTAAGAAAAACAAAGAAAATTTATAAATCAGCTCATCATATATTACAAATAATACAGTAAAACAAACATACTTCCTTTAAACAGTTCCTGATACATAGAAATAAATATTTGTTGAATGTTATTTATCAAACAAACATGTATAAACTGTTAAAGTAATGATATATTCCCTTTTAAAATTATACTGCATTGAAGAAATATTATATATAAATAATGACTACATTCATGAGAAACTCCAAGCCAAAATCTCCCATCTATGCCACTCCAGAAGTCCTGTTCTATAGAAACTGGGAGAATATATGTTTAATGAAATGAGAAAAAAAAGAAACAAAACTAATGACTACAGGAATGTTATATATGCATGAAGTTTTGAAAGATTAGGTGTTACCCAGAAGCAATAACTGAAAAGGAGGGCGGCTTAAGGAAGGGATGGGAAAGGGAGGCTACTGTGGGCCAGGGCCTGCAGCTTTTTGGTATGGGGCTCCAGGCATTAACTGGATTTTGTAAATTAGCATATGTTCTACTTTGGTAACAATTAATTTAAATTTTATAAGGATATACATATTTGATGATTATGACAATGACTAAATACAGTGGTCTATGTACTAATTATAATGGCAAAAGTTAAAAAATACCCTAGGTAATATTTTGTACTGAAATAAATACAATATCAATAATTATGTAATATTTTAGATAGTCCATGGAAGCATACATTAAATGCTTTCAAAATAGTGGTAATTCAGTCATGTATGCCTTCTGGCATACACAATCAACCCCCAAAATGTTCTCCGGTGATAAACTTAATACCACTACCAGCCATGGAAGAGGTAATCTCCAAAATGACATCTTTCCCCAAATAAATAAAAAGCGCAGGTCCCACACAGGCCCCTTAAACTCTGGTCTACCTACCTCTTCCCCGTTATTCTTGTTGAAAAAGACAGAAACTCAGAGAACCTTCGATTTACTGATCAAAATTCTTTCAATTGCATAGTGATCCACACAGTGCACCAAATCAACTCAGGGGGCAAAGCAGAATACAGAAAACAAGCAAGCTTGAAATATTAGACACTACATATCAACAATGGTCAAAAGTAACTACATTTTCATCCTGACAAATGCATTCTCCACAGCAGTGTTTTATTTGCTTCCTGCTAAGTATTAGATCCAGAATAAGATTTATAAATAGAGACTTCTGGTAAAGATGGCAGCGTAGATAAATATGCCTCACCTCCTCACACAACCACATCAAAATTACAACTAAGCTATAGAACCATCATTCAGAATCATCAGAAACTGAGCTGAATGGAAGTACTACAACTACGGAATTAAAGAAACCACATCAAGACCGGTAGTAGGGGTGGAGATGGAATGGGCTGGTCCTTTGGATAAATAGAGAGAGGAAATATCTCAGGAGTGAGAGGTCCCAGCCCCACATCAGGCCCCCCACCCCTGGGTTCCAGTGCCAGGAAGGTAAGTCCCCATAACTTTTGGTTGTAAAAATCAGTGGGGATTGAGGGTGCGGAAGACAAATTGCTCAAGTCCCAGGCAGTTCTAAGAGGACACACACAGAGACTTACTCAGACTTACTCTCTCTAAGCTCCAGCTCAAGGGCAGCAGATTGAAAGGCATCAGAGACATAGGGGGAGGAACTGAAGTGTCTGGCATACAGGAGAGCTGGGAGGCTGCTTTCTACCAGACAGAAATGCTGGCAGACGCCACTGTTTCTTTTCTGAACCCTCTCCAGAGATAGCCACAAAGCCGGCAGGCAAGCTTTCAAAATATTGATAATTCAGCCATGTATGCCTTCTGGCATACACAATCAACCCCCAAAATATTAAGAGTCTCTCTTTGTAGATTCTGAGACTCTATCAACCTGGCTCATATGGTTTGTCCCACCCTGGTGATTCCTGGAGGCCCTCCCACACCCAACTTTCAAGCCCACTCAAGCTGTTTCCAGTGGCTTTTCCATACAAATGGCTTGTCCTGGCTCTGGCTTCAGGTTTTCCTAAATTTTCTCATATAAGCAGGATCTGGCTTCAGCGAGCCCAGTACCTCTTGCTAAGTGGCCCTAGGCCTGTCACTAACAGCAGGCGGCCTTGGTTCACATCTTGGCCTCATGGGGGCACCTCCAAGCCCAGCAATGTAGCAGCCATCTGCAGATAGCTTTGTAGCTAATGCTGTGTGACCCAGGACAGAACACAGGTGTTGGCTGACCCTGGATGTGCCGAGAGCAATCAAGGCTCAACTATAACAGGAGGGTGTACACAGCCCACACAAAGGGCACACCTTGAGTACCCAGCTTAGGTAATAGGGAAGACTGTACCTCTGGGCCCTACAGGAAACCTACTACATTAAGCCACTCTATCAAGCCTGGGAGACATAGCACCTCTACCTAGTGTATAGAAACAAACACAGGAAGACTGTACACATGAGGAGACAAAGAAACATGGCCCAAATGAAAGAACAGATCTAACTCCAGAAAAAGAAATAAACAAAAGGAAAAAAAGCAACCTATCAGATGCAGAGTTCAAAACACTGATAATCTGGATGTGCACTGAAATTGGTTGAGTATGGCTGCAAAGTGAAGGCTGTGCAAACTGAAATGAAGAAAAATACACAGGGAACCAATAGTAAAGGGAAGGAAACAGGGACACAAATCAATGATTGGGAACAAAAGGAAGAAATAAACATTCAACCAGAACAGAATGAAAAAACAAGAATTCAATAAACTGAGGAGAGGCTTAGGAACCTGTGGGACAACTTTAAATGATTCAACGTCCGAATCACATGGGTGCCAGAAGGAGAAGAGGAAGAGCAAGAAATTGAAAACTTATTTGAAAAAATAATGAAGGAAAACTTCCCCAATGTGAGCACGGAAATAGACTTCCAGGAGATCCAGGAAACTGAGAGAGCTCCAAAGAAGTTGGACCCAAGGAAGCACACACCAAGGCACATCATAATTAAGTTACCCCAGATTAAAGATAAGGAGAGAATTTTAAAAGCATCAAGAGAAAAAGAGACAGTTATCTACAAAGCAGTTCCCATAAGACTATCAGCTGATTTCTCCAAAGAAACCTTGCAGGCAAGAAGGGGCTAGAAAGAAGTTTTCAAAGTCATGAAAAGCAAAGACCTACATCCAAGATTACTCTATCCAGCAAAGCTATCATTTAGAATGGAAGGGCAGATAAAGTGCTTCCCAGATAAGGTCAAGTTAAACAAGTACATCAACACCAAGTCCTTATATATGAAATGTTAAAGGAACTTATCTAAGAAAAAGATCAAAAACTATGAACAGTAAACCAGGGGGTGGGGGGTGGAAGAAAAGGTGCAGAGGTACAAAATAGGCAGGGGGAAGTTAAAATAGCATAGGAAACGCAGAATCCAAAGAACTTATATGTACGACCCATGGACATGAACTAGGGGAGGAAATGCGGGGGGGGGGGGCAGGGAAGGGGGGTGTGGTGCATGTAGGGTGGAGGGGAATAAAGGGGAGAAAAAAATAAAAAAAATTTAAAAAGGATATACTAAGTAATCAGTTTTTACTAAATATACTGGGAATTGTCACCTGGAAAAGACCCCGGAAACACATAAATGGATCCATGATTTTGCCTATGATACAGAGGGATCCATGGCTGAAAGACTGACAGGCTAGGAGAGAGGTTACTAATATTATAGATTATATTTTGATTCTGCAACTATCTGAAATGTATACCTTTTTTACAATTTTTTTACTCCAATAAAGCACAGAAACTATTTGTTAACGGTAAAGACTGAACAATCTTGTATATGCTTTACATATTTTAAAAGTTTTGTATGCATGAAACAATGTTGAAGTATTTTTTCACCATCCATAAATCATTATAAATAAAAAAAGAGTCAAGTTGTGAAATATAATCAGAACACTGAAAAAATAAGTCCTAGAGCCCTTAAGAAACAGCTTGTGTTTTAGGGTTCTGAGAAGACGATCAGATGATTTTTATAAAATTATTTAATAACACAATCTTCAAATGGTCAGTAGGCACATGTTCTCAAAGCATTTTCACCCTATGGTGAAATGTGGGGCCTCTCTCACCTTCTCAGATGCCTAAACGCCACTCCCTGGGAGACTTGGGTTCCAGGATATCACAGCTTTGGGAATCAATCCACTGAACGCTTAGGATAAAAACATAAAAGCTGTGTGTTTTTATTATATTGAATGTCTACCCTGTGTCAGGTACAATAGAAAGAACTAGAGATGAAAAGAAAACAGAATGGCTCTCCTGGACGGGCTTATCGATTATTAAATTTCTCAAACAGTCTTATCAATTTGATGGTAAATACAAAGCCTTAATTCCCCTGTGTGGCATCTATGTTCTTTGTGATCCCACAACCTCTCTGCCTCTCCGTCCCACTCTCCCACTTCTGCTTTTTTGCTATAGTCACATCTAATGCAGGGTCTGTCAGATCCCTAAGGCTCTTCCCAGAAGGCCCCTCCTAACCCCCTTCCCTTCTCTATAAGACAACCCTCCATGAAGTTGCCTCCCTTAGGACACTTTCTCTAACACCCTCATTCAGAGCCTGTCCCTACCGTCTCTGCCACCACCAAATCTTGCATGTAGAATCCCTTTTGTCTGTAGCTAAATATCTCATGATCATTAGTAATAATGGCGTAAGATGGACCTCAGTAATTTACTGATCATATAAACGCTGACAATAACCTGCCAAGTAACAGAGAAAAACACCAATATATTCTGAAAAAGAGAAAAAGGAATACTTGTATACCATACAGAAAATTGGTATTAGGTTGTTTCACTTAAGAGTCTAGCACTGAGCCCCAGCTGGTGTGCCTCAGTGGACTGAGCACCAGCCTGAGAACCAAACGGTCTCCAGTTCGATTTCTAGTCAGGGCACATACTTGGATTGCAGGCCAGGTCCCCAGTTGGGGGCCTGTGAGAGGCAGCCACACTGATATTTCTCTCCCTGTCTTACTCCCTCCCTTCCTCTCTCTCTAGAAATAAATTTTTTTAAAAAATCTTTTTTAAAAAAAGGATCTAGCGCTGTATCCTCTTTAACATTATAAGTGATTACTACATTTAGGAAATTGTGTAAGTACACTGAAAGCACTTGAAGAGATACTCCTCCATTCAACCTATCAACGTAAATTATTTCTACCTTAAAAGTGATTAAGTACAAATTGCCATTATTGAAATAGTCTGGGGATGTAAATTACAGCATAAGGAATATAGTCAATAATACTGTAATTACTATGTATGATGTCAGGAGGGTACTAACTTATTGGGCTGATCACAAGGTATACATAAATGTCTAGTCACTATATTGTACACCTGAAACAAATACAATATTGTATTTCAACTGTAATTGGAAAATAAATTTTTTAAAAAGAAAAAATAAATAATAATTTTTACCTTAATTCTATCAGCTTATCCTTCCTTCTTGCTGTTCTGTTAGACACCAACACCTCTGCTCTAACACTCTATCTCATCATTTAGGCCTGAAAGCACTAAGTGGAAATGCTAATCATAAAATTCTATGAAGTAGATCCTAATGAACTGTAAAAGGCGCCTCTATTTACTGACAGACCATCTGATTGAAAAAAATCACCATATGTGACTGTACTATTTTTACTACTGAATAAGCCTAACTCCTACGTCCCCTCATTACAAATCAGTACAAGCTCCTTACTCTTCCTGTTAACTACCAGAGCTATTTCAATAACACTAAATATACAACAATGATGTAATGTTAAAAATGCATCCAATACCCATAACCCTTTACAGATACTCTTCTAAATGAAAATTATCCTAGTTTTTGCTACTCAATCAGCTAAGTAAATCTACCATTATAAGTAACACATTTTAACCTAAAAGTTATATATTTTATGTATTCCTCTAGACCTAAATCTTTGACTAAGAGGACACTTGACAATAACATCAAAACTGGTAAGTCTAGACTAGTACTATTTCAAATAGAAAAATATTGCTCGAAATTCATGAAAAAACAAGAGACTCAACTCTGTGCTAATGAATTTAAAAATTGTGATTAACTACTAAAAACTGTAGAAAAACATAAAATTATTCAACTTGTCCAGGAAGGGAAAAACTCAGCTAGAATAACAACCATGAATGAAACTGAGAAACCTACCAGAGAGTAACACATAATTACCTTTTGTAAAGGTTCCAGGCCCAGATGATTTTATTATCATATTCTTTCCAATTTGATATGTAAAGCATTTCCTAAACTGTTACAGAGCACAAGATAACACAAAAGGAGTTCTGCGTCATTTTATAAAGCTGGTAAAATCCAGTATCAAAATGTGAACAAAGAGGCAGAACAATCACCACTACAGACAGGTCTCACATGTGAATAGGATACAACAATCTTCATCAAGAACTATATTCAAAGGTAAAAAACCCATGTCCAAGAAGGGTGTAAAATAAGTATGCAAAGGTGTTTCAATATCGGGAAGCATGCTGCTGTGAGCTGTAAAAGCAAATAGGACAAGGGAGGGAAAAGAAGGTAATCTACCCAATGTACAAAATGCATTTCATTAAATCACATCCCTAGTGCAAAAAACCAAAACAAACAAAAAACCAATGATGAATATAAAGAGATATATATACTTCATCATATTGATCAAGTGTTATTCTAATAAGCATCCCCACAGAAATTAGCCATAAGAGAGTGAACTGGGAGATCAGAGAGAAACATAGCCAAGGGAAGGTTGTTTGGTTTAGTGTGTTTTTCAAAGATGTTTATAGACCCAAAGAGAGGAACCAACAAAAACAGAGAAAAGATATAAGAAACAGTGGAAAATATGAAGGGGTAAGATTCTGGAGACAGTAGAAGACAACATCATGAGTCTAGGTGGAGGGTTAGTTTTGAATAGGGCAATCCTGGGGTGATTCTCTGAGGTTTAAGGAAAGAAAAGGAGGTAGATAGGTCAGTTGCAAAGTCTGCTGATAGAAAAGATGAGTTTGAAAGAGTTCTACCCAATTATCTAAATTTTATTGAGATAAGAGGCATGGTTCATGCCAGCATGAATGGAACTGGAGAGCATTATCATAAGTGAAATAAGCCAGGGGGTGAAAGACAAATACCATATGATCTCACCTATAAGTGGAACCTAATCAACAAAACAAACAAGCAAGGAAACTATAACCAGCAACACTGAAAGAAAAAAGAAACTGACAGTAACGAGAAGGAAGGGCGGAGGGGCGGGGAAATGGAAGGGAAGGGTCAAGTCAAGGAACATATATAAAGGACCCCTGGACAAAGCCGAAGTGGGGAAGGATTGAAGGTGGGAGGTGAAGGTGGGTGGGGCAGGGGAAAGTAGTGGCAGGAAAATGAATAAAAAACTTTAAAAAAAAAAACAAAACACTAACCTAGAAAACAAATAATCTTTTTACCCTAAAACCCAGAATTTGTGTATAGATTAACAATTTCACTTTCTCTGAAGAGAAAACTTAATTAAAAGCAAAAGGAAAAAAAAAAGAGGCATGGTTGTCTACAAAGAAAAAGGAGTTTAGTGTTTGTGTAATAGGTCTTAGAGACTGGTGGAAATTAGACAAAGTAATGGATGGGAATGGAAGAACTGACCTATTTGAAGGATAAACAAAAGCACTGATGAACAGTAACTAGGGATCTGTGAATCTAGAAATCCATGAATTTTTGTGACTCCAATGTGAAGAACAGTGTTATCTATTCTAACAAAGTCTGGCAACCCAGGGTGAAGAAATGGAGAAGGAAGGACAAAGAATTAAGTTAGATGAGGTGCTAGAATGATCGATCCTGTGATCACTCAAGTACACAAGATGGGTAGTAGCTAACAAGGAACTGAGAAAGGAGAAGAAGTACCAACCAAGGGCAGAGGAGGGGAGCTGAGTGTCTGAGGGTCCCAAAAATCTGGCCAGAGGTCATAATCAATTTTTTATGAAAGGATTCAAGGGTTGTAAAAAGATCCAGACTGGCTAAGGGAAAAATAAGGTAGAGATAAAAGACATGAAAAATCTCCTAACCTAATATGATAATAAGTCAAAAATAGCAAAGAAGATCAGGCACATAATAAGCCATAATAAAATTTAAAATATAAAATGCTTAACCTTGTAAAACTGTTCATTTATCCATTTCCAAAAGCATGTTTCTGAGAAAACAGTACAAAGAGGAAAGTAGACATAAACTCTAATATGCTTTTAAAATTATAATTCAACTAAATACAATGTTTCTTTCTTAAGAAAATCATCTTGATATCAAAACGGACCATGCAAATAACAAAATGTATATAAAAATACAATGAATGCGTTACACTGAACCATCTATAGCTTTTAAATTATGTTTTGTCCCTTTAATATCATCTGGTGTCACTTTACAAAGTTACTTAGCCTTGATCAGTAGAGCTGAGAACTGCATCTTTTGAGACCACTGCTCAAACTCTGTTTTTAATAGTGGGGTAATTACACCTTTTTATCCCCAGAGAGTACTAAGATGATCACTGACTTTTATCATTGAGCACACATTTCCTAAGAAGAAAGAAGCAAAGTAAACTCCTCACACTGTTTGGGGGCCCATGAGGAGTCTATTAAAAGGGTTAAAGCTTGAAGTTGGAAAGCTCCTTCCTTAGAAAGCTGCCAAAGCAGCTTAGCCCAATTTCAAGTCCCATAGTGCCACTCTCCAGTTCCTGGTCTGATGGCCTTGCGTGTATCACCCAAACAGTAAAAGAAAAAATCTGCTGCATATTAACAGCCGCATAATTTAAAATTCATTGAACGTCTTGATACTGAGGCTAAACCCCATACTAATTAAATCAGCATTTTAAAAAGTTTCCCAGGTGATTCTAACATACAGCCAAACTTGAAAACTCAATGTTTTCCAAATTACAGATATTATCAGATCAAGATTCAAATTATATAAAATGCAAAAAGTAGAAAAAGTCTTATCAGTCATCTGTTGGAAGCAACTTTTTATCAAGTAACAGGGGCAGCAGCAGGGACACTATCTGCCTGCCTTATCAAAGAAGCTGCCAAGTTAGTGGATACCAAGGAAGATAAGGAAGGAGAACTCCCTGTGCACTTTGTGACTAAGGATGTCCAGTTAAATTATATTTCTAGAAAACAAAACCAAAGCATATATTGTTATATGTATAATAGCAAAATTAGATCTGTTGTTTATTTTTCATGTAAGCCCTAAACTAGAAAATAAATTTCCACCTGAAAACTCAACATTTGAACATAATTTAAACATAATGAACTATTGTGAAAAGATACTGAAAACTGATGTAGATTAATACAGTTTTGTAATAATCACATTAAAATACTTTGCCTGTTGTGGTTTAGATATTATTATTAGAGTATGACAACACTGGTTTCCTCTTCCCATTTGATGATTTCTGATGTCATGTATGGAAGGAGGTAGTCATGGTAACTATGGTGGGGAGAGAAGGGAACATGAAGACAGGGTATTCTTTTCCTGAGAGGCTAAATACCAGATTTACTTCGGTTACTGACCCAGTAACAGAGTCACACATGCACATATACACATGTATGTGCCCTCATGTGTGCATGCACACATGAATACACACATGCACACACACACGCACAAACTTAAGTACAAGGGTGTTGCTATTTTACCCAGGGCAAAAACAGAGAAATGAGACCCAGTGAACTCTGGCTCGCTGGTCGACGGCAGGCAGGCCGCCACCCTCCACATGCCCAGGGGCTCTTCCCGGCACAGCCTCATCTCCTGGACGCCCATTAGCTATTCACTCATCATCAGGAAACAAAGCTCACAGTGTGCCAGGAACAGTGACAACTGTACTATGGTTTGGGGTAAATAATTTCTTGATATTTCCATATTTCTGGTTTCACTGGTTCTGTTCTGTGAGCTCAATAAACTACTGCAGATACCAATCTATATCCTTCAAGAAGTAGGGGGGGGAGAGAGAGAGAGAGGACAAAGATTAGAAGTGTGAGGGGAGGAAGGAAACATTGGAAATAACTGTCCGAACCCCTCTGGGGTAAGAAGACTATTTAGAGGCACAGGAGACTGAAAGGAAAGCAACATTTTTTCTAGATCTAAGTGGATGAAATATCAGTTTGGGCTAAATAATATTGTGATATTTCAGTTTTCTACTACAGACCGAGCAAACAGCTGACTTGTGATGTTCCCAGCTTCCTTCCCCTAAATATATCACTGTGCTGGCCCATTCTGCCCACGGATACCCAAGCTCCGCCCTCTTTCCTCTCAAACTCAGATGTTGTGATTACCTTGGTTCAAACCCTAGCCTCCTAGTTGATATACAGCATCCCTTCAGCAAGATTCACCTCTATGGAAAGACTTAAACTTCAATATACCTATGCCACATCTCAAGGAATCTGAATAAGCCTCTCTCTGTATGGCATTAAACAGTTGACTACATGCTAATTAAAACAGAAACAAGGTATTTTTCTTTCTTGAGCCACTATCACAAATTTAGCAGACACAATAAACTCATTATCTATTGCATAGATATGGGTACCCTACTAGTTGTTTTTAATTTTATCTGATTTTGTCTATTTTATTTCAAAGAGCATGCCATACTTCAAATTACACACACACACATTTAACTGTAATTCATATAAAACAAAGCCATAAATAGAACTATGTTAGAAAAAAATACATATTCAAATATAATCTGGTAATATCTAAAGAATATCTGGGAACTTGAAAGCAATCAGTTAAAACAGTTTTTAAAGAAATCTGACTTATATGTTTGACTATTTAAAAACAGACCTATAGTAGAAAATGCTACAGAAAAAAGTTTCTTTGACAAATAATTTGCAAAGAAAAAGAGAGACATGGAAAGGTTACCTACAGATCAGAAGCACATAAAAGATATAAACCTATAAAATATATGAAACTTTTTTGTCTGATTTTAACAAAAAGTTTAAAAATTATGACACTGTAGAGAATTGGAAAGTTAAAACACTGATAGGATATTGAATCATATTAACAATATTCCTTTTTTGTTTCATTGAAGTATTGTGATCATGTGAAAAATATTTGTCTTTTAGAGCTTATATAATGAAAACACTAATGAAGTTAATATATCTGAAGTCTCCTTTAAAATATTATGGGAGGGGGAAGTACCCAGTGTTGTAAGTGAAAACAAAGACAGGCTTTAGCTGGTAATTACTAAGCTGAATGACAGGCAAGTAGAGGTTTGTTACACCATTCTGCTTTGTAATCATTTTGAAACGTCCACAATGAAAAGTTAAAAAAACAAAAGGAGCAATCTTTTTGTAAAAAACAAAGTTTACCAAAGTATTATTAATGTACTGTGTTATCGTTCAAATAATATTAAGCAAGAAATGATACATAACTTTCTTTTATCTTTATTTTTTATTTATTTTTTCAAATACATTTGTCTCCGCCTACCTCCCACAACTTTCCCCTGCCTCCTCTCCCCTCCCCGCCAATCCTTCCCCACTTTGAGCTTGCCCATGAGTCCTTGCTATATGTTCCTTGACTTGCCCCTTCCCTTCCTTTTCCCTGCCTACCCCTCCCTCCTTCCCTCCTGTCTGTTGGTTTCTTTTTTTTTTTCAGTGTTGCTGGTCTTATTTTCCTTGCCTCTCTCTTTTGTTGGCGAAGCATACAGTAGTCATTCAATAAAGGACAATACTGCCCACCAAAATAATCACAATCAAGAGGAAATTAAATAATTTCTGAACTACAACTAAGAGTCAGGTTTGTGCATATCAAAGCTGAAAAGATATACAAAAAAAATTTAAAATTGTTTCTAGCACAATGATAGCCAAAGGGTTCTCTCTCTCTCGCTCTCTCTCTCTCTTTTTTTTTTGATAGCCAGTGTTCTTAATTCCTTTTGGTGAGCAGGGAGATGGTAAGAATTTGAAGACTTGAAAACTTTCCAAGATACAAGTTTTTTTTTTAAAAATCAAAATCCCAAGAGAAGAACAATGTATACAGTTTATTTCCATTTGTATTAAAATATAAAAATCAATGTGTGGGTATGAAAGGATACGTAAGTCACTGCTGCTGCTGTTTACAGTCACGCCTAGGGAAAGAGGAGCTGGTAAGAAAGATATACATTTCACTGCACTTTTTCACTCTTTTCTGTTTGAATCAGTTAATAGAACAAAAAAATACAATACACATAGTAAAAATTATCTGGACGGTATTAACAACAGGTGAAAACTGGGGAAGAGAAGTTTAGTGAACTTGAAGACAAATTAATACAAATTATACAAACCAAAACATACACAGAAAAGAACATAATTTCAATGACCTGTAGAACACTGTCAAGTAATCTAACATATATGTAATTAAAGAACCAGCAGGAGAGGAGAGAGAAGACTGCCAAGAAAGAATAACTGAAGAAATAACAGCTGATTTTTACCCAAATTTGACTAAAAACATCAACCTACACATCCAAAAAGCTCAGCAACCCCCATGTTGGATGAATATAAATGAAACAACACACAGGTAAGTCACAGTGTAACTGCAGAATATTGGGGTGGAGGATAGGTGACAAGAGATTTCTAAAGTGCTGAGGAGGAAAAAAAATGCCAAACTAGATATCTCTATCTAGCAAAATTATCTTCCAAAAATGAAAGCCAATAAAGATATTCAAATAAAAGTTGAGAAAATTTGTTACCAGTAAAATGAGCAATGCTAAAAGTGCTGAATTAGACTTATGCGAAATGATAGCAGATGGAAGTATGTATCTATAGTAGGGGCAGCAAATTATGACCCACAGGCCAAATCCAGCCCAAAACCAGCTTTTGTAAGGCCTGTACATTATTTTAAGTGTTCAAAAAGGGAAAGAAAACAACAAGAAGAATATGTGATGGAAGTTATATGAGGCCACAGAGGCTAAAATATTTATAAATAGGCCCCTTTCAAAAAAGAAAAAAATGCAAAGCCCTGATTTGTAAGAAAGAGGAAAGTGACAGAAGGGAAGGAAGGGAGAGAGGTAGGGCAGATAAAAAAGACCGTATTTTCCTTCATTTCTTTAAGACAATTCACCAGTTAAAGCAAAAATAACAACAGTGTAGTGTAGGGTCTATAATGTAAGTAAAACAGATGACAAAACATTTATTCATCTAAAAATACCCCAAGTTCAAGGTCATCCCTAAATAATAAACTCATAAAACTATGAATCTTAGTACGCTTATTTCCTATCACTTCAAATAAGTTTCAATATAAATAACTGAAATAGTTATTTTGTAAAAAACACTAAACCAAATTAGTTTGTTCCGAATCTATTTTCTAGTACACATTACAAATAACAAGCACATTATCAGCTAAGAAAACCTTTTGAAAAACTGAAAACACCCTCTCTTTTTAAAGTGCTTTTTAAATAATTTTTAATTGGGTTTTTTAAAGCTCTTTTTAAATAAATTACTAATTAGTTCATCCTATTAAATACTGGCGAAGTGTGACAATTTACATAAATTCCAAGGAAAGTGAAAAAGCTTCTGTGAAAAAGGAGTTATGAAGATAAAAAGTAGGAATAAGCATACAGTATACGGGGCCCAAGGAGGTGTTGCACGGCAGAATCAAATATGCAGGTGAGAGGAGAATGTGGTACAAAAAGCTGGTATATCAAGAAAGTAATCAGAGTCTAAAATGACACAGAAGCCTCAAGTTCTTATGTCTGGATGACTGGTGGTGCCAGTCTATGCATTATAGAGGCAAATGGCCTGCTTTCACTGCTGTCTTCCCACACCCGTTTAAGTTACACACACGACAGAGTAAGAATTCTACTAACGTTTAGAAGTAAACTTATCAATTACTAAATGAACAAATTAATAAGGAGCCAAAATGATCTAACAGGAATGGGAAGTCAACCTGTAGACATGATAACGAATCTGGAACGTGAAACTGAGGGGACGGGGGCTAATTCAGGAGAGATGCTTACACAGAAACTGAAATAGAAAACTACTGACTGATCAAGGCTGTACATACAGATTTAGAATATTAAGATTCTCCATTTACTTATTTTAATGGATTTTGGTTTGTGTTTTATCATGTTGGGTCACTCAAGAAAAGTGAAAGTACTTTGCTGTCTTACCATTTCAAATGCATATTCTCTAAATAATAGTTACTATGAGAAAATAATAAATCAGCAATAAACTGATAAAAAACACTGATGGACAGGTAGGAATAAATGATAACCTAAATTTATGCAGATTTCAAGGGAGCCAAATTTTATCAGTGCTCAGTTTACTAGTAGATGTTTTCCTACTGTATGGCTTTTGCTTTCAATTTAAGCTTACAGCTGTCGGGACTTGGGCAATGATTTTTTGGACTATGAGAATCCTCAATTTAATTTAAAAAAAAAAGAGTTCAGATCAGTATCTATTGTGTAATTCAATATTTTGTAGATGTGTGCACATTAAAAACAATCTTGTCATGTCTTCATAAACATTTCTAAAAAAAGAGACAAGAAATCAATGTGGGTGGTTATCTCTAAGGATAAGGATAAAAAGCAGGGGCAGGAAAGGTGATGCTAGTTTTTTTATTCCATCTACTTCTGTACTTTTTTTTAATTAAGTGTATGGACTACTCATATTGAAGATGATGTCTTACTATTTTAAATATATGTACATATTAAAATATATTTATGTATGTATACATAAATTATGGGTAGGCAAATCAGAAACAGAATTTGAATGCCTCAATTCCCCCAAAGTTTATAAGTGCTTCCTTATATGCTTAAAAATCCATACATATGTATATATACATATACATATATCAACCTATATTAATACTCTCAGGTTCTTATTATCAGTATTCTCACTTAAACTCTGTATTATTCCATGCTTTCAAATTATTTGATGCCCGTTTCCTTCTTCAAAACTGAAAGTATCTTTACATTTACTGATTGGCAATAATACCATTGTAAGTATTCAACACATCATTCTATATGCTTCCTTTCCTTTCAATCATCCATTTCAATGGGTCAGCCAAACTATTCAGAGGTCTGTTTTTGCACCTCAAAACAGTCCAATGTGCCTTCCTTACAAAGGGTAATTCCCTCACCAGCAGGAATCAAAATTCAAAAGAATATAAAAATTCTAAGTAGGTGGTAGTTGGGAGAGAAATAAGGCAAAAACAGACCAAGTCTAATAGTTTTAGTCATCAAATATTAATACAATCTTTATGGGGAGAATTACAGTGAAAAGAAACCAAACCCCCTAACATTGTGTCACCAAGACTAATTTTAAGGACCCTACACATGTACTCCTGCAAAATGAATACCTCACACCGCACCTACCATAGCAGTCACCTCATTTTGTTGTTTGTTGAGTAACCGTTTGGTTGAAGGAGCCCAGCAAGCTCAGGAGGGCAGAGACCAGGCAGGTCCTAGTCACCACTGAGTCCCAAGCACAAAGGTGGACACACAGCAGGTAACCTGCTCCATAATCCTGACACTGGCATTAGACAAATGCCATAAATCCTAACTATTCTATAATGATTAAGGCTACTCAAAATTAGTGAAAAATTAAAATTTAATAACTACAAGAAATATAACTTAAAATCCCAAATTTTAAAAGTTCAATTAACTATATCTTTTAAACAATCTACATTATGTAAAGTAACATTCCATTCATGAAGTCATGTGAGAAAAACTCCCAAATTTTTTATAATTTCACAAAAAATAGAAATAGTTGTAAATATATAGCATATAGCTACTATTTCCAGTTAGTACTAATGTTCTAGGTTATCATCTGAAATGAAAAAAATATTAACTATGGAATGATTTAGTTCATTACAAATACAAAATGCTGAAGAAATGCAGACACTTGAAGGTAGGTCAACTGTGTGATCCATAATATTAATAATCAATCATGAAACTTAAAAAGTTGCTTTTTATTACTGGCCAACACACTCAGAGAGAAATTCCCTAAATACACTTACAAAACACAAAATGAAATCTGCTGATTACATTATATTGAATAATACTATAGGAAAAATAAATTATATGGGAACCACTCACATTACTTTCTGAGGCCATCAGCCTAAATAATCAAATAGCAATTCATACAACTTTGTACATGTGTGTACATGCACGTGTGTAATAGATGTGCATGCATATATAATATAGAGCATGCATATATTACCATGTTTGAAATATACCCATCATATCATTATATGTATAAATGTATGTGTCCTCCATTTATCTGTCTTCACTGTTATCTAGTAACAACAGCTCATAGAAGATATTGACAGTATAGGGCCCTTTGTACACTTAAGTGGTTCTGAACAAGTATTTATTTATGAGAGATATTACAAAGCATAAAATTCCCAATCTAAATTTTTATAACCCAATCATTTAAAAAATCACATGCTTTAAGCTATCATAACAAGTGCCATTTTTTTCACAAAGGAAGTACTTAGCTAACTCCCACACTTGCAAGGTCTCTGGCCAAAAATAACAGCAATTAGGCTTGTAGCTTCATGTGTATGGATCTGATCTACTGAAGCCAAAAATACAATAGCCTTTTAGTCATTTATCAGCTATTGTCATTTGCTTTAGAGGCTAACTACATCATTCAGACCAAGTCAGACAAATAAATCTTGGTGGAAAACACACTAAAATATAATTGAACCTAAGAAAACTTAAAGCTCTTTTCAGTTATAATATTGTAGCACAGGAGATAACCATGATGCTTTTATTTTGACTAGTAAGGTTAACTATTTCTTAAGCTACCTAAAGTATGTTTTAAATAAACCAGTGAAACAATTAACGGACATATACATTCCTTAAAACTCGTGGAGACACCACAGTTACCCGTTCCAACCTATCAGAAGAATTTCTCCTTTTGAAACCTTCCTCTGGAATGAACAACACAACCTTCTAGGGATGCCACAACACACAGCCTGCATTTCTCCCACCACTGCTTCAAGCTCGTGTTCCTTCTTCTGAACTGCCTCCCAGCACTCCCCTTACACCAGCCCTGAGAGCCCTCATCCTCCTTCAGATCCCTTTGGGGGGGGGGGGGGGGGGGGGAATCTATCAATAATAGCTAAAATGTAACTAGTATGCCCTGGAACTGTTTTAAGGACTTTATGCATACTGAGTCATTGGATCGTCACCTACCTAGGAGGAAGAAACCACACCCCCCTTGAACTCCATTTTACAAAGGAGAAAATTGTTGCTAATAAGTGCCAGGTTTGAACCTAGGCAGATCTCCAAAGTGTGAACTTTTTACAACTATGCTACATTACTTCCCTGTATTATTTACATACATCAAAAGAAGGTTCTGTGTGAACTAGCAATTGCTCATCTTTCATGTCTGAGCTTGAATACCACATGCTCCTGAAGCCCTTTCCACAGCCCCAAATGGGGTTACAATTGTGTCTATCAACAGTACCCAAACACCTCCTGCATTAAGCATGCGTGCATGTATGTGTGTCACACTGCTTATTTCATACTCATTATCACCTGCTATAATCAAACTCCATGATCAAGATAGATCACAGTCACTTGATTACCCTGGTCCTCAGTATTGATCTGTATCTCACCATTTTTCATGACTAAGCTTAAATCCCAACTCTCAGAAACTTCTAATAAATCCAGAAAAGCAATAGTTTTTCTTAACTTCCTATACATCCCACAGAACTTTATCTATTCCATACTACTGTACATACTTAAGTACCTATTTAATAGTATTTCACTGTATCCCATTTGTCCACTATTACTTGTGGTTTCATTTATTCCTTGTGTGAATCTCTTTCCGTCTCTGGTATACTTAAGCTACCTGAAGATAGGAAACCAATCCCCAGAGCACACGTACAAACCTGAAAGCACAGTGTGTATTCAAATGTGGTTGAATTCACCTGTGAATGAGGGAATAAAGAGACTAAAAATGTCTCCACGGCTTCAGAAAGGCCCACAGGGAAGACGACTCACAATGGAAAATCGAGTTGAAAAGGTCCTTTTCCCAGAAGAAAATAAAGCAACCAATAACTGATCAACAGAACCAAAGTAAGATGGGGAGGAGGGGAGGGAGGACACAGAAGGAAAACCCCATGAAGCTGTCAGGAAAGGTGGCGCCTCTCTCTCTCCCTCCCTCGCTCTCTCTTTTTTTCTTTTTTTGTCTTCCCGTAGGCTAGACCAGGGCATCCACAGCCTCAGTTCGGCTAAGAAATGAACTTCCATTTCACTATGGTAGAAATCACTGACAGACACACTACAATACACACAATTTCAACAACATAATTTTGAGGGTAAGAAGTTTTTATCATTACTGCTGAGGTTATTGGCATTACAATCTACAATACCAGCATTTAAGTTTCAATAACAACTCTCAGTGATTTTACCTACCATTATTAACAAAAGATGATTAAGTAATATCTGTGATAAATTACAAAAGTAGCCACAGAAAACAGAATGTTGAAGTTACTTGCTGCAAAACGAAATTCCATCTGGTTCCCCAGCAAGAGTCTGGAATGCTCGGTTCTTACCATTTGTTAATTTTATGTCCTATAATGTACCCACTACAGGGAGGCACTGCTTTAAGAAATCTGTAAACTTCAAAATTCTAACTCAAAAAGCATGATAATTATTTAATGTCCAAAGAATTATTTACTTTACCAGTGAAGGCAATGGAGGAGAAAGCTCTGAGGCCAAGGACAGAAATGTGGGTAGAGACGAGTAAGGACAGGAGCGCAGGAAGCAGCAGTGGTATGTACCAAGGAATGCCACTTGCCAAGATGTGAGATGTCTCATCTCTCAAGATCGTATCTAGCCTATAAAGCAAGTCAAATCATTCAGGCTTTACACAAAGTATGCAGTCACTCGGCAGTCTCAGACTTAAGACTGGGGGTTTCCAGTATTCACAAAGGTCTAGGACATTTGTTAATGTCTAACTTTGCTAAGAAACGCATGTGAATCCTGTGCATGGCCAAGCTGGCACACTGAGTGTTCACTTGGTGAGTCAGCGCAACGGACTGCCCAGTAACCACTTTGCAAACCTTCACTGCTCTTCATTCTTTGTTGTCAGGAGTGTAACACTCTAGTAAACTCCGAGTTCTCTGGGTCTCCCTCCAAAAACCTCTTCAAACCGTCCACCCCCACCACCTGGCCCAAGCCCTCACATCTCACTGAAACTTCTGCTACAGCTTCTGCCCTGGCTTCCATGTCTTCTCACGTCATTCCCTGCTGTCTAACCCATGCTCCACAGGGAGCCACACCAGCCACAAAAACCAGCCTGCTCCCTTGCCTTATTCTTAAGAGCATTTTTGTCTTTTCCAACAGCATCCTTAATATACTCTAAATTACATTATGTTTACTTACTTCATTAATGTCCCCCATATATATATACACACATATGTATGTGTGTGTATTTGTGTATATATACATAAGTGGTTTTTAGACAGTGGTGATTTTGCCCTTTAAAGGGCATCTGGCAAAGTCTGAAGACATGTTTTGTTGTCACAATCAAGGGGGAGAGGATGCAGCTGGCATCTAGTGGATAGAGGCCAGGGATGCTGCTACGACATACAGAACAGCCCCCACAACAACGAATTATCCAGTCCAAAATCTCATTAGTACCAAGACTGAGAAACCTTCCTGTATATTAATTGATATTTGAGTGAATATCTAAAAAGAGCTCACTAATACTTTAATCATATCCTTTACTTCTATTTTTATTCTATTAATCATTTCCAAACACAGCAATAAAACATAACTGGATTACTATCTTATATTTTAACATTATGACTAATAATACATGTTAGCAATAACTATTCCCTATGAAAAAACTAAGTCATGAAGAGGTGCAAGTGCTGCTATGTCACTCAGCTAAGATATGAAAGCTGGGATTCCATCCCAGGATGCCTAAAAAGAAAGCTTTTCCCAAGATGGCAGATTGTAGTTTTTACATGCAAGAAATAGTGAAGCGCAGTGATTAAAATTTTCATGGCCTCAAGTCCTGGTCCAACCCTTCTTATCTCTTATGAAACTGGAGAAGTTACTTTACTTCTAAAACTCAGTTTCTTCCTCTATAACATCGGTAAAAAACCAACACTCACTTCACAAAGTTATGCGAAATTCAGAAAAGGCAACAAGTGTAGATGTTTAGAAAAGTAGTTAGCTTGTTGCTGACACTCATTAAAAATTACCTATACTTACCTAACAAATACACAAATAATTTACACCTCATAGCCCTCTAACATGCATAAACAGTGCAGAAAACTAATTTTGGTTTCCCTGTTGAACAGGTGTAGCTTAGAATTCATTAAAAACAAAAAATCATGAAAATATCAATTTCATCAATATCTGCACTAATAATTATAAACATCTACGCCTTTAAATATGTTTAAAAGTAATTCACCTTAATATACAATATTCCAAACAGGAAAGAAATATAAGTTTTAGTAAGCTAAGGTCATCATCTAAAGAAGTTTTTATAATCTCCAATAAATAGTTATTGAATAATTTTTGAAACACCTTAACTTGAAGTAACACCTTTCAAGTAAATTCTGTAATTAATTTGTACATTTTACAAAGCTTTTCAGTAGTATGAATGACACTGTCTAGATTTAGCAAAACACTACCTTTATTTAAAAAAAAAAACAACTTGGTTTGGCATTTCTTTCATGGATTAAATCAGGCACCTAGTTACCATTCTTTAAAAAACTGTAATATGCATTAAGTAATCAATAACTGTAACAACTTTACAATGTATTCTCTACCTAAGCCATTTCTGACTCATATACTATGAAACAATATTATAAACAATAATACAAACAAAAAAAACTTATTCAGATATCAGAAAACAGAGAGGTCAAATAAATTTCTTTATATTTGGTAAACCGAACACATCATATGATTTCCTCAAAAGAAACATATCTTTAGTTAGAAATAGTTTAAACAACAGGTCAGAGTTTAGGTTAAAATTACTAATCACATTATTTTTTAACAAAGGCAATATTCACAATGACATCCAGAAGAAAACAAGACTAGAGTAATTATATTCAACTTACCACTTCTGTTAAGAAAACATAACAGCCATAAAATTATACTACAAACTCATTAAAAATTTTATGATATAAACCTTCCCTTATAAAAATATTAACAGCAATGACAAAATTTCTAAAATTCAGCTCTTAAGATACATATTTATCAATAAAACACACAACTGATTTTCTTCTACCTATTATGCAGAAAAATTCTTACAACTTTCATTTTTCATTTTTCTTGTATTGTCTAGCTACACCACTCTATAACATGCATATATTAATGATGCCAGGTTAGCAACACATTCATGTTTGGTTACAGTTTAACCTACCATATTATCTTTTTCTGAGTGTGTTATTCCCATCATAATTTATTTGACTTGCTATTTATGTCGTTTATCAATATGCATACATGCCAACTGAAGTTAGTTTCTTATGATAACAAGGGTGTACATTCGGTTTAATATGTTTAGACTCTTTTAATCAAGAAATCATATGAAGGGTGGAAATACATACAACATTACAATCCTTTTACTTCACATAGAGAATCCACAGGCACTTCCACAAACATGTCTGTCACACCCAGGGGTATCTGCACAAGTCACGTTACCAGCCATGACAGGTCAGCCAGCCCCCATAATCTGTGCCGACATGGCACACCTGAGCTCCCTGCCCCATCCCGTCATATTCTGGAGCAGCTCTAAGGCAGAATTGCTCTCACAGGCTGCGGTCCTAGGAGTCCTCCCCCACTACCTCTCCATGGCAACCGCAGCTACAGAAAAGCAGTCCACCTCTTACGCAAATGAAAAGAGGCCACAAATGTCAGCAGTCACAACATCCCCCTTTTCCCTCCCTACTTAATTTCCTTCTTAAAGTAACAGTAGGGCATTCTTCTCATTTTGCATTTTAGAACACCTTCCACCATTTAATGGATGGGAAAGCAACTTAGGAAAATTAGAGTTAAAAACCCATCTGTATGACCACTTACATAATGTGACTGAGAACTGAAAAAATGATTATGATTTGCTGAGTTGCATTACCAAGCCAGTATCTCGGGAAGTCCCTCTTTGTATCTCAGCATCCTAATATTTGAGCTAAGAACTCTGAGATATTAACTATCCTGTAACTCGGCTTTCTTAGAGACAAAGAGAGGTCATTCCTTATGATTACAAAACACACTCAGTACTCAATATGCATTATTTTTCAGCAAGTTCATATTTATTTAGAAAAGGCAAGGGTTTTTTGTTTTTTTTTACTTTTTAAACCAAATAGTCAAGTATCTATTAAATCTATTAATAATCCTATAGGAGGGAAAAACTGAACAGATTAATCTTCAACTGTTATCAGATTTAGCTTTTATTATAATTATTTGAACAGTTTCCTTTCCTAAATTTATTTTTTTTAAATAAATACAATGTCTAGTTTATAGTTCTTATGGCTACAGAGATTGGAGAGCAGAAGTAACTCCTGTCCATAGGATCATGACTAACAACAACTGATAAATTTTAAAATGTCCTATTTAAGAATGTACATTGTAATCCATGAGATGTAAAAAAGTCAAATTCTGTACATCGTTATCAATACTAAGAATCCCAACTGAAACAGCGTGGAGCAAGTGCCTACCAATGGGTGGTGACAATATAAATGTGTTTGCTTTAATATCCTTCAAAAGATGTATTCTCAAGGAAAAATCAATTAAAATCCGAAAGTTATGCTTACATGGAAAACAATACAAAAGAATGATCAGTAAAAAAATTTTTAATATACCCAGGTATGTGGACACACTTTTTTTTATTGTCCCAAGAAAAGGGCAAGTTAAACTTTCATTTAATTATTCAGTAAATGTCTACCAAATAACTACCAAAGTGCCAGGCATCCTCAGGTTTAGCAACAGGCAAGAGGCATTTTCATGGAGGACCATTCCTGAGTGGTGGGAGCTGTCCCTCAAACAACCCAGGCCAGGTAGGGAAGATTCCCAGAGGTAAAGCTCAGGATGAGGTGTGGGTCCACAGCAGAGTCAAGAGACTACAGTTAAAGCATGAAGGCTGGAAACAGCTCAGCAAATAAGGCAAACCACAGGCAGGCATTCAGCCTTTATGAAGTCTAAGTGTACAAGGGGGGCTGTAACCGACCACATTTTATTTAACAATTGACTTCAAAGAGCTAACCAACATTTAAAATGTAATATAAATCATCAACTGCTTTCTTTAACCTTCTTTTGACTCTTTCCAGTTCTCTAAACATATGACTGGTAAATGCTACTTTCAAAAAAACTGAAATTTTCAGAATTATTATTAAGCAGTTTATAAATGTAATAAATATAAATCTTACACAACATTTTCCAAATCATTGGCAATACTGACAACTGGCAAATGCTGCCAGATCAAAGCCCCTTATATTACCGGAGCATTTTCATTTTAAAATGATATTCTTTCTAGAATCCACACATACAGCTTAGGGATAATGTAAAAGGGCTAAAGGAATACATCCAGACCTCCCAAAAAATACTGAGGCACTTTTTAAAATAGATATGATAACTATCAGAATAAATCTGGTTATCTAGATTCTGGTTGTCTAGATGGAAGCCAAGACAAAGTATTATAAATCCCATACCTATTACGAGCAAAATACCCAGAAAGTTATGATTAGAAAATAATTTCTGAAAGTATGTAAAGAATATCCCTGAGGAGCGAACTGCAATCATTGAACTTAACTGTGCACATCGAAAGTATTACCATTAAAGTCAGAATTTTATTAGTGATACTATTTAATACTTCACTAGAGGTCCTGGACAATTCAGTAAAATAAGAAAAGAAATCTTAAGAGGTATAAAAATTTTAAATAAACAAAATCATTTATTTGCAGCTCTATGATAATCTAATTAGAAAAATCCAAGAAAATCAACTGAATTGGTAAAAATGAGTAAGAATTCATAAAGTGGTTATATACAAAATCAACTTATAAAAGTCAACAGTTTTGATGCACCTTCAAATGGATTACAAACAAAATCAAAATAATACCTGTAGAGAATAAGGCGAATGTGACAAAATGTTAATAACTGTGAATTTAAGTGAAGGAAACACGGGTATTAATTATATAAATCTTGTTATTTTTAAGAATATCACACTCCCTCAGTCTGAGCGTCCAGATAACATGGTAAGTAAATTCAAGCATTCCTTTCTTCAAATCCTTTCACATTGCCCAGTTACCCTACTAGCAGTTCATTTATCAAATTTTACTTCTAAATAAATCCCAGGGCATTTAAACTTATTTCTGCTCTGTATTCTTTATGTCTAGTTCTTCTTTAATTAATCCTTTATACTTCAGCTTTTCTTCCATCTTTTGTACCAGATAAAGGATAAATCTAACCTGGATCCCTAGAACTGCCTAGAGCTCTTCTAACCCAATATATGCTATTAACTCATCCTTTCCATGAATATTCTACAAAATACAGTTCCCCTAAATGAAGTACAATGACCATCAATGAGATTGAGGAATATACGATGAGGCAGCTGATGGCGATTGCAACAAAGGATTTTGCAGAGTGTTTTCAACAGTTAAAGTGACACTGGGAGAACTGTGTGAGGTCCCAAGGTGCCTAGTTTGAAGGAGACTGTGGTTTCACTGTCCTATGTACAATGTTTTTTTGTATTTCATTTCTCCTTCAACAAATGTCTCTATTTTTCACATTACATGGTTGGACACTTTCCAGGCAAACCTCGCCATATATTCTTTGGACACACTGGTTTGTGTGGTAAAAGATGGTAAATTGGTTTATAACATATATCACAAGTGTAATTCTGTAATTATTTATGTATTTAACATTATACTTTCCCATCAGGCAATAAGTAGAGGAGAACAAGAACAGGAACCTTGTCCACTCTGTTTTACATTGTAGTCTTGATCACCATGAATGAAGACACTCAAAGTACATCTCTTGAAAGAATGAATGAAAGGAGACAAAAGCTGAAACAAAGATAACTTTCTAAAATAAGTATTTAAATATGCAAAGATTTTTTTTCTTAAAGTTATTGCAGGATAAACACAAAAAATAATATATTACAATACTGAACTAGATTCCCAAATACTCAGACTTTACTGAACAAGAAGGAATACATTTCTGATCAAATACTATGCTATGCCATCAAATCATGCATGCTAATTAGCAAAGTAAAAAAAGAGGTTCCATAATAATCATCAGTTAAAATGGAAACAAATGAATCATACCACAGCAAGAATGTTAATTGTAGCAAATCAATACGATGCAATATCAAGTACTCATTTGAAACTGATTTCTGTAAGAAATTTAATGATACTGAGGAACACTGACAGGTACTATTAAAGGGGGCACCACAAAATATATGCCATATAATTCCAACTGCATTTTAAAATTCATATACATATAATTATATGTTCATATGCATATTTACATAAATGTGCATGTATAGTCTAGATACATGTATACATACACATATGAAACATTTCAAATTGTTAATAGTTATTTCTGGATGTACAGTTATGAGAGACTACACTTTTGGTAAGTATGTGACCTTTTTCAATCTTCTGCAGAAAACATACACTAACAAATATTATTTTTGTAAGTTTCTCTGTGGAGGGGATAGAAGATGGCTATATTCTGTTCTGTATATCTTATTTTCACAGCATAATTCTTGGTATCAATCCAATTTACACAGTAATCAGACAAATGAGTGGACCAAGTATTATATTCCAAAATACTGTGCATTGGCATCACAACTGACAAATTAAAATAACAATACAGAATAGATCCTGTTTGCAGTTGCTGAAAACCATGAGCTACGTACGAGAGCAGGAAAGCCACTTGCTTTCAAGTACCGTAGACTCTACCTGAAGTGCAGAAAGATTACCCTTATGTTCTGATACTAACAACCTGTAGCTCCTATTTATCATGGAGAATGATGAAAATGTACATTTTCTTTCTGTTTATCCTCCTTGTGAGATTCTTTTTTGAAAAAAAAATAACTTAAATAGGGAACAAGAACTCTGCACCAAGATATTCATCATAATAGTACTATTCTGTAAACAAACTGGAAGTCCCAAAACAACAGAGCTTGGTGTGGTTATCTCGTGTTTTTATGTCATCCCTGTTGTGTTTTGCATTTGATAAGTTTGGGAAAAGACTGGCATTTTCTTTTCTCTCCAAACATATGCTGGCCGAAGCAGTACATAAACCCATACACAGCTTCCCCTACCACCACCACTTTTGTTTTGGTCAAGACATGAAGTCAACTGGGCTACTCCATCTGAAAACTCTCCCCCGGGACTTGGAATGTTTCTATTCGTCTTGTTCCTAAGATTTGCAGTTATTTATTTATGTTTTCCATCATATCCAAACAATTGGGTTAATTTATCATTAAGAATGTTTTCCTAGAGGATTCATTTAATCGTATGTGGTAGGTTCTATTAATATTTTAACTTTATAGATGAAGTCACCGAAGTGTGGAGAGGCTCAGTTGCTTATGATCACAGAGAAAGTGCTCATGGAGCTGGTAGGGTGAGGCGCAATGACTGAATGCTTTGCAATACAACTTCTAAACCTGTGTACTAATCACTCTGCTCTACTGCCTCTTGATCCATGTGTTCACTGTTAGTGGATAATGGGAAGTTTGTGTGTGTGTGTGTGTGTGTGTGTGTGTGTGTGTATGTATTTCTTTTTAAATGTACATGTATATACATGCATAAATAATATTATCAGTTTTTTAATAATATTTTTTGTCAAAGCTTATAAATTCCTTTGGACCATGTTTTCTCTTCCTTACTAATAGGCTATGTGCATTTTATAATGAAACTAGACAAATGTCTAGATCTCAGAGAGAATGTTTTCCTATGATAGCCTTTTTTTTCAGAGCTTATAACACATTTCTTTGCTGTTTCTCTTATTTTTTACCTTTAGTTAACTTTATCTTCTAACTTGACCAGGAGAAAACACTACTTTCCATTTAAACAAACCATAAATTGACATCAGGACATCTCAGTGTCTAAAGACAAGAGAGTAAAATCTGGGAGACATGCCAAAGAGCATCCCAACATCCAAAAGAACTAGCACATAGGAAATATTTATAATAATTTTATGTCATATTTCCTGCAAAGCTGTATTCTGCAATACCATATAGTCTGGACACATATCCCTTTAGATTTTCTCTAAAATGAGTGTGTGAATTAAAGCAACTGCACCTACACAGAAAGGCTTCTGGTGGAGGGGGAATTACAGCTGCAAGGTGTAATAGGCTCATAGTCCAATTACAGGAACTATATAGCTTTTTCAATAATGAAAATCAAATTGTTTAAAAACTATGGTGATGAGAATCCCCACCCCTCAACCCTAAGATATTACTGTCTACAATATCTGTTACAAGTCCTCCAAAGGCAATTTTTCCTAACCATTTTGACATCCATTTTTAAATCATGGAAACAATTGTTCTTGTTAATAGGCAGCCCTTCAAATAAGTGTTTGCCCACTTTGGATGTTTCTGGTGAACTGTATTTCATATTTATACATGCTTCCGTGTTAGATAAAACATAATCTAAAGGAAAAGAATAAATACATTTGTAATCTGAATAGATACACCATGGCTTTCTTACCAACAGAAGACATTTCTGTATTCATTTAAAGCTGTGCAGAATTGGAAATTAAAGTTTCCAAACACTGTACCGCTTTTAACCCAAAGGCATGTTTCACACGTTAGCAACAGCTGTTGCAGTCTCAGATTTTTACTGGCTAACCACACACCATAGCATGCTTTACTCATTTGGAAAGTCCCCCTACACGGTATTCGAACTCATTTTGAAACCAGAGAGAACGGTTCCTCCTATAACTCATGTGGGCAAGTTCATATAAAAGAACAATTTTTCAGAAAGCCACAGAGGTTCTCTCCCAAGGTTGCTGAAGTATAATCATGAGCAAATGTAATAATGGACAGAGGAACCAAGAAAAAGCAAAGAAGGAGCACACTGAGCAAGAGTCATGAAGGATGAAAAATAACAACAACATATGAAAACTTCAATCCCTCAAATAAGGGAAATTTAGAATACCCACTCATGCACAGTCCTCCCCACAACCTCCCTCTCCCATAGCAGGGAGAAGAAAGAAAAAAAAATTACAGTCTGCATGTTAATGTGTAAAGTGTAATTAAGCTACTTTCCTTTCCTTTGGAAATATACAGCATAGGTCAGTATACATCTTATATTTTTATATTTTACCCATAAAGCATGTAACATATATGTTTACAGATATGCATACATACACCCACGGTAAAAAGACAAAACTGGAAGAACAATCCATGACATTTTTAAAAGGTTACTTACTGAAGGGGAGATGACAGAGACAGAAGCTGGAATTCTTTGACAATACCTTGTTTTCTAGATCACACTTTGGAACCATGTAAATATTTTATGTAATTACAAAATAAAAACTTAATTAAAACCATTCCTAAAAATAAAACGTGAGAAATGAATTTCAGTATGTATTGATTGAGTGGTGGCATAACCATACAGAGAGGAGTAAGTCACATTAAAACACAATTCCTGAACTACATATCCCTAATGGTAAATACTCTAAGGACAAAAGAAAACACACACAAATGTTGATGGTGGTGGTTTTTTTATTATTTTGAAACTGTTGTCTATAATGGGATATAGCAAGTGATTCTATCATACCAGGAATCACTGAGAATAAGGTTTCTCATTGTGAAAGGAGACATAAGATCAAAGAGGTTCAGTAAAAAACCTGTAGTCCTGATTTTTGTCCTAAAATATGTGTATTTGTATATGTAAGTACATACACACAGAGTTTACTGATAGGCCTAGAAACAATGGTCAACCCAGTAGCAATAACTGTGGTTCCCAGAGACTTCATCTCCCAAATACATCTGGGCTCCATCACAAGAGCTTTTCGACTGGTGGCAACCAAGAGCAAGAGCACAGCTGAGTGTGGAAAAACATAAGCATAGGCTTGAAAAAATGTAGAAACAAGGCCTGTTCAAATGAAGTAGTTGGCTCCACCCAGCCACAGACTAAGTGGGAAAAACCAGATCATAAACCCAACAGTGGTTCCCTACAGACAGGTCTGCTCTCCCGGGCTGGTGGAGTTGCTGCCCCTTTGTTCAGCGCAGGTAACAGTGTCAGTGTAAGGACAGGTGACAAGTGAGAAACCTAGGCCAAGCTGATCAGATAGACAAGAAGCTTCAATTTCCTCATGAGCAACAGGGACAGAGACACTGAACATACAATGACCTACACCACACATGAGAGCCCAGGACACCCATCAACACCCACCCCAGTCAAAAAGCATTCTCCCAGGGAAAACCTGATTGTTCATCCTCCTTTTAATGTTATAAACTAATTTATCAAATTCCAGCATTATAACAATTACATCTAAAAAAAGAGCAAAATGTCACAAAAGAAATGTTCCTTCATTACCTAATAAAAGTTGTTAAGTCCCAAATAGAGCATATTAAGAAAAAAAATGGGGGGGGAAGCTTATTCAGTAAAACTACTCCAACTTACAAGGAAAATATACACTAGTTGCATATCCACCAATACAATTAAAAAATAATAATCTTGAATCACCTGTAAATAACACTACACATAAGTGGTATTTATTATCTGAGGGAGTAGGCAAAAAGTCTTCTTTCACCACTTACGTTAGTGAACAGAGAACTGAGTCAAGTGTATATAGGGTGAGGCAAAAGTAGGTTTACAGTTTTGACTATATGAAATGGAGTATATTCTCATACGAATAACCATACCTTTGCCCCACCCTGTATGTCAAAAAGCACTTGTTAGATTTTTTAATATTATATAGTCATTTAAAGAGAAGCAATCGATTCAGGCAAAGCAACTAGCACGAAGGTCTGTGAAAAGCCTTACACACTCCACTGAACACAGGAACCAAGCCCCCTGACCCCACAAGCTGACTACCAAGGTCAAACACCACTGGGCTCCTCATCCCCAGGATGATGCCCTGCCCATCAGGTGACTCTTAGAGAGAGAACAAGAAATACAGAAAGGAGAGCAGGCCCCTCAGATGGGGTACTGTGCGTGATGAGGGACATGTGCCAAAATCACCTTGCACCTTACACCCTGATGAATAATGCCATAATACCATTAAAACCAAACCTCCATATACCAATATTCCTACACGTTGGCACGTTTCAAAGGTATTCTTATTACTTGATAATCTAAACCCTGTCATAAATGGTTTTAGAGAATCACCCTGCCACCGCCCCCCACCAACACACACCTTTTTTTATATTCTCACTCTTGATTTTCTCCTTTGGATAAGCAGGAAATGGCTATCTGTTGGAATACAAAATTTTATGATACTCAGTGAAGAGCTATTTTAATATTTTTTCCTTACTGACATTCTTACTAAAATGCAGCAAACAGCCAGTGTGCTCAGAGGATAACACATAAACAACATCAATGATTGATTTTGGTTTGAATTGAGCAGACTAGTGATGAGAAAATAATAGAAAAATGCTCCCAAGCAGGAGAAACAGCTTCACTGCTTTGCTCAAAGGCCAGGACCTGGGAAACACTCTTGTGTGCCTTTTTAACAAAGCCTGAGAGCATTTCCACTTAAATAATATTTAAAAAGAGAAAAATCTGTTTTTGACTTCTGGAGCTCTTCAACTCAACTAGAAAGATATTTTGAAAAATAAACATTCTATTTTGGACCTTTATATTGAATTTTCAAATACAGAGTATATACTGGTACTATTAACAATATTCACCATGCATGTTTTAGAAGATCCTATGAATCCAAAGTAACATCTTGATTACTTGTTTAAAAAGGCAGAAATTTGGGGATCCAAGATTGCTGCAGAATAGGTGGAAGCTACACACACCTCTTCCTGGAGCCAAACCAATTTACAGCTAAATTATAAAGCAATCAACCTGAATGATTAAATGAAGGGCAGCTTAACAGGAGTATTATGTCCAAAAATTTGTAGAAGAAACTACACAGGGTCTGGTAAGAAGGGCCAAGATGCGGAGAGGACTGGTCCCTGCACCCAGGTGCGGAGTCTGGAAAGCTGGAGGCACATCTCTGCTGCAAATGCCCTGAGGATCATGGGGTCTCAACCCCACAGCGGGACCCACAGCACAGAGCACCAGGTCCAGGAAGAGGGGCCTGCACAGCACCTGGCAGTGGAAATCAGCAGGGGTTCTGTACACTGAGAAGAGGAGGGAGTCTGCTAGGATCCCAAGTGCTCTTATAAAGGGTCAACACACAGCAGCTTGCTCTCGGGCACTCACCCAGGGCTACTGTAGAGGGAAGACAACGGAGGGCATGTGAGGGAGTCATAAAGAGAAGATCTGGATGGTGTGGCTCTGTAGAGAGCTGGAGGTCCTGGATCGGGTCAATATCCCACACCACTCTCAGGTGCCATCTCCCAGGACTGGCCGCTCCTATTCTTACAGCACCACTTAGGGGAGCGCACTAACCAGGTCCTCCAAATGCTGGGGACATCACCCTGTCCAGCTCCAGTCCAGCAGAAAGGACTGTTGGCTGCATCCAACAGGGACCTTTGGTGTGCTTTTTTTCTGGAGAAAGTAGGCAGACATTCAGACAGTCACCGAAATGTATGGCTTTAGAACAGGGGCCAATCTTTCCTCCCTCCCATGGATTCAGCAGGTACCGCTCCCTATGGAAGACTCTCTTTTTCCAATCCTAGTAGCCCTATTCTGCTGACCTCTGTTGTTGGGGGGACGGGGAGGTGCAGGAGACATGATGCTTCTCAGAGGTGGGACCTTCAAAGCCTATCCCTCTGACAGCGCAGCTGAAGAGCTAAGGGGAGGCATGCAGGCTGCTCCCTTCCTGTAAGCCAGCACCACCCCCGAAGGAAGGTTGCTTTGATTTGTTTTCCAAGTCTCACTGGCCCCATCCTGCTGAGTTCATTTCCACAGCCGAGGCCGGGGGGGGGGGGGGGGACGCGACGGACACGCTACTCAGAGTTGTTGACATTCCAAGTGAATTCCCCGCTGAGTCTCTGGTCCAAGGGTTGAGTAGGCATTGCAACAGAGCTAAGGGGAGGAGTGCAGCTTTCCCTGCCTCACATGGCCCAGCTAGTGCCACCCACAGCAGAAGGCTTTCTCAATCTGTTTGCCCAAGTATGTGTAGCTCTACCATGTTGATCTTGCTCCTGCAGTGGAGACAGCTGGCTGCACCAAACCTGAACCTGTGCTACACTCCCCCTTGGGGAACCTAGCATTGGAGACTAGCAGAGACTGAGTAGTATGGCTCTGAAGTAGGGGCCACATTATCCCCATTTAGTGCCTGATCACCTTGCTCCCAAGTTGGAAACCCACTAGCCCCATCCTCCCAATCTGGCTGCCCTGTCCTATCGAGCTTGAGCCACGTGGAAAGGTCTGTGGAGCATGACCAGCTTGGGACCACAATACAGTTTTTCTTCATAAGACTCTGGAAAAAGTCAAGGCAACCTCAGAGGGTGGCAGAATGGCCAAAAAATGGACATTGACCTCAGGGAGCCTTGGACCTTTTATTGATCTCCCCCAGCTCTGAGCTGCCAGAAGCTGATTCCTGACAACAGCCTGGTCCCTCTCCCTCACACCCAGGCCCAGGAAAAGTAGCCACAAATAGTGACTAGTGTGGTAGCTCCAGACAGACAGCTCCAGGCTGGTTACACAAAACATATGACATCCACTTGCACCGGAACCCCAGACAAGTGGGTCCAGAGCCAACACAACTACTAATAGGCTTCAAACCACACCAGAGCTTGACCCAACTAGCCACACAAGCATCACAGCCAAAGGGGTTCTCTGGCCGGGCATCAGACACTGCTGGAAACAACTCCAAATCAGAAGGCAGCCCCTGCACAGTGACTCCTATATGGTCAATGAGGTCTATTTTTATAGTCAGCCAGTCTGAGGGTTAACTCTACCCACAAATGGGCCAACAGCATTCAAGACTCAGCTACAACAGAAGGGGGCAAATAACCCACACAAGACTCATTTCTGGAGCATTTAGCTCAGGTGATCCAAGAGACTGCACCACTGAGTCCCACAAAGCACCTACATGAGTAAGGCCTCGTAACAAGCTTGTGAGTCACAGCAGATCTACCTAATACACAGAGACAAACCAAAAAGGCAGAAAAAATGGGGAGACAAAGAAATATTGCCCAAATAAAAGAACAAAGCAACCAAGATACCAGATGCAGAGTTTAAGACAATGGTTATAAACATGCTCAAAGACCTCAGGTGGAGAATGGATGACCTCAGTGAAAACTTAACAGTGAGATAAAAAGTATTAAAAGAACAAATAGGAACCATAAAAAAAGAACCAGTCGGAAATGAAGCATAAACGATTTGAAGTGAAGAATACGCTAGAAGGAATCAACAGAAAGTCAGATGAAGCAGAGGATCAAATAAGCGATTTAGAGGGCAAGGTAACTGCAAGTGCGCAAAAAGAATAACAAAAAGAAAAGAAAATTTTTTAAAAAAATGAGAGTCTAAGGGACCTGTGGGACAACATCAAATGTAACAACACCTGTATCAAAGGGGTACCAGAGAAAAGAAAAAAGGAGCAAGGGATTGAGATCCTGTTTGAAGAAATAACGACTGAACACTTCCTTAACCTGTTATAGAAGAAAGTCACACAAGTTTAGGAAACTCAGAAAGTCCCAGTCAAGATGAACCCAAAGGGGACCACACCAACCCATATTATAATTAAAATGACAAAAGTTAAAGACAAAGAAGAAATCTTAAGAGCAGCAAGAGAAAGACAGTTACCTACAAGGGAGCTCCCTTTAGGCTATCTGCTGACTTCTCAACGGAAACACTTTAGACCAGCAGGGACTGTCATGAAATATTCAAAGCGATGAAAAGCAAAGACATACAAACAAGGCTACTCTATCCATCAAGGCTATCATTTAAAACTGAAGATGAAATAAAGAACTTCCCAGACAAATAAATAAATAACTAAATAAAAGAGCTCATTCCCACCAAAACAGTATTGCATGAAATGTTAAAGGGTCTGCTTTAAGAAGAAAGGAAAAAAAGGAAGAGAGAGAGGAGCATAGATATAAAGAAATAAATGACAATAAATAAATACCTACTGACAATACTCTTCAGTGTAAATGGACTAAATGCTCCAATCAAAAGACATGTGGGAGTTGAACAGAAAACATCACTCATATATATATATATATATATATATATATATATATATATGACACACACACACACACACATATATGTATGTCTACAAGAGGCCCACTTTGCACAAAATGTACACAGAGACTAAAAGTGAAGGGATGGAAAAAATATCCCTTGCAAATGGAAACAAAAAAACAAAAAATAAAAGCTGGGTGGCAATACTTACCTTACACAAAATATACTTTAAAACAAAGGCTATAAAAAAGAAAAAGGACACTACATAATGATAAAGGGAACAATCTAACAAGAGAACATAAACACTGTAAACATTTATACACCCAACACTGGAACACCTAAATATGTGAAACAAATCCTAATCCACATAAAGGAAGAGACTGCCAGTAATATAGTCCTAGTAAGGAACTTTAACACCATGCTGACATCAAAGGATAAATCTTCCAGACAGAAAATCAGCAGCTTTAAATGACACACTAGAACAAATGGATTTAATTGATATATTCAGAACATTTCGCCCCAAGGCAGCAGAATATACAGTCTTCTCAAGAGCACATGGAATATTTTCTAGGACAGACCACATGTTAGTACACAAAATAGGTCTCAATAAATTTAAGAAGACTGAAATCATATCAAGCATCTTCTCTGACCATAATGGATAAAACTAGAAATCAATCACAAGAAAAAAACTGAAAAACACTCAAACACATGGAGGCTAAATAACATGTCATTAAATAATGAATGGGTTAACAACGAGATCAAAGAAGAAATCACAAGCTATCTGCAGACAAATGAAAATGAACACAGAACAATCCTAAATCTATGGGACACAGCAAAAATAGTCCTAAGAGGGAAATTCATAGCATTAGAGACCTACCTCAAGAAGCAACAAAAATCTCAATTAAACAATCTAACCCTCTATCTAAACAACTAGAAAAAGAACAACAAAGCCCAGAGTAAGTAGAAGGAAGGAAACAATAAAGCTTAGAGAGAAAATAAATGACACAGAGACTAAAAATACAAAAGATCAATGAAACCAAGAGCTTATTCTTTAAAAAGATAAACAAGGTCAAAAAACCTTTAACCAAACTCTTCCAGGAAAAAAGAGAGAGGACCCAAATAAACAAAATCAGAAATGAGAGAGGAGAACAATTGAAACCACAAACATACAAAGGGTTGTAAGAAAATGCTATGAACAACTATATGTCAACAAATTAGAAAACCTGGGTGAAACTAAGAAAATTCCTTGAAACACATACTCTTCCAAAACAGAAGTCCTGGACTGGATGGCTTTACAGGAAAATTATACCAAACTTTCCATTAAAAATTAACACCTATCCTTCCCAAACTATTCCAAAAATCCAAAGGGAGGGAAGACTTCCAAGCTCATTTTACAAGGCCAGCATTATCCTAATTCCAAAATCACATAAAGACATTAACAAAGAAAAAAATTACAGGCCACTATTCCTCATGAACATACATTTAAAAATCCTCAACAAAATATTAGCAAACTGAATGTAGCAATACATTAAAAAGATCACACACTGTGATCAAGTAGGATTTATCCCAGGGATGCATGGCTGGTATAAAATTGGCAAATCAATAAATGTAATAGATCACATAAACAAAATGAAGGATAAAAATCTCATGATCATATCAATAGGTGCAAAAAAAGGCATTCAATAAAATCCAACACCTATTTATGATGAAAACTCTCAGCAAAGTGGGAATACAAGGATCTTACCTCAACACAATAAAGGCCATAGGTGACAAACCCACAGCCAACACCATACTCAACAGACAAAAGATCAGAAACAATAAAAGTATGTCCACTTTCAATACTCATTCAACATAATAAGGGAAGTTCTAGCCACATCAATCAGGCAAAAAGAAGACATAAAAGGCAACCAAATTGGAAAAGTGCAAGTAAAACTGTCATTATTTGCAGAAGACATAACAGTGTACATTAGAAAACCCTAAAGACTCCACCAAAAAACTACTAGAACTGATAAATTTGCCCAAGTATCAGTATACAAATATTCAGAAATCTGTGGAAATACCACCATCAGAAAGAGAAATTAAGAAAACAATCCCATTTACTATTGCAGCAATAATAATAATAATAATAATAATAATAAGGTACCTAGGAATAAATTTAACTAATGAGGTAAGAGAACTGTACTTGGAAAATTATAGGATAGTGAAGAAGGAAACTGAGGAAGACACAAATAGGTGAAAACATGCTGTTCATGGACTAGAAGAATTAACATCATTAAAATGTCCACAGTGCCTAAAGCAACCTACAGATTCAACACAGTTCCTATGAAAAAAATAACAATGGCATATTTCACAGATCTAAAACAAATATTCCACAAATTTATATTGAACCACAAAAGACCCCAAATAGCCTCAGCAATCTTGAGAAAAAAGAACAGAGTAGGAGGGATCACAATTCCTGCTATCAAACTATACACAGTGCCTTGTAAGGCACTGTGATCAAAACAACCTGGTATTGCTGTAGAAACAGACATAGATATCAATGGAGCAGAATAGAGAGCCTATAAATAAACCCACACCTTTATAGTCAATTAATATTTGAAAAAAGGGGGCAAAAAACATACAATGTACGAGTGAAGCCAGCTTCTTCGATAAATGGTGTTGGAAAAACTGGACAGGTACGTGCAAAAAAAAAAGTAAACTAGACCACTAACTTACACCATACACAAGAACAAATTCAAAATGGATAAAAGACGTGCAAATCAGAAGCCAAAAAAGTCCTAGAAGAAAACAGGCAGTAAAATCTCAGACATCTCTTACAGCAGTATTTTTGACGATATATCTCCTTGGGCAAGGGAAACAAAGGAAAGAATAAACAAATGGGACTACATCAAAATAAAAAGATTTTGTGCAGCAAAGGAAACCATTAACAAAATGAAAAAGGCAATCCACTGACTGAAAGAACATACTCAGCAATGATATATCTGATAAGGGGTTAATTTCAAAAATAAATCAAGTGTATACAAATCAACACCAAGAAGACAAACAACCCAGTTAAAAAAAGGGCAAAGGCCCTGAATAGACACTTCTCGAAAAGGAACATACTGAGAGCCAACAGACATATGAAAAGGTGTTCAACATCACTAATCATCAGAAAAATGCAAATTAAAAACCATAAAGATTTTAACAGAGCTATCACCTCATGCCAGTCAAATGGGCATCATCAATAAATCAACAAACAAGCACTGGCAAGGACATGGAGAAAAGGGAACCCTCGTGCACTGTTGGTTGGAATGCAGACTGGTGCAGCCACAGTGGAAAACGGTATGGAGTTTCCTCAAAAAATTAAAAATGAAACTGCCTTTTGACCCAGCAATCCCACTCCTGGGACTGTATCAAAAGAAACTTAAAACACTAATTCAAAAGACTATATGCACTCCCTATAATCACTGAAGTATTATTTACAATAACCAAGATCTGGAAACAGCTCAAGTGCCTATCAGGAGATGAGTAGATAAAAATGCCATGATACATTTACACAATGGAATACTACTTGGCCGTAAAAAAAAAAAAAAAAAAAGGAAGAAAGAAGAAAGGGGGGAGGGGGAGAAATCTTACCTTTTACAATATCATGTATGGGCCTGTAGATTATTTTAAATGACATATGCCAGTAAGAGAAAGGCAAATACCATATGATCTCACTTATATGAGATCTAATGAAATAACTGAACAAAAATAATAGAAACGTAAGTATAGATACACATAATAGACTGACAGCAGTCAGACAGGAGGAATTTTGGGGAGTTGGGTGAAAAAAGTTGAAGGGATTAAACAAGAAATGTATATATGACAGACACATACACCTGGACAACAGTGCGGTAATAGCCAAAGGAAAAAAGGTGTGGGAAGAGGCAAGGGGGGTACAAGTGGGGATGGAAAGAGACTTTGCTTGGGGCAATGAGTGCAAGATGCAGTGTGCAGATGCTACTAAGTTGTACTCTTGAAACCTGTATGGTTTTATTAACCACAGTCACCTCAATAAATTCAATTAAAAATACAATGAAATGGTAAGAATTTTGGGAAGGATAGTGAGCATTTTCAGATGGAACAGCAAGGATGTCTGTACAAGATGGAGTATTAAAAACATAAGCCATCTCTTCTGAATACTAAATGATCATTTCACTTCTGGGTGACAGAACTCAGAAAATTATCATAATGCTTTATTAAAGCAAAATTTCATTCCCTTATTCGAATGAGTAGAAAAATTTAGACTCGAGACTCTGTAATATGCTGTTTTCAAACAGTATGGAGGTGCCTTTTCATGGCCAGGCATATGCTCTGCATGGCCCACCTGCTCCCACCAGGAGACCCCAATGTACCTAGAACTGGCGACTTTTTAAGGGGAACAAATGAATTGAAAACCTTGAAAAAGCCTTTAAAATTCATGGGCAAAAAAGCTGTTAAGGAGGTTCCAGATATATCATGTTCCCTAAAGGTGAACATGAAGAGTCGAACATAGAGTTCACTTATAAACTCAGAGGCTCTCTAGCTATATCCCAAGACCATGCCAACTGCTCAAGTCCTCCAATTTTAAAAAGCAAGGAAGCACTGTTCTGAATAAAAGAGTGCAGTGCACCCAAAACGGAGGTCTGAAAATCATTCCTGGATGGCTTATTGAGAAAATTCAAGGGTTTTCCTGATTGAAGGTCACACTTCTTACAGTGGAGAAAGCAGTAAGTTAAAATGTTTGCTACTTAAGGTGGCCAGTATGGAATGCCCTAAAGCTTCATAAACGTAAGGATGAAAACAAAAGGAAATAACATCTTCATACACCACCACCTCAAAAGCTGAGTGAGGGAAAGGCCAAACGGTACAATAGCAATCTACTATGAGGTAGCAAAAAAAGGATGTGTCTGTGAGAGGATGACCTGAATCTGTAACAATTCTTCCCCAATGGCTGAGTGATCTGGGACGCGTTACCTAAGCTGCAGGGGGCTGGGATGAGCCTGTCTCCCTGTACTGTGAGCATTAAGATGTGGCAACACATGGGACAGTGTCTAGCACAGTACCTGATATAAAGTGAGCACTCAACACAATGCTCCCTCTTCTCTGTCCCAAGCATTCCCTCTAAATACACTGTTTCACCAGCTGGCCAACTGTTCAGCTTCCTGATTCCTTTAACAATGATTTTGGCAGAGTGCTTCTTAGTCACTTAAAACTGCAGTTTCTTTGTGTCCTGGTACATTACTGTACATGAGTTATACTTTACAAGAGCATGTCCCAAACTTAAAACTTTTAACACTTACACATATATCACGGGTATTCAAAATTATGTTATTTATACATGATGTCATTTGCCTTCGCTGGTGTGGCTCAGTGGATTGAGTGCTGGCCTGAAAACCAAAGGGTCGCCAGTTTGATTCCCAGTCAGGGCACGTGCCTGGATTGCGGGCCAGGTCCCCAGTGGGAAGTGCACAAGAGGCAACCACACACTGATATTTCTCTACCTCTTTCTCCTTCCCTTCCCCTCTCTCTAAAAATAAATAAATATTTAAAAATAAATAAATGTCATTTTTATGTCATTTATAAACTACGGTGAGAAGTATCTGAATAGCCTTTTACGAACTTAAAAATGTGGCAGCAGTAAGATGAGACAAGACTTTGGGTAAGACACACCAGAATTCTATGTCCAGTCTCGTCTCTGCCATTCAATTCCTGTGGAGCTTCGGACTCCTTGCTCACATATGCTTCTGTACATGCTTCTGGTTTTGGGGTTTGTTTGTTTGTTTTTTTTAAGGATTAAATGCAGTAATGACATTAGGACACATCCACAAATATATAGTAAGAACTCAAAATACGTTGGCCATTATCCTTTAGTAACACATACAAAATATTATCATATGGTTACTTTTGAAACTACTACTCAAGTTTAGAATATCAAAGTGGTTGCAAATATATTTTAAAAACTGTTGAACAGAACCTGAAAGTCCATAAAAATCCACAAAGGTAGTTCAGAGACTCAAGACAAACAAGGTAAAATTTTTCTAGTTTCTGTATCACTTAAATCATTGAAAATCCTCCTGGAGAAATCTGGGTAATTTAAGTTACATGTATTTCATCTCTTTGGTCAACATTTCACAAAAGAGACTTATGTTCTTTTGAAAATCACGTTCATTTATAAAAAGAAATTTCAAGTATTAAAAATAAAAATTAACTACTGGGTTTCAAATTGGCAGAATTTAGAAAAACCATTGTAAAGCATGGCTTTCTGATATTTGTATATGTTATAATCAAGTTTTTATTAGGCATGTTTGCACCACTACAGATGTTACAGAAAGCATTTAACAGGCATGCACTATTAAAATTATAATGCATTTTTAATTGATAATAAATGAGTTTGAGATCTGTTATAAATAGGTGTTTATACACTATGAATACCACTGCTAACATACCCTCCGAGACTAGGTAGGTCAATCATGACTAACATTGGTCTCTTCACATACATGGGTAGGTTTCATTAGCAAGCATTATCTCACCCTGAGTTTACTGATAGAAACAACTGCTAGCACAAGGCTGTACCTGTTGCACAATCCCAAGGGACCCATTCGCACAGTCTTTGGGAGTTGGTAGCACAGAAGCCCTGGGCCACCTTTCCAATGTGGCAGCACCTTGAAAAATGGTGCCTAACTCATGACATGTTAAAGTATACAAACCAAATAAACCTCCCTTAACATGCCAAAGAGACCCTCCTTTCTTTCAGATTAATCTAACACGCCAGGAGCCAATTCTACCATGGAGCAAAGCTGCCCTGCTCCTCTATCTACCAAGCAATTATTGGGACCTTCCATGGACCAGGGGCTGAGCTGTCTGCCTGAGGGATTCATTTGCATCCACATACATGTTCACCCAATCTGACTTCTGAGCAACAGTATGCATAAAAATGCCCAGTAGATGACCAGGGTTAGGAAGAGAGATGAATGTCCTAAAAGAAAGCCAAGATCCACACAATGTTTCACCATCCTGGTGGTTTCATTAGTCTAGTGTTCTCAAAAACTGAGCTAAATAGTCACAGAAAGCTTATAGCCAGAAAGTAAGCATCAACTTTCTCACAAGGCAAATTCAACTTAGCTGTATAGACAATTACAGGTAAGCATCACAGTGGAGACTCCAGAATCACTGTCTAGGAAGGATACAGGCTCAGTCTATTTGGGAAGGAAGGAGGAAGCTGCTGAGACATGTAACTACAAACTGTACCTGCATGGCAAGCACAGGGATGTGATCAGAGACATGCGGTTAGGGGGAGCTAATGAGGTAATGAGACAGGGCAGGGGCTAGATGGGGTGGAATGGGCCCTAAAGCTTCCAGAGGTATAATCTGGTGCCTGCCCTTAATCCCTAATTAAAAAGCTGCAGTTTTAAAGTTCAACTGAAATTTATTTTTATTTAAAAATGAAAAAATATTTTCTATTTGAAAAAAATATACATATTGGTTGGTGTACTGACCAAGTCATTTAAAAAGTCCACAAATTTGCCCTCCAAATAGCAAAATATTAATACAGATTCCAATTATTCATTATAACAATGTTCTTTGGGAAGGGCAAATTCATTTATAATTCTTATTCATAAAGTCAGAAACCCATTGTCCCTGGCTACCATGTAGAGTGTTAAATTAGTGGTCTCAACAGGGGCTGGCCTACCCCACAGAACCACAGAATGCATCATTTGCATGTGTGAGGCATTACACACACACACACACACACACCCTTTTAATCATGTAAAATCCCAAATAGATATAAAAATAGAGAAAGTGGTGTAAGTGTATTCTCGTTCTCATCCACCTTCAGCAATTACCCATACTCCTCTACCACCCCCTAAGATCCACCCCTCAGATTACTCTGAGACAAAACCGTGGGAATTTTTGTTTGTCATACTGTTTGAAGTGCCACTGACATTTAGAGGAAAGACATCAGATCTGTCAGAAATCCCACAAAGCCTAGAACAGTCTCTAACTAAAAGTTCTAGGAATGCTACAATAATCCAGCAAGAAAATACTGGTGTCTGATTCAACAGGAATCTCTTCCATGCTTGATACCGAAGTAAACGTCTCCCAAACTATAATCAAATCCAGTCAAACGGGAAACACTGTCATCGGAGCACTCACAGGCATGCAGATATCACAGGAAAGGCCTAGCTAATTAACCCTTTTTTCAAGGAAAGAGAATAGGTAAAAATAGACATTAGAATAAAAATTTAGGCTATTTAAAGCAAATATTAAGAAATGTTATTTGTTTTCTTAAAAAGGGCAATGAAGCCTAATTTACTCTTTTGGAATTTAAAACTCACAAAAAAAGCTACTGTTACAAAAATAGTGTGGTATTAGCTCAAGAATAAAGAAATTAGTAGACCAGGCAAGGGGCCCAAAATATATATGGGAAGTTACTATACGATAACTGTGAGAAAAAAGATTCTTCATTCAATATACAATCCTGGCAGACCGACTTTATTTCTAGAAAAAAACAGATTACTTACCTCACACTATGTACAAAAAGAAGTATAAATAAAGGTCTAAATACAAGAAATATCACATTATACTAATGTAAAGCCATCGATCATTAAACCATTATTTTATATGCCACTGAAATAAAAATACACTACCAGTTAAAAAAGGACCAATCTAAGAGAAAGTGAGTAAAGGATAGGAAGAGGTAATACAGAGAATGAAAGGGAAATAACTAATAAACATGTTAACAAGTCACCATTTTTTACCTTTATCCTTAGCTATAAATGAAATCCAGTGATAGTGAGGATAAAGAGAAAAAGGTAAAAGAGGTGCTGCTACAAATTTTTCATCCAGAAATCTAGCAGTGTCTACTAAAATCTAAAACTGTGGATGTGCTTTCGCTTAGTAATTCCAATTTGGGGAATCTATCCTACAGGAATAAAAGCACAAAAAAATCAGTAAATAAAATGTACATAACAAGGATACTTACTGCAGTAGTTTGTAATGACAAAAAAACAAAATCAGTTTATTTTTTCCATCAAAACCAACAGAATTAGGCAAATTAGTATTTTAGGTTATATAACTAATTAAACTATGAATTAATATCTGTATGGCATGAACTGAAGGGCATCCACATCAAACTACTGAATAGAAAAAAGCAAGCTAGAGTGTAATGTATATAATATCCCATCCAGTCTGGTCAAAAAATTAGCAAAACTCTCTCTCTGTGTATTTATTCCTAAAAACAGTAAGATGTAGGAAATACAGTAAGCTCATAACAACTGAAAGAGGGGAAACCAGACAGATCGATCTACTGATCACTGCCCAATCAATCAAAACTTTTCTCTGAATGAATAAAATCAGACTTCCTTTTCTGGCTCTAAAGAAGGTTATCCTACTCTACTACCCTTTTCAGGTCCAAATATCTAGATCTGAGATACTCCTCCTCTTGTATCTAGCAGTTGGATGTTTTCTAAGTGTTTGGCTAGAGTTGTGTTTCTTATATACAAACTAAGAAAACTGAACTACATAATTCACCTTCAATATTCTACTCTTTTTTGTACAACTGCAAGTATTTTTACCTTTCAATTGTTTACATGATGTATTCTTCAATAAAATAGAAATTTTATCACAAAATAGATAAAAATACAATCTGCTTTCGTTCTCTTTCTAAACACAAGTTCAAAGAAGGTACAGGGAAATGTATGAAAATAAAGGAATTCATTCATTTCTATCTAACCTGAGAAAATTTCTCCAAAAATTAGACTGTTAAGGGCAGCATTCGTTGTGAGGCAGGGAATCTAGTACCCTCAATCTCATCCTGCGGGTTGAAGGTCAATCAGCAAGGTGCAATTGAAAAGCACATTCAATTTCTAATCCTTAAAACAAATGCACCATCTAGGCGACTCAGTTGCAATGCCTCTGGAAACAAAGCACATACACTGACTTTGATTACAGACATGCCACAAATAAAGAAATGGCCGTAAGTACAACATAGCTTAGATCGTGCTTTCTCTACTAAGCGATACTGGCTCAAAGGAGGAGAAAACTGGTTCTTGAGTGAACAAAAAATACCTTAGCTATTACCATGTGGCCTTTGAAATCTTAGCCCTACTCAACACAATCTTATCCCTTAGTATTTTATTCTTCTCATTAGGCAGAAAATTAATTTTAAATTAATTAATGGTTAATTTAATTTCTCTTGAGTGGAATAATGAAAAAAGTTTTCAATACACTAATCTAGTTCATACCTAAAGAGCTACAAGTAGTTTAAAAAAGATCTAATTTAATAAGTTCTCAGCTAAACTCTAGACACACAGCATGAATCCTCAGGCTATCTATTTGGCTTGGAATAGTTTAAATGTTGTTAGTATAAATTAAAACTGTTATCAGTTAACCACTGGTATAAGCACTCAAACTATTAAATAATCAAATTCAAATGTTAAACTACCTCTGAATTGTTAAAAACAAATCTAACAATATATATGTTGAGCAACTCTGCTGCTAATAGTGTGAATATTTAAATTTAGCAAGTGTATTCAAACATTTTTCTCCAAAATATTCAAAATATGTCCAAATTTAAAAACTTCTAAGTTTCTAAGACAATTCTAAACATCTCCAAACTCAAAATTCACTTTTCTTTGCCTTTATTCCTGGCAATGAAATATTTATACTTTGCTTACAAGGCCTCAAAGCTGTATTTTACTACCTCACACGCATGAAAAATATAGTCAAGGGGGCCTGTTCCATTCAGCAGTCTTCTCTGATTATAATCCCACTTGTCACTTGGGCCACATTACGAGGAAGTTAAAATGTCTGACACATCTGCTACAATGCACTTTTATCTTCAAAAATTCAAAAATCCAATTCACATAAGTTTTCTGTATGGAGCAAAAAGTTATAAAAACTGAATGCTTCTTGCATCATAGAGAACATGAAACAATCAGTATATTAAGCATATCAATACCCCCTTTTCCCAGGTGTCATCGCTTCCTTCTAAAAAGAACAAAACAAAATACCATGGTATAATCTCAAAAATCTATGGATAATTTAAATCAACAGTCAGCATTTAACAAGTTACATAAGTCCAAATTATTTCTTTATTAGAGACAAATAAGGCAAGAATAAGATCAATGATCCTGTCCTCTGTGGTATAACTGAATTCTTAAGAGAAAAAGTGATTTTATTTTAAACATTTCTTATCTTTTAAGAGGATTATCTTTCTGTGAACATCATAAAAGATTTGCACCACCTGGTGGAAAAGCAAAGATTCAAACACAGTTAAATCTCTTTATTACAGAGCATTTCTTAGGTCTCCTTGGATCAAAAACCCTTTGAGGACCCTGATGAAAGGCCTGGGCCCCCTCCTCTCCAGAAGCAGGCACATGAATGCATACTCACAGCAGGTGCATTCCCAAACAAACAAATAATAAGTACTTTCAGCAACTCCTGGATCCAGCAATAGAACAGTCATCTTTCTGTTTGTTTGTACTTCCTCTTAGCTTCCCAGAATCTGAATCCTTAGTCCACAGTTGGAAAACCCACCACTGAGTGAGTCCTGGTGGGCAGCCAGGCCTCTTTCCTCTCTCCAGGGCCCCAAGGCTAGATGCTGGCCCTCTCTGACATCTGGCCACAGAGTCACTGCGTGCTCATGCACACTGTATCGCAGAAGGGCACTTGAAGGGTTGGTGCTCCCACCGTATGCTGCCCAAGATCCAGGAGTGTTCCTTGCCATGACCTCACATGGCTGCACACATAGCTTCCTACCTGTCTTAAAAACAGATGTACACCTGTGTTGGCCATTATGCCAGCCATCCAATATCCTTCCAATGAATTACTTCTCTGAGTTAAGAGTGTACTTCTATTCTGCGCAATCACAAATTTCCACTTTATTATAAGCCTCCCATCCTCAATCAACCAATCCTGTGGCCTTCTTACCAACCTGGAGCCAATGGATCAAATGATATTTAAAGAGATACTGGAAGTGAAAATAAGAGGCAGACAAATTCAAGGATATTGTTATTAGAATTGAAGCAGTGTTCCTACAAGCCAACCCAAAGAGGCTTGTTTACCAGGGTAGCTTCCATATGGGTCTTGCTGGTATTTGAGACAACAGGTATAGTTTCTACTGAAGGTGACTGGCAAACATTTAATGAAAGAAAACTAGTAAAGAAAAACTAGATGTCGTAGAAACAAAGGACAATGCCTGTCGATATTTGTATGTCTTTAATCAACAAAATGGAGGTCTGCGCCTCCCTCTGTTCTGCAGTGGCTGCATGAGGACAAGCCCATCACTGCTCCCTCAGCACACCTGACTGAGCATTACAATCTGAAAAAGAAAACCTTAATTTTCCTTTTTCTTTCTCTCAATCCTCACCTGAGGATATTTTTATTGATTTGAAGGGGGGAGGAGGGGAAGAGAGAGAGAAAACATCGATGTGAGAGAGAATCATCAGTCAGTTGCCTCCCATACGCACCCCAACCTGGAATTAAACTCACAACTGAGGTATGTGCTCTGACCGGCAGTCAAATCCACAACCCTTTGGTGCACGGGGTGGCACTTCAACCAACTGAGCCACTCAGCCATGGTACAACCCTGAGCTTATTTTCAAAATAATCTCAGAATTTTTTTTAATTGAAATAGGAATAAACAAGTCTAGATCCTTTTAGTTCAGATAAATACATGACGAAGAGCAAGAAATGATAAATAATTTGCCCAAGGGCACACAGCTAGTTTCTGGTAAGAGTTAAGACCCAGGGATAACAACATTTATTCTATATGCGAGTTACCCTGCTAAGTACATTAAACAGAGCATCTGTTTTAATCCTCATCACAAACCAGTGATGGACGTATCACAGTCATTTTATAACACAGACAAAGAAGCTCAGAAGTTAAATTCTTCATCCACAGAGCTCACAGGCAGAGTAACATTCAAAATTCTATTTGTTCATTTCTAAAGTTCATCCTGGTCTGTTCCTTTCCTGGCTTTGTGGTTTGAGGGATGGGGCAGGGGGAGAGGTGTTCTTAACTTTTTGCATATGTTATATATGTCTACAATCTAGTAAAACCAATAGACCTCTTCAAGGAGTGCTTTTAAATGCCTAAAACACATAGGATAAAAAAAAGAAAACCAATTACACCAAAATATAGTCCTCAAACATTTAAAAAATACATCTGAGAAATTGTGATAGCTATGCTTCTTTATGAAAACATTAAATAATATCTAATATAGCACTAACTACTGTTACTTGCCTTAAATCATCAATAGATAAACATGAAAACATAGGGACTCTGCATACATTAATGTCTTAAGAGATACACCATGTTCTTAACTGTTCCTACACAGTATGCTTTAAAGAAGCAACAATAAATGGTAGAATTTATCATTTAGATTTTATGATGAAGAATTAAAAAAAACACTACTACAACCTATTACATACACAGAATACTTTCCTTTAATATCCAACAATACAACTTGTTTTCCAACCACATAAAACTATATTATCCAAAAATACAGGGTGGGGCAAAAGTAGGCTTACAGTTGTTCATATGGAAAATAATATGATAACCAATAAATAATAACACAGGAATAAACCGTTTCACATATTCACTACTTTAAATCTACTTTATCCCATCCTGTACATTCAGAATTCAGCCATAACCTACAGCTCAACAGAAAAATGCAGAAGGGACTATAGTTTCATGTATCAGCAGTCAGAAAATTTAATTTCTGCCAATGATTCACATACAGCCTCAAGAAAATCATCACTAATCAATATATGAATGACCATAATAGCAAATACACAAAGAAATTTAAACAGACAAGTATGTTTTGATTCTGTGCACTTCATTTGAGTTTGATGAATAGCCAGACAACCAGGTATGTTCAACAACTATGAGAATGGAGCTCAACCAACCAGAAAAAATAATGTATACTGTACTCTGAAAGAAGAAAAGCTGGATGGGATGAAAACGAGGCAGTCTTTTTCCATCCTTCCAGTGACATACACACCCACCCCACCCACTCTGTGACCCGACACTGCTCCTCACTGGGAATTCACCCTGGGAATAAGAAGGTGCTTATAAACCACATCCCCCACAACTCACACATCATGCCTTTATTCACACTCTTGACTTTACTCAGATGGTCCTCCCAGGTGATCTGGCCAACACCTAATCACTCTCTAAGACCCGGCTCACACATCTTCTCTGGAGAGCCACTCTTTTAAAATGGTGTTAGCTGTTTAAGTGTCCATCTGCACCATCATATAGAATCACCTAAGAAGCTTTGCATCCCTGGGCTCTGTGCAGTGCCCAGAACACAGCCTGATGAATTGAACTGAAGAGTCACTTAACAACGCTCAATCAATGTCTGAAATAATTTAAAGGTTTCATATTGCCATCACCCCAACAAAGGCATTTCTACAAAGACCATGTAAGAATGTATTCTATACTGCACCATATTTTACATTCAGCAATCATTTTTCGTGCTTTCACAGGATCTCAAAAACTATCATTTTAAAAGTCTGTTGGTATAGTGGATCAACTTACTATTCTAATTTAAAGAGCATTCAAGTCACTTCCGCTACTTTACTATTAAAGATAACACTAAAATACGTATCTCTGGGCAATATCATTTCGCCTCTAATAATTTCTTTGGAATAAGTTTCAAGAAATAAAGCATTTGGATAAAGAGGTTTGTTTAAAGGGATTTAATACGCAGGTATAAAGCTCCACCATGTCATCAACAACAAATGACTACATCTGTTCCACACAACCTCATGAGAATTGGGTTTTAAAATAAGTATCAAATGCATTGGTAAACAAAAATTATCTCCACAGTGTTCCCATTTTTACATTTTGTTACTGACAGTAATTTTTCAACATATTATTTGATCATTTGTAATTTCCTTTATCTATTATTTCTTTTATATTAGAATAAGCTACCTTTTTAATATTAACTTTGTCTTTCAGCTCTGAGATACATTTTTATACCTGTATTCTAATTCTCAAAACCTCAGAGGTGTAATCTCTCCAGGGGTCTGAATGTTCTTGTATATTTTCTACTTTTCTTCCTATATTTTAATTTTTCTATATACCTACTCTTTAAAATGTAGTTTGATTTGAGGAGTAAAAAATTTCAGTATTTTACCCCCCAAACACTTACTCACAGTTAATCCCAACATTGTCTTCAACTTTTTTTTTCCTTTTTTTTTTTTTGTTGGTTTTTTTTTTTTTTGAGAGAGGTGAAGAGAGGAAGAGGAAGACAGAGAGAAACATGGATGTGAGAAAGAAACATTGATTGATACCTTTTTGTTCGTGTCCTACCAGGAACCAAACGGCAACATGTGCCCTGACTAGGAATCAAACTCTTGACCTTCCATTTCGCAGGACAACATCCAAGCAACTGAGCCACATCAGCCAGGGCCCAACATTGTTTTTAAATGAGACTTCCTTGTTTATGTGTGTGTTTAGGTATGTATAAGAATAATTCCAAAATTGTAAATGTTAAAAAATAGAACTCACATTAGAAATAGATTTTGGAAACAACCAACTTTGCTGAAATTCAAACAAGACCATAAAACAAAGAATACATGAAAAATAAAATAAACTATATGCAATTTTTCACTATAATTAGATTCATTTAGATTTACCTGTCATTGGGTCCTGACACTCCATTTCTCTGAACTATTCTTATTATTGCATTAAAAAAGAAAAGCATGATAATTTTTTCCCTAAAACAGTAATGTATATAAACTTGAAAATGATAATGATTTAATGCTACCTTAATTTCACTTTCACTAAGTCCTACTGGCAGAATTCTATAGAACAAATATGAATACTATTGGAAAAATTTAGCCGTTCAACTGGACACACTCCAACTTTATCTTTCAAAGAACTTGGAAATATAATGAATAGTTTTCTCTGTTACAGATTAAACTCACAGGTCAATATGAATCAAGGCCATAGAAGCGTATGTACTCATACACAGACAGACTCTGCTATATAGGCTTACATGCTTTATATAGCTAAAAATAATAATACCAACATCCATGAGGTGTCAGTAGTTCTTCATACATTTGGTAGCAAGGTCTTGATTCACACAAATGGTATTTTTCCCAAATCAAATGCGTCCAGTGCCTGAGCTTACTAGTGTGTTTTTCTAGAATATTTCTGTTGAGGTCCTGCAGTTACAGGGTGTTTCCAGTGACGAGTCAGGTCAGATGCCACATGGAGCCTGGCCTAATCCTCAAGTGCAGAAACCACACCAAATGTCAAAGCTACTCTCCTTGGCCAAGCCTCTCACCACTGAATTCCTCTTTCTTCTCTTTCAGGCTCCCATAATTAAAGGAAATCAGAAATATTACATGTATATATGTGTGTCTGTATACATTTTATGCTCTAAAATGGGGACTCAAAGAAATTAAAGAGGATGCTTGGGGTTTGGAGTAGCTTTCCCATCAAACTAGGAAGCACTACGTCCTTTCCCAGTCTCTCCTGGCAGCTCTAGTTGCCCCACGGCACTTCTCACTTTGCACTTGCTATGGTCAGGAGCTTGTCTTACCACTCCTATTGAACTGCAGGGCCCTGGAGGCTGGCATTTCTGCCAGAGTCACTTTGGCATCCTCCATGGAACTCAAATCAGGCCTTGCATGGTTTTCCTGAGCACACAGAAAAAAATCCAATCTACCCAAAATAAAAAGTCTAAAACCTTACTTCATTTAATAAATACCTCCTTAAAAATTTATCATAGGTACCACTGCCAAAAATATGGTTTTTAAAGCCTCAGGGGGAAAAAGTAACCATTTTTATAAACATACTATAGACCCATCTCAAAAGACACACTTGTATCAGTGTTTTCATAGAAATAACATTCATATAACCCCACACTTCATTCTTGCAACAAATGCAGATGCTAAAAGGCCATTTAATGTTTACAAAATCCATTATTTCACTGTGGAACTTAGGTCATATCATGTTTATTAGGATATGTGTGAGTTGTTAAATGAGACACCATTCCAGACAGCACAGGGCTGCAACTCCAAGTGCCAGGTGACTATTAAATGTCTGCATAATCTCATCACCCACGTAACCAGCAACTTCCTGATTTCACTGCATGATGAAGGAACTCTGAATCCTGATTTCCTGTATGTCTAGATTCTGCAATGTCAATATTGTGAAATTAATAGCTATCAAGAACTTTATTTTCAAGAATTACTCTTGATAAACACAATATCCATAACAAACACTTTCTTCAGGAGAAATTAAAGACTTCCAAAAAGAAGAGGCAGTGTGTAGAAATTTAATGTTTAAAAATTTAATAAAAAGCATTATAAACGATTCTGGCATAAAGTACTTGCTAAAGTTCCATAGAAGAAATTGTTAACTTCTGAGTTCTACAAATCATATAAAAGTATGGTTATTAAGAGGATCAGGATGTGCCATAGTCTAATTATATCCTCTCTAAAACCAAAAATAACATTAAAACCTGAAGTAACCAAAGTTAACAGTTCCTCCATATTAACTTCAGCATCAGAGGACAGCCCTGGCCACATGGCTCAGTTGGAGCATTGTTTCATGCATTCGATTCCCGATCTGGGCACATATCTAGGTTGTGGGTTCAATCCCTAGCTGGGGCACATACAGGAGGAAACCAAACAATGTTTCCCTCCTTTCCTCTCATAGGGAAAGGAAAGGGAAAGGAGAGAGAGAGGAGAGGGAGAGAGAGAGGGAGAAGAGAGGGAGAGGGAGAGGGAGAGGAGAGAGGAGAGGGAGAGGGAGAGGGAGAGGGAGAGGAGAGGAGAGGAGGAAAATCAATGGAAACATGTCCTCGGATGAGGCTGATAAATAAATATCATGAGACAGTGTCTAAGGCTGAACAGAGTGAGCTCTGGTAGAGCAAGATCCAAAAAAATGTCCTATAAAAGTCTTTATCTCTATCGCAAGCAACACTCCGTGGCAGATGATCAAAACTGTCTGACACAATTTGAGCTTGCTGTAGCAACAAAATCTAACCTATTCCAGTGCTCTCTCCTCTCTGAGACATGCCATTGTACAGACTTAAAGAGTGTTAAAAAAAAAAAAAAAAGGTATCTCTACAGGAGACCTTGTTTTGACCCTTCTAATTATGTCCTGAATTGCTGATATAATGAACTATCTTCTTTCATTTCATAAGCCTCCCCATAAGATAATCTTATACATAGTAAATCCTCACTTAAAGTTATCAACAGTTTCGAATAAATAACAAACCAATGTTATCACAGGCTAATTGATATAAACAGGAATTAAGTCCCTACAGCAACTCATCAGCATTGTAACAAAAACAACTTTATTCTAGGATCTGCTGTAAATATGAGCTCATTCATCATAAAGTGGCCATAAATGTTTCATTGTCACTTATAAGCACATAAAATTCAGATTTTATCACTAGGAAATATTGGGAACATTTGGGTATCTGGAAAGCGCACTGAACCAAAATGTACTCTGACAAAAATACAGTATATGCTTCAATTACTGTATAAAGTACCAACATTATTCTAAAAAGAAAAAAAAAAAAAGTAAAACTCGGTAAAGCAAGAAGTAGAGAATCTGATAAAGAAAAAGTTACCAAATTATATTCCCAACCACAGTGTGTTGGGTGGGTACACTAGCATTGACTGAATGCCTACTACATGCCAGATGCTGTATCTATGTTATATTTACTCTTCACAGTAAGTCATCAGGTAGATATCATTCACAATTTAAGGTGAGGAAACATAGGCTCAGAGGGATAAAATAACCTTCTGTAAATGACAGATCTAGTCAGTCGGAGAATCAAGATTCAATTCCAATTCCACAAAGCCAAACTCCAAAGCCCTTGCTTTCCTCACCCCCAACTAAACCACACTTTAAGTGATAGAAGCTTAGATATAAAAGTTATCAGTGGACTTATGGTTGTATGAGTAGTATGGGTTTAAAATAAAGAATGGCTGCAACATATGCTAAAAGCACAATCATCTCGTTTTGTATCTTTTAAACAGTAACCTAGATTTTCAACCAAAATAATGGGTTTCTATGAGCAGCCCTAAGTAATCTTGTCAAAATATATCATGCAACTTGATGTTTTCAAGGCCCAAGATGGTGCCTGCCACCCAGAGACGCTCAGAACACCTGCAGAGAAAATGTAGCAATGACAAAAAAAATGTTGAAAAACCTCTGTAAAACAGAACTTAAGAAGCTAGACAAAACTCAGAAACATCCAGTTCAGGACTCTGGAAATCAATCAAAGCCATACACAAACTGAGATGTGTTTCTTTGTGAAAATTACTGACCTTCAAGTAAGATCAGCACAGCACAAAGCCTATGGCATTTCTGCTTGAGACTGCTTCCAACCCCTTGCCACCAGCTCCATCAGAGCAATAGTTCAACTGAGAGAGATGAGCTAAGAAAAACAACAGCTTCACAGCTACTACCAGGCCAGGCTCACTAGAAATGGAGTCCTGTCCCTTAAAGTGGCAATTCCACCAGTAAGAAAACACAAAGGCTTGAGGCTCTGCTAACCTGACCTGAACTTCTGTGCTGATCTTACTTGAAGTTCAGTTCTTTACATGGAGAAACACATCTCAGTTTGTGTATAGCTTTGGTTGATTTCCAGAGTGCTGAACTGGATGTTTTTGAGTTTTGTCTTGTTAGGGGGAAGGAAGAAACGAGCAACTGGCAAAGTTTTACCAAGGAGTTCTCTCTGGGAGGTGAGACAACCACAGTGCCCTTGATACACTCACTACAGATATCCCAGGTTGACCAGAGATGCTGCACATGCGTCACAGACACCAGAGTGGGCTCATACCACCTACACATCCCTTGCTAACAGAAATCACACCTACACATACACAAAGATGCAAGGGTGTCCAGCTGAATGTAAAAGCCACAGCAGACATGAAAAGTGCCTGAAATTTGAAGGTGCTCCCCATACCCACACAGATCCATTAGCAGATAGTGAAAGATTTAGTGACTTGAGGTCAACCTCTGATCAATCTTTGGCCAAACATGAAACTATGCTTCCTCAAGGGAAACTCCTAGGGAGCTAAGCTTAAAAGCAACAAGAAAACATGCAAACAAAAACCAAACTTGAATAGACATCAGCAGTCATGCAATATGGGCAAGACAGCCTTCAAAGAGTTATTTCAGGCAAGTTATTAAACAAAATAACAACAAAAATAACAACTCAGGAGCAAGAAAAATCAGAATCCAGAATTGCTAAATTCTATTATCTTTAATATAAAATACCAGCAAAAACTTGGAGTCATGAACAGAAACAAGAAAGTGTGACCCAAACTCATGGGAAAAAGCAGTCCATAGAAACTGTCTCAAGTGTCTCCAAATGTTGGATTTAACAGGTTAAGACTCCAAAACAGCCATTATATGAATATGTAAATTTAAAGAACTGAAGAAAGCCATGTTTAAAACATTACAGTATGACAATGATAACTCAACAAATAAAGCATCTCGATAGAGATATTAAGTATAAAAAAAGTACCAAATGGAAATTCCAGAGTTGAGAAGTACAATAAATAAAATTTAAAAATAACTAGAGAGGTTCAACAGCAAATTTGAGCTAGCACAAGAAAAAATCGTAGAGCAGATGATAGCTCAATGGAATTTAAGCAATCCCAGGAACACAGGGAAAAAAAGATCAAAGAAAAATGAACAGAGCCTCAGAGAGCTGTAAAACAACCTCAAGTATACCAACGTATTTGTAATGGGAGAAGAGGAAGAAGTGGCAAAAAATATTTCAAAAATAATGGCCTACAACTGCCCAAATTTGATAAAAACCAAAACAACTCAGCTCCATATCCAAGAAGTTCAACAAAACTCCAAATGGGATAAAAAGATCCACCCCTAAATACAGAGTATTCAAACTGCTCAAAGACAAATGGCCAAGACATATGTGAAAAAGATGGTCAACTTCACTAGCTAATAGGGAAATGCAAATCAAAACTACCAGAAGATACCACCTCATAGCTGTTAGAATAGCTATTACCAACAAGACAGGTAATAACAAGTGCTGGAGAGGTGGTAGGAATGTAAACTGGTACAGCCACTATGGAAAACACTATGGCAGTTCCTCAAAAAATTGAGAATAGAGTTACCATATGACCTAGAAATCCCTCTTCTGGGTATCTACCGGGAAAGTTTAAAAACATTTATTCACAAAAATAATGCACCCCTATGTTCAATGCAGCGTTATTCACGGTGGCCAAGACATGGAGACAACCAACGTGTTCTTCAATAAAGGACTGGATAAAGAAGATGCGGTACATATACTACAGAATACTAAGAAAAGATGAAATATTGCCATTTGCAACAACATACATGGACCTTAAGAATATTATGCTAAGTGAAGTCAGTCAGAAAAAGCTAAGAACCATATGATGTCATTCATATGTGGCATATAAAACTGAAACTCACAGCCACATGAAGATGGTCGGGGAGGTGGTAAAAGGTAAAGGGGGGCCAAATATATGGTGATGAAAGATGACTCGCCTTTAGGTGGTGGGCCCACAATGCAATATGCAGAACACGTACCACAGAAATGTAACACTTGAAACCTGCATGATCTTATTAACCAATGTCACCCCAATAAATAAAAATTAATTTTTAAAAATTTAAAAATGGCAGACACAAGTCCAACAACAATAATTACATTAATGCGAAACGAATAAACACCCCACTGAAAAGACAAACTCTAAGACTGGATAAAAGACCCATTTCAACAACATGCTGTCCACAGGAGGCAAACGGTAGCTTCAGAACAAAAGGGTAGGGAAAGATGTGCCATGCAAACAGTAACCCTAAGAGAGCTGGAATCTCGTATCAGGCAAAACAGACTTGAACAACCAGTTTGGTCCAGTGACCTTTAGGAACACTCCAGTTCACTGAAGGCTTCGACATGGTTACTTACAACGATCTTATTCATAATAGCCCAAACACAAAAACCATCCATATATCCATCAATTGGTGGATAAATCAAATGTGATACATTCATATGATAGAATATTACTTAGCAATAAAGGATGACAAAAATCCTGAAACATGCTATAATATAGAGGAATCTCAAACATTATGCTAATTAAAAGAAGCAGGCATAAAATACCACAAATTGTAGGATCCTATTATATTAATGTCCAGAAGAGGCAAATGTAAAGAGCCAGAGAGCAGACCAGCAGTTGCCTGGGGCCAGCGATGAGAGTTAATGACTGACTACCAACAAGTTCAGGGAAACTCTGGGGATAATGGATATGTTCTAAAGCTGGATTGTGTTAAAGACTGCACAATGTTGTAACCATGACAAGTATCACTGAACTGTCGACTTGTACTGGGTGAATTTTATTGCATGTAAATTATATCTTAACAAAGCTGTAAGGAAAAAAAATATTAGCAGTGGTTTGACTGAGGCAATAAACTACTGTCTGAAGACTTAAAAAGACATTCCACTCCTTCATGCAAACCTAATGCAAACTCTACCTCCTCCAAGATCCTCGTGTGAATGCTCCAAGCATGTTAACGCATCACTTACACAGCATTAATTCCACCAAAAAAACCTCACATTAACTTAAATATCAACATAGAGAAAGCCAAGTAATGCATTTAACCCCTTTCCCATGCAGACACACACACACACACACACACACACACCCCTTTATATACATTAACTACTGAGCATTACCGTACTTCTGTGTTCGTTCATCAAATGATAGCACAACTGTCTGGACTTTCATGTGTAAGCCACATGGTTTTTATGTCTTCAACTATAAATTTCCTGGAAGACAGGGGCAGAGCTGTTAACTCCACAACATGTCCAACACATCAGAGTAGGGCTTACAGAGGTCCAAACAGACCAGAGGCTTCTGACAGACGTAGCCAAAGTAGCCCTTCGTTTTCATCTCACTTCATGACCACGACAGGCTCTTCCTTTCACTGACAAAGGAAACACGTTAACAGTTATTGAGTCTCATACCACTCCTGAGCCATGCCAACCCTGGCATATATGAAAATAAGGAGGCTAATATTCCAATGTGTCTGTAAAGAGCCAACAGTGCTTTCAAAAGTATTTCTTAAAATACTCCAATAGTTATCATAAACTCAATCAAGCCTATCCTTAACATAGAGTATTTAAACTTAAGGAAAAATAAAGTAAAACTAAAACATAAAAGTATCACTTTTTTCCTCCTTACTTTCGTCACACTTTCCCAAAACCACAAGCAATAAAGAACTACTTGTAGTTTAAAGAAAGTATCGTGGACAATACTGAGAATTCAGACATACCAGAAATTTAATCACGTTCTCAAAAGCCGACGTACAAATTGTGATGCCTAATGTGTTAATGGCAGTTACCACTCAGAGGACCTATCCCTTTCTTGGGTCCCATTCTCAGGACACCACTCCCACTGGCAAGACTGCCTCTTGGGGAGCGTTTTTCAGAGATCAGTCCCCTCAAAGATGGCTTTGTTTTTCTGAAGGACCACCCTTCACAAGATGTTTGGTGTACAGCATTGTAAACCACTGCTTAAAATACTTTTCTGCCACTGTGAGTTAAATGTAAAGGTGACTAAAGGAGACAATACAATTAGAAAAGGACAGTATTCTACCTTAAACAGCAAGCTCCCTGACAACGTAGGCGTTTGGGTGGGGACCCATAATCCTGGCATCAGAGCATGAAAAACAAGCGAAATTTCCTGGCGAAACCAACTCAACCTCTAAGGCTCTCTCTTCACTTGAGAGCCACAAGAAAAGGGACAGCTTCCCAAGCCAATGTGAATTCCCTTGTCATGTATGGCAGGCAGCAGACCCCCAAACACTAAAGCAGTAGCTCTAGATTCCCCTACAATTCATTCCTATGGTATCGTCTACAGAAAAGATGAAACATTCTTCCTTATTCTCAAAAATAAAAGCATTTCTGTATAAATACTCTAATTCTCCTCTATTCCTAGAAAGAGATCAGCAAACTTTCAGTAAGGAGTTAGACAGTTAATATTCCAGGCTTTGCGAGCCACTTGCGACTATTCAACTCTGCCTCTATAGCACATGGCACGAAAGCAGTCACAGACAACATGTAAATGATGGGCATGAATGCATTCCAACAAAACGGTTTTTACAAAAATGGGGGAGATTGGATTCAACCAGTAGACTGTAGTTGGCTGACCTTGCCCAGAATAATAGCCATTAAAGTTAAAAAGAAAATTACAGATCAACATAACCCTGCACCAAACACCTGTCCACTCCCATGCCTTGTTCTCAACAAGAAACTAAATTCAAGTTATTTGCTCAAGGTCATATGGTACTCTTTTGCTCCTTTATTCATATGCATGAAGATGATTTTCTGAAATGAAAAAAAAAAAAAACAGACAGAGAAGGGGAGACTGCCTCATTCTTCAATCTACCGTCCTATTTCTTGGATGTCAACAAAACATACCAACTCAAGGTGGAAGTGTTACTGGGTTTTGTTTTTTATAAATACACTTAATTTTGAGGGTTGGTTTTAGGCCCACATCACAACTGAGTGGAATGTACAGAGATCTCTCACATATCCCCTCCCTTCCCCCACACACATGGCCTCCCCCAATATCAGCATCTCCCACCAGAGAGGTACATTTGTTACAACTGATGAACATATATCTCCTTGTTCATCATATCTCTGCTCCTTGCAGGTTTTCATTGAAAAAAAGTTAATACCTCCATGTATTTTCTGATTGTTTTTACCCCACCCAGGTTTTCTGGGGGTTTTTTGGTTTTGTTTTTTTTTTTTGCTCAATTTTCCATTTGAGAATTCCATACTGCACGTACCATAGTAATATGAAATTAAGTATTTGTTGCTTTATATCACCCTTATTATCTTTTTCATGTGTTTGAAGACATATTAAAAACTCTGAGGAGGCAGGTATGATGTTTTATTTCTAAGCATATATACTAGCATGTTCACTGTTCATAGAATTAAAATGGAAGACATAAAATCTCCTAACCTTGCTCCCTTAAAAGTGGTTCTTCAATTGTCCTTTATCTACATCTGAAATCTGGAAGAGACCACATATATCTAAAATAGTACACTTTTTATATATTCTTCTGTACTTACTGCATGAGGAAAATTATAAAATGTTTCCTTCTATATTTTATTTAGAATTTTTATGTTTTTATGTTAGTTTTCCCAGAAATAGCTCCAAAGTCTTTAAGTCCAAAGTTTCAACTTTTACGCTAAGGTTCCATTTAAATACTGCTATTCTCCATTTTAAACGGAACATTTCTACTTCAAACTACATAGTACTAAGCAAACCATGTTAGCAAACATAGTAAAACAACTAATTTTTCTCTTTTGAAGAGCCTGGAAATTCCTTCAATAATCTGCGATTACAAATCCAACTTAGAGTAATGCATATATACACATCTCTGAAATGGATTTCCAACCATAAAGAACACAGCAGGGGAAAAAGGTCCTTCAAATTCTGACCTCCTGAGTAACCTCAGCTCCTATGTGCTATGCTTGACAAGCTTTATTTTATAACTGGGATGGAGAGCACTTCCAGGCACTTACAATCAGGGACGTTTTTTTCTACTGGCAACATCAACATGTTAATAGCTTGATAGTTAAAAGTGAAGGCTCTGGAGATGCCTAGCTGTGGGACTCAGGACAACAAGCAACCTCCCTGTGCCTCATTCCCATGTCTATAAAATTGGGTCAAGAATTCTATCTCACATGGTTTTTAGGATTAAATGAACAAAGATGCAAAAAAAACAAACAAACAAACAAACCCCAAACAAACCCACTTTGAATATTGCCTAGTACACACACCTCTGAACAGTTAACTCTTTTCGTCACCATAAAAGATAATATAATACAACCTCCCTGTTGCTACCAGCCCACAACAAACCATACTATGGAAAGCAGTATGATTAAGAACAAAATTCTGAAGACCATTCCATAAATGCCATCTCAAACAAGATACAAATAAGCTGCTCAAAATCAATTCACCTAAACATCTCTGGCTAACTTTCTCATTTGTAAAATAAACTAAATGATCTCCAAGGCCTGTCCTTCCCAGATGTAGAACCTGGATAAGTCTCTTGGAGAGGCATGTAAGAATCTAGCACCATAAGAGAAAACTCTCTGGGACACTGGCATCGTTTAACTACCTGTGTATCAGTTCAGGTCATTTTTACTTAATCTATCAAACATTCCCCCCATTTTATGTTCAATCTATGTTTATTTGGATACTATAACAATTAAGGAATTGTATGATGATCTCATCTTTTTCTTCACTGGCCAATCTGAAAGAGTTGGAAGATAAGCACACATTAAACACACTTCAAAATGCAAAATAAGTATATTTGAGCAAATTCATACTCTAATCATATAGGCAACCAGAAATATTTTACATACATGGACACATAAGTACCATAAAAATCAAGCTTTGCATCAACAAAGCAGTTTCATGTTTACTTAGTGACTGCTATTCTTACATTGTAACCAAGTACTTTGTTATTATATATTTTTTAAAATATATTTGCATGGCTGCATAGCCTTAGAATATTTTCTAGAATAAAATTCATCACATAAAATTTCTAAGAATCTTCTGAAAACTTTTCATTTTAAAAGTTGAAAAAAAAGTCAACATTAATGCAATGCTGCACCATGTATTAGCCTTATACCTAACGGTTAAGACCTTCCTTCTGAAAGACTGCCTTGAATGTTAAAAGGAAAGGAGCCTATTTGATTATAAGTTTCTGTGCTACAGTGAATATGAATAATGGCTAACAGTATTATAAACATCAAGTGCTTTATAAAAATATCTGTGCATCATCTGTAATTGGCAGCTTACTGATATGCAAAAGAATACTGTTAAAATGTTTTAAAAGATTAAATATGTGAATGAAAAAATAAGGCACTTAATTTATCCATAAAATGTTTTTTCAGATAACACAAGAATCAACTTTAACCTAGGCTGTTCAAATTACATTACATTCTAAATACGGAGCTTAAAAATTGTACGTATATGATGGGAGATTTTATGCACATTATGCTTTTTTCTACTCTATGGTGAGATAAAATTATACCTCATCAGAATGTATTTTGTGCAAAGAGGTTCTAAAATAAAATCATTGCTCTAATTAATCATATTATTACATTTTATATTTGCTTTTAAAAAGAAAAAAGCATTTGGTTAATAAGCATTCAAAAAGTATCAAACAAGCTTTCAACATGAGCTGAAAAATAATTATCTGGGGGAAAAAAAAACCAGGAGGCTTGCTATATTAAATATTTCTCCTATTTTTATCTTAGTCAAACTAAATAATATCAGCTACTTACATGATAGCTCCTAATAACTTCAAATTGCTTTTTCACCTACCTCATCAAAACCATTTTTTAAGGTATTGCTTATTTCCTTTCTAGCTACAGTCGTACACTTTCTTTAAAAAAAAAAAAAGCCATAGGTTCTGATTTCTCAAATCTCAAAGCTGTGAGCACAGAACTGCAGACGTAACATTCAAATGTGAAAAATAATGCATAAACAGCTAGAATTCTATCTGAAAATCATTGAAATTAAATCTCTTTACTCATAAATCAGTAAAAAAAAATCCCACATAACAAGAAAACTGGTTTCATTCATCATAGATGGTTTTATAAAATAATCACTGGAGTGGGCTCCACACTGATAGCAAGTGAAGATATTCTTATTAATCATGTTAATTCTGAAAACTCGGTTGGGTGTCTCTGGTCTTCAGAGAGGAGGGCGGCAGGGGTTTGAGAGAAGGTACCGTAAAGGGACCTAAAGAACACATGGAGGGTTATCAGCAGGGAGGGAGGAAGAGAATGGTGGAAAAGGTACAGGGAGTAAGAAGTATAACTGGTAGGTACAATGTAGACAGTGGGAGGTTAAGAATAGTATAGGAAATGGAGAAGCCAAAGAACCTATATGTACGACCTATGGACGTGAACTAAGTGGGGGGGATTCTGGAAGGAAAAGGGAGTACAGGATGGAGGGGGATAAAGGGGAGGAGAAAAATGGGACAACTGTAATAGCATAATCAATAAAATATACTTAAAGAAAAAAGAACAGTGATGACTAGAGCACTTCATTTCAACCCCACGACTGTGACGTTGACATTTTTAAAAACAGTTCAATGACAATAAAAAAGACCTCTCAACCACTTTCCAGAAAAGTCGATGCAGACAGAAAATTATGTTTAACTTCATTTAATGTTGCCAAAAAAAAAAATGAAGCAAGCTTTGAATGCCTTCAGGTGGATGAATCAAGAAGGCAGCACAATGGGTAAGAGTTTTCCTTCCCAAATTATTTTTTGCACTGACCTCTCTTCCAAATCACAATTCTTGAGTAGTCAGGGCAAGAAAGAGGAATATCAGTAACCAATGCTGAGCACTTTATGTAGCATCAAAATGCAGGTAAACATTTTATCAATATATAGGTATTCTCCATATCCTCTGTTTGCAAAGCATATGGAACCCAAGAGTTTGACATAAACCAGTGTTTTATAGAAAGTGACAACTCTACTCAATGTTCATTTGTGAATCAGGCTTTGTGCCATATGATTACACTTGCCCTGTTTTCTAATCTTCAAGTATTACCTCTAGTTTACAGACAAGGAAACAATCCAGCTTGCATTAAGGCCACACAGCTAGTCCCTAATAGCCAGAAGCCAAACACTTGACCATTACTCTAGTAATTAAAGTACTGAAGGGGTAAACTCTAGGAATCCAATGGCAGAATCTCACATGAAAGAAAGTTAAAAATAACTACAGCATACTCTTGAATAGCCTCGTTCAGTTCAAAGTTGCTTCATTACAACTTTGGTGCCTATGGTAAAATCGGTTTCTTTACACGCAGTTTTTCTTCAAGTTGCAAAACCTACTGAGGGTGTTGAATGAGGACATACTAAGTTTACCCGTTCAATTAAAATTTTGCATTATAACAGGTTTATCAATCAGAGGCTACCAATTATTGGAAGAAGCATTTGCTATTCAAGATTCCAAATGTAAACAAATTTCATGAAAACAAATCATCTTTAACCCTCTAGTTTGCTAAAGAGCTAACATAGTTTTGTTGAGCACAGATAGATGACTTAAACAGGCTCTTTAAACATATAATTTATATCTAGATAAGATGACAAGCTGTAGAATAATTATGATACAATCAATATCAATAGAAGAGGAAGGCACCCTCAGACACAAGCAATGGAAGCCCACTATATATTTGGTGGAGGGAATGAAAAGGGGAAAGAGAATGCAAAGTTAGAAAAAAACCTGAAAAGTGAAATCCTCTTTGACAGAGGCAACTCCCAGAGAGTAAGAAAATGGAGTGGAAATGTGAAGAAGAGAGGAAGAGAGACTTTCCTGAAAGAGGAGCAAGGACAGAATGCTGGATTTGTATGCTAAGCTCCTGAAATGGCCATGACTTTTCATCAGACAGACTGGAGAACATGAAGGCCAAACTGTGGAAAGTGTGTCTTAGCCAAAATCAGGACTCTGGACGTCATCTTATAAGGCAGTGGCTCCTACAGACCCCGTATGTGGATCCTGGCCATGCTCTGATCACCCCTCTGAGTGTTACTTCTCACATTATAACAAAACTGTCCCTCAGTGGGAGAACATAAGCTCTTCTTTTATTTTTTGCTGTGCGTTCAGATCTAAATGCACTCAACCAATAAAAATGAAAAACTACATCAAATTCTCAAAATATGTCTTTCAAAAGGTTAATACTTAGTATTTTTCCACATTGATTCCTAATCTTAAAAGTCGATGAGTCTTTGAAACTCTAGGCCAAATTTCAACTACTGAAAGTAATACCTATTTTCTTTTTTTCCCCCAAAGCTTTGAAACACATTCACAACGATAACTAGCATAGCACAAAAACAGCCCTTTATCTTAAGGGGGCTGACATGGAACCCCTGCAAGTCCCCAGTTCCTCCATTCTGTTTGCTACTCAAGAGTACAAGCAAAGACCCGGAAGACAGCAGAGATATACTCAGTAAGGAATGGCTGCTAGGGAGGGCGGCACTGCCCTACGACTGCATTCATCACAACCACACACTGGTGCTCTCCAACCCTGGAGAGTGCCACAGTGTCCTGGAGACCTGGGACAACATACAAAGTCTTTCTTCTGAACACCAAGTGCTTGTTTCATGCTCTTCTGAAATTCTTATTCAACCTCACAAAGGATTATGTCCGTGTTCAACTCTACCCACTTGCATCACCCAAGACAAAGGTTCTGCCTGGTTTAGACACAGCTGAGGGAAAGAGACTAGAATTCAACAAAGTGCACTCCTACAAACTGAACAGATTATCTACCAGGTCTGCTTTCATTTATGCCCCAAATTCATGTCTACCCTGAACATAGCAGTTCTTCTCATACTTTTCCACTAAAGAACCTCTAACATCAGAAGTATAAACTGCATCTCCTCATGGCAGCATAGTCTGGGCATGCGGAATTTTAAATCCATGCCAATTCTCTACACTCCTTCGTGATAGATCTCCCTATATTGTACTTTTTACTTGCATAATACTTTAATATGTGAATACACACACACATATATATATTCTTCCTGAAGTAAAATTCATATTCCAGAAAGTTACATTATGTTTATCAGTGCTTTTGCACATCTACAGGACTTTATCAAACCCAGCTGATGAACCAAGAATAAATCAAAGAAAAATTATATTTTAAGAATTAAAACTACCACTGAAGCATAATACATACATAACCTGAGACTTTTTTTGAAAGTATAAATCTTCTATTATTGACCTAACAAACACAAGACAAATACTTCATGGACTATTTTCGGAGGAAGCCTAAAAAAGAGACTGTGTGTTAAGTGAACACCCCTAGCGACAGCAAAAGCAGTATGAGCGATGCACTAATCACAGCAAGCTGGGTGTGACTGACTCCCTCTCTGGTCTTCTGGTTTCCTCTCTCCCGATTGCATAGCTAACTTTATGATCTAGGTCTTCCGCACACCAAAGCCATGGGTCACGAGTAAACCAAAACATGGTATTCCAGCTGTCATAGTGAAATATAAAATAAATGCGAAAAAATTCATTTTAGTAGCTAATGTCTCCCTTGTTTTACCCACCACGCTGTCTAGGGGGAAAGTCCTCAAATCCATTTTTAGAAGGAAGTGGAAATTTTTGGTCTCACACCTGAGCACTTTCTTGCCTTTGTTTTCTCCATTTTTCTAAATGAAACAGCTTTCCATCATTCTTCCCTGCTGAGTAAACTAACTACCTGGCTCAGATGCCACATCTTCCATGAAGTCCTCCTACCCCCCAGTCAAGGTGACCCCACTGCTGGGCCTGGAGAGGCTGCAGGTCCCACCAACGTGGCTTTAGTAGACTGTCTTGTGCTAATCTACTTTGACCTTCAGTCTCTCCTTCCCCCTTTCCATTTCTTACTCTGTATTCTTACTCTGTATTCTTACTCTGTATTCTTACTCTGTATTCTTACTCTGTGTGGGAGTAGTTTCTGCCAAAGATTTCACTTCTCTGAGTCTTTTCCCCCCTTTGCTATTCTCTTCTCCCTCTTTCATCCCCTCCCCCAACACTCAGTGGGCTGAGAATTCATAGTTGCCTTAGTCAAGCAACTTTCTAAACTCTCAGTAATGGGCTGGAATCCAATGTATTCCAACTTCTCTTAGAAAACTTTAAAAACATTACAATTTTAGAAAACAAGCAAGTTTATTTTTAAAACTTTTAACTGCACATATTAAATTTAGACTCAGATTTTATGGACCTCTACAATCTGATTTCTCCTTATTCTTCCACTCCAATCTCCTACCTCTCTCCCTCCTTCCATTCTCCTCTGAATAAAACTTCCTATGCACTAGTAATGGAAAATAACTCAAGAGTATCTTGGGTTTCCCAAACTATGTCATGGCTTCTACCCCACAGTGAAATGCACTCAACCTGCCTGCCAGCTTCTTGGATAATTTCTCAGTCTTAAGAACCCAGTTCAGATGATACTTTTCCCTCCCTAAATCACCATCCTGCCCCATTCCAAACTGGCCACCCAATCAGAACAAAATGTGATCCCGTCTCTTTGCCATACCTCTGTTTATTCACCGCAGTAGCAGTTACATGGTTACCTATTTCCCCTCCTCAGTTCCTTCCATGCACCTTTCAGGGTCCATGTCTGATTACCATTTTATCCCTTCCCCTTAAAACAGTGGCACATGAAGGTGTTCCACAAATGTTTGTTGAGTTGTACATTTATGTGATACAGAAAAGAGTCTATAGTCTAAAAATATGCAGTTCTCAGGACAGGCATGTAATTTAAATTACAGTTGACCATTGGACAAAGCAGAGGTTAGGGGCACCACTCCCCCAGTAAAAACTCTTCAAGTAACTTCTGACTCCCCAAAAACTTAACCACTAACAGTCTACTGTTGACAGAAGCCTTACTGGTAACATAAACAGCTGATTAACACATTTTGTATGTTATATGTACTACATACTGTATTCTTACAATAAAGTAAGCTAAAGAAAAGAAATGTTAAGAAAATCATGCGAAAGTAATTTACTGTATTTACTGAAAAAAATCCTTTGCAAATAAGTGGACCTGCACTGTTCAAATACAAGTTGTTCAAGGGTCAACTGTATGTATTTTAAATATAAAAAACATTTAATACTTACAACTTAATGATTAATACTTCCCAATCATATGTTCATTCCTTTAACGAATATCTGGGCTCCTATTAGCTGCCAGGAACTGTGCTGGGCCAGGGCACCCACTGGCCCCCAGGGTGCCTTTGCGTATATTGCAACAGGGCACCCTCTCTAGGCAGGCGAATTATAAAAGCTGGCCCAAATAAACACTTCAGCTGACATCTAAGGGTGTGGAGGGTCTGCCTACAGTCATGAATGAAAAAAATTCCCTCCCTTCTGGAGCTCAGATTTCCAGTACGGGAGCTAGACAAAAATCTGGTCAATTTTATATGACTCCGAAAAATCAGACTTCAACGCACCACACTTAATGTTCTCTGTATAAATCCTCACCTCATTAAACACTGGTACTATAATCTATCAATCTGAACTTGGGCTGAGGCAGCCCAGACAGTTCTAGCACTCTTTCAGGCAGGACACAGTACTATTTCCAGATTCAAGCAGACTACAAAATTGACCACATTTTCAATTATCACTTTATGGTAACCAGCCTAATTTATTTCACCAAGGAACATTTTCAACTCATCTGTTTGATTTTGTCATTTTTTACCTTGCATGAGCTTGAGGATTTTTTTCTATAATAGTATTTCATAAGATACTTCACTCAATTTCGGATTATTTACTTTAAGAGTTCATTGCTTAACAATGCTACACTCTTATCTATTAAAGTTAAATATGAAAGATAATTGCTATTCCCAGCTGATGAAACACATTTGAATACAAATCTTCTTTAAAAATAAGCTAAAATATACTTTTCTAATATTAAAATATTTCTTCATAGTTAACAGGAAACACTCATTTTTGCATCTCTGTATAAGATGTATATTATACACATATTTTTGACCAATTGCTTTCTTGTGAAAAATAGGTCAGTTTAATCCAAGTTCTGCAAATAATGGTCTGAGTTAGTGTCAACTACAACTCTCTTCACTTCTTGTTACTCTAACATATAGGGTAGTACAAAAATAAATCTCAAAAGAAATATGGGGGATGGGTTAAAAATCCATGGTCATCCAGTTGGCAAAGAATATCTAACCATTTATTTCAAACTCCTCAATCCAAATATGGTTCCTGTTTAGAGGCAGTGAACCTAAGACTTTAATACCAGCATCTAATGGTTGGAAAGGCATTGTAATTTTGTTAAATTCAATTAATTCATTCAACAGATATTTATTAAGCATCTCTTAAGAGGCAAGAATTGTGCAGGAAAAGTGCAAGTGAACAAGGAAAATGGCACCAGCATTCCTGGAGCTCACCTTGGAACAAGGTCAGCATCTCATAAGCAGACATTCCTGTCCCCAAAGATTCCTTATTATAAGATTTATTGTCAACCTGACTTCTCTTTAGTGCAAAGTCTTACCTCTTAGATTTCTGGGATGAATCTGTTTAGTTCGAGGCATCTTCTTTGATTCAGGGATCCTTTTTTCTTCTTAGAAACTGTAGGAAGAGCAGGTCACAAAAAGGTAGCTCCATAAACTTAATGTCCATCAATTAATCCATGTACTGAAAAAGAAAAATAAATAAAAATCACAACTGACGACCATCAAAGGAAAAAGACACATCAAAGATAATGCTTAATACAACAGTGATCTAAACTCAACAAAGGTAACCAAGCTGGAGACTACTGCAAAAGATTATTTACTAACTTTTAACTAAACATAGACACGTTATTTTACCAATATCTGGGCTTTCTCATTAAGAAAACAGAAAAGAAAAAAAACACTGTACCTTTATCAAGAGTGAAAAAAATTACTGAATTGTTTCAAAGTAATATTACCAGGTACAATTAAAGTACAGCATCAGGCTATAAAAGGAATATGCTGTATGTAGAACATGTCTGCCCATTCATAAACTCTTTGGGGACAGGGATCATGTCTCATTCATCATATTTCACTGCACTAATTCAGTTAACATATGTAGTTGCTATTGTGGATGCTCTCCATTATTCCAGTTCTTCCTTCTGGGCCCATGGTAGGACTGTACTTTCTGCCCCCCTGTGTTTAGCTAACATGTGTGACCAGTTCTGGCTAATGACTTGTGAGTGGAAGAGACATGTGTCGCTTCCAGGCTGAAGCAGTTAGTTGTAGAAGCAAGATCCTCCAGAGTCCTTTCTCTCTCCCATGGGACAGCCACATCCTCTAGGTAGTGCATCTGACATCACGGAGCTGACTCCCACTAACCCAGCATGATCTTGTAGCATAAAAAAGAAAGAGACTTTTGTTGTTTCAAGTCACTGAAGTTTGGAGTTATTTGTTATTACAGCATAACCTAGTCTGTCTTGATTTAGACATTTTAAAAGCAATGATCTTTCCTTTACAGGAAAGAAATAAATACCACATGGAGCAAACACATGACAATATGACAAGACAGTAATAACCTAAAACTTAATCATCTCTCTCCCCAAATCAGCTACCTTGGCCTCCTCTTGCACGGTCCTCAAAATTTTAGTTTTAACCTCCTGCAATTTGGGCTAATAAGCAAAGCCCATTATTACGATGTTAAACACAAAATTTTTAATCACTAAGTAAAGACACAAAAAATGGAACAGGAATGGTCTGTTTAAAACTTTTGTTTTATCTGGGACTGTAGGAGAAACAAGAGAATACTTACTGGGCACCTACTGTGTGCCTATATGCTTTCTACACATTAATTCAATCCTAGTAACTGGTAACTATCAATTATCTATTTTATAGATAAGAAAATTAAGCCAGTGAAAGATTAACTGACATGTCCACGGGCAGCAACTAAGGAAAGTGGCACCCTGTGACTTGGTTACTTAGTGCCTGTTTCCCCTCAGTGGAGATAACCCCTTGTCGGGTTTTATTGAAGAGGCTGTGTAGCACAATTCATGACTATATACTTTGGTGTCACACCAGACTAGGTTCAAAGCCAGGCATTACCCCTTACTGCATCTTGTTCAAGGTACTTAACCTCCCCAAAGGTTAGATTTCCCAGCTGTAAAACTAAGGAATAGTATCCACCTCATAGGGTGTAAAGACTAAACAACGGCCCACTGCCGGACACATAAAAATATTCAAATATTAATTTTCCTGAAGAAAGCTTATATGGGAAAGACTACATCTAATATCCCAGGATATGGTTTTTGAAATTTGTGGTTTCATTGTAACAGAATAGAAGGCTTATCCCTGACATGGCTAAATGTGGGTACTGACAAAAATATTTGCAGTTTTGGGGGAAGAATATGAAAAATGATGATCCAATACTAAGTATGTACTTCATCTAGCACTGTGCTAAGTGATCGATAAAAGATATGGTTCCTCAGCTCCCTGCAGTAATGACATCCACCGTCCTATTCATGAAGCTTCTTATTCAACAGAAAATTTAGACATTAGGGCCAAACTGTAGGCTTAAATTCCTTATTAAACTTAAAGCTTTTAAATAGTCACGATATTTGGAAGTTTTTAAAGCGTGAAGTCCAACTGTAAGAGTCACGTGATTCCCACAAGACCAGGATCATAAAATTTAAAATATGCAAATTCCCAATCAGTAACCGCTCTCTGCTACTCCATTCACTGCCTACCCACTGCCCCTAGCTGTCCATCCCATGTTTAAATCCTTGCAGGGGGTTGGGGGAGTGGACATTTTCAAAGACTACAGCAGCACTGTAGCAACCAGGACGAGTGATAAATCATTCCTTTACAGGAAAGAAATAAATACCACATGGAGCAAAAACATGACACGATCAAAAAGCGTAAAGACAGTTGCAAGGAGAAAAACCATGAATGAATGTGGAGGGCGGAGCCTGGGAAAACCCCTCCGCAACGCTGCACTGAACAAAGCACTTCGAACGCCAGGAGGAGGGGAAGGGGAATGGAAGTGGCAGCTCTGGAAGGCGCCCGGAGTGGATGAGGAGAGCAGGAGGACGGCGAGAGGAGGCTAGTGCGGACGCCCTGAGACTCCTCCTCGCCGCCGGCTCCGCCAGAGCCCCCTCCCCTCTAGCAGCAACTCCTTCCCCCGCCTGACCCCAAAGGGAGCCTAATCCGACCGGCGCCTAAACCTACCGCCCTCTTCCCAACTGCTGCAGGCGCGTATTCCCAACCCGGAAAGAAACTACCCAGGTGGTTGGGAGTAAACAGGCACTTAGAGCAAAGAACGAAAGGGAAAGAAAGCCACAAAGCCGGGAGGTTGGGAAGCCGAGGCCTGGTCTCCCTCACCCCCCACCCTCTTGCAAAATGCGTCTGCGGCTGGAACGCGGCTGAGAAGGCTGGGTCCCTCCGTACCTGCTCAGCTCGCAGGACCGCAGCTCGGGCCGCTCGCGAGCGGCGAGGGCGCCCAGAAGTGGCAAGCGTCTCCCACACGCAGCCATCCCCTCTGCAAGGTCGGCGGTTGCACACACACGCATACACACACGCGCGCCCGCACGCCCCCCGCCCGCAGAGGGGGATGTGGTCCTGCCCACCCCACAACACCCCGCCGCCCTCCCCACTGCAGCGCCTCCGCCGCGGAGCCCGCGCCGAACCTGCTGCCAGGACGCCGGCGGAGCGGCTGCCACTGCAGCCGGCCCAGGAGCTGCGCTGTTGATGGCGGCGCCGCAGCTCGGAATCTCCACGACCCCCGCGCGGCGGCGGCGGCGGCGGCGGCGGCGCCAGGGAGCCCTCCTTCACTTGACAACCCCAAACACAAACATAACCTCCTCCTGCGGCTGCTCCCGGCCCCCGGCTCCGTCCCTCCTCCCCGCCGCCGCCGCCGCCGCCGCCCCAGCAGCAGCCACACTAAAGGCCGGCGACTGGCACTCACACGACCCAGCACTGAAATATTAAACAGGGGAGCCGGCCCGGGGTCCGGAGGGAAGCTCGGAGAGCGCGGGCGGGGGCCGCAGGCGCCTGGCGGCGGAGACTGGCGCGTTCGCTGACGCCCCCGGCCGCAGCAAGACCACCGCCGGGAAGAAGCGTCCGGGGGGGCCGGGCGGCGAGGCCCGGAGCGCGCAGCGCGACGAGGCGAGACGGGGCGGGCGGCCCCCTGGGACCGTGGGACCCGGGGCGAGGTGGGCGACTTCGGGCTTTACCTCTCCCCGGGACAGAGTAGGGCACGTTTAGCGTCTTTAGGGGCGACGGGAAGAGCGCGGGCCGGGCGGCGCGGGGGAGGGAGGGCGAAGGTCCGAGGCTTTCCCGCGGGTGGGCGGGGCAGCAGGGGATCCCCGGGGGCGGGAGCGGGGAGGCCTCCGGCTGCGACACGCGGGCGGAGGAGGGGGCGTCCCCTGGTGAAGACCAAGGCGGTAGCTCTGCGGGGGAAGGGCGTAGGTCACCCCGGGCGCGGAGGCCCAGCAGAACAGGCGTGGCTGCCAGCCCAGCCCTGGGACAGGGGTAGGGTGGCTGCCCCGCTCCGGGCTCGCGTGGAGCCCGGAACCCCGGGTCTCCCCGGCGGGGCGGGCCCGAGAACGCGCCTCTCACCCCGTCGCCGGCCCGCGGCTCCGCCCCACCGGGCCGCCTCGGGGACAAGAAGGGGGGGAGTGGCGGAAGGAGGCCGCTGCGCGCCCGAGGGGGGAGGGGCTGGGTTAGGGACTTAGGGGGCGGGAGTCCGGGGTCGCGCTGGCTCCGGCACTGGCGCCGGGCAGGAGCTGAGGGGCGGGCCTGGCCGGTCACGCGGTCCCGGGAAGGCCTCGCCCGGTCGCGCAGTTGGGGCCGGTAGGTTCTAGAGGAGGGGCGGGGACGGGCGGGGCAGTAGTTTCCTTTTACCTCCTCTTCACTTTCTAAAGCAGGATGTGGGCCGGCCCGGTGACGTCATGGGGTCTCCCAGCCCCGCCCCCCGCCCGGGCCGAATGGGGGTGGGGATAGGGGAGGGGGGCACCCCAAGGGGGTTTCCTCAGCAACGCGTTGTGGGAAGGGGAAAGTCATTGTGAAGCTTGAAACTCATTAACTTTGAAAAACAACTTTAAAAAACAACGGGATGAGGGGGACGGGCTGTTGGTTTGTATGGTGGAAGGGGACTTATTATTAACCCTGAACTGAAACCGCTTTTTTGGTGGCGGATGTTCTATTAAAAGATTGAGGAAAGCCCAGGTTATTCCAGAGGCCGCTCCAAAGCCGTCGCGGTGGTTCCCAGGGCCTGAGCGGCGAGCGCAGTTAACCCTTGCCTGTCCACCTGACAGCCCGGAACAGAAAGGAGAAGGTGTTTGAGGTCAAGAAAGCGGGTTGCAGGGCTAGGCAGCCGACCTGCTTCAGGGACGCAAGGGTAAAGAGAATGGGTGAAGACGGAGTAATTACCATAAACCAGAGTTTGACCCCAGCTGCTAGAAAGCAATAGAGGAAACAAGGAGTGGAAATCCATGGGAAGAAAAAAAAATCAGGAGGGGCTGGACCTGGGTAACGAAAGAAGGTTTTTTAAAGAACGTTACAAGTTTGGGGCTCAGAAATTCCACATGTGCACCTATAGAAGCAGGCAAAAGGGATTGGTGTAGGAGCCATGCCGAACTCAAGCGGAATCAAGTAAAACAAAAATTTTGATGCAGAAAGATTTCTCAGATTAAACCAAACTGTTTTCCCCTTTTAAGGAATAAAAATACTAAAGATCGTACACTCACAACGGCTGGCCATCTGTGCAAATTTGAATTGTTTTGTTCCCTGGGGCGTCCATAAAGACGTCCAGGCTTTTCCTGCTAGGGTCCACCCCTAAAATTCCCCTGAGGAATATCTCTGTAGGTTGTAAATGTTAATTGTTAAGTATCCCATACCCATCGATGTAAAAGAAGTGTATTCCTCTCAATTTTGCTTTTTATCCAATTCTAGAGATTTTCCCACTTTGCTTTCTCCCTGTCCCTTATCCACCACCAATGAATTTCATGTAAGTGTCCCTATGTCTCCTCCTTTGATTGTAATATATAGAATTAGCTGCAAAACTGCCATTTTAAAGAGCCTTTTCACAATCTGTTAGGGTTCTGCTTCCCCACAATTGTCAGTTCAAATACACTTTTATAAGACTTTTCTTAGGCTGAAGAAAATAAAGTAAAAATTCTCTGAGGAAATCCTATCTCTAGCTTATTTGAGCTAAGTTTAACACAAGAATAGTATTAAAAATGGAATATTCAATAATGGCGAGCTTGTACCACAAAATAATGTCATGTAAATGAGGGAATATGCCTATTAAAAACTAACTTTGGTCATAAGAGCAAAGATCATCCAACAACTGCCTAAATTTTAAATGATGGTTAGCATAATATGCTTCCAACCTTGCAATGAAATAATGAAATAGTTTATTTTCCATGTGATATAGTCATTGTAAAATGAAAACGCTTCTAATGGATTGCTGTCACAAACAGCATGTAATGTAACTTCCGAACTGGGTATTTAAATTAAAAAAAATAAACATTCATTTACAAGTGAAAGTGTACCTAATCTGTCAGAGGATAAAGATTATGGTAGCTCCATAATTATTAATACTATTTTGTGTCACTTGAGTCAAAAATGGTAACTGAATGAATATAATTTTAACCCAATTGTTGAACATAACAAATACTCTGAACACAGTGGTTATAAGGGATTTGGCATTACTGTGAACTTTCTAACATGCAATTTTGTTATTTCAATTTGTTAAAGAACTTTTCTTAAACTACTAATAATTTAACTGTATTGGGCAATAAATCAATGTTAAAATGGTCTTTGCAATACCGAACAATTTTATATTTTTGAATTGATTTTCTAAATGCAATTCCTTCTCCTAATTCTGCCTCCAATTCTAACTTCCTAGTTTTCAGAGTAAGTAAGGAAAGCCAGCTAAACCTATAAAGTAGTTTCGGCTCGTTATGTGGCAAATTTAAATAGTTTCTCAAACTGTATCTTATAAACAGAATATGCAGAAAAAATTTTTTGAAGAAGATAAATGTGAGTGGTATACAGTAGTTAGAACTGTCAAAAATTCTGGAACAAATGGGGAAGGTAATCGTACTCTAAAAAAAGGCAGGGGAGGGCGCCTAGGGGCCTATTTCTCTCTGTCTACATCCTTACTGGCCAAGTGAACTCATTTGGAGCCCCGTCCGGGGTTGGGGTTCAAGTGAGGGCAGTGTCACTAAGAGGTCCTACCACATTTTCCTTGCTGAGCAATTTTGAGAGGACTCAAGTGTGCATCCCCAGGCTTTGTCGCGGGACTCCGCCGTCCCACCTCGCCCACCGGGGCTCCGCGCCACCAGCGCCGCCCGCGCGTCCCCAGCACACGTTCCCACGCAACCGCCCGGCCCGGCCCCATCGGGCTCCCCCCTGGCGCGGCCCCGCGGCCTCGGCCCTCCGCCCTACGCGCGGCCAGGCAGCGCCACCGCCACGCGGAGATCCCGGAGGTTCCTCCCCGGCGGCCTCCGAGTCACGCCGCTGCCCGTCCCTCCCCTCCGCCCTCCGCCTTCCGCCCTCCGCGCGCGTTGGGCTTTCCTGTCCACCGGCTGAATCCCCTCCTCCTCAGGGCGACCCGGCGACAAAACCTTCCACGCACTCCCTGCCAACTCTGCCGCACGCCCAGGCTCTTACCTAGCGAGACGCCAAACAAAAGAACCAAGAGAAAACTTACCCGAACTGCAACGCAAAAGTCTGATCCAAAGCTTCTTAGGCTTAACTTTTAATTTTAAAAACAACAAAAGCAGAAACCAAAAGCCTCCTAGGTTGGAAGTGGGCGTGAGAGGAAATGCTGAGGGGAGGCGCTTGGTTCCCTCGGCAGCTTTTGGCCCCCTCCCCCCTCCTTTTCTGGCCCCTGCCTCGGGCTTTGATGTTATCTGTTGCACCGCCTACGTGGGTTTATACCGTGGGCTCTGAGCCGAGAACGGTATACAGCTATTTGGCACTTTTTATGCTGGTTTGAAGAGAAGGAAGCAGGTGGTCATGGTAAAGGATCCCCACTTCTTAGCCCCGTAGCGAGAAAGGAGCATTTGCCCTTGCCTTCCCTTTGTTACCTGAACTGAAATGAACAAACCACCAATCTAGTAGTAATGCTCTGGATTCATTTCCCTCCACTGTCAGCACAAACTTAGAACAGATAGTATTGTACGTTTTCTGAGGCTTTGTTTGGTTTTTAGATCTCAGTTTTGAAAGTAAATGTTATTTCCCTCCTTAGACCTGCAGCCTTGAAGAAACAAGAATATACGTCTGAAGGAGATAAACTCCGGAACATGCCTTTCATATAGCACTCCTATAGGTCAGAATATCCAGCATCCTCCCCCTCACATTATGGAAAGCTTGTAACTGTTGATTTTATTTTAGCTACCTGGACACTATCAGACACTGGAAATATTTTTACATTAGAGTAATACTCTCAGGACCATCACAAACAAAGCACTAAAGGGTTGCTTTTTTTTTCTTCCCCTAACAGATTAGTAAACAGGACGATTGCACTGTCTGCCATTCAGCCCTAACTGTTCATCCACTTCAGGCCAACACCAGCCTGTACTCAGACCTTGCCCTCTGGGAGTTTACAAGTTAATGGAGACACTATAAACACATGGAAAAGTACCTTGGGGGAGGGGAGGGGGAAGACACAAGAAGAAGCTTATAAACAGAGCCAATTAAAGTTATACAGAGTTATTTACATGATTGCCGAAATTTTTCTGGATTGGGTGGAGGGCAGGATTAAGAGAGAAAGTTCCATCCTGAGGTTGAGTTCTGAGGAGGATTTTGAAAGAAAGTTCATGATTTGGCAATAGTATGAGAACAGTATTCCAGGCAAGGGAAATAGCTTGACTGTGAGAGCAAGTAAACTATGTGTGATGGTTTTTCTGGCTAGAGTGAAAAGTCAAAACAAATGTGAAAATAGTAGAGTGACCATGTAAATGTAGCATCCAAACTGGATAACTTCGAGAGGAAAAGGGTAACTATTAATAACTATATGCAGATGAGATACATACACCTGGACTATCCTAGGCAAACAGGAAGGGTGGATTGTCTAATAATGAGCCAGGAAGACAAAATGGGCAGGCAACAGGCAACCAAAGAAAAGGAGGAAATTAAGATGGAATTAAGGAAGGAATTAAAATATACTGCAAATACAAGCATATTTTCCTTTATTACACTTTGCAGCTTTTGTATTTTCCTCAGCATCAAAGCAAGACCCTCCACCAGCAAAAAGATTATAAGTCAGTGAAGGCTCAGATTATGGTTAGCATCTTTTAACAGTAAAGTATTTTTTAATTAAGTTATGTACACTGTTTTAGACATAATGCTATTGCACACTTAGTAGACTACAGTATAGTGTAAATATAACTTTTATATGCACTGGAAACCAAAAAATTGGTGTGACTTGTTCTATTGCAATATTCACTTTATTGAGGTGGTCAGGAACCACATCTTCAATGTCTTTGAGGCATGCCTGTAGTTAGCAGTCATTTGGAGACATGTGGTTTAGAATGATCTTTCAAAGGAAAATTATTGTCACTGATGGATTTAGGACCCATCCTTTTAGTATTAGTAGCACTGGTTTCACCAGAAGTAGTAGTAATAGCAGTATTGGTAGTGGTAGTAATGGATGACTATTGAGAGTTTGTGACTTGCCAAGCTTTCCTATATAAATTCATTTAATCCCCACTATAAACCCATACTACAGATGAAAGAGAGGCTTAGAAATGCTAAACTGCCTGCAGCTACAGAGGTAGTAAATAGTAGATCCATGACTAGAATAGAAAAAAATACAGAGATGCTCAAAACTTAAAGATTATATTTTATGAAAATATTGCAATAACTCTCTAATGTTCTAATCTATGAAGCCAAAAAAAAAAAGGAATGAAAAATAAGGTCTATAGTTTCAGGTTTAAGAATTTGGTAGATTGTATGATAAAAATAGGAAAGCTGGGATGGTGTGAGGCTTGAGGTTTAAGAAAGATAGTTTAATTCACATTTATGCCAATGTTGATATTACTAACCTTACAGCATACACAATCTAAGGAAAGTGGTTTTTAATTTTATTTAAAAGCACTAGTTCTATGCCAACTAATAATATAGTTTAATGAGTATTATTTGGTGTACTACCTTTTAAAGAGCTGAAAGATTGATAGAAACAATACTTGCCGTCCCTAAAAGAACTCTATGTAAGCAATGCCCATAGGCAGCATACTGGAAACACTAGAAAGAGGCAACAGTGTTAACTAAAACAATCTACCTTACCCATGATCTAACAATGTAGAAAAACAAACAAGCCCAGCAATATAAGACAGTGTATTAGTCCAACAATCAAAGATGCAATATTAGTCCAACAATCTAATGCACTGTATTAGTTGAGGCTGCCACAACAGAGTGCCGTAGAGTGGGCGACTAAACAATAGAAATTTATTTCCTCACAGATCTGGAAGCTGGAAATCCAAGATCAAAGTTCAGCTGATTCAGTTTCTGGTGAGAACACTCTTCCTGGCTTGTAGCTGGCCAGCCACCTCCTCACTGTGTCATCGCATGGTCTTTCCTTCACGTACGCCCACACAGACAGCAAGTGAGCTCTCCGGGTGTCTCTTCTTAGACACTAATCCTATGGAATCAGGGCCCCACCCTTATGACTTCATTTAACTTAATTACCTCCTAAAGACCCCGTTTCCAAATACAGTCACGCTGAGGGTAGAGCTTCAACATATGAATATGGGAAGCAGGGTAGGAACACAATGCAGTCCATAGCAGACAAGAGCATTTTCGCATGGAAATGCAGAGTGAACTAATGAAGAAAAGAAAGAGGCTTGTCAGGTGTTCGAAGGTGAAGTAAGTTAGCATGGACTTTGAGCTCATACATACCTGGGTTTCAGTTAGAGGGGACACTGGTGACTGTGAGGAAAACTGCTCCCATCTCTTTATGCCTCAGTGCCTTCCTTGTAAGGGGGGGTGACGAAAGGGCTCAGTGACATACTAGATGAAAATGCCTGGAATTGACTGAGTGGTGCTCCATAAATATTAGTTACTATTATAACTATCATTAATATTTTAATAACGCTGCCACATAAAAAAATTGGAAAGCTCTATATTAAACTGCAATCTGCTTTATCCAAGCAAACACTGCTGGGGCATGCTTAATTTGATTTTATCATAGCTCCAGAGGGCCAAAAGGACTTCATTCTAGTCTCTCATTTCCAGAAAGAATTACTCCTAAATAACTCTAAAAAATTATCGTGTACTCTACCTTTGAACATTTCTAGTAAAATAGTTATCAGACCTCCTGTGGAAAGCTGTTTTGGTTTCTGCACTTTTACTTTGTTATAAATAAAGCCATTTTATTGATTGCCAAAGGGTTTAAGGGTCTTATATCCTCCCCAGTGTATTCACAATCTGAACATATGTAAATTATGTGTTCTCTATGTATCCTATCAAAAGTGTGCCTATCACCCCAAACTCTCTGTCCTGTCACTCCATTACTTTCCTTTATAACAGCTAACATTCTGGAATTATCTTTCTGGCTTACTTGTCTCTATTATCTCTCATTCCTCCAGTAAAATATGAGGGTTGTGAGTAAATGGGGCTTGATCTGTCCTCTAGTGAACCTCCAGTACCAGAGCACTGTAACTTCTTTAAAACTGAGTGCAGTCCTGCTGGTTACTTTCAGATTCTACTTTCTCATACTCAGGATCTGCTCTTAAAATGGCCCCAAACTAATAGCTTTGTTGTAGCTTGAGTCCTGCTTGTCCTTCAGCTTAGTTACATTAGGTTTAAGGCTTTCATGCCAACTTCAGTGTTTTCTTACTTTTGCATCTTCATTTAAAAAACTTGGAATGTTTAATTCTGGACTTATTGTTATATAATATGGTTAAAAGGGAACTGCTTATTTTATGGACTAGGAAACTAAAATATGAAGAGGTCATGTGAATTATACAATGTCACCAAGCTGGCTACCGGCAGAGCTTGACTAGAGAACTCCCAGTCAATCCTCTTCACCTTCTTCCTGCTTCTAAATCCTTTTCCTTCTGTATCCTTCCTTGATTCTCAACCAACAGCAACCCCATTTCCTTCTGCTTGTTCTTAATCTGCATTCTTATATTTTAAAAAAAGTTTCTTCTCTGCTATAGTTTTGATTGAGGTTTTGTGGCTTAAGCATTTTATGTGGAAAAGGGAGGGAAAGTAGGTGTGTATTGGATAAAATTAAGAAAAAATATGGCAGAGAAAACAATATGGACTTAGAAGCCAGCAAACCTGAATTGAATGCCAACTCTGCCAAAAGCATAATACTAGGCAATTTATTTGACTTTCCTATGCCTCAGTATACTCACCTATAAAGTGGATGTAATTGGAGTCTTCATAGAATTATTATGGTGATTAGACGTATTGGTATTTCTAAAGCACTTATAACAGTGCTTGTCACGTAGTTATAAATATATATGTGTGTGCATGTCTGCCAATTCGTTACTGCATTTCCACACTCTACTAAGGGTGCTTTAACATTTATTACCTTTTAAATTTTGAAATACATATAAGTCTCTGGAGACTTAGGAAACCTGCTAACTAAATATAACATGGTGCGATGGGATTCTGGAATAGAGAGGGGACATTAATGGAAACACTTGGTGACACCCAAATGAAGTTGGAGTTTCGTGAATAGAAATGTACCAATGGCAGTTTCTTGTTTCGGACAAGTGTATCCTGGTGATGTAAGATGTTAACAATGGAAAAAACTGGGTGAGAGTATATGGGAGCACTCTGTACAATCTTTGCAAATTTTCTGTAAATATAAAATATTTCCAAATAAATTTTCTTTAAAAAAAAATAACCTGCTGCTATGGTATTGTTGTTATCTACGTTACTGATAAAAGAAGTCAGACTTAGAGAGGTTAAGTCACATATCCAAGGTACAACCACACAGGGCCTCAGAAGGCCCCTCACCGTCTGCAGAGCAGACCAGGTCGGGGGCCTCCAGACCACCCTGCCTCCCAGGGAGTCCGAGCTTTCCTTCATGCGCTCACCGGCAACAGTGTAGGATCCGTGCGAGCAGGTGGGGCTTAAACACCACTATGAAACAGCGGTTTTCTTCAAGTTCCCTTTTTCTCTTTGAGATTTTGAGATTTAATTTCCACCCAATGACCTATCCAGCAGAACCTGCTATCAGGTTTAAAGTATTAGTATTATATATAAAATCCCTGGTATGTTTTCATTTTAACGTAGGTATGTCTATAATTATGAAATTTTAACATCACCAAAGGTATACACACTAGGTGTGTGGATCAGGTTACAGGATGGGCAGGAGTCAACAAAACATTTCAAGTTTCCCTTCTAAATCATTGGTTATGAGCAAATTTTCCTTCCTGTAAATAAACTGCTGATCCCACAACTGTACCCCACTAGCTTTACAAGTGCCCTCTTTCTCCAAACACATCTCAACTCCCAATGTCTACCTCCTACACCAATGTCTCTGTTACCCCAACCTTACCAGGTCCCAAACTCACCAGCTCCTGGCTTCTTAAATATATAATTGAGCTCTAAAAAGTTTTCTCTAGATGCTTGTTTAGTGAATGAAATTTTGCAGCTAAATTACTTCTGGTAAACAGTTCTTTAACCCATTATTTTTTTTCTTCCCTAAATTCAGTGCAATAGTATTCTATGTTATGCAGCTTAATTTTCCATTTCTAAAAGCTCATGGTTTAATTTATGATTTTGAGTTTATTGGTATCTTCTTTTCATGGTAGTTCTTATTATGCCAAAATGTCTGTGGGTCTCAATATGAAGGAGCCTAAGAATAGGGAATCAAAGTCCAAATGGGGCAAGTTGGAGAAGGAGCAATAGATAAAATGTACTTTATAGAGGCTAAGGAAAATGAAAGCTGTATTAATACACAGAGATAAGCAAGGGAATAAAAGACAAGAGTAAGCCACAAAAAATAGGACAATAAGAGCTCATGGTAAACTTTTTAAGTTTTAGCTATTTTAATTTCTGCAAGAAAAGGGGGGGCTTGATTTACAGTAGATGAGTGGAAATGGAGCAAGTGTTATAATAAGACATCTAAATAAGGCTCTGTGTGTGTGTGTGTGTGTGTGTGTGTGTGTGTGTGTGTGTGTGTAGCAAGTATCAGCTAGCCAGATGGCTGTCTAACCTAAAGACAGTGTAGATGTTATTATAAGAATTTTTTTTTTTTTTGCTGCTAATGGATAATGCATAAGAGGCTTGGTAATTATAAAAAAAAATATTGATGCAAGCAGGAAATCTTGGCACAGTCATGGTATGTAGTGCTCAGAGCAGGAGTAACAGGACACACACATTTGTCTTCTGCTTGCTACTCATACAACTGTCATTCCCAACTGTTGTGGAACCTTCTGGTTGCAAAATTCCATCCCTCACATAGTAACAAGAGAGTCAAAACAGTCCCTCCCTCCTGTGCCCTGATCACAAAACAGTTTCGTAACCATGTTCTCTCAGAAAGTTCCATAGTTCACCCCTCTAGAACAACAACAAAAAAAGATTTCCAGAAAGGTAAATCAGACATTTCTCTAATAGTAGCTCTTCTGCTATTTGCCTTATTCTAAAAGCATACTTTTCTATTATCCTAAAGTCTAATTTGGGCAAAGTAAGTGGTTAGCTTCTGGATTTTCTATGAAAATATGTTTTTTATCATCTCAGTAAAGATTCCTGTTATTTTGAGCAACGAATGATCTTGTATCCATTTTGATACCATTAAGATAAATTTACAAAATTTTTTTTCACTACTCAAATTTTTAACGAGATTTCTTATTAAGAAATCTTTTCTTATTTAGAAAAAGAAGTCTTGTCCCAGACCAGTTATTATTTTTAAAAGTTTCCAAACATGAGTTACTTTAGGACAATAGTCTATGATTCATATTTTTAGAAGGCCAGGCTGTCATTCTGCAATGTCACAAGGAAATACTTTATTTGTGTCTGTTCTCAAAAATTCAAAAACAGCCAGAAAAAAAAATATGGCCAGTACTTATATAACTAATTCTAGGGTGCTGCAGAACTATTAGCAGCTGATTTAATAGCATGGATTTATAGCTACTAAGATGTCCTTGAAACTTGCTTGATTTTTCTGCTAATATAAAATATATGGTAATATTGAGATGACAATGTCGAATATTGGCCAGTTGTGTAGCAGATAAGTCAAGAAAATCATTATTCTCGGTTAAACTACAGATCCTGGAAAAAAGAAATTGTAATGTTTCTTATCATGACCAAATTACAGATCAGATACACTGCTGATTAGCAACCTAAGATGAATGTACTAAGGGACACTTTACAGTATCCTGGTCTGCAAAATGGGATGATAATCATAATTTGTTCCCTGGGATGCTTTACAGAGAGCAGCGAGTGCTTATTAAGTAATTTGAATGTATCTACTTCTATAAAAGTATCCAACTAAACAGCTCATTATCTTTATCCTTCCACTATGTGGAATGTCTTCTTTATTTTAATCTTCCATGTCTCTTCGTTATTTCCTCCCTTCTTTCTTCACATAGTAACTGGATTCCTTTCTAAGGAAGCATTTCTTTCCCTACTTGAACTACTTGACATTCTCTGCTCTATTTTCTTTTTGCTCCTGAATTTGAAGTGAAAAGCTTGTTCTTAAACCCGGGGCTGTATTACTTTTAGGTTCTATGAAGTCTGTGAATTGCACCTCTGTCCTCTTAAATTCAATTATAAAATGACTTCTTCTATTAATATTTACAAGTGCATTGAATTATTTGGATGGAAAATACTACATAATCTCTCTTTTTCCTCTAGTTTATACTACCCTGACACCTGGCTTCTTGAATATAGATTCTTTAATTAAAATCAGAATTAGCTCTTTACAAGCATCCACAGCACAGGATTTTGACGCCATTTCCAATTCCTAAATTTTCTCATAACCAACACCTTCATGCCTGTTTCCCCAACACTGACCCCCTGATTTCTTCCCCACATTTAGAAAACTTGGAATTTCACTATTATTATCTTAAGATATAGAGGTCCAATGTGATACCTTTTAAATTTTTCTTCATTCTTCTTCAAAGCTTGCTACAAATGAAAAACAAGTATACTCTATAGCACATTTAATAAAAAGCTTCTCAACAGTTTAATCCAGTGGTACTCCAGGGTTGCCAATATTAACATTAGAGGGTGTCTGAGGAAAGAAAGCAGTTGTCCACCAAAGCATCAACTTGGAAAAAATAGGGCTAGAGTCCAAACATTCCTAACTTCTCTTAATCGGGCACACCACCCTAATTATCTCCTAAAAATAACGCTTTGATCATGTAACTCCCTTACTGCAGAAACCAAGCAGCTTCCCTCTAAGTACAAGATGAAGTCCAAATTCCCTAGCTGCTTTCCAATCACAATGTGATCCAAGTGTATATTGCCAGCATTATTGTCAGCTGCTTCCCTGAATAAAGTTTTCAGTTCAACTAAATGGTTCCACTAACTGTTCGTGCAGTAAGTTTGGTGCTTCCTTTCCTCCATATTTCCAACTGCTGTCACTCTACAGGATACCTGCCTTTCTCCTCTCTGCTCCTACTTCTCCCACCTATTCTCTAAGATGTCACTGAATTGTCCCTTTTCTGTGACCACTTGTGAAATGATTCAACAGGTTCCTATAAAATTGGCATACTCTCATTTAGGTGGATAATCATGCAAGCAACTTTTAAGTCCTTTTTTTTTTTTTTTTTACTTTTTCTATGTTTCTACCTTCTGATCTAAATGACTTATAGAACAGATGACTCTTATTATTCTACATAGCCCTCCAATAATCTTTCATATTAAGTAATTAATAACCAGCTGTGGATGTTAGCTATGAACCATCCGTTCAGAGAAATGAGAGCTATAGACTATACTCGTATCCAGTACTATTGGTGTATGTGTGGGAAACATAGGTAAGTGGTATGTTTTATCACTAACATTGAAACTTCATTAAGTTTTAATTTCTACTGTAATGTGACTGTTGAACAAGCTCACTAAAGCCCATTCTGGTGTAAGGACTTGATAATTTTGTTGGTTCTACCTCAAAGATGGTGAATTTTCTAATCAGATACTTTGTGATAGTATAAACTTTAATCACGGACCACATGTTTTTAGACTTTCTTTAATCCATTCTTTTACTATGAATTTCATTCTTTCCTTGTTCATGATCTACTTGCGATGGCATTGTAAAAATCACATATTATTTCGATATAGAAAAACTTTTAACAATTTTCAGTTACAGTATTTAAATTATACATTTTAGGGTCTTTTCAATCTGAGATAATATGCTAGATGTAATTGCAGTCACTATAAAATACTGATTTGAAAACAAAATTAATCTATGCATTTATCCCTTTCTTCTGTACTATATAATTTTGTTATACCTACAAAAAGTGTATGATAATTTTCCCAGACCTTAATACATTTAGACTTAAGCACTGAATTTTGGTAAAAATTTAAATTAAAAAATGTCTTATGTTACTTTTCTTAGGTAATATTGAGATGTGACTAGAGAATACTGGTTGTAAATTTTTTAAAAGGTAGTATAAAAATGCAGAAGTAAATCTTTCTATGATCACTTTGAAATGTTGGCTAAAAATTACCTATCTAGAAACAGTAATACAAATTCAAAATCAAAGTCCTTCATTTAATCCTTTGAAAGTTTTTCTCAACTTAAATATTAATAATTCAAAGCTATTTTCTAAGTGGTAAAAGTAAAAATGATAGCTTAAAAAGCTATGAGTTCCAGTCCTGGTCAGGTGGCTCAGCTGGCTGGAGCATTGTCCCGTGCACAAGAAAGCTTACAGGTTCAGTCCTGATCAAGGCACATATCTAGGTTTCGAGTTTGATCCCTGGTCAGGGAGCATATAGGAGGCAACTGGTTGATGTTTCTCTGTTACACTGATCTCTCTCTCTCCCCATTCCTGTCTCTCTAAAATCAATAAAAACATATCCTTGGGTGAAGATTTAAAAGAAAGCTATGGGTTCCATATAACTGCACAACACAAGGGGTGAACTATAGATTTTAATAATAATTTATCAATAGTGTTGCATCAAATGTACCATACTAATGCAAGATGCTAATAGTAAAGGGAAATGACAGTGGAAAGAGAAAGAATACTCTGATAAACCGAAAACTGTTTTAAAAAAATAAAATCTTGCTTTTTAAAAAAACAACAGGTTCTAATTAATTTGTTTATATACACTTTATAAAACTGTTGTTTTCTCAGTGCATTTTATCCTATAATGTCTTTAAAGATGGAGCACACTACTTTTTTCTATCTTGTTACTTTACCCAGTTTGTCACTTTTTACTGTTAGCTGAGGTCCTGAAGTGCCCTTGTTCTCCAAGAGGAAATTCCTTATTTTATTCACAAATCTTTCTGAACTTAAGCATTTCACCATAAACAACTTCCCTTTACTCCAATTTAAACTAAGATGTTTTAATTATGAGTAAGTTAACATTAAACACCCTGGCTTTCAACATCTTCTGTCCTCCAGATATGATTAACCATGAAAACATTGCAAAGTAGAAAAGATGACAATAAAATTTATGTGCAAACATGCAATTCTATCCTGATTGGTATTAGTATGGTGTGTTTCAAAAAATTTTTTTCTACTCAGTTGTTAGATGATTCTGTTCATTCACTGCAAACAATACTTTGTACAATACTAACCAAAATATTTAGGGCAATTTTGACTTTATCTCAGCCTTGGGAAAGCTTTCAACTTTTCTTGCTGATCAAGGAACTATCCAAGAAAAAATACCTATTTCATAACGTAAATAGAATTTCTTCCCACTAATGACCAAACATGATTAAAATTTTTATAATGTGAGAGAAGAATTTACTTGCCCTGTCATCTTTGGCAAGTTATTTCTTTCTCAGCTTCGATTTTCTTGTTCTGTAATATAATGATAGCACAGAAAGATTAGTGAGATAATATTTTTAAAAAAAAACAACTGTCAGAAAAGCATAACATGTTATATAAACTGTAACTGCAGTATGTTTCTTTGGTCTCAGCAAGCTTGGTTATATTTACAGTTGTTGGTCCTTCTCACAGTTGGGTCCATATTTCTGCCCTCTAATGACGGGAAACTTGTTTGCTCCTCTGAGACTCCTAAGTCCTCCCCTTATTCACTCACCCTGCTTTTAGCAGAAGCCCTTTACTAGCTCGTGGAGAATAAGAAGGCCATTAACCTCTGATACTCCACAATTTTGTTGATACTCCACCTTCCTCTGCTCTTCTATTTTCCTCCTCCTCTAGAGGAAGTGGGATCTATTCTCCACCTCAGGCCAATTTGCCTTCCCACGGACTGTGCTTCATTTGATCTCTTCCAGGTCTAAGCCCACAGGGTCCCCCTCACTATCCTCTATCTCTCCTACTCCACAGACTTTCTGCTGCTACAAATCTGGTCAAATACCTACTAGATTTAAAAAAGCTTTTCTTAGACTCCTTTTCTCTACACCATGAATATTCTGTTTCTTGTTTTCTTTTGAGCTCCAAACTTCTTAAATGTTTAGTCTACATACACTCTTTGCCTCTGTATCCACACAGTGCCCTTTCTTCTTATTCCCTGGTAATATCTTTCAAGTTTCCCCTAAATCAGAAATGGTGCAGGTTAACTACACCTATTATTTGTACAGCTCTTCTTAATTCACAACATGTTTTCATATATTTTGTGTATCACAGTGGATTTTTAGTTTCATTCCTAGTCATATTTTATGTCCCCGCTCATGTTTTCCTCTTTTGTCACTATCTCAATTTATTTATATTGCCTTAATGTATTTATATATCCCTGAAATTTACCTGATACTTTTTAGACAACAGATGACGGATTTTTTAAAATTCCCAATTTTACGAATGTGGAAACTAATGTTCATTGAGAGACAGGATTTAAACTCAGATTTTCTGACCTCAAACTTAGTTTATTTCCATAATATCATGGCTAGCTTCTACAATAACTACTCTAACTGCTCTTTCTTTCTACCTTTTTACATTAGTGGTAATGGATATAATTCATACCATTATTTTTCATCTTTTCCTAACTAACCTAACATCTCCTGTTTCCAATTTATCTTGAATCTAACCATGAAAATTAGAACCATGACAATTCTCTTCTCAAATGTTTTATTACTTATAGTCTAAACTCTAAATTTCTTAACATAATGTCAAGTCCCTCTCTTAACAACTCCTGATTTATCTTTCCAATTTTATCAAGCTATCATTGGGCAAATGTTTATTATCTATTATCTGCCAGGCAATGTTCTAGGTGTTTAGAATACAGTGATAAATAAGGCACACAAGATCTCTCTTCCCTTAGAGTTAACATTGTCATTCTTTGTCCTCCATTATATTGAATGATTTGCAACCATCAAACTTGCTGAAACATTTGCTTTCTTTGTGGTTTTGCTCTATTAGTACTTCTTCCTTCAATGTTCAATTCAGATTGCCACACACACACACAAAGTCCTGATTCTGTCTCTTTCATATTGTCATATGTAGTTTTTTCACCTCCACATTAGCCATTGATTCACATAAACATGTAAAAATATGTTTCATATATCTTTCCTATTTATTTGCAAACAATATGAGGAAGAAAATCATATTGTACTCCTTCTTGTTTATATTTTCTGTGGTATCTTGCATGACACTTTGCAAAAAAACAGTCATTTAACAAATATTCACTTAACGTATGATAGTATGAATGAATTAAGAAGTAGAGAGAGATCTGTGATTTTTGTTAGGTAAGTGATTCACCTTAGTCATATCCCCTGAAATGATTTGCTCAAGGATTTTAGAAGTATGTTTTTAACCTGAACTTTTTTCTTTGTTATTTTTTAAAATTTATTTATTTATTAAATTTTTAAATCATGTTTATTCTATTACAGTTGTCTCAATTTTTACCCCTTTACCCCCCTCCACCCATTCCACCCCCACCCCCCACTCCCACAGTCAATTCCCACTCTGTTGTCCATGTCCATAGGTCACTCATACAAGTTCTTTGTCTAGTCCCATCCCCTTCTTTCCACCATTGTCCTCTTTCCCTGTCTTCTCTAGTCTCTTTCAATCTGCTCCATGTTTCCATGCCTGTGGTTTATTTTGTTCATTAGTTCATTTTGTTGAATAGATTCCACTTAGAGGTGAGATCATATGGTATTCGTCTTTCACCAACTGGCGTATTTCCCTTAGCATAATATTCTCCAGTTCCATCCATGTTGTCACAAAATGTAGGAGTTCCATAATTCTTTCTTTTCTTTTCTTTCTTTCTTTCCTTTTTTCTTTCTTTCATACAGATTGATTTTATTTTTTTATGTCAAAGTCAATTATAAAATATTAAAAAATTTAAAACCATTATAAAGTCTCAGTAATTAAAACAACAGTACACCAGCACAGAAATAATCAAGTAGATCAATGAAATATAATGAACATCCTAGAAACAAATGTATATATCTGTCTAACAATGTAATATATGATTAAATTGATATTCCATATCAATGGGTAAAATAAGGCTTATTCAACAAATAAGGTGCATGGACCACTAATACCTGAAATAAAACACATATAGAGCCCTACTTCACACATTATACAGGAAAGATCCAAGTGAGTTAAAAATCAATATGTAGAATCTAAGGAGTTTTAGGAGAAAATACCAACTAATATTTTTCTTACCCTGAAGTAAAATATTCAAACCCAGACGCTATAAAGTAAAATATTGACAATATGACTATATTAAACATTTAAGACTATATACTAATATACACATAAAAAAAGTTAAAGGACAAATAATAGAATGGGAAAGAATTTGTCACACATCTAAAAAAGGGTTAATAGTTGTTGTTGTTGTTCTTGTTGTTGTTTTAGGGGAAAAAATTCTACAAACTTTTAATTGATAAATGGATAAAGAATACCAAAAAGTCATTTAAAGCTTTTTTTTTAAATAATAGAAATAGGCAAGAAATATACAAAAACAGATTTAGTTTCAACAAATAATAAAGGAACAATTGAAATAACACACCTTTGTCACAATCAGATTAATAACTATTAAAAAATATTGGTAATATCAAGTATTGGCAACTCTGAAAGGAACTGGGTATTCATAGACTCTTTTTCTTCATCTTCTTAAAGCAGTCCCTTTGGCATATTTTGCAGTGCTGGTTTGGTGGCGGTGTATTCTTTTAGCTTTTTTTTTGTCTGGGGAACTCCTTATTTTGCCTTCCATTTTAATTGAGAGCCTTGCTGGATAGAGCAGTCTTGGTTGCAGGCTTTTGCTTTTCATTACTTGGAATATTTCTTGCCACTCCCTTTTGTCTTGCAGTGTTTCTGTTGAGAAGTCAGCTGCTAGCCCTACTGGGGCTCCCTTATATGTTACTACCTCTTTCTCCCTTGCTTGCTTTAGGATTCTGTTTATCTTTGATATTTACCATTTTAATGATGATGTGTCTTGGAGTGGGCCTCATTGGGTTCCTCTTGACTGAGGCCCTCTGTGCATCTTGGACTTGCGTGACTTTTTCTCTCCTCCAATTAGGGAAGATTTCCATCATGACTTTTTCAAACAGGTTCTCTAACTCTTCCTCCTCCTCTTCTCCTTCTGGTATTCCTATTATACGGATATTATTATGTTTCAGGTTGTCCTGCATTTCCCTAAATGCCTCTTCATTCCTTTGAGTCTTTTTGAACTTTTTTCTTTTTTAAATTAATGTACGATTTTTCATTTAAGTTTAGAGTCAAAAACTTACTACACGTTATGAAAAAAAGCTTCTCCTTATCGTCCCCATTATCATCTTTTTCCACTCCTTAGGCACAATTATTTTTCATTCCTTTAGCTAATTCTTTAATATTTACAGTTGTAACTATAAACAACATAAAGATGTTGCTAAATTTTTACTCTTCAATTTACATATTGTCTATTCACTTTGCACACTGAAATGTGAGGCTCCCCCTCTCTTTCTTCACTACATTCTCTCTCCTGCAGTGCAGACAGTTACAGTGACCATCTCCTTGGGTGTCCCATGTACATGACCACCTGTGTTATTATAAACACTATTCACAGCTAAAGCATATAATATGTTACAATATGTTTTCTTTACCTCAATTTCCCTGGTGAAAGTAATTGCCTAATATGTCTATTTGCTTGGCTTTCTATGTACTTACTAATTAAATCTAAGATGGGTAAACACCATCTTAATCCATTCAAACTCACTCAGTATAATATTAATTTGGTCTCATTGAATAGCTCTCTCCTAGGGCTTTTTGATTTATATTTTAGAGTCACTCTCTAAGCCTGACATATCATTGTTTTCATGGATCTTTTCTACCTGGTATTGCCTCTCCTGTCCCTCAAGTGGGACACCATTTCCTGGATCCCCTGCCTTCCTCTTAGTTTACTCCCTTATTTGAGTGGAGCCCATTCTCTAGGTGTTACCTAAGAATGGGTTCAGAAAAATAAAATATTTTGGGACTTGGTACATCTCAAAATATCTTTGATTTGTCTTCATACTAACTTATAGTTTGTCTGGAGAAGAATTCTAGGATGAAAATAACATTTCCTCAGAATTTTGAAGGTGTTAATTCATTGTCTTCTAGCTCCCAGCATTACTATTGAGAAATTTCATGCCATTCTGAATCTTGATTTTTTTCTGTAGAAATCTCTTCTTTCTATACTCTTTATCTCCAGAGTTCTAACATTTCACAATGATATATCTTAGTATAAGATTATTATTATCTCTGGTGCTGTCTGTTTTGTTTTGTTTTGTCTTGTTGTTGTTTTTTTTAACTCTAAAAATTCATACTCCTTTAAGAGGGAAGTATTAAGTTATTTCACTGGTAATTTTCTCTTCTCTATTTTCTCAGTTCTTTCCCTGTAGAACTCCTGTCATACAGATGTTGGACCACCTGAACATGTCCACTATTTTCTTATCTTTTATACTCTATTTTTCCATTTTTACTCCACTTTTGGAAGAAGATTCCTTCTAACTCATCTGCCAACTCTTCCACTGAATTTTTCATTTCCATAATTCTGTATTTAATTTCTAAGGACTCTTTTATTCCAAAACATTCTTTAAAAAAAAATAACAATCTTTTCTTGCTTTGTAAATGTAATTGCATACTATAAGTATATTAATAATAGTTTTTTTTAAGTTTTATTCTCTTTCAGAGTCTTTGTTTACTCTCATTGCCTTTTCCCTGATTATTTGTTTTAGTCTCTCTTATATTAGAATCAGATTCTGGTGATCCCTTGTCTGGCTACTCTCACTAGGAATGCACACTGAAAACTGATTAGATGAGTGTGTGGCTAGTTTTTGTTTGCCAAGGACATCACTGTATGGAGATCTGTCTTTCCTTTTCTTTGTGGAGCCCTCAGTGTCAATCTTTCCCAATCTTTCTTCTCGGGCTAGTCAAACTCCCTGGCTTAAGAAAAGACATCCAATCACCTGCCTGAATGTGTGTGTGCATGTGTCCTCAGTGGCTTTCCAGCCCACAAAAGAGCAAGAGATACTGGAAATGCTAGCCCTCGGTATGTGAGCCCAATCCCCATTTTTAGTATTGTATCCTTAGTGTATCTTTCTCCAGGAAAGCATTCTCTCCAGTCATTTGCAGTGGTGCATAGTTGACCTGTGACATGGAATAGGAGAAGAAATCTGGAGGTCCAACTCCTAAACAACGACACTTGCGGCAGAACTTCCAGATGTATCTGCTAATGTCCATTCATGGATCTTTATTTGAAAAATTTGCCAAAATATCAGACTATTTCTCAGCTTTTCCCACAGTTGGCTTAAAAGTTAGCTTTCTCAACTTCCATATTTTTGTTGCTGTTGTCTCTTTTCTTGTTTATTTTGTCTTTGTAGGTTTGATCTTTCAATTTAAAAAAAAATTACTATCCTTTGAGTGAAATAAATGAGCTAAATGCTAATGGGTAATCTGCCATCTTTAATAAAATATCCTAGGGTATCTATTCACAGTAGAAAAAAATCCAGATTATTTTTTAATGATAAATATTATTTAACATTTGTTTCCATAAAAACAGAACTTAAAGAAATGTATAGTTATTCTTGTAATCCATATGTTCCCTGGGAGAAGAGGGGATAAATCTGCTAGGCAGCTACCATAAACGAGTATGAATTCAATAAAAGGAAACAATTTTTAAAATTTTTTAAGGAATCATAAACAATTTTCTTAACCTTAAATTTTTGTTAATAGTTTAAAATATATCTTGAATCTTGTTTTACTTAATGTGTTTTTTGTTCAGCTGGGCCTTCTGGGTCTACATACGGCTTTTCAGCTGGCCGGCATTGCTATTCTAAAATATATACCTTTGCCTGCGAGGTTCCTGCAGGTTAGTTTTTGCTGCTGAGGAAACTGCCATTACTAGCACTGAATTTCAATGACTTCCTGCAGGCAAACACCTGGAGGCAATTACCTGTACTTGTCTGCCAGCAGACACAAATATGCTTTAGGATAGGAAAGATGCATGTCTAATTTTTTTAAAAATGAGTCCAGCTCCTTTGTGTAATATTTTACTTGTGCCTGAATAAAATGCTAGGTTATCTAGCCTAGGAATTTATTCTCTAACCTAATACATGTTGATCAACTCATATTTTCAGCACAGAATTTTCAAACATTAGAGATTTTCTATTACCCTTACCCTCTGTCTGGTGTTAGAGATATTTTGCTCTCTTGTAGGTTATGGGTGAGGAAAAAAATCAATAGCATACATTTTAATGTAAAATGACAACACTTTGACTTGAGATTGTTTAGTAACAGACTTCCCAGTCTGTTGAAAGAAGATCAGGGTTCAGAAGAAAGTTAGAGAACATGTAAAATTTATTACACTTTATTTTACTATACATGTGAATTTAGTCTTATTTTATATATCTAGAGACGGTCTCTAGAGACAATCCTGTTGATGACCATTACTTTAGATAAACCATAAAAGTTTTGCACTTAAATTTAAATGTAGATTTAAATTGTACCTTTAGAGGTATCAAAACAATCATCAAAATACTTTTTATTTATTTTTATTTCTTTATTTTTATTATTGACACTATTAGAGATGTCCCCATTTTCCCTCACTTTGCCTCCCTCTTCCCAGCCCCCACCTCTCTTCCCTCTCTCCATCACCACACTGATGTCTGCACCCCTGGGTTATGCTAATTTCTTCACCCTCTTTCTCAGTCCCCCCTCCCCTCCACTCTGAGAGCTCTCAGACTGTTCCATATCTCCATGTCTCTGTTTCTGTTTTGTCAGTTTATTTCGTTAATTATTATGGAGTCCACATTTAAGTGAAATCATATGGTATTTGTCTTTCTCTGACTGGTGTATTTCACTTAGCATAATAATCTCCAGGTCTATCCATGCTGTTGCAAAAGGTAAAGGTTCCTTCTTTTTATGGCCACATAGTATTCAATTGTATAAATGTATCAGTTTTTTAATCCACTTATCTACTCATGGGCACTTGGGATGTTTCCAGACCTTGGTTATTGTTAATAACACTGTTTTGTCACTAATCATCAGAGAAATGCAAATTAAAACCACAATGAGATATCTCCTCATGCCTGTCAGAATGACTACTATCAATAAATCAACATACACATGCTGGCAAGGTTGTGGAGAAAAGAGAACCCTAGCGCATTATTGGTGGGAGGGCAGACTGGTGCAGCCACTGTGGGAATTAGTATGGAGTTTTCTCAAAAATTAAAAAAGGAACTATCTTTTGATCCAGTGATCACACTTTTGAGAATATATCCTAAAATTCTCAAAACACTAATCAGAAAGAATATATGTACCCCTATGTTCATAGCAGTGCTATTTACTACAAAATACTTTTTAAAGACTATGTGTACTAGAAATAATTACTAAGTGTATTTTTATGATTTTATAGATGAATGCAGTCAAGGTAGATATAATAAAATATATAAATATATAATTATAAAATAATAAAATATAATAAAGTTATATTTTATATGTATTTTGGTGTTTAAAAAAGTCCTTACTTTTTTCTATTTAAAAGCATAGCTTCCTTATGTTATATAAATACCTAGCGTATTTTCCAAATTTCTACTGTACACATTAATGCACAATGTTTAAGCTTGTTTACCACAGGGCCTTCTTAGAGCTCTCATCAAAATATATTGTTGGAAAGCAATTGTATTTTCTCATAGTTTTAGTCTTATAATTAGCTATTGCAATTTTCAAACAAGGACTGATGTTAAAATAAATAAAGGATATGACTAACGATAGACTGTAAAAATGAAATTATGACTACAACTCACTTTAATGATTTAAAATACTACATACAATAGGTTGTTCCAAGCCCTGCAGAACTTTAGAACTGGCAAGAAACTTAAAGATCATCAACTGTAACAGCTGGGTTTCAAAAGTGAGGAAACGGAGACCAAGATTTAGTTACTTTCTTGGGTCACACAGCTAGTTGTCCACTTCCCACTTGGTGTTCTATCAATCTTCATGTTGCCTCCTAAATTCAAGAACCGCTGACCCTTTACTTAAAGTTCCTTTTTTTCAGTGTCTGGGCTGATGTCCCAATGCTGAAATAACTTCAGTCTTTTCCACCCCTCCATCAGAGTCTATTCTTAAACAAATTTGATGAAGCATTGACTGATCCTACTTTCCACTGAATTTCTTGGGAATTCACACTTTCAGATGGTACCCATTACTTTTGAGGATGTATTACCATCACTAAAATACCTGCCTCATTCCTTACTAGTCTGCTTTTTCCTTGAAGAAAGTCTCTATATCCAATTTATTATGATTATTTTTATATGTCTTAAAACTACTCACAAATATTAGGGCATTCAGTAAAACTTGCTGAATAAGTGGCTTCAAACTGTTTCCAAACTTCTCTGCCAGATTGCATTGTAGGAATAACTCAGTGTTAAGGTGCTTGCAGTACAAAGGATAACCATCTGAAAAATTCTCCAGTTTTTTTTATTGTTCTTTTGTTTGGTGGTCTCATGTATTTGCATTCCCGTAATCTTGTTAGCATGACAGGTTAAATAGAATAGATGTATTATTTCCTATTAGAAAACTCGTAATGACATTTATTATATGAAATGGTATATAATGTCTTAATCAATAGTAAGTTACTCCATTTTTCTCTTCAGGTGCCCTAAGGTTACCTACTGCCCAAACAGGATTCAGCACTAGCTATCTCTCCTGCTACTGGCTTGAACTAACTCCTTAAAACTCTCTCTCTCATTTGATCTTATGAGTCACTGCAGAAGTATACCCTTGGTGGAATGGGCTATCCTTGATTCAGTTTTATCTCCATACCTTCCAGTGACTTTTGTGCTACAAATGTTTATATGGATGGGCATGGGGTTTCTCAAATCCTAGAGCAGAGGCCATAGGCTATAAAAACCACTCTCTAGCCCATCAGCTTTCTCTGAATTACCACTCTATTACTACTAGATGAAAATAAAGCCCTCTAAGTGATCAGCTAGCACTGTGCAGCCTTAACAGATTGGTAAAAATCCCCAATCATATGACTGCCTCTCTACACCACAGATTGCTAGACCTCTAAGCTACTGAAATAAAACATGGAGAAAATTTGAACTTTTTCTTTGTCTTTTACTTTGAGTTTAAAAGTCTTAAATAGGGACTTGTGTCACCTTTTTTTTTTTTTGCATTAAAAACACCCCAAAATTTATTAGATTAAAATAACATTTATTTAGCCCACAATTATGCAGGTTAGTAATTTGGATGAGCTCAACTAGTTTCTTCTTCTGGTCTTGGCTGAATTCACTTTCATGTATAGTCAGCTGATGGGTTGGCTGGGGACAGTTCATCTAGGATGACCTTATCTGTAATACTTCATTGCTTCACATGGTCTTTCATGCTCTAGAGGACTAGCCTGATCTTGATTTGGTGGCTCTGCTGAATTCAAGAGAAAGAACCAAAATACACAAGACCTCTTGAGGCCTTTGCTTGGAATTGGAAAATGACTCTGTATGTTTTGCTTGTTAAAGCAATTCATAAGGCCAGAATAAATTGAAGGGTAGATAAACTCCAAGTCTTAATAGGAAAAGTTGCAAAGTCAAACAACAAGAAGGTATATATTCAGTAAGAGAAATAATCACTCCCTGTTTTTTTATATACTCTTGTAAAACACCCCACAAAGCTTCAAGCAAAACCCATCTAGACTACCAATATTGGACAGATAAAAATTTTCCTCCATAGGGAATAGCTAATAAGAAATACCACCAAGTCATCCAACATAGGAAAATACTTGATCGTTCAGCAAAAGGGATGAACTTGAGACAATAAATTAAATCTCTCTTCTTTACTAACTTCTTTATTTACTGCAAGAAACAAAAAGCTATTTAAAACTCTTTGATCCCTATTTTAAATATGGTATGAAGTTCATCACATCTATTAAAATAAGAGCAGGTAGTAATAAAAAGGGAAGTCTGATATTAGGAAAAATAGAATTAAAGTGTTTTAGTGTTTTTACATTTTCCTGAAAGAAAATAAAAATCATAAATTAGCACTAGACTTGGAAATGTCAGGAATGCTTGCTCTAATTTCTAGGCCTATCATTAAAAGACTAATCAATGAGTATATCGCTTCCAAACTAATAAGAATAAATCAAAGAGTGCAAACAATCAGTCCAAAAGAAATAAAAAAAGGCATAAAAACGTCAAGTAGATGGGACAAGTAATATGCATTCAATAAGATGGTAGATTTAAAAGAATATTAGTAATTACATCAAATGGAGATGGAATTTGTGATCCAATTAAAAGATAAAGATGTTAGACTGAATAAAAACATAACACTCAGCTACTTAGATAAAACACTTCTAAAACATGAGGGTATATAATGGTTGAAGATAAGATAATAGAAAAAGATATACCACATAAACTGCCAAACCCAAAAGCTAGTGTCACTAGATCTATATCAGCCAAACGAGACTTAAAGACCAAGTCTAATCTCTTTATCAGAGATAAAGTGGTACACCATAATGATAAAATTTTAATTAACAAGGAAGATACAAAAAAAATTTAAACTTACATATATACAGTGTTGCCCCCAAATGTGTAAAGCACAATTAGCAAAAGCATAAGAAAAAAAAGGCAAATCTTAATCTTTCATCATACTCAGAAATTTTGGCATGTTTCTCAATATCTACTAGAACAAGCATGAATATAGAAAGTTTGTACTATATAATTTAAGAATTTGCACTGAAGAACACATATGAAACAATGAATCAAAGGACTGTAGAACACACATTCACTTTAAATGCATGTAGGACATTAGCAAAACTTGAAAATATAGTAATTTTGAAATTATAATGAAATCATATAATGATTATTTTCTGACTCAGTGCACTTAAATGGTAACACAACCCACCCAACAAGATAAATAGAAAAAAAATTGTGTTTGGAAACTAAGAAATTAAATACAAATCTGTATAACACATGGATCGAAGAAGATATAATAAAAATTAGAAAGTTAATAGAATAAATTGTATTAGACATGGAAGGTCAAGACAGAGATGTAGGTAAATTGAGTACATGCATCTTTTCACAATCACATCCACATTACAACTAAACTACAGAACAAGCATCATTCAGAACTGCCTGAAACAAAGCTGAACAGAGGTCCTAAAACTAAGGAAGGTAAGAGGGGCAGAGACACCAAATTGGCTAGTCCCACACCGACATATTTCATATAAAAATCTGGAGAATGTCTCAGTTGCAGAGGTCCCCCTGAGAAGCAAAGAATCCAAGCCCCCACCAGGCCACTAGCCCAGGTTTCCAGTGTCAGAAGTCTGGCTGTGAAAACCAGTGGGGATTGAGGCCGAGTGAGACAGAGGGCTTCTGGAGTCTCAGGCATTCCTATTAAAGGGCCTGCACAGACATTCAAAACTCACTTGCTCTGAGCCCCAGTACTGGGACAGTAGTTAGAAAGGCATGCCAGGGACCCATAGGAAGAACTGAATTGTCTGGCTTTGGAGTGAGAGTTGGAGGGACAGCTGTCTCCTAGACAGAAGTGCTGCCAGAGACCATTGCTCCTTAGCTGAACCCGCCCCACACACAACAAACAGGTGGGAACCATACCTGAGTCTCCATCAACCTAGCTCACACTATTCGCCCAGCCCTGCTTATTTCCTGAGGCCCCGCCCCACCTAACTTGCAGACCTACCCAAGCTGTTCCTACTGGCTTTTCCATACCAATAGCCTGTCTTGGTTCATGTTATGGTCTTTCTCAAAATCTCTGAAAGGTTCACAAACTCCAAACAAGAAGCATCTGACCTCCATACATCCTGTAACTCTTGCTAAGTGCCCCCAGACTTGGTACTAAGTAGCTGGTTTTGATTCACAGCATGGCCTCTCTTGGGCACCTCCAAGCGCAAGCAGTAGCAAAATGCTGGGTGTTCTGTAGCTCCTGCCAATTGACACCAGGAAGGGCACAGGTGGTAGCTGATCCAGGCCTGCACTTCCCTGGAGGCTTCAGAGCCAATGCACCTGGTAATCAGCTCCAGACCATGACAGAGCCCCACCCAACCACCTCCATGAGCAACGCATTCAAGGAGTAGACTCATCAGGCACCAGAGCCCCTCTAAAGAGAGTTCTCTGTGGGGTCAGCCTCCTCATAGTGGCTCTCTGCTGTAGTGGTGGCCAGTCTTCCCAGTCCATCAGCCCGATACAAGTCACTCCCATGGATGTACCAACAGCAACTGAGGCTCAATTACAAGAGGAGGGTGCACACAGTCCCCAAAAGGGTGGGAGGACACCTGGAACACCTAGTTCAGGTGACTGGGGAGGCTGTACCACTGGGCCCTACAGGGCACCTACTACATAAGGCTACTTCACCAAGAGACACATAGCAGGGCTATCTAAAACACAGAAAAAAACACAGGGAGGCAACCAAAATGGGAAGACAAAAAAAATATATTACAAATGAAGGAACTGAAAAAAGCTCCAGGAAAAGAACTGAGTAAAATGGAGATAAGCAATAATAGATGCAGAGTCAAAGCACTTGTTATGAGGATGCTCAATGAACTAGTAGATGAACTTAGTGAGAACTTCAACAAAGAGATAAAAATGTAAAAATGGAGATAGGAAACATAAAAAGGACCAGTAAGAAATGAGGAATACAATACCTAAAATGCAGAATACATTATAAGATATCAATAGTAGAGTAGATGAAGCAGAGAATTAAAATCAGCAATTTGGAAGATAAGAAAGCATAAAACACTCCATCAGAAATTTTTTTAAAAATCCAAAAAAAATGAGGATAATATAGGGACCTCTAGGACAAATTCATAAATACTAACTTTCACATCATGAGGATGGTGGAAAGAGAAAAGAAAGAGCAAGAAATTAAAAACCTATTTGAAAAAAATAATGACATAAAAATTTCCTAACCTGGTAAAGGAAGTAGACATGCTAGGAGCACAGAGAGTCCCAAACAAGATGAACCCAAAGAGGCCCACACCAAGACACATCATAATTAAAATGCAAAAGATTAAAGACAAAGAGGAAATTTTAAAAGCATCAAGAGAAAAATAGTTACCTACAAGGGAGCTTTCAGAAGACTGTCAGTCTTTTTCCCAACCGAAACTTTGCAGACCAGAAGGAGTTGATACAAAATATTCAAAGTGATGAAAAGCAAGGACCTACAACCCAAATTAATCTATCCAACAAAGCTATCAATTAGATTTGAAGGACATGTAAAGTGCTTTCCAGACAAGAAAAAGCTAAAAACGTTTACCTCAATCAAACCAGTATTACCAAAAAAACCCCCCCAAAACAAAAACAATACAACTTAAGGTGTCTTCTTTAAGGAGAAGGAAAAAACCCATTAAAAATATGAATAATAAAATGGCAATAAATACATATCTATCAGCAATTACTTTAAATGCAAATGGATTAAATAGTTCAATTGAAAGATATACAGTGACTTAAGGGATAACAAAACAAGACTCTTAAATATGTTGTCTACAAAAGACTCATTTCAGATCAAAAGACACACAAATACTGAAAATAAAGGGCTAATAAAAGATATTTCATGAAAATGGAAACAAACAAAATGCTGGGGTAACCATACTTAGACCAGACAAAATAGACTTTAAAACAAAGGACAACAAAGGACCCAGCAATTCCATTTCTGGGTATTTATTTGAAGAAACCCAAAACACTAAAATGAAAAGACATATGCATCCATATGTTCATTGCAGCAGTATTTACAATGGCCAAGATATGGAAGCAACCTAAGTGCCCATCAATGGAAGAATGGTAAAGAAGAAATGGTGCATATACACGTATACAATGGAATATTACTCAGCCATTAACAAAAGAATGAAATCTTGTCATCTGCAACAACATGGATGGACCTGGAGAGTACTGAGCTGAGTGAAATAAGGCAGAGAAAGACAATACCATGATTTCACTTATGCAGGGAATCTGAAAAACAAAATAAATGAGCAAGCGCAGATACAAAGAACACTTTGATAGCTGCTAGAGGGGAGGGGTTTGGGGGGATGAATGAAAAAGTGAAGGATTAAGAAGTACCAATTGGTTGTTACAGAATAGACATAGAGATGGAAAGTACCACATAGGGAACATAGTAATATTCTAAAAACTATGTGTGGTGTCAGATGGGTACTAGATTTATCAGGGTGATTGCTTCATGGGTTATATAAGTGTCTAATCACTGGGTTGTATTTCTGAAAGTAATATTATATGTCAACTGTAATTAAAAATTAAAAATTATTATAAGTAAAAAATACAATATGTTAAACTTGTGGGATGCAATCAATGCTATATTTAGAAAGATTTTTATGGCTTTAAGTATATTAATTAGAAATGAAGAAAGGCTGAAATCAGTGACCTAAATATCTACCTTAAGATTTTAGAAAAAAGAACAGTAAGTTAAACTGAAAAAATAAGAAAAGGGGGTGGAGATGGGCAATTGTAAAGTCACAGTGGTCATGAAGAAGTGTGTTTTGGTAATTGTAAACACAGTGACTGGCCAGATTACTAATCTTCCCTTTCTCCAGTGAAGAAAACACTCTGTTGACTGACTCTAGAGTTGGAAGATCTGTCATTTAAAGAACCTTTCCTTAAGGAAGCTCTTTTTTGTTTAACCTCTGGTAGAAAAATAAGAATCTTCTCTTGTGGATATAGGTCCATGTGGCGAGACTAGCCAACACTACTGATATCTCCCAGTCTGCCAAGATGTGCCAGGATATCTAACTGAAAATGAATAATGAGGGAATATGAACATTTCTTCCCCCCCGCCCGCAAAAGAAAGATTGGGGTTGAGTTTTGTCCCAAAGGGAAATAAAAGGCTTTGGATCCCAGTATGTTCAATGTGATACTGGACCATTTGTTATTTCTCACCTTCAGGATTTCATAACTATTCATTAATGGCCTAAATCCCACAGGTCACTGTAGACACCCAAAGTTTCAAATTGCTGGATAGAGGCTTGCCCTCCTCTGAGCCTCTCTAAATGGAGATGCACTGCAAGAGATGAACTCACACCAACATGGCCTGATTTAGGGAAAGCCTGGAAGTGGAAGTGGAAGTGGAGAGCGCACAGCAAGCAGTTCACCCCATGATCACAGGGCACCATAAACCCCATAGAGTTTCCCTGGAAGTGTTTCTGTTCCCCCCTGTCTTTATCTGTTCAGTACAACTCTTTCACCCAATCTCTAGATCCTCTCCCTAGAGTTTCCAGGATAATTGCTTTGAAAAAAGGTATTGTTAATTCTCTAATGTCAATGGGCCTTTATTTTCAGAGGCTTTTTATATTGAATCAAATCTTTTGCTAAAAGAAGTTAAAGGAAATAACATAAATGAAAGAACAGACATAAATTTCAGAAAACAAACACACTAAAAAGAAAACCAATAAAGCTAAAAGTTTTTTGATCTAGAATGAAAGAGAGAATTTTACCCTTTGTGACGGCATGGATGAACCTGGAGAACATCATGCTAAGTGAAATAAGCCAGTCAGAGAAAGACAAATACCGTAAGATTTCACTCGTATTTGGAATCTAATAAACAAACTGATGCAACAAGCAAAATAAAGACAGACTCATAGATGAAGAGTAGGTTGACAGCTACGGCGGGTAGTTAGGGGGTAGAAGGATCAGCGCAAAAAGGAAAAAGGACTCATGGACATAGACAGCAGTGGTAATTATAGGGGGGAAGGGTGTATAAAGGGGATAAACGGTAATGGAAAAATAAAATTAAAAAGTTTTTTAAAAGAATAAAAGAGAGAAGGCAGAAATAAACAATGCCAGGGATAAAAAGAAGAAAATAATAATCTACTCTTGAAAAATGACAATGGTCATGAGAATATTAAGAAAAATATTGTCCTAATGCTTTTGAAAATGCAGATGAAATAGATAAATGCCTACAGAAAATTTGAAAGACACAAGATAAAAAACATCTTTGAAGTCCTTTTTCTATTAAAGAAATTAAATCAGTAATTAGAAACCTTCCCATAAAGAAAATTCCCAATCTTTTAAGAAAAAATTAACACAAATTTTTACCAAACTTAAAAAGAAGAGAAAAAGAAAGAATGAATATTCCTCATTTTAAGAGGCCAAAACAACCTTGATTCAAAGGAAGGAAGGAAGGAAGGAAGGAAGGAAGGAAGGAAGGAAGGAAGGAAGGAAGGAAGGAAGGAAGGAAGGAAGGAAGGAAATATAAGCCTAATTTATAGGCCTATCTTACTTACCCACATAAAGAAATATAAATTCATCTTTAAAGAAACTACAGATTGACTTGAAGTAGGTTACATACTTTACAAATATGCAGCAAGAAAAAAACAACAAAAAGAAAAGCTGCTCAATAAGAAAATTCTGGAAAAATAAAAGAAGTAAATATTAGACATAAAGCAGAAAGGAGAAAACAAGATAGCAGGCAGTGAGAGGGGGAAGTTAGGAGGTGGAAGTATCGAGCAAAAAGGAAAAAGGACTTGTGGACATGGACAATAGTGTGGTGATTGCTGGAGGTAGGGGGGTATAGGGGAACAAAAAGATAATGTAAAAAAATACAATAAAGATTAAATTAAAATAAGAAAAAAAAAGATGACAGAAACAGGTGAAAATTTATAAGTATTAAAATAAAAAGGTAAATGAATTAAACTACAGTCTAAAAAAACCCCAAACATTGTCAAATTAGATAAAAGACAAAATCTAATCTTTTTCTCTTTACAATACACTAAAGTATAATGATTCATTAAGGGTAAAAATAAGGAAATAGGTAAACATATGCCAGGCAAAGATCAATTTAAAGAATACTATTTGGCAATTTAAAAAAAGGCATGAAATACTGATAATGCTACAATATGGATAAACTTCCAATACATTTTATTCTGTGAAAGAAGCATACATATTGTATGATCCCATTTATACAAAATATCCAAAAAAAGGGCAAATTATTAGAGACAAAAAGTACATTCAGTGTTGCTTAAGTCTGGAAATAAGGATGAAGAATGGTGACATGAGCTTTCTTTTTAGGATGATGGAAATATTTTAAAGTCAGATTTTGGTGATGATTACACCACTCTTTAAATGTACAAAAAGTACTTTTTGTACAATTAAAACAGATTAATTTAATGATATATAATTATTTCTCAATAAAACAGTTTTATAAATATTAATTTAAGATGATAAGCATAAGGTTGGATCCAAATAGATTATTTTATACTGATATGATAAAACTTTTTTTTTATGTTATGCTGGTCTTATTTCAGAATATATAAAACTCTCCACACATTCATAGCATACATTTATGTATATACACATGTGCATAAAATTTAGATTATAATATTGAATTATTTGGTTTGGGCGGGATGGTGTACTTTGAACACAAAATGTTCTTGATCTGAACTGTCCCCATCAGTGATAAAAATTATAGCAAGAATGAAAAGAATTTACTTTTCTCTGTGACTCCTCTAAAGTAGCAAAACTGTTTTAAGCTTCTCTGGTTTTCTTGAGGAACATCCTTCAAACAACCATCTTGTTGAAATTTTAAAGCCATTCTCTTCCACAGATGACATTATTTTTCATTGTTTGTTTCCCCATTCCTGCTTGGTGTTGATAATGGAGAGTAACGGTTGAAGTTAATGTCTGGGTAACTAGAATACTCCGATTTCATCTTAGCATTTTGACGTGGAAATGTGCAGAAGAAAACATTAGCTAAAAGACTGCCAATCTGTTCCTGTGACATTGTGATGGAATGATTCATCTTCTGTTTCAGGAGCGGTATTGCCTGGGTGCAAATATTTGGCAGACAGAGTGCAATTTTCATCATATCAGGCAAAATGGACTGATATAAATGTTAGGCTTCTGCTTCTTCAAGTACCTTTTTTGAATCCTTTTACTCTTCCCTCACTTATTGCCTTCAGCATTTCCCCTGGTCTCCGGCAAAGTCGGGGGCAGAGTGGGCTAGAGACGCCTGAGGGAGACTCGGGAAGGAGGCTTTGGGGAGAGAACTGAGGGAGTAGCTGGTGGGATCTCGGTGCTGATAAAACTTTTTTAAAGTCACAAACTTTTGTATGTTAAATAGCCTTGCATAACATGTACACATAAAGATTATAAGAAATATTTGACCTTTAGTCAAGAGGGAGGCATAAGTAAACACACTTCTCCTCCTTGCACAATTGCAAAAAAAATTACAACCAGGCCTCAAAACAACACCCAAACTGTCAGAAAACTGAACTGTATGGAAGTCTGACAACCAAGGATTTGAAGAAGCCACACATCCAGATGGGTAGCAGGGGTTGGGAAAAGGCATGGAGAGACGGTGTGGTTGGAGAGGCAGCAGAACAGGCAGTCCCACATTCATGCATGGTAGATAAATATCGGGAGGGATACCTCAGGAGTGAAGGATCCCAGCCCCAGGCCAGAACACATAGTCCAGGGTTCCAGTGCCAGGAAGATCAATCCCCATAACTTCTGCCTGTAAAAACCAGTGGGGAATGGGGCAGTGGAAGAAAGCTGGATTTTTAGGAGATTCCATTTAAAGAGCGACTTAGAACTTACACAGGCCCACTCCCTCTGGGATTCAGCATAAGGGCAACTGTTGGAATGGCACCAGTCACACAGAGGGAGTAAGCGAAGTGATTGGAAACAGGGCAAGTGCTAGGCAAAACTCCAGAAGGTGGTGATGGCATTGTCCCTTCTCTGAGCTCTTCCCTCCCGCAGAGCCATGAAGTAGTGAATTGGGTTGTCCTGCCCTGGCAATTATCTAAGGCTCTGCCCCACACAATTTACAGGTGCCTTTTCTACAATAGGCCATGCTACTAAGATAGGGAGTCAAAGCAGTTCTACACAATACACAGAAACAAATACAGAGAGTCTGCCAAACTGAGGATAAAAAGAAATATGGCCCAAATGAAAGAACAGGACAAAATCCCAGAAAAAGAATTAAGTGAAATGGAGATAATCAACCTAAAAGATGCAGAGTTAAAAACACTGGTTGTCAGGATGCTCAAAGAACTCATTGAGTATAGTAACAGCATAAAAAAAGACCCAGGCAGAACAGAAGGTTAAATTAAGGGAAATAAAGAAAAATTTACAGAGAACCAACAATGGAGGGGATGATGCTGAGATTCAATTCGACAATTTGGAACATAAGGAAGGAACAAGCATTCGACCAGAACAGCAAGAAGAAAAAGGAATTAAAAAAAAAAAAAACAAGGATAGTATAAGGAGCCTCTGGGACTTCTCCAAATGAACCAATATCTAAATCATAGGGATGCCTGAAGATGAAGAGGAAGAGCAAGAAATTGAAACTTATTTGAAACAATGATGAAAGAAAACTTCCTTAATTTGGTGGAGGAAATAGACATACAAGTCCAGGAAGTGCAGAGAGTTCCGAACAAGTTGGGACCATAAAGGACCATACCAAGACACATCATAACTAAAATGCCAAAGGTTAAAGGTAAAGAGAGAGTCTTAAATGCAGCAAGAGAAAAGTAGTTACCTCCAGAGGCATTCCCAAAAGACTGCCAGCTGATTTCTCAAAAGAAACTTTGCAGGCTAGAAGAGTCTGACAAGTATTCAAAGTGATGAAAAGCAAGAACCTACAATCTAGATTACTCTCTCCAGCAGTTATCAGTTAGAATGGAAGGGCAGATAAAGTGCTTCCCAGACAAGGTCAAACTAAAGGAGTTCACCATCACCAAGAAATCTTATATGAAATGTTAAAGGGATTTATTTAAGAAATAAAAGATCAAAACTATGAACATTAAATATAATGGTAATAAATTCACAACTATCAACAAATGAATCTAAAAAACAAACTAAGCAAACAAGCAGAACAGGAACAGAATAATAGATACGGAAGTCATTGGGAGGGTTATTAGCTGGGAGGAAGAATAGGAAGAATGGGGGAAAAGGTACAGGGATTAAGAAGTACAAATTGGTAAGTACAAAATAGACATGGGGATGTTAAGAACAGTATAGGAAATGAAGAAGCCAAAGAACTTATAAGCATGACCCATGGACATGAACTGGGGCGGGGGATTGCTGGAGGGAATTGGGGATACTGTGCAAAGGGCAGCAAGGGGGAATAATTGGGATGGTTGTTATAGCATAATCAATAAAATATATTTTAAAAAAGAAACAGGAAATAATTGTTAAACATGGAAGTATAATAATAAATCAAGAGAATAGAAAATTGATCAATACAAGAGACAGTATCTTAAATAGTCTAATAAAATTGATATATATCTGACAAAGTCAATTAAGAAAAACAAGAACAAAGCTAAAATAATTAAAATTTGTAATGATAAAGAATATTTAGCCACAGATTAAAAAGAGATTTAATTAAAACTTGGGCGTGAATACTCCCTCTCAGTTTTCTATAAAGTGATATGGATGCATCCTGAAGAATGATCTACAGTAGTCTACAAATATATATTGGAAAACCTATTTTTGTGTTTTTATGTGAAAAATTAAAAATAAACTTTCCTAATACTGAAGCTAATACTTTAGAGTTGTTCTGTAATCAGGCTGTAGGCCAGGCCTGTGTTTCCTTGGCAGGTCGGGGGAGTTGAAAATTTCGTGATGTGAGTATTGACATTGTTGCCCTTGGTTTTTCTTCACTTTCAGTGTATTGGACTATATTTGTTAATAAATACTTAGCTAAGTGATATTCAGACTGGATTATTTAAAATAACTGAATATAATTCTCCGGAATGAGATGAGGAATGATCATGAATATCCTTTGTTTTCCACAGAGATTCTCCAGTTAGCTATTGGCAAAGTATTTAAAATAATTATGTTTTAAAACCTTCCTACTGAGCTAAATAAGTCTTTTTAAAATGTGGCTAAAGGACTCAATTTACAGAGCAGATATTATATGCTTCTGTGATATTATATGCTTCTCTGGAATAATGTGGCCTCTCTCTGTCTTTTTTCAATTTCTTCTTATAAAATAGCCTTGTCCCACTTTATAAAAGAAATTGAATTGGTCAAGATGCTCTGGGAAACAAGCCACCTGGAATTTCAGTGGTTTAAAACACAGATGTTTATTTCTTATTTATGCTACCCATTCAGCCAGGGATGGTTTGGGTCTTTGTATCATGTAGTCACTCTCTACACAGATAGTCACGGACCAGAAGGTGGCAAAAGGAATAGAGAACTCAGGTCTTGTGATGGCACTTAATGCTCCAGTCTGGAAAGGACACACATTACTCCCCTTTACAACACGATGGCCAGAACCAATTGGTTGATTTGGATATGCTCCTGAGCACAGAAAACAGAGAGCCTTGACAGTTTCAGTGAATGCCATTAAAACTGTCATGAGAGAGATGCTCTCACCCCTCCTGAATTTTACCATAGTTGTATGTGGCCCCCAAATTAAAGGAGTTTCCAGCTCCAACCAAACCAAAGGACTTCTGGAAATAGTATTTTCTGGGGAGCCTCCTTTTATGATTAGTTCCTGGATCAGTAAGAGCACACAGGGCTTCTAGTCTTTCAATTTTTCATACATGTTTATTTTTAAAGGTACAGCCAGTGTATGAGGACCAACAGTCTTTTGCCTCTGGCAGATTGTTCTGAAATCTGAGTTTTCAGGGAGAGGGTAGTGATGACAACTGTCTTTACAGCCTCCCCTCTTATTTCTCAAAAAGACTGTCAAAAGTGCCTTGCTCTCTTAGGGAGAGTTTAATGGGGGCAAAGCAAAGGGACATTGGTAAGATATATTCATGCTAAAAAATGACTGCTACTTTTTTCTTTAATTTATTTAAATGTAAGCAATTTCTTTCAGCTACTCTCAACACTCATCCCTAGGGTATGTCATTGATTGGAAAGAAAAGCATATTTAAAAAATAAGCACAGGGTGCCGTAAGTAACAGGGTTATTTTAAAAGTAACTGGGGTCCACATTTTTTAAGGTATACTGAATTTTTTCTTTTTAGATTTGGTGTATATTGTTCAAATTTTGGTTAAAACCTGTTTTATCAAGTCATATCTTAAAAAAAATATACATCTTCTAAATTACTTTTTTCTCCCTCATTAAAATTTTAAATTGTTAGGATAGCTGCTGGAATAATTACATTTTTAGTGGTATATAAAAACTTCTTTCATGAAATGCACAAAATGTTGGGTCATGATGTGAATGAAATTAATGAAGGTATTCTTGATTTTTACACATGATTTTCAGTTAATTATTCCAAAAAGCCAAGTGTCAAAGTCCAATGCATGTATGTACACAATATTTAATAGATAGCATGCTTTTATTACATTCCTCCCTTCATAATAACATCATCTTAGCTATACATGCCATTGCATTGTTTGAAATTAAGATAAAAATAGTATATAGATTTATTCTTGCTTTTAAAAATAAAGCAAATAAATTCATCATATTGAATCTACACTGTTGCAGGGAACGCCGTGGTAGAGCGTGGGGCTCCTGGATCTGAGGGTTACTGTCCAGAGCCAGCTGAGGAGGGAGTGGAGCTCTGAATCCCGCAGAGCCTGTCCTGGGGTTGTCACAAATTGGGGAATAAATACAAGTTGTTGCAAACACTTCTCTGTTTGCCAGGAGAGAGGACATGGCTCTTCCCTCTAGTGGAGAAGGCCCTGAGCCCCATGTCCAAAGGCTTTTATTGAGAACCATATGCACAGGGGTGTGGATGCAAAGCTCATCAATCAATGTCAGAAAGCGATGTTTACAGAAAACAAGTAGAGATCATAGATAACAATTGGAGGAACACAGGAGATCTGCCTGAGGTCAGGGTCTGGGAATAATGTAAATCTCCTTCTCAGGGTGAGCCAGTTATCATTGCTTTTGAGGGAAGAACAAAGCATGCTTAGAGGAAGTTCCTTCTAGACCTGACTGTCCCTGGGAACTGCCCTGATCCAGTTTAGGGCTGTACCTGCCTTTAGTTTGTTTCAAGCCTCAGCCAAGGGGGCGGGGCAGAGCCACCAAGAGATATGGAGACTTCTTTTGGATAGAATGAGGACCCCAGCCATGTCCAAGTTGAGCTGAGGGGTGTGGGCCTTTTTGCCCTTTCTCCATGTCCCCCAAGTCCTTGTTCTGCTGCCCATACCAGACAGCTGATATCTGTCTTAGGTCATCTCTCCTTGTGAGAGAACTTACCCAACATCAACAACCGACCATCAAAGGGCCAAGCAGGGTGATGTGAGGGAGGCAGGGCGACGGGTTTTGTCTCCTCAGTAGCCTGTTTTTCCAAGGCCTCCTTGATTATTTCCAGCCTTGGGTCCTCATGTCTGTTGGAGAGGCTACAGTTCCTGAAACCAGACAGGACATCTCCCAACACTGCACAATTTTAATCTAATCAATTTTAGTCAACTTATTTACAAAGTGCATCCCATAATTTATTTAGTAGTCTTTTTAAAAATGACATTCCTTGAAACAAATTTTAGCATTTATTTGAATTGAAAAATGCAATACTTTTTTTTGATGCAAAGTAAATCTGATTTAGTTGATAGATTTAAAAATAAGGAATGGCTTTGCTAATTAGGTTTCATAGCAGACACTGTGCATAAGCTAAATGCTCTAAGTCTATAACTCTAACAACATTAATGAAATACATATTTAAATCTTGTGATAAGTTTTAAAAAGGATCCTTATAAAAATGTAGCACTAAGAAGAGATTTTGAAATAAAAAAGAATTTATCTTTAACTCCTTATTTAAAAATAGCTTTTGTTGGAAGTATAACACACACAAAGAGTACATAGATCATGAACATATAGTTCAATGAATTATTACCAAGTGAACTCACCTGTGTATTCACCACCTGAGTAAACAATAGAATGTTAACAGCATCTCAGAAGCCTCCCTCATGCTTTTCTTAATCTACCAACAATTTTTAATATATTGCTTTGAAGAAGTTACCACTAAGTAAAAACTAAACCCCAAATAAAAACTAACAACAATAAAAGAACTGCTAATAGGTGTGGTAGGTTAGATTATTGGTCAGCAAACATTTACTCTTCCACCCCACACATCCATAAGAATATTTATCCCACCTCACCCAAGTCAAGCTTGGTCATCTGACATTCTTTGGCCAGTGGAGTGTGGACAGAGGGGTAGTGTGCCAACTCTGAGCCTAGGTTTTAGAATGAAACGTGTACTTCTGACCTCTGATATGAGGAGCACATGCCCAGTGAGCCTTCATTCTACACTCCAGAAGGAAATACATGGAACAGACCAGAATTGGTTTGCAACCTGAATCAGACCTGTCTCAGTTGACCTACATACTTGCCAAAGAGAGAAATAACTGCTTTTTGTTATATACCACTGAGATCTTGTTGGTTATGCAGCAAAGGCTGAATAATATAATAATCATTAAGTTGGTCTCAATAAAGCCTGAGTAAACTCAAATGACTGGGTGAAATATTTATTCTTTGCTTTCAACAAAATTGACGAGTGGATTAGAATTGTCAAAAAATAGATTATTAAAAGTAATTTCACCAATGGGTGACTTTTTGGCATATAATACAGAAGTGGTTAAACAAATTGAGCAGCATTGCTTATAACAATTCCTACTTATTTATATGAAAAAGGTATTTCAGGGCTTACGTTGGGAAACATGAAGTAGATGAGTAGAATTGATGTAAGTCCTGTCTTCTTCAAACCACAAGCAATATTTATCCATGGAGATATAAAAATAACCCAACCTCATTAAATATCATTAAAAGTTTTTTCCAAATGATTGGAAAATGTATGATTATTTATAGAAATGTGTAATATAGTTACATTGTTTGACCAATTATATACTATAAACAAGTGTAATGATAACTCTATCCAAGAGCCAGTGAATACTTAGAGTCTTATATTCACAGGTAATTACAAAATTAAACCTTCAATTACATGCATATTTTTATTGTAGTAAATAATGGTGATTAACATAGAGTTTCAAAAATAAACATATATTTTAAAAATGTTCTGGGGGAGGGGTTATTAGAATAGGATACTACAGAGTCCAAAGGAAAAAAACAGATGAAGTACAATTTTCCATTTTTAAGTAAGCTATCATTCACATATTTAAAAAAGTGGATAGTGAGGAGTATTACATAATTATGGTATTAGGATGCCATTGAATAATGTATGATTTAAGTTTTATCTTATTTTTATGTATTTACATATTTATTTTTAACTTTTATTTTTATTTTATTATTAGTATTATTTTTATTGCATGTAAGGACAAACAATTCAAAGCACATCCAAGCCCTTAACCTACAGACAGAAACCAAAGTAGCCATTTAAAGCATTGGATATTGAGATATGAGACATACAAGAGGGGAAATGCTTTGCCCTCTGAAGTTTACCCCATACTGCTCAATCGACAGCTGAGCTCCACTAGAGCTACAGAGTCAAAGAAGAACACCTGTCATTTACAAGTACTGAAGCATTTTAGACTGCAGTGGTAGAGATATATTTTAATGGTAAAGGGATGAGGGGAAAAAGTTTTAATCATTTCCCATAGGGCATTAGGTGGCCTTGCAGACACCACAGCAGAAAAGCAGACTTCCCCTTACTCACACTCTGTGAATTCTCTACAGATGTTGGCAGCATCTGCTGCAAGTCATCTGAACTGGTGCCATGGTTCACTGGAATAGGCATTCATCCATCCAGCTCATAGAGGTGGCCATTTATGTTGTTGAAGAGCATAAAATGAAAGTTCACTTTAGAACTTCGATCATAGGTAAATGTGGCTTGCCTCCTTGAACAACTACATCAAAATTACAGCTAAAACATATTTATAGAACAACCATAACTCAGAACCATCAGAAATCAAGTTAAATGGAAGCCTGACAACAATGGAATAAAGAGACTACATCCATCCAGACTGGTAGAAGGGGCGCGGACATGGAATGGGCTGGTCCCACATTCAGGTGTGGTGGATAAAAATTTGGGAGGACTATCCTAGGAATGAGGAGTCCAAGCCCCACACCAGTTCCCCCAGTCCAGCACCAGGAAGATAAGTCCCCATAATTTCTGGCAGCAAAAACCAGCGGGGATTGAGTTGGTGGAAGAAACTTCTGGAGTCCTAAGTAGTTCCTCTTAAAGAACCCACACACAGACTTACTCAGAATTATTCTTTCTGAGCTCCAGCACTGGGGTAGCAGCTTGAAAGGCACCAGTGGCATACAGGGAGGACCTTGTCTGGCATCAAGGTGAGAGTGTGGGTGCAGCTTTCTCCCAGACAGAAAGATGGGCAGAGGCCACTGTCCCTTTCTTAGCCTGCCCCCCAACAGAGCCACATTGCTGGCAGGCCGGTGCCATATCTGAGACTCCATCAACTTGGCTAACACTGTGTACCCCATTCTGGAGATCCCCAGAGACTCCATCCCACCCAACTTATGGGCCCACCCAAACTGCTAACTGTGACTTTTACATATGAACGGCTCATGCTTCACAACTTCCTAAGTCCTAACAAACAGGCAACAGATGGCCTCAGTGAGCCCCCAGCCCCTGTAACCCTTGCTAAGAGTTCCCTGATCCAGCCCTAGCAGCAACCAGCCTAGTTTCACAGTTTGGCTTCATCTGGGAATCTCCAAGCCCAGCACAAGCAGCAGCCATTTCAGATTGCTTTATAGCTCATGCATGGTGACCCCAGACAGAATACATGTAGGGACTGACTTTGACCTGCACCACCCAGGAAATCCCAGGGTTGGCACACTCAGTGGACAGCTACAGACCACATCAGAGCACCACCACCCTACCCCTGCACAGCTGATCCTCCATGGAGGGCAGAGGTTGGTGGACAGTGGTCATAGCCAGTCCTTGCAGCTGACTGGCTTGGGTAAAACCCTCCCATTGACCTGCCAACAGCAAACAACTTTCAACTACAAGAGGAGGGTATACTCTGCCCCTCACATGAAGGGTGTACCTCAAGTACCTAGCTTGGGTGATAAGGGAGGCTGTGCCACTGGATCTTACAGGACACCTACTATATTAGGCCATGCTACCAAGATAGAGAGTCATAGCAGCTCTACCTAATACATAGAAACAAACACAGGGAGGCTGGCAAAATGAGGAGACAAAGAAACATGGCCCAAAGGAAAGAACAGATCAAATCTCAGGAAAAAGAACTGAACAAAATGGAGATAAGCAATCTATCAGATGCAGAGTTCAATACACTGGTCATAATGATGCTCAAGGAACTTAGTGAGGAGCTCAACAGCATAAAAAAGATCCAGTCAGAAATGAAGGATATAGTAATTGAAATAAAGAACAATTTACAGGGAAACAACAGTAGAGTAGATGAAGCTGAGAATCGAATCAATGATATTGAACATAAGGAAGCAAAAAACAACCAATCAGAAGAAGAAAAAAAAGAATCCAAAAAATGAGGATAGTGTAAGCAGCCTGTAGGACAACTTTAAGCATTTCAACATTAGCCTTATAAGGGTGCCAGAGAGAGAAGAGAAAGAGCAAGAAATTGGAAATCTATCTGAAAAAACAATGAAAGAAAATTTCCCTGTTTTGGTGAAGAAAATAGACATTCAAGTCCAGAAAGCACAGAGTCCCAAACAAGTTGGACTGAAAGAGGCCACTCTAAGACACATCACTATTAAAATACCAAAGCTAATGATAAAGAGAGAATCTTAAATGCAGCAAGAGAAAAGTAGTTATCTCCAGGGGCATCCCCAAAAGACTGTCAGCTGATTTCTCAAAAGAAATTTTGCAGGCTAGGAGGGATTGACAAGAAATATTCAAAGTCATGAAAATCAGAGACCTACAGCCAAGCATGTTCTATATGGCAAAGTTACCATTTAGAATGGAAGGGCAGATAATGAGCTTCCCAGATGAGAGAAACCTAACGGAGTTCATCATCATCAAACCATGTGAAATGTTAAAGGGACTTATCTAAGAAAGAGAAGATCAAAACTATGGACAATAAAATGACAATAAATGCATATCTATCAACAACTGAATATGAAAAACAAACTAAGCATACAGGAACAGAGATAGAATCATGGATACAGAGAGTCTTTTGAGGGTTGCCAGATGGGAGAGGGGTGTCAGGTAATGGGTGCAGAGGAGAGGGGATTAAGAAGTACAAATACGTAGTTACAGAATAGCCATGGGGATGTAAAGTACAGTATAGGAAATGGAGTAGTCAGAGAACTTACACGCATGACCCATGGACATGGATCGTAGGTCATGAGGTGGGGGGATGGCCTGAGAGAGTGGAGGGTGCTGGGTAGTTGGGGGGAAGAGGGGGAAAAATTGGGACAACTGTAATAGCATAATCAATAAAAAATAATTAAAAAGTAGAATAAAGCAAAACAAAACAAAACAACAACAACAAAAGAAAGTTCACTTTGTCATCTACCTGACCCTGGCCTTCCTGCAACAGGCTTCATGGGCTGCCTGATTGGTCTCATTCTTTTCAAGGCTTCTTGGTCTGTTTTTAAGGGCCAATTTCTCTGTTTCCATACAAACCGTTTCAGGACTGACCCATCCACAAATTCCAGTTTGTCTTGATTATTGGCCACTGTGTGTATAAGTCTGATGGTACCACAGCTGTTCCCTATGGTCTGCTTCATGAAGTACACTTTAGGACTGACTTCCTGTGCCTTCAGTTCTTCAATTTGTTTTTTTCTGAAGTTCTGTCACTAGCTGGTGAATGGAAACATCACCAGCAGCAGAGCACACGCAGGCACTGGCATCGAGCTTAGAGCCTCCTCCTCCAGCCCCACCACTTCAGGAAGGGAAGCTCCAGCGGGCAGTAACCCCCAGCAGGTCAGTACTTTGAACAGCATGTTGGGGTTAATCTCCATGGGTTTGAGGTACATCTTCATGAACCGCAGGGGAGAGCACACCCAGAGAAGAGGGGGGAAAAGCTCCTACTTTTTAAAACATAGTTGACATAGTATATTATATTAGCTTCAGGTGTACAAATAGTGATTTAGCATTTATATACCTTATATTGCAATGACCACAATAAGTCTAGTAATCATCTGTCATTGTACAAAGTTATTACTATATAAAAAGTTATTACATTATACAAAGATATTGACTCTATTCCCTGTGCTGCACATTAGACCCCTGTGATTTATTTTACAGTTGGGAGTTTGGAGCTCTTATTCTCCTTCACCATTTTCATCCATTAGTGCCACCCCACCCCTCTGGCAACCATCAGTTTGTTCTCTGTACCTATGAGTTAATTTCTACTTTGTTTTGGTAATTCATTCTTTTAAAAAGATTCCATGTATAAATGAAATACAGTATTTGTCTTTTGCTGTCTGACTTATTTCATGTAGTATAATACGCTTTACGTCCAATAATGTTGTCATAAATGATAAAATTTTATTTGTTTTTATGGCTGAGAAATATTCCAATATATATGAGTCGGACCAAAAATCCCCTGGAATTTATTTCTAAAAATTGTGTATTCATTATTACATGTTTAAATTTCAGTTATCTTCAACATAATTGCTATTTGATACAAAACACCTATTAAGACATTTTTCCACTGCTCAAAACAGTTTTTGAACTTGTTGATTTTGAGGCCTTTTAGTGCTTCTGCTGTTTTTTGTTTCATCTTTTCTCCGTCAGCAAAACATTTCCCTTTGAGGACTTTTATTTAAATCCAGGGAAACAAAAAAAAGTTCACTTGGGGAGACACTGGGTGAATAGGGAGTGTGGGGGTCATGTTGTTTTTGGTCAAAAACTGCTGAACACCCAGTGTGTTGCAGGCAGGTGCATCGTAATCTCCCATCTTGAAATGGGCAAATTCAGAGTCTTCCAAAAGAAATCCACTGAAGCCGAACGCAGCTTCTCATAACAATGACGACTCATACACTGATACAGATGGGTTCCTAGAATCCCTACCTAAGGGGAGAAGCCTCTACTATAAGGGGTCCGCCCTCCAGAAGATAATTCCAGGTAATTTCTTTATCCATTTATTTATTGATGGATACCAAGGTTGCTTCCATATCATGGCTATTGTGAATTAGGCAGCAATGAACATTGGGGTGCATATATCTTTTTGAATTGGTTTTTGTTTTCTTTGGATAAATAAACATAAGTGTAATTTCTGAGTCATATGATAATTCTCTTTTTTTATATGTTGAGGAAACTCCATACTGTTTTCTCAAGTGACTATTAATTTACAGTGCCACCAACAGTGCATGAAGTTTCCCTTTTTTCCAAATCCTCAACATTTGTTATATTTTGATGTTTTAATAATAGTAATTCTAACATGTGTGAGATGATATCACATTGTGATTTAGATGTACATGTCCCTGATGATTAGCCATGTGGAGCATCTTTTAATTTGCCTGTTGGCCAACTGTATGTCTTCTTTGGAGAAATGTCTATTCAAGTCCTCTGCCCATTTTTTAATTGGGTTGGGTTTTTTTGATATTGAGTTATATGAGTTTTTAAATATATTTTGGATATTAATCCCTCATTGGATATGCTATTTGCAAATATCTTCTCTTAAGTAAGTTGTCTTTTCACTTTGTTGATGGCTTCCTTTGGTGTACAAAAAACCTTTTTAGTTTGTTGTAGTACTATTTTCTTGTGTTACTGCTGTCCTTCCCTGAGGAGGTGTATACCTATGTTTTCTTCTAGGAGTTTTGTTGCTTCAGGTCTTAAATTTAAGTCTTAATCTATTTTGAGTTTATTTTTGTATATGGTGTAAAAGAATGGTCCAATTTCACTTTTTGGCATTTATCTGTCCTGCTTTCACAATACGATTTATTAAAGAGACCATATTCCTCCATTTTATATTCTTACTTCCTTTGTCAGAGACTACTTGACCATATAAGGGTTTATTTCTGGAATCTCTATTCTATTCTATTGATCTCTCTGTTTTTGTGCTGCTATCATACTGTTTTGATTACTATCACATTATAGTATACTTTGAAATCAGGGAGCGTGACACCTCCAACAATGTTCTACTTTCTCCAGATTGCTTTGGTTATTTGGGTATTCTGTTGTTCCATATAAATTTTAAGATTATTTGTCCTAGTTTTAAAAAAGTGTGGCATTGATATTTTGATAAGGATTACATTTAATCTATAAATTCCTTAGGGGAGTATGGGCATTTAATGATATTAATCTTTCCAATACGCAAGCATGGTACATCCTTCCATTTATCTGTGTTGTCTTCAATACCTTTCATCAATTTTTTATAGGTTTTTAAGGGTATGGGTCTATCACCTTAATTAAATTTATTCCTAGATATTTTTTGATGTAATTTTAACTAGAATTGTTTTCTTAATTTTTCTGTCTAATAGTTTGTTATTAGTATATAGAGATGCAACCAATTTCTGGATATTAATTTTGTATCCTGCTAGTTTACTGAATTCATTTATTAGTTGTAATAGTTTTTTTAGTGGCATCCTTAGAATTTTCTATATATAGTATCATGTTACCTACAAATAGTGACAGTTTTATTTCTTCTTATCCAATGATTTTATTTCCTTTTCTTGTCCAATTACTGTGGCTAGGACATCTGATATCATTCTGAATATAAGTAGTGAGAGTGGGTACCCTTGTCTTATTCTTGATCTTAAAAGAAAAACTTTCTGCTTTTCACCATTGAATATAATGATATCTGTCAGTTTGTCATGTAGCCTTTATTATATTAAGATATGTTCTATCATCACCCACTTTGTTGAGAGTTTTCATAGTAAAAGAATATTGAATATTCTCAAATGCTTTTTCTGCATGCATTGAGATGATCATGTAATTTTTATTCTTGGTTTTGTTAATGTGGTATATTTTTCTGATTGGTTTCTAAATATTAAACCATCCTTGCATCCTTGGAATAAATCCCACTTGACCATGATATATAACCCCTTTAATGTATTCTTTAATTCAGATTGCTTATATTTTGTAAAGAATTTTTGCATCTATGTTCATCAGGGATGTTGGCCTCAAAGTTTCTTTTTCTGTAGTGTCTTTTATGGTATTGGTATCACAGTAATTCTGGCCTCATAGAGTGAGTCTGGAAGGTTTCTTTTATTTTCAATTTTTTGAAATAGTTTAAGAAGGATGGGTATCAGTTCCTCTTTAAATGTTTGGTAGAATTCACCTGTGAAAGCTCCTGGTCCTGGGTATTGGGTTTTTGTTTGTTAGGAAAGTTTTCAATACTAATTTCACTTTGTTACTAGTAATTGGTCTATTTACATTTTCTGTTTTTCCTTGTTAATTCTTGGAAAGTTGTATGTTTCTAGAAATAAATCCATTTTTTTCAGGTTGTTCAAATTGTTGGTATATATTTGTTCATAGTATTCTTTTATGATCCTTTGTGTTTCTGTGGGGTTGGTTGTAATCTCTCTTTTTTCATTTCTGCTTTTATTTATTTGGGCCCTATCTCTTTTTTTCTTGATGAGTCTTGTTAAAGGTTTATCTTTTCTTTTTATATTCTCAAAGACCCAGCTCTTAGTTTTATTGATCTTTTCTATAGCTTTTTAGTTTCCATTTCATTTATTTTCCCTTTGATCTTTATTATTTCTATCTTTCTACTAACTTTGGGTTTTTTTCTAGCTCCCTTGGATATACAGTTAGATTTTTTGGGGGGGATATTTTCTTGCTTCTTGAGGTAGGACTGTATTGCTATAAACTTGTCTCTTAGAATTGATTTGCTGCATTCCATATATTTTTGAATGCTGTGCTTTCATTTTTAATTGTCTTAAGGTATTTTTTATTTCCTCTTTGATTTCTTTATTGACCCATTGGTCATTTACTATATATTTACTATATATATTCCCTTTCTACTGCAGGTTGCCCCATTAGGGTAGGGTTCTGGGTTCCTAGGGTTACCACATGTTTGTCTCTCCTACCTTTCACTAAATATCCATCTCTCTTTTGTTGTGCCAAAGCTGTTCATCCAGCTCCCACTGATTCTTCAAAAGAAACTGCTTTATATGTAGGTGTATATTCGGTGTGTCCAGGGGAGAAGGGGAGTTCAGGGTCTTCCTATACCACCATCCCTGACCACTCTTTTGTTTTATTTCTTAAATGTAAATAGTTACCAAGTTTCCTAAATCATATATTTGAAAATTTATGAACTTTTGATAAAAATTATGAGATGTCAACCTACAAATCAATAAAGAAGTACATGAAATTTTACCTCCTCTTAGAGGGCATCTGAGATTTAAATTTGATATCACCAATTTTAAGCTATTGGTGAGTTATATATGCTTCCTTTGTCAAGAAAAGTATTTCAAATTTTCTGCCATTTTGCACAGGTAAATGTCTATGAATTGTATTAACTCATAAGTCACTGAAAAAATATTAGTACATTCTACCACTCAGAAGTAAAAATAAGGTTTTTATAAGAATATAGAAAGTAACTGCTTTTGAAAGAAACCTGCTAGTGAGACAGAATTTTGGGAAACAATATTTGGAAATGTTTCCACCATTATGTGATTTTGTTGCTGAAATGTTATTTCTACTTATAAAATTTTTATGTCTGCATACTCTAAAAACCTGGACAACAAATGACTTAAACTTTTTTAAATACATTCAAAATATATTAGTCCTAGTGGTTTTTAAAATTATTTGTTAAAAATATAAAAATTAAAAAACTTTTTATTATTTTAAAAGACCAACTGATTGTCTCAGAAGATGTGAATATTTTCTAATATTTCAACCCATATGTATATAACTGGTGAATGCGACTAAACAAATGAGTATAATGAATTAGGAAACCTGTCAATGTTTTATTTATTTTTTTCCAAAATGGTCCAGTGTATTTATGAGGTATCTTTATAGTTAAGATTGCTCCTTAAAGAAGTATCAAAAAATTGAATTAAAAACATCTCAGATAATTGTATCACAAAGTATTAAACCAAGATTTTAAAATGGAATAAAGCCTATTTAGTCACATGATGCTCACTAAAATATGGACTCTTTATGCCAGGGGTTTGGGAGTAGGGAAATGGGGACATGTTGATCTATGCCATGAGAAAAATTCTCACCACAAAAAAAGAAATGGCAATTATAGTGATGGAGGTGTTAGCTAATCATTTTGCATATATATGTCTCAAATCTATATGAGACACTATATGCCTTACACTTACAAATGTTATATGTCAATTATATATCAATAAAACTGTGCAAGAAAGGAACAATTGTAGAAAGCAAAGTTTTTTTTTATTTCATTATGAAGCTAAAAAAACAAAACCAAAGATATTTTAAAATAGATTATTTCATTTTTATCTTACCCTTTGTATTTCTCTGCTGCCAAATTTGTTTTACAATAAATGTAATCCACAAGTATCATAATAAATATATACAATTATTAAATAAGTAAATTGGGATGCTTACTCAAACATTTTTAATTGATAGAATGCAAGAAAAAAATTAGAAGCTACTTCTCTACAAAACTTTATGCAGCTGAGTTAGAACATCATCATGAAATAAATTGTCAGCATAGAATGAATATGTAAATCACAAAAATTGGCTCAATATGTAGAAGGTCCACCAAGAATAAAATTGAAAAAGATAATAATTATCCTCACACATTTGCCAAAATTCAGATGATTTTATGGATGTTATTTTAGTCTCTGAAATTATAGAGTTCTTTTGCAATTTAAAATATGTTAAGAGTAAAGAAAGATGGACATCTTCTTAGTTTATTTTAACCTTATACCAAAAACTTGATAAAATTATCACAATGAAAGAATACTACAGCTAAATTTACTTATAACTATAGAGGAGGAAAAAAAATTCCTAAATAAAATACCTCCACTCTGGATAAATCCAAGGTGGTGACAGAGTAGGTGGAAGTTACACTCTCTAACTCCCAGGACCAAAGTGGAATTACAACTAAATTGTAGAACAATCAACCAGAATAACCAACTGAAGACTACCTGAAGATAAGTCATATAACCAAGGATTTACAGGAGAAGCCACATCAAAAATGATAAGGGGGTCTAGGTTGTGAAAAGGGCCTTGCTCCCATGGGTAGTGGAAAGTTCTGGAGGGATATCTCAGCTACAGGAGGTTTCCCCTAAGAAGCGTGGGGTCTGAACACCAAGCCAGCTGCCCATCCCAGAGCACGAGAGCTGGGGAGAGGCACCCACATAACATATGGCTTTGAAAAACAATGTGATTTCTGTTCATCAGAGAGAGGCAAGAGTCTACTAGAGACACAGGTGCTCCCTTAAAGGGCCGGCACACACAATTTCTTCCCCCACCACTCACCCTGGGCTACTGTGGAGGGAAGGCAAGCAGACTAGAGTTATATGATAAGAGTCAGGTTTGTGGCTCTGGGGAAAGAGCTGAAGGGACAAACACCAAGATCCCTATGCTGAGTCATTCTCCCATATTACAGATGCATCTCTCTTGGATGGAGCAGTCCCCCCCTTATGGTATCAACCTGGGAGAATAAAATAGCCCCAAACTTGGGACTTCCTCTCGCCCCACCCTGTGGAGCTTTCATCTTGTCGAGGAGTCAGCTGCCTTGACAATGGTGTAGAGATCTGGGCAGACTCGGAGTGTCAGTGACCAAGTTGGGTAGCTTTGGGGCAGGGGTTGTTCCCCCCAATTTCCCATAAACTGGACTGGTACTTCCCCCTCAATGGAGATCCATTGGAACCTCCTTTTGTGCTTCCAGCAGATCCACCCTCCAATCTCTGGAAGACCCACCCACCTGACTCCTAGTGGCTCTGACATGCAGAAATGGGGGCAGAATCTGGGACGGACTGAGTTGTGTGGATCTGGGGTGGGGACCACACCCCCCTACCTTCCTTGAAATCTGACTGGCATGTCCCTCTCACAGGAAATACACTAGTCCCATCCTCCATACTCCCAGTAACCCCACCCTGCTGAGCTTCATTTCCTCTGGGCAGAATCTTGGAAAACAGCATTGTGTGGTTCTAGAATAGGAGTTACTTTTCCTTCACATGCCTACTGGAGAAGAGCTCTCCATTCACACAGCCAAATCTTGGTCTGTTTGGCCTGATAAACCCTTCTGGCTTCAATGTGATAAATCTCTAAGACCCCACCAAAACACAAAGGTATAGGACCACCCAGCAAGGGGAAGCTAGACTTGGTGAGTGGCCTCATATCCGACACTGGCACCGAGTCTGAACCTGTATCAACCTAGCGAACATCACTGTACCCTTAGTGACTCACTGCGAACTTACTGCATACAAGTTGAATACCTCCCGACTCTTTCAGTGGCTGAGCTTAACATGCAGCTGACTGGTGGTGGTAGGCAGAGGTGATTCTTGGGGTTGCCTTGGGACTTTTGCTGACCTGCCCAAGCATCCAGTGCTAATAAAAGATGGTCTTGATATTCAGCTTGGTCCTTCCGATGTGTACCCATGTCCAGCAGAGGCAGCTGCAAACTGTGGATTATTTGTAGCTCTAAAAACATTGCCCAGGGCCAGTCACAGGCAGCATCAGAGTCCCTCCAGAAAACCCAGAACCAGCACACTCAGTAGTCAGCTTCAGACGGCATCAGAGCAGGATCCAAAAAGCTTCACAAATGATGTACCCAAAGAGTGATCTTGGCAGGCACCAAATTTTGCAGAGGTGAATTCAGCTTCATGTGATCAGCACCTACACAGCAGCTTGCATGTTGTTGGGGTTGAGCCTCATAGTTAACCAGCCTGAGAGTTGATTTCATGCACAAACAGCCTAAAAGCAATCAAGACTCAGTTACAACAGGAGAGCCCACATAACCCACACAGGGAACATTCCTCAAGAACCCAGCTGAGGTGATCAAGAGACTGCACCACTGGACCCACAGGACACCTACCACATAAAGACACCTTTTGAAGACCGGGAGTCATAGCCAATCTATGTAATGCATAGAAACAAACATAAAGAGGCAACCAAAATGGGTAGAGAAAAAAAGATTACCCAAATGAGAGAACAGGGGAAACTCCAGAAAAAAAAGTTGAATAAAATGGAGGGAAGCAATTTATCAGATATAGAGTTCAAAGTAATGGTTATAAGAATATTCAACAGCATGAAAAATGACATAGAAACCATAAAAAAAGGGTCAGTCAGAATGGTGTGATATACCACATAAACAAAATGAAGGGTAAAAACCAAATGATTGTGTCAATAAATGCAGAAAAAACACTTGATAAAATCCAGCACTGATTTATGTTAAAAAATTTCAACTAAGTGGGAATAGAGGAAATATACCTTAACATAATGAACATAATATGTGAAAACCCACAGCCAACATCATGCATATTCAATGGACAAAAACTATAAGCATTTCTCTTAAGATCAGGACAAGACAAGGATGTCTACTTTCACCTAGACACCATAGTACTGGAAGTCCTAGTCTCAGCAATCAGAGAAAGAGAAGAAATAAAAGGCATCCACATGGGAAATGAAGAAGTAAACTATAATTTGCAGATGACATACTACTGTATATAGAGAACCCCAGAGATTCTACCAAAAAAACTACTAGAACTGATAAATTCAGTACAGTAGCAGGATAAAAATATATACCCAGAAATAAGTTGCATTTTTATACATCACCAATGAACTATCAGAAAGGGAAACCAAGTAAGCAATCCTGTTCATAATTGCTTTAAAAAAATACCTAGAGATAAATTTAAGCAATGATGCAAAAGACCTGTACTTGAAAATTATAAGACATTGAAGGAAGAAATTGCGGATACAAATAAGTGGAAGCATATACCATGTTCCTGGATAGGAAGAATTAATGTCATTAAAATATTTATGCTACCTAAAGCATTCTGTAGATTCAATGCAATTCCTATCAAAATACCAATGGTGTATTTCAAAGAACTAGAACAAATATTCCAAAAATTTATATAGAACCACACAAGGCCCCAAATAGCCACAGTGTTCTTTAGGAAGAAGAACAAAGTTAAAGAAATTGTGCTACCTTGTATCAAACTCTACTAGAAACCATAGTAGGCAAAACAGCATGGTACTGGCATAAAAACAGACACACAGATCAATGGAACAGAGTAGAGAGCCCAGAAATAAACCCACACCTTTATGGTTACTTAGTATTTGTCAAAGGAAGCAATAGTATCTAATGACTTAAAACCAGCCTCTTCAATAAATGGTGTAGGGAAAATGGAACAGATACATGCAAAATATGAAACTAGATTACCTTCCTACACCACAGTCAAGATTAAGCTCAAAATGAATGAAAGATTTAAACGTTAGACTCGAAACAATAAAAAGCTTAGAAGAAAACATAGGCAGTAAAATATTGGACATTTCTCATGGCAATATTTTTTTTCTGATATATCTCTCTGGGCAAGGGGAAAAAATAAATAAATAAACAAATAGGATTACATCAAATTAAAAAGTTATGCACAGCAAAGGAAACCATCAACAAAATGAAAAGCAACTCACCAAATGGGAGACTGTATTTGCCAGTCACACATCTGATAAGGAGTTAATTTCAAAAATTTATAAAAAATGTAACACTCAACATAAAAAAATCCAATTAACAAATGGGCAAAGGACCTGAATAGACACTTTTCCAAAAATGACATACAGATGGCCTACAGACATATGAAAAGATGCTCAATGTCGCTAATCATCAGAGAAATGCAAAATAAAATCACAACGAGATGCTGCCTCAGGTCTGCCAGAATGGCTATCATCAATCAGTCAACAAACAACAGGTGCTGGAGAGGATGTGGAGAAAAGGGAATCCTCCTGCACTGTTGGTGGGAATGCAAATTGGTGCATTCACTCAGGAAAGCAGTATGGTGTTACCTCAAAAAAATTAAAAATGAAACTGCCTTATGACCCAACACTTTCCCTTCTGGGAATATATCTAAAGACAACCAAAATGCTAATTTGAAAGAATATATGCACTCGTATGTTTGTAACATTATTTACAATAGCCAAGACTTAGAAGCAGCCCAAGTGTCCATCAGTGTATAAACAAATAAAAAAGTTGTGGTACATTTACACAATGGAATATTACTTGACTATAAAAAAGAAGGAAATCTAACCATTCGTGACAGCATGGATGGACCTGGAGAGAACTATGCTAAGTGAAATAAGCCCGTCAGAGAAAGACAAAGACCATATTATTTCACTTACGTGTGGAATCTAATGAACAAAATAAACTAACAAACAAAATAGAAACAGACTCATAGAAAGAGAGTCTGACAGTTGTCAGAGGGGAGGAGGGCTGTGAGGCTGTGTGAAAAAGTGAAGATATTAAACAAACAAGCAAACAAACAAACAAAAACCAAACTCATAGACACAGACAACAGTATGGTGATTACCAAAGGAAAAGGAGCCCTGGGGGAGGTAAAAGAAGATACAGGGGAGATAAATGATGATGGAAAGATACTTGGCGTGGTGAACATGAAAGACAATATACAGATGATGTATTATAGAATTTTATCCCTGAAACCTATATAATTTTATTAACCTGTGTCACCCCAATAAATTCAATAAAAAAGAAAATAAATGAAATACAACAAATACAAACATATCAAAAGCACAACAAATTACAAACATAATAGGATTTATTCTTGGAATCAGGATGATTTGGCAAGAAATCTAAAAACGTAAAAGATACAAATGATAAAAGGTAGAATGATTGTATCAGTAGATATCTTCCAAAAGTACCTAGTTTAGCTCAATGTCCATGTTTGATAAGGTATAAGGAAATGAGAAAGAATATTTCTTCAACATTACATATACATATATATATATCCATTCACACATATGTAAATATATACACAGATAGGTACATAGGTATGTGGAAGTGCTCTCTCATGCTCTTTTTCTTCTCCCCCCTCTCTCTTTCAGAGGCATTCCTCAAGGAGTCGTAAACAACTGACATTAACAGTTAACTCCTATTTTGTGATGAAATCTTTGCTAATATAATGAGAAAAGCTAAATAAGTTGCAATTCAGATGAAAGAGTATCAATGATACCAATGTTTGCAGCTGAAAAAGTCTTAAAATAAACAAGAAAATTCAGTAAAATGGCATTTACAAAACACACAGATATATTAATTTTAAAACAGTTTTCTAACAGTAACCAAGCAGAGAGCCCTTCACAACAGCAACAAGAATATATTACCTAGACATATACTTAATTAGAAATAAACAAGGTCTATAAGGAAAATACTACATAAGAGTGAAGCTGTCTGATAAGAAGAGGCAATATTGTAAAGATATCAGTTTTTGCATAATTAATTTGAAATTTATCAGGATTTTAGTGGACTTCTTTTTGTAATACGTGACTGATTTCAAAGATCAAGGAGAAAAATAAACTGCATAAATAACAAAATCTGAAAACTAAGAAAGCACTAAGATTTTCTCTCCTATTTTTTGAAATATATTTTTAAAAAATGATAATTAAAACAGTGGAACTGAAATAGATAAAACAGTGAACAGAATAAAAATTCTAGGATTTCAAGCATATGCACAATATGTGCTAAAGTGACCATTGTTAGCAATGGGAAATATATATATATAATTTAGAAATAGTGTTGAAATAATTGACTAACCATTCTGAAGAAAAAAGGGAAATTTTCCAATCCATACCATAATTGAAAATAAGTTCCAGACCAACTTAAGATTTTGAATATAGAAAGTAAATCATGTTTATAGTCAACAAGAATTCTCTAAGCATGATACAGAGGTTGTATTCAAGTTTTGTGGGGCTCAACCTGAATTAATTACACAGCTTTCATGAAACATAGTCATGTAAAATATGAGTGCAAAATAAGAAATGAAGTGAATATCTGTTTAGAATGAGAAAACAAAGCCAATAAACATCATAAAAATCACAAAATGGAAGAAAAATATAAGCCTTTTATTAACTGGCACACACTGTAACACTTTTCTCCTATATTTTGGGGTGCTGTATTAGCTCTTAATATACCAGTGATTTTTAAAATATTGTGTTCAAAAGAATAAAAATATAATAATTCAGTCTTTCCTATCATGGTTGATCAGAGTTCTTTCTTTAAGTTGATAGATTAGAAAAGTCTCTTACAGCTTCACAACTCATATGCATAACATCATGTAAAGTTTTAGTATTGCTGTCAAATGTGGGAAACCTCTACTAAGTTTCTTTCATATATAAACTGAAAGACATACAATTTTCTTTTTAATTTTTAAATTATTTTAATTTTCTTTTCTTTGTTTCATCATTCACATTTCCTCTTTGAAAACAACTTCTATTGTGAAAACAAAAGCACTAAATTTCATTCTGGAATCACTTTATTGTATTTAGTTTGAGTCGTTGAATTTTCATTTGAACTTCCTTAAGTCAAACTTTATGTGTGTAGCATAGTTTATATACAAGAGTCCTGAAACATGAAAGCATCACCCCTCTCATCCTATGTAAAGTTTTGATGCTGTCTTTCTGTAGGGTAAACTGCATATGACTACTTATGAAAGGTAAGTGCTCAACGGGTATTTGTTCATGATTGATTAACTTCCCGCTAATCATTTAGACTAGAACCAGCTGCTTAGAACTATGAAAAAAATGATGTGTTCATAATTTCTAATGAGTTCAATGTGGTTATTTCTCTTTTGATGAAGTTAAGTGTTTTTTAATAGAATCTGTACCATATATTTATGTTTTATTTTCCCTTGAATGCTTGGGCTAGCTCAGTAGCAGTACACATGGAGGCCCATTGTGTAACCACTTATGGTACTCTGAGTATCAATGAACAGAGACCCACAGGTGGCCTGCTCAGAAAGAGAGGAAATTATTTGGTTTTCACATTTGCTCAGCTTGTATTTCATTTATTTTGTAAAGAACCAACTGTGACACATCAACTTCAGTTCCAGTTTAATTTATGCTGTCGGTTTTTTAAAAATGACACAGTGTCTGTTCTGTTTACCAGGCACTGTTCCCCAAGGCTGGTCAGTTCCTCTTGAAATCCAGCACTTGCTCTGGTGAATTAGCCTAGAGTCACATTTGCCCAATGTCCCATTGTCAAGGCTATTCATCCCTTGACAATGTATGATATTGGTCCAGTTACCTAACCTCTCTAATTCTGTTTCTTTATCTGTAACACAGGGCTAGTCATATCGCTCTCTAGGAACTGTTGTGAGAGCCAACTGAGATCCCAGTTATGAAGCTCTTAGTACACTAACTGGCACACTAAAGTATTTATCATCTGTTACTGTAATGATAAAATAAAGTCCTCTGCTGCTTCTCTATTGAAGGAATACACAGTTGAGAAGCTTGTGCCAGGAACTGGTGTTATTAAAAACATATTGTTATCCAGTCACAAAAAGACAAAAGTTGTATGATTCTTCTTATTGAGGTATCTAAAGCAGTCAATTTCAAAGAAGCTCACAGTAGAATGGAGGCTGCCAGAAGCTGGGGGAAGGAGAAATGAGGTGTTCAATGGAAACAGTTTCAGACTTGCAAGATGCAAAAGTTCTGGAGATCACTTGTGAAATGATGAATAAACCTAACACTACTGAACTGTACACTTAAAAATGGATGAGATGGTAAATTTTGTTAAGTGTTCTTTTGTACCACAAGTAAAAAATAGAATATTTTTGAAAAGCATATTGTTGGTAAAATCTATCAGTCATTGCTTAGACATTACATCTGTGAAATACAATCAAACCCAAAGCCTGCTGTAAACCTTGGTTTTATATTGTAGTCATTTACTTCAACATTGAAATGTGGAAGACATTTCAGATAACCCTTCTATTTAGAGTCAATGTCACCCAAAATGACCCTTAAATTATTCATTTTGGGCACCCAAGGGAGGACTCTAATCTGTAAGAAAGCCTCACTCCTGCTGGAGGTATCAAAACAGTTGTTTCTAATATAAACTGTGCTTTTACATAGCAGGTTTCCAATAGGGTTCAGGAGGATGCAAGAAAAACATAATTCAGAACTTTTCCAGATCAACACAGATAACTCTGCCTTCGGCTCCGTAACAGTAGATTCAATTTTCTGATTGCAAATTCAAAGATGTGGAAAGTCAATGCTTTAAGGAGAAAGGCCATTGCAAAAAAGATATCATACAAATCGACTAGCATGAAGTCCAGGAGTTGCACTCTACCTGTAGGTTCTAGGGCGAGAAGATTCATGATACTCTACAACACTGAAGAGGTTAAGAAGGAAGCAAATTTCAGTCATGGACTATCATTTACCCATAACCACTTTCAAAGAATTTTTTTTATGGCTCCTCACAATTAGCAAAGTCACAGATATTCATAAATATGGGGCCAAATGATCTCTCAAAAGTGTCCTTGAGGTAGTAATACTAGGCATTATCCCTCTTCCCCAGGTTCTGATCTTTATCTTCAAAATCTAGTTTTGGTTTTTTTTTTTACCACATTAGTTCTTTTATTGATTTTTAAATTATATTTTATTGATTAGGCTATTGCAGTTGTCCTGATTTTTTCCTTTTGCCCCCTCCACCCAGCATCCCCCATTCCCTTAGGCAATCCCCTCACCATTGTGCATGTCCATGGTTCATGCATATAAGTTCTTTGGCTACTCCATTTCCTACACTGTACTTTACATCCCCATGGCTATTCTGTAACTACCTATTTGTACTTCTTAATTCCTTTTCCTTTTCATCCTTTATCCCACACCCCCCTGCCATCTGGCAACAATATGGTAACTAACTTCTTTTCACTTGCTGCTTTTATGATCTCTCTTTATCTTTAACCTTTGATATTTTAATTTTGATGTGTCTTGGAGTGGGCCTCCTTGCATCCATCTTGTTTGGGACTCTCTGTGCTTCTTGAACTTGCATGTCTATTTCCTTCACTAAATTAAAGAAGTTTTCTTTCACTGGTTTTTCAAGTAAATTTCCAATTTCTTGATCTTTCTCTTCTCCTGGCAACCCTGTCATGCAAATGTTGGACCTCTTCAAGTTGTCCCAGAGGCTGCTTATACTATCCTCATTGTTTTGGGTTCTTTTTTCTTTTTCTTGTTCTGCATAGTTGTTTTTTGCTTCCTTACATTCCAAATCATTGATTTGATTCTCGGCTTCATCCATTATCCTGTTCTTTCCCTGTAAAGTGTTCTTTCTTTCAATTAGTGAATCCCACATTTCTGACTGAATCTTCTCTATGCTGTTGAGGCCCTCACTAAGTTCCTTGAGCATTCTTTTAACCAGTGTTTTGAAAACTGCAGCTGATAGATTGCTTATCTCCATTTTATTTACTTCTTTTTCCTGAGATTTGATCTGTTCTTTCATTTGGGCCATGTTTCTTTATCGCCTCATTTTGTCAGCCTCTCTGTGTTTGTTTCTATGTATTAGGTAGAGCTGCTATGACTCCCTGTCTTGGTAGCATGGCCTAATGTAGTATAATGGATCCTGTAGAGTCAAATGGCACAGCCTCCTCTGTCAGCAAAGATGGATATTCATGGTATACCTTGCATGTGGGCTCAGTGCACTCTCCTCTTGTAGTTGAGCCTTGGTTGCTGTTAGCAGGTCAATGGGAAGGATTTACCCAGGCCAATCAGTTGCAAGGATTGGCTGTGCCCACTTACTGCTAACCTCTGCCGTCCGTGGAGGATGAGCTGTGTGGGGGCCGGGTGGTGGTGCTCCAATTTGGTCTGTAGCTGTCCATTGGATGCTCTGGCCCTGGGGCTATCCCAGGTGGTATAGGCCAAGGTCAGCCCCTTCCTGTGTTTTTCCTGGGGCACCCTGCCTGAGCTGTAAAGCAATTTGAGATGGCTGCTACTTGTACTAGGCTTTGATAGTCCCAGGTGAAGCCAAGCTGTGATTCTAATCTGGCTGCTGCTAGTACAGGGCCTGGGGCTCACTGAGGCCAGCTGTTGCTTGTTTGAGAGGATTTAGGAAGTTGTGAAACATACACCAATACCAATCCTTCATGTGGTAAAGTAGCTTGGGTGGGTCAGTAAGTTGTGTGGGACAGAGTCTCTGTGTACCTCCAAGGCAGGTCAAACAGTGTCAACCAGGTTGATAGAGTCTCAGATATGGCACCAGCCTACTGGCTCTGGTTTAGCAAAGGGACAATGACCTCTGCTTGCCCTGATGCCAGACACTTCAGTTTCTCTCTTTATACCGGTAGTGCCTTTCAAACTGTTACCCCAGTGCTGGAGCTCAGAGGCAGTGAGTCTGAGTAGGTGAGTCCATGTGTGGGTTCCTTAAGAGGACTCCTTGGGGATCCAGAAGTTTCTTCCACTGACTCAATCCCCCCTAGTTTCTGCAGCCAGAAGTTGTGGGGACTTATCTTCTGGCACTGGAACCCTGGGCTGGGGGCCCTGGTGTGGGTCTGGGACTTCTTGCTCCTGAGATATCCCTCCTGAATTTTTTTCTACCACATATGGGTATGGGACCAGCCCATTCTTCATCTGTGCCCCTCCTACCAGTCTGGATGGATGTGGTTTCTTTAATTCCATAGTTGTCAGACTTCCATTCAACTTGATATCTGATGGTTCTGAGTGATAGTTGTCTATATTTTAGTTGTAATTTTGCTGTGGTTGTATGAAGAGGCAAGCCATGTCTGCCTATGCCGCCATCTTGACTGGAAGTCCTACACACCATTTTTTTCAATCTAAGGACCAGACTCTAAGGTCATTCTATAAATGACCATGGCTAGATATTACCATCTTCTAGGATCTTCAGTTTTTTGAGATTGATTATATTAATCAATTTACAAATGAAATATATATGGATAAGACTTCCAACTTAAGAACTTGCCTGGAATCGAGAGCCCAACTTCTGATAGCAAAACCAAAATATTAATCTGAAGATTTCTTATGTACATGGAATTAGAAATAAAGAGAGTGAGATAATTTTAAGACAACCTCACATGAACCAGGGGAAAAAATCATCTTTGCCTCCCAGTGGCTTATATCTCTCTAAGTGACTTGAATCTCTGCTTCAGTTGGCAGTATTAGATTAATACTAACAAATTCCTAATCTATATTATATATCCAGACCATCTTCCCTGCTAACACTTTTGTCCAGACAGGGTTTATTGATAGGGCTCCAGCTTTCATAGTTAAAATCATATTCTTTCCCTGAGTTTTTTAGATGATTCCGACAGAGACTTTTTGGGCTTGGAACTTACCCAAACTCTCCAGTCATGTATTTACTGGAAATCTCTTGGCTAATTTCTGCTGATCCCATCCAGGCCAAGCAGAAATTTCTGCTTTCATTTCTTAGAGGGGAACAAGTCCTTCAGAGCCTTCCCTTGAAGATTTTCAGACCACTTAAGACCATTCTGAAGTTCTCAAAGACTTTTCCCTAGAGCAAGAACAGCAAGGAAATTGGCACAGTCATGAAATAAAAGGACTGTTTTGCTGCCTATGGCATTTCTGGTGTTGTGCATAGTGCCCAAAGCACAGTAGGCATTCAGTATGCCTGATGTGTTATTATTGCTGCTTCTGTATTCATAGAGCTCACAAAAATCCCTGTTTTCTATTAGTCCTACTCTGTGAGTTATCATTAGACCATGGATGACAAAGCAAAGAGAGTCAGATTGCTAGCACTGTATGTAATGCTCAACATATAGTAGGTACTCAAGAAATTTTCATGAAATACAATTAGTATAATTGTCATGGATTCAATAGTGTCTGTTAAACCAGAGAGGAGCCATCAGGAAATAGCATGACAGGGTGATGCCAACTGAAATTACTTGAGTTCTAATTCTAACCCTGTCACTTCACTAGGTATACAAGCAAAGATAAGTCATTTATTCATTTTGAGTTGTCTCCATTTCTGCATTTATAAAATGAAGACCATAGTACATGATCTCATAAGGTAGTTGAGAAGAAAATGTATATACAAAGAACCTGTGATGATACTCAGGATGCAGAATCTCAGTAATTATAAGTTCCCCACACTAACTTCTTGTAGTTTTCCTCAACTGTCACAAGATTTTATTTATTTATTTTTAGAGAGGGGGAGGGAGGGAAAAAGAGAGGGAGAGAAACATTGCTCGGTCATCTCTTGCACCCTCCCGAACAGGGACCTGGCCTGCAACCCAGCCATGTGCCCTGACCAAGGATTGAACTGGTGAACTTTTAGTTTGCAGGATAACTCCCAACCCACTGAGCCATGCTGGTCAGGGCAACTGTCCCAATCTTTTCATCTTTTCTACCCATTTCTTGTTGGACCCGATAAGCCAATAGTAACTCTTAAGATTAGCTCCCAATTTGACATGCTACCCCTCTTTCCATCTAGCCCTGGCCTCTTTTGCCCACTCATGAAATGCCAGATCAGGAAGAGATTTTGAAGTCCTATAGCCCTGGCCTCTTACGGTGTTTCCTGCTCAAGCTCTACTTGTCCCTTCTCAGTACTTCACTGATCCTGGAGGTAGCAAGTGCTTTGCTGTGCCTTTGTTACAGATCAGCACTATCAACTGCCGAATCTATAGTTCAGAAACTTATCCCCTAGGACTAGCTGTAGCATGCCCCAATGGGATTGAAAAAACAAAAACAGTGATTACAGGCTTTTAGAACTATCTAAATGTCTATTTATAGATATGGAACTTAAAGAATTTCCACATCATTTGGGAACATCAGATATCCAAGGTAAAGAGAAAAAAAGTATGAACTTGGAAGCTCTAGTGTCACCATTTTTGGCATTTTTACTTCTTCTGAGACCAGCTGGAGAAAACTCTCTGCTTTTAAAGAGCTCCTGTGACTGGGGCAATGCCAGCTGGTTGATCTCCCTTTGTAAAGTCAGTTACACCCATATCAAATAACCTCACTACAGGAGTAGAATCCACCAACTCCACAGTTCCAGGAACTACATGGGAAGCATATATCGGGGAGGGAGGGAGAAATTTGGGAGACCATTTTAGAATTCTCCTTACCACAGCATCCCACCTGATTTGCTTCATCAATAAGATGCTTTTGGCTGCTATTGATTTATAAGTGTGGTCTACATTATACCAAATGACTATATATGTGTATATATATTATTATTATACACATAATATATATTATACACACACATATATGTAAAATCAGTGGTAATTCACTTTGGTATTTTGATTTTTTGTTTTTACCACAAAAATCCTAGCTGTCAGTGAATGTATCTGTTCCTTTTTGAAGAGTGATGGCGAAGACCTGGGCCAGGGCATTAGCCAAGACAAGCCAAAGTCAGGACTGGGCACTGAGAGCTGGGAATAGAAAAGGACACACAGCACAAGGCACCCGGTAGTTAAAGAAATGATCCTAGCTAACGTTTATACTGAAATCCAACAGGAAACCAGAATCCAAATGTCAATTTTAAAAGCAGAGAAGGACCAAAATTTGATATAAAGACAAAGGGCAGGTGCTTAGGGGCTTGGAAATAGAATAGGAAGAGTTTAGAAGCTAAACACAGACAGGGTCATATGTGATTTCTTCAAATGCCACGGTGGTGCCCAGGGAGTCAAGGTGGAAACATATGTGCCCTTTGTCTTCCCATGAAGAAAAAGGTCACCTACAGAACAGATCCGTGAACACATTAACAAAGAAGCATTTGAAGTGAGCAAAGGACAAGTTTCACAACATTTGCAGCTCTGCCTGCTCTGGCCCTGCAAAGGCAGCCAGCCCTTCAGCAGTGTCACAGGGACCGTGTCCAGGGTTATGGACAGCACATTCTGCATGCTGTCACTGCCCTTCGCCAGAGCTGAATTTGCCAAGCCCCTGTGTGAAGACGACCTTCCTTCTGCGTTAAATTTCATCTGCTGTGATCTATTCTGGCAAGTCTCTCATCATTATTTCCCCCAGCTATTGGGTTATTATTTTGTAATTCCTCTTGCCTAATAAAAGCCTTCTCTAGATGCCCACCCACCCCCCGCCATATACGTTTGCTCCCCTTTGCAGCAAAACTCTTTCAGTTATTGTTACTCGCTGGGTTCAACTCTTCTCTTCCAGTTCCTTCTCTAATTCATCCAACCCGCAAACCCACTGAAACTCCTCTGTCAAAGTCACCGGGGGTCTCCACATGGCTAAAAGTAATTGTCAGTCTAGGACCTCTTTTGACCTGATGTCTGAGCAGCATTTGACACTCTTCCATCCTCATATGCTTCCCTTTTAGAACTCCACACTCTCTCTTTTTTTTTTAACCTCTACCCTCCTGATTGTTTCCTCTTCTTTTTTTTTTTTGGTTGATTCCTCCTCTTCTTCTATGTCTTCTTGTTGGGGTGTCCTGGGGCTCAGCCATTGGCTGTCTTCTCTGTTCACGCTCACACTTTTGTTGATCTCATCTGGCCTCATAGCTTCACTCTCTACATGCTGATGGCTCCCACAAACATAGTTCCAGATATTTGTTATGACAAATGCCTACTTGACATCACTGCTTGGATGTCTAATAAAGGCTTTTAAATCAACATGTCCAAGAATGAACTCCTGATCTTTGCCACAAAACCCACTTCCCCTCAGTCCTTCCCATCTTAGTTGATCATAGATTTCATTTCTTCTTTCACTCCTCACATCTGGTTGTTCAGAAAATATTTTTGGCTCTATCAGAATGACCAAAGTCCAAAACACTGACAACACGAAATACTGGCAAGGATGTGAAGCAACAGGAACTGTCATTCATTGCTGGTGGGAATGCAAAATGGTGCAGCCACTTTAAAAGACAGTTTGGCAGTTTCTTACAAAACTAAATATACTCTTACCATATGATTCAGCAATCATGTCCCTTGGTATTTACCTAAGTGGGTTGAGAACTTATGTCCACCCAAAAACCTCCACGTGGATATTTATAGTAGCTTTATTCATAATTGCCAAAACTTGAAAGTAACAAAGGTGTATTTCAGTAGGTGAATGGATAAACTGTGGTTCATCCAGACAATGGAATATTATTTAATGCTAAAAAATGAGCTATCAGGCCATTAAAAGACACGGAGGAATCTTAAATACCTATTACCAAGTGAAAGAAGAGAACCTGAAAAGGCTACATAATTTATGACTACCACTATATGATGTTCTAAAAAAATAAAAAAATCTTGGAAACAGAAGAATGCTCAGTGGTTGCCAGGGTATAGGGAGGGAGTGATGAATATGTGGAACACAAGAGCTTTTTAGGGCAGTGAAGCTATTTTGTATGATACTATAATGGTGGATACATGTCACTGTACACTTGTCTAAACCCACAGAGTATACAACACCAATGGTGAAACCTAGCATAAACTATGGACTTTGGGTGATAATGATGTGTTAATGTAGGTTCGTCATTTGTAAAAAACATATTGCTCTGGCAGGAGATGTTGACACTGGCAGAGGCTGTGCATGCGGGGCAGCACCAGGTATGTGGGAAATCTCTGAGCTTTCTGCTCAATTTTGTTGTGACCCTAAAACAGCTCTAAAAAACAGTCCATTAAAAAGTAAATACGGTGAATTTTAAAAAATATTTTCAGACATTGCTATATGTTCCCTTGTGGGGCAAACTTTCCCATAGTAGAAAATCACTGATTTAGTTATAGACATGAATAGGGTGATTATAGACAGTGACAGAGTGATGAAGGAGACAAGCCCATGATATGGCTGAAAGTTAAAGGGAGTCATTTTATGAAGACTTGTCAAAGAGGGCTTTTCCGATGAGAGAATATGTAACCTGGGCCCTGAATTCTAGAATGAGTTAGTAATAGAAAGGTTTAGAGAGAAGACATTCCAAGTAAAGAGGAGGACACTTTGCAAGGTCTTTGTGGCAGGTGAGGGGTTTGTATGACTTGGGTATTAAAAGAAAAGCAGAGTAGAATAGTGACAAACAGGGTGACAGGAGACAAGAACAGAGAGGTATCCTGTCGGGCTTTTCACTCAGGCAGAGAACTAAGAATTGAAGCTGAGAGCTATAGCAAACCCCAGGCATTTTTAAGTAGAGGAATAACATTATCTTACTCTAAAAAATGAGGGATTTATGTTGAAACCTTGGTGTAAGGGTCAATTTTATGTGTCCACTTGGCTAGGCCATGTGCCCAGTTATCTGGGCAATCACTAGTCAAAATGGTCCTGTGAAGGTATTTTGTAAATGTGGTTAACATTTACAGTGAGTTGACTCTAAATAAAGTAGATTATCCCCTGTAAAGTCAGTGGGCCTCATCCAATTAGTGAACGGCCTCAAGAGGAAAAACAGGTTTTCCTGAGATGAAGGAATTCTGTCTTAAGATTCTAAAGTAGAAATCTTGCTTAAGTATCCAGCCTGCTGTCCTACCCTGCAGATGTTGGACTTGCCAGCTCTTACAGTTGTATAAGCCAATTCCTGAAATTGTTTCTTTCCATATCTACCTGGGTGAGAAAGGTGAAGGCATTAAGAAGTACAAATTAGTCATGGCAATGTAAAGTACAGCATAGGGAATATAGTCAGTAATATCACAATAACTAAGTACAGTGCCAAGTGGATACTGAAAATATCAAGAACACTTTATAAAATACATGATTTTTTAACCTCTATGTTGTACACCTGAAGCTAATAAAAATAATATTGAATATAAATTGTAATTGAGAAATTTTTTAAAAAGTAGCTGACATTGAAAGCTGGATTCTGGGTGGGCCTGGGGGACCTAATATTTGATGGCTAGTGGAGTTGTTTCAGTCAGATGTTCAAGGTTCACAGACCGTGAGATCCTGAGACACAGCCATACCTCTCCCACATTCACTGCTCTGAAGTGAGATGTTCCAGGTAAAGGCAAGTCTAAGGGAAGCCAACTCCCAGCCCCAGGTCTGGCCTGTGAAAGGGACCAGCAAAACTGCAGCACTAGAGACTCATCTAGTTATTTTACCTGGTGCCGACGTACAGTTGTTTTTTGTACTGAGTCTGCATTTACTTTAGGCAGGCAGTCATTTGTTTTCCCATTTAGTTATTCAACATATTTCTTCAGTACCTATTATTTGTAGCGGTCTATTCTAGGTCCTCGAGGGACAGAGTAAACTAGAGAGGAAGGGAGTCTCCATCTTTATAAAGCTTTATTTTAGTGGGGGTGATAGGTAGAAAATAAGTAAGCTGAAAAGATAAAATGATTGGAAGTTGTGGTAAGTGCTGTAAGGGAACTGAAAAAGAGGCTAAAATGGGTGTGTTTATAAAGAGTGATCAGGGAGAATGTCTTAATACATAAGCAAAAATCTAGAAAACAGGAAAAGGTTGTCCATGTGAAGGGTTCGGGACACACTCCAGGCAGAGGGAACTGAATTAGAAAAGCTCCAAGGGAGGAAACATCTTGTCATAGTGACGGGTCTTGTGGAAATAAAAATCAGCCAGAAGAGGATAAGCAAAGACCATTTACTCAAGGGAGTCAGCCATCATCACTTATGTTTTGGCAGATTCTCAAAGGCTATCAGTTGTTAATAGATCCTGGTCCTTTCAGTCTGATTGTTGAGAGGCTGTTGTTCGGTTTCCTGGATCAGTTGTTAGAGATAGTGGTCTGCCTTCTACAAGTGTGGCTTATAGATAGCAGATTGGCTTCCTAGGCTGGTTACTGTACATAATAGGTAGGTTTCCTAGGCTGACTTCTGCAGACTGTGGGTCAGAGTTCTGTTTTTATATATGGTCTGGCCATTGTCCATTTGCACATTTAGTCTCTCAGTCTGAAAGCATGCACGTATTGGGGCTCTATAGTGTCAGAAGAGAGACGCCTGATGGGTTGGAGAGGTGGCAGGGCTCAGATAACACAGAACTTTGTAAACCGCAGGCAGTGGACTGTTTTCCTTTGGATAGAATGAAGAAGCATTGAAGAGTTTTAAATAGAAGAATGAGGTGATTAAATCTATGTTTTGAAAGGAACAGTTTTGTGCTTAATAGATTTGAGAGGATGAAGTGCAGAGAACAGTTATGTGGGTTGTTGTAAGAATCCAGGCATAAAATAGTGGTGGCTTATTTTAAAGTGACAATACCACTGCTGCATAAGTAATCTGTGGCCAAGAATTATTTCTGGACTGAAGTTATCACTTGGATATAATTTGTCTCTTTCCCACAGGGAGTAATTCAGCTAAACAAGGGTTGAGGATGAGATTGACTTGATATATTTTTTATTGTAAATCAGTTACTTAGATATGTGTAATTATAATGTACACATCAATCTGTCATGAGTTTATTCAGTACAAGTCAGTTGTTAATTGCCATCGATATACTGATAAAATTATTTCTAGACTCAATATGTGAGGAGCAGACATGGTAGCCACACTGAGTTCTGAAAATGTCTGGGTAGCCATTTGACCTCCCTAAATGGCCTTGTATCTATACTTGTATGATCCCTTCTATTGTTAAATCACACAAATAATAGATATTCCAATTAATCTTTATTTTAGTAGGTATTTCCATCTTTCCAAACTATTTCTGGACCTAGTTATGCTGGTTTATTTATCTATTCATTTATTGAACATCTACCACATACCAAACAGTAGGCTAGATACTGGAATATAGAGGTGAATAAGACACAAAGTTCCTGCCCTCTTTGGCTCTGTATGATAGGGGAGATATACAGGGTCCAGCAGAAGTAAGGCCTGCTTGAGTGTGGTTGGTGGGGTAATAACATGGGTGTAATAATTTATAGTTTTAATTTGAACATTTCACCTAAAATGTCATATGGTATGCTTGAGTGTGATATTGTTGTGTTACAGAACTACATGCTTATGATTTTGTAATAAAAGATTTTGCAATAAAAAAGGGGGATTATTTTTGTTGGGCCTTGTATTTTAAACAGGCATACACTCAAATGAATATATAATTACACAGTTCTGTAAACACCATGAAGAAAAAGATCAGAGACCAATATGGTGAAGAGGAAGGCTATTTTAGATTATGTGGTCAAGTAAGTATCTAGTGGTAAATGCCATTTAAGTTGAGACCTGAATGATGAGAAGGAATCACTTAGGGAAGAATTGGGGGAAAGAGAGCACGATGGGTCTGAGGACGGATATAGACTATAGACGTAAAGGAAGAAAGACTGGCTTAGTGAGCAAGGAGAGTGACTTACAATGAAGCAGGAGAAGTGGGGAGCAGCAAGGCCTGTATCTGCTGTCTTGAAGATCACAGCAGGGAAGTTCTTAAATAGAAAGGGACAGGACTACTTCTGTTTTTCATAAGATCCTAGCAACCCTAGTTGCTATGTGGGTAGGTTGGAAGGACAGGAATGAAGGCTGGGAGAAGGGTTAGGAGGTTATCGCAATTATCCTCGTGAGGTGAGATGGTGGTGACACCAGGGTGGTGGCATTGAAGATAAAATGCAGTGGGAAGATAGAGAGATCTTTTGGTGGTTGAATTGGTGGAATCACTTTTCTTGTAGTGAAGTAGAGGTGAGGGAGGGGAAATGTAAAAAATGATATTTGTTTCTGGTTTGATGGTGAATGGCTGGAAAATTATGTGTCTATATTTCCTTCTTAGGTTTACTTACATTATCAGAACTCAAATACTTGTTTTAATATAGTGGGACTCATGGTTTTATCTTCATTCACTGCTTCTCACGTACCTCCTTTAACTTTGTATTTGTTGTATAGTCTTACACTCTATTTTTCATATTACCTATTTCTTTACACCTGGCTTTGTAGACCCTGTATCTTTTTTTTTCTTTTTTATTTCTCCTAACATCTCTTCATTAAGTATACAAAATGCATTCAAATGGGTAGATTGGCTTTATTGTTACCATTCTGATTTAGTGTGCTCTATGAGTCTGGCTATACTAGTCCTCAGAACACACTGCATGAACAGCTAGGCTATCAAGGAGAGCTCTCCCTTCCTACCTCATCCTCCAAAATAAATGTGCAAAAATATTCCTTCCAACAATTTACCTGACCTATAACTCCATAAGTTGTGTTCAAGAGAAAATCATTCACATTTCCAAACTTTACTAAAGAAACTATTGTTTAGTTTAATCTAAGAAATACATATTTTGGGTTGCACGTTCTACTTTTAGCCCATTTTTTCCTTTAAATGTGACTTTAAAAGTTGGACAAAATAGCTATATTTACAAAGAGCTGCTCTAAAACATATGGAAGTTTATTTTTTCACTTTATATTTTTAGCTACATATGTCATAAATGAATATACTCCCAGCGGAAAAATTCAAACCAAGAATTATATGAAACAAATATAGAGTAAAATATGTAAGTTTCCTTTCATTCCCTTTTGTCTGCCTATATGTATGCATGCAAATATATATGTAATTGTACTCTATCAATTGATACATATAATATGATGTCTTGAAGATCTTTCCATATTTATACATAAAACACTGCCTCATTCTTTTTAATAATTGACAAGTATTTCAATATCTGCATGTTCTGTAATTTTTAAACTATTATTTTTTTAAGGGTTATTGAGAGTGTTCTGATATTTTTCTGTTACAAACAATTCAAGTGGTTTTTCTTATATCTGCTTCTTTTATACACATTTGTGTTTTTATGACAGACTCATAGAAATTAAATTGTTGAGTCAAAAGATATGTGCATCTCATTACACCAACCATGTTTGTGAGTTCTTGACTTCATATCTATATTATCATCAATTTTGTACATGAATAATCTTCAAATATTTTTACCAATTTGGTCAAAGTGAATCCTTATTGTTTTAATCTGTATTTATTTTCTTTATTTAGAGGTTGAGCATATATATATATTTCCTATTTTTCTTCCTTTTATTTATTTTTTGATGATTAACTGGAATATGAACTGGCAAATTTTAATGTCCAGTTGTCTTTTGGCTTATCTAAGGAACTCTTTATATATTTTATTTTGTAATTCATCTTTTATACCCATTTATATGTTTTTCAGCTTGTCCAAATTATTTAGTTTGTTTATGGTATCTTCTGTCATGTAAAAACTTTAAATTTTATAAAATTAAAATTTTAAGTTTTTTCTTTTATGGCATATAGGTTTCTCATCCTTTGTAAAAATGTCTTCTCCAGTCCAAGATAATAAAAACTATTCTCCTAGATTTATCTTAACATATTTTTAGATTTAAAAATATTTAGTTCTTTATTACATCAGAAATCTATTTTTTGTACATGCAGTTGCTTAGAGACTTAATTCCTATTTCTAAAACATGTAGGCATTCAAATATTTGTGGAATTAATAAATGAACTTAATTTTTTTCACAAATGGATTCTAATTATCCCAAAATCATCTATTGACTAGTTAACATTTTCTTCACTAGATTAAAATACTGCCGGTATCCTATACTAGATTCTCATAGATAAATGATTCTGTTTCTGATCCTTTATTCACATTCCACACATCTTTTCTTATGTTTTTGTCATATTACTTTCATTTCTATAGATTTAAAGTTTGTTTTTATATGTTTCAGACAAAGTTATTAAATTTTAAAAGAGATTCTTATATGCTTTACTTTGTAGATGAACTTTAGAATGAACTTATGAAGTCCCATAAAAATCCGTTGAAAATTTTTTCTTGGAAATACATCAAATTTATGGATTAATTTGAAGTAAGTTCATTCTTTATCACTCTTTATTTGTCATAACACCATCATTATATTTAGAGATGGTTAGACCCAATATCTTGAAAAATAAGAATTATTGTCTTAATATTTAGTTATTAAGGATTACATAAAATAATTAAAAATGTATGTGTGTGTGTGTGTGTGGTCTGTTGTGCATCCTTAGATGTCTCTGAGCATGGTGCCTGGAACAGAGGTTATTCAGTAAGTATTTTTAAAATAAATGTCATTATTATTTAAAATCTGTAAACTATTACGACTATATCATTTTTCTAGCTTTTTAAATTGGAATACTTTCAGACTTACGAAAAAGTTATGAAGAGTTCCTATATATCTTCAGAGAGCTTCCACAAACACCTTATGTAGCCGTAGTACAATGATTGAAAGGAAGAAAAAACAACATTGATACAAATTTCTAATTTCCAAACTTTATTCAGATTTCGCCAGGTTTTCCACTTGTGTCTGTTTTGGTCCAGAATTCAATCCTGAAACCTACATGAGATGGAATTGTCATATCACCATATGTTTCAGTCTGTGACAGTTTCTGGCTTTCTTTGTTTTTCATAAACTTGACACTTTTGAAAGGTACTGGTCAGTCATTTTTAAAAATATCTCTCAAATTACATTTATCTAATATTCTCTTAGGATTAGTTGAGATTGTGCATTTTGGTGAGAATTCAGAGATGATGTTGTATCTGTCTCAGTGTCTCACATCAGGTGGTAAATGATGTCAGTGTATCTTATTATGGATGATGTTAACTGTGATCACTTGGTTAAGGTAGTATTTCTTGGTTTCTCCACTGTAAAATTAGGAATTTTTTTCTTTTTAGATTCAGTTATTTTGTTGGGAGATACTTTAAAGATATGAAAATACTCAGCTCAGTTTCCCGTCATGGTTTTGCCCACTAATTTTAGCATTCTTCCATGATTCTTATTGGTTGCTTAAAATGGTCATTTTCCATTTCCCCTGTTTCTTTTATATTTATTAATTATAATTCTATTATTTAAAAAAAGAGTAGTACCTTCTTACTTATAGATTGAATTCTCTAAGGATAGACTTGTGGATATTTATTTTATTCTATGGGTTATAATCTTATACTATCATCATTTATTTTGCCACTCAAATTATTTCAGCTTTAGACATTGGGAGCATCTCCAAATTGGCTCTTGTGTTCCTTTTTTTTTGTCATCATCAACTGGGGATATATTTATTGGTTTAAGAGAGAGAAAGGGACCAGGAGGCAGGGGACAGAAAGAAACATTAATGTGAGAGAGAAACATCTATTGGTTGCCTTCCACACATACCCAGACTGGGGATTGAACCTGCCACCTAGGCACGTGCCCTGACTGGGAATCAAACCTGAACGCTTTTTGGTGTATGAGACGATGATTCAACCAGCCAAGCCGCTTGGCCAGGGTGGCTGCTGTGTTCTTTTGACATGACCCCATCATTTTCAAACATACCTTTATTTTCTGGCATCAAAAGATGTTCTGTGCTTATCTTGTATGTTCCCTGTCACAGTCCTGGAAGCAGTACTTTCTATAAGAAGCCTTGGTCCCTTTTATTAGAGAATAGTACTTAGAATCAATACCTGGGCTCTAGGTGTGCTAATTACTTCTGAGTGGTCATTGTTTCTAGGCCTTCTCAGAAAACAGAACCAGGACTATGTGTGTGTATACTAATATATATATATATATATATATATATATATATATACACACTAATATATATATGCACACACACACATATATATATTTCTTTGTCCATTTGTATATATTTTATATTAAAATCCATGAGTTCATGCTAACATCTATAGTTTCAATCCAACAGCACATGGCTTCTCCCTCCTTTTTTACTTATAACTTTTTCTCCTCTAAAATTGAAAAACCCCGCTCTCATCCACAATATGTATTTTTTCAATCCTAGTATAAACATAAGCAGTGCGATGGACTTTCACAGTTAGGAAAACTCTTGGATATTATTTGCTATAATTCCCTCATTTTACAAATGAGAATATCCAGGCCATTAGTGATTAATTTGCCAAAGGGAAGAAGTAAATTACTAGAAAAAAATTATTATAAATGTTAGGATTTAAAATTTTAATGTTGTGTATATTTCAGAGGAGGATTTATAAAGGACAGGAAATATAATGTCAGGTAACTGAAAAGAAGAAGCATTAATTCACTTTTTTCCCCATTATTGCTATACAAGCGAGACCATTCTGGCTACAAAAGTATGACATTTGGTTAGCATGACTTGTGTATATAATATGGCCAAAGGCCAGAAAAATTAAACATACTAGTCATGTGGTGTTAAGATTGCTTCCAGAAAATGGGAGAACGAAGTTTTCATCCATTACCATGTCCAACTTGTGCAATTACAGATGCAGTGAAATCCTCAGAGGTCATTAAAATTTATAGATCTTGTTGAATGAAGTAGATGTAAAGGAATAATTTTGTTTCTCCTTTCTCTCATAAATATCATTGGCATCTTGTCTTTTGTGGCTATATTTTAATCACAGAGAATGAAATTTCTAAAGTTGAGATGAACAGATTATTAAGTCTCCTGGAAAACCACTTATTTGATGAGCATGAAAACTGACAATTATATACCACTAATGTTGACAGCTCAATCATTAAATTCCTTCAGTGTTTTGTCTTCTTTCTGTTATGAATATTTGGGATCTCTGGTTCAATGAGGCCCCACAATCTTGATTTCCTTCGAGTGGCCCAGTACTAGACTGGAGAAGAGGAGGTACTTGCCCCCATTGCTGAGGTGGTAATGGGAAAAATGTGACTGCAGCATCTGGGAATTGAAATACTGTAAATCAATGTCATATATGATGGTCAGGGTCTAAGATTCTTTGGTAATACGATTAATGTATGCCATGGGTTAAAACCTAAATTCCACATACAATGCTGATTCGGTGGGAAAATATTTCTAAACAATCAACCTGTAACACACATCATAGGCTGATGAGACTGTGTTGAGTTCCAGACCTCATATTAAGAAAGAATCCTAAAAACTAGAATTTGTTAATTCTTCAGTCTTCATTCAGACCCTCAGTAGTTTTCATCCATGCCTTGGCTAGGACAAGGTGCAGGAAATGGCAAATTGGGTCATTACTTTGGCCTTCGATGAGCTAGCAAAGCTGGTGAGTAAGCCCTGATTCTCCTTCTGTGCGCACAAGAACATAGAAACCCAAGTGAAGTTAAAAAGACTTCATACACCTACAGTAATCTTACAAATTGTTTTCATCATCTTCAAAATGCCTACTTTTCCCTAGTTTCAGACTTCCATAGTTCTGAAAACTCTCTTCTGAATTTTCTCCTTCCAATTATACTTGATAAATATATTTTGACTTCATGTCATTTATAATCAACTATTTAAATGGAAGTGAGTATAAAGAATGATTTTAACCAAGACCATACTCTGAGAATATGAATTAGTCACAAGTCTTTATCCTTGTTCCAAGATGTTTATGGACATTAAATTGGAGGTGTAAGAAACATTCTCTTGCCTTGTGTGATTTAAGGAACTGATGTTATTTTTAAATTGTTTGAATGAAAACGAGAGCTATAAAATTTCCATCCCACAAAACATTGAAGGGTTTATTGCTTAAATAATCATGAAATGAAAATTTTTACCACAGAATAAGTAGTAACTTTTTAAAGAGAACCTTTATATTGCAGAAAACATTAAATCTTTTTAAGGAAATAAACTACTTTTTCATGTTTGGAATTTACTGAACTCCTTTTCTTATTTATCATGGGTAAAAATATTTTTCAGAGAACTTCTTTTCTTCCTTTCAATCCAATAAAGTCAAAATGTTTATAACAAAAGAAATAAGCTTGAGACAAAAAACAGACTGTTATTTTGAGGTATTAACTAAGAAGAATGTTGAGGGTTGGTGAGGAATTTATTCAAACACATACATTTGCAACAACAGTAGAATGAACAGTGAGTTTTCCTTCAAATAAATTGCATTTTATGTGTTTTTTTTCTTTTCATATCTGTCAAGATGAGAACATTTCTCTTTGAATTTACAGGGATTCAGACTGCTTAAATTGTTCCCACAACTGGCATAAACATCAATGGGCCTCATAGTGAGAGAAGTATAGTCCCCAGAGTACATCTAAATGATATTCTAAAATGGGTCCTATAAATTTTGCTGTATTACTAATCTTCTATTTTTGATATATAGCATTTTATATTTGAAACAAAAATTAAGTTATGGTAAAAATATTTGTAAAAGCAGTCTACCTATTGATGGTAAGTGTAGACTCTTAAAAGAGCTGGAGCCGATATACAACATTAATTGAAAATATCCAGGAGGAAAATGTGGGTAATATTTCATCTTAAAAGGAAAAATATTTTGACCTAAGAATTAAAATTTGGAGGGTGAGAGGTAAGCTGAACATTCTATTTTTTTTTTTTTTTGGTCATATGGTCTTATTTAGAATATTTCTCAGAAAATTATTTATCTTCAATAAATCTAAATGACTAAACCTTACACAATTTATATTTTTTAAAAAAACTTTCCAAGATTCTAACATATTTCAAATAAAATCTAATTCACTATTATAATTACTTTCATATTTTAAAATGGTGCTTTCTCTAAGTATAAGTAAACATGCAGGGTTAAAATGACCTATGAGAAGACACTCCTAACTCTGCAAATATATCTTTGGGGTTTCAAGAGATTTTTTTACGAGCATTACATTTTTATGTGTATTTATTTAAATGCTATTCTAAGTAGTGACTATTCAACACTTGGATGACTCTTTTTTAAGCAAACATCTTATGTTAACTTAGTGTTTCTATTTATATTTAGGATCACATTAGAGCCAAGAAGTTCTGTTTCACCTGTTAAGAGCAACTGAACAGAGGCAGCAGGTGATGCATTCAGAGCAGGTGAAATCCAAGTTGCCTGCAGGAAGGTTTCTTGAGAGGCGGGCTGGGACTGGATCAGCACTGATTCATACTTGTATAGGCATGTGAAACTCAGAAGAATCTTGCCCCTTCTAGTTCAAGGTGATTGACAGAGCACACCTGAGAGTTCATTAAAGCAATGTATTGGAGTTCAGATAAAATTCAGTTCTCAACCTTTAACAATAAAGAGAACAAAAGGACAACATTGAAGTTAAGAGATTTTGACAAACTTTGGAAAATTGGATGAAAAGTATTGGCTGATGATGGGAAACAAAAGAAGCTACAGACTAAATACATGCAGATTTAGGTATGAAGAAGGCAAAGAAACAAGGCATAAGGCTGAAAGTTTGAGACCGTCTGGTTTCAGGGCTGAAAGTCTTGCATTCTAGGAAATCCCTCCGTCTCAGACAAACTGGGACAGTTGGTCACCCTAACTGAAAGCACAGAGTGTTATGTAAAAGTTCATGCATAGATTGACCTACTTCCCCATCCCTTCCCTCCACAATTGTATATTTAAAAAAAGAGAAAAGAAATACAATAAACAAGCTGGTCCCTGAGTATTAGATATTTGCATGATTTTATTTGGTTTTATGCCCTTTGGTAGTTTGTAATTTCTTTAAGAATTATAAAATATAAACTACCTAAATTGTACTTTATTTAATAAATAGAAATATGTTAATTATGTATAAATTTTATTATCTATGCAATACACACTTTTATTATGATAAAATGATTTATAAATACCTAACTAGAAAACATAAAACCACCAAAATCTCCATAATCTGGAAACAAAACAACCCTGTGCCATCACAGTGAATCACACAATCATGTTACAAGCAATGATTTAACATAACATGAATACTTTTGCAACCCAAGAAAAGTATTTCAATTTTAATTTTATTGATGTCATTTTTTTAATTTAATTGCTTTATTTCTAGTTTTATTCATGGATTTAAGATAGAAAACTTAGGGGGTTTTACCTACTTTTTAAAAAAGATTTCATTTATTTTATTTAGAGAGGAAGAAAGGGAGAGAAACATCAATATGTGGTTGCCTCTTGCACTCCCCCTACTGGGGACATGGCCTGCAACTCAAGTATGTGCCCTGACTGGGAATTGAACCAGTGACCCTTCAGTTTGCAGGCTGGCACTCAATCCACTGAGCCACACCAGCCAGGTCTATACCTACTTTTATTCTATAAATTAACACAAGAAAGAATTTAGATACACAGTGAAGTATGTAAGAATTTTTTAAAGGAGTTTGTGTATTTTCTTATGTTTGATATGCTGTATTCCCTTCTTACTCAGGTAGCCTGACAATTTTACTAGATTTTATTTTATCTGATTTCCTACTATTGGCCCATTTTAAGCTGACCTTCAATACCCACTTGTGTAACAGAACAACATATTTACTACTGCCAACTGGATTGAACCACAGATCACAGCACAATTCTTTATTAAGTAAGTTATGTTTGGAGGTTCTTAGTCTCTATTACAGGACATTAGACCATCTATCACAAAATGAACACAAGAATTGCACTAAATCCTAAAAATTAGGCAAAACTAAACATTGTCCATAAAGACATTGTGTTGTCTAATATTATAAATAATCATAGAAAGACAAATAGCCATCCTTATCTGTCAAATAGAAAAAATTTAAATATTGATAAATCCTTAATGTTATGAAGCAAGACCTCTCATTTACTACTCATCGGCACACCTTTTTTGGAAAGCAATTTTGCAGTATGAATTCAGTCATAAAAAATGTTGAGATCTTTGAACTCAGCATTTCCATTTTTAGCAATTGGCCTTAAACAATTAATGAGAGATATGCACAGAGATACACGTGTAAGCATGCTCATGTGAAAAAGAAAGATTACAACTAACCTGACCTTGAGTACAGGAATGATTATTTACAATGGCCCATTCATATAAGGCAATGTTGTGCAGCTCTTGCAAACCATGTTTTGAAGCCTAATTAATCATCTAATACATCATTTGCTCCATAGTATTATATGAAAAAGATAAAGTAGATGTAAATCCAGATACAGTAAGTTCTCAGTTTTGTTAATTACCAGGTGGGGCAAAAGTAGGTTTACAGTTGTTTGTGTGGAAAATAATACAATAACTAATAAATAATAATACAAGAATAAGCTCTGTGTTTTACTACTCTAAACCTAATTTTACCCCGCCCTGTATATTTAGAGAGAGAGTTTAAGGAACCAGAAGGCTATATATCAAGATATAACCAGTTCTTAATTATAAGAAATAGATAAAAATTATTTCACTTTTCTTCTTTGCATTTTTCTGTATTTCCCAACATTTCTTCAGTGGATTTAATTTTTAAAAATCAAGGAAAAGTTATTTACCAAAGATAATTTATAAAAGTATATATTTACTTTATTTAAAAACCCAGCAAAGATTATTTATAAAGCAAATAATCTATCCCATTGACAAACCTATAAAGTAATAGAGAATGTTTTACACTGCTACTGAAGTTTGGGAGGAGAATGTAAGTTAGCAAAATATTTGTGTGTATAAATCTGGAAATGTGTAAAAATTTGTTTCAAAACTTTTTTTTTTTTTTTGGACCTAGCAATTTAATTCACTGGTCTTTATCTTAAAGACCTAAAAATGCACTTAATGATTTATATACATGAATGGTAATGACACCAAGATAATCAGAGTATAATATTAAGTTAAAAATGTGGACTACAAAATTGAAGTAGAAAAATTTTTTTATAAATGTGTAACTAATGGAAGAAAATATGCCAAAATATATTTAGTAGTTTTTTCTGGATGGGGAATTATAGATAATTTTTAAAAATCTTATTATAATATCTGTTTTTAAATGCACATATATAAACATAAAAGCAAAATGAAAATCTTTTAAACACTATCAATGGTTGAAAATATATCTCTAAATTCCTTAACATGCCATCTAGGCCTCGGGCCAATCTAGGCTCTGAGTCATTTCCAGACACACTCCCCACCATCACCCAGTGGTACTTGGTACTATAATGAAACTGGTGACTTTGCAGTTGTCTGAGCCAGTTGGGTTCTCCTGTTGCATGCTTTTGTGTTTAGTTGTTTTGCTTCCAAGAATAATCTCTAATGTTTTTTAACTTATTCTAGTTAATGATTAAAGAAACACATAAAACATTAGATTAAGTATCACCTTCAAGGCAAGCTTTCTGGATCCTTTCAGACAATTAAAAATGCCCTTCCTTTCTACTACATTATTACAGTCTATATTCTTCTCTTATAGCACTTATCACATCGTTTTAAGATTATTTTTTTGTCAGCTTCTTTCACTTGAAAAAATAGGGTGCGGGTTTTCTATATATCCTACAGCAGCTTGGAGGTACTGTAGGTACTCAGTTATAGAAACTCAAATACTTTTGAATTAATGGATCACTGATTACACACACTTTAAATTCCTAAATATGTAATCACCCATCAAAACAATTACCAGCAAAACCAATTCATGAGGATTAATTATTCTATTAGAATTTGTTTACAATATTAATTAATTTACCAATCCATGCCATATTTATTAGTGTCACAGAGCTCTTTCTGTGTCGAGGTTTACTGAAGCAGATTGGCTAAATAAGGTGCAAGTAAAAAGAAGCTTCCTCACTCCTATTTCTGCAAGCGTTGCTCAGTGGACCCTCACCTTTTTGTTCCTGGGTAAAGGAACAACATGTCCTAGAGCTTCCACCACCTCTCTCGGATAATAAGTCTTTCAGATTGTAAGAAGTCCAGCTAGTGTGCCATCAAAATGCCAAATTCTCAACCCATTTGAAATTTTCCTCCTTCCTATTCAGGCCTGATTACTCAGCCAGTTTGTAACTTCTCTTCCTCCCCAGCATGAGGTGTAATTTAGTCAGAGACCTGTAGTGTGGAGGAAAGATGATGTCAGCTCCTTTTCATGTTCTTTTTGCCTTTTCTCGCCTTGCTGCTGTTTGGGGCCCTCAAGGGTTAGCACCTGGGGAGGGAGGAAGGAACATGAAAGTTGTACTTGCTGAGATCTGCTAGAATCTATGTTAATGACTTCTGCATCTCAAAGATCCCAAATGCTGAGTCTTTCTCTTAGGGGTTGTTCTTGGGATTAGTTGTAGACCTCTTCCCTCACTCCTCTATGTCTGAGGATTACTCACCAGATCCTGGCTTTTCTAACCAGCTGCTTGCATCCAGCCTATGCCCTCAGCTTCTGCATCTGATGAATTGCCTCTGGCCTCTTATGTACTAAGATTATTGCCAGTGCAAGACATGCTCTTAGGCAGACTCTTTTTAGAGATAACCCATGGCTTGACCTTTGGCAGGTTCCACATCTGTCTATGGGACACACACACATTTCTCCATATGTAAACTCCTCCTGTGGCAGTACTCTTTGCTCTGACAGTCCAGTGCTTCTCTCTTAGCCATAGCCTCTTTCATTTAGATATTTCAGGGTGTAAGCTACATGTTAGCCTCTTAACTCTATCAAACACATGCTCTATGTGTGGTTGTCTCTAAGCCCCTCTTACTTGGCTTGAGGTAAAGGGAAGCTTCCTCTCCTTCCTCATTTGAAAGAGGGAATCACACAGCACACCAACTCTCCTCAAAGAAGTCCTTCCTATTGGCCTCTTCAACCAGAGAATAAATTCTTGGCCTCCCCGTATAGCCTGGAGGTGATTAATGGGCTAATGCTAGAAGAACCAGTTTCACAACCCCTTAATATGCCTGCACATGTGATCTAACACCTTGTTTTAGTACATGGATATTGGTAACTGGTGGATTATTCTCTGCCTTGGGGCCTTTGCTGAAACTTTTGATAGGAAAAGTTAAATTTAACACCCTGCTACGTATACATGCCTTTTTAATTCATAGTGGTGTTTTTAGTCACAACTATCCTTATGACTGATTACACAATCAGGAGTGCTAGAGAAGCTGAAGTGACACATATATATTACAGTTATAGACCACATAGCCAATGTGGGCAGCAAAGAAAAATAATTAGTGAATTTTAAAATTCTGCCTTTGTCTATATCGCTATTGTTCACGATAGTTGTGAAAGTAAAGCTTTTTGTCATAGTTGTGGTTGAGAATATATGAGCATTTCCTGATTGTTAGTTAGTGGAACCATGTGGAAAAAAATAAATTCTCTTTATCAAAGGCAAAATCAGGGCAGAAAAATCACAGAAAAGAATTTAAGTTGGTGGTCTAGTTTCTTTTTTTCCAACTTACACCATACACCAGATAAACTCAAAGTGGATAAAAAACTCAAATATAAGTCATGACACTGTAAAAGTCCTAGAGTAAAACATAGGTAGTAAAATTTCTGATGTTCCACACAACAATATTTTTGCTAGTATATCTCCTAGGGCAAGGGAAATGAAGGAAAAAATAAACAAATGGGACTACATCAAAGTAAAAAGCTTCTGCATGGACAAAGAAACCATCATCAAAATGAAAAGAGAACCAGCCGTATAGGAAAACAAGCTAGTGTGCCATCAAAATGCCAAGTTCTCAACCCATTTGAAATTTTCCTCCTTCCTATTCAGGCCTGATTACTCAGCCAATGATATTTGCCAATGATACATCAGACAAGGGTCTAATCTCCAAAATATATAAAGAACTCAGACAACTCAGCACCAGGAAGACAAACAATCCAATTAAAAAATGGACCTGAATAAACACCTCTCCAAGGAGGACATACAGATGGCCCATAAACATATGAAAAGATGCTCAACAATCCTAGCCATCAGAGAGATGCAAATTAAAACCACAATGAGATATCATCTCACGCCGGTTAGAATGGCCATCATTAATAAATCAACAAACAACAAGTGCTGGCGAGGATGTGGAACCCTAGTACACTGTTGGCAGAAATGCAGACTGGTGCAGCCACTGTGGAAAACAGTATGAAATTCTTCAAAAAATTAAAATTTTTGACCAGGCAAGTCCACTACTGGGAATATACCCCAAGAATCCTTAATCACCAATTCAAAAGAACTTAAGCACCCCTATGTTCATAGCAGCACTATCTACAATAGCCAAGTGGTGGAAACAGCCTAAGTGCCCATCAGGAAATGAGTGAATAAAAAAACTGTGGTACATTTACACAGTGGAATACTATGCAGCAGAAAAAACTCCTACCTTTTGCAACAGCAGTGATGGAATTGGAGAATATTATACTAAGTAAAATAAGCCAGTTGGTGAAAGACAAATACCATGTTATCTCACTTATAAGAAGAATCTAATGAACAAAATAATGAGCGAAATAGAACCAGAGGCATGGAAACATGGAAGAGACTGGCAGGGACCAGAGGGGAGGGAGGAAGGCTACAATGGTGGAAAGAAGGGGAAGGAACTAGTCAAACAACATGTGTGAAGGACCCATAGACACGGACAAAGGTGTGGGGATTGACTGTGGGAGCTGGGGGTGGGCTGGGCGGAGGAGGGCAAAGGGGGAAAATTGAGACAACTGTAATATAATAACAGTTAAAAATTTTTTTAAAAAGTTTGTTTTTAGAATGATGGGGAAAATAATGCAGTAGAGATAGTAATGCTTATCACATGTTACATGGGCTTCTTTACCTTTTCAAACCTCTCTTGCAAACGGGTTGTGGTGATATGACTAGTTTTGGCAAGTGAGTTAGATGCAGTTAAGACTTGTCCATGCTCTGTCTTCTCCCGTGAGGGTCCGTGTTGACGAGGCAGCAGCATCACCAGATGGTGAGATGCCCATCTCCTTGACACCTGGATGAATCTGTGGAACAAAGTTCCCTTCCAATAAGTATTGGCCACACAGTATGAACAAGAAATAAACCTTTCTTGTGTTAAGCTAATGAAATATGGAGGTTTATTTGTAACTATGGCTATCTTATCCTATAGTAATTAGTTAAAAGTTGATGTGTGTGCCTTCCTTGTGTTTTTACTTGCCTCGTCCCAGATTTTGCTCGCTCTTGACAGTGCATTGGCTTATCTCTTTCTTTTTTAAGGTTTTTGTTCTCTCAGAGTCTAATCATCAAGATCTACCAAAATTCTCTTGAACCATTTTTTTTAATCCTCTCCCAAGGATATATTTGTAAATTTTAGAGCCAGAAGAAGGGGTGGAGGGAGAGAGACACCGAGGGGAGAAATATCAATCAGTTGCTCCCTGTATACTCCCTGAATGGGGCTCGAACTTGCAGCCCAGGTATGTGCCCTGACCGGAAATCAAAACTGTAAGCTTTTGACGTACAGGACAGCACTACAGCCAAGTGAGGTACCCAGCCTATGCCCTCTTGAACCATTCTTGGTTACCTAACTTCACTTCACCACCCTGCCGCGCTGTTCACCACCTCTTCTTTTGTAATGCCTAGACTGCTGCAATAACTCTTCCTCTATCCATTGCCACATTGTGTGCTTGATTATTTGCTCAGAACCCTATTGCTCAGAACACTGTTGCTCATGAATGTAATCTGAACTCTTCTTAAGCTGACAGTTAAGGTCCTTTATATCAGTTTTGGCTACTCTTTGCCATTATAACTCCTTTTGTTTCTCTACATGTCCCTGCTGCCTCAAAGAAGGCTAATTCCCTACCCTTTTATGCCTTTGCTCCTATCAAATGCTCGCCAGTAAGTCTATCCAAATCCTGGCTGTCCTTCGGGCCCAGATCAGGTGACTCACCCTCCCAGAGGCCACCCCCTGCTAGACCTGGGTGGTCCTCAATCTGCTGAACTCCTCCGACATACCCACTAAAGGAGTTATTAAATTACTCACCTGAGTGCTGTTTTTTCACATTTTAGGGTTCTAAAACTTGTCAAGGAAATTATGGTTTTTGTCTTCAATCCATTCTTATAGATGTCTGCATTCAGACTCTAAGGAATAATCATTTCATCAATCCTGTGATTTAATATTAGTTTCAAGAAAAAACCTTAAGTATGTAAATCAAATCTAATTTTCTCATTTTAAACATCAATCAATGATTTGGAAAAGATAGGAGCCTGTACAATAATACTGAATTACAAGTGCTCATTACAAAGTTCTATCTATTATTTTAATTATGAGCATAGTTTTTTAAAAAAATTTCTCTATTAGATAACTAAAATTTCAGCCTTGTCAAGCAAGTTTATGAATTGAACTGAGTAAAGCTGAGGACTGTGAGCTTATTTAAAATTCATTCAATTTAGTATCAATTTACTAACTGAAACACTTTCTTTAATTACCAAATGTTACCGGTTGAATTGTGTATCCACAAAGATTTTGTTGAAATCCTAACCCTCAGTACTTCAGCATGTGCCTTTATTTGGAAAGAGAGTTATTGTTGCTGTAATAAGTAAACAAATGGCCATGTTGGAGTAAATTGGGCCTTTACTCCAGTATGGCTGGTCTCCTTATAAGACGGAAACATACAGGGAGAAGATGGCAATGTGAAGATCGAGACAGAGACTGAAGTGATGCATCTATAAGCCAAGGGATGCTGAGGACTGTCAGGAACAACCAGAGTCTAGGAGAGAGGCATGGAACAGACAGTCACTTAGAACCCTCATGAGGAACCAACCCTACCAAAACCTTGATTTTGGCTTCTTCTGTCCAGAATGTGAGAGAATAAATACATCTTGTTTTAAGCCACTCAGTTTGTGGTATTCTGTTAAGGTAGCCCTAGGAAGCTCATATACCAAGTATTCTAAATGACTGTCATTTAATAGTATATCACAAGGTACAGTGAACTCCTTGATCAATACACCAAATCCTGCCCGTTATCTGTTTGTATAAATAAAATATTGGAACACATTCATGCTCATTTGTTTACATATTGTCATGGCTACTTCCAAAGGCAGAGTTGAGTAGTTGTGAAGAGATCATTTATCTTGCAAAGCCTAACATATTTACTGTCCAATCCTTTACAAAAAAAAAAGGAAAAGAAAAAGGAAAATGCTTATTCTTGCTATATCCTACTAAGCCTTTAATGAAAAGACTGAAAATGTGTAACAGTCTAATAGTAGATTTTTATCTAGCTTTTTGAAATACGTTTTCATTGTCTCTATTAGTCGGGATAGGCTATGGTTCAGCAACCAATGTCTCCTAGATCTCAATGATTTACATGTTAAACGAGTTGGGAGAGTCTGCTCAATGCAGTGATTTGCCATATAGGTAACTTCAATCTCAAATCTCATCACCCCATACCCTTAGGTCAACCTTGTAGATTTAGAGAGACTGGGGAATTGCTCGAGGTCTTTTTACACCTCTGGCTAAAAGGGACTCGCTTCATTTCCTCTCATGTTCTATATGTGGCCCTGTCTCACTGGAAAAAGTCAGAGAATAAATAGAATATTTATAAGTACTTCTGTCTCCATTATACTAGTACTTGGTAGTGCTAGTCTCAGAAGATTAACATTTGATGACTTCTGGAAACAAAAATATAGTATACTGTCACAGTCAGCATTGTTAAAGAGTCACAGATGAGATCTACACAGATAACGTAATTCTTTAGGAATCTTTAGTAGCCATTCATAAACTTGTGATCTTTATAAATGATGGGGCTGAGAATTTGTAAAACATCATAAATAATTTTTTTTTCATTTGCTGTTGCCAAAGAAACACCTGTATGATTTACAGTGCATTTAAATTAATAACTTCAATGAAGAAACAGAATCTAAATATGCACATCCTGGTATGCATGTTTAAGCACTATTATTAATCTCTGTCTTCTTACATGTGCAAAAAACTGGCTCCAAAAGTCACACACTTGAACCATATATATCAAAAGAAAAATATGTGTTTAGGTTTTTCCATGTAGATGTGTAGGTTTTCTTTTCTTTTCTTTTCTTTTTTTTTTTTTTGCCAGACACAAGCAAGTAGCTTAAAGAAAATGAAATAACACACACACACACTCAGTATCTTTTTAATTCCAACTGTTACTTCTTAGTTGAAAGAGAATCAAGGAGTGAAATAGGGGTTCAGTGACGTGTTGATCCATCTATTCTTTGCCTTGTGGAGAGAGTCAAGAAAAGAGATTATCAGTGGGTGCTTGGGAGGAAAAAATCCCTGGACAGGGCTCATAGCCTGTGGTGCGTCCAGGCACCATGACTGCTGCGCTGGTTCCTGTGCGTGGCAGGGCCTGGTCACATGCTCGGAGGATGAGGTAGTTCCTCATTCCCCTGCTTTCCTGCCGCTGGGCTAGCTCAGGACCTTCCCACCCTGTCCCAGTTAATGCCTCCATCATGTTGGCAACAGCCCCCTTGTTTCTTCCAAAAGCCCGCATGGCAAACTCAAAAGGAAAGTGCAGTTCCTCATGTAGCACTTTTCCCACTCTCACTAGCATTCCTTTGTCACACCCCAGGGGCCTGGGTGAGCTGTTCTAAGAGCTTTGCCTTCACGTAAAGGATTTGTTTTTGCATGTTCACTGAGGCTGATTATTTCCTTCCATTCACCTTGGTGACATCTTAGTCTCCAAGTTGATCTGAAATGTGATTGCTGCTGATTGATTGCATGCAGGCAAGCTGATGTAGTTATTTAAAAAGCCATTAAGAGTCAGGGTTTTTGTTTTGTTTTGTTTTGAGGATGTTCAAATCAGTTCAAATAAAAACATATATTCCAATTTTCCTCATAAAATCTCAAACACATGGTGGTTACATGAGCTATTAAACTATATAAATATGTGTATCCAGGCAAAGCAAAACTAAAGCCAAGAAAAAAATGTTCCAGAAAAAAGAAGTAGAACTCCTTCACACATAAACATATCCTGTGTGATGATAATATATAGATATGTATTAAATCTATAGATAGGCATTGTGATTCATCTCACAGAGAGCTTTTATTTTCTTTTATTTTTTCCTTTTTTATTAATTATATTTTATTGATTATGCTATTACAGTTGTCCTGATTTTTCTCCCTTTGTCCCCAACCACCCAGCATCCCCCATTCCCTAAGGCAATCTCCCCACCATTGTTAATGTCCGTGGATCATGCATATAAGTTCTTTAGCTACTCCATTTTCTATGCTGTACTTTACAACCCCATGACTATTCTGTAACTACCTTACTGTACTTCTTCATCCTCTCAAATCAAGTTCTGTAATAAGTATTGCAATACAGATTTATTTGAGCCACTGAACTCAATAGATTTTCAAAAAATTGTAAATGTTTATGAAGCAAAAAAAAAAAAAATTAAGTGGATTCAGCAGTAGATGAATTACTTACCCTTACATGAATTTGACTCATCACATATGTGCATCTCATATATTAACTAACATCATCAGTGCTCAAATCTATAGGATCAAAATTGTATCTTTATAGTTTGCAAAGTTTGTCCACATTCATAATGTCATTTCTTTGCTTTGACTCCTAAAATAATCCTCATGAGATTGGTATTATGTTCCTCATTTTGCAAGTTAAGCTTAATAAGATTAGTGACCTACCTCTAGGATCCCAGGACAGTACGTAATCTTGGAGCTCAGATCTCTGTCTCCAAGTACATATTCAAGAAAGTCAAAAAATAAGAAACAACATGACTGACAGTTATTAATTGACAATCAGAGTTTTTAGTTCATTGAAAGGTTTAGATATTTTCCTCATTTGAGTCTTCATAAATGGCTCTATTCTACAGCACCGCTTGCTGAAAATTCCTTGTACATTATGCCATGTTTATTCTAGGGATCAGTCCACATAACCGGTGCAGGTGTTTTGATCTTTCTTAGGTATGTTTCTTTGGTAGAGGATTGGGGCAGGCCTTTGATTTACTTTAGGCACATTTTATTTGTAAAGTTTATAATCCCAAACAAAATGAAATAAAAAATCTGATCACTTCTAAATGCAAAAAGCTAAGGAAGTTTCATTTTGGAAAAGATTCACTTTTATTTTGTCATAAGATTATTCGATGTTTTTTATTTTTCTACAAGTACCCAGTGTATGCAAAAAAAAAAAAAAAAAAAAAAAAAAAAAAACCCAGTGGAATCAATATTAATTAGCTCAAGAAAAATGTCTGTAGTAGTCTACCTTTATCCACAGAGACAGGGTCAGAGACCCGCGGTAGATGCCTGAAACAGCAAATAATACCAAACCTTGTATATAACATTTATCCCCCATACATATGTGAAAAAAATAATAATGTAAGTGAAACCACTTTAAAATGGCATCAGAGCTGCTGTCCCAGAGGAACTGCCCTGCACATCTTAGTCCTCAAACTTCGGAATGTCAAAACAGGGCAAATTAACCTTTGGGCTGGACCTAAAAGCAACATTGTGTCCCAAAGAACTGTTTGTAATGACAAAAAGAAAGCATGTATTACGACTCCCAGACTGATGACTACCTGACCGAAAAATCAAAAATATTCTTTAGAATTAACATCACTATGTTAGCTTATCTGAACCTGTAGAAATTTTTTCCTTCTATTGATATAATTGTTCTCTCTCTCTTTCTCATAAATACCCCTTGCCTTCATCTCCTGTTCGAAACTGTATTTGGGTTTCTGCCCAAATCAGTGCTTCCTGAATAGCTCTTCTTTTGGATCTTGAATAAATGCTTACTGCCTGTCACTTTGGCCTTTCCTTTTTAGGTTAACATATGCATATCTTTTCACTTAAAGAAGCACTTTAAGGCTTGTTTTTAGTGTATCCCTATGGTCAACATCACTACTTTTGTACTTTGGGACTGTTAGTAAGTAAAATAAATGTTACCTGAACACAAGCACCATGAGACCATAACAATTGATCTAATGACAGAGATGGCAGTGTGGTGACACTGAACAAGGGGGTGATTCGCGTCCTGGGAGGGACAGTGTGAGACACAGCAAGATTTTATCATGCTACTCAGAACACCGCAATTTAAGACTTATGAATTGTTTATTTCTGGAATTAATAGTTTTGGACTCAGTTGACCAGGGGTAACTAAAACTGCAGATAGTGAAACCAGAGATTAACGGTGACTACCGTACTTATAATTGGGAAATTCCTGAATTGTAATAAAATAATAAAATTTTTATTAGTAACTAAAATGCATTAAAATCAATCTATAATCCCTTTTTCTGATATACCTTGGTAAATTTTTCTTTTACTTTGGCTATCAGGAAGTTCAGAGTCTAATATATAGCCTAATTTGCATTAACTTTATCTTAATGCATTGTATTTATTTTGCAAGATTTCTGCTAATACTCTGAATTTCATATCGATAAGATATATTTTTATGGTTGTGACATTAATATTTATTTTTCATTTTTCTCAATTGCAGCTGACATTTAATATTATTTTATATTAGTTTCAGGTATAGTGAGGATATGTTTTAATTATAATTTGCCTCCATTCCTTTATGGAAGTTGATACAATTTGTTTAACATTATTTCAGCATTTAATGACCACTTACTATCTATTAGATCTTCAGATAGAAAGATAAGTAAAACATAGTCTGTGTTGCCAACCAGATTATGGGCTCACAAATAAAGATATGAGTAAATATGCAAACTAGTATATAACATATGCCTAGATACAAACATAAACTCCAGAGTCCTGCCTGAATCAAATGTATCCTTTAGTTGTTGAGACATTTACAGATATCTTATAACAGAATAGTTAGGTACTCAATAGATGTTTGTTGAGTAATTGAGTAAGTCAATGCCTAGATAGAAAAATAGTAAGACAGAATAAATAAAAAAATAAATAAAATTTAGGAAAAACAGCATTAGATGTTAAAACTCTGAGAAAATATATAACTAATTCTGGAGTGATCTCAGGAGAGACAGAACAGTAGTTCTCACGGCCTTCCTGTCCCACAGTGTCTACAGGGCTGACGGTTGTAGAGTTCAGACCACTTCATGGTACTGCAGCCTCACCTGTCTTGAGCACATGATGAGAAATCTGGAGAAAGCTCCCTGAATAACCTAAAGACTTAATTTCAGGTCACATCCAACTACATTACTCTATCAGACATTGACGTGCATTCCTTCATCAGCTATTCCATGAAGACCTACTATGTGAAAGATCCAATAAGATGGGGGGAAAGGATTAAAAAGGGATAAAAAGTAAATCAGATCAAAGTGATGTCTTGAAGGTACTGACCAGCTGGGTTACTATTGTTGCATACTTTTATGAAAACAAGTGATTTCTTACAAATACGTGAAGCATGCTAAGAATTGATTTGGGGGGGGGAAGTGCTTAAGAAAAATGTCTCAGAATGTTTTCAATTATCTGCTGCTGAAAGCTGAGGAAAGATTATTTATTAAATAGATCTGATGAAGTCAAAAGCATCTCATATCTTCTAAAAATGAACAGTGGAGTTCCTCCTTAGCTGGAAGCCAGTGGAAAAGAACTTGTACATTAGGCATTCTGCAGTCCTGCAGCCCGTCTTCTAAAAATATCTCCTGCGCAAGGGCAGTAGTCTCTTTCTTTCCTTCCTTTTCCTATCTTATCTTGAGAACGGGGAAAGGTAAGGCACAGAAAACAAAAAGATTTGCAAAGTCACTCCAGATGGGGCTTAATTGAGTTCCTCGAACCTCCGCTTGTTATCAAAGCTGCCAGTGGTACAAAAAGTGCTCTTAGGGACACAGATTTGTAAATGTGTTGCAAAATCTAGGTAAGTCTTGTTAGAGGAGTACAGTCTTGTCTGTGCAATAAAAATAAGTAAAGGTTCAAAGTATTCAGGCAACCAAAAATCATCCCAATAAATCAGATTTACCCTCTTCCCATCTCTCCCAAATTCATTAGGGCATTGCTGAAATGGTATAGTTTATCTTAACCATCAGTATGTAAATGGCCTTAAATGTTCTCAGTGCATTCAGATTCAGGAGGAGCCCAGCGCAACCCTTCTTTGAAAGAACTGTGCAGTTGAGGACAATAAAAGATGAGAGGGTTAGAATTTAGCCCCTGACTATACCTTAAACTTTTTTTTTGCAGTAAAACTTCCCTGATTCTTATTTGAGGCTCTAGATATGAAAAGATTAATATTAAATAAATCTCTGTTCAAAAAAAAAGATTTAAAAAAGAAAAGAAAAGATTAATAAAGGCTATGGACACTCTTGTGTTGCTTCTGGGCAGGTCTTTAATAATGTGCCCAGCAATGGGTGATTGTAAGTAAGGAGGCAAAGCCTTCCTCCTCCTTCTCCTGTTTCCTGTACCCGCAGGCTGGAAGAAGATGCTGACTTAGGGTTTCTTTCTCCAAACACACTCTGTAGTGAAAAGACTTTAGATCTTCTAGGTTTTTTTCCATGTGCACATTAGTACTTATTTTCATGATACTTCTAAGTCTTATTTATGTGATCACTTTTAAAATTTTCTGTTTATATTTTCTGAGAGTCTTCATCAGAGCCAGACTTTTGGGTATTTATCAAGTCTGCATTGGGTATGACTATACCAAAGCTTAGGGCCAGCTCTCAGCAAATTCGTGGGTAGGAAATGTTGATAGTCTAGCATTCTTGTGTCCTCACCTCTGGAACCTCCCTCTTTTCTGCCATAATATTTCCCTCACTTCATCTCCCTGTTTTTCTCTTCTTCTCAATCAGCTGTCATTTGGAACCTCAAGACCCTATGGTACCTGGCTCATTTCTTCTTGCCTGGGATCCTGGGTACCTGGGACCCCGTTGAGGCCTAATTTCACTGGTAGGTTGGGTGCTACTCTAGCCAGGGGCTTTCCTGATCTGTAGGCACAAGTTGCCTGCATTGTGCTTCTGCGTGGAGGGCGCTCCAAGCCCTCCTTTCTTTTCTGGGCAATCTGCTCTTTAACTGCCTCCTAGATACTGTGTATGAAGCATAATGGAGGTAGCCCATCAGCGAGACAAATGTGGTCCCCCTAGCCTTTGCTGTGGATTCCTTAGGTCTGGATTGGGGTCTGGAATGTTTGCATTTAAAAAGTGTCTTAGGGAACTCATATGTAACCAGAAATTGGATATGTATTTTGCATGGCTATTTTTACTCCCAGGAGAACTCAAATGAGATGAGTTTTAGACAGGCAGCCAGACAAGGTGGGGACCCCTTTGGAGGCACTTGCTTAAGTTGCTAAAGCTTTGAGAAAGCCTCAGACCCAGAGCAAGCCTTTTCCAAGAACAATATGTTGTGAGCCTGAAGACCTCCCACCCCGCTTCTGCTTTGTTTGCCTAAAGGGAGCAATAGAGGGTGTTAAAGATAAGGCCGGTGGAAACTAGCACAGGTGCAATCTGCTGATAGCCAATCAAGAGGCTTCCATATGGAAAACTCCCCTCTGAGTCATGGAACACATCTTTTTAAAACACTGTTTTGAAAAATGTATTTTAGGGGAATATGTTTCCAAGTTGACACTAATGTACCCACCCATTCATATAGTTCCACCCTTCTCAAATTTTTTGGTCTCAGGAAACTTACACTCTTAAAAATGATGATCCCAAAGAGCTTTCTAAGGTATGCATTGTATCTATCAATATTTACTGTATTAGAACTTAAAACAGAAATATTTTCAATATTTATTAATTCATTTAAAATAACAACACTCAACAATTACATCAATATAAGTAATATATATTTTATGAAAAATAACTATTTTCCAAAACTAAAGCAATGAGGAAGGAGAATAACATTGTTTTACAATTTTATAAATCTCTTTATTGTCTGGCTTAAGAGTAGAAAGCTGTATTCTCATATCTGCTTCTTCCTTCAGTTGAATGAGTTGGCTGCAATATCACAGGTCACACATAGTCTTTGGCAAATATCACCATATACACATGGGATAATGAAATTTACCAAGGTGAATAATCTCTTGATATTATTATCAAAACAGTTTTGACCTTGTTGGCCCCCTGAAATGTCGTGGGGATCCTTTGTGCACACTTAGAGAACCACTGCATAGCTTACCCATTCCTTTCCATCTTGTTGTTTTGTTCTAATATGGACAGGGTTTTAGGTAGAAATATATTGGAATATTTTTCCTTGTGGACAAAACTTACCAACAGGGGTTCATAATAGTGCTTTTATGAATGTACAATGAAAAACATTAAAGCTGCATGTGAACAGCCTTCTTTTGCAAATGTTTGTACATTAAATAATCTTCATAAACTGAATTTAGTCTCAAGTTTATTCTTTCAAGGCAACATTTTACTCAAAAAGCCTGGACCTTCTAGGAATAAAAAAAAGGAATCTAGGAACTGGTATAAGTGGTAGTAGAATGTGTGACACAGTCAGATACCTGGTGACACGATTCACCTTGGGAAATGGGAAGTTTTGATTGTTGGGGATGGTGTGTCATGGAAGAGCAGCTGGATTTAGCTCGTCACATAAATGCCATATATGGAGGACCATCCCTTATGGAGCATGCACCAAAGATTAAGTATAAAAAGACAAAGGAAGTCTGCCATTGACCTTGTGGATAATATAAAGACTGTGTGAGAATACATGGTGTGTGTGTGCATGTGGATGTTGGTGCACATGTGTGCTTATTTGTGTTGGGGGTCGTTATGCAGTGATACACAATATTGTGATAAATACACAAATAAGGCCTTTCAATGTGGGGCATACAGGTTACATCTGTATAATTTTCGGTTCACAGTTATGTCTTCCTCACTGTAGCCCACTGATCAATGTCTGGAAAGGATTTTGGAACCCAAATTCCAGGTTTCTACACTGAAAGAGGAGGTGTATGTCAGAGGACATAGTCCTGAAGCAACATAAGGGGAGTCAGTGATTTTGTGAAATGGGGAGGTGATTTTTTTCAATTAGAACAAATATTTTGCAGAGTAAACATTATAGGCTAATGAACCTCCTTAAATTCCAACATGTCATGGATTTGTATTGTTGCAAATTAGATATAGCTACATGGAGTCCTATAGAAAGCCCAACACAATACTTAAGTATACCCATTGAATTAATAGCATGAAAAATCTCTGCAGTTATTTTTTCAGCCCAGATACAAGGAAATGACTATTTCAGTCCAGAAGAGTGTAGAGGTGGACCCAAAGAATGTGAGAGAAAGAAATACAAAGGGAATCCAGGAAAGTAATGAGGACCCAAAATGATGACAGAAAATGAGAATGCAGTAAGGCCCCAGCTGGAGACTTCCTCACTCTTAGTTAAGGATTTTGCCAATGGCATAACACAATATATTTTTTAATTTAATTTGTACTAAATGTGAGTTACCAATAGTTACTCAGTTCTGTTCAGTTTATCTAGCACCTACTATGTGTGCCATGTAATTCCTTAGACATGGGGGCCGAAAGTGCATCAGGCCATCCCTGCCCGCAGGGTGTGCAGGTCTAGTAGAAAGACTATGATGCAGGGCAGAGTGATGCAGCAGAGGGAAGCCCAGGGGGTCAGAAAGTAAAGGAGCCACCTGGTTCAGCTTGGGAGTCAGGCTGGCAGACAAATGGGGAGCAGTAGGGGGAGGTTGGCCAGACAGAGGGACCGTGGGTACAGTCAACTGGGTGTGGACAGCCTGGCAGGGCTTTCACTGCAAGTAAGTTAATTATTCTGGTGTCTGAGGTTGGAGGCAGTGGGAAGAACGGAGGGTATGAAGAACAAAATCTACAGGACCCTGTGACAGGTGGCAGAGGGTCTGGATGAAATGGGGGCCTGAGGAACTGGAGATTCTAGGTGATGATGTGACAGGCTCGGGCAGGGAAAAAGGAGAAGAAACAAGAGTGTGATCATTATTTTGGTGTATTAAGATGTGTGATAAAATAACTCTTTTGAAAATAAGCAGATAGCTTATTCCTTACCTAAAGGTTACCCGAAAACAGATCTGAAAATCAAATATGATAAAGTCAAATCACAGGTGCTAGTGTTAATAAGAAAGTATCATTCCCTGAGAGTTAAAATTTTAAAAAGTATCCAATGCTACTTCTCTTTGAAATACAATGTTTGCTGATATATTTTCAGGATGTCATTTTTTTCTCCTTTGCAACGGAATGCAGTCACTCAAGGTTAAATCTAGTCAATAAAGGATCATTATGTTTAGCAGGCTTAAGATTCTTCATCTTCATCTCTATTGTATTAATTGTATGAGAATTAATTTACATATCACTATCGACTTTATATATTTTCATCTGTATTTATTTTTAAATTTATCTATTATTCTGTCATTCATTTATAGTAAGGAGACCATTTTTTTCCTCTGAACAATGCTTTCTCCTTAAGGATAACCACTGTACTTAATTTCATGTTTTTGTTTCCCTTGTACACATGGGTTAGAGTTTCTCTAGGGAATATACCTAGGAGTAATATTGCTGGCTCTTGGGACTCAGTATTATCGCACCATCTGCAACGTAGTTGATATAGTTATATTCCATGAGACAGGTATGAGAGGCCTCTTAAACTAGGAAGGGTCAGGCATAAACAGGTAACCAGTCTGATGGCCATGAAAATATTCAGATTCTTCACCGGCTTCCTGCTCTTTCAAGCAGTTTTCATCCATTAAACAAGGTTTTCTTGCATCTGAAAAAAAAAAAACCCACGACAAGCAAAAACAGACTAGTATGTTTTCAAAACCTGATATACACTGCCTCTTACTGCTAAATGCACTATTTATTTTCATGTTCAAATGCTATATAATGCATTTTTTATGACCAATTATTGAAACAACGTAACATTGTGGGCTCAAATAGTTATCTGCCAATTAGGCTTTCACACACTTTCAAAACAATGGGAAAATGCATATTGCAATCCCTGCCTTCAGCTAACTATATGGATGAGCCTTTCTGTAAAGCTTCATTTACTGCAATTTACTTAAGCTAGAATATATTGTGCAAAATTGGAGAAAGTTAAATAACTATAATCAATAAAAGTTTTGAAAATACTATGGCCTCAAACTACAATAATATTTGCTACTGCAAAATAATCAAACAAACTTAGGGCAGGTACATTCAGAGAAAGAACAAATATATCAGCAGCATAGCAATAACAGAGATAATATTTCTAAAAGAAGATGAGGCTATTTGCAATAACTTTGGGTTGTACAAAAATATTTTTGGGTTGTAGAAAAACTTCAGACAATAAGGAAAAGGACCTTTGATGGAATAATATTTATTGTTTACCTTCCCCTAGCTAAAGTCATATAAATGAATAACAATATATCAGCAATTGCATATTCAATTCCAAGAAAAAAATACGACAAGCATTAATTGTCGTATTAAATGCAAGGAAGATACCTGCATAGTCACCCGCACAAGAAATGAGCTGATTTAAAGCAAAAGGAACAAGTGAAAACTTTAATAGAGTATAAATAACTACTGGGCATTTAATTGCCTTTTCAAAAAGAAAGGCAGAATAAAAAACTGAACAGTAATATGATTCTATTTATTGTTAAGTATTTCAGTAAAAGAAAACTTTAATGATTCTTAAATGTAATTATAATTTATACAATAAAAAGCCAGATGAACATCCTGAAATAGTCATAGCAGTTACAAGGTATTTATCACCAGCTCCACCAATATAACTACACAGTTTGCACATATGCAAACACACTACCATCACTACATGTGCACATATACAAACACACACGTATTTACACTCTAAGGTAATATCTCTAATATTTTGGATGGAAAAAGCAAGGAAAAAGCAGCACAACTACGACATTACAAGACTGGATAGCAAGAAGAATGAGCAGGTTTACTCAGCCATTATTGTACATCCTTTAATACATGATACAACTACCTTCAGATCATTTTTTTAAACTTCCAATGAAGGATAAGAATATTTATTTTTGATTCAAACATATAAGTATTAATTCACTTCAAGCTAAATGTTACTGGTTTATTATTTTCATATTTTCAAGGCAGGCCATAACTAGTATCTCGAAATAAAAACCACACATTAAAACACCAGAGAATTGTAAAGCAACAAAGGCTAGAAGGTTTGAAATTTAAGAGAGAGAAAAATTATTCAAAGACTGTCGATCTACATACATTTTTCCCCCTTCATTGGAATATTTGCTGACTTGGACCAGGGTTAAGAATTAATGACTTCAGACCATTTTTTAAAAATTGTTGGATAGATTTTATTTCTTGATCTTCATCCACGTTTCACTCTGTTTTTCTTGTCTTCATTCTTCTTCCTTCCTCAATGCTAGCATCATTCATCATAAATTACTTTATTTTCTTTTATAATCATTATACTTTTATAATATGGAGGTATGTTCCTTCACAGGGATATATTCTGAGACATGTATCATTGGGAAATTTTGTTGTTATGCAAACATCTTAGAGTGCACTTACACAAACCTAGATGGTATAGCCTACTACACGCATGAGTTACATGGTATAGCCCAGCAGCCCCCAACCTTTTTGGCACCAGGGACCGGTTTTGTGGAAGACAGTTTTTCCATGGACCAGGGGTGGGGGATGGTTTCGGGAGGATTCAAATGCATTACATTTATCCTGCACTTTATTTCTATTATTATTACCTTGTGATATATAATAAAATAATTATACAACTTACCATAATGCAGAATCAGTGGGAGCCCTGAGCTTGTTTTCCTGCAACCAGATGGTCCCATCTGGGGGTGATGGGGGACAGTGACACCCAAAGTGTGTTGTTTATGTCCAGTCTACTCCGTCATCTTGTTTTGGTTGCTGTCACTGCAGAAAGCCCTGCTGCACAAGGATAGGATGTTGGAAGTGGAAGCAGGCTTTTCAGTGCTTTTGTGGCAATCTCGGGATTGTCCACTTTGACTTTGATCCAGAACATATGCAAATTTGAAATTGTCTCAAACATACTTCTAAGGCCACAATCATTTGCATTCTCAAGCAGTTGATCCCCTTCTAGCATAGTCAAAGTTGATTCACCTGGCTTATTTACAAGTGGGTCACAGATCCATTCCTTCCCAGTTCAGACAGAGGTTTGTGGTGGTTGGGAAGTAATGTTGAAGCTCTTTTGAGAGCTGAGGTAGGTGATCATGTACCAGCTGGGAGAAAGAAGGCCCTGGCTCAATCTCTTTCAAAATAATCTGCTAATGTTTGAAATATTCAGAAATCTCAGTGTTCACTCATCGCCCCCATAATTCCAGTATAACTTTGAATGCAGCCACTTTATCTGACAACTTGAACACTGTTGTCATTCTCCCCTGAAGTGACAGATTGAGTTTGTTGAGCAGGTTGAATATGTCACACACAGTGAGCAAGTTTTGCGACCTGACCCATTCTGTGTCACTGAAATGTGCTGCCAATGGTGACAGATTTTCTAAAAGAAATTTCTGGAGAAGCTCTTGTAACTCAACTGGCCAGTGATCTACCTTTAGAAAGGCATCTCATTTCTGTGTGTAAGAGAAGAACATGTGTGCTCTGCCTGCGTCCATCTGCTCGCAGAGCTGTACAAATAGACATGAATTAAGGGCATGTACTTTAAGGTACTTGATAATTTTAATCACATCCTGCAACATGTTGTTAAGCTTAGGTGACATTTTTTGGCTGGCCAGCATTTCTCTATGGATGACACTGTGCGTAGGATCACATTCAGAAGCGACCTCTCTGACCTGAGCATTGAAACCAGAAAGCCGTCCAGTCACGGTGGCTGCTCCACCTTTGCACATACCAACACAAAATGGCCATTTCAGTTTTCCTGATACGTAATCATTCAAAGACTTCAATAGTTCTGCAGCTGTGGTGTTGGTTGGCAACAAAAGTGCATATAACATCTCTTCATGCACATCCTCCTGAAAAATATATTGCATAAAAACAAGCATTGTTGCTTTGTTATCAATATCGGTGGACTCATCAGCCTGGATTGTGTACCACGGTGACTCATTAATCCTCTCTAACAATTGTGCCTCAGTATCCTCTGCTGTTTCATCAATTCATGTAGTCATGGAGCTAGCCAAAAGAGGAACATGTGCCACCTTTTACACTGCAGCCTCTCCTAAAAGTTCATGAGAAATGTCCCTAGCGGCAGGCAAGATCAACTCTTCACCAATAGTAAAGAGCTTCTTAGCTTTAGCACTGAGGTTAGCCACTAAGAATGATGCTCTCAATGCAGACACATTTGATGAAACGGAGGCCTTCAATAATCGCTTCTGTTTTTCATGTTCACTATTTTTTTTAAACTCCAAAGGCTTGTCTTTTAATGCAGGGTGCTTTGTCTTCATGTGGCAAAGTAGTTTTGAAGTCTTCATGGCTTCGTTGGATAGCCAGTTGTCACATATTATACAAAGCAGGCTTGGAGAATGTGAATCACCTGTTACAATGAACCCATAATTTAAGTTGGAATCTTGGTATTTTCTTTTAAATGCAGCTTTCTTTTTTTTTTTTTTTTTTGGCAGTCTTAGAGTCTTCTGCTGTCTCATCATTGGGTCTTTCCCCTTTCTCAAAGATGCTCTCCAGTGACGTTTGTCTTTTACTTATTTTGGGTGGGGTTAGCTCGTGAGCTTCTCAAAACTGTGACTGAGACACCTGTGCAGTGCGGGGAACGAGGTGTGGATGGAAGTGGTTAACAAAATGAGTGGGCCATGTGCAGACTCAAATAAGTGTCAGATTCTGATTTAAAGCCTGCCACCAGATGCAGCTTAATTGTCATTTACCACTCATTGATAGGGTTTTGATATGAGTCTGAATGCAATTGATTTATTATGGTCTCTGTGTAGTCAAACCTCTCTGCTAATGATAATCTCTATTTGCAGCTGTTCCCCAGTGCTAGCATCACCGCCTCAGCTCCACTTCAGATCATCAGGCATTACGTTCTCATAAGGAGCGCGCAACCTAGATCCCTTGCATGCGCAGCACACAATAGGGTTCATACTCCTACGAGAATCTAATGCTGCTACCGATCCGACAGGAGGCAGAGCTCAGGCGATAATGCAAGTGATGGGGAGCGGCTGTAAATACAGATGAAACTTCGCTCACTCATTGGCCGATCACCTTCTGCTGTGTGGCCCTGTTCCTAACAGGCCACAGACTGGTATTGATCCATGGCCTGGGGGTTGGGGACCCCTAGTATAGCCTATTGCTCCTAGCCTAGAAGCTTGTACAGCATGTTACTATACAAAACAACAGAGATTAAATCAAGCACAAGAGAAAATGTTGAAATCAAGAGACATGGTAAACATGAGATGATGTATGAGGCTGCTGCCCATGTATCATGGCACACTATACTGTTTCACAGCAAAGTTTTAAACATATAAATAGAAAGAGTACACTTTAAAATAACTATAAAAATATAATATGGTAAATATATAAACCAGTGACACAGTCACTTATTATCATTATTGTCTATTATGTACTGTACATAATTATATGTGCTCTACTTTTATACAACTGGCAGCAATAAGTTTGTTTACACCAGCACCACCACAAACACATGCAAACTGTGTTGCACTACAACAAAATGATGGCTATGATGTCACTAGGCAATGGGAATTTTTTAGCTCAGTTATAATCTTGTGGGACCACCGTCCTATATGTGGGTTCATCACTGATCAAAAAGCTGTCATGCATAACATGGATGGAACTGGAGAATATTAAGCTAAGTGAAATAAGCCAGTTGATGAAAGACAAATACTATATGATCTCACCTATAAGTGGACTCTATTCAACAAAATAAACTAGTGAACAAAATAAACCACAGGCACAGAAACATGGAGCAGACTGAAAGTGACCAGAGGGGATGGGGAAGGAGGACAATGGTGGAAAGAAAGGGAAGGGACTAGACAAAGAACATGTATGAATGACCCATGGACATGGACAATAGAGTGGGAATTGACTGTGGGAGTGGGGGGTGGGGGTGGGATGGGTGAAGGAAGGTAAAGGGGGAAAAATTGAGACAACTGTAATAGAATAAACATGATGTAGAAATAAAAAAATTGAATTTCATATAAAAAAACCCAAAAAGCTGTCATGCAGCACATGACTATATATACTTTTCATTTTCTGTCATCTTATATTTTAAATCAATATCCAGTTGTACTAAGAAGAGATTTAAGATTTTCAAAGTCAAAACATTACCTGCTTACTAATGTGAAATCTATGTAATAATGCCCCCAAATATCTATTTTCAAAAAATATAAACTGAACCTACTGGTTTAAATTCAAAATGAAAAAAAAAATCTTCCATGAACACTTCATATGCGATATTTTAAACACACATATATCTGATCCACAAAGAATTTTTACATATGGTTATGATAGAAAAGTTTTGTTTAATTTCACTGATTCCCTACTGGTCAATCAAGTCGGTGTAACTAGTTATGCTTTAGGATAATTTTGTGTAGCATTTGGGAATATATTCATACACGTATGTATTTGTATATGCACATTTCTTTATAAATCTGTAGCCTACAGCAAAAATAAATGTCTCTCTATAAGAGTTCATTATGTAAAAGAAAATATTAGTCCTTTTTTTCTCTCTTCAGACTTCATGAAATGTAGAAAATAAAGTTACTCAGGGTGCCCATATAATAAAATAATATGATGTTTCTAAAACAGTGCTCATCTCAAAAATGTATACTGTCTTACAAATACTAGTCAACATTTATTTTTACATGAAATTGAAGAGTTAACAACAAACCTCCAGAAGAGAAAAAAGGCACTGAAAAATAAAGGATGAAGCTACAGAGTTACAAAAATACCCTGTTGTGTAATTTGAGAGACTGCCACAAAAACCAAATAAAACCAGGGAAATAAACAGAGCAGGCTTTAGAACAGATGTAAGCATCTTAGCAGATTTCAACTGACCAGGAGACTCGTAAGTTCAGGCTTGAGAGTCTCTCACTTGAGGGACCTCTGCGAGTTCTGGGAGCTGTAGGTACTCCAATTGCTTAAATGGGCTTCTGAAGAAAGGGACTCAAATCTTCAAGGCTCTGGTAATTTCCTCTGATTTCTTTTCTCATTGTAATAAATCTTCACATTTGTTCTTAATTCTGTATTCATAATTTTGTGTTTTTTCATTTAAAGCACTCTCCAAGTATGAATTAGTCTTCTGAAGCTGCCACAACAAATACCACATAGTGGGTGGCTTCAACAACAAACATTTGTTTTCTGGATGCTGAAGTCCAAGAACAAGGTACTTGGAGCTGAAGTTTCTTCCGAGACCTCTCTTCCTTGGCTTGTAGATGGCCTTCTCCCTGGGTCTTCACAAGGTCTTCCCTCTGTATGTATCTGTGTCCTAATCTCCTCCTCTTCTAAGGACACCAGTCGTACTGGATCAAGGCCCATAACAATGTCTTCATTTTAACTTAATTACCTCTTTAAAAAATCCTACCTCCAGTTGAGGAGAAAGATGGCGGAGAAGTGAATGGGAGTCACACTGACCTCCTCCTCCCAAGACCAAACTGGAATTGCGACTAAGTAGTGGAGTAATCGCCTGCAAAACAATAGAACGATAGTGGGAGAGGAGCCTTGGAGCCGTGGACAGACAGTGGATTCAACTCTCACACATCCCAAGGGGTGAGAAGTGTGGTGGAGGCTCGAGAGGGTGGGCTGGGTGCCCATGGGCACCAGCACCAGAGGGACATTGAAACGGCCAGTTAGCTCTCCCGGAGAAGAACGGGTCTGAATCATAAACAGGGACCTCTAAACTACAGCAGCTAAAACCAGGAAAATACAGACAAAATGCAACCCCGAAAAGCTTACGGAGAAGCTTTTGGGGAGAAGCTTAGGGAGAAACAACTGGAAAAGCCAGAGACAGGTGGCTGGGGATGCAAAGAGACATTTAAAGAGCCAACGCAAACATTGCAGTGGCAGCCACCCTCCTGCATCTCTGGGTAGAGGCGGCAGCAGGGTGGGCTGGTGCCTGGGAAAAGACTGGTGCGGAAAATTTTGTGAAGAGAACTGACACGGCGGCCGGTGGAGCCCCAGTGATAACGCACCTCCCACTCTGCAGCTCCCATCTCTCTCAGGCATAAGGGAATCAATTAACCTGCCTTTTGTGCGCTCCGCACACAGCTTGTACGCGTGTGAGCTGAGGGGCTGAGTGTAGACTGGCTGGGAGAGCCCTGAGGGAAAGACTGGAGACGGAGGCGTTCGGGAAAGAATGGAAGGAGGAACCGGGGAGTCCCGACTCCCTCCCTGTTCTGTAGTCTCCATTGTGGGCTGGAAAGGCGCGACCCCAAAGAGGCAGAAGCGGGGGGTGCATGAACCAGACTGCCTGCAATTAAAATGCAGTTCTCACAGGTGGTGGATCCTTGGGTGAAGGGGTCACAGAACTGCCCAGAGACCCCTGAGGAGAGACTGGAAATGGAGGCATTGGGGAAAGAATGGGAGGAGGAACCGGGGAGTCCCGACTCCTTCTCCTTTCCGTAGTCTCCATTGTGCGGGAAAAGGACATACCCCCAAAGAGCCAAAAGCCGAAAAGCACACAATAGACAGTCCAAAACTGCCCAGTGCAGGCCACACACTTGGGCCGAGTGGCCTGCAAGGGTTGGCGAGCATGTGTATGGACCTGCGCGGGCTGGCGAGGGCTCGCACGGGCTGGCAAGGCCTCCCACAGGTTGGCACTGATGGGGACTCTGAGGGAGTGCGCAGATCAGCCAGGGCAGGTGTAAATCCGCCAACGCGGGCCCCGAGTGCAGAGCAGGCCGCAGAAATAATGGATCCCGGGCGGAAGGGGTCACAGAGCTGCCTAGAGTCCCTGGAGAAGAGACTGGAGACAGGATTAACAGGAGAGTGCTGGAGCTGACTTCCTCCCACTTCCGTAGTCTTCATTTGGCGAGGGCACGCAACGCATCCAAAGAGCCAAAAGCAGGAAAAGCACACAATAGAAGACCGTAAACAGACCAGTGCCCCTGGGGGACCAGACGAGTACACGAGGACATGAAGAAGCCCCCTGGGCTGTGGCAAGTACGCTTGAGCCCAGGCTGGCAGGGGATCCTGCCGGGCAAGAGAGCGCGATCTAGGAGCAGGCAGGAGAATGCAGAGTGATCCACAGAAATAGTGGATCCCTGGCTGAAGGGGTCACACAGCTGCCCAAAGCAGGAGTCAGACACAGATAGTAGACTCCTGGAAGGCTCAAACAAACAACCCAAAGCCATATAGGGTCAACAACTGACATCATCAGAGGCAGGTCCAGAAAGAAAAGTGAAAAATAAACAAATAAGAAGACCTGCAAACTACCATAGAAGTTTGATCCACAAAGTCAGGAAATCTAGACAGCCCAATTGAAGCAGAAGCAAAAATAAATAAATAAATAAATAAGTACATTAATTAACAGACTCTCACAAAAATGGGAAGAAAAAGAAGTTCCCCCCAAATGAGGGGAAAAGGGGACTCCCCACAGAGAGAGCTAAATGAAACAGAGGCAAGGGAACTATCAGATACTGAATTCAAAACAATGGTTCTAAGGAAGCTCAATGAGCTCAGCCAGCTCAAAGAGAACTATGAGAAACTACAGAGAAACTATCAGGATCTTACAGCAAACTATATCAGCCTGGAAATGGACATAGAAACTATCAAGAAGACACAAGAGGATAGGAAGAATACCATTTCTGAATTGAAGAACATGGTAGAAGGAATCCAAAGGAGGCTGGATGAAGCTGAGGATCGAATCAGTGAGATGGAGGATAAGGTAGAAAAAAGCTCCCAGAAAGAACAAGAAATGGAAAAGAGACTCAAAGAGAATGAAGAGGCATTTAGGGAAATGCAGGACAACCTGAAACACAATAATATCTGTATAATAGGGATACCAGAAGGAGAAGAAGAGGAGCAAGGAATAGAGAACCTCCTCGAAAAAGTAATAATGGAAAATTTCCCTAATTTGAGGAGAGAAAGGGTCGCATGGATCCAGGAGGCACAGAGGACCCCACTCAAGAGGGACCCAAGGAAGTCCACTCCAAGACACATCATCATTAAAATGGCAACTATCAAAGACAAAGAGAGAATCCTCAAGGCAGCAAGGGAGAAGGAGAAAGTAACATACAAGGAGGTCTCCATATGCCTAAGAGCTGACTTCTCAACAGAAACGCTACATACCAGAAGGGAACGGCAACAAATATTTCAAGTCATGAAAAGCAAGGGTCTACAGCCAAGGCTGCTCTACCCAGCAAGGCTCTCAATTAAAATAGAAGGGGAAGTAAGGGGTTTCCCAGACAAAAGAAGGCTAAAAGAATACATCTCTACCAAACCAGCACTCCAAGATATGCTAAAGGGATTGGTTTAAGAATATGAAATAAAAGAATAAGAAAGAGAAAAAAACACAGGTACAAAGAGAAAAGATGAGTAAGTTTCTATCAGTAATATCTCTCAATGTGAATGGACTAAATGCCCCAATCAAAAGACACAGGGTAGCTGAATGGATAAGAAAACATGACCCACACATGTGCTGCCTACAAGAGACCCACCTCAGAGCAAGAGACCTACACAGATTAAAAGTAAAGGGATGGAAAAAAATATTCCAAGCAAATGAGCATGAGAAAAAGGCCGGGGTTGCCATACTTGTATCAGACAAAGTAGATTTCAAAACAAAGGCCATAAAAAGAGACCCAGAGGGGCACTTTATAATACTTAAAGGAAGAATCTATCAAGAAGACATCAACATTGTAAACTTCTATGCTCCCAATATAGGAGCCCCCAAGTTTATAAGGAAATTGTTGGACGACTTCAAAAAAGATATAGACAGCAACACACTGAGAGTAGGGGATTTCAACACCCCACTGTCAAAACTGGACAGATCTTCCAAACAAAACATCAATAAACATATTGTGCAGCTGAATGACACACTGAATCAGAGACTTAACTGACATATATAGAACCTTACATCCCAAAGAAGAAAAATACACCGTCTTTTCAAATGCTCATGGCAGTTTTTCAAAGATAGACCACATGATAGGACACAAAGCAAACCTCAGAAAATTCAGGAAAATTGAAATAATACCAAACTTTTTCTCAGACCACAAGGGCTTGAAACTCGAAATCCACCTCAAAGAGAAACTACAAAAACTTGCAAACTCATGGAGACTGAACAGTACACTATTAAACAATGAATGGGTCAATAATGAGATAAGAGAAGAAATCAAAAAATTTCTGGAAACAAATGAAAATGAACAGACAACAGTTCAAAACCTATGGGACACAGCAAAGGTGGTCCTGACAGGGAAGTTCATAGCAATACAGGCCTACCTAAAAAAGACAGAAACATTTCAAATAAAAGACCTAACACTACAACTTCAAGAACTGGAGAAACAACAACAAATAAATCCCAGAGCAAGTAGAAGGAAGGAAATAGTCAAGATCAGAGGAGAACTGAATGACATAGAGACGAAAACAACAATTCAGAGGATTGACCAATCCAGAAGCTGGTTCTTTGAAAAGATAAATAAAATTGACAAGTCTTTAAGCAGACTCATCAAGAAAAAAAGGGAGAGGACCCAAATTAATAATATCAGAAATGAAAGAGGAGAAATAACAACTGACACCACAGAAATACAAAGCATCGTCAGAAACTACTATGAACTATTATATGCCAAGAAATTTGAAAATCTTGATGAAATGGACAAATTTTTAGAAAAGTATAATCTTCCAACACTGAAGGAGGAAGAAACAGAAAGCTTGAACAGACCGATAACAGCTGGGGAAATGGAAGCAGTAATCAAGAAACTCCCGGCACACAAAAGCCCAGGGCCGGACGGTTTCACAGGAGAATTTTACAAAACTTTTAAGGAAGAGCTAACCCCTGTCCTTCTCAGACTATTCCAAAAAATCCAACAGCAGGGAAGACTCCCAGACTCTTTCTATGAGGCCAGCATCACCCTGATCCCAAAACCAGATAAAGACCCTACAAAGAAAGAAAACTACAGGCCAATTTTGCTGATGAACATAGATGCTAAAATCCAATCCTCAACAAAAGATTGGCAAACCGCATCCAGCAAAACATTCAAAAGATTATCCACCATGATCAAGTGGGATTCATCCCAGGCATGCAGGGATGGTTCAATATACACAAGTCAGTAAGCGTGATACATCACATAAATAAAAGAAAAGACAAACACCACATGATCATCTCAATAGATGCAGAAAAAGCATTCGATAAGGTACAGCACCCATTTATGATCAAAACACTCAGCAAAATGGGAATAAATGGGGCACTCCTCAACGTAATAAAGGCCATATATGAAAAACTTACAGCCAATATCATACTCAACGGGCAAAAACGGAAAGCTTTCCCACTAAGATCGGGAACACGACAAGGATGTACTCTTTCACCTCTTCTTTTCAACATCGTATTGGAAGTCCTAGCCACAGCAGTCAGACAAGAGAAAGAGATAAAAGGCATCCAGACAGGAAAGGAGGAAGTAAAGCTATCATTGTTTGCAGATGACATGATAGTGTACATAGAGAACCCTGTAGACTCTACCCAAAAACTCCTCAACCTAATAAGTGAATTTGGCAAAACAGCAGGATACAAAGTCAATATTCAAAAATCAAACGCATTGTTGTACACCAGCAATGCAATAGAAGAAGAAGAAATCAGAAAAAAAAAAAAAAACCACTCAATATAGCAAGAACAAAAATAAAGTACCTAGGCATAAATTTAACCAAAGACGTAAAAGACCTGTACCCAGAAAACTGTACAACATTGAAGAAAGAAATGAAGGAAGACACAAATAAATGGAAGCATATACCATGCTCATGGATTGGAAGAATTAATATCATCAAAATGTCCATACTACCCAAAGCAATGTATAGATTCAACGCGATCCCTATTAAGATACCAATGACGTACTTCACAGAAACAGAACAGACATTTCAACAATTTATATGGAACCATAAACGACCCCGAATAGCCGCAACAATTTTGAGAAAGAAACACAAAGTAGGAGGGATCACAATACCGGACATCAAACTCTACTACAAAGCCACTATACTCAAAACAATCTGGTACTCTCACAAGAACAGATCCATAGACCAGTGGAACAGAGTAGAAAGCCCAGAAATAAGCCCAGGTCTCTATGGGCATCTGATATTTGACAAAGGAGGCAGAAGCATAAAATGGAGCAATGATAGCCTCTTCAACAAATGGTGTTGGGAGAGCTGGACGGCTACATGCAAAAAATTGAAATTGGATCATCAGCTGACACCATACACAAAAATAAACTCAAGATGGATAAAAGACTTAAATAGAAGTCGCAGCACCATCAAAGTCCTAGAGGAGAACATTGGCGGGACACTCTCAGATATCCCCCGCAGCAATTTTTTCACTGATATGTCTTCTAAAGCAAGGGACATAAAGGAAAGAATAAACAAGTGGGACCTCATCAAAATAAGAAGCTTCTGCATGGCTAAAGAAAACATCAGCAAAATGAAAAGGGAGCCAACCATATGGGAAAATATATTTGCTAATGATACATCAGATAGAGGTTTGATCTCCAAGATATATAAAGAACTCACTGGACTCCACTCCAAGAAGACAAACGATCCAATCAAAAAATGGGCAAAGGACCTGGGCAGACGCTTTTCCAAGGAGGAGATACAGAGGGCCCAGAGACATTTGAAAGGATGCTCAGCATCACTAGCCATCAGAGAAATGCAGATCAAAGCCACCATGAGGTACTATCTCACACCGGTCAGAATGGCCATCATAAACAGATCCACAAACAACAGGTGCTGGCGACGCTGTGGAGAAACGGGAACCCTAGTCCACTGTTGGTGGGAATGCAGACTGGTGCAGCCACTGTGGAAAGCAGTGTGAAATTTCCTCCAAAACCTGAAAATGGAACTGCCTTATGATCCAGTGATTCCCCTGCTGGGACTATACCCTAAGAATTCCAAAACGCCAATTCAAAAGAACCTATGCACCCCAACGTTCATAGCCACACAATTTACAATAGCCAAGTGTTGGAAGCAAACTAAATGCCCATTAGTAGACGATTGGATCAAAAAATAATGGTACATATACACAATTGAATACTACGCAGCAGAAAGAAAAAAAGAACTACTAAACTTCGCAACAGCATGGATGGAACTGGAGAGCATTATGCTAAGCGAAATAAGCCAGGGGGCGAAGGACAAATACCGTATGATCTCACCTATAAGTGGAACCTAACCAACAATACAAAGATACAAGGAAAATAAGACCAGCAACACTGAAAGGAAAAGAAATCAACAGATACAAGAGGGAAGGAGGGCGGGGGGGCGGGGAAAAGGAAAGGAAGGGGAAAGTCAAGGAACATATAGCAAGGACTCATGGACAAAACCAAAGGGGAAGAGCTGAGGGAGGGAGGGAGGGAGGGGGCAAGGGAAAGTGGTGGGGGGTAGGCAGAGACAAATGTATTTGAAAAAATAAATTAAATTAAAAAAATAATAATAGTAACAAAAGAAAAAGAAAAAACTGAAAAAGCTTCTAACCATTAAACAATATGAATCCTTGCTGGAAGTTAACCAGAGATGTTAACAATACCAGATATAGATTTACAGAAAATTCTTCCAAACTTCAAAAGAAGAGATCATTCATATCTCAAAGAAAAGAGTAGACAAAGTACCAAAATGGGAAATCTGCCCCAATTCTCTTCTGAAGCAAGTATGAAGTTGATTCCAAAACAAGGCAAGAATAGTATAAAAAGTAGTTATAGTCCACTGGTACTTGCAAATAAAGACCCCAAGTTCTTAAAATTAAAAACAGAAAATAATAATACTGACAGCTGTAAGAGGGGAAAGGAGAGGAAGTGACTGACAAAAAGGGGAAAGATTTAGTCAAAGGACATACATGACAGACCCATGGACATGGACAATATTGAGAGGACTGGGAGCGGGGGGAGGGCTGTTAGTGGGAGGCAAAGGGGGAAAACGTTGGACTTCTGTAATAGCATAAACAATAAAACATCAAAAATGAAAAAAAACTGTAGTATTTCAAAGTTAGTTGTATAAAAAAATAAATAAAAGTTTTTTCTTGTATTTCAATAGTGTAATATCAAAATGTTCTATACTTTGTGCTCTCCATTAGTACCAGAAAATATTTTTATCTAGATTACCTTTATTCCCTGCTATGTTATCTGTACAATGATGAGGGGGCATCGGTGGTAAGGGAGCGAGGAAGTGTTGTCATTAGTCACCACTCCTCAAAACAGAGATTCATTTACTCAAATACTTATTGAGTACCTACTATGTGCTGACTTTCTGGCTCTTGGCATTGAAAACACAGTGGGTACTAACAAAGTCTCTGAGAGCTAACATCCCATCTTGCTTGGAGCTAGTTTTCCCAAGATTAAGGTTTATTTGTTACATAAAAATTTGTTAAAATATGAAAAACACAACAATCTCTTAAGCACAGTATGACTGAGATTCATTTACATTTCCTAATTCAGAGGTTAAAACATTAAAACAAGCCCCTGTCATCAGCATCACACACCTAAGCTATTAGTCCTCATGCTCTGGACCAGAAAGACACATTTTTTAACCCAAAGATGGATGAGAGCAGGATTTGCAGTCAATCTTTAGCCTCTCAGTGCAGAGCAACTCACAGGGCCATTTCCAAAGCTGGCCATGGAGATTATAGCTTTGAAGGATGCTGTCAATGGGAGATAAGGAGACCCAGGTGACATCCCCTCTTTTAAATATCTAACCATTGCCTGCTGAGTTTATACTCAGAGCTGTAAGATTGAAAAAAAAAAAGAAGAGCAAATTGTTCTGAGTTTCTCTTATTTCCCCCTAATCCCATTCACATCTTCCAGCTGGAAAATGGGACTCAAAATAGGAGTACTTTATATTTGTGATTTCAATTTCCTTGATCCCTCTGTCTAGGTTTGAGTTTTCCCAGAAGCCGACCACAAGGAAAGGCAATGAGTTCTACTATTTTGGAGGTGATCCTAGGAAACACGATCAATGGAGTGAGGAAGACAGAAAAGGAAAAAGTCAGCAGGATCTCACTCCCATGGTGCGGTGAAGCCCCCTCTGAGTTGGCCCACCTGAAGAGCTGACACCCTGAAGGGTGAGGGAGCTCATGTTTGTACCCTGTGGATGGGGACCTCCTAGCCCAGTGGGCTCAGGTCTGCCTTTCCTCACCGTGATAGGCGAGGTGTCTTTCTCCTCTTCTCCAACCAGGGCTGGCCAGTGACTTGCATTTATCAGCAGAAGGAGGCAGAAGTGAGGCAGGGCAATTTCTGGGCCAGTAAGAGACCCAGGAACCTCCATTGTCACACTCTCTGTGAAAGTCAACTGCCATTTTGTATAAAGAATCTGAGGTCATCTACTAAATAATGAGACACATGTGGAGAGAAAGAGGCCAATTAGAGGGGTATCCAAGTGCCAGGCATGTGACAGAGGTCTTATTAGGTCTCACAGCCCTCTAGCTGCCTGCTGAGGGCAATTGAGTGACTAAACATCAGAAAGAACGGAAGACTCCTTGGCTGAGCCCTGCCTTTCTCACCTAGAGAATCATGAAAAATAATAATAATAATAATAAATTGTTGTTTTACAAAGTGACTGGGCATTTATTTAGGAAGTTGAACTAACTGATACATGTACCACCTCTGGTCAGTCACTGGTTGAGAGTTGCTCCCAAGGGCGTTAATTTCTTGCCACTTCTGCTCCGTTTCACAGGTGGGCAAAGCAGGTTTCAGTACTCAGAGAACCCTCAGAAAACGACAGGCAGGCTCTGGCCTGTGGATGTCCAGCTAGGGTGCACTGGGCTTGTGGGGTGGGGCACCGGCAGCCTCTGCCACACCTGAGTATTCTCGCTTATCCAACATCACAGACCTTCTGACAAAATGGGTCTTTCACGTTTCCTCTGGATCCAAAGATTCCTACTGCTTCTGTTGGCAAAATTTAGGCCTTCCAGTTGGCCAGCTGTGATCTCAGTGTTCCAAGGCAAATTCTCACTTTCATAGAGAATAAAATGTATCTTCTCCCTACACCTGAGTTCCTTGAAGTTTCTAAGGCACCCATTTCTTTCCTGAAACATTTAATATTTCGATGCCAACATTTTATGTGTGTGCATGTGTGTGTTGTGTGTGTGTGTGTGCGTGTGTGTTGGCGGGGAAAAGAATTGCAAGAAAAGAATATAGTCTCTTTTTTCAAGTAGTTCAAAGTCAAAAGAAAAGATAGGAACCCATAAGGAAAAAAGTTACCATCCAGCAACATTATCAAGATAAAATCATTCTACAAACCTGCTGTCAAAGTAAACAAGACCAATGCTCTGTCTAAGATGGAGTGCCTGTTATTTTTTTTTCCTTGTTTTTCTTTTGGTGAAGATGAGGTCATCCAGAGGCCCCAGCTTCTCCCTTCGTTGCCCTGGTAATCAAAAGTATGTAATTAAAAGCTGGCTGGTGACAGCAATGAATGTGATGCTGTGACCCAAGAACAATTTTTTCCTAAGCAAAGCTCATTAGACCACATTAAATTCACAATAGGTTTAAATTCACAGAGTGTACACTGGAATGATCATAAGCAAAGAGTCTTAACCAGAGAATTTCCCAAAGGACAGAGGAGGTTTAAGGCCTGTTTAAAAAAAAAAAAAAAAAAAAAGAGTAAAGAACTTAAGTAGAGATTGAGCTTTCTAGTACTTGCCCAAGACAGAAATGAGGCCTTCTTGCAGAGGAGGCTTGTAGATAAGGCTTGTGGCAGGGAGGGGAAAGGAAACAAGTTAGTTCAATGAGGCAGGACTGGGAATGCCTTCCTGCTGCATCACATTCTTGTCTCAATCATCAAGCTGAGGAACATTTTGCTTAGTGTTTTCTGTCTCCTAAACAGCTGGTTCAGGTCACTGGGCCAAAATGCAGGATATATTGGATATGTGATTTTAAAAGAAAAATAAAAGTTCTCTGAAATTGCTTGTTCATTCACTTTGCTGCTGGGACAGTAACCCGTATCTTTTTTTAAAGAAAATTATGTTGAGAAAGAAGTTGCCTAAACTCCACATACCTTTTAAGAAGTAGACCCAAATTCTTCTGTTTTGACCAGGCTTTGAAGCTTCTCCATAATTCTGTTCCCAAATGCTCTGAGAACTAAAGCCTGGGAGCGACCACAGGAGTTCTTGCCCCTCACCAGATGTTTGCCTAGGGGGCAGAAAAGGAGGGTGGCTAGGGGGCAGGCAGATGTAGCAGCCTGCTGGCTGCACACCCAGACAGCTGTACCAAGGATGGTGGCGGATTGCTCACGGAAGTCAGCAGACAGTGAGGTGGCATCATGCCCCCCTGCTTGACTCTGAGCAAGTTATTTCAACTCTCTCATTCTCCATGTTGCCACCTGAATAAAGGGAACGCTAATGGAACCTGTCTTGCAGACGCATTGTCAAAGCACCTCACAGACTCCCCTGACATTGCAAAAGCTCACCAAACGCTAGCTGTTATATCATTATTTTTAGCAGCCTGTACAGGCAGTGTGCAGGATTCCTGCTTCCAGACGTACCAGGAAATTTCTCCACATGCAGAGATTTTTCCAATCAGCCCTTTTTGATCCCCGCAGTCCATTGTTAGAGAACTCTGGTTACTTCAGAATTGTCCTTTATTAAAAATGCGATTCACTAGCTCCAGAAGTGCCTTAATAAAACACACCTCATCCTGACCTGATTTCCTGGGTTCCTCAGGAAACACGCACCCATCACAGTTAGGGTGTGTGACCAAATGCAATCTTGGCAGGACAGCAACATCCCTGCATATACTGGAGCATAAGCGTGATTATGAGGCTGAGGCACTCTTAACCTGTGCTTCTATAATAGGGCCGCAGGAGCTCTGGGAGTCCCCTGAAATTAGATGCAAAATTGTCTTGGTGAATTTGTATGCTTTGGGGGTTAGAAAATTCATAGCTTTCATTGGGTTCTCAAAGGGCTCTTTAGTTAAAGAGCTGCTAGAATGGAGACAGCTACCTGGAACCAGGCCTCCACAGCCTCTTTTAAGTACAGTGGATTTGTTGGTGGCCTGGAGAGATCGCAAGGTGTATTCCAGCTGGGAGTTGGAGGCCAGGCAGCCAGATTAGCCCAAGGGCCCCGGTGCTCTGCTGTGTCAGTGTGAGAGCAGACAAGGCAAAAGCAAGACCCAACCCTGTTGCTCACAGCCTGCTTCTGGGAGTTGTACAGGGTGAGCTTGCAGCTAGAGGCTCCAGTAGCTTTCTCAGCCAGGAAGTGCCTGGCCTGGGGCAAGAATGAACGCTCAGGGCTCTAAGCCCCTAGTGTAACCTTGGGCCTCAGGGGTAATGAGTTCTGGGTGAGAGAATTATACTCAAGGCTCCATTAAGTTTCAATTCTAAAATGAAATCATTCCGATGACACTTACGCTTTCCTCATTGATTATTTCTCACTCTTTGAGTACTTCTCCCTGCCTGAATGTTACATAATTTTAGGGTAGGGTTATCAGGTATAATACAGGACTCCCAGTTAAATGTGGATTTCATTAAAACAAGTCATAATTTTTTAGTGTAAATATATACCCAATACTGAATGGGATATATGGTATATATAATAAAATTATTCACTGTTTACCTGAAATTCACAAATGCACATTTAACTGGGAGTTCTGAAATTTTATTTGCTAAACCTGGCATTATGGTCTGAATTGTGTCCTCCCAAATTTCATATGTTCTAATCCCTAGTACCTCAAAATGTGACCTTATTTGGAGGTAGGATTTTTTTTTTCTGTAACCTTAAAAATATATTTAAAAATTTTATTTATTCTCAAAAATAAAAATTTTGAGAATAGCTGGTTTATTCTTATGCACAAATATTAACTTGATTTGAAATGAAACATTTGGAGAAGTTATAATAGCAGAGGCAGATCATTCATTAACTTAGTATTTGTTAATTAGGTTGCCTTGTAAGCCAATAAACCTAAAACAGTTTCTGTAAACAACTAAAGATGATGTGAACTTTTAGTTAATCTAATCAATAATTATTTTTTTCTTGCATCACAAGATCTTTAAATCTTGGTGACATAAATATAATAATAATGCCTTACATTGAATAACACTTTATAATTTTCAAATTATTTGAACATACTATCATGTATGATTCTTACAACAATCTTTTTTTTAGAATTTATTTATTATTCAAATACATTTGTCTCTGCCTACCCCCCACCACTTTCCCTTGCCCCCTCCCTCCCTCCCTCCCTCCTTCCCTCCCTCAGCTCTTCCCCTTTGGTTTTGTCCATGAGTCCTTGCTATATGTTCCTTGACTTTCCCCTTCCTTTCCTTTTCCCCGCCCCCCCGCCCTCCTTCCCTCTTGTATCTGTTGATTTCTTTTCCTTTCAGTGTTGCTGGTCTTATTTTCCTTGTATCTTTGTATTGTTGGTTAGGTTCCACTTATAGGTGAGATCATACGGTATTTGTCCTTCGCCCCCTGGCTTATTTCGCTTAGCATAATGCTCTCCAGTTCCATCCATGCTGTTGCGAAGTTTAGTAGTTCTTTTTTTCTTTCTGCTGCGTAGTATTCAATTGTGTATATGTACCATTATTTTTTGATCCAATCGTCTACTAATGGGCATTTAGGTTGCTTCCAACACTTGGCTATTGTAAATTGTGCGGCTATGAACGTTGGGGTGCATAGGTTCTTTTGAATTGGCGTTTTGGAATTCTTAGGGTATAGTCCCAGCAGGGGAATCACTGGATCATAAGGCAGTTCCATTTTCAGGTTTTGGAGGAAATTTCACACTGCTTTCCACAGTGGCTGCACCAGTCTGCATTCCCACCAACAGTGGACTAGGGTTCCCGTTTCTCCACAGCGTCGCCAGCACCTGTTGTTTGTGGATCTGTTTATGATGGCCATTCTGACCGGTGTGAGATAGTACCTCATGGTGGTTTTGATCTGCATTTCTCTGATGGCTAGTGATGCTGAGCATCCTTTCAAATGTCTCTGGGCCCTCTGTATCTCCTCCTTGGAAAAGCGTCTGCCCAGGTCCTTTGCCCATTTTTTGATTGGATCGTTTGTCTTCTTGGAGTGGAGTCCAGTGAGTTCTTTATATATCTTGGAGATCAAACCTCAATCTGATGTATCATTAGCAAATATATTTTCCCATATGGTTGGCTCCCTTTTCATTTTGCTGATGTTTTCTTTAGCCATGCAGAAGCTTCTTATTTTGATGAGGTCCCACTTGTTTATTCTTTCCTTTATGTCCCTTGCTTTAGAAGACATATCAGTGAAAAAATTGCTGCGGGGGATATCTGAGAGTGTCCCGCCAATGTTCTCCTCTAGGACTTTGATGGTGCTGCGACTTCTATTTAAGTCTTTTATCCATCTTGAGTTTATTTTTGTGTATGGTGTCAGCTGATGATCCAATTTCAATTTTTTGCATGTAGCCGTCCAGCTCTCCCAACACCATTTGTTGAAGAGGCTATCATTGCTCCATTTTATGCTTCTGCCTCCTTTGTCAAATATCAGATGCCCATAGAGACCTGGGCTTATTTCTGGGCTTTCTACTCTGTTCCACTGGTCTATGGATCTGTTCTTGTGAGAGTACCAGATTGTTTTGAGTATAGTGGCTTTGTAGTAGAGTTTGATGTCCGGTATTGTGATCCCTCCTACTTTGTGTTTCTTTCTCAAAATTGTTGTGGCTATTCGGGGTCGTTTATGGTTCCATATAAATTGTTGAAATGTCTGTTCTATTTCTGTGAAGTACGTCATTGGTATCTTAATAGGGATCGCGTTGAATCTATACATTGCTTTGGGTAGTATGGACATTTTGATGATATTAATTCTTCCAATCCATGAGCATGGTATATGCTTCCATTTATTTGTGTCTTCCTTCATTTCTTTCTTCAATGTTGTACAGTTTTCTGGGTACAGGTCTTTTACGTCTTTGGTTAAATTTATGCCTAGGTACTTTATTTTTGTTCTTGCTATATTGAGTGGTTTTGTTTTGTTTTTTTTTCTGATTTCTTCTTCTTCTATTGCATTGCTGGTGTACAACAATGCGTTTGATTTCTGAATATTGACTTTGTATCCTGCTGTTTTGCCAAATTCACTTATTAGGTTGAGGAGTTTTTGGGTAGAGTCTACAGGGTTCTCTATGTACACTATCATGTCATCTGCAAACAATGATAGCTTTACTTCCTCCTTTCCTGTCTGGATGCCTTTTATCTCTTTCTCTTGTCTGACTGCTGTGGCTAGGACTTCCAATACGATGTTGAAAAGAAGAGGTGAAAGAGTACATCCTTGTCGTGTTCCCGATCTTAGTGGGAAAGCTTTCCGTTTTTGCTCGTTGAGTATGATATTGGCTGTAAGTTTTTCATATATGGCCTTTATTACGTTGAGGAGTGCCCCATTTATTCCCATTTTGGTGAGTGTTTTGATCATCAATGGGCGCTGTACCTTATCGAATGCTTTTTCTGCATCTATTGAGATGATCATGTGGTGTTTGTCTTTTCTTTTATTTATGTGATGTATCACGCTTACTGACTTGTGTATATTGAACCATCCCTGCATGCCTGGCATGAATCCCACTTGATCATGGTGGATAATCTTTTGAATGTTTTGCTGGATGCGGTTTGCCAATCTTTTGTTGAGGATTGGATTTTAGCATCTATGTTCATCAGCAAAATTGGCCTGTAGTTTTCTTTCTTTGTAGGGTCTTTATCTGGTTTTGGGATCAGGGTGATGCTGGCCTCATAGAAAGAGTCTGAGAGTCTTCCCTCCTGTTGGATTTTTTGGAATAGTCTGAGAAGGACAGGGGTTAGCTCTTCCTTAAAAGTTTTGTAAAATTCTCCTGTGAAACCGTCCGGCCCTGGGCTTTTGTGTGCCGGGAGTTTCTTGATTACTGCTTCCATTTCCCCAGCTGTTATCGGTCTGTTCAAGCTTTCTGTTTCTTCCTCCTTCAGTGTTGGAAGATTATACTTTTCTAAAAATTTGTCCATTTCATCAAGATTTTCAAATTTCTTGGCATATAATAGTTCATAGTAGTTTCTGACGATGCTTTGTATTTCTGTGGTGTCAGTTGTTATTTCTCCTCTTTCATTTCTGATATTATTAATTTGGGTCCTCTCCCTTTTTTTCTTGATGAGTCTGCTTAAAGACTTGTCAATTTTATTTATCTTTTCAAAGAACCAGCTTCTGGATTGGTCAATCCTCTGAATTGTTGTTTTCGTCTCTATGTCATTCAGTTCTCCTCTGATCTTGACTATTTCCTTCCTTCTACTTGCTCTGGGATTTATTTGTTGTTGTTTCTCCAGTTCTTGAAGTTGTAGTGTTAGGTCTTTTATTTGAAATGTTTCTGTCTTTTTTAGGTAGGCCTGTATTGCTATGAACTTCCCTGTCAGGACCACCTTTGCTGTGTCCCATAGGTTTTGAACTGTTGTCTGTTCATTTTCATTTGTTTCCAGAAATTTTTTGATTTCTTCTCTTATCTCATTATTGACCCATTCATTGTTTAATAGTGTACTGTTCAGTCTCCATGAGTTTGCAAGTTTTTGTAGTTTCTCTTTGAGGTGGATTTCGAGTTTCAAGCCCTTGTGGTCTGAGAAAAAGTTTGGTATTATTTCAATTTTCCTGAATTTTCTGAGGTTTGCTTTGTGTCCTATCATGTGGTCTATCTTTGAAAAACTGCCATGAGCATTTGAAAAGACGGTGTATTTTTCTTCTTTGGGATGTAAGGTTCTATATATGTCAGTTAAGTCTCTGATTCAGTGTGTCATTCAGCTGCACAATATGTTTATTGATGTTTTGTTTGGAAGATCTGTCCAGTTTTGACAGTGGGGTGTTGAAATCCCCTACTCTCAGTGTGTTGCTGTCTATATCTTTTTTGAAGTCGTCCAACAATTTCCTTATAAACTTGGGGGCTCCTATATTGGGAGCATAGAAGTTTACAATGTTGATGTCTTCTTGATAGATTCTTCCTTTAAGTATTATAAAGTGCCCCTCTGGGTCTCTTTTTATGGCCTTTGTTTTGAAATCTACTTTGTCTGATACAAGTATGGCAACCCCGGCCTTTTTCTCATGCTCATTTGCTTGGAATATTTTTTTCCATCCCTTTACTTTTAATCTGTGTAGGTCTCTTGCTCTGAGGTGGGTCTCTTGTAGGCAGCACATGTGTGGGTCATGTTTTCTTATCCATTCAGCTACCCTGTGTCTTTTGATTGGGGCATTTAGTCTATTCATATTGAGAAATATTACTGATAGAAACTTACTCATCTTTTCTCTTTGTACCTGTGTTCCTCTCTCTCTCATTCTTTTATTTCATATTCTTAAACCAATCCCCTTAGCATATCTTGGAGTGCTGGTTTGGTAGAGATGTATTCTTTTAGCCTTCTTTTGTCTGGGAAACCCCTTACTTCCCCTTCTATTTTAATTTGGAGCCTAGCTGGGTAGAGCAGCCTTGGCTGTAGACCCTTGCTTTTCATGACTTGAAATATTTGTTGCCGTTCACTTCTGGTTTGTAGCGTTTCTGTTGAGAAGTCAGCTCTTAGGCATATGGGGACCTCCTTGTATGTTACTTTCTCCTTCTCCCTTGCTGCCTTGAGGATTCTCTCTTTGTCTTTGACATTTGCCATTTTAATGATGATGTGTCTTGGAGTGGACTTCCTTGGGTCCCTCTTGAGTGGGGTCCTCTGTGCCTCCTGGATCCATGAGACCCTTTCTCTCCTCAAATTAGAGAAATTTTCCATCATTACTTTTTCGAGGAGGTTCTCTATCCCTTGCTCCTCTTCTTCTCCTTCTGGTATCCCTATTATACAGATATTATTGCGTTTCAGGTTGTCCTGCATTTCCCTAAATGCCTCTTCATTCTCTTTGAGTCTTTTTTCCATTTCTTGTTCTTTCTGGGAGCTTCTTTCTACCTTATCCTCCATCTCACTGATTCGATCCTCGTCTTCATCCAGCCTGCTTTGGATTCCTTCTACTGTGTTCTTCAATTCATAAATGGTATTCTTCCTATCCTGTTGTGTCTTCTTGATAGTTTCTATGTCCTTTTCCAGGCTGATATAGTTTGCTGTAAGATCCTGATAATTTCTCTGCAGTTTCTCATAGTTCTCTTTGAGCTGGCTGAGCTCATTGAGCTTCCTTAGAACCATTGTTTTGAATTCAGTATCTGATAGTTCCCTTGCCTCTATTTCATTTAGCTCTCTCTGTGGGGAGTCCCCTTTTCCCCTCATTTGGGGGGAACTTCTTTTTCTTCCCATTTTTGTGAGAGTCTGTTAAGTATTTTTGTCCTTTACTTTTCTTTCTGGGCTTGCCTCTGATGATGTCAGTTGTTGACCCTATATGACCTTGGGTTGTCTGTTTTAGCTTTTCAGGAGTCTACTGTCTGTGTCTGAATCCTGCTTGTGGCAGCTCTGAGACCCCTTCGGTCAGGGCTGGGCTATTTTTTGGGATCGCTCTGCACTCTCATGCCAGCTCCTTGAGCATGCTCCCTGCGTGGCAGCATCTCCCATCTGCCTGGGCTCTCATGTGCTTGCCCCAGACCAGGGTGCTTATTCACAACCTCTCGTACTCATCTGGCCCCCCTGGCTGGTGAGCTCCCTGGCATTGGTCAGTGTAGGGTCTTCTATTGTGTTTTCCCCGCTTTTGGCTCTATGGATGTGTTGCTTGCCCTCTCCAAATTGTGAGTACGGAAATGGGAGGAAGTCAGCTGCAGGACTCTCTGGTTAATCCTGTCTCCAGTCTCTCCTCTAGGGACTCTGGGCAGTTCTGTGTCCCCTTCGGCCGGGGATCTACTAATTTTGTGGGCCGCTCCGCAATCTCGGGCGGGCGGGTCAATTTACGCCGTCCTTGCTGCTCTGTGCAATCCCTCGCAGACCATATTGGTGCCAATCTGTGGGAGGCCTTGCAGGACGGTGCAAGCATTCGCCAGCCTGCGCAGGTCACACACATACTCGCCAACCCTCGCTGGTCACTCAGTGCAAGTGTGCCCACCTGCACTCAGAAAAAACTTTTAAATATATACTGTAATAAAACTTGGACATAAAAAGTTAGAAAAGAAAGGAAGAGGAATATTTGTTAAAAAATTATAAATAGAAAATACAAATCTAAAAGGAAGGGTAAGAACCAGCATTGCTGTATAGACTCATAATATCTTTAACCTTAAACAGATAGAATTCTACTCTGTAGACTTAATTCATTGGGCTTTTTGTAGGAGAAGGATAATTGCCATTTCAAAGTTGTATAGCAAGAAAAACTAAAAGTAATACAGGAAGAGAAAGTGACCACAATCTTTAAAAGATCAGGATGATATCTATTTCTATTGAGTAGTTCAACACTAGACAAAACTGTAAAGTAGGTTATCATACTTTGGGGTTCCTCTTTCTATCAAATTCTGTCTCCCCACTCTCCCACTCCTTGAGTATTTGGTCTTTGGCCAGGATCCTATTCATTCTACTCTAAGTCATTAAATATTATTGAACAATTACTTTGTACCAAGCATTGGACCAGGTGCTGCTGGGAGTATAGGGGTGAGCAAAACAGAAATGATCTAATCCTCAGGAAACTTATTAGCTGGAGGGGAAGGTAGAAAATAAACAATCACAACTATATTAATGTCCCAGATAAAAATGTATAAACTGATAAACATACCTGGTTATGAGTTGCTAATTTGTCTATTTTCAGCTTTTGGAAAAACTTGCATTACACATGTACTAAATAGCACCCGAAGGATGGGCCGTTATCATCCAATTCCATGAAATAGTCTTTATTATACCTTAGTCCTTGGATATTTTATTTTTGGTAATGAAACCTATGATAAGTCATTATTGGTTGATAAAGAGCTATTTTGTGGACCCTTGTCCAGTGATGCAATGACATCAACAAAAAGAAATGAGTATTTAAAGAGATGTCAGTTTTGAGCTGAGAACTGTATGGGAATTATTTTGGGGAGAACTGCTTGACACATTGAAACAACACCATTCAAGTTGATACAGATAGAGCTTCTCTGTTAAAACTGTTACACTTTAATGCAAAACATTCCTATAGTACTTACATTGTGCATTCAGTGATATCTTTGTGGTCTGAAAAAAGATAACATGAGCTTCCAAAAGTATTATTTTATGTGATCTTTTTAAGGGTGATCTCCTTCCACAGAGGTTTCTACACAAAGAACCTGCCAAAGCATCTTGAGGGAAGTATGACTGCTTGCCTGACAGAGCTTGGCCGAAGACTTTGGTAGTAACCACAGAATAGAGACACATTTCACATTTATTCTTTGGGAATCCTGAGGCAAAAATATTCTTTTTCCTTCCTTTGGGCTCTGTGAAATATATTATTTGACTTCCTCTCCAGCAAACTGTCTGCCTCACTTTTAAATTCACCTCTTACATTCACTTCCTCCAGAAAGCTTTCCCCAGGCCAAGGTAAACTCTCCACAATTGTATAAATCCTGCTCAGTACTCTAACTTTGAAGTTCTCAGATGTCATGTGTTATTTCCCCCACAAAAATGGCCTTAATCTCCCCAGTATGATCTGCTTGCAAGTGCTTTTGTGATTGTTTATTTAATTTCAGTTTCAAGTCCACTTATGACTATTGTTTCTAATGGTGCTGAGCGCATATTGCTATTCTCAATAAATAGGAAATTAATGTTTTTGTTATCATACATGATTATTATGCAATTCACCCATCATCATCATTATCATCATCTCTGAATGACGGTGTAATCATAAGAAGCCTTTCAAATTCCTTGGCCTAATTTTTACTCACATATAGCCTCCTACCATATTCTTTTCTTTTAAATGACATTACTGTTTTTGTAAAACTGCTGAATTTTTGTTGTAAAAATTCAATCCAGATGGAAAAGTACACTAAAGTAAAAATCATTCTAGATTCTGCCATTGAGAAAACTATTATTAAAATTTCAAGGAACATTTTTCCAGATAGTTCTCTATTTCATATATCCGTGGAGATATATGCATGTAGTTTTCCACAATTGTTTCATAAATAGTTACACTGTTTTATAAACTTTTATTTATTTATAAATTAATACATTTATAGACATCATTTTTAACATTTTAATAATATTATTACACATATGTCTTATCCACAATCCTTTGCTATAAACATTTATGCTGTCCCATAATTTTTACTAATCTAAACAATGCTATAGTGAAGGCTCTTATGCATATAGTTTTTTGCACTTGTGGTATTATTATCAACTTGGGGTAAATCCTTAGACATGGAAATTACTGTGTCAAAGGTGTACATAATAGTACATCTTGATACATATTTTGATACACATTGACAATTGGTTGTAATCAATTCACACCAACAGTATCTGAGAGTTTTCTATCTTGTCTTTTATAACATCATTGCTGAGCTCAAGAATATTGAGGGGGGGAGGTGCTAATTACTGAGCTTAGTGAACAATAAATTAGTAGCAGCTTTTAGACATTGTTTTTCTTGTCAGCAGTACGGAGGTTATCACCTTCATTCTCTTGTCACAACTCTGCTCCTTTGTTTTCATCATTTGAATGAGATGATTTCCCTGAATTACCACACACAAGGATTTTATGACAGTCAATTTATATGAGCACCTGAACCCATTATACAGCATAATTTATACATGATATAAAGTGACAGTTGCTAGCAGATTGCATTGGCATGCCTTTAGAGAAGACAATTGCTCAACAGGAATCATTCTGAATCAATTAATCGAGCCACAGCTCAGCTGTAATGCTGTGACATTCTGACACCAAGAAAAAGGAACTACTTGTGCATTCTGTGCCATATCTTTGCCCACATAGTTTTACATTGTTGAGCTCATTAGGCCATTAGGTCTTTCACAGGAATTTTATCTAACATCCTTGGCCTTCCACAGTGGATTCAGGGAAAGTTGGCTCTTTTCCTCTGATTTTTGTCTGCAAGAGTGAGTGTAGTAAAATTTAAAATGTAGGTATTTCTGTGATATGAACATAATTGAATGAGAGTACAGTAATTCATAAAAAATATAAAACCTAGCCCAGACCATCATGGCTCATTTGGTTGGGCATCATCCCACAAAGAAAAAGGTCTCCTGTTCGATTCCTTGTCAGGGCACATGCCTGGGTTGCAGGCTTGGTCTGGCTGAGGCGCATAGGAGAGGCAACCTATTAATGTTTCTCTCTCACATCAATGTTTCTCTCCCTCTCTTTCTCCTGCCCTTCCCCACTCTGTAAAAATAAATAAAGAACATCTTTTAAAAAATATATAATCTATTTCTGGTGTGATTATGATCTTGGGAAATTAGGATTATTAATTAGCTATGAAATCCGCCTCAGGAGTCTCAGAAAAATGGTACTTGAAAAGGTATCTAGGAGGAAAGAGACATTATGGAGATGATGGTGGGGATCACAGTAAAGGACCTAGATCTGGATCTGGATCTGCAGTTCAATGGATTTCTTTTCCCCTCTTTTATGTTATTTGCATATCTACTGTCTTCTTAATAACTGACTTTGCTCCTACAGTCTTAAACATAATCTCTGTGTTCTTTGTCTAGTCAACTCATATCCATGGACCATCCATAGGCCCAATGCTAATGTCTGGGTTCCACTCTCAGAGACTCTGAATTCATTATTCTGGAATGTGGCCTATGCTGCAGCATTTTGCAAGGCTGCCATGAAGTCAAAATGAAGAACAACTGATTTAGATAATGAAAGACATTCAATATGAATGATTAGGCATAAAATATTCTTGAAATGCCTTTAGTTTTCTCTGTATCCCATTCAATCCAACCAGTTAAAATCCTCCCATTACTGTAATTACTTACATAACTTTTATATTTAAAAGCAGCCACAGTACTCATAAATTAAGAGAACAGACTTTTTATAGTGATAGGAAACTATTACATAGATAATATTCCTGTTGTCACTGGTGACAGAATAAATCTAGGGTAGGAGTTCTCAAGTTTTACTATGCATATGAATCACTGGGGAGTTGATTAACACTGACATTTCCAGCTGAGGCTCCTGGAGTTTAGGATTCCAAGGCTGGAAGGAAGTCCAGTAGTCTGCTTTTGTAACATGTACCCCAGGAATTTTGATGCCAATGGATCCTGATCCATACTTTGCGAATACTAAACTGGAAGTTCTAGACCTGAGGCAGTTGGAATGGTTCCCCACTTGGCAGATTTGCTGAAGACCTCGTAGGAGCAGTTTAAGAAATGTAAAAAGCATTTCAGAATGCTTTCTTTTGTTTTCAGCAAACAGGCGCATAGTAGCCTTCAAATAACTGCCTGAAGCTCACTGTCAAGGAAGAGTTAGGTAGAATGGGGGAAATATCATATATAGTTCAAATACTTAAAGGGTACAGGATATAAGAACAAAAGAAATAACACAAATAAATGTGGTATATGTAAATTGACTAGAAGAGATAGAGAAACAGAAAACAAAGGTTCTATTTTATTTGCAAATGTCAGGCAGAAAGGCAAAATTAAACGCAATTTAAGATATTTTCAGACAATACACAATTGACAAAACACCTATTCAAAACTGATTTAAATAAAAATAAATGTATTGACTCAATTAGCTGGAAGACTAATAGGCCAGGTTACCTTTAAGCATTATCAGACTCAGGCTTTAAGAAAGTCACTTTGCTCCCTCCCATGGTTCTCTCTCCTTTGAGTTAGCCCTAATCCAGGCAACATGTCTCTCTCAGTAGATCTAAGTGTTTTCCAGATGGTCAAAGCAGCTACAAGTGTTGAATCCTCGTACCATTCAGTTCTAGTGGAGGAGAGAGGCAGTTTGGCCTTCTATCTTTCCCAGTAGGCTTGCCAAAATGTATTATTGACTGTGCAATATGAACCAACCAATATGGCCAGGGCTTAGGATTTGCTTATTAGCCTAAAGCCCAATGAGATCCCATTGCTGGAGCTGAGAGAAGACTCCAGACCATCTGTAAGAACATAGACTGATTGGGAAAGGGCATGATTCTCCACAGTAAAGTCTGTTTAGCAAAGAGTGTGCAATGCGTGAGTTTTACTCCGTGACCAAATACCTAGACTGTCCACTGATGTTCAGTTGCTTTAGAACACATTAAAACATAGCTGAGAATTTAAAGAGCAAAAACTACTACAAGATTTTTCCTGCACAAAAAGGGTGAGGACAGAAGCAAAGGATTATGGGCTGACAACTCATCACTGTAACTTGGTTTTGACCTCCCAGAGCAAATGTGGGATTAATTTAAATCTAACAAGAGATATAACTTATAAACTAAAGGTTTCCTGTTGCTCAGATGCCAGAAAATATAAGTTGGCATTTCTGTTGACATTTTGAAACATGAAATGTGCACAGAACAGTGAAAAGTGGTTATTATGTCAAAGAAGAGAAGTTTATAGAATTACTCCATATTCCCTGTTCCCTCAACCATCTAGTGTCCAAACTGTTTCCAGAAAACAATTCAAAACAATGCATCTTCCTAGTTTATTTTCAATACATCACTTTAAGAAGTGGTTAAAATCCAAATCAGCACATTTTTATAGGTTTCTTCATTCACTATCACCATCATTTCAGGCCCTCTTTCTTAATCTTGTCTACATTGCTTCTCTTTCATTTAAAAATTTTTCTTTTGCTGATGAACTCTACAGTTAGGAGCTATTTGTTGAATTCTGTTACTTGTTCTAAAAGTGATTTAGAGAACTTTACAGAGTATGTAATTGTTTATGCCTATTAAGACATCAAAACACAACAAGATAAAAATAAAGTGATCTAGTGAGTTAAAAATAAGCATCAAGAAAGTAAAATAAAGTATAAGCTAAAAAAAAGAACAAACAAAAGAAAATGAAAACAAACTCACAGATACAGAGAGCCGATTGGTGGTTACCAGAGGAAAACGGGGTTGTGTAGAGAGTGAGGTGGGCGCAGGGAATTGAGGGTATGGTGACGGGTAACTAGACTTACAGTGGTGATCACTGTGTATTGCATACAAATATCAAATTATAATGTACACCTGAAATATATATAATGTTATATCCCAATTTGGCCACAATTTTAAAAAATAAAAGGAGAGGTCAGTCTCCAATAGGGAGGCCACCAAGACTGACAGTTTTTAGAAGACAATAGACATAATTCTGAACTTTCTACCAGCAAAGGGAAGTGATATGATTATTTACACAATTCATGAACTACTTAAAAGATCAAGACACAGCTTTCCCTAGTACTATGTCTCCAAAATTCCCTTCATGGGTCCTCAGCAAGAGGACCCTGTGTGACAGTACAGTGGACGGGGTCCTAGGTTAGATCAAGAAAGTATATACAACACCAAATTTCATAGATATTTTTATCACAGTTCACATACAGCAGGTTGATGCCGAGAAAGAGAGAGAGAGAGAGATGTATCTTTTTAAAAAAGTTCTATCATGCTAAATGGGAAAGGCAAGAAGAATTGAGTTCACTCTTCTGATGGTCTGGTTTAATCCTAAAGAATGTATAAGTTGCTTAGAGGACAGGATGGACTGCATATACATTAAGCAACTCTCAATAAATATTATTTATCTTCTTGAACTCTTAATAACATTGAGTAGCAGTGATTTTGAGCTTAGATATAGTTACACTTCTCATAAAAGTCCTGGAATAGCTTCCTTATTAAATACAGACATATGTACTCTACAAGATAGCCTAGTTGATTCTACAATGAACATTTTTATTACACTTGTTTTATTACATATTTATCCTTTGGCCATCGCTCTATGAATCAATCTATCCATTCTTGTATGCATTTTAAGATTAATTGTAGACATCAGTGGGCTTCCCCTAACTACTTTAGCAGGTGTGACATTAATTGGAATTCAACATTGGTACACAATTTTTTCTTTTGATATAAAATTTACAATCAATCAAATGCACAAATTTTAATCACAGTGTTTTGACAAATGATTATACTTGTTTAACCAAAATAGTTATTAAGATATAGAATATCTCCTATGAAAGTTTCCAAATGCCTGTTCCCCATCCCTGCTCCTACCCATAGAGAAAACCACTGGTCTGTCTTTTTTTTTTAATATACATATTTTATTATCGGCTAGAAAGACTTCAATATGCAAATATATTTCTTCCAAGACTTCCAAGAGTGGCCCCAATGTGATCCTGAGAGTCCATGTTAACTCCTTTTCTGGACACTTCCTTTTTGTAGGTGGTGTACTCCTGCAGAGCCTGGGCAATGAAGAGTTTGCCTAGGTTTTGGGCGGTGAATTCCTCGATATTCTGGCAGTAAGTATTAATTTGGCCTGCGATGAGCAGAGACTCCAACCTAGTGGGGGTCCGGAGCGGTCTGAAGAGTTTGGACAGACCCTCCTCAGGAAGCTGGGGCTCCCCTCTACCCCGACTTGTGGCGCTGCATACTTTCCTGCTTGGCGGCACTGCTGAGACTGGCGCTTCTGCTGCTGCTGCTTACTCATGCCCCTCATGTACATGTTGTACTTAAGTATATCCTGGTTCATTTCGTCCACTCTGTCCATCAGCAGTTGCAGTGTCTTTCCCAGATGATTGCTGCTAGCAAGACTGAGCAATTCATGTTTATCTGCTACAGCTGACTTCTTCTCAAGCTCCCATATTAGGACATTGATGAGATGTGAATTTTTAATTACAATCAGCACTTCTTCAAACATGCGCTCAAAGGTGATATTTCCTTTTTTCAATGCTTCAGGAGAAAAATCCTTCTCTTTACAAATTCCCATCAGTTTAGGAGTCAGTATGTATGCCTTCAGTGACAACGACCCTTGGGCGGTTTTTATGGGATCGTAAGTGAGAACGACAGACTCTTCAATGGCATGCTGGTAACTGAACTGGGAGGCTGGGAGCGCCCGGGTGATGAACGAGCCATAGTATGTGAACTAGTACCAGCCCACGTGGAGATGGTCAGTGTTGACATGGCGAAGGCTGCGTATCATTTCCATCTGACACTGAACTTCGTCAAACTCGGCATCATCTTCTGTGTGCTGGGGGAAAGCTTTGAAAGCAGTTGGTAACTTCAAGCCAATCTTCTACAACCAGGCCCAAAAGCACTCTTCGAACCACCTCAGTTCCTTGTCCTTTCTCTTGATAATGTTTGATTATTTTTAATACCACCAAGCCATCGATCTGTACTTGCTTCACGGCCGAATCTCCGGACCTGCCTTTGCCTTTTCCTGCTGCACGGGTGGTGGAGCTAGTGGACATGGTGCCCGAGATGGTGCCTTCCTTGCGGAACGCCATCTTTCCAGCGGGATTTTTTTTTTTTTAAATCATATATTTGTTTTGCGCTTCTAGGAGCTTATATTTATGGAATCATCCAGCATGTACTATTTTGTAGACATCATCTTTTATTCAACTAATGTTTTGAAGGGAATCCTTGTTATTGTACATGTCAATTGTTTCTTTGCATTCCTGAGCATGCATATGCTATTGTATACATGTACTACAGTTTATCCATCCATCTGTGGATGGGTGGATTCTAGACCATTTCCAGCCTTTGGTTATTGTGAATGAAGTTGTGAACATTTTTGAATGAATCATTTTGTCTACTACTATGTCGTAGGATTTAAAGCTTAAGAAGGTAATGGTCTCCTAGCCAGTTATTACATGAATATCTGAGCTCAGAGAAGCCTTCAGCTCCTACCTAGCTTGACTAGATTTTGCATTTCTTTGACTCTTATGATACATTTATGTAAATTCCTTTTAACTTTAACTATATTACTATAACAATTTATTTCTGACTTAATGGAATCTTGAATTCTTTCATATTCTTAGGGCAGTAAACCTCAAGGATATTCAAAATGAAATACAATGGCTTTATCTGAGTTAGAGGTCATCCTTAATAATCTATTACTGAAAATAAACTTTTGGGAAAAGGAACATTATAAATATTTTTAAAAAGGTAAAATGCCACTTATTTTTCACTTGGGAGGGATAGAAGACTTTTTTTTGGTCAAACATTGCTGTTAATTTGTTAACATCTTTTTTTCTCTTGTTCTCAATAATAGAGCTCTTGAGTTTTAGCTGATCCAGGGCCATCCAGAAGAAAAACTATATTTCCCAACTTTTCTTGTACTAGGTGTTTTCACATGACTAAATTTTAACCAATATTATACAAGCTGAAGTGTTGTGTGCAACCCCAGTAAAGGGAGAGGAAACCCAAAGAGAGCCAGCTGGTCATACTTGGCGGAAGATAGAGATCAACGTTTCAGAAGGGTGAGGTGACTAGAATTTGTGAATCAGAACGCCAAAGAAGGAACTGCACACACAAAGAACTCCAAAGATCTGCAAAGCTTTTGACTTGAGTCAAAGAACTTGCTGGGTTCTGCTCTACACATGGGTGGGTCAAACCCCATGAAGCCAAGAAAAGAACCACTAGAAAAGAGTAAGCAAGTGATTCCTGGAGCTTGCATAAGGGTGGGAATAATATGCATTTTCACCAGGCATAATGTAGCGACCTCATCATACAATAGGTATTTGTTAGAGTCCTCAGAGGAATCATGACTTAATAGAGTGGCTACATCATCCCTTGAGTAAAGGCTATTTTAGTCCTGACTCAAATGCTTAAAGGAGTATAACTGAATAAAACTGGTGGAAATAACTTAACAACATGGTAGAACACTTAAAATAAATCCAGCAGTCTTTAAAGAAATACTGCAAAATCTAGGACTCAAAATGTAAAAATCCAAAATGTCTAACATTGAACAAAAATTTACTAAGCATTCAATGAAACAAGAAAATTTGACACATAACCAAGGAAAATAATCAGTAAAAACATTCCCAGAAATGACAGAGATGATAGAATTAACAGATAAGTGCTTTAAAATGGATAATTATATTGAATATTGAAATATGATATAAGGAAAAGTATGAAAATAATGAGAAAAATAAAAAAGATTTTAAAAGGACCAAATGGAAAGTAAAATACACTATTGTTATAAAAATCACAAAGAAAATTACACTGGATAAGATTAAACTCTGGTTTTCCCCTAAAAAAAAATTCAGTCAACTTGAATACATAACAATAGAAACTATCCAAAGTAAAACATAGGAAGAAAAAAGATTTCAAAAAATGCACAGAAGTTCAGTGTGAGAAAAAAATCAAGCAGTACAACAGATATATGGGTTCCTGGAAGAGCAGGGTCACAGTGGGTAAAGGAGCAAACATTTTCGAACAAAAAAATTGTCAAAACTGTTACAAACTTGATGAAAAATATGAACACACAGATATAAGAATAAAACAAAAATTTAAGTAGACTAAACATAAAAACAATGACATCAAGCATATCCTATGCAATTACTAAGAAAACCAATCATATAGAGAAAAATTATAAAAGCAGCCAGAGAAAAACGAACATTATGTTCAGAAGAACAAAGGTAAAAATGACAGCTGAATTTTCATCAGAAACAATGCAAGCCAGAAGACAGTGGAGTAACATTTTTAAAGTACTGAAAAATAAAATTAAAAACCTATCAAACTAGAAATTTATAGCCAGTGAAAGGCAAGCTGAGAAGCTACTTTCCCCATCTAGCACCCCACTTCTAAATAAGGGGAGTCACTCTCACAGAAGTGTGCCCATGTCTCTGCCTCTAGGTCCAGAGCAGGAGTGCAGAGGTTTTGCTCAGGGAGCGAGGCAGGCCATGAGAACAGAGTTCTATAGCCCTCTGTAAGGGGGCTGACTCTATCTGGAACAGAACAAGGGGAAGTTCAAGCCTAAGGGCACTGCTGAAATCAGTAGAGATTTTGGTGGTAAGCAATGAAGAGGAGGGTGGTAGCTCCATGATAGCAACAACCTAAACCATAGACCAGTTAGAAGTTTAATGAAGAGAACCAAGGAAAGAAAAAGCTAAGAAGAACAATTCTGGAGTCATAACAAGACACAATCCTTGGCCTCAGAGATGGCTGCTGAAAAGGGGCCTGAATTAGAATGTGAAGAAATTTATGACCGAGGACATTGTGGGAAACTATAGAACAGTCAGCGAGAAATTAGTGGAAGGTAACCCTTGTGGTATTAGTAAAGGCAGACAAAACAGGAGAGATCCACAAAAAGCGACACTTAAAAAGAGAGCCCTACTAAAACCATTGTCATTCCAGGGTGACTGTATGATGTCCAAGGCTGTGTCCTCTGAAAAATAGCAGAGGCTGCACATTGCAGAGGAAATACACTTCACTGAAATGGGCCAGTCAAGTAACCAAATAAATAAAGCAGCAAGCGAAACAACAAAAACCCCAGGGGAGGGATGGTATCCAGAGGTACTATAACATGTTATCTAAAATGTCCAGTTTTTAACAAAGAAATTACAAAACATACAAATAAACAGGAAAAATGTAACCCATAACGAGAAAACAAAAAGCACAAATCAGCAATTGACTTTGAGAGGGCCCACATGCAAAAAACCTTAAAGGAGGTATTATAAAAACATTCAAAGAACTAAAAGAAACCATGCTTAAAGAAAAAAGAAGGTATGGTGAAACTATCTCATTGTGTAGAGAATAAAAATAAGGAGATATAAATTATAAAAAAAGGGAAATTCTAGAGTTAAAAAGCATAATAGCTAAAATAAAAAAAATGTTTAATAATTATTAATGACAAAAACAGGAGAAGAGGGAATAGAGCTCTGTACGAGTCACATTTCTATCTCAGTAGCGTTAAATTTGTAGAAATCTGAAATCAATTCTGATGTTACAGTGTAAACCTATAGCAACCACTAAGAAAAATATCAAAAATATAGTGAAAGATCATAAAAGAATCAAATGTTACACTAGAAAATGCTCAAAGCAGTAAAAGTGGGATAGAAGGAAAACATGAGAAATAAAGGAAAACAAAAGGTAAGATAGCAGATATAAACATAACAGCAAAATGTACCTATGAATAATGACATTAAAAATAAATGGATTAGCCCTGGCTGGTGGGGCTGAGTTGGTTAGTGTTGTCATGCATGCCAAAAGGCTGCAGGTTCTTATCCTGTTCAGGGTGCATACCTAGGTTATGGGTTTGACCCCTGGATGGGGTGTGTATGAGAGGCAACCAATTGATGTTCTCTCTCACATTGATGTTTCTTCCTCTTTCTCCCTTCCTTTCTCTTTAAAAGCAATGAAAAAAATGTCCTTGGGTGAAGATAAAAAAAATGAATCTATCAAACAATCCAATCAAACTAGAGATTATCAGACCGGATTGAAAAAAAAACCAAAACCCTAAAATCTAGCTGTATGCTGTCTATAGGAGACACATGTTTGATTCAGATACAAATAGGCTGAAAGTAAAAAAATAAAAAAAATATCATGCCAATAGCATACATAAAAGATGGTATATTAAAGTGGGTATGTAATAGCAGACAAAATAGAATTTAAATGGTAATACTACAGATAAAAATGGGACAATTTATAATGATAAAAGAGTCAATTTATGGTGAAGATATGACAATAACAAATATATATGGTTCTAACAACAGTGCCCCAAAATACATGAGGCAAAAACTGACAGAATTGAAGGCAGAAATGGACAATTCAATAGTAGTCAGAGACTTGAATACTCTATTTTAGATAATAGGACAGAACTATTATCTAAATAGGCACAAGATCAGCAAAGAAATAGAAGACTTGAACAATAGTATAAACAAACAAGATTTAAAAGACCACCTAACAACAGCATAAAATACACATCCTGAAACATGCATGGAACATTCTCCAGGATAGATTATTGCTCATGGGAATGTAAAATGGTGCAATCATTTAGGAAATCCCTCAAAAAGTTAGGCATTGAGTTTCCAAGTTATCATATAACCCAGTAATTCTACTCCTACCCAAGGCAAATAAAAACATGAATTCATATAAAAACTTGCACACAAATGTTCATAGAAGTTTTATTCGTAATAACCAAAAACTAAGAAAATTAAAATGTCCATTAATTGATGAATGTATAAATACAATGTGATATATCCATACAATTAAATATTATTTGGAAAGATTTTCCTAAAATCTCTCAAACAAACAGCATCTGGCCTCAGTGTGCCCTGTACCTCTCTTTAAGTGGCCCCAGACTAGAAGCACCTCAACTTGGTTTGCAGCTTGGCCTCATCCCGGCATGTGCAAGCCCAAAACAAGTAGCAGCCATCTATAGATCACTTTGTAACTTATGTTGGGTGGCCTTAGGAAAGATACAGGCAGTGGCTGATCTTGAGGAGGCCCCAGAACCAGTGCACCCAGTGGAAAACTTCAGACCATGTGAAAGCATTGCTACACCGCCACATCAAAGCATCACCACCCAACCATTTCCACAAGTCACACACACAAGAGGCAGATTTAACCAGGCACTAGAGCCTTACTGGAGTAAGTCCTGATCTGTGGGGCGGGTACCTGCACAGCTGATCATCCACAGTGGTAAGAGAGAGGTGGTCAGTGGTCAGTGGTCGTAACCAGTCCTTGCAGCTGATTGACCTGGGGGTAAATTCTTCCCATTGACATGCTAATAGCAATGAAGCCTCAACTACAACATGAAGGTGCATATGATCCACACAAAAGTGCCCAGCTTGGGTGATTGGAGAGGCTGTGCCACTGGACCCTATAGGACATCAACTATACTAGGCTACTCTGCCAAGCCAGAGAGATGTAGCAGCTCTACCTAAGAGGTAGAAACAAATACAGGGAGGCTGCCTAAATGAGGAGACAAAGAAACATGGTCCAAATGAATGAACAGAACAAAACTCCAGAAAAAGAGCTAAACAAAATGGAGACAAGCAATCTACCAGATGCAGAGTTCAAAACACTGGTTATGGGGATGCTCAAAGAAAACAGTGAGAACTTCAACAGCATAAAAAAGGACCAATCAGAAATGAAATGTACACTAAATGAAATGAAGAATAATTTGTAGGGCATCAAAGGTAGAGTGAAACTATGAATCAAATCAGCAATTTGGAATATAAGAAGTAAAAAATACCCAATTAGAAGAGCAAAAAGAAAAAAGAATCCACCCCCCCACCCACCGCTGCCACACATACACACACAAATGAGGCTAATGTAAGGAGCCTGTGGGTCAACGGCAAGCATACCAACATTCACATAATGGGGATGCCTGAAGGAAAAGAGATGGGGAAAGAAATTTAAAACCTATTTGAAAAAATGAACTACTTTTCAAAAAACAGAAAACTTTCCTAACTTGGTGAAGGCAATGCTTGTACAAGTCCAGTGAGTTCAGAGAGTCCCAAATAAGATGAACCCAAAGAGGCCCACACCAAGACACAGCATAATTAAAATGCAAAAGGTTAAAGACAGAGAGAGAATCTTAAAAGCAGCAAGAGAAAAGCAGTTAGTTACCTACAAAGGAACTGAGCTCCCATAAGACTGTCAGCTGCTTTCTCAAAAGTAACTTCGCAGACCAGATGGGATTGGCATGAAATATTCAAAGACCTACAACCAAGATTACCCAAGGAAGATATTTAGGATTGAAAGACAATAAAGAGCTTCCCAGAGAAGAAAATGTTAAAGGAGTTCATCACCACCAAACCAGTATTATATAAAATATTAAAGGGTCTCCTTGAAGAAGAAGGAGAAAAAAAGATAAAATATATAAACAATAAAATGGCAATAAACACATATTAATCAACAATTAAATCTAAAAAACAAAATAAATGAACAAGCAGTACAGAAACAGACTCATGGGTACAGAGAACAGATTGGTGGTCACGAGAGGCAGGTTGGGGGGAGGGGGAATGGGTGAATAAGATGAAAGGGATTAAGAAATACAAATTGGTTGTTATAGAACAGTTATGGGGATGTAAAGTCCAGCATAGAGAATATAGTCAATAATATTATAATAATTTTTTTTAAATTTTTTTTAAATTAATTTATTTACTTTTTAAATACATTTGTCTCTGCCTTCCCCCCACCTCTTTCCCTTGACCCCTCCCACCTTCCCTCCCTCAGCTCTTCCCCTTTGGTTTTGTCCATGAGTCCTTGCTATATGTTCCTTGACTTTCCCCTTCCCTTCCCTTTCCCTGCCCCCCCCCTTCCCTCTTGTCTCTGTTGATTTCTTTTCCTTTCAGTGTTGCTGGTCATATTTTCCTTGCTTCTTTGCATTGTTGGTTAGGTTCCGCTTATAGGTGAGATCATATGGTATTTGTCTTTCGCCCCCTGGCTTATTTCGCTTAGCATGATGCTCTCCAGTTCCATCCATGCTGTCGCAAAGTTTAGTACTTCTTTTTTTCTTTCTGCTGCGTAGTATTCCATTGTGTATATGTACCATAATTTTTTGATCCAGTCATCTACTGATGGGCATTTAGGTTGCTTCCAACACTTGGCTATTGTAAATTGTGCTGCTATGAACATTGGGGTGCATAGGTTCTTTTGTATTGGCGTTTTGGTGTTCTCAGGGTATAGTCCCAGCAGGGGAATCGCTGGATCAAAAGGCAGTTCCATTTTCAGCTTTCTGAGGAAATTCCACACTGCTTTCCATAGTGGCTGCACCAGTCTGCATTCCCACCAACAGTGGACTAGAGTTCCCTTTTCTCCACAGCCTCGCCAGCACCTGTTGTTTGTGGATCTGTTTATGATGGCCATTCTGACCGGTGTGAGGTGATACCTCATGGTGGTTTTGATCTGCATTTCTCTGATGGCTAGTGATGCTGAGCATCCTTTCAAATGCCTCTGGGCCCTCTGTATCTCCTCCTTGGAAAAGCATCTGCCCAGGTCCTTTGCCCATTTTTTGATTGGATCGTGTCTTCTTGGAGTGGAGTCCAGTGAGTTCTTTATATATCTTGGAGATCAAACCTCAATCTGATGTATCATTAGCAAATATATTTTCCCAAAATGGTTGGCTCCCTTTTCATTTTGCTGATGTTTTCTTTAGCCGTGCAGAAGCTTCTTATTTTGATGAGGTCCCACTTGTTTATTCTTTCCTTTATGTCCCTTGCTTTAGGAGACATATCAGTGAAAAAATTGCTGCGGGGGATATCTGAGAGTGTCCCGCCAATGTTCTCCTCTAGGACTTTGATGGTGTTGCGACTTCTATTTAAGTCTTTTATCTATCTTGAGTTTATTTTTGTGTATGGTGTCAGCTGATGATCCAATTTCAATTTTTTGCATGTAGCCATCCAGCTCTCCCAACACCATTTGTTGAAGAGGCTGTTATTGCCCCATTTTATGCTTCTGCCCCCTTTGTCAAATATTAGATGTCCATAGAGACCTGGGCTTATTTCTGGGCTTTCTATTCTGTTCCACTGGTCTATGGGTCTGTTCTTGTGCCAGTACCAGATTGTTTTGAGTATAGTGGCTTTGTAGTAGAGTTTGATGTCCGGTATTGTGATCCCTCCTACTTTGTGTTTCTTTCTCAAAATTGCTGCGGCTATTCGAGGTCATTTATGGTTCCATATAAATTTTTGAAATGTCTGTTCTATTTCTGTGAAATACGTCATTGGTATCTTAATAGGGATTGCGTTGAATCTATAAATTGCTTTTGGTAGTATGGACATTTTAAGGATATTAATTCTTCCAATCCATGTGCACCGTATATGCTTCCATTTATTTGTGTCTTCCTTAATTTCTTTTTTCAATGTTGCATAGTTTTCTGCATACAGGTCTTTTGTGTCTTTGGTTAAATTTATCCCTAGGTACTTTATCTTTTTTCGTGCTATATCGAATGGTATATTTTTCCTGATTTCTTCTTCTTCTATTGCATTGCTGGTGTACAGAAACGCCTTTGATTTCTGAATGTTGACTTTGTATCCTGCTGTTTTGCCAAATTCACTTATTAGGTTGAGGAGTTTTTTGGTAGAGTCTACAGGGTTCTCTATGTACACTATCATGTCATCTGCAAACAATGATAGTTTTACTTCCTCCTTTCCTATTTGGATGCCTTTTATCTCTTTCTCTTGTCTGACCGCTGTGGCTAGGACTTCCAACACGATGTTGAAAAGAAGCGGTGAGAGCGGACATCCTTGTCGTGTTCCCCGATCTTAGTGGGAAAGCTTTCAGTTTTTGCCCGTTGAGTATGATATTGGCTGTAGGTTTTTCATATATGGCCTTTATTACGTTGAGGAATGCCCCATTGATTCCCATTTTGCTGAGTGTTTTGATCATAAATGGGTGCTGTACCTTGTCAAATGCTTTTTCTGCATCTATCGAGATGATCATGTGGTTTTTGTCTTTTCTTTGATTTATGTGGTGTATCACGTTTACTGATTTGCGTATATTGAACCATCCCTGCATCCCTGGGATGAATCCCACTTGATCGTGATGGATAATCTTTTGAATGTATTGCTGGATGCGGTTTGCCAATATTTTGTGGAGGATTTTAGCATCCATGTTCATCAGCGAAATTGGCCTGTAGTTTTCTTTCTTTGTAGGGTCTTTATCTGGTTTTGGGATCAGGGTGATGCTGGCCTCATAGAAGGAGTCTGGCAGTCTTCCCTCCTCTTGGATTTTTTGGAATAGTCTGAGAAGGACAGGGGTTAGCTCTTCCTTAAATGTTTTGTAAAATTCTCCTGGGAAACCGTCTGGCCCTGGGCTTTTGTGTGCTGGGAGTTTCTTGATGACTGCTTCCATTTCCCCAGCTGTTATCGGTCTGTTCAAGCTTTCTGTTTCTTCCTCCTTCAGTGTTGGAAGATTATACTTTTCTAAAAATTTGTCCATTTCATCAAGATTTTCAAATTTCTTGGCATATAATTGTTCATAATAGTTTCTGATAATCATTTGTATTTCTGTGGTATCAGTTGTTATTTCTCCTCTTTCATTTCTGATATTATTAATTTGGGTCCTCCCCCTTTTTTTCTTGATGAGTCTGCTTAAAGGTTTGTCCACTTTATGAATCTTTTCAAAGAACCAGCTTCTGGATTGGTTGATCCTCTGAATTGTTCTTTTTGTCTCTATGTCATTCAGTTCTGCTCTAATCTTGACTATTTCCTTCCTTCTACTTGCTCTGGGATTTATTTGTTGTTGTTTCTCCAGTTCTTCAAGTTGTAGTGTTAGGTCTTTTATTTGAAATGTTTCTATCTTTTTAAGGTAAGCCTGTATTGCTATGAACTTCCCTCTCAGGACCGCCTTTGCTGTGTCCCATAGGTTTTGGACAGTTGTCTGTTCATTTTCATTTGTTTCCAGAAATTTTTTTATTTCTTCTCTTATCTCATTATTGACCCATTCATTGTTTAATAGTGTACTGTTCAGTCTCCATGAGTTTGCAAGTTTTTGAAGTTTCTCTTTGAGTTTGATTTCGAGGTTCAAGGCCTTGTGGTCTGAGAAAAAGTTTGGTATTATTTCAATTTTCCTGAATTTACTGAGGCTTGCTTTGTGTCCTATCATGTGGTCTATCTTTGAAAAACTGCCATGAGCATTTGAAAAGAATGTGTATTTTTCTTCTTTGGGATGTAAGGTTCTATATATGTCAGTTAAGTCTCTTTGATTCAGTGTGTCATTCAGCGCCACGATATGTTTATTAATGTTTTGTTTGGAAGATCTGTCCATTTTGGACAGTGGGGTGTTGAAATCCCCTACTATCAGTGTGTTGCTGTCTATATCTTTTTTGAAGTCGTCCAACAATTTCCTTATAAACTTGGGGGCTCCTATATTGGGAGCATAGAAGTTTACAATGTTGATGTCTTCTTGATAGATTCTTCCTTTAAGTATGATAAAGTGCCCCTCTGGGTCTCTCTTTATGGCCTTTGCTTTGAAATCTACTTTGTCTGATACAAGTATGGCAACGCCAGCCTTTTTTTCATGTCCATTTGCTTGGAATATTATTTTCCATCCCTTTACTTTCAATCTGTGTAGGTCTTTTGCTCTGAGGTGGGTCTCTTGTAGGCAGCACATGTGTGGGTCATGTTTTCTTATCCATTCAGCTACCCTGTGTCTTTTGATTGGGGCATTTAATCCATTCACATTGAGAGATATTACTGATAGAAACTTACTCATCTTTTCTCTTTGTACTTGTGTTCCTCTCTGTCTCATTCTTTTCCTTCATCTGCTTAAACCAGTCCCCTTAGCATATCTTGGAGTGCTGGTTTGGTAGAGATGTATTCTTTTAGCTTTCTTTTGTCTGGGAAACTCCATATTTCTCCTTCTATTTTAATGGAGAGCCTAGCTGGGTAGAGCAGCCTTGGCTGTAGGCCCTTGCTTTTCATGGCTTGGAATATTTGTTGCCATTCCCTTCTGGCTTGTAGTGTTTCTGTTGAGAAGTCAGCTCCTAGGCGTATCGGGGCCCCCTTGTATGTTACTTTCTCCTTCTCCCTTGCTGCCTTGAGGATTCTCTCTTTGTTTTGACATTTGCCATTTTAATGATGATGTGTCTTGGAGTGGACTTCCTTGGGTCCCTCTTGAGTGGGGTCCTCTGTGCCTCCTGGATCCATGAGAGCTTTTCTCTCCTCAAATTAGGGAAATTTTCCATCATTACTTTTTCGAGGAGGTTCTCTATTCCTTGCTCCTCTTCTTCTCCTTCTGGTATCCCTATTATACGGATATTATTACGTTTCAGGTTGTCCTGCATTTCCCTAAATGCTTCTTCATTCTTTTTGAGCCGTTTTTCCATTTCTTGTTCTTTCTGGGAGCTTCTTTCTACCTTGTCTTCCATCTCACTGATTCGATCCTCAGCTTCATCCAGCCTGCTTTGGATTCCTTCTACTGTGTTCTTCAATTCAGAAATGGTATTCTTCATATCCTCTTGTGTCTTCTTGATAGTTTCTATGTCCTTTTCCAGGCTGATATAGTTTGCTGTAAGATCCTGATAGTTTCTCTGCAGTTTCTCATAGTTCTCTTTGAGCTGGCTGAGCTCATTGAGCTTCCTTAGAACCATTGTTTTAAATTCCATATCTGAGAGTTCCCTTGCCTCTATTTCATTTAGCTCTCTCTGTGGGGAGTCCCTTTTTCCCCTCATTTGGGGGGAACTTCTTTTTCTTCCCATTTTTGTGAGAGTCTGTTAAGTATTTTTGTCCTTTACTTTTCTTTCTGGGCTTGCCTCTGATGATGTCAGTTGTTGACCCTATAGGGCCTTGGGTTGTTTGTTTGAGCCTTTCAGGAGTCTAATGCCTGTGTCTGACTCCTGCTTGGAGCAGCTCTGTGACCCCTTCGCTCAGGGCTGGGCTATTTTTTGGGATCTCTCTGCGCTCTCACGAGAGCTCCTTGAGCGCATTCCCAGCGCGGCAGGGTCCCCCACCTGCCTGGGCTCGCATGTGTTTGCCCCAGACCAGGGGGCTTATTCGCGACCTCCCGTGCTCATCTGGCCTCCCTGGCACCCGAGCTTCGCGGCACTGGTCCGTTTAGGGTCTTCTATTGTGTGTTTTCCCCGCCTTTGGCTCTTTGGGTGCGTTGCTTGCACTCGCCAAATGGGGACTACGGAAATGGGAGGAAATCAGCTCCAGGACTCTCCGGTTAATCCTGTTTCTGGTCTCTCCTCCAGGGACTCTGGGCAGCTCTACTTATTTTGTGGGCTGCTCCGCAATCGCGGCGGGTAGGTCAATTTACGCCTGCCCTTGCCCCTCTGTGCAATCCCTCGCAGGCCGTATGGGTGCCAGTCTGTGTGAGGCCTTGCCGGCAGGTGCAAGCGTTCGCCAGCCCGCGTGGGTCACACACACGCTCGCCAACCCTCGCCAGTCACTCGGCGCAAGTGTGCGCGCCTGCTCTGGGTGTTTTGGGGGTTTCTATGTTTGCTTTTCGGCTTTTGGCTCTTTGGGGGTGTGGCCTCTTCCCGCGCAATGGAGACTTCGGCAAGGAGAAGGAGTCAGGACTCCCTGGTTCCTCCTCCCATTCTTTCCCCAGTGCCTCCGTTTCTAGTCTCCCCTTAGGGGCCTCTGGGCAGTTCTGTGACCCCTTCGGCCGAGGATCCAACCCCTGTGCGGACTGCGTTTCAATCGCAGGCAGTCTGGTTCATGCGCGCCCCGCTTCTGCCTCTTTGGGGTCGCGCCTTTCCAGCCCACAATGGAGACTACCGAACGGGGAGGGAGTCGGGACTCCCCGGTTCCTCCTCCCGTTCTTTCCCCAATGCCTCTGTCTCCAGTCTCTCCTCAAGGCTCTCCCAGCCAGTCTGCACTCAGCCCCGTAGCTCACAGGCGTACAAGCTGTGTGCGGAGCGCACAAAAGGCAGGTTAATTGATTCCCTTATGCCTGAGCGAGATGGTAGCTGCAGAGTGGGAAGTGCGTTATCACCCGGGCTCCACCGGCCGCAGTCTCAGTTCTCTTCACAAAGTGTTCCTCACCAGTCTTTTCCCAGGCACCAGCCCACCCTGCTGCCGCCTGTACCCAGCAATCAAGGAGGGCAGCTGCCGCTGCAACTTTTGCGTTTGCCCTTTAAATGTCTTTTTGCATCCCCAGCCACCTGTCTCTGGCAGAGAGCGCCCCTAATTTTGGGGTTGCGTTTTGTCTGTATTTTCTTGGCTTTAGCTGCTATAGTTTAGGGGTTCCTGTTTATGATTCAGACCCCGTTCTTCTCGGGGGGATGCTAACTGGCCGTTTCAATGTCCCTCTGGTGCCAGTGCCCGTGCGCACCCAGACCACCCTCTCGAGCCTCCACTGCAATTCTCACCCGTTGGGATGTGTGAGAGTCGAATCCACTGTCCGCGGTACCAAGGCTCCTCTCCCACTATCGCTCCACTGCTTTCCAGGTGATTACTCCATTATTTAGTTGCAATTCCAGTTTGGTTTTGGGAGGAGGTCAGCGTGACTCCCTTTCACTCCTCTGCCATCTTTTCCTCCAATAATATTATAATAATTATGTATGGTGTCAAATAGGTGCAAAATTGATCAGAATGATCACTTAGTAAGAGTTATATAATGTCTAATCATTGGGGGTACACCTGAAACTAATATAATAATGTATGTCAACTATGATTGACAAAAATGATTTAAAATAAAAAATATAAATAGATATTATTAGGCAAAAAAAATAAAACAAAATCAAACAAACACTGAAGGGATGTTACAAGATGAATCACCCTTGAAAACATTGTGTTAAGTCAAAGAAGCCATTTACAAAAGACGATATGCTATATGATTTCATTGATATAAAATATATAGAATAGGCAAATCTATAGAGATAGAAGGTAGATTACTGGATGCCTAGATCCGTGTGAGATGGGAGGAAATGGGGAGTGACTTCTAATTGTACAGGGAGAGGGGTTGAAGATGATGCAAATGTTCTAAAATTGATTGTAGTAATAATTGTATGATTTTGTGAATGTAAAATGTAATAAAATTATTAAATTTTTTATTTAAATGAATGAATTATATAATATGTGAGTTTTATCTCAATAAAGTTGTGAAGAAATATTTAAAAAATCTCATTCCCCTTGACCAGTCATTTGATGATGTATAAACCAATGAGATGTTAAACTTCTGTCATGAAGTTTTATTCTCAAATAAAAACATAAAACTTATTAGAAGAAATCCCTTTGTGTCTATTTTTTTCCTTCGTGCCATAATTTTTTATGTGATATCTGGAGCAGCATCAGTCATCTTGTGACCATTAGGCAAGAAACGTGAGTGTGAAAGCCAACCTACAAAGAAGAATGGAGGGAAAGTGTGGAAAGAACCCGAATGCCAATGGCTTTAATGGGCAACTGAGCCAAAGTTGATGTTCATCTCCGTCATACATCTTGTTACACGAGATCATTGTTAGGCTGGCTTTTCTGTTAGCCGAAGACAAATACATTCTGAACTTACCAGTGAAAAGTGAAAGGTTTATGTACAGAAATGCATTTGAGAACATCATTTCTTTAATACTTTCTACTAATTATATTAAAAGGAAACACATGTATTCTCAATATGCACTTCAAACCATGCACTTTCATGTGTGTATGTTTGGCTTTATTTAATTTCTACAAGGTATCATGAGGTAGTTATATTTCCTTCATGGATTTAAAAAAAGCTAAAGTTAATAAGAATAAATAACTTTTAGCAAATCAAAGTGAAGGTGAGAGAGGTATTTGAACTCTAGTTGTTCTCACTCTAATGGCTATTACAGTATTGTATGCTATTACTTTGTACTATTGCCATGGTTTTGTTTTGTGTGTACAATAATATGTCATCATCACCATGTTCACCTCTCAGTGCTTACCAATCTTTTTATCAGGGTTTTTTTCCCCCTTCTTTTTCTTTCCTTTATTTACTTATTTAGAAACACTGTCCGAATTTCTGTCTCACTCCTAATCAATGCTTTATCTGAGTATTAGATAAACTGGTAATTCAGTACCTTAGCAACCAGCTCTACCGCAGGACCAAATATAAAATTCTTATGTTACAGAGCTTGGAGTGTAAAAATATTGGCTTACAGTAGAAATTTCTTTTTGAAAGGTTCAACATGTCTACTAAAAGAAACTATCTCCAATTAAATGGGAAATGTGACATTTTAACTTAAAAATTTTTAATTTGAAATTATTTTATTCTATATAAAGCTATCTTTTTATTAGAAATAAGGTAAACTCATCATAGAAACTTAGAAACAATGGAATAGACTAAAAACACTTTTCACTTATAGTTTTCCCTCTAACAAATACTATTTTTGATATATTTTCTTGAAGTCTTTTTGCTATACTATACTTAGATTTGCATACACATTTGATATGCTTAGATTGTTAGCTGTAATATCATTGATTCCCTTATATTTGTACAATTTTGCATTCCACTTTTTAAGTAACTGTTATATCACCAGTATTTCTATATATGGCAAGTTTGTACAGGCTCTACATACTTTCACTCTGTTTCACTTCCTTCTTTTAAGATACCAAAACATTTTCTAAATATGTTAGAATAAATAGTAGTCTTCAAAATGCTTATTAAATAGGAAAAAATGTTATAATAGATTATATGTGACTATATGTGAACATATTTATAAATATAGTGTTTTCTTATTGACTACCTTTGACATACTCTCCTTTCTGCAGCTCAGGTGTTTTTAGCTATGTTTTTGTGTTAATTTGCCTCATACATTTTATAAAGGAGAAAAACAGACAGTAAAAAAGGAAAATAAAAATAGAGAATTACTGGAGAGTGATTTTTATGCAATAATTTTTGATGCTCTTTATCAGAACAATTATTGAAAAGTGGTTGAAACTATTTTATCTATTCCTAGAATGACATAGGAAGGACAACAGAAAGGTTTGTTACAAAAGAATCCTCTTTAAGAATATGAATTTTCCTTTATTACATCAAAGAACATACATCACGTTTTAGTCATAGTGCATGATGTTGAATAAGGAATATTGTGAATTTCTAACTGGTGTGTCATGACTTTGCAGAAATTTTAAGATTTTTTTTGCAGATGAAAATGTTGATAAGCAAACTGGAAAGAGGATTAAAGATGGATTATATGTGTTTATACATGTGAGAGCATGCATGCCCATGGAATTCCTACACTGATCGATTTAGATGTGTATGTAGTAATTGGTGTTGGCTCCTCTTCTCCATTTTAGTGTTCACATGTGAGCCATAACTGAGAGGTAAATGATAATGGCATTCTAATAATTATCCTTTCAGTTAAAAAACATATTACATAGCTGCACATTTTTCTAGATATATATATTTCTGTAGTAAATATAGATAATTTTACATATAGTAACATATGTATTATATAGTATGTGCTACATATAATGCATGCTCTTCAATTATACCACACTAACTTTTAAAGGTTAATCATTGTTATCCTTTCAGGCAAATTAACTAATTAACTTTTTTAGAAATTTAGGGATAGAAATGATTTTGCCTTATTCCTGGACAGGTTAAATGCTTGACAAGAGTATAGACATTCGGGTTGGGGAAATTGGGTGAAGCAATAAACTCTAAAATAATAAAAATGATATATTAAAATTATTTTTAAGCCTCATCCTTGTGTCTTTGTAGTTAAAATTACAAAATAACCTCTTGTATATCTGCAGGCTCTGGGCAGATAAAAGACAAAGATAAAGGAAAGTTAGTAAGAATAACTTTTGGTTGCTCAGAGCAGAGCAATTGGCAGAATATTTCCATCATTTTTTTATTGCTCTTAAAAGGTCCATGTTCCTGGTCAGCATTCACATTATACTGCCTGAACATGAGATCAGGAGCAAGTGGGAAGTTTTCAGTATCACACCATCAACCTCAACCCTTTCCACCTTCCTCAGTGATCTCCTTGCTGCATCCTGTCAAGGTCATTCACCTGGGTCTGCTGTTTCTGGTCAGCACTTCCGCAGTTCTTCTTCAACTTTCCCCTTCCATCTTCCACCTATCAACCTTACCTCTCAGAACTCTGTATCTGTTTCTACTTTCCCAGGTGATTAATACTTAATGAGATCCATACATCTACACTGGTCCCTTAAAATGATCTCTGATGGTTAGCTTGCCTCCTCTCTCTTATCACCTGAACTTCATATCATCCTCAGCTCCTGTCTCCCTCTATTTTTCTTTCACTTTGGATCAGTTGTCAAGTCTCTTTTTTTTTTATTTCCCTTGAGACTTATTTCTTTCAACCATGGATTATTTAGATGTGTTGTTTAGCTTCTGGGTCTTAGATTTTTCTGTAATTTTTTCTGTTATTCATATTTGGTTGTTTTCCTTGTCACCGGAGAAAACTGTATGATTTCATGTTTTAATTGCTTCCTATTGGTGAGGGAGGGATCCCTACCCTAGGGTTAGGAAGATAGCTCTACTCATGACACTTGACACGGGACAGATGAGATAGACAGAAGTTTATTAGTTTCATATACTCACAGATGGAGGGAGGAGCACATTGCACACTGCAGAGGGCCACAGGGTGCTTGCACTTGGGAACAGAGTCAACAGCTAGGGGCTGTGGAAGGCGGGTTTGTAGTATCAAGATGATGGGGTGTCCCCTGGTTCTCATAGGAGGATAAGATTGTTTTGTTTGAATAATTCCACATCTGAGTATCAGGGAACTGAAACATGCTACTCAAGAATATTCAGAAACTGCTACTGTTCCCCTTGATAAGGAGGTTTGTTTGGCCAGGGGACCTTATCCACAATAGCAGAGAGGGAGGGGAACTTGTGGTTAAGCCAGATGAGGCCTTCTCAGTTTCACCAGATGTCAGAGCAGCACATAATAGTGGGCCTTAATTTAGGTCTTAAACCACATTTTGATTACTTTAAATTTGTTGAGCTTTGTTTTATGGCTCAGGATGTGGTCTATCTTGGCCTGTGTTCCATGGACGTTTGAAAAGTGCATTCTGCTGTTGTTAGGTAGACTATTCTGTAGATTCAATTAGATTCTGTTGATTGATTATATTGTTGAATTTTTCAATATTCATGTTGCTTTTTTGTCCAGTAATATTATTAATGGTTGAGATACAGGTACTGAAACCTCTACCGGTAATTGTAGATTTGCCTCTTTCTTTTTTCAATTCTATCAGTTTTTGCTTCACATATTTGCAGCTCTGTATTTAGTATGAACATATTAAAGATAAAGATTATGTTTTCACTGGTGGATTGAAACTCTTATCACTATAAATGCCCTTTTCTGTCTCTGGTAATTTTCTTTGCTTTGCAGCCTACTTTACCTGATATTAATGTAGCCACTTTGCTTTTTTATTTTTTTTATTAATTTTGGCATGATATATATATCATATACCTATATATGATATATGTATATATACACACACATACACACACACACATATATATATATATATATATATATATTCCATCCTTTACTTTCAATGTGATATATCATTACACTTGTAATGACTTTCTTTTAGAGAACTTATACTTGGTACAAGTTTTTAAATCCATTCTGCTAAACTCTTTTAATCGGTGCATTTAGACCATTTACATTTAATGTGATTATTGATTCATTAGGGCTTTAGTTAGCCATTTTAATTTTTTATTTTTGACAAAAATTATTTGGGTGGCTTCTGGCCAAGATGGAGGCATAGGTAGATGATATACTTTGCTTTCTCACACAACCAAAAGAAGGATAACCACCGATTTAAAAACAAACAAAAAACAACAACCCACAACTGCAAGAAAATAGAACTGTATGTAAGTCCGACAACCAAGGAGTTAAGGAGGATACATTCATCCAGACTGGCAGGAAGGGAAGAGGACATGTGACAAGGTGATGACTGGCAGACTAGATGGGTGAGGGAGTGGCTGGCGAACAGGGCATCCTGCATTCACATGCATATAAACCAGTAAGAACAACTGGGGAGTGAGGCAGACTGTGCAACCCAGAGTTTCAGTGCAGGAAAATAAAGCCTCATAATCTCTGGCTGTAAAAACCTGTGGGGATTGCAGTAGCAGGATAAACTGCCAGTCTAACAGGAGAGTCCATTGGAGGAGCCCATGGGTTCTAGAACATACACAAGCCCACCCACCTGGAAATCAGCACCAGAAGGGCCCAATTCACTGGCAGGTAGTAGGGGAAGTGACTGAAAGAGGGCTGATGTGCAAGTGGCATTGTTCGCTCTCTGACTCCTCCCCCACACACAGCACCACAACTCAGCGAGGTGGGTTGCCCTGCCCTTGCAAATACCTAAGGCTTTGCCCCTTGCAATGTAACAGGTATGCCAAGACAAAGAAATATGATGCAAATAAAGAACAGATCAAAACTCCAGAAAAGGAGCTAAGTGATGAGGAGATAGATAGCCAATGTATCAGATGCAGAGTTCAAAACACTGGTAATCAGGAAGCTCAGAAAAATTATTGAGTACAGCCGCAAAATAAAGGAAGAAGTGAAGGCTATACAAAGAAAACTGGGACTCAAATCAATAATTTGGAACAAAAGAAAGAAATAAACATTCAATAGGAACAGGATGAAGAAACGAGAATTAAAAAAAATGAGGAGAGGCTGAGGAAACTCTGGGACAACTTTAAATGTTCCAACATCCAAATCATAGGGGTGCCAGAAGGAGAAGAGGAAGAGCAAGAAATTGAAAACTTGTTGGAAAAAATAATGAAGGAGAACTTCCCCAGTCTGGACAAGAAAATAGACTTCCAGGAAGTCCAGGAAGCTCAGAGAGTCCCAAAGAAGTTGGACCCAAGGCAGCACACACCAAGGCACATCATAATTACATTACCCAAGATCAAAGATAAGGAGAGAATCTTAAAAGCAGCAAGAGCAAAGGAGATAGTTACCTACAAAGGACTTCCCAAAAGACTATCAACTGATCTCTCCAAAGAAACCTTGCAGGCAAGAAGGGGCTGGAAAGAAGTATTCGAAGTCATGAAAGACAAGGACCTACATCCAAGATTACTCTATCCAGCAAAGCTATCATTTATAATGAGAGGGCAGATAAAGTGCTTTGGAGATTAAGTCAAGTTAAAGGAGTTCATCATTACCAAGCCCTTATTATATGAAATGTTAAAGGGTATTATCTAAGAAAAAGAAGAAGATCAAAACTATGAACAGTAAAATCACAATAAACTCATCACAACTGATCCTAAACAAAAACAAATACAAACACAAACACAAACTAAGCCAACAACTGGAGCAGGAACAGAATCACAGAAATGGAGATCACATGGAGAATTATCAGTGGGGAAGAGGTGGAAGGACAATGGGGGAAAAGGCACAGGGAATAAGAAGGATAATAGGCAGGTACAAAATAGACAAGGGGGTGTTAAGAATAGTACAGGAAATGGAGAAGCCAAAGGACTTACATGTAGAACCCATGGACATGAACTAGGTGGGGGGAATACTGGAGGGAATGAGAGTACTGGGCAGAGGGGAATAAAAGAGAGAAAAAAAATGAGACAACTGTAATAGCAAAATCAATAAAATATACTTAAAATTTTTTTTGATTTCTGTTTGTTTTCTGTTTTCATTACTTTTTCCTGGTTTCCTGTGGATTACTTGAACATATTTTAAAATTCATATTTATTTATTTATAGCATTTATGAGTATATCTCTTTGCAAAGATATTTTAGTGGTTGCTCAAGGCAGAGCATTATATACATATAATTTACCAGTCTGCTGGCACCACCATTTTACCAATTTAAATGAAGTGTAGAAACCTTCCCTTTTCTTACATCGTTTTACCCTTCCCTTTTTATAATACAATTGTCTTAAGTATTTCTTCTACATGCATTTAGAACCATATGAAGAAGTGTCACAATATTTTTTTTCAATCCTCAAACAAGAGTTAAGGATTTAGAGAAGAAAAGTCTATTTTATTTGCCTGTATTTTTTGCTTTCTGTGTTCTTTCTTCCTGATTATCCATGATTCCTTCTTTTATTATTTTCTCTGTTTAGAGAGTTTATTTTAGCCATTCTTTTAAGATAGGTGTGCTGCTAACAAGTCTCTCTCTTTTTTTTCAACTAAGAATGTCTTAATCTATGCTGTGTTCTTTAAAGATATAGAATTCTGGGTTGACAGTTCTCTACTCCTAGCACTTGGAAAAGGTGAAAAATTCTGTCTCTTCATCTCTCCTCTTGGTGATCATGAGAGCTCCATTATCATTCAAATTGTTCTTTCCCTATAGGTAAGGAATTACTTCCCCTTGTTACTTTTAACATTTTTTCCTTGTCTATAGCTTTCAGAAGTTTGACTACAACTTTCAGAAGTTTGACTATATGTCCTGGTGTGGTTTCTTTGGGCTCATATTGTTAAGGTTTCATTTAGATTCTTGAATTTGTAGGTTTATGTCTTTCTCCTCCTTCCTTTCCAGGACTCTAATGACACAAATGTTAGATTTCCTATAATAGTCCCACTGGTCCTTGAAACTTTGTTTATTTTTCCCCCCTCAATCCATGTTCACTTTGTTGCTGATATTGGGTAACTTATTTTCTTTTTTAGTTTCACTAATTCTTATGTCCTCTCCATTCTCCCATTAAGCCCATTTACTGAATTTTAAATTTTGATTATTGTATTTTTAATACTAAAATTCTTATCTGGTTTTACTTTATATCTCTATTTCTTTGCTGAGACTCTAGTTTTGTATTTGTTGAAAAATGTTTATATTGGTTGATTTAAAATATTTTAAAAATAATTTTAACATCTTTGCTATTTCAGTATTGGCATCTTATTTTTTTTATTTAGTATATGGCCTTATTGGTTCTTAGTATGTTGAATGTTGCATGATTTTAGATTGAAATTGAACATTTTGAGTATTATGAGATTTGAAATCTTATTTAAACCTCTTAATGTAGCTGAATATTTCTGACACCACTTTGGGAAAAGGAGGAGGGGGCTTGTTACTGCAGGTGTGTGTAAAAGTTCAGATTCTCCATTCCGTCTCTGTTGACACCCAAGGAAGGGGACTTGTCACTATTGCTGGGTTGGCAGGAGCTTGGCTTCCTTCACTGTTACTGAATTTAAAGTTAAGTTGCCACACAGGACTGGTGGCTACCATACGGAACAGTGTAGGCTATAATACCACACAACTCCTTACCCTACCTCCATCCCAATGCTCACTGACTGAGGTCAGGCCTTCATCTTCACATACCAGGCTATTACATACAGTAGCTTTCTAAATCTTTTCCATGTTTTACCATGTAGTCTCTAACTGTCCACCAGGGCATTTGCTCTAAAATACAAAATCATGTCATTCCCTGCTGAAAAGACATTCCTGAGGGTAGGGACTGTGACTTGATTATTGTATTCTCTCCCTTTTCTCTCCACTAACACCATACGAATATGTACCTGGCAGTTTCTAGGCCTGATAAATGTCTATTGTAATAAAAAGGAACATATTTCATCAGGGCATTCTGGAGTTAGCTTGTCATACTGTCTTATTCTGCTGGATTTAGGGCCATGTGGCCAGATAATAAAGAAACATTTTTGGTAGGTGACCTGAACACGTGCCTGCTCCCTACCCCCACTCTCAAAAGCATAATGTTTATATGACTTATTACATTCTGGTGGGCAGACCACATGTCCCAAGCATCTACCCCAGTATAACACCAACCGACACAGTGGTCAGGGGGAAGAAACACATTTATAGACTTCTCCCAAAGTGACCCTCTCTGTGAAATACCACCATGGGTAATGAGGAAATGAGATTTTTTAAATTAAATTAAATTAATTTTTTTAAATTTTTTTTATTATCATTTAGTTCCCTTGTACCTCCCTCCCCTAGCAGTCACCACACTGTTGTCTAAGTCCAGGAGTCCTTTTTTCTTTTTGCTCAATCCCTCTACCCTCTAAATTCCCCTTCCCACTTAGTTGTCATCCTGCTCTCTGCCTATGAGTCTGTCTCTGTTTTTATTGTTAGTTCAGTTTGTTCATTAGATTCCACATATGAGTGAAATCATACGGTATTTGTCTTTCTCTGACTGACTTATTTCACTTAGCATAATGTTCTCTAGGTCCATCCATACTGTTACAGAAAATGAAATTCTTAAGAAAGGAAAATCATATCTTCAAAACATAAGATGTCACCTTTTAACCCTATGAATCATTTCAGTAATAAATCCATTGTTTTCTTTTTAGCTTTTTTCACAGGCAAAAGATGACTTGAAAGAATGCTGTCAATAGCAAAGCTTATTTAATTTAAGTGTGATCTTTGCCATAAAAATTATTTTGAGTATTAGTGGTATTTCTGTGTCTTCGGGACACACACACAAGCAGCCTTGAGCGTATGTTTGAATACAGAGGTCCTCAGATGAACACATGCACTGCTCTCTCTTCCTCCCTCCCAGCATCCTCCTGTTCTCTTCCCATCAGTGGGTCTTCCCAGCAGACAACACCCCTCCCCTCCAGTCACAGTCTTCTCTATGGGGGGATGCACATGGTTTCTCAGCTCAGTGAACTATCCCTGTTTCAGGGAGGAAGATTTAATTGCAGGGTTTCACAGTTTCAAAGAAAATGTTTAGACTGGGAGGGATCATCCATATTAGAGAAACATGGCTTGTTAAAAAATGAGTGGCATAAACTCCCTGCCTTTTGCTGGTAGGGAACTTACGAAGAAACTCTTTGGCTTTTATTAAAATAATAGTATTTGATTACTTTTTTTTCCCCAACAAGTGCTTGATTCACTTGGAATCCAGTTGTTAGGCTTGATGCATGGTCAAATAAATTTGCAGTTGCACATGTGGTCCATGTGCATGTGATAATACCTTAACTTACTTGTTGTAAAGTTGGCTCTTAAATACTTTAGCACACAGCAATAACATTTCATTATTTGGTAACTTGCAATTATGACTCTGTTGTAAATCCTTTGCTTTGCTTTATCATTAGTGACAAAGTGGTGCTGTTTTAATTCAGCTTAGGCATAAAAAGTTATTTTATTATTATTATGCTTGTCCTTTCCTTGACCAGAGGCTAAGGAAGGCCCTTGCCTAATAAAGCCAACTGTAAACTAAGATATCACCTGCAATGGCCTGTTTATTGGGAACACTAATATACAGTGGGAGGAAATAGCACTATCTGCAATTATACGTCAAGCCCTCATTTTCCTTTCTGGTACATCCATATTCAGCCAAAAAAATCTCACTTTCTTGTGCATGTCGCTAGCTTTATGCTTCAGTTCAAAGAGCAGAATTTCCCAACTTGGTCTCCCATTATCCTTTAACCTTTTGTTTTGGCCACATAGCAAAGCTTATGATATCTTCTTCCTTCAGAAAGGCCCAGTGGAAGTTGCTTTCCCTCTGTTAGACACCGGATGTGCTCTTTGGCAGGCTGGAGCGGAGAATGCAGCCATATGCACGTTTGTTTCCACTGTGAGTGTCTTTACTTGACACATTCTGAAGAGAGCAAACTGTTCTCTGCCAGATTAATAATTTCCTTGTCATGGGACAGCGCTGTGAAAGGTTGTAATACGAACATAGTCATAAAATCTCTGCATATTTGAAAAAAGCCAGATACAAAAAGTACATACTGTCTGATTCCATTTGTACATAGTCCAAAACAGGGAACAGAAGTCAGAAGTCAGGGTACGGTCGCTCCTGGGGGACTGGGCTGGGAGAGGGCACAGGAGGGGCTTTTGGGTGCTGAGAGCTCCTGTTTTTTCATCTGAATTACGTGTATAGGAATATGGTCACTCTGTGAAGATGCACTGAGCTGGACACTTATGATATGTATACTGACTGTGTTTGTGATACAGTTCCACTAGAGATTCACATTTTTATGAAAACACACTGAAAATATGCTAAAAATGTTCTTCATACAGGTCATCAGAACAGTAAGTATTTGTGGGTTTAGATCTAAAAGGCCTGCATTTACAACACAGGGTACTACTGCTGTTTTTCTTTTTACCATGTCTCATGACTATTAAGCACCAAAATGCGATGCTTCAAGTGATCAGTCAGTTCTTTTTCTGAGAACATAAGCTGATTGCTTACTTTCTGGTACCTAAACATTAATAAAATGCAATGAGTTTTCTAGAAAGGACTCTATGGCTTAGATGGTTCCAAGAATAAATGCCAGGGCCTTTGCCCACCAAGAGAGCCATTTTAAAAAATACTTCCAGCCCTGGCCAAGTGGCTCAGTTTGTTGGAGCATGGTCCCATACACCAAAAGTTTGGGGCTTCAATCCCCAGCCGGGGTGTGTACAGGAGGCAATCAATCAATGTCCCTCTCACTCCCTCTCTTCCTCTCTTTCTTTCTAAAAAACAAGAATTAAAAAAAGGCAATAAAAAACATATCTTTAGGTGAGGATAAAAAAATGAAAAAGAATGAAAGAATACTTCCAGCCACCCTCAACACAACTGCTATCAGACCGTTGAGCTGAAGGGGAAAAACCCACGCACACTGCCAATCCAAGGGCAGGAAGTCAGAAAGTATGGGTGATGATATTTACTCAGAGACGGATTCACATCCACTTAACTCCATGGGAACCCTCCTCAACAGCTGGTCTTGACAATTCCAGCAATTCTGAGGCTCATTAACCTATTTGCAGGTGCTCTGCTTTCTGAGCTGTCTGAGTTCAAAGAAAAAGATTCTCAAAATTCTCTGATGCCGCCTGCCTTCTCAGTTCAGAGGTAATCACAAGGTTTTTCAGGGCTCTTAGAAAGGAAATGAAAGCTTTGGTGATTCTGAAGTGGCGCGTTTTAAGTTTAGTAATCCAATCAAACATTTAATGTGAAACCCTTTGTAATTGGAGTGAAACATGGTAGGTAAATAGCCTTCTTCAATGGCTGGGCAAATCTTCCTAGGCTGCTATTTATGAAATCAGACTGTGCTAAAAGCCCCAAGTCTCTCAACCATTTAGGATAGACGAAAGGAACCAGAGCATTTCCTCATGTCCTTCCTTTATTTCTTAAGACATATGTCTGTATTTTTCTGCTGAATCGCAAAGTGGGATTCCTGAGTTAAATTGTTCTGCCCAATCAGGCTAAGCCCTGGGGAGCAGGGCAACTCTCTTTCAGTGTATACCATTATAGGTTGCCTTTGGGAATCACATTATTTCTAAAATGCAAGGGCTGCAAAATACTTTGCCGGGTGCATTCCTTTTTGAGGTATATTAGCATTTGCAAGTTTCCCTTAATTCTTTTCCTCTGTAAAAGAAGCCTTGAATTCACCCTTCTTACTGGGATCTCTGCTATATGATAATTCCGTTATAACAAGGCCTTTCCCAGGATTTACAGGAATGTTCCTCTTGGACAGGGGCCAAGACCAGCCTGCCTTACACTGACTTCTATGTTGCCCAGAGAACGGCTGGAGACAGTCTCTTGGATATTAATCACAACTCTGCTCTACTTTCCAAATATGTCCTTTCTGAGAATTGCCTTAACCAAATAACCTCTCTCCCTGGAATATTTAATAGCTAGCTGTTTAGATATCTTAAAATCTAAAGCTCACCCTGAGAGTGTATGAGTAAAAGCTTAGAGTATCTAGGACAAGTGATTGGACCATATTTTTGTGGGCTTGGAGGGTGAGGGGTAGTCAAATCATACTCTCTTTTCTTGGGGGAAAGACATCTTCTATTTCTTAGCAGACCAAGGACTGGGGCACAGGTCTGCTGGTTCTTATTCCAGAGATGCTGCCACAAGCTCAGACCTCACCTTATCATATGTTTAGTACTTACTGTTGCAAAACTATCCTATATTGGTTTTCTGGAAGCTGGAGTAAATAATCTACAAATCCTGAGCAGTCAGGTATGGGGGTTAACTGCAGTGGCAGGTATAAAAGTAGCATTGTGTGGGATTGGCATTTTTCTGACAATACCCTGCAAAGATTCTTTGTTGGGTTAACAGACACACTGAAAAACTAGGTGGCTAATTCTTGGTCTCTTAGGGCTACTTTATTAATGTCAACACTGACCCTACCTTCTGTACAAACAGCTTTTAATGTATTTAGCGGTGCTAATTCAAGCAAAAGAAGTTGGAGAAATGTGTACCTCACCAAGAGAGACAGCATTGTTTTGTTTTCGGGGGCAGTCTGAAGTAGATTTTACCAGTTTTGCATTTTAAGGAATATAATTTGACTTTGATGGTACAGATGTAACTTTTATTAAGATGTAACATTCATAAAGGTCAGATTCTGTGCTGAGGCGAAAATAACTGTTTATATATCTGGAACTGCCTCACCTAGAAAGATAAAAGAGAAATGATGTGTGTGATGCTGTGACTGAGGACAGTACACCTAAGGAACATGATAAATGACATGCCCACTTACCTACCGAAAGACATGATGACTGAATGAATCAGCTATTCCCAATCTGTCTGAGCTAAATGCCTCATATGTGACATAAACTGAAACTTTTGGGTCTTTAACTACTTGTAATGTAGACTTGGTTATTATCTGCCCATTGGATCCACTGAGTATCATTGCCTTCAGATGAAACAACTTTTGTCTGAAGCTAAAATATAACCTTTCGGTCCATCTTAGCCTAAAAACCAAAATTCTTATAAAGACCTACAAAATGGAATATAACTTGGCCTCAGTGGCCTTTCCTATCACACTTCTCCTTGCTCATTCTGTCCTGGCAATTAAACCCCTTTTAGTCTTTAAATACGCCAAGCATGCCCCTACTTTGGGTCCTCATTGTCCTGGCTGTTCTCTATGCATGGCACACCTCACAACCCCCATTCTTACCCAGCTTACTTTTTTAATTCTTTCAAGCTCAAATATAACCTCTGTGAGTTCTACTCTGCCCCCTCAATTAAATTGCAGACCCTCCTATAGCACCTCTGCTTCCCCCACGCCTACTAAAGATGGAATTAATTGCGCTCATCTCTGTAACTTGCTGAATTTTCTTTCAGAGCATATTCCTTATCCTAAAAAAATTATAATCTTCACTTAGTTACTATGTGTACTTGAAATTAGTCACTTTTTCCCCAGTAGATTTTAAGGTGTGGAAGAGTAGAGATTTGTTTCTTTTTGTTTGTTTGTTGTTTTTGTTTTGTTTTGTTTTGTTTTTTGCCAACAGATGAATCTGCAGAACCTAGAATGGTGCCCACCACAGAGTTACTCTGCATACATTTGTTGAATAAATGAATGAACAAAGAGTTGAGTCTGTTGGAGTACTGGTGAAGAGTTGTGTACAAGAAAACTAAGCAATAAAAAGTGAGTTGATCACGGCCACTTTTAGAAAAAATAACCCAGAAAGTTGTCTGGGAAAAAATATATAATTTTGGCTGAGAAATGAACAATGTGTATATAATCAAAAAAATGTAAAAGCTGGATATTGATTAAATAAACCATTTATTACATCTTTCTTGGGAAGATGAAAAGAGGAAAAGGGGCTGATTATGTAAGAGAGCTAAATCTGATCTACTATATTAGAAAATCAATAAACAATGTCTCAAATTGATAAATGGAGAAACTTCAGAGAAAGTAGGTTGTTTAGAAACACGAATATAAATAACAGAGATGCAATGAAAAATTTGGAAGTGCTATCTATAGGGGTGTGGAGAAGATTGCGATTAGAGACTGATGTTTTTCATTATAAAATATGTTACTATTTCAGTGTATATATTACCTTGATAAAACTAAAATGTCATTAAAAAAAGAAACATTTCCCATAAGTGCCTTTTTTCATATTTCTCTTTGAATTCTTTTTACATTTTCTCCTTAAAGAATAATTTTAGATAATTCATTCTATTTATTCTATGAAATATAAAAGTAAATATGAAGTATTAAAATCACTAGATTAGTAAAAAATTTAAATTGTCTTAAGTACATTTCAGAGAGAATGGTTAAATATTTTCAGCGTTGCCTGGATGTTTAGATTTTTTAAAATAATGTACTTATGAGGAAAAGGTTTAATTTGCTATTATCAGCAGACAGGCATCTTACCATCCAAAACAAGGGGAAGTACATTGAAGAAAAACTAATATATGAATTCAGAAAATTTAAGGACTGTTTTTTGGCTAGAAGTTACCTTTAAGCCAGTCAATGACTCCTTTTGGATATACCTCTATAATGAGTGAACTTTATTTAAAAAAAAACAAACAATGGCAGCAATTAAAAAGTCAGTAAGCATACAAATATATATATAAACATAAATATCAATAAATTATATGTGTTCAGGTGGGGCAAAAGTAGGTTTACAGTTGTGAGTATATGAAACACAGTTTACTTTTAAATTAATATTTATTAATTATTATATTATTTTCCATACAAACAACTGTAAACCTAGTTTTGCTCCACCCTGCATATAAAGTCTTCTCCTAGTATATTGATTCCAAGCACAAAAGACTTCAACTAAAATTCCATCATCCAGAAATACATTCACGTATCAATAACAGACCTTGAAAGAGTCATCTAGAACATCTAATTACCTACAAGTGCACTTTGGATGTGCTCTCAGAATCATGAGCCATATAACAAATAGGATATTAGTATCAACTGAATCATTTAAATGATTACTGAAGCTATGGTAGTTACCTTCAAAGGAATATTATTTACTTACCTATTTATAATCATCTCTATATGCTGTGCTGAGACTATTTCATTCCTTTCTAAATGTTAGGATAAGCACACACATATGTGTATATAGATAGACATATATGGACATGTATATAGAGACCTGTGTACATGAGTATAACACTTTTATTTGTTACCTAGCAACATGTGATGTAACAACTCTTATTTCAATCATCCTGTGAACATAATTCATAAATTCACATAACAGAATATATATTATTTAAAAGGATACATTATTTAGGATGATTTCAATAGGTAGTTCCACTTTATATTATTATAAAATTAACAGTATTTTTTACCTTAACGGTTAGGATGAGGTCTTTCAAACAGAGTCATGTGCTCACTCCCAGCATAGCAGCCATTGCCTAGTATTGTGATTGACAGCTTTCTCAGTGCCTGACTCAGGGCTGTAACTCGGTAACAAGGCAGGAAGAGAGAAAAAAAGGGAACAAAGTGGAGGAGAAAGAGAGAAGAAAAGAAAGAGAGAGAATAAAAGAGAGAAACCAGGGAGAGATTCCCAAAAGGATCAATTTGGGTATCTTGTTGAATACAAGATGAAAGTCACATGACTAATACAAAACATAAAGCTACCATCTAATTCTGTTACTTTTGAGCAGCAAATTGTCCAGGCTGTGTTAGTAGAAAACCCAAGTGAGAAAAACACTGTATTCTTCTGGAGACTTATAGACTGACCTCTGCATCAAATAGTGACTACTCAGAAAATCAAATTAAAATGATCCAAGGGAGGCCACTGAAATAGAAGCAACAGCAAGCCTCCAAAGTATGACTGAACTGAAGCCTCCTGATATCTCCAGGTATCTTTCCGGGGTCTTTGTGGTGCAGAAGATGGATCTCTTTTATGAAGGCAAAAAGAACCACTTGGCCAGTGTTGAGCAGTGAGAGAACCAGGGAGAAGTGCTTCTGAAAACTGGATTCCAAGGTAAACATGGGGGAGCTCTTGATACAAGGGGGAAAGTAAGCTGTGTGTGTGTAAACCTTTTTTAAGGTTTGTGAACTTTTTTCCAGTCTGTTTTTCCATGCAGGACAAGTAGGATGTAGTCATAGCGAAACTGAATTGGGTGCAGCCCCAGGCCTAAAATATCACTTCTTTGTGACAGTTCTCTTGTTTTGCATTAGGCCCAGCAATTGAGTTCTGGAAAACAGATCATGCAGTTCTGCTTCCTTTTAATAGAATGTCCTTTTTCTATTGTACTTATTGAACTCTAAGATGTATGATGGTACCCCATTAGAGTACAGGTCAAATGTCATGGCAGCAAATCCTTAGAGAATGTCCTAGGATTTGATTGCATCAAATATTGCTTGAACTAAGAGGGCCATCAACAAAAATCAAGATTCTTCTTATGACGATGACATCATAATATTATTTGATCTGTGATAATATTTGTGATTAGGCAGAGAAAACCTTATAACTTTTTTTTATGCTATCATTTACTGATCCCGGCTAGATTTAACTATATTTTTCCTACTTCTGGCATTGGCACCATGGCTTTGGGTCAGATTTTCTTTCCAGTTTCTCAGGCACTGGCTCCATGCTATGGTGTTTGGGTTGCAAATATTGTAATGAATGTGCTTAAACATAAACAAAATGTCTCATCGATGAAATGTCAGAGTGCAGTTTGCTTCCTGAAACTCAGAAAGAGGAGCCAGAGGCCTGGGCTCCATGCCCAGCTGTTCCATTGACATTCAAGGTGACCTTGGCAGGGGGGATTTAACTATTTCCTGCCCTATGACAATTGGAGGCATTACAAATATACTCCTGAGGTTTGTAGGCTCTTTGCAGATTTTTGAAAAGTGATTGTATGGAGTTACATAATCTCTTCTCCCTTTTCTCTGTCCACTTGTCTCTGTGAAGCTCTTTGGGGGAAAAAAATGTTAACAAGGGCTATTAGGTATCAGGCAGTTCTGATATTAATGGCATCAATGACAGAATTATCTCCAAGAAGAAATAGCAAGGGGTCAACATATACAATGCTTATTTTGTACATATAACTTTCAAACAATGGAAAGAAAATCTATTTTTTTTTCCTGTAAAATAAGCCAAGAATGCCCATGACACATACAAAGCATCATTTTTCCATTTCCTTAGTGAATTAAGTAAGGACTTAAGCTAGAGTTAGACTGCCTGAATAACTTCATTTTGGCAGGTTACCTAACTACTCTGTCCTCAGTTTCCTCTTAGGTAAAACTGTACCCATTGCATAAGCTTGCTGCTTATGCATTTAAAGTGCTTGGAACCTTAGCATTACGTTCTCCAGGTCCATCTGTGCTATCACAAAGGGAAAAATTTTCTTCTTTTTTATATCCAAGTTGTATTCCACTGTGTAAATGTCCCATAGTTGTTTTATCCACTCATCTGCTGATAGACATTTGGGCTGCTTCCACATCTTGGCAATTATAAATAACACTGCAAAGAACATAAGGGTGCTTATATTCTTTCAAATTAGTATGTTGGTTGTCTTTAGATATATTCCCAGAAGTGGGATCGCTTTGTTAAAAGGCAGATCCATTTTTAATTTTTTGAGGTATCTCCCACACTGCTTTCCACAGTGGTTGCACCACTCTGCATTCCCACAAACAGTGCAAAAGGATTCTCTTTTCTTCACATCCTCGCCAGCACTTGTTTGTTGATTTATTGTCAGAGAAAGACAAATACCATATGATTTCACTCATATGTGGAATCTAATGGACAAACTGAACTAACAAACAAAATAGAGAGGGACTCATAGATAGAGAGCAGGCTGACAGCTCTGGTTGGGGGAGGTTAGAACAAACAAAAAGGAAAAAGGACTCATGAACATAGACAACAATGCGGTGATGGTGGCAAAGAGGGGGGTATATGGGAGTTAAATGGTAATGGAAAAATACAATAAAAAATGAATAAATAAAATCAAGTGCTTGGAACCATGCCTGGCACTTAGTAAGCATTTGACAAATGTTAGCCCTTATTGTTGTCATTCTCCTTGTTATTAATATGATTAGTCCTGGGATAGAGCACATGGTGTTAAATTTGGAAAACAAAGAGGAATTTGTTATCCAAGATGGAAGGAGTAAGAATGTCAATTACAAAAAAGAAAAGTGTTGCTCTGAACCTGAAAAAGTTTGGAAGAGGCAACAGATCATTGTCAGTCAACAGAGGTGGAGTCAATCTATGGTTAATGCCATGTTGTTCACATTTTTGTGGATGCCCTCCAAGAATCATTTGAACAACGTTAAACATTTCATGATATTACCAAATTCTGTACCCAAGGCAGCCAGAGTCTCCTGCTATGCTGAAACCAAGAAGCTCAGCTTTGACCAGGAGAAAAGATTTAGTTCAGATTATGTAGACTAACTAGGTGGGTGCCTTAAATGCAGTGCACATGCTCAGAGCCATCAGATGTTCATGCAGCTGTGTCCAGCCAGTGGCCAAATGTGTACTGTGCTCCCATTAGATCATGAATGTTTGCAGCCACTTACCTCCTCAACAGAGCCTCTTTTTTTCCCTGTATTAGAACTAACCAGTCCATCCTTTGACACAGGACTCGGCCAGTTTCAGTGCTTAGATCTGCTACAGCTCAACCCATAACCCTAAATATGCCTTTTCATGACTGACACTGTTCATGTCTCTGGGAAATGCTTCCCAACAGCTTTGCCCTATGTCCTGAAAACAGTAGGTGAGCATATCTGAATGCTGCTGAAATTTTCAGGTTGTGTCCCTGCTGTCAACAGAGATAAACACTGCTTCAAAGTTGAGGGAGGATCTAAGTGGTGGACTCATTTTGGGGAGAGAAAAGACAAATTAATGAACTTGTCAAATTCTTCTATTCTTGTACAACAAGGCATTATTTCCCAGGGTTGCCCAGCATCCATTTTCTAGCTTCCCTTCTGGCTCCAATTTGTGGTTCTGGAGGTACTCAGGAATTAGCAGAGTCTTTTCAACAGTTGTAAGTAGTAGCTAAGAGATGTTTTGCTATGTTAAACAGTTCATATTACTTAAAATTTATACACAGGACTAGTTGTAAGCTGGGTACTATCAATTCTTTATGTTCAAAACCAGATGGATATTAATAGCTAAAATTATTAATAGTTTTATCAAAATACTTAATAAACTTAAAAGATCAATTTTATCTAAAATTTATTAAAAAATTCAATGTCAAATAATTATAAATTTTATTTAAATAATTATTATATTCTTTGGTTTCATAAATCTTAACTTCTATTTTTCTTTAAATTTGACAAATAATTTTAAATATTTTAGAAAGCAAATAACAAAATTGAAATAATTTAACATTTTTTAATTTAATCATTTATTTTCATTTTCTTTAGGTAAAAATACATTAATATTTGCACACATTTCAAACAATTACATTTTTAATCCTTTGATTTATTTCTGACCATAGAACAAATCATATAAACATTTTTATTATAACAAAACTATTAGTGTCTTTGCTGAAATGAAAGCAAGATAAAGAAAATATATAGAATATATATACAATAATGCATGAAGTGTATATTTTATTACTCATCGAAACTTTTCCAATCTGTCTATACGATACCAAGACAGCCATGATTATATAAATCTCATTTTCTTGATATTTTGGATAATAATTTTTAGCCATTTAAGATCTATAGCTTTGTACATCTTTTAGCATGTCATTCTAAATGTATATTTGTTAAAGTAGGAGGATAACACAGTCAGTTCTCTTAATTTGTGGTAATTGTGCTCTATAAGGTCCCCTGGGACACTGAATGGCTAATACTGAAGTACTGCCCTAGCAGTAATAGATGAATAGGTTCCTGTGAGCCTCTGGTCACAACATTTTTGTTAACCAATCAATACATAATCTTATTTTACGTGTATCTCTGATCAAAGACACCTTAGTTAACATATATTATTAATCCGTTAACATTGAATTTATGACCGAAAACACTATAATATATGCCTGAACAAAGATTCTTTAACACACACATTTAAGGCATATCACAGCCTTCTTGCATGTAGAAACAATAGACAGCACTTCAGGGCTATATTTGGAAGCCATTTTAAATAGTGAAACTACCAAAAAAACCCCACAAAAATGTGAGCAACATGGCATTAAATAGACCATAAAAAGGACACTTTTTTAACATATGAGAGCTGATACAAGATGGCAGAGTGTCCTGTTGTTCAACCTCAGCTGGGAATGTGCATACCAAGGCAACTCCATGTGTCTGTGTGTGTGTGTGTGTGTGTGTGTGTGTGTGCCCCAGTGACTGCAAAAGCACTGCTCTGATTTGATTTGGGGTTACAGATGAATTTTAGACAAGTGGGCAAATAAACAAACACAGAATTTGCAAATAATGAGGACCAGAGGTACACATTCTATATAACAGTTTACCTGCCTGATTTATAACTTTAAATATTTAGTCATACTGTATATAAACTTCTGTTTGTACTCTTCAGCTGCATAAATGTAAGAAATGGGACTGAATTAACAGGAAATTCCTAGAAAAGGAAGTTATAATAAAAAGTGGAAAAAAATGGGCTCAGCGTATATGGGTGAGGGGGGGAAGGTATGTCCTGAGAAGATCCTGGTAAACACTTTTACATATCACTGGTACATGATAACAAATGGCTAAATATCAGGATTTGGCAACTGGAACACAACATTTGTTGTTGAAGTAATGTGGTTTGTTTGATAAGTTTAATTAAATATCACAAAAGAGATCATTCATTTTAGAACAGAGTTTTTAAAAATCTTGCTTTTGTTAGCATTGTTCAAATGCTAACAAAGATCTGCTGAAGCAAAGGCTCTAACAGAAAAAGTTTTGAAAGAACCAAAAATTCACTTTGCTGTTTTTCCAACTGCATCATAGTTTTCAATATTAAATGAATGTGTCTCTTGGCACCCGTAAAAAAAGAAAGAGTTTTGTACTCAAGGCAGAAGACATATATTAGTTGTTACATTTCAGACAATTAAAAATAGTTTTGTGCCACTGGATGAGAGAAAGTGATTCTAGATGCATGGAATGGGCACAAGAGATTAGGCAAAGATAACCAGAACCAGGCAACTCTTTAGGAATAGTCTCCAAAGCTGGCCCCAGAGAACTCTAATTTCTCAGATGACAGCAGTGAAGAAAGAGAGTTATAAATCAGCTAGCTGGTTAGAGGCTAGAAGATATCATAACCATGGTAACCATAGATGAGTACGTGTGGTGTATGGGGGTAGAGGAGAGAGAGAAAGAGAAGATGGATACAGAGACTAATGGTGTGCACAAGTTGACTGGATGGATGTTTAAGAAACAATCATCTGTAGTCCCCTTTGTGTATTTATGTTTCTGCTGCCTGTGCTTTTGGTATCATACACAAGAAATCTTCCATACATCAAGGAAATGATCAACAGAGTTAAAAAACAGCCCATGGCATAGAAGAAAATATTTGTAAATCTTCAAATATTCATAACGATTTAACATCCTGAATATGAGTATAGAAATAACTCATACAACCCAATAACAAAATAACTTGATTGAAAAATAGGCAAAGGACTTAATAGATATTCTCCAAAGAAGATATTCAAATGTCCAACAAGCATATAAAAAGATGCTTAATATCGCTACCATTAGAGAAATGCAGATCAAAACCATAATGATATCACCTCACACTTATTAGAAAGACTATTAAACAACCCTCAGAATATAACAAATGTGGGAGAGGATGTCAAGACTTTTTTTTTATCCTCACCCAAGGACATGCTTATTGATTTTAGAGAGAGGGGAAAGAAAGGAGAGAGAGAGGGAAACATTGATGTGAGAGAGAAACATCAATTGGTTACCTCTCATACATGCCCCAACTGGGGATAAACTGCAACCTAGGCACGTGCCCTGACCAGGAATCAAACCCGTGACCTTTTGGATTATGGGACAAGGTTGCAACCAGCTGAGCCACATCAGCCAGGGTGGATGTAGAGACTTTAGAACCTTTATGCGTTATGGTGGGAATGCAAAATGGTGCAACTTCTGTGGACAACAATATGCCAGTTTCTCAAAAATAAACATGTAATTACCATAAGACCTAGGAATCCCACTTCTGGGCATATACCTTAAAGAACTGAAATAAGGATCTTGAAGAGATATTTGCACACCTATTTTCATTGCAGTATTATTCACAATAGCCAAGGGGTGAAAATGACTTAAATGTCCATTTATGGAAAATGGATAAGCAGAAGTGGTATATATATTCCACAATGGAATACTATTCAGCCTTAAAGAAAAACAAAATCCTGTTATATACCTTGAAGACATTATGCTATATGAAATAAACAAGACAGTTACAAAAAGACAAATACTGATTCCATTCATAGGAGAAACCAAAATCATCAAACTCAAAAAACAGAAAGTAGAATGATGGTTGCCAGGGTTAGGGGGAGGGGAAAATGGGTAGTTATTGTCCAATGAGTATAGAGTTTCAGTTTTACAACATAAAAATGTTCTGGAGAACTGCTGCACAACAATGTGAATACAATACTTACTATACACTGTATACTTAAAAACGACTAAAATGGTAAACTTTATGTTATTTGATACTCACCACAATTAAAAATAAAAATATTATATAAAAAATTATAAGTTCTTTATAAATGACTAGGTATTATTTGTCCACCTTCCATATGGTCTTTATGAAAGGAAATAAATCCACAGAAATCTCATTGATCCTTAGGAAATTTTTCTTTTTTTAAGTATATTTTATTGATTATGTTATTACAGTTGTCCCAATATTTCCCCCTTTGCCTTTCTCTGCCAGGTACCCTCCCTCTCTCCAGCAATCCCCCCATCAGTTCACATCCATGGGCTGTGCATATGTTTCTTTGCTTCTTCACTTCCTATGCTATTCTTAACTTACCCCTGTCTAGTTTGTACCTTCCAAGTATGCTTTTTAATCCCTGCAACTTTCCCCTCATTTTCACCCTTCTCCCTCATAGCTGATAATCCTCCAACTGATCTCCATTCTCTGATTCTGGTTCCTGTTCTGCTTATTTGCTTAGTTAGTTAGTTTGTTTGTTTTTGGATTCAGTTGTTGATAGTTGTGAATTTGTTGCCTTTTAAATGTTCATAGTTTTGATCATCTTTTTTTTTTTTAAATAAATCTCTTTAGCATTTCATGAAATAATGTCTTGGTGATGATGAACTCCTTTAGGTTTACCTTCTCTGGGAAGCACTTTATCTGTCCTTCCATTCTACATGATAGCTTTGCTGAATAGAGCAATCTTGGAGGTAGTCCCTTGCCTTTCATAACTTCAAATACTTCTTTCCAGCCCCTTCTTGCCTGCAAGGTTTCTTTGGAGAGATCAGCTGATAGTCTTTTGGGAGCTCCTTTGTAGGTAACTGTCTCCTTTGCTCTTGCTGCTTTTAAGATTCTCTCCTTATCTTTGATCTTGGGTAATGTAATTATGATGTGCCTTGGTGTGTGCTTCCTTGGATCCAACTTCTTTGGGACTTTCTGAGTTCCCTGGATCTCTTGGAAGTCTATTTCCTTGGTCAAATTGGGGAAGTTATCCTTCATTATTTTTTCAAATAAGTTTTCAATTTCCTGCTCTTGCTCTTTTCCTTCTGGCACGCCTATGGTTTGGGTGTTGGAACATTTAAAGTTGTCCCAGATATTCCTAAACCTCTCCTAATTTGTTTTTCAAATTCTTGTTTCTTCATTCTGTTCTGGTTGAATGTTTATCTCTTCCTTGTGCTCCAAATCGTTAATTTGAGTCCCAGTTTCCTTCCCATTACTGTTGGTTCCCTGTATATTTTTCTTTATTTCACTTTGCATAGCCTTCACTTTTTTCTCCATTTTGTGACCATACTCCACCGTTTCTGTGAGCATCCTGCTTAGCAGTATTTTGAAATGTGCATCTGATAGGTTGGCTCTCTCTTCATTGCTTAGTTCTATTTTTGGAGCTTTGATTTGTTCTTTCATTTGGGCCATATTTCTTTGTCTCAACACACTTGTTATGTTGGAAGGGGTGGAGCCTTAGGGTATTCGCCATGGTGGGGCAACCCAAGTCACTGTGTTTGACGCTGTATGTGGGGGAGGGGTCCAAGAGGGAACAACACTGCTTGCCCAGCTCTCAGCTGGCTTTCAGTCACTTCCCCTGCTACCCACAAGCAAATTGGGCCTTCTGGTGCTAATTCGTAGATGGGTAGGTTTGTTTATGTTCCAGGACCCTTCAGGTCTCTCCAGTGGACTCTCCTGTGAGGCTAGGAGTTTCTCCTGATGCCATAACTCCCACAGGTTTTTACAGCCAGAGTTTTTGAGGCTTTCTTTTCCCTCACGGGAACCCTGGATTGGGCAGTCTGTCTCACTCCCCAGCTGTTCCTCCTGGTTTATCTGCTCACAAATGTGGGGCTGCCCGGTCTGCCAGCTGCCACCTTGCCATGTGTCCTCTCTGCCCTGGATGCCCTTCTTTGCCCCTCCTATTGGTCTGGATAAATGTTTCTTCTTTAGCTCCTTGGTTGTCTTACTTCCATACAGTTTGATTTTCTGGCAGTTCTGGTTATTTTTTGTTTTTAAATTTGTTGATGTCCACCTTTTGGTTGTGTGAGGAGGCAAAGTGTATCTACCTATGCCTCTATCTTGGCTTGAAGTCCTGGTTTTTATAACCAGAAGTTATGGGGATTTATCTTCCCAATGCTAGAAACCTGGGCTGTGTGGTCTCGCCTGGGGCTGGGATTGCTCACTCCCAAGGTATCCCTCCCTACTTTTATCTACCACATGTGAGTGTGGGACTGCCTGTGCCCATTCCACCACTGCCTCTTTGTGCTGCTCTGCATCTCCTCACCTCTCTGCCCTATCTCTGCATGTAGGCCCCTCCTACCCATCTGGATGAATGTGGCTTCTTTAAATCCTTGGTTGTTGGACTTCCATACAATTTGATTTTCTGACAGTTCTGGGTGTTATTTGTTTGGAGAGTTAGTTGTAATTCTTTTTGTGGTTGTGCAAGGAGGAGAAGTATGTCTACCTACACTTCCATCTTGACCAGAAGTGTCAGAAAATGTGAAGGAAAAAACAATTTGAGTCAATATAATGAATCGAGTTGTTTACTGGGTATGGCCAAAAACAGGCTAAACAATTAGTGAGTAGAAAACTTATAAAAGGCCTTCAGTACTATATGGTAGATAAAAATATGTGGTCTTCAAGTTCAACATCATTATCATCTATGATTGTGACTTTTTTAAAGATTTTTTCTTCATTTTTGGTGTTTCATTTGTCTTAATGCTAATTTATTTTTCATCGCACCAAAGCAATGCCAATTTACTTAAGTAATTTAAAAGTGCTACGTAATATCTCAGGCCACAATGTTTTACTACCAACACAATACCATGTTCTTCAGAGAAAACATCCAAGTACTTAGTTAGGTCCTTGTTATCTGGGAAAATCTTAAAGCAATTCCAATAATTAGAATTCTGTCTTTATTTAAAATAGTGACATTAAGGTAATCTAAAGGAACTATCACACTTGAAATATATTTCGTGAAGCTAATTTCTATGGGACAGGAAAATACAATCCTATTGAAAAAAGAAAAAAATTTTTATCTGACTGCCTATGGTTAGGAATCTAATGGCCCACGTGGGTCATGGTTAGTTTTCCTTACTATTTGTCCTTATCGTGGTAGTATTAGTTATCTATTGCTGCCTATCAAATTATCCCAAAATTTAGTGGTTTAAAAACAACATTATTATCTTTCAATTTCTGTGGGTCAGGAAATCCTGGTCCCTAGCTTATAGTTGAGTCCTCTGCTTCAGGTTTCTTTCAAGGTTGCAATTAATAAGTCAGCTGGGACTGTTGTGATCTCATGGCTTGTTGAGATGAAGGGATGGGGAGTAGGCCAGATAGAGGGTGGAAAGGAGTGGGGGGGTTGCTTTCAAAGTCATTTACATGATTGTTGGAAGGATTCTGCTTCTTGCTAGCTGTTAGCTAGGGGTACCTTCAGTTCTTGGCATATGGGCCTCTCCATCAGGGAAGCTCATGGGAGTTGTCTTCATGAGGCTGGAAGAGAAAGCCAGCAAGATGGAAGTGATAGTCTTTTATAACTTAATTTCAGACATGTATCCTATCACTCTTGCTGTATTTTATTCATTAGAAGCAAGTCACAAGGCCCAGCCCACAGTAAAGGACAGGGAATTACACAGGGTATGAGGACCACTGGAGACCATTTTAAAATCCACCTATCATACCAGCTTTTACACAGATGTATTTCATTTGGGCTTACATTTCTATTCAATCTCCTAAGGAGAAAAAGGAGATTTGTAAGAGGTAGGTGGAAAAGTAGGAATGGAATCAAAGCTGTTTATATCAATGGACATGGGCTGTAGACCCAATGAATGGAGAGAAAGAGACCTTAAGGGATTCAGGAGGTATTGGAATTCTAGTCATTAAAAATGTGTGGTTCCATGAAGAAGCCTCAGGACACAAAGAAGAGACACAATGCTGTTTGTGTGTGTGTGTGTATGGTGGGGGGCGGGTATATTAGTTGTTTTTAAATATGTGAAGTGATATCATACAGAAAAGGAATCATATTTATGTTTCCTGATTCCAGAAAATAAGATTAGAACCAAAGGGGAGAAAATACTAAGAGGCAAATTTCTGCTACATGAAAACTACTTTCTGGACATTGGAGCTATTGATCGGTGGAATGGGTGTTGCAGTGGTGGTATGCCCCACTGTTGTGGAATTGCTGGGTTGCTGCAGAGAGAATTAGGGGTAGTGGTGAAATCTGGGGCCCTATTCCTACTGTCAGCCCCTCTGCCCCCTTAGCTTCTTTGCCACAGAAGGTACTCACACAAGGAAAACTGACTTATTTGTTAATGGCTGAATAAGGACCCCATCATGCTCAAGGTGGGGTTGCTTTGACAAGTAGTCTTGGAACTTGAGACATACATAAAATGAAGCAGTCAGCTCTCCCCTTCCTCACCTTCCCCACAGATAGGTAACTGAGACTACAAGGCAGGGCAATGCATTTAATTAGCCCCACAAAAACCAGAATTGAGAGCACTTCTCTGCAGGCCAGAACCTGTCTAAAAATCAAAATGAGGGAAATAGATATCCACCATATTCCTAACCATTGTTATTTATTATTCTGGTGTATGCATGTTTGATCAATCCACTATTGATGAAGCTGCTTTTAACATATTGAAAAAAATAAAGTAATATTTGCATATAGAAATAAAATTGCAGAAGTGATCCAAGAGGAAAATCCCTGTCTGTTAGAATTTATTTATCTTGTAAAATTATTAGGTAGTACATTTGCAAAGTTCAAAAAGTTTACTTTGACTAGTGAAACTTCTACCCATGCATCTTCGACCTCACCACTCTGACTCTATAGGTAGATAGCCTTTTTTATTATTGTGAGAAATATTCATAACAAAAAATTATCATTTTAACCATTTTAAGTATACAACCCTGTGGTGTTAAGTACATTCACATTGTTTTGCAACCATCATCACCATCCATCTCCAGAACTTTTTCATCATCTTGAATTGAAACTCTGTATTCATTAAGCAATAATTCCATATTCTCTTCCTCTCCCTTAACCCCTAGCAATTTTCTGTTTCAGCCCATATTTTACTTTATGTCTCAATAAATTTTTGCCTATTCTAGGTACCTTATATAAGTGGACTCATTCAACACTTGTCCCTCTATGTAGCCTATTTCACTTAGCACAATGTTTGCAAGGTTTATCCATGTTGTAGCATGTGTCAGAATTGCATTCCAATTTAAGATTGAATAATATTCTATTATATGTATAAACCACATTTGTTTTGTCCATTTATCCATCAATGAACATGTGGATTACTTCCACCTTCTGACAATTGTGAATAATGTTGTAATAACAATGGTGTACAAATACATGTCTGTTCAAGGTCCTGCTTTTAATTCTTTTAAATATATACCCGAAAGTGGAATCACTAGGTCCTATGGCAATTATATGTTGAATTATTTTGAGGACTATAGTTACTTTATTACTTTCTCTATGGTATTAGTAATTCTTTATGCAGATAGGGCAAAAACAAAAATATGTACTAATTTCTCTGTTTCTTATACAAAAGATTGCATATTGGATTAACACACTATTAACAATATTTTCTGAAGTTTTTTCCTTATCAGTCCCCAGAGACTGTCCTCATTCTTCTTCTATCTTTCTCTTTTGGGAGCTGTATAATATTCCCTCAAGTGGCTATGTTATAGTTTATTTAAACAGTTCTTTATTGAATAACATTTAAAAAAAATCTTTTGCTCTAACGGAAATGCCAAGATACAAAAAACCTTATACAGTTATGTAAATATGAGATGTACATGTAGGACGGATTCCTAGAACTGGATGACTGGGTCTAAGGGTTGATGTAATTTTAATTTTGGTAAATATTGTGCAGTTGCTCCACATATGGGATGTATCCTCTTTACAGGCAAAAAGTGAGTTTCTCTCATTTCACATATTTACCATGGATTTCAGATTTTTGCTAATCTGCTAGATGAAACCTGATAACTCATATAGTTTTAATTTGCATTACTTTTACTCTAATGAAGGCAAGCAACCTTGCATTGTTAGAGGCTCTTTTTTACTTAAATTTCATATTAATATTCTTTCCCCATTTTTCTTCTGATTACTGGCTATTTTCTTATGACCATCTTGAAACTCCTTATACACTTGAAAGATTAGTTGTCTGTTTCTGAAATGAGTTGGAAATTTTGTCCCAGTTTGTCATTTGTCTTGTAACTTTGCTTATGATGTTTTGTCCTAAAAAATTACTATTTTTATAAGTTAAAATTATTTATCTTTTTTTTTGATGACTGGATTTTGAATCATAGTTAGAAAAGCCTCTGAGTTCCAAGGTTATAAAGGCTATTTTCTATGTTTTATTTTAGTAATATCAAGTTGTTGTTTTTTTTTTTTTTTTTTTTTTGACAATCACTCCTATATTTTTTGAAGCTATCTGGAATACAGTGAAAGGTCCAAATCCTCTGTTTCATTTCAGATTGCTACTTCATTGTCCTCAAAAGTTTTATTAAAAAGTTTTTCCTTACCTAGTTCATTTGATATATTATCTTTACTATGTACTAATTTTAATATGCATTTTGGACTGTGTGGGCCTCTGTTCTTTTCATTGTGTCTGTATTTATGCCACACCCTATTTTGATTACTGAAGTTTTATACTGTTTTTTTAATATTTAGCATGAATAAAAACTCCTTTATCAGAGTTTTTCGGCTGGTATTTTTAATTAAATCATGTGACATTTGTAAAATTAACTTTGGTGGAATTGACATCTTCCTGATGTTGAGTCTTCTAACTTGATACATTGTCTTTCCATTTGTTTGTTTTTACTTTTGTATTCATCAGGAATAATTTAAAATTTTCCTTATAAAAGTTATATAAATCTTTAGTTTGGTTTCTTTTTGGTAATTCATCTGTTATTTTTGTAATTATTGTAATTTTTACACTTTCTTGAGGCTATTGATTTCTGATATATTCCATTTACTTATTGAGCTAATTTATTGTTTGTAATAGTTTTTCAGAAGATTCTCTGGGGTTTTACAATTACATAAATGTGGTGTCTACAAATAGTGATTTTTTTTTACCTTCTTCCCAATTCATACCTCTAATTTATTTTTCTTATAAAATTGCATTGTTTAATGTCTCCAGAAAAATATTAAAAGTAACAGTTGTTTTTTTTTAATAAAGCAGGTCTCTATCAAGTTCTATGGTTCTTTGCTTGAATTATCTATGATTCTATGCTACTAACCTTTGATGCTCTGAAGAGAGTGTCCAATTAACATCGATTTGATTCTTCTAAAATTTGGTTCCAGCCTTGTTCACCTCTTCTAGATTATACTTTATTGTTATTCTTTCTAATGTTTCATGTTATTCCCTTTGAAAATTCCTTTGTTTTTGGAGTAACCTCTCAGATGACATTTTCATATGGGGTTTATGAGTAGTGTATTTTTTGTGTCCTTATATATCAAGAAATGCTTTTATTTTACCCTGGCACTTTACAGATTATTTGGCTGGGTATAGAATTCAAGAACCAAAGTCAGTTTTCACCAGAACTTTGAAGGCTTTGCCAGCTTGCCTTGTAAAGACCACTGTTGCTAATGGAAAGTCTGATGCCAATTTGATTTTTATCCCTTGGCGTGTAGCCAGCTTTTCCTTTTCTCTTGGGAGGCTTTTGTGTTTTTTAATTTATTCTTTGGAATTCTGACATTTCACCAATTTGGACCCAAGGGTGTATTTTTTGTTGTTATTGTTTTTTATCCACGTGCTTAATCCTCAGTAGAGTTTTAGTATGAAGGTTTCTAACTTTTCAGCCCACAATTCTGTAAAATATATTTTTATTCCAAATTTACAAAGAATGTTTAGAGAGATAAACCAATCTGCCCACAGTACCTGGTTTCTCCACTGTGTTATTCTTGTAGTGACTTGAAATACACCTGCAGGCCATAATTTAGATCACTTTTGGTACAAAGTATAAAACACTTTGATTTAAAAAATTTAAAGTCATATAGTTGTTGCCTTGAAATTTTGGTGCTCATGACAGTAATGATTAATAAATTAAAAAGTTCATTTTTGCAAGTTCTGACTTCTATAAAAAAAATACTTGAATAGTTACATTCCCATAGGCTCCCTCCCTAACTCTATACTTTAAGCAAATCTCTTCTTTTATAGGGCCCTAAGGGTGAGAAGGAAGCAGACGTTGTGGAAGAGGCAATAGAAGAATTTAAGGTTCAAACCTGAATCAAGTCTTTGCTGTTAGTGGGAGGAAAATGTAGACTGAAATGCATATTATATGTATCAAGAATTCATAGTTAATTTTGAATTTGAATAATAAACTGGTAGAGGCAAGTGCCATGTGCTCTCAACATGTGACAGATCTTCAAGAATTTATGAGTCATAATATTTTTAAGCCAGGGAGTTCCCTAAGGTCATGTTGCAAATCAGTGGTAGAGGAAACAATCAGTATTTTTTTAAAGATATCAAATCCTTTCCTGCCATATCAACTGAAGACATATTTTCTTTCCTCTTTTCTCCATAAGCACTCATAAAAGTTGCCATTATTAACAAGGAAAGCACCAAATTCCCTTTAAAATATTTAGTTTTTTAAGCCATAAATAATATAAGCCAGAGTTTCCCACTGCAGCTGGCGATCAGCTCCCTAACTAGACATACACTGAACGAAGGGATGGTGTATGCTCAGGGCAAAAGGATCACAATTCCAAACCCTACTGGTGGCTGTTCTGGTATATTGTGGACAGTATTTTCCATTGGACGGATTAAATGCATTGTTGTGATACACAACCAAGATACTCTATACCAGGTGTCTCAGCCTCAGCACTGTTGAAATTTTGGGTCAGATTATTCTTTGCTGTGGAAGGCTGTAGTATGTTTTACAATATCCACGGCCTTTACTCACTAGATACCAGTTTGAGAACCACAAATGTCTTTCAGACATTGTCAAATGTCTCCTGGAGGTGAGGCAATTGCCTACATTTGAAGACTACTGATGCACACAGATTCAAGAGAAAAGAGGTTTTGTTTTTTTTAAGAAAATAACTCCGGAAAACACATAACAGGATTTCTAAAATACACTCTGCTTTTCATGCTGGAGTCTTTGAAGATTACGTGTTAAAACATAAACATTTCAGGCTCTGGAAAGAGTCAAAGAATCTTTGCAGAAATACAATAAACACTTGAGACCTTCAGGTAGCCATACTGAAATACACAAAATAAAATTCTGTGTGTAGCATGAGAAATACTTTTCTGAGTAGATTATTAATTTCAGCTTTGTGTCTCCAATAGCACAAACAAAGCAATGAATTTCTTTGCTTATGCCTTTATGCTATTAATGTCTAAACATGACAGAAAAAAATATTCTTACTTTGAAAATAGAACAACTATTTGTAAAGATGATGCAGTCAGCAGGATGCTCTAGTTGGCGCTCTCTAAATTCTATTTTTGCTGAGAGGAGCGGCTGCCTTAAAAAAGACACACTGAACCTTGGAATATGTTAAACCACTTTTGCTGCACATTTTTGCTTAGATAAATTTGCTTAATGGTCATAACTTATGCCCTGAAAGATAATCTTGTGCCAAATATTTGGAAGGTGAATGAAGGAATTACTCAGTTTAACTTAGAGGCTGAAATAGAACAATTTCCATAAAAGCATTTGAACTTTTTGACTGTTGCCTAATACCGACATTTCTTACTTCTGTTTACTGTATTGACAATGGAATGTGGCCTAAGATGCCTATAAAAGGAATTTTCTGCTACTTTAGCACTGACCCAACCTATCTTTCCTGAGCGGGCGTGGGTAAGGATGGAGTATGTGTGTGGGGAGGGGGAAAGGCACAGTGAGGAAGACTAATAAAATGTAAAAAGTTTTTAATGAAAGAAAGGGAATCTTTAAGTGAAAATGACTTATTCGTAAGTTCAAAGTGTTATTTTACATTAAGTTTTTCGTGAACATTAGATCTTTAGACATATATAAGTGGCTATATAACTATATATACATATATACACACCCATAATATGTATATACATATTATATATATTATATATGTGTGTATGCTGATGCACTCATATATACCTCTTTGGTCTCTTTAATAACATGTAGTCCTGAAAAACCACCATTACAGAACCCCATGGAAGATGAATATTATTTAATTTGTGAGGTGGTGGGGTTGTGAATAAAATTGTTCTATTTATTATTTAGTGTTCCATAATGCCACCTGCTAAATCAGCCAGCCAATCAATTTAATCAATTCATCAATCAGCTGGTTGGCTTCAAAGGGCCTGGACGTCCGCAGTGGGATAAGGCTCCTGAGCTCCCTGAAGGAACACCTGTCCAAAGCTTTACTTGGAAAAAAGCCACCAGAAATTGTGATTAAGAGTCTCTTCTTTGGCCAGGATTTCTGAATATTTACAGTCTCTTATTCAGAGGAGAAATAAACAAGGAATATGTATATTTACCAAGTGGAGAAAAACAAAAAGCACCTTTCTAATGGAAGGATGAAGAAGGTGAGAATCAAAACAAAGAAGAGAGCCCACACAAAATGAAACAGAGTTCACAGATGAAGTTAAAGGCTTTGATAAAACCCAAGTAATCTATTTTCAGGCTTCTGCCGGGCCTAACCTATTAAAAAGAGAAAGGGCATACTTTTCCTTTCTCCTGGCTTATAAAATAGCAAATTCAAAAGAAAACTTAAAATGAAGAAGGAGTAATAATTATGTTGTTTCTTTCAGAATAGATATAATAGCTTCAAATAAGGCCTTGTGAAGAAAACCAGAAAGGTTTCTAAAAATTTATAAATATCATTTCCTTGAGATGCTACTGTACCAAGGAAAGTAAAGAGGGGAAACAGTGTGTTCAGCATTGGTCTTTCAAGCTAGAAGAGCTTAAGAAAACCCTCTGAGCTGCCTCCTGTAAGGTAGGGAAGGGAGAGCAGCTTATTTCCTGGCAGGGAGGTGTGAAGGTGAGGTGGCAGCGTGCTTTATGTTCTTCTCGAACCCTCCTTCCTCTCCTCCACCCCCATTCTGCATTGCTGCAGCGAAAGAGAAGGAACCTGAGTCTCTCTGCAAACCCCAACGAAGATGCATGCATTTACATCCCTCTAAAATTCAGAGTGTGAAATACTATAAATACATGAAGGAATGGATGTAAAATGTTTTTTAAACCAATGTGTGCCATGCAAGTTGCAGTTATTAATGTCAGCGATTAATAATCCATCTAAAGACCTCGTAATCAAAAGTATAAATCTGCCTCTACTGTTAGTGGGAAATGCTTCTGAAGGAAACCCAAAGGTGCAGCACAATATTTTCTGTGTGCTCGTGTCTTTGATGATAGTTTTCATTCATGCTGTCACTTGGATATTCAACCACGTAAAGAATTATCCATGCCAGTAAATAACTTCTAAAAACTTCAGGCCAACAGAATTCTCTCTGGTCCCCCATGTTTGCCACCACTTCCACCTCTTCTCAACCCACTATTTTCTCTGTACTGTTAGGTTAATAGCAGATTTCATCTTGGACTAAGAAAAAAGACTGCTCAGTTTCCCCCTTGGAAAAAAAAACTGTGTGAAAAAACAAACAAGCAAATATTTCAGGAGAAGCTGAGAACGATGTATCAGTTTTTGCTGTGTTATAAACCCTTCTAAAATTTAGTGGCTTAAAGCAACAATCATTAGCTTATAACTCTGACACAGCAGTTTGGACTGGCTTTAGCAGAGAGGTTCTCCTGGGTCTTACCTGGGCTCACTCATTCACTTTTGTCACTGGGCAAGTGGTCTAGGACCTGCTTGGTCTAGGACGGCCTTACTCACATGTTTGCCTGTTGGTGCCGTCTGCTGGGGCAAGAATGCTTGCTGGGTCAAATGTCTCCAAGAAGCTAGCCTAGGTTTATGGCAGTTTCAGGATTCCCAGGGGCAGCAAGAAAAGCCCTGAAATGCAAGTACTTTTCAAGCCTCTACTTTAGTCAAGCCAAACCCAGATTCAAGGGGCTGAGAAATAAATACTTGATGGGAGATGCTACCAAGTCATGTTGCAAAGGAGTGTTCATAAAGGAATGGGAGAAGTTTGGGCCACTTTTTGCAGTTTACCATATATGACTGTTGATACATTTTTAAAATGGAGGTTATAAGACACATCAGAAGTTCCTTCAGGCCAATCTCCCATTAAAGATTGAATCAACAGCCTATCATAAGTGATTTTCCAGTCATTGCTGTGATTATTATAAATCTCTTGCTGATAATGAAATGTGGCTGCATCCATGTAACTTCCATCTATTGGTCTCAACTTTACTTGTGAGGCCAGACATACAGACCAAGCAAAACCTCATTTCATGTGACAGCCCTTCTGATTTGTTATATGACTGCTTTTGTCCTTGGGATACTCCTTTTACATACAACCTATTTATATCAGATCTTTCCACTGTTTTTCATCGGATATGGTTGCAACATCTAAAATATTCCACTCTGCTCCATCTCTGCCCCCTCTTGAAAGACTGATGCCAACCTGAGCCAAAAGCAATATTCTGGGTATGATCCACCAGCATGCAGGAAAGAGAATAATCCTTTCCTTTATTCTATATTTTCTCCTTCTTTTAAGGAAGCCTTAGATCGCTCTGTTAACTCAAATTGTATGGACAGCCACAAGTTCCCCAACATATAAACAGATGCTATCGTGGAAGAAGGTAGAGATCCCTATATTCCTGTTAAATTTTATTTTACAATATTGATTCATTTTTCCTACTGCTGAGTCCTCTCATGATCTTATATTAACTAGAGAGGTATTTTCATGACACAGATTCATTGACATTCATGAATTCGGTCAGTCTGCTTTCTGGATCTTCATTGTTGGATAAACTGTTGAATAGGACAGGACTGAGAGCAAAGCTTTAGGGCAGGTCACTAGGAAGCTACTTTTGTTTCCAACAAAATGGCACCAAGACAGCTGGTCTAATGGTACCTTCATCCTGCTGTAGGTGGAACAGTGGAGACTTTGTCAAATTCATCACTAAAAGCCAGTTAACATGGCATCTTTTTCATTCTTCTTATTCACCAGACTAGTTAACCCACCTCACAAGAAGTAAGATTAGTGGGATTCCTGATAAACTAAATGTTCACAAAATACTTCCAATTATACCATATTTTGCCAAGTATAATGAACACTTACATTTTTAGCTGAAACTTTCAGGAAAAAAAATCTTTCATTTTAATGTTTTAATTCAATTATTTATTTATTTATATTTAGAAACAAAACTGATGATCATATTCTAGGGTATTATTTTGCATATGGATATCATTATTACTTTCTAGAGTTATACTTTTAACAGATAAGCATAAATAAAAGAATTAAAAACATTTATGTACATACAGAATTAGTACTACCCATGTATAATGTGCATCCTTATTTTTCCCTTAAAAATTTGGGCAAAAAAGTGTGCATTATACATGGCAAAATATGGTAATTAGTTCTGAGATTGACATTAATCTAACAAGTCTATATTAAAAAACACAATTCTTATCTCCTCTAACTTGCTGGTTTTGTTGTTGTTGTTTTGTTTTTCTGTGCTCCACAGTGTATCCCCCAAAGAATACTGAAAAGGGGCTCAGATGAGTTTTCAATAAGGTCTCTCTCCATCCCCTGGGACATTATTCCCCTAGGCCAGCAGACCTGCATGTTGCTCATCAGGCAGCTGTATGTGCTTATTGCTTAGCTCAAATATCAAAACCCTCATACAAATTCATGCCTCTCTTCAATGTCCATATATTAAACACCTACTGTGTCTTAGGCACTGGAGCCTTTAGCTGGAGGACCATTTGTGAATGAACATGCCTAGAAACAAAACCAAAGAATTGCTTTTCATGTCATGATTTGGACTTTGGAATTCTTCTATATCAAGTGGGAAGCTGATGACTAGTGTCAAGTAGGAAAGTTATATAGCAGTCAAATTTGTAGGTTAAATAGACCCTCTCTTGAAGGAGTTTAGAGGATGGTGTAAGGGTGCAAGTTAGGAGACTCTTACAGTAAACTAAGAGACACACAGTGAAGATCTGAATTAAGACAGTGACAGTGGAGGAAAAAAGATTCATTTAGCGGTGGAATACATTTTGGGTGGAAGGATGTTGTGAACTTATTGAATGGGATGAGATAACTATCCTTAGTTTCTGGCTCAATTAATTGAATAAATGGTTGGATGTTGACTGAGAAAGGGGTTTTACGTTACTATTTCCAGGGTTACACATATTTTATGAAATCTGAATTATTTTGGGAATTTCCTAGGAAGTCACAATCATTTTCTCTGTCTCTTTTTTTCTTACTACTTGATGCCTCTTGTGATTGCATGATCAGGTGAAAATATTCTAGAATATCCTAAGACTCAAAGTATTTGCTCCCTTTAATATCTCATGTGGTTGAGATACCCTAATATATTTTTTTAGACATTTAAAAATTTGACTTTCAATTGACTATATCCTACCTCCCTCACCCAGGTTATCAAGAATTCACTTTCTCCTAAAGTTCCCATCATGTTCACTTTACCAATAAATTTCTCTAAGTCTAAAAATGATCTATATTACCTCCGCCCTTACCTTTGAGGACATGAAATGATCAATGGCCAATCTACAATTTCTCAGACCCTCTGCCTTTTTGCTGAATGAGATTCTGAGTTGGTGTCTTGATGCTTAAAGTCCATCATCACTCCCTTATGTTCCTTGCATTTCTCAGTTTTATGATTCATTTCAAAAGTATATTATCCATTCTGCACCCTTGGCCAAAAAGTCTGTAGTATACAATCCTATAACGTACGTGTCAGGGGAGACACTGGACTAGTGTTATAGAATTTCCAGCCTAGAAAGGACTTGAGAGCCCATCTAATGCTCCCTTTAAAGGAAAAAAACCCTGAGTCCAGGGAGGTTATGTGATTTCTGTAAGATCACATAATGGGTTAGTTAGGGGCAGAACCAGAGCTAGGACATATATCTCCTGATGTTTAGCCAAAATTTATATTATGTTTTTCCCTTGGCAGAAAGTCAGACACTAGGACTCAAGTAAAGAATTCAGGGTATTCCCTTTCCAGCACTACAAGAGCCCAGTGACACAGCAAGAACATAATGTAGAAGTGTATAATTGTGTGATGCTGTGGAGTTGTCCTTATATAGTAATTGATAGACCCTTGGATACTGATTTAGCTTCAGCTACATTCTTCAGTCTAAAGAGCCCCCAACTCTGGGTATCTTTGACGCAACAGTTTTCTTACTTCTCAGGGGTTACACCGATCCCTGGAGAGCACCCTGTGGATATCCATGGCACCATGAAGAGCTATGTTCCCTCACTGCATCATTGATCATGTTTCCTTTTGCGCTGCTTTATTTGGTTCAGTAGTAAATCTAAAAGAAAGTGGCATTTAACCAAACCCAAGTTGTTATTCTTGCTCATCTCTAAATTTTAATCAACCCTTTGAGGTCTGGTCTATTTCAGGAGAATTCTAGAAAATCCCATTTTACAACTGCCCCCTTGAAACAAGGCACCAACCATATCTAGCAAAAAAGAAAAATAGTAATAAAATAAATGTAAACAATAGCTCCAGCAAAGAGAAGGGTGGTTGATCTGAGAGCGGCCACATAGAGCCTATGGCAAGGCTCTGTGTAGAAGCCATTGAGCCTTGAGCAGATAGGGTAAGCCATAAAATTATCCCTGTGCCATGCTGTGGCCTGTCACTGGTTGCACTATGAGTCTGCCAAAGGAGCTATCACCTTTAATTAGGCTGCAAGAGTGCCTTCCAACATGTGTTCCTGAAGAGAAAGAATCCTATCTAGAAGATACCAGACCACCTATCTGAAGATGTTGTAACAGCCTCTGTGGGCAGGGAGGGGTTATGGATTGCCATGCCATTGAGAATCTTGTTCCCTGGAAGACCAAGAAATAATGTGACGATCCCCATGACGGTGTGGTGTCATACAGATGTCCCCTGTTGAAGCTCTTTCCCCCTGGGACATTACAGTGTTCTTGTGGGACCAGGTGACATAACAAATGTAATGGCACTTCCATATGCTCTCTTCGGAACAGACAGCAGCAGCCCCTGAGTTCCCACCCTTTTAATTTGGCTTCCTTAAGAGAACTGAAATCAAACATGCTTGGCTCTATGTTATGAAGAATTATCCATATTTGGATAGGGAAGGAGGAATGGAGCATCTCTACTACTTTTCCCCAACCCTCACCTCAATTGATAACCTAGGATGTTCTTGATTTAAGTGATTTGGTATTAGAGCCAGTAATCTGAAAGTGAGAGTGAAAGTTGGAATCTAGGATATCCTCAAACATTATTTCCTGCTATTCTGTTGCCTCATTGCTTCATCAAAGGTTCTTTGACAAGGACAGTCATAGACATGGTCTCAGATGTTGGAAGTCACCTGACTGTGTCCCGCCTCCCTCACCCTGGTTACCAAGAATTTACTTTCTCCTAAAGTTCCCATCACATTCATTGATATAAGGTTGCAGTACAATATTGTTTCCTTTCCAGTGAATACATCATTTTTTTAATGTTGAAGAGGAGAGAAAAATGTTCATATTACTTATCCTTCTGCCTCATAATAGTTTTTTAGTTCTTTAAAAGACATAATAATATGACACTACCATACACATTGCTAACATTTCTTCAAGCTTGTTTTAGTCTCTAAAGAGCAATGTGCAACCCTATGCTGCTCCAGATCTATGTGCATAGTCTGAGCTCATGAAAATACTGCATTCCTTCATTCTTTCTCAGTAGATCTGATCCTGCCAGTCAAGTTCTTTGGGGCCAGGAGGACAATGCATCCATACATCACATAACTGTAAGATAAAAATTGATTTAATGTATCCACGGAAATGTGAGGTAGAAGGATAATTTTCCATCTCATTGTCAATTTGGGTTTTAGACCGTCTCATCATGGGGTCTGTGATATATTTTGGATTCTACCAAGATAATATCTCAGGGTTCCTAGGGAAATAAACTTGAACTCAAGTAACTAGACCTTCTTTGTTCATCTTGCACTTGAACTTCTCAAAAAATAAGCAGGTTATCTCAGTATCAAACATTTCTATTGGCTAGTTGATGTCAACCACCTACCTATAAAATGGCCGATATCACTTAAGCCTAGTGACCTGGCCGGGATACCAGTTCTCATCTAATTCCAATCAGCTGTGTCCAGAGTAAACATGCGAACTGATTTTACTTCCAAAACTAAGCATCCTGTGCAAGTCAGAACTATTGAGATAAGATAAAGAATTTAGGACCTTTTTTTTTTCCCTTAGAAGGGAGTTATGACCCTGCAGGTACATAAGACTCCATGAATTCTTCCATAATGCATCCACTACCCATACCCCCGCTGTGACCACAGCAATGCACTTAAGTCCAGCCACTATTAAAATCACCCAAGCTTAGAGTCTGGAGTAATTTCTATTATGCTTTTGCTACACATGTTGAAAAGAAGGTCATCAAAGGACTGATCTATTAGAGCACCCCTCTGAAGTTCATTAGAGAAAATTTCAGATGGTCTTGTGATTTCTCAGATGAAAGGGATTACAGAAATGCAAATTATTGGCATTAAATGGGAAAAAGAACATTGGGAGCTCAAGTATAGTTTGGGGGGAAATTAAAACTAAGAACAAAGGAAAGGAAATTTAATTCAGGTGTGTTCCTTAAAAGGTTGGGTTCTGATTTTGACCTTGAAAAAAGTTTTTTTGAGGAAAAGCTGTTTTCAACTCTGTCCATATCCTAACCTATTATAATGCCTTTCTTCTGTTGAATGATTTGGTGGGGTGGAGGGAGTCAGTGAAAAAGTGATAGAATTAATATTTTAAAATAATATCTTGTTTTTATAAAATGATGACAGTTGCAAAAACCTGTCACAAATATCTAGGTGAGTACAAAGAGTAAAAAATATATGTAACTTGCAGCAGTATAACACAACAGCAGCAACAAATTTATCACTACTATTCTAATATTATTCTTTTGCTATTTATCTCCCTCATAAAGATATAATGTTTCATTTCAGGTAGGAAATATAAACTATGTAGGCATTAGAAAGAGCAGTATTGTCATAATTGAATTCTTTCAACAATTAATGTATGGTTTTCTCTCTTTTCCTCTTCTTTTCAGTCTCTCTGGAGAATTTCAGGAGGGACATTTCAGCCAGATTGACAATTATACATAAGGCAGCAAAAGTTAGACTGAAAGATGAATTTGCAAGATTGTTATAGTCAATGCTCTAATTAATAAAACAAAAAAGGGACCATTTTCCCAAAAATATTTGCCTATAATACATACAATATTTTTTTTTAATTAGTATTAGTTTTAACAATGGAAGAAAAGCAGTTTGTCTATGGTCAGAGCACAGGGTTGTGAGGCTAAAGATCAGTCCCCTTGCTTCAGTTTTCTCAATAGTTATGGAGATAATATCATCTGCCTCAAGTATCTTAAAGGTACCCCCCCAAAAAATAAGTAAATAAGGTAAAATTATTATTTGATATAGAAATAAGGAGGATGTATAACTATGATGCTTTTGCATCAGTATGACTGTCATCAGTCATGAAAAAACCCACTCTGGGTGGTGAATTGGCTACAAGAAGTGCCAGCCTCAGGCAAAGTGGGAAGTAATGATGTACTATTTTGGATAGCACTTTCTGCAGGCTTCTAAGTGAGAACCACTTATCTGGACTCTACCCCACCAAGCAAAAATATAGCAGTGTTTCCCACCAATCTCCCATGCTGACCCCTTTACCTCTGTTTCCTTCTAAAATTTTCTTATCCCTTGACTTTTCAAAGCAATTTGAGATGCTGTGATAATGGTTTCATATGTCATTGTCACTCAGGATTTTTTGCATTTTAACATGTCTTAACCCATAGGAATGACTTTAATGATAGAGATCTTGGGTTCTTCTTCATTCATTCATTACCATGTTCTTCAAGGTTGGGTGATTGGTTCAGCAGCTATTCATTGAGATTTGACTATGTGCTATATAGCATCCAACATGCTATAGTTGGAAATGCAAATGAGAATAAGAGGATCATGGCCTTGGCCCTCATGAAGCTGCCTTGGAAATAGATACTTGTGGATGAAAAAAGAGTTTCTGGACTTATGACTTCTGGACAGCATGGAGGCATAGGTAGATACACTTTGCCTCCTCGCACAACCAAAAGGACAACAACAAAGTTAAAAACAAAAAATAATCAGGACTGCCAGAAAATAGAACTGTATTTGATCCAAAAGAAGTCCAATATAAGGAGGTAAAGAAGAAATATTCATCCAGGTCAGCAGGAGGGGTGGAGATGGGGAGCTGGGGCAGAGAAGACATGCAGCAAGGCAGTGGCTGGAGAACCTGGCAGGCAAGTTGGAAGCTGGCAGACTGGGTGGTCTCATGTCTGCATGCAGATAAACCAGGAGGAATAGCTGGGAAGAGAGACAGACCATGCAACTCAGGGTCCCAGCATGGGAAAAGAAAATCTGTGGGGGTTGCAGTGGCGGGAGAAACTCCCAGCCTCACAGGAGAGTTCGTTGGAGGGACCCACAGGGCCCTAGAATGTACCCAAACCCACCCACCTGGGAATCAGCACCAGAAGGGCCCAATTTGACTGTGGGTAGGAGGGGAAGTGACTGAAGGCTGACTGAGCAAGTGGCATTATTCCCTCTCAGACACATCCACCACACACAGCAACACACGCAGTGAATTTGGTTGCCCTGCCCTGGTGAATACCTACGGCTCTGCCCTTTCCAATGTAGCAAGTGCACTGAGACAAAGAAATATGGCAGAAATGAAAGAAAAAATCAAAGCTCCAAAAATAGAACTAAGCAATGAAGTGATAGCCAACCAATCAGATGCACAGTTCAAAACACTGGTAGTCAGGATGCTCACAGAAATGGTGGAGTATGGTTGCAAAATGGAGGAAAAAGTGAAGGCTCTGCAAAGTGAAATAAAGAAAAATATACAGGCAACCAAGAGGAAAGGAAGGGAAGGATACTGGGACTCAAATAAAATCAAATCAAGATTTGGAGCACAAGGAATAGATAAACATTCAACCCATACAGAATGAAGAAACAAGAATTCAAAAAAAATGAGGAGAGGCTGAGGAAACTCTGGGACAACTTTAAACATTCCAGCATTCAAACCATAGGGGTACCAGAAGGAGAAGAGGAAGAGCGAGAAACTGAAAACTTATTTGAAAAAATAATGAAGGAGAATTTCCTCAGTCGGTGAAGGAAATAGACTTCCAGGAAGTCCAGGACGCTCAGAGAGTCCCAAAGAAGTTGGATCCAAGACAGCACACACCAAGGCACATCATAATTACATTACCCAAGATCAAAGATAAGGAGAGAATCCTAAAAGCAGCAAAGGAGACAGTTACCTACAAAGGACTTCCCAAAAGACTATCAGCTGATTTCTCCAAAGAAACCTTGCAGGCAAGAAGGGGCTGGCAAGAAGTATTCTAAGTCATGAAAGACAAGGACCTACATCCAAGATTACTCTAACCAGCAAAGCATTTAGCATGGAAGGGCAGATAAAGTGCTTCGGAGATTAGGTCAAGTTAAAGGAGTTCATCATTACCAAGCCCTTATTATAGGAAATGTTAAAGAGACTTGTCTAAGAAAAAGGAGAAGATCAAGAGTATGAACAGTAAAATGACAACAAACTCACAACTATCAACAACTGAACCTAAGAAAACAAAAACAAAAACAAACTAAGCCAACAACTGGAGCAGGAACAGAATCACAGAAATGGAGATCAGAAGGAAAGGGCAAGGGGGGAGAACAGGGGGAAAGGTACAGGGAATATGCAACAAAAATAGTAGATACAAAATGGACAGGGGGTGATTAACAATAGTATAAGAAATGGAGAAACCAAAGAACTTATATGTATGACCCATGGACATGAACTAAGGGGTGGGGAAATGCTGGTTGCGGGGAGTGCAGGGCAGAGTGGAATAAAAGGGAGAAAACAAATGGGACAATTGTAATAGCATAATCAATTAAAAAACAAGGCTGGAGGGAAAAAAAGAGTTTCTGTAATAAATCTAACCCAAAGTGACTTCACAGGATGGTCTGATTATAAATTGCTAACTGAGCAGGTCATGGTGGGTAGTCACACCACAGACCTATAACTTCACTAATAAAATGTTATCTTTGCCTCAAGAAGGGTCTGTCCATTTTTTTTGTGTATCTAGCTTATGAAATGCCTCTTTTTCAAACCCTCTCAGAAGCATAATCACCATCAAGAGAGCACATAATCTTGTTAACTATCTTGTAATTCAATTATAGACTTCCTTGCCTTGCTCTCTTCCAGGATTTTTGGGAAACACCCCACCTCGTTTCAGGGACTGTAGCCTTGCCAATAGGCAAGAGGACCCCAAGGGTGGAGCTAATCAAGGAGGCCTTAGGAAAAAAAGGCACTAGGGAGATGAAACCTGTCCCCCATTACATTCCCCTGCTTGACCCTGTGATGGTTGGTCATCCATGACAGGTAAGTTTTTTCATGTGGAGAAAACAATCTAAGACAGACATCGGCTGGTATGGGCAGCGGATATGGGCATGGGGGACATGGAGAAAGGGCAAAAAGGCCTGCACCCCTCGGCTTGGCTTGAACATGGCCAGGGTCCTCATTCTATGTGAAAGAATTTTCCTTGTGTCTTGGTGGCTCTTCCCCGCCCACCTGGCTCAGGCTTGAAACAACATTAAAGGCAAGTACAGCTGTAAACTGCATCAGGGTCATTCCCAGGGACAATCAGGCCTAGAAGTAAGTTCCTCTAAGCATGCTTTGTTCTTCCCTCAAAAGTGATGGCTAATACTGGGAAGGAGATGTACATTATTTGGTCAGATTAGACCCTGACCTGAGGCAGATCTCTTGTGTTCCTTCAGTTGTTATCCATAATCTCTATGTTTGTTTTCTGTAAACACAGCCTTTTGACATTGATTGATGAGCTTGCATCCATACCACTGTGCACATGGTTCTCAATAAAAGCCTTTGGACATGGGGGTTCAGGGCCTTCTCTCCCCTGGAGGGAAGAGCCATGTTCCCTCTCCTGGCAAACAGAGAAGTGTTTGCAATGATGCATGTTTATTCCCCCCATCCGTGACAACCCCAGGACAGGCTCTGCGGGATTCAAAGCCCCGCTCCCTCCTCAGCTGGCTCTGGTCTGTAACTCAGATCCAGGAACCCCATGCTCCACTGTGGCACTCCCTGAAACGAGTCGCTCCCCACGACACAGGTTCATGTAATCTTCCTCGCATTCCCTTCCTAATTCCAAATATACAAAGGAAACTCATCCTTGGTAGCAGTTGAGGAACCCAATGTGCCATCGGTTTGGCTCAAATCAACTCATGTAAGATTCTCTACATCCAAATAGAGAAGAATCCATGTGGTAAGGGCTTTGATGGGGTGGCCTCAGATGCTGTGGGAACAATCTCGGTGTTGTGACAGGGTGCTTGGGGAATTCTGGGAGTAGCATGTGGGTTTTGACGCCTACCCCTTAAGAAAGTGATGTCTTCACCTCCAAAAGGGGCTGTTTCTGTTTAGCAGAAAGTGGCTGCAAAAGGGGAAAAAAGTATTGGGAATTAAATGCCAAAAGTTGAGCCTTAGTTCAGCTTTACCAGCTGTGTTTCTCTGGAGAATTCACTCAACACTTCTGAGCCTCAGCTTCTTCTTATGCCAAAAAATGAGGGCAGAAGAGGTGGCTTTTGTGGTAATTATCAGTTTTAAACTTTTATACCACAATGCTTTTCCAATACCTAAATTAACCCTTTCAAATCCAAGGTCCAAATGCAGCTCTCGGCTGTTTTTAGAGGGTAAACTTCATTCCCTCTTATTTTTTTTCCATGAAATCATTTCTTGGCCACTGATCATTGCTGCACTTACAACTTTCTTGGAAATGTGATATAAGGGGCTTGCTCAAATGAGTGATAGCTGTGTGTTCTCTGTTGCCATCCCAGGAGCAATGAAGAATAGGATGATAACCAACCTGGGGTGCCCAACAAAGCCCAGCCCTCCCCATCAGACGTCATATCCTATTTGGATTGGAATGCCTAGGTCCACTGCACTTGGCAAATGTAATGAACCTAGCCAAAGGCTGGTGGGGGGGGGGATAGAAAATATTAAAGAAAATAATAGTTCTAAAACAGATAAACACACTCTGCCATGCAAACTTTCCTTGTTATCCAGCTTTAAGAAACATGATCCTAATAGAGTCAAATCAAAATGACAACTTCTCTAAGACATATAATTATAAAAAATGAAAGGCACTTTAGAAGTCATTTGATCCAATGCCTACATTTCAGAGATGAGGAAATTGAGGCTCAGATAGGATAAAATGTTTTGGCCAAGAACCCACAGCTGGTTGAAAGCAAGCCAAGATCAGAATTCAGATTTTCTGAGTCCCAGACTCTGGGGCCCCCTCTCTCTCTCTCCTTCACCTGGCTACCTACCCCAGATTGTACCATTTGTCTCTATGCTGAACATGTTCCAGGGTGACCCAGTACCTCTTAGAGTCTGTTCTGGTTCCTCACTTCTGAGAAAAAAGAGGATTTCCTTACTTTTATTTAAATTTACCACATCTTCAGATCACTCAGCATTCACTCTGGGGATGCTTCCCCTGCTGGACAGCCTTTGTTTCTGGCCTCTGGAATTCCTATGTCTTTTACTGCCTGTTTTTTTCATGACCTAACAGAGTACCTGTATTCAACCAAAAGCATCAAGGTTCAACACAAAGCAAGATTGCTGAAGAACCAGTTAGGGAAGTTGTTTTCCTTGCTACAGTATTTTGTGGTTTCATACGTTTCTTTGATAAATTTGAATGTCATCTCTGTGGAACAAATGAGAGAGCCATCAGTGGAGTCATCCGTGAAGGTCAGTGACAGTCCTCTATGCAAGTCTGGAATGCCTTTGGTTGCACTGGGGTGTGGGCCAAACCCTCTCAGGGTTTCTCTGCTCTTCAGAGGGTATGTAGGAAGACAAAGGTGGAAGATGCCTAGCCAGCAGCCCAATCTCCAGCACCAGCTTTCCCCTCTAACTAAACTGTCCCACCTCAAGGGAAAAATGAATGCTGCGCCACTCTTCCTTTTCACATACAGGGGATATGGATTTTAATTAAAATGATTCCTAGAAATTCATCCTCATTCTCTCTGAGAGAGAGAATATATAGCCACATTTTGCACTCTCTTAAGAAGATGAGGCAGGAAATACTTGGTACATACATTATAGGATAAAAGTCAATAAACAACAAGAAGAGCAAGATAAATTGATGATCATATTGATCTCAAACCCATAATCTCTGCACATACACACTTACTTTCAAGAGATTTTAATCAATCAGTATGCAAACATGTATAAAATATCATTGTGAAAGGCACTGAACTAGTAGTTTTTCTGATATCTGAATTCCAAAATTAAAGTGGATTTGCAAGTGTCAAAGTATAGTAGTATCTAAGCAAGAAGAGAACAAATGCAGTAATGTATCCTATACATGCCCCAACACAGTGTTTTCAAAGGCCAAGTCACCCACCTGTTGGTTATTTTAATAAGGAATTCAGGTAGCAGCTGGGACTCTGCCATAAATAACTTCTACACCAATGTTCCAACATTGAGCCTTTCTTGTCTTTTCTTTCTAAGAGATCTTGACTTTGGAGGTATCTCAAGTGATCATTCTCTACAGAACCATAGAGAATGACAGTGGCTGCTTTGTTATTATCATCATCACTTTCTTCTCAGCAGCTCTTTCCACTTGCAAGCTGGCTATTGGCTTGAAAGAACTTTCCACATTTGAGGGTCAGAAAAACAGCAACTGCACAAGAATAATCACTGTTACCATCTGAGGCCATTTATATCACCTCTATTAAATAATTAAGCCCACCCACATTTCAAAATTTTCCAATAGCTCCTCATTACCATTAATTTTAACCTCAAAAATCATAATCTTGTCATTTGAAGCTCCGCCAAAGCTCCCAGCCTCCCCATGATTATGCTCCCTGCCAACTATAGCTGTGTTGGCTCCTTCCCAATTGTGTCTGACTACTTGATCCACTGGATGTAATCCCAGACCTAGAAGAGTTTAGCATCTACATTTTCCCTAAAGGCCTCCCTATCATGCAAACTGAAGGTGCTTAACCTGGGACGTGCATTATTTACCCATGTATTAGGTATGTATATGTGTAAATATGTTTTCTATGTCATGGCCATTTGTAAGTAGATTTACCTGTCCATTGTCAAAGAAAGTTCAAGTCACTCAAAACCATGACCTAAATGAATTCACCCTCAAGTTTGGTATTAAAACAACACAAACAAACACCCATGTCCAAGTGAGAGCTTCAGCTGCTGCCTTAATGGGTCTTTCAAAAGTCAGCACAAAAGTTTCTTTGAGAAAGTAGACTAAATATCTTTTGTTTTACCACTTCATTTGTATCAGAAAATTTTTGTTGTTAGAGCTCCCTTTTTAAAAAATATGTCAAAGTACAACAGTTTGGTTGGCTTTAATTGGCACTGTTACCCCAATAGGAGCATTTACAGATAAGAGAACCAAACCCCTGACAGAAATGTCTTTACATATAAGCTCAAGCACAACTTATACCCCACTCTGTCAATAAGATTTAATCCCTATGTATGAAATCTTCAATAAGAATTGTATTATCTTTAAATTATCCCTGTACAGGGTCTTGTTCTTTGACAGCATTCAATAAATACTAGTCGAAGCAGTCACAGAGAGTTTAGGTTACAAAAACTTTGAGTGATTATCAACAAGAAGATCTTAGTGATAACCCCTACTTATTATTTGATTTCCCAATAGCAAATAAAAATTCAAGTTCACCTTTGTTTTCTTCTCCCATAGACTTCAAGAAGATCCCAACGGCTTTGGAGTTTCAGGGTCAGCATTTTCTTAAATTGCTTTTCTGTTATGCTGAATACACAATTATAACTTTAAAAAGTACTAATCACATTCAAACAATCATTCTATTTGACTTTATTAGAGAGTTATATTTGTGGAAGTGTTTTTTTCCTACCAACAGGGTAATAATTGCCTGGTTAACCAAGGTTAAGTGAAGCAGATTAACTGTGCCATCAACTTTTCACATTGCAGAAACATGTACACTTCTGAGCTGGTGGCCAACATCCTTTCTTTCAAGGAGTAGACAACTAATGCCCAAACTGGTTTTAAGTATTTAGCAATGAGAGAAATTCTTTTTAGGTAGAATTTTTTATGTTGTTTTGCTTTCTACTAGTTTAAAGGAGGTGGATTTACTCCTTGTGGAAGATGAACATCCATGAGTCAGTAAAATGAGTAGTGTCAGTTTAGTTTGAGAATCTATGAGGCAATCAACTAAGAATCCCATGAAAATTTATGTCATTTAACCATGAGCACTGTGACCCCTGTTCTTGTTCTTCCAGTTGTCTCTTCCAGACACAAAAACATATGCTCCTACCTCCACTTGCAGAAGGAGATGGTTCCCAAGGAGTATTTGGCTTTGAGCAATCAAGGGAGGTAAAATGTGAATACCATTGCCAGTTTGGCTATACCCATTTACTAGTTCTGAGTAGCTGTTATAAGTAGTGAAGACTAGCCAAGGACAGAAAAGGTGCTAGGGTCTCTGGCCCTCTGTGACCTCTTGCCACATGCAGAATGCTGGGTAGGTAGGGACCTCCAAGACACTTTCCCCTATGTGTCAGCCACACCTGACTTCATGGAGCAGAGTCCTTATCCTTGTGTCTTCTTGATGACAGAGACTTTCAGTGGGAGGGACCAGGCGAAAGGTGACTCGTCTTCATGCAATGAAAAACTCAGTGTATTGAACTATCTGGGTCTCCAACTCACACTCCCCCCACACTGATTTTACTGAACCACCCAAGGACAGTTTGTTTCATTCTTGTCTAAGACCACATCCTCCACAGCCAGTACAATAACTGCTGCAAAATAAGATTCAGTAAATAGGTTTCAACTGGATTAGTTGCATGAGCTGTTGAAATAGGTGTAAAGAAACTGCAGTATCTTTTTTCCACAACTGCTAAAGTTCACAGTTGTCAGGCCCTTAAGCTTCAAGGTCAGTCATGGAAGGGCAGCTGGTAGAGGCTGCAGTATTCCTCAAGGTACATCTTTGGTCATTCTCTTTAAGCCTATTGCTAAATGGAGTTCCTTCTGATATCTTTCATGGGTCAGTGCACTTAGAATTGTCAGTGCTTCTTGGAGTGTACCTTTGCTTGAATTGTTGTCTGTACCTAATGTGAAAACATGGTTAAATGTTGGCTCACATTTACTTTTCATTTTAACATTACTCAGGGACCTTTTGGGAGTTTACTATTCTGTGACTTTGCTAAAGTTAGTTGATTTTCCTCTCTCTTCCCTACTACATGAGTGGTGAGTAGGCAATAATTGTTCTTTCACACCACTTGAGCCAGACTAAATTGCTCACTTTGATTGTATATGTAAAGTTATACTATTAGTACAAATCCTGGAAAATGAAAGAAAGTTCAAAATGTGTCTTTAATATTTTATGAAAGTACATGTGTTTAATTTATATGGACCATCTATCTAGTGGTTAAATCAGAGAATAGAAATGAGAGAACTATTCAGTATGTTTGTACTTACTAAAATGGCTGGTTCAGGTGTGCTGCCCACCTGAGAGTTTGCTCTGAAAAGATGCCATTGTTCTAGGTCCCAACCCATAGAGTTCTATGAAGACTAGATGAATCTGTCCTGTTAATTAGTGGGAACACAGTGTGTTGCATAATGCCTGGCCCATAACAGATGCTCAAGGAATATTTGTTGAATCAGTTAATGAAAGCTTGAAATGCTCATATGGCTGACAAATCTTCCCTTATTTTAGACAGAGTTCAGAATTTGTTCTACTCAAATAAGCTTGTCATGAAGTTTACATATTGAAAAAGAAAGATGTCTACCTAACAGTTTTTTTCTGCCTGTGAATAAGGAAAAAAATTGAAGTAGTGTAAATAGACAAATATAGACACCAAACAATATTAAACAACTTTGATTGTTTTTAAATTAGTTCAATCAAGTTATATCTCACTGATGATCAGAGAATGCTTCTTAAGTACTTGGCAGTCATTTTTAACATTTTACTGGCTGGTGTGGCTCAGTGGATTGAGTGTCAGCCTGAGAACCAAAGGGTTGCAGGTTCGATTCCCAGTCAGGGCACATGTCTGGGTTGCAGGCCGGGGCCCCAGTTGGGGGTGTGTGAGAGGCAACCAATCGATATATCTCTTGCACATCAATGTTTCACTCCCTCTCTTTCTCTCTCCATTCTCCTCTCTCTAAAAATAAATAAATAAAATCTTAAAAAAAACATTTCAGAAGAAATGACTAGACTGATGTAAAGAATTTTAAGTAACACATATGGAAATTAAATATTGAACACCATCATATCAGATTGACTTAAAATAAACCTAGGTGGCCCTTCTTTCCGGCACTGTTAATTTACTATTCTAATTGGCCAGTGTGTGGCAATCAGCAAATATCAAATAGCTGCATGTGTTACAGGCTTCATTCTCCTCCACACTGACCTTGGATTAACCCTTCATCTTTCATTCTACAGCTAATTAAACCCGATGACAGTTCAGTGAGACATTCTTCACTGAAATATTTAGTGAGGGTCTTAAATTCCTTCATACTTGTTCCAACCCCTGTGCCTATCTTCCCGCTGTACATACATTTGCTTCAGTGTCACAATATTTTGTCAAAAAAACTACAGCAATGCCATGGTAACATCATAAACCCATTCCTCACCCAACTCTGCAAGAAGTTTAATAATCCAGCTGTAAAAATTGGCCATAGGCTGTATGAGCTGGTTGTTTTATGTGTGGTAGTTAACCTTTTTTCCCCTTTCTTTCCTCACCACTCCCACTCCAAAACCAGTCATTTAAAAATATTTACAAAGTAATTTAACATTTATTTAGCCATCAAAGAGGAAATTGGAGTTGAGCTCAAGTCGACTTTTCTTACTACTCTGCTGCTTTCTAAGGTCAAAATTGTCACTTTTTTTTTTTTCTTTTTGCCATCTGAGTGAGTTCAGCTCAAATCAGGAGTCAATTTTTCATCCCCATCTCATTTCCTTTTGCTTGGAAATCTTTACTTCCCTGAGTTCCTTTTGAATTTAGTGAGAGCCCCATATGTAGGAAACATACACAGGCCTTCAGTAGAAAGGGGGCAGGCAGAGGAGGAACAAACCATTCCAGCACAATTGGTCTCCTTTTTACTGGAGCCCACTTAACTCCACTTGAAATGGGGTGAAGTTGTTTATTTTTTCTTCAAAGATAAGTTACATAACATATCTGTTTCTCCATTATTCTTAATGGTTAGATTTTTTTTTTTTTCCTTTTTACTGGTTTGGGTGCTCCTGCTGAAATGCCATTTATCCTTAACCTAAAGATTTAGATAAGGTTTGGTGAGATGTCATAACTCATTGTTGATGATGGAGTTGACACAAGGAGCTCTGCATCACCTAAAAAAGGGAAATTTTTACGTATTTTTAAAAATAAGATTAGTAGGGTGGGAGAGAGTAATGGGGGAAATGGGGGCAACTGTAATTGAACAACAATAAAAAAGAAAGAAGAAAAAAGTAAAAGTAAAATTAAACTTGTTAGCCAAAATGCGAGAAACCAAAAAATCCAAGAAAGAGCCAACCAATATCTATTGAAACTATTTTGAGTTAAGTGTCTTTGACAGAATATAAATACAGATGTGTTGATTATGTGACATTTGATAAGTTAGATGCCCTTAAGTAAAATTCTGTTGGACGTATTGATACAATTATTGCTTATGCTAATTTACCTCAGGACAAACATAAAATATGTGTTATTAAATAATTCCTGGTGAAAAGAACTTGGATGGTCAGAATTGTGTATTTAGAATCAGGCTGCCTGAGGACAAACATGAGCAGGGTTTATTTAAGGTTGGCAAGGTAAGATGTGCATGTCTAAGACATACATGGAGTGATTCTGAGTGGAATTAACAAGCTGGCCCAGGCAGAGTCATGACACTGTGAGGTTGAGGACTTCTCTTTGGGACCTTCTTATAGTCTGTGCTTGCTCTCTCTCTCTCTCTCTCTCTCTCTCTCTCTCTCTCATTAGCACAATGTTTGATACCTGGTATAAATGTTCAACATATATGTTACTTGTGAATGATTTGATTTTGCCACTTTCATTTCTAATTAGTAATAATTAGCAGTATATTATCTCATGAACTATATAATTACATCTAAAATCTAGAGAGTTTTAATATCTTAAAATTGTTCACCATAGCCCAGCAAATGAACAAGTCAGCCCAGACTCAAAAATTTCCCCTCTTCCATACTGGCAGAATGTGGTGTAATAGCCTCAGAGTCCTTAATCATAAATAATAGTCACAGGATGCTTGCACTGTAGATGGTTATCAATTTACTTTTATAAATTATTTTCAGGCACTCTGAAGCTTGGAATTCCCCTTTCCCTGTCACCTTGATGTCAAGAAGAACTATATATGTGGGTCACTTCTGTAAAGGGCCACACAAGTTCATCTGAGGTTACCCTGGAAATTCCCTCCTATGAGTGTGATGGTACAGTGGAATGAGTGGTGATTTTAAAGGGTAAATGAGTTTCAGTACAGCCAACCTTTCTGAACAGAAAAAAAAGATAGCACTTAAACTGTGTTTTTCTCAATGTTTGATAATTTCCAGGGAGGGGCAAGTACATGGCAAGGTCAAGTCAACAGTTCTGATCTATATTAAAAAAAAAAAAATTGAGAGTTTTCTGCGTACTGGTGGGATGAAGCTCAGGTGGGTGGATGAGTTCACACATTGAAAGGGAGCACAGTATTAAGTGAGAAGTGAAGGACTCAGGTCAAAGTCATAAAGAGCTTTAGCATTTAATTGTCAAGAGTGAAAATGGTGGAATATGGTATTCCATGAAGTGGTCAGAATAAACTAGGAGAAAAACTAGGAACATGTGGGGGCTGCAGAAATCCAGAGAAGAGAGATTTCAAGAAGGTAAGTGTGGATAATACTTTTGAATTCTCATGTAAGGGCAAATAAAATAAGCACAGGAAAATATTACTTAGTGTATTATGGATTGAATTATATTCCCTCAAATTTATATGTTGAAGCCCTAATCCCTATGTAACTGTTTTTGGAAATAAGGCCTTCAAGGAGGTAATTAAGGTTAGATGAGGTCATAAGGGTGGGACCCTAGTCCAGTATGCCTGGGGTCCTTACAAAAAGAGAAAGAGACTCCAGGGATGCTTGCATACGACAGAAAGGCTAAGTGAAGACATAGGGAGAAGGTGGGCAAGGAGACAAGCCTCAGGAAAAACCAACCTTGCTGATACCTTGGTCTTGGATTTTCAGTCTCCAGTACTGTAAGAAAATATGTTTCTGTTGTTTAAGCCTTTTAGTCTGTGATATTTTGTTGTGGCATTAGTAGCTAGCCAATAGAACTAACAAGGGGTCATAAATGACCCATGATGAAGTTTTGAGGAGTGATGGAGGTAAAAAACTGGAGTGGAACATGTTGAGAAATAAGTGGGAAATGAGTAGAGATGGAGTATAGCTAACTCTTTCAAGAAATTTGAATGTGAAGAGAAAAGAGGGAAAGGGTGATAAACTTGGGAAAATATGGGATTAAATTTTTGAGGATTAAATTCACAAATTAGCAAACAATGCGTGGGATCATCTATGCAAAAGCTCTTTAAAAAGAAAACATTTCTTGGATTAAAGAGCATAATTAGCATTCCATCATAACATCAAGAATAATAAAAATAATAATAAATTGATAATATCATTTATTGAGCAACTAATATAAAACCAAGTTATAAACTTAATGCTTTATGTATTTTACCTAATTTTAGTTTTACAACGTGCCTGGAACCAATTAGTTTTTCTATGCATATTTACTGACTAAATAATGAATGACTCTACAAAACAGATACTATTATTCCCAATTTATATATGAGGAAATTAAGATATACAAAGTTTAAATAACTTATCTGAGGTTTATGTGGCCCAAAGCCTCATCAATAGTGTAGACACATCTAAAGAGAGAATGCATTAACAAAAGGAAAATACCCTAAGTGAAAATACAAAATGAGAGGTTACAAAGGCAACCACTAAGCACACTTTTATATTATTGTCCAGTGGAATGTATATTAGATTAGTGGCACTATTGGCCTTGGAGAGTACAACTAGCCCTTGAAAAAGCAGGAGGCTCTTGATTTCTAGTAATTAAGATCTTTCCAACACTCAGTGGTCCCCCTATACCTGGGATCTGGGTGCCAGATTGTGGACCCTGTAGACCCCTGTAAGAACTCTCAGGAAGATGGAGAGCTATTGGAGTTCTAAGCAGAGGAATTGTATCACTTCATATATTAGTTGCTAGGGCAGTCATAACAAAATACTATAGACTGGGTGGCTTAAAGAACAGGGATTTATTTTCTTACAGTTCTGGAGACTGGAATTCCAGAGTCAAGGTGCTAGTAGGGTAGGTTTCTTCTGAGGACTCTCTCCTTCTTGCTGTGTCCTCAAATGGTCGTCTGGCAGTCTGTGTACTGTGTGTGTTCTAATCTTTTCAAGAAAACAAGTAATATTGGATTTGGCCCCACCATATGATCTTTGTATCTTAATTAAGTCTTTAGATGCCCTATCTCCAAATACATATGTATAGTCACATTCTGAAGTACTGGGGGTTATAACTTCAAGTTATGATTTTTTTTTTTTTGGAGGACACAATTCAGTCCATAACACTCCCTCCAAATCTTGCTTTTCTTTTGTGAAAAGGACTGTCATCTCATCCCAACAGCCCCTAAAGTCTTAACTCTTAACTTGTTCCAGCCCTAACTTAAAGTCCAAAGTCTCACCTAAGTATCGTCTTGATTGGGTATGGTTAAGACTCAAGGTATGATTCATCCTGAAGCAAAATTCCTCTCCAGCTGTGAACCTATGGAACCAGACAAGGTATCTGCTTCCAAATTACAATGGTGGGACAGGTGTAAGATAGACATTCCCATTCCAAGAGGGAGAAATCAGAGAGAAGGGTGATGGGTCCCAAGCCGTTCCAAAACTTAGCCAGAATTCCATTCGACTTTAGGGCTCAAGAATAATCCTTTTTGGCTCCCTTCTGGGTCCTCTGGGCCCAATACTGGGGTGGCCCTACTATAAGGGTAACCTATCCCATGTGGCCGTGGGCAGCAGCAGCCTGTTTTGCTGAAACTAAGGTGACTCCCACCCTGTCTGATTGGGTAGGAGACAGCCTCACACTCCACTGACCACAGGGCCCTCTGGGGCTGTAGTGGCAGTGGCAGCCCTGCTTATCTCTGATCACCTTCGGGGCATTCTCTCACTCTCTTAAAGGCTAATACATGATTGCAACTGGATAGCTCTATTGGCCTGCCCTATAGCATTCCAAAAATCCAAGAGCCTTCCTTTCTTTCTCTTGTCCCTCTCCCCTTTAGTCCAAGCTGGCAATGTTTCTGCTGACATGATTGATAGAATTCATGAGTCATACCTATAGTCTCTTTAACAAATGGATGTCCAGCCAAACCCTGGGGTTTCTCTACAGAACACACTTTTTATTTTTTGCAATATGGCTGAGAATTTTCCAAATCTTCAAGTTTGGTTCTTTTTTACTTAACAATTACTTCTTCAATTTATCTCTTTCATTTCATATTTTACTATAAACAGAAACCAAGCCAGACCTTTAATACTTGCTTAGAAATCTTCTCAGCTAAACATCCAACTTTATCATTTCCAAGATTTACCTTCCACAAAATTCTAGAATATATGGCCCAGTTCTCTGCCACTTTATAATTATAACAAGGGTTGCCTTTCCTCTAATGTTCAATAACATGCTCCTCATTTCCATCTCAGACCTCACCAGTAGCACCTTTAACATTCTTATTTGTACAATAATCTCTTCATGGCAATCTAAGCTTTTTCCAACATGCACCTCAAAACTCTTCCAGTTTCTCCCTACTTCCAAAGCCATGTTCCACTTTAGCTATTTGTTATAGCAGTACTTTACTTCTAGGTACTAAAATCTGTATTAGTTTTCTATGGCTGTCAAAACAAAATATCACACATTGGGTGGCTTAAACAACAGAAGTTTATTTTCTCAAAATTCTGGAGATTATAAATCCAAGATCAAAGTGTCAGCAGGGTCAGTTTCTTCTGAGGCCTTTCTCCTTGGCATGTAGATGGCTGTCTTCTCTCTGTGTCTTCCCCTCTGTACATACCTGTGTCCTAATCTGTTCTTGTAAGGCCACCAGTCACATTGCATTAGGGTCCACCCTACCGACCTCATTTTAACTTAATTACCTATATAAGAAACCGATCTCCAAGTATAGCTGCTTTCAGATACTGGGGGCTTAAGGCTTCAACATATAAAATTGAGAGGACACAACCCATAACACTTCACTTAGATTTTTAACATGAGCACTGAGCTGCTGTGATGAGAACAGACTGAAGGCCTGCGGGGATGCAATGGCATAAGAAGGGGAAGCAATTAGGAGGCTTTTACAATTACGTGGCTCAGTCCAAGGTGACAGTGTGATTGGAGTGGTAATAAGAGTTTGTGCTTGGGAAATATTTTAAAAGTTGAGCTGTAAAAAATTGTTTTAGGATTGAGTACAGGCTACAAAAAGGAAACTTTCAGGAATAACTCTAGGGTTTTTGGCCTGAGCAGCTGAAAGGATAGAGTAACTCTTACCGGAGATGGGCAAATATGGGACAAGCAGACTAGGGTAACGTGATTAGAAATTCTGTTTAGGACATATTAAGTTTGAGATGCGTATTAGATAGATGTCTCTAAGTAGAGATGTCAGGTAGGCATTTGAAAATGAGTCTGGGACTTCTGGTTAAGATGGCAATGCAGGCAGACGTGGCTCACCTTTACATACAACCACATCAAAATTACAACTAAAATATAGACAACTATCCCTCAGAACCGTCAGAAACCAAGTTGAATGGAAGTCTGACAACTACAGAATTAAAAACATCACATCCATCCAGATGGGTGGGAGGGGTGCCGATGTGAAATGGGCTGGTCCCTCACCCATGCGTAGTGGATAAAAATTTGGGAGGGATATCTCAGGAGTGAGGTGTCCCAACCCCACACCAGGCCCCCCAACCGAGTTCCAGTGCCGGGAAGTAAGTCACCACAACTTCTGGCTGCAAAACCAGTAGGCGTTGAGTCAGTGGGAGACTCTGCTGGAGCCTCAAGCAGTTCCTCTTTCCCCCCACGCCCCCTTTTTAAAGGTTTTATTTACTTATCTCTAGAGAGAGGGATGGGAGAGAAACAGCAATGTGTGATTTCCTCTCGCATGCCCTCCACGGGGGGCCCGGCCCGCAACCCAGGCATGTGTTCTTGTTACCAAATAATGGATCCATGGGGGTGGAGGGGTTGCCCAGATGCCATTACCGAAACAACACCCCCCGCCCCTGTTCCCTGGAGTCCTTCGGTTGTAGGTCCTTTGCCTGCCGCCCTTGAAATTGTGTCTTTCAATGACAGAGTTTGGTGAAAAGGAAAGGAACTATTTATTCAAAAATTATACAGGTTTTGATTAATGGCTAAATGTCACCCTTAAATCTCAGAATCCCTTCAAAACACTCACCATTTAAAACACCCACCAACACACACAGTCCGGCCTTCCCCACTTTGCCCAGTCAGGCCAGTCAGAGGTACTATCCTTCAGAAGACAAAAGAACAGAAGCCCAGGGCTTGGCTAGGCAGGCCTCTCAGGGTTCCCAGCATCATCAGCTGTGTTGCCACAATCTCCAGTTCTTAATCCAAAACCACGCGGTACCTTCTCATGGCCCACCAGCAAGAGTTCTTTTTCCCCTTTTCTTCTTCCGTGGTCCTCACATTGTTCCCCAGAGTCTGTGTCCCTTTGTCTCTCCTGCAGGCCCTCTCTCCCCTTCCCAGTTACATCCTGCTTCCTAAGCTGCATGGTCAAAAAGCTTCTAGCATGGCTGCCGCTCCTGAGTTTTAAACCCCTGCGTGAATCCTTCCCTGCAACCCCATCTCTGACTCCTTTGGCAGGCACTATAACTAGGGGAGCTGCTTCCCAGTTCCCTCCTGGGTTAAAGTTATGGAAACCTTTCTGGTTAGCCTTGTTGATATGCAAAATAACCATCTTTGCAAATGGAGTATGAAGCATCCTCCTGTTATTGACATGCAAAATGATGCTCAAAGGCCCTGCTCCCTGTCTCCCATTCCCCGCTGGCAGCCCATCTGGGTGGGGCGGGTGGGGAGGGGAGGATGGGGGAAGGTGAGAATATTCTATATTTTTCTTGGATATCCCAATTTCTTGATCATGTTACAAATCCCCTCTGGGGGGACCCTGGCTGTGTCCTGTTACACACTGATTGGGAATTGAAACAGCAACCCTTTGTTTCATAGGCCAGTGCTCAATCCACTGAGCCACACCAGCCAGGGTTGAGCAGTTCCTCTTTAAAGAACACACAGTCTCACTTACTTAGATTCACTCCTTCTGAGCTCTAGCACTGGGATAGCAGCTTGAAAGGCACCAGTGGCATACAGGGAGAAATGGAAGTGTCTGCCATCAAGGTGAGCAGGGGCCATTGTCCTTTTTCTAAATCCTCCCCTCACAGAGCCTGCAAGCTGGTGCCATATCTGAGACTCTGTCAACTTGGCTAACACTGTTTGACCTGCCTTGGAGATCCCCAGAGACTCCACTCCACTCAAATTAAGGGCCTACCCAAGGTACTTTTCCTTTGAATGGCTGGACTTAACTCACACTTCACAGCTTCCTAAATCCTATCAAATGAGCAACAGCTGGCCTCAGTGAGCCCCAAGCCCAGCCCTAGGAGCAACCAGCCTAGATTCATAGCTTGGATTTGGCTGGGAATCTCCAAGCCCAGCACAAGTAGCAGACACCTCAGATTGCTTTATAGCTCAGGCAGGGTGGCCCCAGGCAAAATGCAGGTGGGGGCTGACCTTGGCCTGCACCACCAGGGGAAACCCCAGGGCTAGTGCACCCAGAGGACAGCTACAGACCATGTTGGAGCACCACCACCCTGCTCTCACACAGCTGCTCCTCCACAGAGGGCAAAGGTTAGTAGTCAGTGGTCACAGCCAATTCTTGCAGCTGACTGGCCTGGGTAAATCGCTCCCATTGATCTGCCAGTAGCCATCAAGGCTCACTACAAGAGGAGGATGTACTCAGCCCACATGAAGGGTGCACCTCAAGTACCCAGCTTGGGTGATAAGGGAGGCTATGCCACTGGACCCTACAGGATACCTACTGCATTAGGCCACACTACCAAGACACAGAGTCAAAGCATCTCCACCTAATACATGGAAACAAACACAGGGAGGCTGCCAAAATAAGGAGACAAAGAAACATGACCCAAATGAAAGAACAGATCAAAACTCCAGAAAAATAGCTAATTGAAATGAAGATACGCAATCTATCAGATGCAGAGTTTAAAGCACTGGTTATAAGGATGCTCAAGGAACTTAGTGAGGACCTCAGAAGCACAAAAATGATCCAGTCAGAAATGAAGGATACACTTATTAAAATAAAGAACAATTTAAAGGAAAACAACAATAGAATGGATGAAGCCAAGCACCAAATCAATGATACGGAACATAAGGAAGCAAAAAACAACCAATGCAATGAACTTCAAGAAGTTCAACATTTGCATCACAGGAATGCCAGACGAAGAGAAACAGCAAGAAATTGGGAATCTGTTTGAAAAAATAATGGAAGAAAACTTCCTTAATTTGGTGAAGGATAGACATGCAAGTCCAGGAAGCACAGAGAGTCCCAAACAAGATGGATGCAAAGAAGCCCATTCCAAGGCACATCATAGTTAAAATGCCAAAGGCTAAAGATAAGGAAAGAATCTTAAAAGCAGCAAGAGAAAAGAAGTCAGTTACCTACAAAGGAGTTCCCATAAGACTGTCAACTAATTTCTCAAAAGAAATTTTTTAAGCTAGAAGGGATTGGCAAAAAATATTCGAAGTGATGAAAAGCAGGGACCTACAGCTAACATTACTCTACCCAGGAAAGCTATCATTTAGAATCAAAGATCAGATAGAGAGCTTCCCAGACAAGAAAAATCTAAAGAGGTTCATCATCATCAAACCATTATTATATGAAAGGTTAAAGGGACTTATTTAAGAAGCAGATCAAAACTATGGACAATACAAATCTATCAAAAATTGTATGTAAAAAACAAACTAAGCAAACAAGAAGAACAGAGACAGAATCATGGATATGAAAGTTGTCTTGATGTTTGCCAAATGGGCGGAAGGTGTGGGGGAATGGGTGAAGAGGTGAAGGGACTAAGAAGTACAAATAGGTAGATACAGAATAGCCATGGAAATGTACAGCATAGGAAATGGAGTAGCCAAAGAACTTATGCATGACCCATTGACATAAACAATGGTGGGGAGATTGTCCTAGGGAATGGGGGCTGCTGGGTGGAAGGGGGCAAAAGGAAAAAAATTAGGACAACTGTAAAAACATAATCAATAAAATATAATTTAAAAATAAAATGGAAATCATATAGTAAAAAAATTAAACAAAATAAAAAATATATAAAAATAAAATGAGTCTGGAATTTAGGGTAGTGGTGTGTGCTGGAGATATACATTTCAGAGTCATTTTACATAGATGGTATTAAAAACAGGAGACTACATGAAACTGCTTAAGGTAGGGTACAGAGAGGAAAAAAATGTCTGAGGCTTAAGATCTGCAATGATAAGAGATTAATTGCATGAGTGGTAAGAAAAAGAGGTAAGAATGAGTGGCCAGGGAGGTAAGAAGAAACCCAGGATAGTGTGGCTTTTGGAGGCCAGGTTATGACATTGTTTCAAGGACAGAGAGAGTAATCAATTGTGTTTGCCAAATGCTATAGATAGTTCAGTAAGGTGAAGGCTGAGATCCGATCATTAGGTTTAGCAAGGTGGAGGTCACTGGTGACCTTGAATGTGGGTATACTTAATGTGAATCAGTGCTTAAGAAACCAAAATCAATTCTGAGACACTGAAAAGTTGAGTTTGTGGATCAGATTGTAGAGGGAACAATGCTGAGGAAAATACAATCTTCATGCCTAAGTGTCTAGCTACCTCCTCTAGGTAACCTGTTGCCTCTTTGCTGATCAAACCACAACAACGATAAGATTAGAAATGCAGTCAGCACAGCTTGGTATTTGAGTCTCTGTAAACTTCAAGTTTTTGTTTCTGTTGTCATTAAATGCTACCACAGTACCTGGGACATAATAGAAAATTAATAAATAGTGAATGAATATATATAGATTTAAACATGAATGTTTTTGGGGAAGTAGGTGTCAGCCAATAAATGCATATTTTCTTTCCTCTGTGTTAGTCTGAGCCCTCCAAGAAGAGCACCCCAAGATGAATTAGTTCTGCAAGAGATTCATTAGAGGAAATGCCTTTTGGGGGAAAAGTAGCAAGGGAGGCAGAAGGGGCTAGAAGAGCCATTAGACCTTGGAGAAGATAGGAAAGGATGGCTAAGTGGAATCACTTTAGGCTGTAGTGCAGTGAGAGAAGTATTGTCAAAGATGAAACGGCTTCCTTGAGCCAAGGATACCCAACAGAGGAACTCTTGTCATCCAGGAAAGGGCCTACCTTATAATGCTGCCCTACTTAGTCACTGGCTGGGAGTAGCACATGGGAAGCATGACTTTAGAGCCAGTGTGGAGGAGTTTTTCAGAGTGTAGTAGTTGGAATTGTTGTTCAGTTATACTACCTGCAGCCAAGATCTGGGAGGCACTTTTCACGGCCACCTCACCTCTCATGTCTATTTGTAAATAAAAATACCAAAGGAAATCTGAACAACCATTTTTTTTTTTTAGAATCTCTAGTTAACTACCTGAATATCCATAATGCTTCTTAGTAAAATTAGCCAAACAATGGCAAGAAACCGTAGGTTAGGCAACTTAGAATTGTTAAAAGATTAATTTTTCATCATAAAAGCCTAACACATTATCATTATCTCATAAAATGATTCCATATCTTTTAATAGACAAGAGAAATAAAAAAGACAAAGGACACTCTCTCTGTTCTGCTTGCCCTTTATCCTGTTAGCTACCAGCCTTGAATTAGCTCAGACCCCAGCTTGCCTCCTCCTCTCCATTCTAGTTCTCACCCCACAAAGTTCCTGTCAAGATTACTCCTTAGATTGCTGTTTATCATCTATCCCAGAAAGTCAAACAAAGCCACTTGCTCTCAATCTGTTTTTCAAAGAGACCTTTCCATCCCTGAATGCACACTTGTGTTTTTATAAAAATGTGACTCAGTAGCCATGTACTAAGAACATACTTTTTGCAAAGATGGGTACTGGTGAATCAAAAATTAATCATTTTTAATGAAGGAAGGTCTGAAGGAAAACATCTGGTTTGCTCTTCTCAACACTGTGTGCTAAGATTTTTATAATACAATGTGTTCATTTTCCAAAGAAGAAAACTGAGTCATGAAATCAAGAATTATTTTATTTGATTTTTGCACTTTTTTTGTGATACAAAAGTCAGAAATCTTATATTAAATTTTTTCATCCTATACCACACTCAGCCACTTACCTTAAATTTACTACTACAGGCTGAGCACATCAGCACCTGAGAATCACACATAATGTGTGCATGAGAGGATAACGAACTACTTTCAAACTTGTATATTGATTCTTCAATGGCCTATACTATTAGACATACCATTTCACTTGAACCGAGCAATTTCTTTTCAGCATTGCAGAGCAAAAAAAAATAACAGCTACAGGGCATATTTTCCTGTCTATTAGTATATAGTTAATTAAACAAGAACTGCTGTTTTTAGTTTACCAGTAACCACATTAGCCCTAGCTTTGATCATTCTCCTCAGTAATGTCTACGCACTTCAATTTTAAAATAGTCAGGGGAAAGAGGATCACAGTAGAGAGGAAAACTAAGTTTTCCTTTTGTTCCCCAGGATGAAGAAAGGGATTAATAACTATATAGTAATGGGTTTTGTAATTGTTCTTCTAAGGATTGAGAGCTCAACTGCCCCATCCATGTAATACATCTTCTACTGTTTCTAAAGACAAAACAAAAATGCTATCGAAGTTTATTCATCTTACTTAAAGCATTTATTTACTGGGAGCTTGAATTATCCATGCTAAGAAGTTGAGCAATTTATTGGAGTTAAAACAATTTCCTCAGGTCTCTAAAAGACCATTCCTATTTTGGAGACTCAAAGCTGGTTATTGACTCAGAGTCCTAGGAAGATCCATAAGATGTGTCACCTACTATTTTGTTCAATACAGAAGTAGTCAAAACTCAGCTTGAAGAGAGCAACAGATCTGTATGTACAGCCCTCTGCAAAAGGTGGAAAGTGGCTACTCTAACTTGTGGTGATTAGTTGTAATACTATGTTCTCTAAAAGACTTGGTATGAAACCATTACACTTAGATTTTACTGGAAATACCTGTCAACTTTTTATTTTATATAATCAATTACAATTTTTTAAAAGTGTTTTCTTGGTCAATAATGTTGAATTCTGGTTCTTGCCTTTATTAGGTTTGGCCACACTTTCTGGAATCCTATGGACAGAGTTAAACCAAGATTTCCCTGTAGAGATAAAAATCTGTATAAACTTTGGCCTAGTTTGCAAAGATCTCAGAAAAAGAGATTATATAAGTTTTGTTCCAGACGGTTCTTTCCTTCTTTTTTTCCAATGATTTTTAGTCCCTTAAAAGTTGTTTGCTTTTTCAAAAAACATGCGCATACTTCGAGTAGCTTCTCCACCAACTTTCCAGGCTGCAACAATCATGGTTGTCTTATGCTTTACTCAAGAACCTCATATCACAGACTTAAATAACCAGAAAGTATTTAGTAATACTTTCTATTACTAAATAGAAATAAATAGTAATAAATTATTTGGGCCCACACTGAGTGCTGTGGGGAAGTCACGTAATAAATTATTTGGGCCCACACTGAGTGCTGTGGGGAAGACTGCAACTGACACAGATCCGGAGTCTCCCGGGGCAGTGGCACAGGGCCCCAAGCTATGCAGGACACTCCTTCGTGCTTGTTTCAGCTTGGCTTCCTCTCTTATGTTTGCTTAATCCTCACATTGTTAGTAGCGCAGAGAAAGCAAGGATGGGGGAGGGCTGCCTCTGCCACTCTCTCCAGCTCCCCCCGCCCCGTTTTTTTTCTGTTTTTAAAATTCTTCCTAGAAATCCTTCAGAGCTGTCCCCTATTTTTTCACTAGCCAGAATTTGGCTCTAAGACCATTGCTAAAAATATTACTAATAAAGAATGGGATTACCATGTTTCGTTTTGAATATTTCAGGTCAAATAGATATTGGGAAATCAACCAGAAGAGCTATAACAGGCAGGTAAACAAGTCACAAAGAGCAAGATAGAAATTGTTGAACCATAAAGAGATTTTGGGTGTTTTAGGTGTTAAACCTTCCGAACTTATTTCCAGCTGGGGATTAAGAAAGAACTGACTTCTGGAGTTGAAGACTGGATTATACAGAAGATGGAAAAGAGCAGTTTAATTTGTCAGTCAAAAAAATGAAAAAGAACGGAACATATATAAAGTTACTAGGTACATTTGACCAAGATAAAGAGATGTGAAGGGGTATCGGTTAGCTTTTGCTGTTACAATAAGCCCACATCTCAGAGGTTCACAGTAGTTCCCCTTCCTCTATGGTTTTACTTTCTGTGATTTGAGTTACCTTGTGTCCAAATGTGGTCCCAAGATAGTAAATGAAAAATTCTAGGAATAAACAATTCATCAGTTTTGAATTGTATGCTATTTTGAGTAAAATGATGAAATCTCATGCAGTCCTGCTCCATCCCACTGGGACACGAATCATCCCTTTCTCTCCTGGCTCTATACACTCCTCTCCTATTATTTGCTCACTCAGTATTCACCTAGATTATCAGATCGACTGTGCTGGTATCACTGTGTTCATGTGCACAGAACCCTTAATCTACTTCATAATGACCGTAAAGCACACGAGTAGTGATGTTGGCAATCTGGGTATGCCCAAGAAAAGTCATAAAGTGCTTCCTTTAAGTGAAAAGTTAGAAGTTCTCAACTTAATAAGAAAAGAAAAAAATTATATGTTGAGGTTGCTAAGATTTATGGTAAGAATAAAATTCTATATGTGAAATTGTAAAGAATTAAAAAGAAATTTGTTCCGGTGTTGTTGTCACATTTCTAACTGTAAAAATTATGGCCACAATGCATGGTAAGCACTTAGTTAAGAAGGAAAAAACATTAAATTTGTGGATAAACGTGAACAGGAAATGTGTTCTGACTGATGGCAATGCATTACACCAGAAAGCATTGAACTCATATAATAGTGACACCAAGACATTTACTGCAAGTAAGGGATCGTTACAATAAGATATTTTGACAGAAAGAGAGAAAAGGTTCATATAACTATTATTACAATATATTGTTATAATCGTTTCATTTTATGTTTAGTTATTGTTGTTAATTTCTTATTGTGCCTACACTGTAAGCTAAATTTTATGTATGTGTAGGAAAAACATAGTATCTACAGGTTTTGGTGCAATCCACAGTTTCAGGTCTCCACTGGGGGTCTTGAAAAGTATCCTCTGTGAATAAGAGGCAACTACTGTAACAACTATTATTGTCCTGCTCAAAAATATGCCACTGCCTGAAGCTCTGTGTGACCCTATTCTAAGTGACTTATTTGGGGCATCAGGTTAGAGGAGCAGCCTCTATCTGGGATATGCTCCTCTTATAACAGAAAGCAGAAAACCCAAACCTATCGAGAAGTTTCTAGGGGCCCAGTGCTCTGGGGAATGTTGAGGTATTCCTTCAGGGATCAATCCAAAATTCCATAATCTTGCACCTCCTATGACTAGGAATGAGGCACAAAGGCTGGGAGGACTCTGGATTCAGGAGGCAGCATGTGCTGTAGTTAAGTGTGCTTTTCTGTGCAATTTACTGAGTTATCCTTAAGCTGGATAGTTTTGCAAGGTGTCAAGAGCAAGAGAAGAATCTGCAACAGGTCAGGGCCACTACATAAACTGCTTTACAGCTTGAGTGCTTTGATGTGGAAGATCAGAGGGTGAGTGAAATATCTGATGCCAGGTGATGTCTTTGAAAACCTCGATAAGAGAATCACTATGCAGACTTCTGAGATTTACATACATAGCTGTGCCCTCTTCTGAAAATTACCTACTATTCTCATGAAAATCATCTCTTCATTTGCTGCTGGTAGAGAATAAATATTCAACCATGGAAACCAAATTACCGCCAGTCAGACTGCAACTGCCTCCACAAAATAATGGCTTTTCCTTCTCCCTCTCCAATCTTGTGCAAATAGCTCCCACTGGCAAATTCTAACCTGGAGCCATATAGGATAAGAGATTGGGGAAATGTAATCCCTGCCTTCTCTGCAATGCACAGGCCCCAGAAGAGATGGCAGTGATGCCAAGTTAGCAAAGGAAAATGAGATTGGAAAGAGAAACTAAGACTCATTCATGGAGGGCCTTAACTGCTGTATCATGAAAAGAGACAATTGGGAGTTTTTAAAGTTTTAGGTAGGAGAGTGGCGTGATCAGGGATTAACTCCAAAGCTCTTTAAAGTGCTGTAGAAGTAGAAAAGTCACAGGTGGACCCACAGAATCATAACATTTACCCCTTAGTTGTTTTCCTTTGTGCCTGCTACTAAAATATATCATTTTGCTTAATCTTCACACTTATATCCTTTTAATTCTTTATCTAGTATCCTTGCAAGGTAGATTTTAACATCTTTATTCTTCAGGTAAGAAAACTGAGATTCAGAGAGATTTAGGAATTTGCTTAACTTCCCCCAGCTAAGAAGGTATAGGAGCTGGTGCCTGAGCAGGTTTTCCTGATTCCAGCCTCCAAGCACTTTCACTTTTACTAAACTGTCTCTCCCTATGAACTAAATAAAAAAGATAGGAGCTCTACAGCCAGAGAAGGTCCAGGGGATACGCAACTCTGAGGAGCTGAAATCTCTTTGCACTCAATCATTTATATTTATTCCTCCATTCACCAAAGAACTAGGAGCTAGAAGTTAGGCAATTTTGAGGAGATTTGAAGGGCACTATTTTAGCGTGCCTTAAACTGTGGTTCTTCAGACATTATATTTAATTTGGGTCCAGGTGAATTAAACTCAATCACAATTGCTGATTTAATTGTCATCCTCTCCCTTACAGTCTAAATTCCAAGAAGGAAAACTATGTCTTTTTCATATCTTGTGTCTAGCACATAGTAATTGCTCAGTCAACATTTAATGGGAAATGTAATGACTGAGCGATGGGCTGATAGGATAAGAACCACACAGAATTTATTTCTACCGTGGCAGTGAGGGTCAGCTGGTAGCCTTTTTCTTGCTGGTAGAACTGACCTTTTAAACTTGCAGCATGAGCTCTCCCTCACACACCCTCCAGCTGGAGAGCTAATCACCTAATATCTCTCTTTCTGCCTCCGTCTCACCTCCCACTAATCCCTTGCCAGGAGGTTACGTGTCTAAAACAGACACCTCATCTGCCATGCTATTTTCCCAATGAAAAACAACCGAAGATCCTCCATTTGACTCCAAAGTTTAGCATAACATCTTAGGCCCCTTGGAGAGTCTGTCTTCAGACAATCTTTCGGCTTTCTTGCTATCATTTACCACCAGCTCTCCCCTTTCCCCCAATCCAACCCCTTGGACCCTACACTCCATCCATAAGCAAGACTATTTGCTATTTCTTAAGTACCCCCAGACCCCCTTCCATGGCTCCACCGGAACTCCAACTAACCTTCCAAGATACAGCAACCTAAAAGTTGTCTTGGCAGTCACACCTCATGCAGAGCTAGTCATGCTTCTGCTGAGATCCATGACACTGCGTTTATAGCTCTTCTGTAGCTCTTCCCATAGTATTCTGATGACATAGTTCCATGTCTAGCTCTTCCCAGACTAGAGAGAGCTCAGAAGTGAGGCTTTATTTGTCTTTGCCTAGATGGTTCCAAGAGAGGTGGCCAGCAGGTCATAAATATTCAGCAAATGGTGGTTGAATGAATAAGCCTACCTAGTGAGCGATGAAGTTGATTCTACTCGGCCACAAGACTTAGATCCAGGTTTCTTTGCTTGGGTGTTCATTCTGGTTACAGAAGGTTCCATGGCTCTGCGTCTGCTGTGACCAGCAAAGGAAAAACTTCCTATGAGTGCTGGGTGGTGAACAGCTTATGTCTTTGCAGTCACAAAACCATCCTCCTTGGTAGCTGTAACCTGGGGTGGTATGTGTGTGACCAGGGAAGGACCTGGGGACTGTCCACTGAAAGACTAAGGGTTTCAAGTCTGAGATGTTAACCTTTGGATCAGCCTGACCCACTTTCACCCTGGCTCGGTTCTGATTCATTTGCCTTGTAGTGCAGGCTACTATATGAAAAGTGAAAACACTCATTTGATGATTTTGTAAAGCTGGTCCTTTTGTGCATTTCACCAAAGCATTTTCTCAAATGTGGGCAGATGTAAATTTTTTAAAATTTGGTAATGTAGAAGACATGACCAGACATGCTCCCTTTTAGCTGAAAAATATTCCCCTCTCCTTTGTAACAAGTATGCGGATGATGGCGAACTTTCATCTGTTCTGACAAGATAATGCAGACATTTTCCTCAGGGAGAAAGCGATTGATCATTTGGTTCTGCTCAAGAACAATGTGGAGTGTATAAAAGCACTCACAGGACTTCATTCTTAATAGCCGCTTCCTTTGAAAACATATGAGAACACACAGGATGTTCTTCATTACACAAGGAGCCCACTTGTGATTTTTATTTTAAAGGCTCTTGAGAACTGGGAGCTATGACAAGAGGTCATTTCTGCTCCATAATGCAGACCAAGAGAGCTCTTCCCAGCCCCCAAACATACCCCTGACCTGACCACTTTTGTCGACATTCATCTCACTTCTCTCTGAACTCCTAAAAGCTCTTTCTGCAGAACATTTATTATAGATTGTATGGTGTCATGTGTTCTCCTCTCATGTTTCATATTGTTTCACATAGATTTAAAACTTCTGAAGGACAGGGGATGTACCATTTGCTTCTCTGGTAATCCCTAGAGTGCCTAGCACAATGCTGAGTATATAAATCATGATAAATAAATATTTTGATGGATAATTTCCAAAAAAACACGGTGTAAAAATGATGTGTGAGAGAACATTAATCTTGTCATGTCATCTTGTTTTCAGGCAACTTCATGAGAAGCCATCACCAATTTATAATTGAACATTATTCCTTTTTATAATCTGGATAACAAACAATTCTCCATAACCAGTGACACCTAGAGTTCCCTGTCAATCTTCAGCTGGTTCCATAGCTTGTACTAACACAGAGATGGTTTTTACTAATAAGATTAAAATAGCATCAGATTCTTGAGCTTAACTAAGATATGTCTCTACCTGAAGAAGTCTGTGTGTCATTCTGTTGTCAGACTTAAAAAGTGATAACTGAGAGCTGCAGAGGCCTGTGGGAAGACATTTCGAAGGGTAAAGTAATTGGATGCATTTTAGGAAAATCAATTAACATACTAGAATTACTTATTTAGACTACAGAAAGGCTTATAAATCAAAGCTTATAAAATAATGAAGATAAAAATAGAGTGACTACAGAACTGCCTATTAAATCCTATAATTCTACCACCGAAAGACACTTAGCAAACAACAGCCTCGAAGAACTCAGTTAGTGATCATATGATTAAAAATACAAATATATCTTAGAAGGACTGGAATCAATCAATGGTACACAGAGCCACAATATATTGTTAAGGAAATCAGGAACATTTAGGGTTCTTCTGGTGAAGGGCAAATTACAATGCCTTTTTGCAAAAATCTTACTTGATAGATAGCCTTATCAGACGCGCAATACTAAGGGGATGAAGCTATTGAGCTTCCCTATTGTTATATGTCTTAAATGCTTAACTCCAGTCTGCAATTATTTTTCCTTTCCTTGGATCCCTACAGGTTTTTATCTGTACCAATAATATAATCTGTATACTTTCTGCCTTTTATTACAAATATGTGCATGTCATTTATCCTCCTAGGTTTAAGGGTCCTTAACTAATGACAGAAATAATGATAAAAATGATAAGGATGATAATAAGAGCTAATATTTATTGCGTTCTTCTTACCATGTGCCATGCCTTACTGGCTTCATTGATTTATATTTATTTAATCACATTACATATTCATCTTCATATTTTTATTAGGCCTAACAGCACTTGGAATAAAATTATCTATGAAATCAACAAATGGTCACTAACTTCAACAGTTTCTTTTCCCCTTGAGAAGCTTGGGAACATGGGCAGATTGAGATCCAAATACATGACTGGTTTTTCTCTCCTTTTATAATTTTTTAGAAGCCTCTTCTACCAGGCAGGGGGGTCACATCTTCTGATGACATATTTACTTATAGTCCCTAGTGCAGTGGTGTCTGCCTAATATGTCCTCAGAAAATACCCCTCGACTTTTATCTATTCTACACTACCAATAAAGCAATGATGATAGCCTGGGGACATCACTGTGGGTCACTTATAATGAACATGATACTAAATTTGCAATGGGATCAATATACAGTATCCCATGAAGATAACATAATATAGAATATATGTGTATATATAAGATTTTGAATATCTATGTATATATGATATAAATAACTTTTAATCCTAGGAGAGAATTATTCCATCTGTCTCATAAATTCACTAATTCATTGGTTCCAATAAAGGAATTCTATTTTCTATCCTTGCTCTTTAATAAGATATAGAATCTATCATCTATCTATCTATCTATCATCTATCTATCTATCTATCTATCTATCTATCTATCTATCTATCTATCTATCTATCTATCATCTATCCATCTCTCACACATTCCAGATAAGCTCTGCAATGATTTTGAGAGGTTGAGAGGTTCCTGTATGTTTCTAACCAGTTTGTCTACATCTAAGAAAGTGAGTGGACTCCAAAATGCCTGGGTTTGAAACCTTTGAAAACTATGAAAATAGTAAAACAGAAACTGCAAGTGTCATTCTAAAGCTCTAAAAACACTTAAAAATAAACTGCAAACATCCTCAAGGAACTCCCACTCTTGGGAAAATTATTAACTTGTGGGTAATGTGAAGACATTCTCAGTAGATTCCCAGTTATACTTCCATGGTCTTAATTGCTTACTCTTTAATTAGAAAGCCCATCTCATATTTCTTGTGGACTCCCAAAAACATATAATAGCACAACTAAAATAATTCTTTTTGCCCTCCTTTCTGTACTACCCTTCATTCCTTCTAGCACCAGTTTGGAATTTTCCGGGAGTTACAGTCTTCTGAGAGAACTTGTTTGGGGCCAATGAAGGTGGGGAGGAAGGGGCAAGGGGTTGTGAGAGTAGGGAGCCATGGCAACTTCGAGCTCCCTCATTACCCTGAAGAGTTCTGAAATGGCCTATCTTTGTAACAATCTATGAAATTTGTCACAAGGCAGAAGCTGGATCCTGTAGACTTTATTTTTTTTTCCTATTAAGGGAATCTGAGATCCTGGCTCTTAGAATTTGCTAAGTTTCTTCTCGGTGGTGGGCAATAAGTCAAGATGGCTGAATTCCCAAACTTTCTGGATCTATGTGAAAGTTCTCAGCCTCTACCCAAGCCTATTCCCTGCCAAGTGGTACGATAAAACTTGTGAGAACAGGTTTTCCTTGTGAGGTAGCTAATGCATCTGCATTTATTTCTGGCAGAAAAACAAAATTAAAAAGAATTTGGGAGAAGCTTTACAGAGCATCATAAAGAGGTTGATAGAAATTGGTTTTAGGAGTTTAATGATTGTTTAAGAGAATGTTATTTTTGTTTGACCTTTATCCAAGCAATTTCTCCCCATAATAGCACTTATACTTAGCCCCACTTAGCCAATCATGACCCAGGTAAGACACTTTATTTTGAATGAATTATAAGACATTTACCAATTAAACATGATTGGCATGCACCCCAGCAGGTCTTTCTCAACAATGAAACTCCACAATAATAGAACTGGTCTTACAACTAACTATAAGTACATGAGTTCAAAGGCCTTTTACACAAGCTATTACTTTCTTTTTTTCTTTTTTGTTTTCTTTTTGAATCCTAGGAGAGATTTTTTCCATTTGTCCCATAAGTTCATTGATTCCAATATTTCATTAAAAAGTTCTATTTTCTAGCCTTTCTCTTTAATAAGATATAGAATCAAAAGGGAAATGTGTAGACTTGGCTTTCCTTCAGAAATGAAGAAAAACAAATAGCTGTTGCCCTCTGTGGGAGGCTGAGGTCTCAACCGACTGGCCCCTAGTGGTGTCTCCATAATCAGTTTTAGCCTTTGCTTACCCCTCCACTTAGCCATGGGAACGATCTGTCACAAAGAAGCTGGGCTCCCCGCACCATTCTCTGTTGTAAAAAACCTACAGCTGTTCACTGCACGCTTGGTGGAGAATTTAAGCAGGCCTCAAGGTCACTAACCAATGCAGACTTATAAAATGGTTTACTGGTTATCCCATTGAACTTTTAAAACAATACTTTGGGGCAGATATTATTAATTGTTATTTTATAGATGAAAAAATCAGAATTTTAGTGAGATTAAGTAATTTACACAAAGTCAGGTAGAACTTGAATTGAACCCATGTCTTTTGACTCATTGACCTGGAATTAATTCACCACATCCTTGATATTCAAAGCATGCTCTGCAGAGCAGCAGCATCAGCATCGTCTGGAAGTTTGTTAGAAATGCAGAATCTTAAGCACTTCCAGGACTACTGAATCTGCATTTATGCAGACCCCAAGTAATCTGCATGTGCCTTGAAATGTAAGAACTACTGATCTATAAGAAAACTGTTTCCAGATAAGGGAAAGTTCAGTTGAGTCCCCACATGCAAAGATGGATGTGTCCAGAGGAGGGACATTATGGCAAGCTCACTCCAATCTTGTATTATTCTGTATTAAATTTAAATTTCTCCAGCTCTTCCAAATCTGGAGAAACAGAATCTCAACCTCCATGGACCAGATAGACCTCTGCTCAGTACCTCTTTGGGGGTAAGCATTGTTTTCACGAGAATCTTTTTGAAGTTTCCTAATGAAAAAGTGTCACCACTCTTGTTAATGCTGGAGTCCTACTTGATGTGTCTTGTGAGAAAGCCCATTTAGCTTGAATACTACTGTAGATACTCATAGATAAGCAATACTGATTTTTGCTTGAACAAAAGATAATGGGGAGTTGCAGAGGACGAAGAAGCATTGGGAAGGAGAGAACTATAAAATCCCTCAGGAGAGTACGAAGGAAAGCTGCCTGTGACTTCAATCCCCTGCCCACTAAGCATCCCCTGCAAATAAAGTGGAGTAAGCCACTCAGAGATTGTCTTTAATATGGCATAATTCCAATAAAAACAATTCTGGATTTTTTTTTATCTTCCATCCTTCCCAATTTCCCATAATAGTGGTCAGAAAACCAAATGGAATAATTGCAAAGATTGGGCAAGTCCAGTTATCCAAAATGAAACTCACACCCCTCCTTCCATCTGCCCTGCAATGCTAGGAATTTCATTAATCACTATTTCTGCTCAGGCAATCCTCATTCATATTCTGGACGCCGAGGCAGTTAAAAGCCAGGTCTTACTGCATATAGGTGATGCCTTTGGAAAAAGATTACATTCCCCAAGCTTAACCTGTTTGTTGTGAATATTGATGCTCAGTAATCCAGACCATTCATGATAAAATGATTCCTGTTTCTGTCTCCCATCTTGAATCCCCTGGGTCTAGGTGAAACATGGCTCTATACACAGATGTGATTCTTCTCTTTTTGTATGGGCTGCCACATTGAGGATTCAGGGCATGATTCAGGCATCTTATATAACTGTCTATTCTTAGAAGACAAGTGTGTGGTGATTGTAATGTCATCTTCTTCATCTTTGTTTAGCTTGATAGATTGTACGTTATTTCACTTTTTCTGTTCTAGAATGAATATAGTGCCTCTAACCACAGTCTATCTAGACTCTAGTCCAACTTGGCTTCTAAGAATCCAAATCACCCCTGGCTGGTGTGGTTCAGTGGTTTGAGTGCCAGCTTGTGAAACAAAGGTGACTGGTTTGATTTCCAGTCAGGGCACATGCCTGGGTTGCAGGCCAGGTCCCCAGTTGAGGGCGTGCAAGAGACAACCACACATTGATGTTTCTCTCCTTTACTTTCTACTGCCCTTCTCCTCTCTCTAAGAATAAATAAAATCTTAAAAAAAAAAAATCCAAATCAAATATATCCTATTCCATTGTTCAAAACTCATTTCACCCCTTGGATTCTCCATTATGAATCTCTAGATGTTCCAAATCTTCTATGTTGATCTGTAGGTTAACTCTCTCTTCTGGCTTTTAATTTCTAGTTCTGCTACTGGGACCAGTGGCCCCAGCATCTCCACAATAATGATTATTTTGTTCCAGCAATCCTCTCTTCCAAACAGCATATTTGTGTTGGAAAACTGACATTCAACCAAAAAAAATTTGTTGAGCTAAGGAGTTTAGTATGTAATCAAGATGGAACAATTGGTGGTTTTAGAACAAGAACCATATGATTTGATCTGTACTTTAGAAAGCTTCCTCTTGAAATAGTGTACAAAAGAACAAAAGAGATGATCAAGAAAGCAGGTTTCAACCTCCAAATAAATGATACCTCTCTCTCCCTATGCATGCTGTTGAGATTTGATGGAAATTATCAAGTCAATAGTAAACATAAAGTATTTGATAAATGAGTGCATAAAAATTGTTTTTTGAAAAAACATGAGACCATCCTCACATACACATGTACACATATAAGCTGGAAAAAAATGGGTCCTTAAGAGGCCTATTTGATTATCTATTGCTGTGTAATAATAATAAAAAAAATTCACTGCAGTACCTTCAGGGTTATAGAGATAAGGTAATTTATTATTTTTCACAATTCAGGAAGTTCTTTTTTGCATGATGTTGGCTGGGGTGCTGGAAGACCGTCTAGCTCCTCCAGCCATGTGGCTGATAGTTGGTGCTGGAGTCTGCCTAGGAGCTCAGCTGGGCTCTCAGCAGAGCTTCAGTTCTCTTTATTATGAGCCTGTCTGCTTGGGCTTCCTAATTGTATGGTAGTTGGATTCTAAGAAGGGGCCTTCCAAAAAATAAAGGCAAGAGTTGTAGATCTTTTAAGACTTTGCTTTAGAGGGTACACCGTGTAATTTGGCAACATTATACTAGTCAAAAGAAGTCACTTGGCAAACCTAGATCTCAGGTGGGTGGGAAAGCCAGTAGGCTTCACTTATATAACAGAGAGTGCCAAGATCATAGTGCAAAAGAACTGTCGAATGAGAACTATTGTTGTAGACACTTTGAAAACATAATTTACCACAGATTTCTTTTTTAAAAGTTCTCTTGCATGGCACTTGAACTATTTTTAATGACACAGAAAAGATTATGATATCACTTTAAGAAAATAGAGGTTGAGATGCCTGAAATTTTGACAGCTCTCCTGTTATAGACATACATTTCTATTAATGGATCAACATAGTCCTAATCAATGTACTGGGTGAAGAAGGGCCAGTTTGTTTTCACTACTTGAGTAAAAATATCAGTTGGCCCTGCCAACTAATGGAGTATCCCAAGTGTATTATTCTATAGCAACGCATTTTGTGTCCTCTCCAATGCTAGCACTAGATAGGTATGGTGGGCTGCACAAGAAATAGTGCCAGTCATAGTCCTTCAACATTCGTCCCTATGTCTTGCTAAATTAGATGTATGCTTGAAATGAGAATCTCATTAGGATAGAGTACCTCAAAGTCCACTTAATCACATTTTTCTAAGAGTCCTGGAAAATTTGTGTAACCTATGAAGAGCTTAATGGGAGCAAACTAGGAATCACAGTTTGACTTTCTACAGTGCTTTTAAAAGGAATAGTTGGTAGAATCTGGCCTAGAGTGAGGTAAAACCCACTTCTTCTGGGGGAACGGGTTACAGTGGTGCTATCAAATTAAAACTGGAGTTTATCTGGAAAGTTGGAGACACACTTCCAAGACGGAGAAGGCAGAATCTTGAAGATGTTATTCATGACTCATACCCAATTACCTGTCCTTGTGTTGTCACAGTTTAATGTAGCATTAGATTTGTTGGACCTGACCTGGGACAGAAAACATGTTTTTAAGCATCTTATTATAGTGAACTCTGTCAAGAGAAGAGCTGGACACAATGTAAAATAGTCTGGAGGCCTTATTGGAGTAAGAGACAATAATGTGATTTGTCTGTTGACATAAGGTAAAATTTATTTATGTTTTAAATAAAAAGTACTTAATTATGTAAGCATCTTACAGTAAGCTTTCTTAAGATAGGAAAATGTTCAATGTCTCCAGATTTCTGGATAGGACTTATATTTTACATAGATTGTGACAATGATGAAGTCTGGTCTCTTATTTCTCTTTACATGGAGCATCTAACACAAGCTTTCAACTCAGATTGAATAGTCACCATTGTGGGGGTCAGGTGGTTCTTGATCAGAAGTAGCACATAGTAGGCATTCAGCCATTGTGGTTGAGAAGGTAACTGAATGATTCCAATAGACTTGACAGACAAGTTAATTGGGTTTCCCGAGTCTCCCCATCTGCCTTCAACTCCCACGTTACATACACATACCTATCACTTGAGTTGTCTTCAAGAATCCAAGAGACTATAAACTGCTCCAGATTCCAAGGAATTTTAGACCAAAAGGTTAGTAAATATTTCCTAAATCAAAATCACACAGGCTGTGTTCATTCAGTCTACTACTCTGGAACGGTTGCTTTCCATAGCAAGACACAGCAGTTGTAAGTAAGAAATAGGGCTCAAGTGGAAAATATTTGTAAAGGGAACAAAAGCAAATGGTGTTGTTTGCCAATGACATCTTAGAGAACCAGTGGGTATTAAAAGAGAGAAAACAAAGAGGCTTAATATTATAATATGCTTTTCTTTCAAGCATACACATACAACCAAAATAAGGCAAGCCCCTTTCAGGGGAAACATTTCTGGCAGAAATAATTACTCTATACTTATTGCTGCTGGAGTTATAGCCCAACAGGGACAGTAGAAGTTACAAGGCAATGAAGTAGAGCTGCGAGGGAGGACCAACAGGCATTGAGCAATTTACAAAGTGCTCAGATTGTTCTACCTGAAAAGAGGAGTGTATATTTTAAAATATCACATTTAATTAACACTTGAAGAGAGAAACCTAATGGCTCACACCAGTGATTCCAGGCAGCTTTTGTATGAAACAGATGAAGGGGAAAAAAACTGATTAGGCACTGGCCTTAAGCACAGTTTCCTTGGATTTCCTTTTTTCCTCTTTACTGTATAATAACATGGATGAAAATTAGTTCTGACAGCTAATCAGAGTAAGTGGCCCTTTCTTTTCCTGGAGTGGTTAACAAGTACTGAGCATTGTGCCAACACACCGCACAGCTGAATGAATATAGGAAGGAAAGAACTGATTACTTATTTCATGACAGGCAGCTCTGTACCTCCCTCTGGTTGAATTAGAAGGATCCTGTGGTACTAGGGCTTGTTATGAGTTTGCAGGCAGCCTCTCAGAATGTCAGAATCCAGCTCTACTAATATGATGACTTTTCTTCCTCCCTACAAGCCCTCATGTGCCTCCCTTGCCCCCCAGTCCCTCTCTAATACCTCCCACTCATAATTACTTCTGCTTTTTATGTGCATCGGAAACCTGGGCTATAAAGATGGAGTGTGGAACTAAATTTAGGTCGTTGAATAATAAAGCAGGAAGTAGCTAGAGACAGAAAAACAAAATGAAACCCAACTGTCCTAAAGAGAATTGCTTAGGACCCAGGGGGCTGACTCAGAACAAGACAAGTATATATTTTGTGTATAATGGGCTGATGTTAGTTTAGGTCATCCCAGGTGAGCAGGTAGGTGCTTCGCTCCCCAAAGGGTATCCTTTACTTGGTTGAAGGGAGTTTGTTTGCCTCAGCAAGTGTTGTTTCCCCCCCACCCCTAGTTTGTAATGCAAAAGAATGATCATTGCTAAAAGGGCTGTGATGGAATGAAATGGATGCAAAGATCTTTAAGACTGTCCCTAAGAAGGCTGTGCAAAGGGGTACAGTAATTGCCCTGCCAATTAAAAATAATAGCAACAGTCAAAGTGGCCAAAGGGGTGGTAATTGGGCCAAACACAGCCCACAGGATTCCAACACTTGCCCTAGAGCTAAATCACATTTGAAATCCCAAGGAATATCCCTGAGACTACAGCTCCTGACACATTCCCTTTCTAGGGTAGAAGGCAGAGGAAAGAGTTCTGGATTAAATAGGGCAATGTGACAAGTCTCAACCTGAATCATGTCAGCTCCCTCTAAGCTGAGAGTAGCACCATCCAAGCCAAGCACTGGGGTGCTTGGTCATGCCCTAGTAGGCTCTTGGCTGGGCTCCTCGAAAGTCTCCTTTTTAAGTTGTCCTTTGAGGGAGGAGTGGACACTCATATTCTCTAGGCCAACTTTCCTTGGCTCTCTGGAGGGATATGAACCTCTGAAACAAAAGTGAGCCTTCTTTAGCACAAATATCCCAATTTCAGGGCTCTACTTTGCTGTGTCCATGCAGGTACGTCAAAGAGAAAAGGAAAAACAAACCTTCAGAATCACTTTAAATATGCATTGGCTGCATTTTGGCTGGATGTACACTTACTCTGTTCTGTTTTGTTTTGTTTTGTGGTAAAATACCATAACAGGAAACTTATATTTCATTTTATTTTACAAGTCAGTGACACCAAGTACATTCATAATGTTGTACATCCATCACCGTCACCTATTTCCAAAATTTTTTCATCACCCTTAAAGGAAACGTGTTCCCATTACAAGTGATTGCCCCATTTCCACCTTCCTCAGCCCCTGACCACTACTAATTTTCTTTCTGTTGCTATGGATTTGCCTCTTCTGGGTATTTCATATAAATGGAATCATACAATATGTGACCTTTTGTGTCTGGCTTCTTTCACTTAGCATAATGTTTTCAAGGGTCACACATGTTGTAGCATGTATTAGTACTTCAGTCCTTTTATGGATGAATGATATTCCATTGGCTCATTCATCACTTGATAGACATTTGGGTTTTTTCCACCTTTTGCGTATTGTGTGAATAGTGTTGCTATGAACATTTATGTACAAGTTGTTGTTTGAACATTTGTTTTCACTTCCTTTGAGTATATGTCTAGGAGCGGAATTGGTAGGTCCATATGATAGTTCTATGATTAATTTGCTAAGAGATTGTTGAACTATTTTCTGTAAAGGTTGTATCATTTTACATTTTCCTTAGCAATGTATATGGGTTCCAATTTCTCCACATTCTCACCAATACTTTTCGTTTTCTGTGTTGTTATTATTGCCATCTTTGTGGATAAAAAGTTGTATCTCATTGTACTTTTTATTTTCATTTTTCTAATTATGAAGGATGTGGAGCATGTTTTTATGTGCTTGTTGGTCATTTATACATCTTCTCTGGAAAAGTTCTTTGCCTATTTTTAAATTGGACTGTTTTTGGTTCTTTGTTTTTGAGTTGTAGGAGATTTTATATATTCTGAATACTAACCTCATGAGATTTACAAGAATTTCCCCCCATTTAGTGGGTTGTCTATTTACTCTCTTGATGGCCCTGTTTACAAAGAGAAGATACCAAACAAAACATTCCGATGCTTTGGGGAGAGGCATGTCAGTTAGGACAGTAGCAGCTACAAGAGTGTGGTAAGGGGAGTCTCCTTGTTATATTATTTTTTTCATTAGGCAGCCCACATCCCCAAAGTTTTAATTATAGCAACAATATGTTGAGTAAAGACTCCATGTGCCAAACCTCTTCATACTCACCACATCTTTGTTAAATTTTGTTCTGGGAAGTTTGGAGCCTCCACGTGGGTGTCTCTGGGGACTTCCTGGCCATCAAGAGGAGTATCAGTAGAGAGTCTAGGTCACTGGAGCCAGCATCCTCAGCAACCTAGGCAACTCTGCTTTGATATCTTTTGTAATTTGGGGCTTAGGTATAGGACTTTGAAAAAAAGAGGCTTCTAGTGCTTTAAAAATGTTTTAAAATCACTGTTAAATCATGCTACTCTGGGGAAGATATTCCTGTAACTCTCTTGTAACTTCTTTTAAAATAAGTGTATAGTTAAAGGAAAATTGGTTTTAAATGGGGAGCTGTTGTTCAATGGGTATAAATCTTCAATTATGATGAATGAATGAGTTCTAGAGATCTGCTGTACAACATAGTGCCCATAGTTAACAATGTGGTGCGTGAACTTAAAATGTTAAGAGAGTAGATCTCATGTTAAGTGATCATACCACAAAACAAAACAAAAACAAACAAACAAACAAAAAACAAGCCTAAGGGACAAAAGAAAACTTTGGGAGGTATTGGATGTGTCTATCACCTTGAGTGCGGGCATGATGGTATTGCAAATGTTTGCATATGTCTGAACTCATCAAATTGTACACATTAAGTATTTTTTTTGGTGTATTGATTATGCCTCAATAAAGCTATTTTTTTAAAAAAAGAAAACAAGTTCTTAGCTTCATTAAGAAACCCATTGTGTTGTATTTGTACATACCCACATCCACACACTCCTACACTCTTTCTCTATCACCCTGGCCCTGCACATTCCTACTCCAGGTGCATGACGCCAACTCTGGAGAGAGTTGCCTCTGAACTCCCACTCTCTCTCTCTCTCTTTCTCTCTCTTGTGCGCGCGTGCGCACGCACACACACACACACACTCACACACACACACACAATGGCTCTTGACAGCTGCCGTACCCACATTTTCTGGCAGTCTCAACTATCACCATTCATCAGTTAGGTATGCTGCCTGCTCAACTTCGATTGCATTTTCCCAGGCTACTAGCCTGAGACACCTTCCAAACCAGAGCCATCCTTCTGGTTCTTTTATTTTTCAGTCAGCAAAATGAGTTGCCACCAACAAATGAGGGAGATTTTAGCTCTTTGTCATCCTCAGTCTCCATGACCATATTCAGGAAGGGAGCCATTCAGAAAGTGAAGCCAGATCTTAAGAAAACTAGCTTGCAGGTGAGTGTCTGTCTGGCCTGATGATTACTTGGAGAGGGGGTTGGGTGGCCAGGTGAGAGGGCAATGGGCTGAGAGGGTAATTAGGTTGCTGCATCCACATAATATTTCTGATCTTCAGTAGGTCTCACTCAGCAGGGCAGCGCTCTGGGCCTAGAAATCCCCTGTGCACAGGAAGTTGGGCTTGCTCTCCAGCTCTCTACTTTTCCCTTTCTAGGAGACTCTGGCAATTTGGGGCAAGTTCCATGCATGTTAGAGCCGGCATCTCAGGTTCATGTAAAGATGAACAGTTACAGAGAGGGAGTGCATAGGGAGGCATATGGATTTGTGTAGCTTCTCAGAATTGCAACTTGGGTCTCTGAACATTTATCTTGTGTGTCAATAAACTGTTGCTAGATGTTCACTCAATTATAATTCTAGTGTGAAATCACACAGAGAGGTCTAATGCCCTTTATTGCTTCGGTCAGAGATGAAGAGGGGTTGATGGGGAAACTTCTTGCCAACCCTGTAAAGTGGGATCCAAGAGCATGCCTTTTATCCACTTCTAGTTTTCTCCAAATTAAACACTACACTGTGCACTTGTTTTCTTTTGTTCTCAAGAAATATCCAGCTGACAGTGGATATTTATTACCAGATTCCTAGAGTATAAATGGTGTTTCCTGACCCTATTAGGCAACAGCCTGCAGATGGAAACTGCAGAGCAGACAAATTTAGTCAGGATGTGTTTTCTAAAACACTGGAAGGCCTTCTTCATCCCCAAATCCTCCTCAGGGACTTCCTCTAATCTAGCCAAACCATTCCTAAACTTTAAACTGTTGATGTCACTGGTAGGTTAGCTAACCAATATGGGGCTCTTGCTGCCTGAAGGCCCCTGGTAAAGTACACATGGAATCACAGGCTCAACTGCAGAGAGACCCCTTTCTGGAAAACTTACCAAAAATCCAACAGGACCAAAAAAAAGGCAAGCCCAGGTGTATGTCTTGCTGCTTGCTGCTTAGGTGTACACACCCAAGCTGCTCTACACCCACCTCGCCTATCCAGATAAGCAACAACCACTCCCCAGGCAGCAGCTGTTGGAATACACAGTGAATCATCCCTGGAACATTCGATATCTTGAAATTAAGAAAATGCCCTTTCCTCCATCTTTCTTTCTTTCAAAGCCTAGAAGTCTGTCACTCACTCTTTTTCATAACCAGGAAAAGTTTACCCCAGGTCCTGGGACAGAAAAAAAACTAAGAGAAATTTAGTACCACCCAACCAGCATTATTCTCCAGTGTGTCAGATATTCACACACATTGGTGATGAACTTTCCAGCTGGAAGATGCAGGGGGGAAAAAGGGCATCTCCCACATACTACAGGCTGACGGGGAAATCACTGGCCTGTGTGCTATGCCATTCACTCAGTCAATCCTAATAGCTACCTGCTACTCCCGTCACAGTTCTTTAGCCTCTCCGTTTACCAGGGAGTGAATTAGTTGATAGATCCTTGGGAAACATTGAAAACCATCCTGAAGGTCTAAAAGAGAGGGGAGATGAGATTTGGTGGGGAAGCATGACAGCCCTGAAGGAAGACAGAAGATTGAGGTGCAAAATGTAAACCCTCTGTAGCATGGTGTGTCCTTACTGTTTAGGGGTGCTTTTGCTGTTAGATCTTCCTATTGAGCCATAGTAGCAAATGTCAGGGTTTCTGTGTCAGAAATCCCATGGATTTGAAGTAAAATAGTCTCCCGAATACTCTTCTCTCAGAACTGACAAAATTTCAATGAGAGGAAAGAGATTTACACTTGAGGATATATCTTATGTGAAATCAAGAAACAGGAAACCCTCCTTTCTTACACCATTAAGGGTCCCCCTAAAGCGCTCCTGCAGCTCTGAAGGCTGTTGGCAGCATTTTGAAGGGATCACAGTGCACAGTGGTTCAGGTGTATAAAATGTTTAGTGCAAACATGCTCTCTAAATTAATGATGGCTTGCCAAATTAATTCCTATAAGCAAAGAAATAGAAATTCAATTCAATTCAATAAGTCTAATTATGCTTATTAATTTTACAAGGTAATGACTCAAAACAAAGAAATGAAAATGATGAAGGTTTAAAAATTACAGTAGGACTTAATGAAGAACCTGAATTTGAAATTATGTTTGATTTCTATTTTTATAATAACTACCATTCTCTTTGTCAATGCGTATTCATTGATACCTACTTTCAGAACAATGCTCTGTGTTTATGCTGGGAAACAGACAGGTCTGGATATATTTAAGATCTGAAGAGAAGGCTCATCAATTTAGAATCTCTTTGCTGGAGCTTTAAGAGGTTTCTAGGAAATAAATTATACGTCTCTTCCCCTGGCCTAAGTGCATAACTCATCTGTGGCAAAAAGCAAAAGTACAGTTGGATATCCTGTGATGTTTGTATTCTTTTGATGCCCTAATAATAGGTTTACTCTAGGACCAAGATTCACTCTTGACCTAAGTATATTGTTAACCAGGAACCAAGACATCCAATTTTTAAACAATTGTTTTTTCTTTTTAAGAGGAAAAAATGACACAGTTGTTAATTAGATAAGAATTTACAAATAATTCTTTAGAGATATAAGATTTAAAAAGCATAATTTCTAAAGGAGTGTTTAGTTTATTGAAAATAGATATATTCTAAACAAGCTTCATCTTTGAGAAAGAAAAAGAAAACCAATTCCAAGTGTTTAACTTCATAGATAGAAAGCCAGTGTTGCATTTGCACAAATCTACACCCACACAACTCCTCCCACCAGTCCCCCTTTCCTAGTAATTCTGTGATCATACTCCTAAGCAGTGGTTACCATGTAATACAGCCGAGAGAGACTGTTTTACCCAATACGAGATTGCATTAGTGATTATCCATTCCCACTCTCTCCTCCAGTGTTCCTGGGGATATGTGTACACCTTAATCACGGACTGCTTGCATGAGTGTGTGGGAATGTGTTAATACAAAGCTGATTCTTGACCCTTCCCACACCTATGGGAGTAGAATCTCTTGTGGAGAAATTGGGAAGGTTTTGAGAGAGCCCTAACTAATTCTTATGCACAATAAAGTTTGGTAACCACTGCCAGAAAGATTGAAAATAAATTGGTTCATATGGAAACCAAAACTAAGACCTTGAATTATTCTCATATTTATCTCAGCAACTGCAGCTCTAGTTTCTTCCAATCATCCAATGACAAGAAAAAGAAATGCACAAGAGAAGATTAAGTGAGAAGGAGAAATAAAATTTTAAGTCATAAATGCTAGAATGCTGAAATAGAGTGATTTCTAACTCTCTTTAATGGTGCAAAGACATCATTACAGATAGAGTCATTGTGACTCAGGTAACTAATGCTGAATTGCATTTGTATTTTAATATGGATATTTATTTAAGTCAAGTGAACCAGCACAAGAATAGCAAAGCGAAGCAAAACAAAATAAAACAAAATAAAAGGTAACTGTGATATTCTTTTTCAAAATCCTTTATTAAAGTGTGTGGATTGACAATGATTACCTACACACACACACACACACACACACACACACACACACACATAGCTCAAAATTTTTAACTAATAAGGTCACAAAATCAATAGTGTTTAGAAAATACAGCTCTATCTATTTCATCCTTTCAGGACTTTGAAAGTTATCCATTTGAAAAATTTAAAAAATTACAAATGGCACTAATTTATGGCTATATGTGACTTGTATTAGAAGATGTCTGTGTTTTAATAGAGAACAAGGTTTAACCTGAAGGAATCCACCTCTAGTGGTGAGTTTCAGGCTCTCTGATTGGCAAGTAGATAAGAGGTGAGGTAAAGAAGTCTTTTCCAGGAGAAGCAAATATGAGAAGAAACTTCTAGAAGAAACACCTTAGGTTGGGAACAGAAATTCAAGGCAGTTTTGATTTTTCACTGAACTCACCAGTTGCCTTTAACTTTCCAGTGAGATTCAAAATATAGACAGGCAGCTTACTGGTGGGTTCAGTAGGTAATTTGAGGATAGTGTCTTGTGTTTTCTATCTTCTTATTTTTACTGCAGTTTTAAATAGACTATTTCAGTTAAAGGATCAACCCTGTAGTCTCTTCAATTAATTAATTATTTTTTTAAAGAAAAACATTTATTTGTGCTTTGCTTGGGAAGGAAAACTTTCAGTTCTTTATCTGTCTTTACATTTCTTTCCATTTTACTCTACACTATAGCTGGAACATGTCCAATTCCCACTTCCAAAAATGCCAAACATATTTTACAAAAGGATCTTGTTTAGGGTGACCAACTGTTCTAGGTTTCCTGGTATTTTCCTAGTTTTAGCACTGAAAGTCCTGCATCCTAGGAAGCCCTCAGTCCTGGGTAAAGTGGGACAGTTGGTCATCCAAGAGTTGCATTGCACAACATGGGAGTCATTAGCCACATGGGACTAGTTAAATGCCAGTCAACTTAAATAGAATTTAGAAATTCAGTGCCTCAATTGTACTAGCCATATTTAGAGGGCTTAATAAGTCCATGTGGCTAGTGGCTACCTTATTGGAGAGTGTAGCTATAAAAATCTCCATCATTGCAGAAAGGTCTGTTGGATTGCTGAGCTTGCAATCACTTCAAACTAACTAACATATTTTAAAACAATAATACCCTAGTCAAGTGCCACCATTTGGTTGAGTAAATGCATGTGATAGGGCTTGCTATCTCAGTGAACACACAGAGCATGCTAGCTCAGCAAAGCCACAGTGAAAACTTTTGTTTTTCAGAGTTCACATTTCCTGATATATCAGACTTCCTGAACTAAACTCTCAGTCTTCCTAGTTTCCAGGAATTTATGAACAGTTGGCATTTAGTGGAAATGGGAACATGGTATAAGAAACATTTGACATGACAGCAAGAAAAAATGACCCCTTTTAATTTGTGTCTGTATGAGGGTCACTCAAGTTTTGTTCCCATGTGGAGATTTCCCCCTCCACAGCACAGAAGAGAGGATAGCGGGACCTAGCTGAGTCACAGCTGAAGGAGAACATGCATGAGAGAAACCGCCTTGGAATGGGTGGGTGTAAGTCTATCATATCCCCACCCCAAACATAAGTTGGATGGAACAACAGGGCTTCCTGTAAAAAGTGGCCAAGAATCATGGAGAAGACACCACTTTGGCCATACCCCTTTTCTCTCAGGGCAAAGGTGAATTAGGAACAGAAACAGAAACAAACTGCCTATCTGTTTTTAGATGCATTGCTGAAAGATTAATTGTGAGCACAGGGACTTACAGGCATACCTCAAAGATACTGTGGGTTTGGTTCCAGACCACTGCAATAAAGCAGAAATCACAATGAAGTCACACAAATTTTTTGGTTTCCCAGTGCATATCAAAGCTATGTTTACAGTATACAGCAGTCTATTAAGCATGCAACAGCATTACGTCTAAAAAATGTTCATACCTTAATTAAAAATACTTTACTACTAAAAAATGCTGACTATCATGTAAACCTTCAGAGAGTCATATCTTTTGTTGGTGGAGGGTCTTGCCTCGATTTTGAGGAAACGCAGTTTCTGCAAAGCTCAATAAAGCAAAGCACAATAAATGAGGTATGTATGTATTTGTTTTATACAAAATTATTTAGCACTTGTTAAGTTGCTACTCTTGAATCATTCACAGTCTAGTGGGGGAGTCTAACATGTTTGCTGGCTGTAAAAGTATAATGTAACAGATGATTATTTGTTAAGATAGTGATGATGATGATGATGATGTGACAATCCTACCATTTATTGAGATCTTTCCCAATAGCAAGCTCTATTTCTAAGTGCTTTACATCAAGAAGTACAAGACAATACTTTCGGAATATATTCATAGATGCTGGAAGATTCACCAGGTAAACACAAAGCACACTATTTTTCAAAATTTCCAAGAAATTTAGCACATAAACAAAGCAAAACTCTCATAAGTTATTTGGAGAGATAACATAATAGAATGATTTAAATAGTGGATATTATTTTTAATAACTTTTATTTTGGGAAAATTTTAGCTACCTATATGGAGTAGTTGCAAAACAAATACATACAGTCTTCATATGATAATGAGTTTCTAAGTCACAGAGCAATGGCTTCAAGCCCCAGTTCTCTGTCATTATTGTGTCCTTGGACAAGTTATTTTACCACTCATTTCCTTAGATGTGGCTTCTTGAATTGAAAAATGGCACAATAATACTTGTTTTAGAGGGTTGTAGGAAAGGATTAAAAAATTAGAGCAGAGAGAGGAAGCAAACTCTGTCCCGTACCTTCTTGAACTAATCCCATCATAAAGACTTCACCCTCATGACCTAATTACCTCCCAAAACCATCAAATTCAGGATTATGGTTTGCATATTTGAATTTTGGGAGGAAAAACATTTGTTCCATAGCACTGATCCAGGATAGGAAGCTGAAATATTCTGCTTTGCTCTGTTCAATGTGGACTCACTGAGAAGGCTCCCAGAATACCCTGTTAGGTGCTCTGAATGTAGATATAGGGATTTCTTTTTCTGTGGCTCTGATGAATAGTTCACAGCTCAGCTCCAAGTCTCTCTGCAAAGCTGGGGACAGGACTGAAAGGGCAGGAAAACTGGGGGACCATGCAACTTCTTTCCTTTTATGATTTCTGAGGTACTGAGGACTGTTTACTGCTCAAGCACAGAGAACTCCTAGAATGCCCAAGGTCTTCGTGTGGTCCATTAGGGCCATACACACTTAACCTCTATTGTTCACTAACAGTCACTACCAAGATCTGATTTCTTTAGAAGGAAATACGTCTAACTAGACAGTATTTGGGCTATGCATTCAAAATCAGTTTTCTAGCTTCATAATTTTGCAAACTGTTGAGGACACCTGAATTTGTCCAAACTTCTTTCTGTTACCTAAAAGACACTTCTATCCCTTAACATCCCCCTTGGTTAAAACAAACTCAGTATTGAGTATTTTCTTTTATCCTAACTCCCCTTGCCTACATAAACCTGTCCCCTAGTTAGCACTTGCTCTCTCTCATCTCTCAGAGAGAGATGATGAAATTCATAAACCTTGGACTTTAGGACAGTTTTAGTTGCTCTTTTCAATTCCTAAGAAACTTAACAGGGATATGGGGAAATTCTGGGTCATTATAGTCTTAATGGAAAGCCCCAGGTCAAGAGTTACAACATTTTTCCATTAGTTTAAAAGCTAATGCTGACCTTAAGAAAACTCTGAAATATGTGTGAAAATTGTTCTTATTGAATGTTTTCTAGAAGGAATTCAGGTTTGCAGTGGGGAGCGTATGGATAGGTTTAGCACTTCCACCATGCCATTCACTGAAGACACATTGCAAAAGTTGCTCCTGCAAACACACTTCCTAGTGGTGAGATACTTCTTGTGGGCCAGATGGGCATTCTGATGAGGATTTGACTGTGAGGGCAGACATTCTCCAAGTACCTCCTCTATCATAAACCCTAATGCTTATTGAGGACTTACTATCTTAAAGGTTCTATTGTTGGCACTCTACCAGTACTATCTCATTCAACCTACACAGCAATGCTATGAGTTGAGCATTATTAATCTCCTCATTTTACAGTTGAAGAAACTGAGACACAGAGTTGCATTAACTTGCTCATGGTCACACATGTGGGAAGAAGTGAAACCAGAACTGAAGTAGGGCACACTAACCTTGGAGCCCACACTCTTGGCCACTGTGTAAAATGTTTTGCCTCACTTCACTTTGGAGTCCATGCTTCTTTAGCAGCCAACAGTTAACTGAAGCCTGGGAGCCTTGTCAGAATGACAGAAAGCAAATTGAGAGCCACTCAAATCATTTAGAAGCTTGCAAACATTTCCTCAGTCATCCTCTTATTCTTTGTGTCACCCCAATGATGTCACTGGAGGTAGAACAATGGCAGAAACAGGGCTGAGGGCTGGATATTCCTGCTTGGCCACTTAGCCCAGTAGCTTCTACACCTAGTGTTTTCTTTCCTAGCTCCTAAGCCATATTGAAGAAACCAGGGATGCTTACACTAACTCAATTAAAGAGCCAAAAGCTACATAAAAACTACTTTGTGTTATTACAACTGTGGGGGACAGTGTCATTAGGCCTGTGGTGGAGTAATTATTCTTTCTAAGAACAGAAAAAAAAAAATCAGTTTTCTAGTACTTCAAGTAAGTTCATTGGCAAAGAAGCCTCATGGTTTGAGAACAACCCTGAAGGCAAGTGGCTATGCTTCATGTGCTCTCTATGTAGGCCTTTTCTGAATCATTTTAACATGACTGTCTCTGAATCTTGGAAGGTGGACACAGAAAGGGAAAAGTCAGAATATTATGGAAAAAAATTTTGACATCTTTGAAGACAAGTGTACAAAGGGTTGGTACAGAGTACAGGGTCAGGAGGAGACATTTCATCTTTCCAGCTGAATATCACCTGTACTTCTTTCTCCAGGAGCTTACAACCTATAAGGTATTCTTATCCTGAGCAGGCCAAGTTTCAAAGAAATCTAATTTGTTGAAGCTAAGAAAAAGAGAGAGGTTGATTTTATTCTTCATTGGCATGTCATTTATTTTAGACCACAACAAAAACTGAAATCACTTTGATTAGCCCAAAACACCATGAACATTCTAGAGCAGATTGTTGGAAAATGCTTAGTGACCATGGATGCTCCTCAACCAAGGAGATAATGCGAAGTAATTCCAGAAAAATAACTAATATACACTAATTTAGATTTGCTTGGTAGGCAGAAAATGCCAAGGAAGCCATCTTTGACCTTCAACTTCAGCCATTTTGTTAACAAAGGTTCTGTGAAGTTTTATTTCATTTTCATATAGTTTGAGAATGGTACTTTTATTCAGAGGGCAGTAAACAATTAAACAAAACAAATCCTTTTGACCAGATAAGTGAGCTCCACAATGAACAGTTTTGCCACTTCTGCTATGCTTCTTTTTTTAAGTTAAATGGATTTTTTTTTTAATTTAAAGCATAGTAACGTTTTCTTTGCTTTTATGAAACACTTTCCTATGTTTTCAGACAGAAAAACAAAAACTTTGAAAGGTCATGTGATGTCATTTTAGCAATGTAGAAATAAGAAAACCAATTAACAAGCAAAAAGGATGTATCTGAAAATGATCTTTGGCAACATGTCTTAAAGCAGAATATATAAGTATGCATGCATATATATGTACTTCTGAGAGGATTTCACCTTGAAACTTGATATCTGTAATTCCTTAATAAAGACCACTTGTTTTTCAAGGGCTAGATTATCCTCTGAACTGGGTTACACAGGAAATCAAATCCTGTTCCACTGTAAGAGTCCTTATCAGTAACTTTGCTGAGTACAAGTACGGGCAGTTGTGGAAAGAGGGAAAAAAAAGCATTTTGCTCTTGCCAGGCCATAGGAGTTGGTACATGCAAATACAGAGTGGGATCCTAAAGTGCTTCCATAAGGCTTTAGGGGAGAATACATGCTCCCCTTTCCACAGGATCATGGCCTGTCCCACACTAGAGACATTGAATTCTTCTGATTTCTATATAGCAATTTTATTTAGAGCAATTGGAGACGATTTTCTCCTCAGAGCACTTTTCGTAATGTAGGAAATATTTTTGGTTGTTGTAGTGGGAGCCCAGTGGCACTAGATAACCAAAGCAGATCAAAATAGCATGACAAAGGCTCAGAAAATTAAATTATCATTGGAACCATAACCTACAAAGGTCAGGCCAGGATCCATGTGCTAAACCTAAACATGGTGGCTGACTGCTAAAATAAAAAAATAAAACAGGACTCAGAAACTTTTAATATAATAATCAAAATATCTAGGTTACAACTGAAAATCACTGGCTATACTAAAAACCAGGAAAAGTACAGCTTAAATGAAAAAAGCCTATCAACTGATAGGTACCAACATAAAGATAAATCAGATATTGGAATTATCTGATAAAGATTTTAAGACAGTTATTATAAAAGTACTTCAATGAACAATAGCAAATTCTCTTGAAACAAATGAAAAATAGAAAATATCAACAAAGAAATAAAAGTTATAGAAAAGAACTAAGCAGGAACTATAGAACTGAAAGGTACAACAGAAAATTTTTTTAAAGTTTTAAAAATAATAATAATAAAAAGACTAACAGGATGACCTTAGTAAGAGAGTGGAAATGACAAAAGATAGAATCCATAAACTTCAGGACAGATTAATAGAATTTGCTCAGTTTGAAAAATGAAGAGAAAATAGACTGAAAAAAAAAATGAACAGAGCCTCAAGGAACTGTGAAACAATAATAAAAGATCCAAAATTCATATCATTGGAATCCCAGAAGAAGAGAAGAAAAAGAGTTGGATTAAAAGAATATTAAAAAATAATAAGAGCTGAAAATTTCTCAAATTTGGTCAAAGATGTAAATTTATAGATTTAAGAAATTGAAAATTTCTCTAAATATGATAAATCAAGGTAATGCATATCACAACAGATCATAATTAAACTTCTGAAAATTAAAGACAAAAAGTCTTTAAAGTAACCGGAGAGAGATGATGCATTAACCATAGGGAAACATAAATTCAAAGAAAAGTAAATTTCTCATCTAAAACCATGGAGGCCAGAAGAGAGTTGCGCAAAATTTTGCAAGTGCTAGAAGAAAAGAACTATCAACAATGAATTCTATATCTTACAAAACTATTCCTCAGAACCTAAAAGGAAATAAAGACATTCTCAGATGAAGGAAAACTTAAAGAATTTTGTTGCTAGCATACACTCTCTTAAAGGATGGCTAAAGGAAGTAATTGAAACTGAAAGACAATAATAAAAGAAAAAACTCAAAGCATTGAAAAAGATAGAAGAACAATGCAAAGTGCAGGAAAAAAATAGAATAACTATTCTCATAAATTTTATAAATCTCATTTAATGATTAGAACAACACTGATCATATGATGCCCAACACTATAATATTTAAAACTGGGAAAGGTAAAGGGACTAAAATGAAAGCAAGGTGTCCACACTTCATCGAAGTTGTAAATAATGCCAATAGGCTGTAAAAATTCACATATGTACATTGTCATACCCAGGGCAACCACTAAGAAAAAAATATGAAGAGAGATATACTAAAAAACACATGGAATCACCAAAGGTATTCAGCACATGCTTGTAAACACTCAGAAAAGCAAGAAAGGGGAAATAAAAGTACAAAAAACCTAAATAATTAAATGGAAGACTTAAGAAGCCCTAACATATCAACAACTACCTTAAATATAAATGGCATGGTGGATTAAAAAAAAATTCCGAAAACCATAATTCAAGTATATTGTTTACAAGACACTCACTTTAATGTCAATGATATAGGTGGCATGACAGTAAAAGAATTGAGAAATACACGTAAACATTGCTTTAAAAAAACAATAGATAACAACATAAATATCAGGCAAAGTAGACTTTATCTGAGCAAAGAAACTTACCAGAAACAAAGGGTGATATCAGATAATGATAAAAAGACTCATCAATAGGAAAACATAGCAATCCTAAAGGTATATGCACCAAACAACAGTCTCAAATATATAAAGCAAAAACTGATAGAGGTGAAAGGAGAAATAGACAAATTCACTGTTATTGCTAGAGACTACAACAGCCTCCCTTTCAGAAAATTAAATAAGTATTAGACAGAATATCAGCAAATCAGAGTGCAGTGCATGTGATATATGAGTGTCCATGGCTCAGACATATATCTCTATAGATGGCTAAAACAAGTTCTTCTTTTTAATTTCTCGGGAAAACAAAAATTCACATGAAAAACACTCAAAAGCTTAAAATGAAATGTGCTTATGGTCAGCATTGTATATGTTTCTTAACTTTGCTGATTAATTCAAGATATAAAAATCTATGAGTGAATATGAGTTTTCTTATGAGAAAATATATGCATTTCTGATTAACAGGGTATTTGCAAAATGTGAAATCTGACACAGAGTGTAAAAAAAGGTGTTCCTAAGTAGATAGTTTCTCTTTAATAACTTCATCAGACCTCGCATAATCAAATAACATGTAAGCTAATTCATGCAGGAGAAATTCACGTGAAAATTCTAGAATTTAAATACAAAACAAAGTAACTCAAAAAAGAGCGAAAGCTTATTGCGCTTGCTGTTAGTTAAGAGACTTGTATTCTGGTCATCACTCCTCTATTAATAGCTGTGGCTTTCAGCAAGTCCCTTAACCTCTCTGAGCTTTCATTTTCTCATCTGAAAGATAAAAACATTGAATCAAGTGATCTCAAATGGATCTTTCCAAAACTTTTAAAACAATGTGAATGAATTTCATGCTTGTAAACAGGAAGCATTCTTTGGCCTTACAACTGAAAATGTACCTTCAAAACTATCAACAGAGAATTCTCTGCTCTTCTGAGTGAATCTGAGAAGATCACCATAGAACATTGTATTTCATTGTGAAAGCAAAACTAGAGATCAAAGAGTAAGGCAGATCTGAATCAGGTTTCCCAACACAAAAGGTAAAGTGGCAGGCCACGAAAGTGCTCATAGTCTAAAAATACAGGTTCCAGCACTTCTGGACAAGATGGAGGCATAGGTAGATTAGATACACGTTGTCTCCTTGCACAACTGAAAGGACAAGAACAAATTTAAAAACAAAAAAACAACCATAATTGCCAGAAAACTGAACTGTATGCAAGTCCAACAACCAAGGATTTAAGAAGAAATATTCATCCGGGCCAATAGGAAGGGCGGAGACAGGCTGCCGGGGTGTAGATGACATGTGGCAAGGTGGAAGCTGGAAGACTGGGGAGGTGAGGTGGCAGCTGGCAGACCTGATGGTCCCACATTTGCGTGCATATAAACTGGGAGGAAGAGGTGGGGAGTGAGACAGACCACGCAACCCAGGGTTCCAGTGCTGGAAAAGAAAACCTCAAAGCCTCTGGCTGTAAAAATCTGTGGGGGATGTGACAGTGAGAGAAACTCTCAGCCTCACAGGAGAGTTTATTGGAGACCCACAGAGTCCTAGACTGTACACAAACCCACTTACCTGGGAATCAGCACAAGAAGGACCCGATTTGCCTGTGGGTAGCAGGGGATGTGACTGAAAGCCAGCCAAGAGCTGAGCAAGTGGCATTGTTCCCTCTCAGACCTCTCCCCCTCACACAGCATCACAACACAGGGACCTGAGTTGCCCCACCATGGTGAATACTTAAGGTTCTGCCCCTTCCAACATTAACAGGCCTGCTGAGACAAAAAAATATGTCCCAAATGAAAGAATAGAGCAAAGCTCCAAAAAATAGAACTAAGCAATGAAGAGATAGCCAACCTATCAGATGCACAGTTCAAAACACTGGTAATCAGGATGCTCACAGAAATGGTCGAGTATGGTCACAAAATGGAGGAAAGAGTGAAGGCTATGCGAAGAGAAATAAGAAAAATACACAGGAAACCAACACTAAAGGGAAGGAAACAAATTCCACCAGAACAGAATGAAGAAACAATAATTCAAAAAAATGAGGAGAGGATTAGGAACCTCTGGGACAACTTTAAACATTCCAACATCCAGAAAGAGGTGACAGAAAGACAAGAGGAAGAGCAAGAAATTGCAAACTTATTTGAAAAAATAATGAAGGATAACTTCCCCAATCTGGCCAAGGAAATAGACTTCTAGGAAGTCCAGGAAGCTCAGAGAGTCTCCAAGAAGCTGGACCCAAGGCAGCACACATCAAGGCACATAATAATTACATTAGCCAAGATCAAAGATAAGCAGAGAATCTTAAACGCAGCAAGAGAAAAGGAGACAGTTACCTATCAAGGAGTTCCCATAAGACTCTCAGCTGATTTCTCCAAAGAAACCTTTCAGGCAAGAAGGGACCGGAAAGAAGTATTCAGCATCATGAAAGACAATGACATACGTCCAAGATTACTCTATGTAGCAAAGCTATTATTTAGACTGGAAGGGCAGATAAAGTGCTTCCCAGATAAGGTCCAGTTAAAGGAGTTCATCAACACCCAGCCCTTATTATATGAAATGTTAAAGAGATTTATCTAAGAAAAAGAAGATCAAAACTATGAAGAGCAAAATGACAATAAACTCACAACTATCAACAACTGAAACTAAGAAAACAAACAAACTAAGCAAGCAACTAGAGCAGGAACAGAATCACAGAAATGGAGATCAGAAGGGAGAGGAAGGCGGAGAGAATGGGGGAAAAGGTACAGGAAACAAGCAGCATAAATAGTAGGTACAAAATAGACAGGGGGAGGATAAGAACAGCATGGGAAATGGAGAAGCCAAAGAACCTATATTTACATCCAATGGACATGAACTAAGTTGTGGGGGGGGGGGGATTCTGGAAGGAAGAGGGGTACAGGGTGGAGGAAATAAAGGGGAGAAAAAAATGGCACAACTGCAATAGCATAATGAATAAAATATATATACAAAAAATATATAGGTTCCAGCGCTTTTCAGAGTTGGCTGGGTTTGGTGACTGAAAAACCACATAATCTTATCAAACAGACTTTTCAGATGGAGGCCTATAGTGAATATTCTAGTTTTTAAAAAGGACAGTTTCAGTAACCTCTGAGAAAAACAAGTGCTCTTATATGTGGTATAAGTAACCCAATGGGAGAGCTTTATTCTAGCTCAGTTCTCAGCTGCATTACAGCAAATGGACAAGGACAACTAGGGATGCAAAATCCACTGAAAGGAAGGTCCTAGTCTCCTTTCACCTTGGCTTTTACTGGGCAACACACACATATCTAATTGTTTCAAGAACCACCTACCTTTTATCAGGGAGAGGCCTTTAGGAGACAGTGACAGTAAAAGGATTGACAAATATGTACCACATCGATTGATGTATATGTATATGTAAACATCGATTGAAATAACAAAGGAATAGCAATATAAGTATCAGGCAGTAGGGGTTCCAGGAAAATACAAACAGCACAGCGTGACGAGGGTGGTAACGATCAGGAATCCCAAGAGTTAGAGACCCGCTAAGTAGATATTAAGAATACCACAACACCAGAACTGATCCTTGCAAACACGGCTTTATCAGCATCTGTAAGTTACCTGCTGTATGAATAGTGCTGAGGGCCCGGAGGTATCAGACACCCCTGGAGGAGCTCACAGTCTGATTGGCCTCATAATTTAGAGTTCCAGCAGGAAAATATAGCCCGCTCAGTTGAGAATTTAATGATGGGACTATTTACCAAAGAAGGGTAAAGCTAAAGGGAGCCTATAAGGTCTGTGGAGGTACATATCAGCTTTAAAGGAAATGTGTAGGTTATGAGGTTAAGTGGAACACAGGTCAGTCCCACTGACATGGCTTGTCTTGAAGCTTAAAATAATTGGGGTTTACTGGTTAGTTTTTTGTTTAGCACCAGCAGCTGTAGAAGCCCCTTCCTTGTGCCAGAATAAAATTACACTCTCTCCAAGCTTTCCAACATAAACTCAGTAATTTTGAGCTCTGCCATACTTATTTTCTTTCCACCACTGTGCTACCTGTAGCCATTACTGTGACAGGTGTCTCCTTACACATTTCATTCACTGTGGTTGGTTCCCTGGTATGTGTAGGAGTGGAGATGTCTCTGGGTGGGCTTGGGGCTTCTCTCCAAATTCTTCCATGCCAACCCTTGTCAATTGCTTCTTTAGCTGAGTACATATCCTGGTTTTAGGAAACTATCAGCACTCTAGAATCCCTGGGCCCTGTTTCACACAATAGAACTGACATCCCAGTGAGGCTGATGGTTGACAAACTGAAGGTCATGCAATAGATTCATGCCCTGATTTGATTCCCTGCTTTTTGTACCTCATCATTTTGTAACTGGCCTTGGAATGAGTTATAATCCTTATCAGACAAAAGTGTTATCTTTGCTGGTGGCCAAGACTACTTTGCTCAGAGAGATTACTTCAATCTTTATCTCCTTTTACATGGTATCTGAAGTTTCTGATGATTTACTCAATGCATTCATCTTTAACTCCATCTTCTGTATATTGAGAATGACAGAATAATGTGCAGGATAATTTAGGCTCCATTAGTACATTATGCATGCCTCTATTATAGTACTTATCACATCACGCTGTAATTTTTTGTTTACATAGCTGTCTCTAACATATGACTGTGAGCTCCTCCAGGGCTTAGGCTGTGTCTTACTCATCTTCATATTCTATCTGCTCCCCAGGACCTAGCAGTAAAACACTTTGAGAATAGTAGGTTTTATGGGGAAGGATTGAGGGTGGGAGGTGGGGGTGGGTGGGACAGGGGAAAGTGGTGGTAGGAAAATGAAATGTATTTGAACAATAAAAAATAAAAAATAAAAAGAGAGAGAATAGTAGGTTTTAAATGAATGAGCTTGCTTTATAGTAAGGCTCAGTAGACAAGTATGCCTGATATGCACATATTCATTTATTCGGTAGATATTTATTAAGTTCTTACTATGGGCCCAGAACTATGGTAAGCCCGAGGAATCCAAACATACTGTCTAACAACCTGGGAGATAGCAGTACATAAAAATATTAATTCCTAATTGTTAGACTAAATGTTTTTGTTTCTCCAAAATTCATATGTTGAAATCCTAGCTGCCAAAGTAGTGGTATTAGGAGGTGGGGGCCTTTGGGAGATGATTATGTTATGAGGTGGAGCCAACATGAATGGGATTAGTGTCTTTATAAAAGAAGTGCTATACAAATCCCTAGCTCCTTCAGATATTTAAGGACAGAGTGAGAAGACAACTGTTGAAGAAGTGAACTCTTACCAAACAATGAATCTACTGGTGCCTATGTCTTGGACTCCCCAGCCTCCAGGACAGTGAGAAATAAGTTACTGTTGTCCATACTCAGTGTATGGTATTGTTACCAAACAAAAGGACCCATGGCGGGGGTGGGGGGTGCCCAGATAGCTATTATGCAAACAATGACCCCCTCCTTCCCCGGGACCCCTCAGTTGTGGGTCCTTTGCCTGCCGCCCTTGGAATTACTGCTCTGAATGGCAGAGTTTGGTGAAAAGTAAAAGGAACTATTTATTCACAAGTTTTACAGGTTTGATTAATGGTTAAATGTCACCCTTAAACCTCAAAATCCCTTCAAAACAACCACCAGCACACACACCGTCCTGCTTTCCCCCCTTTGCCCAGTTAGGCCAGTCAGGCCAGTCAGGGTACCCTCCTTCAGAAGAAAGAAAAGAACAGAAGGCCGGGGCTCGGCTAGACAGGCCTCTCGCGGGTCTCCGCACCATCCACTGCATCGCCCTGATCTCCAGCTCTTAATCCATAACCATGTGGCACCTTCTCCTGGCCCCGTAGCAAGAGTCCTTTCTCCCCTCTTTCTTCCCGCGTGGTCGTCACACTGTTCCCCAGAGTCTGTGTCCCTTTTTCTCTCCTGCAGGCCCCTGTCTCTCCTCCTTCTCTCCCAGTTACATTCTGTATTAAGTCTTTTAAACCTTCCTGATTAGCTTTTGTGATATGCCAAATAATCCTCTTTGCAAAGGAGGAACAAAGGAAACTATCCTGTTATTGACATGCAAACTGACTTCTCAATGGCCCTGCTCAAGGCTCCCATCCCCCATGGCGGCCCGCCCTGGGGTGGGGAATATATTTTTCTTGGACACCCCAATCTCTGGACCCCATTACAAATACACTTTGGGGTGGGCCCTGGCTGTGCCCTGTTACAGTATTTTTGTTAGAACGCCTCAAATGGACTAAGACACTAATTAATCATCATGTAATTTATGGAGATGCACAGAGTACTAAGGAAGACTAGAGGGGTTTATTTAATATGGCCTGAGGAGAGGTTGAGGAAAGAGTTCTTAGGGAAGGAAATTTCTGAACTGCATTTGGAGGATGGTTATGAGATAACCAGTCAAAGATATGTTGAGAGGAGGCCATCAAGGAGAGGAGTCAGTAGGAATAAAGACACTGGGACACAACATGGCCAGGTGCAGGTGGAACACTGCCAATTTGTGGTGTTGGAGGGACCATCAAGTTTGAGACAAGAGATGAGGCCAGAGAGAGTAACAAAGCCTTATGGAGTGGGAAGTTTATGAAAAGTAATGGAATTTGGATGTTATGCTATAGGTGATATTGATTCAGTGTCAATATCACCTACAGCATAAGCTGGGGGTGGGGATGTGGTAAGATTCTCTCCAGTCTCTTCGATGCCAGCCCTGGTCAATTGCTCCTTTAGCTGAGTAGATATCTTGGCTTTAGGAAACTATCAACACTCTAGAACCCCTGGACTTAAGTTGGGGATGGGGATGTGGTAAGATTGGCATTCCAGATAAAATCACTCCCTGGCCTTGTGAAGAACAGAGTGGGAGGATAAGACTAAAATCAGGGAAACCAGTTAAAAGACAGTTGCTATGGCACTGGAAAGAAATAAAGAAAACTTGGACTAGAACAGTTGTAGAAGTGATGGAAGGAAGAGGGCTGATTTAAGCTTGACTTGGGAGAGGAACTTGGCAAGATTTGGTGGTTAATTGGATTTGGGATATAAGGGAGAGATAGACAAGAGGTTAATAAAAACATCCTCAGAAAATAGAGAAGAGAGAAGAAAGGCCAGATTTAGGGGAATGTACTGAGTTCATATTAGACATCTGGAGTTTGAGGTATACCTGATTCATTCGAGAGATGTCCAACAAGTAGTTGAAGATACGTTTGAAGTTTGGTGGAGATGAGAAGAGGGCTGGGATGAGAAGTATACAATTTGTGCTCATAAACTTTAAAGTAGTGGTAGAAACCACAATAGTGGGAAAAATCGCCAGGGTAAGTTTGTAGTGTGAAATGGGCAGTGGCTGGCCTCACCCCCTGGGAAATACTAACATGTAAGTAAGGAGCTGGCAGAGGAAGGTGAACTCATACCAAAAAAAAAAAAAAAAAAAAAAAAGACTGGGAAGGACCATCAGAGCATGTTGGGAGTGCTGAGAGGACCAGCACTGCTCACCTGTGGCTTCCTCAGGACCAGCTTTTCCCTGACCTCCTGACTATTCCAAGTCTGGACTGTTGTCCTTTTAATAAATCCTTTGTGTTAGTCCTTCAGAGAATCTACTGTAATTGTACATTAAAACCTAATTGTGTTATTATTTAATGTCTATCTCTATTGCTGACTGGGAATGGATTTCTCTTATTCCTCAGGGAATCTCCAGAGCCTAGCAAGTGCCTGACAATTAGCTGCTCAATATGTGTTTGTGAAATTAAAGAATAGTGTTCCAAACCTCCAGAAGGTAGAGAGTTCTTTTAAAATGTCACTTTAAATAATCAAATTAGAATCTGTATAGTGTTCAATTCAAAGTATAAAATAATGCCCATTGAATATTTTTAGTATTTCCTATGTAAAATAAATTTAATTTCTGTCAGTTTTTAAGTCAATGAACAATTCCTACTTCTTCTGGATATGACTTAAGGCCTTCAAATACTTGTAGAGTGGAGAGAGGCAAGCTAACAACAGTCTTAGTATTTATTATTTTGAATACTGTGTAGCTAAGTGTCATTGCTCCCCAAACTTCTACCTATTCCCCAAAGCGCCAGGGAACAGATGGACAAAGGGCATTATAAAATTTACCTGGTCATTCAACCATGGATACAAATTATCATGTAAATATGGTCACTGTGTAGAATTTCCTTTAGGAAATACTTTTGTAAAATAAATTGTAAGAAAATACATTGAATTAAGAAATTACATATTTTCGATGTGCAAATCCTCACATACAGTCATGTACCTCATAATGATGGTTCAGTTGTCCATGTAAGAACATCCAAACCTAGAGAAAATTTTATAGGAGTTTATCTCAGCCAAACTGAGCACCTGGAATAATGCCTGTCATATATTAAATACTAGAAATCTCTTTAATTGAATAAAAGGTAAAATGGAGAGATATATGAGGGAGGACCCAAAAAACCCCAGAATTTTCTTCTGGAGGGTGGGCCCCTTATTGTACAGCCTTCCCCCTCTAGGTGACTGTTGTAGGAACCCATCTGTATCAGTGTACCAGCTGGCATTGTTGTGAGAGGCTGTGTTCAGCATCAGTAAATTTTTTTGAAGGCTCTTGACACGTTTGCCCATTTCATCCTGGGTGATTTACGACACACCTGCCCATACCGTGCTGAGCAGTTCGTAGTTTTGGACCAGAAATGGCATGCCCTGAGCAACTTTCTTTTTAATTTCCCCAGAGGAAAAAAAGCCCTCAAAGGGAAAGTTTTTGCCAATGTGAAAGAGGTAAAACAAAAAACAGCAGAAGCACTAAAAGGCATCAAAATTGACAACTTCAAAAACTATGTTGAGCAGTGGAAAAAACGTCTCAATAGGTGTGTTGCATCAAATGGAGAGTACTTCAAAGGTGACTGAAGTTTAAACATGTAAGAATAAACACACAATTTTTTAGAAATAAATGCCAGTTTTGGGGGGGTCCCCCCTGGTGCTTCTTTCACATTGCAGAATCCAGGACAACTAAATTTTAACACAGTAAATAAAGATATACAGGCAGTAAGATCATGTGTTCCCTTGAGGGTGGCTATGCCTCCCAGGGGTCTGAAAAAGAGGATTACTTTTGTACTTTTAGATCTATGCCATCTAGATCTGTGTAAGTGCATTCTCTGGTATCCGCACAACAACGAAATGGCCTAATGACATATTTCTCAGAATGTATCCCCCATTGTTAAGCAGCGCATGACTGCATATATTTGTATATTACATGTTATAATTTATTAAAATGCTAATGTTAAATGTCAAACCTCTTATAAATAAATTTAAATAATTTTATCAATATTTGTGAAAGGCCTCATTTGTAGGCATTGAGGCTAATGCAGGAAAAAAACCCAGGTGTGAAAATGTCAGTCTCTACGTTTGAACACACATATTTTAGAGATTTTGGTCTTTGTCTTCCTCTTTTTTTCCCCTTCAGCCTCAAATTCTTACCCAGCTGCAGATGTATGCTTGAGATGTTTGCATAAAGGAATAAAACCCCCAAATCTACAGTGATATTTACCATGAAAATGCCCTGGGAGACATAGTACAATTCACATGTGCACCAAGTTTTAAAACATATATATGATATATATGTGTATATATGTGGTCACAGACATCACATACATATGTGATTTTGGGCCAAAAATGGCATGCCCTGAGCAACTTTCTTTTTAATTTCCCCAGAGGAAAAAAAGTTCTCAAAGGGAAATTTTTTGCCAATGTGGAAGAGGTTAAACAAAAATCGACAGAAGCACTAAAGGGCATCAAAATCAACTTCAAAAACTGTTTTGAGCAGTGGAAAAAATGTCTCAATAGGTGTATTGCATCAAATGGAGAGTACTTTGAAGGTACACATATCACACATATATATCATATGTGATATATATAGCACTAGTATACAGCCTTAAAGAGAATTTTCTGACGCAAGAGAAAGCACTTAAGGGACTCAGCAGGGAATGCACATTGTTTCTTTGTGGTCAGGCCCACTGGCTAGAGGGCAGACGGCAGCATCTCTGCCTCTGAAGATTTTGAATGCTTTCTTTTAGCAGGCAGAGCCTCAATTTCCTCGTCTGAAAATGAGGATCATAATAATACTTAATTTAAAAAAAGAAAACAAAAATAATAGTTCTTAATTCATAGTGGTGTTTAGAGTGTAAATGAGTTAAAATGTGTAAAGCACTTGGAACAATGCCTATCATATTAAGCGCAGTAAAGTATTACCTGCTATCGTTAGTTTTAACCTAGACCATGGAATTGTGTACAGACTTTTCTGTCACCCATTTCCCAGAACCACTGGCAAACACCACCCCCCAACCCCCAGCCTTGAGAATGTTTACAATGCAGACCCTTTATTGCTGGATCTGGTTTGCTCTACACCCATCTGCAGTTCCTAGGTTTGCAATTGATTCAGGTGGTAGGTTTGTTTTGTTTTGTTTTGTTTTGTCCTACATGTACAGCCTGCAGTTCTTTCTCCCAGTACTTGTACACCCTGGTTAAATCACTGAACACCACCAACTACAAACTTACATAACTGCATTGAGGGCATTTCATGTAGGAGTTTGCTTAGAACCCTCTTAGTTGCCCAAGGAAACAAGCTGGTGATGTCACAGGGTATCACACCTTTAGCTCTCTCTCAGGTCCCTCTGTCCAGCTTGAGGCAGGGCTCTAGTCTGCAAGCTCTGCACAGCCTGAGCACTTTCTTGTCCTCTCCAAGGCCATGCAGAGATCCTCACTCTCTCCCAGCAATGTCTAAACTCAGGTATGTTGAGGTCAGGACCACACACTTCTTCCTGTGCTCCTTTGGCCACAGAACACTTGTTATGCTTCTTCCCTCCCAGGGTATAGAAACACTTAGGTAAATAAAGTGTCTGGGACAGCCCTGGATAGCCCTTGGTTTTCTAGGTTATAGGTACAAAACTAACACAAAACAAAACAAGGCAAAACAAAACAAGACAAGACAAGACAAAACAAAACCTTGGAACTGCTCCCTGGAGGTCCAAGGTTGTTTCAGATTTTTTGGGGCAACAGAAACCCCAGGAGCAAGATTACAACACCCTTTCCCTTTATACTTACCTCCCTCCATGTCCTAAATATGCCCACAATCTCTCCCTCCTGGTTTATCATCCTGCTCCTCATTCTCTCAAGAGATACTGTGATTTCCTTGTTCTGCTCAAATGAAGAGGAAAGAATGGAGAATGCAGCCATAAGAGTATTCCATCAGTTTAGTGGCATTTCATAAGAAGGTTACTTAACCGTACACTCATCCCAGCCTGCAAGGGCAAAGTGCAGCTCTTGCAGGGACCTCTGCCTTTAGGCAAATCTGCAGATTACCTATTATCTAAATAGGACAACTGAAGACAAACAGTAATCCTATCACCAAAGTACACAGGAAGGAAGCATATAAGGGGAGCAAAATTCAATCTCGTTGAACTCTCACTACCAGAGGGGTGTGTTTTACAGCTCTGCAGACTGCTGTAGGGCCTTGGCTCCTACCTAACCGAAGGACGCCAGAGGAAAGCCACCAAAGTTCTCCTTTGGTCACAGCGAGCCATGACGAGGACTTCTACAAGCATATACCACTTCCTTGTTTTGAACTGGTATATTTTTCTCAATTATTACATCTCACAAGAAGAAAAGGATAAGGAGAAATCCGAACTCTTTCAAAATGGTGGACGGTGGAAGTACTTGACATTTCTTAATGTGGTAAGTTCATGTGAGCATCTCAGGAAGCAATCAATTTGTCTGTAATAGTGGATCTTTTACATATATCACCTTTAAGTTTTGTTAAATACAAAATTCCATTGTTTCTATTCCTTCTTTATGGTTTTTGAGTTTCAGCTTTCTCTTTTACCTAACAATTTGCTCTGAGAAGCCCAGTTTAGAAGTTATTCATAGATACCTTTCGAGCTTGCTAATTGTTAAATACTTTTTTTGAAAATCTTATGTTGGGGCTCTTCTCAGTTGATCTCAAGTGCAGGGACTAAATTAATGTTTTTCACCATGAGATTGACTACAAATGCAGATGGGATTTTGAACTTGGCTTGGGGAAATCTGTGAGGAAGGCAGAATGGTATATATTGTGTAGAAAGTGTAATATATAATGGGGGAATAATGCCATTTTAAAGTACACACAGACTAACAGATTTATCTGAGAAAAGCAAATATATTTTGTCATGTGCAGATCCCACTTCAATTCATTATAGGCTCAAGAGTCTCCACCTTAAAGGACGAAATCATCCAACCAAATGGCAAATGCAGATTTTCAACTATATTTACAAATCAACCTTATGACTTGATCCCTTCTTGTCTTTCTAACCCTGATGACCACATTCTAATGAAAGAAGCATGAATGAATGGGAGAAAAACAGATTTAAAAAATATTTTGGGAAAAAAATAAACATTTTTAGAGTTAAAAACTAAAAGTGGCACATCCTTTCGGGATTCTAATTAACATTTGATATTTTTAACTAAAATTTAGAGTGCCAATATCAACATCTGATTTCAGAAACTGGACAAAATATTCCAATCCTTTGGAATCACACTGCTAAGCAGAGATTATGTGCATGGTCAGAAAAAGTCACCCTCCCAAAGGGTTTGAAACTCAGAAAGTTCAAGTCAAACAAGCCTGGATGTTCTGCTTCTTTTTCTCTGGTCACTTGCTGGCCTTCGATTTTGAACTGAAAAATCTGAGGCTTGGACACAGCTTTAGTGTGCTGGAAAATATCAAGATGATGATTTATTTCAATTGTAGAATTTTATAGGGGTAAAAAAAAAACCCAGAAAACAACAAGAAATGCTTTAGTGGAGCTAGAATAATATAGTAAAAATCTCAGCTTTGTATATTTGTTGGCTTTATATTAAAAATGATCAATGAAAAGAAAGCTGTGTCTGTAGTCAGGATTAATAGCCTAAACAAATTTAAATTCCAGTGTCCCCTCACACTAAGTATGGCTAAGAACAGATTTATCATTTACTCCCACAAACCAGCTCTCTGACTTCTTAATTCTACCTCAGCTCCATGACCCAGAGCTCCCACATTTCTAAAAATGGAAAAAAGCACTTATTTTGTCAGACATTGTTATTTTCTAATGTTAATCCCTTTTTGCTTCCTTAACTATTTATCCACTAAATCCTACGTTTTTCCATTTGCTAGGTACATCCCATATTCCCTAATCTTACTGTGTCTCTCATTATGCGCTCTAATTAATTTTAACCTGGATGACCAGATCATCTTATTGTCCTCTCATTATCAACCCATCCATCTACCACTCAGATTCTAGATTAATCTTTCCAAAGCACTGTTTTTGGTTTGGTTTGGTTTGGTTTGGTTTGGTTTGGTTTGGTTTGGTTTTAAACATCATAAGCCTGCTTGAGAAGTGTGGTCTGCTACTCCAGAAACTAAGTGGCTTCCTTGTACCTTATGGAACCCATTCCAAACCCCTGGTTTAAAAGCTAACCACCTAGCCTTCAGGTTGCGCTCTCCCCAGGAAGGCTAGTCTCTTCTCCAGGAAAGCCTGTGTCTTCTCCAGTGTTGGTCCCTAGGTTTCTTGCTGTAACTACTCAACCCACGTTCACCCTGTCCTTGAATGAAAGGCTTACCTGCCTCCCCCTACTCTATTTGCATATATCACCTGAAATCCCATACTCTCCTTAAAATTCTGCTGACCAACTCCTGCTCCAGTTTGGTTTTCCTTTCCCTAAGTTTTCACAGCATCTCTCAGTGTCTCCTTATTTATGTGTAGTACTGTTGTCTAATTTCCACCCACATGTGAGTCAAAATATTCCAATCAGATTGTAAATGGCTCCAAAAAACAGGAATTTTGCCCGTTAGGTCCTTGCTGGTCCTAATGGTCTATGATTCTAAGTTGTATTTGTACAATTGCTGGCACAGAGTAACCCTATAATAAAAACTGGTTGACTTTGGTATGTTGACTGAACTTGACCTTAGCTTTTTCTGCATTTCTGAACAATTAGTCTCTTCTGACATCTTCTGGCCCTTGAAATGAGCAGGGAGGAACTTACCTGTAGCTATTTCCTTTTTTAGCTTTGTTAGGTGTCATCTGGCAAGTGTGATAATGCAAAGTTTTTCAATTGGTGAAGATGGATTGAATATATTTCAGAGGATTAATTTAAGAATATATTTCAAATATGTTACTTAAGGTAAAATGTTGGGCCTTAACATTTCTAGCTCTTGAGACCTCATGCTGATTAATGGTTATCTTTCCTAATGATTAATTAGTTAAATGGTTGTGCTTATAAAGTTATAGAGGTCTCAAAACTTCCTATAACATTTTAAAATTTATTTTACGTAAGCTTGTTGAAGTCTGTACCTGGTCTTGCTTTCCAGGAAATTTACACCCCTCTCCTTTAAACAGCTTTAATTTCAAGAGGGCTGAATATCAGTTATCCTCTCTTTTAAGAGTAAAGTCCACCTTAGTGGAAGTCAATGTTCTGAATGTGCCTCATTTCCTCCTAAAGCTATCCCAGGGGATTCAAAGGGAAGAAACACAGGACTGGTAGCAAGGGGTGGGGTGGAGTAGGGCGAGGTGTGAGGGGGTGCCACTGAGAAGTGGTCGTGGTGACCAGTTCGTTCTTAATGCCTAAGGGAGAGACTGTGTTGCCTAGAGGTTACAAGCAGAGCTTTTGGGTCATGAGCTCTCTGGGATGGTACTTTTGTTTTACCACCTACTGGCTCTGTGACCTGGAACTAGGTATTCCTTTGTGTCCTCCATTTCCAAATCTATCAAACAGGAATAAAAGTAGTTCCGCCCTGGTTTGTGTGGCTCAGTGTACCGAGCACCAGTCTGCGAACCAAAGGGTTGCTGATTTGATTCCCCGTCAGAGCACACGCCCGGGTTGCCAGCCAGGCTCCCAGTTGGGGGCATGCAAGAGGCAATGGATTGATGTTGCTTTCCTCTCTTTCTCCCTCCCTTCCCCTTTCTCTAAAAATGTATAAATAAAATATTTTTAAAAATTAGTTCATAAACACAGAGTGACCATGAGGGATAAATAACTTGGCATGTGGGAAGCACCCAGAATGGCCCAGGGGTGTCCAACCTGCGATGAATGCAGCCCAACACAAAATAATAAATTTACTTAAAAGGTGAAATTTTTTTTGTGATTACATGTTGCAATGTATTTAATGTGTGGCCCAAGACAACTCTTCTTCCACTGTGGCCCAGAGACGCCAAAAGTTTGAACACCCCTAAAGCTGTCGACAAGGAAAAGAGGATGGGAGAGAGGTGGTGAGCTTCTAGTCATTCCATCTTTGGGTAGCAGTGGTACAGTGGTTTAATGGTACATGGGTCTCCTCACTGAGCACTATGGTTGGTGGGTCGTTTTTCCTGGCAGGGGTCCCCCACCCTACTCATTGCTTACTATCTCCCTCTGCAGCGTACAGGCTCCAGTGTCCTATGGAGTCATTGCCTTTCCTGCAATAGTTGCCCAGGTGGATGCCCTCAGCACTAGGAGAGTCCTGGAGGTCAAATTCACAGGCTCAGAGAGACAGTACTGAGCAGTGCTAAATGGGGAATCCCACAGAGCTGGGTGTGGAAACAAGGCAGTGCTGTGGACATCCTCAGGGTGCACATGTTGTCTCAGGATTCCCATGCCTCAGTCTTCCACCAATGTCCTGTCTCAGTGACTGTCTCAAACCCCAGAAGGCAAGCTGTAGAAGGGGAGTGGCAGAGTTCATAGCTTTCTGGGTTTTCCTCTTTTAATAAATAATTGTCCTTATGAAGTGTTGTTAGGGATGATGCTACGTAATTGGACTCTCCAGGGTGATTCCGAGTGGGCCCCTCCCCACTCCCCCACACCACTTCACCAACAGAGGCATGACTTTCCCTCCTCTCTTCATTAATATGCCCAAACCTCAGGCAGCACTGACCTCATTATCCTGAAGCTCTCAGGGTGACCACCGTGACCTCCTCATACAGATCCTCAGGGATGGCAAAGCAGGGTCTAGGGAAGAGAGACCCTTGAGGATGTTCCATTGTTCTGAACTCCAAGGCAGCCCATGAACAGTGAGAAGACAAGGATCCATTTATGTTACAGCACCCAGTTCAATACTTGGGGCTAACCTTTAAAGTCCATCATCAGGTTAATATATTAATCTATGGAATTCTTAAACACAACAGAGTCAGAAATACACTTAACTATTTTACAAAAATACATAAGGCCACTTTTTTCAGCTCTCAGAAAGCTGAAGGGATGAGGGCTGATAGAAGGGAATAGTCACCACCAACATTCAAAATAAAATAGCCATAATTTACTGAGTAACCATGGGAACATGTTGGTAGGCCTTTTACATACAGTGTACAAATGAGTGATTGAAGGCTTAGCTTCTGGAGTCAGACTCCCTGGGTGTGAATGCTGGCTCTGCCATTCATTTGCTGTGGGATCTTGAGTGAGTTGCTTAACTTCTCTCTTCCTCAGTTTCTTCATATGTAGTGGATTCTGTGGGGTGGCACTCAGATCCCCCCACCTCCCTGGCATTGAGGTACTTATCCCTCAGCTTTTGGGAGAAGTATTGGCTGCTGATGAGTCACAGCTGAGCACCTATCCCAGAAACGGCCTCAGCAGAAGGGAGCTGCCTAGATCAAGGCTGAGGGACCTCCCTGGGGTTGTTGTATCCAATGACTGGTTGATTTGGGGTACAAAGGCCACACTCCTGGTCAACTCTGAAGGACCCACTCAACTCCAGGGCTCCTTTAGGGATCAAGTGATTCTATGTAGCTGTATTGCCTTTTAGCTCAGGCCTGTTCCCCACTTCCTTACCTCTCTCTTACAGATGATATAAGAGCACTGTCAATGAATACCCTGCAAGCAGACCTTAGGGTCTCAGATTCTGTTTCCCAAGGAACATGGCCTACATAATGTAAAATAATAAACTTACAGAAATGGTTCCTCCTCCTCCTCTGCCTCTTCCTTCTTCCTACTAAAAGCCTGTTAATATAGAGCCCACCCTGGCCTGTATTATGTCTAATTCAATTTCTAGGACCCAACAGGCACTCTGTGAATGTTGATTGCATGAATAATGACAAGAACATTTTTCTAACTAGTGAGAGCCCCTTTCTAGGGACTTGCTTGTAAGACAGTCTACCTACAGCCATTCTACTACTACACTGAGGCCCGTGGTCAGCAACTGTAAAACTCTAGCCAAGCATGCTTATAATTCTTCTTTCTAACCTCAACATTCTTGATTTCTTTTCTTTATTTTCCCCTCATCATTTCAGCTTGTGTTTTTTTTATATTTCTTTCCTTATGTCCTTTTTTTCATCCTTCATCTCAGTTTCTTACTTAAGCTAAATGTTATTAATGATGGTTGAAATAGTATATACATATCATACAGATAGATATATTTGGCAGTCTTCCTCTGCCTGCTACCACCAAATGCCACCACCTGGACCACCACAGTTATATAAAATACTCATCACAATTAGTTTGCATTTGCTGTTTTCTTCTGAAATAGCCTCTCACTGCAAGTGTTGCATCATGTACAAGGAGAGACCAAAGAAAGTCCCTGCCTCTCCAAGTCAGGCATGGAGTGCTGAGTTGGGCATTGGATTACTTGACTCATTCAATAAGAGTTGTAATGTCTTGCTCAGAAAACTTGTGGAATCTCCCTCTCTGGAATTATTTTTTAAATAGAAAAAAAGATCTCATTTCTTGCAATAGTCTAAAAGCCTTCTGGCTTAAAAGTATGGAATAAACTTAATGACTTAGAAAGATTATTTCTGTGATTTTCGCGAATTTTGTGAAGACACATGAATATAAAAACTAAATATCCTTTAGCTTCTTAAATTGCATTAGTTATAAAAATGTAAGTTCAGCTGTCCCAGGTAGTAACCTTGTCAGCTAGCTTCAAAAATGGAAGACATCTAATAAACTTACCCCAGCAGCATTTCAGAAAAAGGCACAAAAGGACAAACAGGATTAAAATAAAATAAAAAGAAAAAATAAATCAGAGACCAGCAGCTCTGAAGTAAGTATTGATCAAGATGCCATTAGCTCTGCTTTCTTGGGCACCCAAAATAGTTGAAAAATATAAACAGTAGTAATGTTGTTAAAAGAAGTCCAGTTGTTGCTATCTTACTTTAATGCTGCTGTATTATTCTGCTTGGGCTATCATAATATAGTTCTATAGACTGGTTGGCTTAAACAACAGAAATTTACTATTTCTCTCAGTTCTATAAGTTAAAAGTTCAAAATCAAAGTACTGGCATGGTTGGTTTCTTCTGAGGTCGCTCTCCTTGGCTTGCAGAAGGCCACCACCTTCCTATGTTTTCACATGGTCTTCCTTCTATGTGTCTGTGTCCCGATCTCCTTTTTTAAAGCCACAGTCATAACGTAATTACCTCTTTAAAGACCCTATATCCAAATACAGTCATATTTTGGGGTGCCAGGTGTTATAACTTCAACACACCAGTTTTGAGGCAGGGGACACAATTCATCCTGTAATAGCTATCATTCTCCCTTAATTGTTCTTTCTGTGCGTATTTTAGAAAACATTCCATTGTACTTTCCTTAGAGAAAGAGCAGGCCATTGTGTTGTTCGATGGGCTGATCCAAATCTGTCCTAAGGCTCCCAGAAACAACCTCACTGAGCGAGGTCATGGTATTACCCTTTCCTTACCCTCCAGCTCTGCTATGTGGCTCCTTTGTGCCCTACTTCTTGCCTATTTATTTTTCTTGGCTACACCTTAGCTGCCCACTCCTGACTTGCTATGTGAGGGCACCATAAATATTCCTTGTTGATACAGATGATAGCATGTCAATGCGGATTAAGATCAATGGGGACAGGATTACTTCTCACATACACAGCTGGTATATTTACTCTGACATATGCCTGTGAAATAATGTGTGAGCTGAAGGTGGAGGGGGAGGAGTCATTGGCAAATTTGTGGTGTGGAGCAAATTTTTATTGATGACTGAGAGCTGTGGAAGCTCTGAGTAATGTGTTCTTTTCCTCAATCCATTTTTTTCCCCCACATTCTGCGACTGGGAAAGGCAAGAGCAAGTCAGGATGAGTTTGACTCATGATGACCCTAGGAGGCTTTCGTTAAGGAAAGTGGTCACATGGACTTCACATGCTGGGTGGAGGCAGCCTCTCCCCAAAGACGGAGAACCTGGCAGACACCCAGTGCTCAGTATGTGATTAATGGCTGTGTTGATAGAATAGTGCAGGCCTCCTCACCCAGAGCCCAGGCCCCTTGCCTGCCTTTCCTAACTAAAGCAGTAGCCTGCTGTGGGCTGAATAGCTAGAAGTGAAACCCTGAACAGTGGGTGGGTTAATGGGGGTGGGTGAGAGCTGCTCAGGGTGGGGGAGGGGAGGGTAGAGGAGGGCAGAAGACTGCATTTCAAATTCTACAGTCCCAGGAGCCAAAAGTTCAGAAGTAGATGACAAGTATTAGGATGGCAACCTCTTCATGACATTTAAAATTGTTGCTCACCCCTCCCTGGAATGCCCCCTTCTTGCTTGGAGCTTTCTCCTTCAAGGACCATGAGTTTCCTATATATCCCTGGTTTTCTACCATCTGACCATTCTTTGTTGGTTTGCTGGCCCCTTGCCCTCTTCTGTCCCAGATGAGGGCACTCCTCAGCATTCACTCTTCTCCCTTTCTTCTCTCTTCTCCTTCCTCTCTCTAGCAATCTCATTCCACCATGAGGGTTCAACTCCCTAGATCTCCACAGCCCCACCTCTATTGAGAAAGCCAGGTATGATTTTCTGTATGTAAGTTTATCTTAGGCAAGTGCTTCTCAACCTTTGGTGCCCTGATTAGAGTTACCTGGGATAATTTTTTTTAATCCTCAAGCCTAGACCAAACCCCCTGACTCATTCAATTAGAATCTCTAGGTGAATGGAAATCAGGCATCAGTATTTTTTGAGGTCATTTTTAAGTCTCCTTCCTAGAGATAATTGTCTCTATTCTGATCTCCCACAGTTCTTTATCTGAATTTAGAAACATGATGCTTTTTTAAAAAAAAGTCTGGCTCAGCAACCAGACTCAGGGTTTCAAATCCTGGTGTTGACATTTACCAATTATGAGACTTTAGGGAAGTTTGTTCATCTACCTATGCCTTAGTTTTCTCATCTGTAAAAAGGGTTAAGAGAGGACATAATAATAGGACTTACTTCATAAGGTTGTCATTAGAAATTAAAAGCCTAGATCAATACCAGGTACATAAGAAGAGATAATTAGGAGTCAGCTATTATAGCTTTGAGTAGTTACTAGAATTCTGAAGTGATAAATTTATGTTTAATCCAGTGGTTCTAGAATTTTAGCATATATAAAGATCTCCTGAAATCACCTGAAGAGTTTGTCTAAAACAACAACAACAACAAATTCTTGCCTTGGCCAGGTGATTCAGTTGGTTGGAGCATCATCCTGTACACTGAAAGGCTGTGATTTCAATTCTTGGCCAGGACACATACCTAGGTTGTGGGTTCAATCCCCGATTGGGGCATATACGGGAGACAACTGTATTAAAAAAAAAAATTCCTGCATTTCTTTTTTATTTTTAGAGAGAGGAAGGGAAGGAGAAAGAGAAGGAGAGAAACATTGATTGGGGGTTCCAGGCCCACAGCCCAGGTATGTGTCCTGACCAGAAGTGGAACCAGCAAACTTTTGGTATGCATGTTGATGCTCAACATGCTGAGCCACACTGATCAGGGCAAATATTTTCACCTTTTCAGGAAGCTTTCAGGTGACGCTGGTGCTCTTGGTCTGAGGACCTACCTGGGAGTATTCCTGACCTAATTCACTCCCATATCATCTCCTGGTCTGAGGACCTACCTGGGAGTGTTCCTGACTTAATCCACCCCCATATCCTCTCCTGCCTTCTCCTTCAGCCCAAGGAGTGTCTGGAGGCCAACTCTGCAAGGTCTTTCCTAAGGTCAGACCTCAAAGCTCATTAGCGAATAGCCAACTTGATCCGTCAAGCTCCCTAGGTTCCAAAACTTGCGTATCTCATACTCTCAGAGCAGAGTCCTGACCCATTTGTACCATTCCAGAGCTTTCAAGTAATAAGATGGATTCTGATGCGAGCATAATTCAAAAACAACCCCAACTCTGGATTAGAAGTTGTGGGTTTGTGCAAAACATTAAGAATGGGCAAAGTTTGCTGTACGTTAACTTACTTTTTCTGAAAAAGGCTCTCTTTTCCTTTCCATGACCTCAATGATCTCAGAGTATTTAGCGACTGACTAGAACCCATAGTTTGCTGTATCCCTGTGGATTTAAACCCCTCTCTCAGGCAGATTTTCTCTATAAGACCTTCAGGCACCCCCTTTTCATGAAGGAAGAACACTGGCTCCTCCCTCAGATAAGCAGATGCCATTTGGCTCAGCACCCTCAGGAGAGCACTGAGCTCCTTCATCGTGCTCTTGACCCGGATTCTGGCTTCTCTAATTAGGTGGCTGCACCGTGTATTTTTCTTCCTAGGAAGAACAGGTCCACTATTGTGTCCAGCCCTCTGCTCCTGCTCTGTTTGTTCAGTTTGTCCCACCTCTGTGCAGCCAAGATATCTAGCTCATTACATTCTGCTTTTAAGCTGACTCTTTATTTTGTTTCCATTTTAGCTCAAGTGCATTACACTAAATACTGTACACATTATTATCCCCTAAACGACTTTACTCAATCAGTTTTAGCAGCAAGGTCAGGGCCCAGTGAGCTGGAAGACCAGCCCTCGAATTGGCTTTCAACCAAAACAGCCAACAGCCCCCTCCTTCTTAAATCAACATTGCTCCCAGAGGGATAGAGCTTTGCGTCAGTGAAGAATGTATTAATTAAAGCAAATGAAAACGCCCTCATTTGTTGTAATGAATTTAGTTATTGCAGATCATTTTCTATGGAGTCACCTGCCTGGAAGATGTGCTGAAAAGAATGAAAGGGAAAAAAGACATTAAGTTCATAACTGCCTTCAGAGACCTGCTTTTCACCGTACTGGCGTTTCCTGTATCCACAGTGAGTTGCAAAAATGTATATGCAATATTATACACAAGTGCATGTGGATGAACTCGTCTCCTGGGCGGCAAGGCTGTTTGGGAGTCCATTACTGTAGACCAGAGCAAGAGCATTTGCACAGATGTCCTGAGGACTGTATCCCATTGCCCATTGCCTTCAGGAAATAGAGCACATTACTGACAAGGTTAGCATTATCTTTTTTGTCTTTGTGCTCTTTGATAAAATATCTGTATTGTTGTCTAATAAAGAAGTTTAAAGGACCTTTCTTAATCAAAATACAACTGAGATAACCTTGGTTTCAGCAGGGTGATGGAGATGGAAGCTAGGGAGAAAGATAACTAATTTTCCCTTCTATACATCTTTTTTCACTTGCTAAAATAAGCATGTGTTATTTCTGCAAGTGGAAAGAAACTGCAAATATAAAAAAGGTATGAAAAACTTAAAGTTGGCACATGAAAAAGACAATTGGGGAGGGGGAGAGAGAGAGAGACCATCTGTGTGAAATACCTGGTGTAGGGCACAAAAAGAGTGCCTCATTCAATTTGTTGAATGACTGGACATTGGAAAGAAGCAAGATATGCAAAGGAGAGTAAGCTCGTTTGCTGACACTGTCCACATTTCTATGACATGCTTATGTTTTCATTCATTAAAATGGAAACAAACCGAGATTAAGCATGCCAGCTGCCCAGCAGGGCCTATAATTAGACATAACTACCTCCTTCCACCTGTCATTGTTCTGCTTCTTACAGTATCAAGACTTCAAACTTAAATGCAAAATGAAACTCTCAGATAACAGAGCAAGTACTAGCATTTGAGTTTCACTTTGCAGGACATCTCTTCTTCATCCTCATAAATTTAAAGGCCAAGTTTTTTTATGACAATGGAATTTATTCCTTTTTAAAGCTTAGAAATTGAGCCTTTGGAATTAATAAAATAAGAAGATTGGAAGAGTAATAGTTTCTTTTTTTTCCATCTCTACATTGACTTTGATGTAGTGGGCAAACACTTTGAAAAGACAACCAAGGGATGTAAGAGGATGCGGATGAACCTAAACTTATGAGCAATGGGGAGATTCAACTCTCAGTTAACTAGCTTGTGAGCAGTCCCGGGTGTTCATCACTCCTCTCTCCCAGCCTTCCTGCCTCCCCTTACCATGTCTATGTAGAGGGTGGACAAGGAAAGTGTAAGACTCAAGGCATCCCAAGTGGCTCCTCCCAGCACTCGTGGTGAAAGTGTAAAGAAGAGAGGTCACTGGTTAAAATGAAATGATTTAATGGTCTGCAAATCCTGTCTGTCTATATCCTATATGCCTGCCACCATGACAAATAATTGATCCCTAACTCTCCAGACTCCCTAGAGTATGATTTTTTTTTCTTTATTTTACGTTTGTATAATGTCTTTAAAACTGGAATCTGTTTTTATTTTGCTATGTTTTCTTGGTTATCTTAGAGAGCTATGATTGGAAACAAACTAATGCTATTTTTGTGTTTTATTTTCCAGTGTGTGTTTTTGTTATTCTGGATCCTCTTTCTCTACGATCGAGAACTTATTTACCCTAAGTTCCTAGATGGTCTCTTTCCAATGTGGTTGAATCATACAATGGTGAGTGAGGGAAAAATTTAATGACTATAGAAAAGCAATAGCCTCTGCACTGAACTCTAAAGTGCACTATTTATGTTTCCAAACTTCTCCTGAACCCTGAACATCCTCTTCACTCCTCCCTCTGCATCCTGTCACTATTTATTTAAAGAGCTCATTGAAGATATAAAATGAATAAAAACTGGACTGTAATTACAGTCACTGAGAGCAGAGGGGATGACCAGGCAAGACTGCCAAGTTGCTTATGAAGTCATTGAAAAGACATGTAACCATAAGGGCAGGCAACTTCTTGGCAGTTGCAGTCATGACAGAGAAGTGACTTCAGCAAATAACATGTAATGAAAATTCTGCTCTAGAAATGGAATTAAGCAAACTTTAAAAAATCCACCCCAACATCTAGAGAATATCTCAGAGCTCAGCAGTAACTTCTTAGCTAACACAGGATTATTCATCCCAAGTGGAATGATTGTTTACATATTCTATGAATACATTCCTGTTTGTTCTTCTAATCATGCACTTTTTTAAATCCTCACCCAAGGATATGTTTATTGATTTTAGAGAGAGAGGAAGGTAGGGAGGTGTGGGGGTCGGGGGTGGGGGAGAGAGAGAGAGAGAAACATCTTTGGGAGAGAGAAATATCTATCAGTTGCCTCCCATACGTGCCCTGACCAGGAACCAAACCAGCAACCTAGGTATATGCCCTGACTAGGAGTCATACCTGCACCTTTTCGGTGTATGGGGACAATGATCCAACCAACTAAACCACAACAGCTAGGGCCATGCATTTATTTTTAAAGGGCTAAATAGTAAATACAACCTGTTATGAAATATTCAGATTACTGGTATCTGACCACTAGTAACCGTCCACTGGACAAGCAGCATGGGAGCATGGCTGTCCAGACCTTGGATGAAGGATGGGCCTGAGTCATGGGCACTTCCTGCATGAAGAAATCATTCAACGTCCTAGCCTCGCTGCCTCACACTTACAAGTGTATTTCCACATTAGTCAGGAGTTCAGAATGAGGTTTCAGAGCATATGAAGCAAATGACATTTAAAAACCAGGGAAATCACAAGCGAGTAATGTTATTAAGGCTCCTCAGGATCACAGATTTTCTTTTATCTACAACTCGTCTATTGTCTCACATGATTACCAGTCAGGAAAAGCAGCTCAGTCCACTGACTCTGCCCCTCCAACGTGTTTCATCCCCCAGTAAAAATGTACTTTCAGTTTAAATGTGCTCAATGAGGTACTGATTACTAAGTAAGATATCCAAGTTCTAATCTAATTTAGAGTTCAGGACCAAAAACTATTTGTTAAATAAGTCTTATCTCTCAGGGACTCCCTCCTACCACCTTCTTTTTGTCTGACCACCTCTCTCAGGGAATATCTGACCACCTTTCTAATTCCCATTAGTATTAATCTGAGACACCTATTAAAGGACATTTCTGCTTTTTCATGGTACTTTACTGAGCATGTTCCTCAAATATGTGCTTGTTTAATTCACACAACCTTTAGATAAAAACAAAAATCCTGATTTATACAAATTAGGGGAAAAAAACTCAGAGAAGTTAAGTGATTTGCCTGGGGCCACAGAACTGATAAGTGGACCCTAGGATGCAAATCCAAAGCTAATTCTGCTCTCCATTTTTCTTTGCTATAGTAAGTGCAGGACTGTGGTATGATCTGGTTTCATAATTCACCAGGCAAACAGAAGATTGCTTGATTAACATAGCAAAGTGAGAATTCTCACTTAAAAAAAATCCAGAATCCCCACCTGTATGCTAATAAGCTAAAACTTGACTTAAGAAAAGAAAATTAAGTGATTTGGGACAACTGATTGAGATCGATGTTACTCAACTGAAAAAAAGAAAGGCAGAATCTTTTATTTGTGTCTTTTATTTGGGGCTGACCACATATGTTATACCTCTTCCAGGCTTTGTAAGCTTATCTAGTAGTTTCCTTGCAACTATCAAAAGCTTCCCAGCTCTTTATGGTTCCATTTTCCAGGTGGAAATAAGGTTAGATTTCTTCCAAATACTTGTTTTGTGATGCCCAACATCTGTGACCTTGCTAAATAGCCATAAAGATGTTTAGTAATTTTAAAACAAGATAACTGTGCAAGGTACATCATATCCAAGAGCAAAGACAACACTGCGCAACAGAGTTCCTAAAACATTTTTGTGCCTTCAAAACCTGGGGGGTTTTATCTGTTCCTAGTCCTTTGGTCAATTGAGTAACCTGAATCTCTTCGAGAGAAGGGGCTAAGGTCAAAAGAGGTAGGACGATGGTGACAAAGAGAAAAGAAGAGATGGAAACCTGTCTTCAGTCAGACATTGACTGTTATTCTGTTACTTTACATGGAAAAAAATCCCAACAGAACCATTTCCAGGGGAAAATGTTGGCATCAGCAAAGCCAGCTTTGTGGTCCTCTCCAGACTTCTGTGTTTCCTGTTGGTGTCTGCTCCAAATCCATTGTCCTCGTGACCACATCTCATCCCGCTTTCCAGATTGTGTCCCTTATTCTGGACATTTTTTGTCCTTGCTATTAAGTTCTCCCGGTCTACTGTGTCAAGGAATGCTTTCTAACTTCTTAAATACTAGTATAAACAAATATGGAAATGGCTGTTACCACTTCCTGTTAACAGGTAAATCTGTTAACACTTTCTACATTTTAACAGTGTCCTTCCATGACAACCCAAAGGGTTGAATACCCCAGAAACCACCCTCGTGGCCGCTAGAGAGCTAATGGGCAGTCAGGCTAGACATCTGGTACTAGTTGCTTACGAGTACTTGTGGCTGACCCTGCTCTTACAGAGAATTGCTTCCTGTACTGCTCCTTTTTCTCTTCCACAGTATAAGAATTATTGGCTACATACTCAGTGTCATAATCTCCTGAAAGTTTCCTTCATTTCACAATGGATTTATGTTTGCTACTTTAGCCTTAGCTTTGAAATATCTTACGTGTTGCCTTTTGGGATGATACCCTGGGCTTGATGAGTAATATCTGTCAGATTAAGAAATACCACTTTCCCCTTTGACAAGAGTTCAGTTCTAAAACTTTCATGATTTATCAAGTCTTTGGAATCCTCCCAGTGTGAGCCTTCTAGCTCGCTGGAGACTTATCATTGTGGTAGGACCTGATTATCATCTGTAATGGACATTTTTTCTACCCTTGCTTTGTATTCAAACCAAATAGAAACATCAGTGAAATGTTTGCATCAACCATGGACGGGCTGCCTTCATTGGTGCCCTAAAACTCCCATTTGAGCTGGCTTGCCTTATTTCAAGTGGATCAACCTGATGTTTTACTGCTAAGCAGTTCTCCAGTCTCAATGAAAGAAGGGAAAGCACAGTAAAGTATTTCTCCAGGTCTGTCAGGGAAAAATAGCTTCTCAGGTCTTATCTAAATGACTACTAAAGATAGAATTAGAACAGACAGATTTAAATAGCAGGAAAAGGACTCAGTAACTGAGGAAACTATCAGATGCTAACCTGAAGGAAGCTGGGGAACTTATTTCTCAGAAAATCAGCCTAAATTGTTCAGGTTTCCCCAAAAGAGGGGTGAAATAGATCAGAGAACCCCCTCAGAGCCCCTCTATATTTGAAAATAGTACATGATAAATGAGAACATGGTGCAAGTACTTTATAAACTATCAAGGACTGTATAAATATGTCATTATCATGTAAAACTCTCAATCCATGAGCAGAGTTTTAGTACTGAAAAGACTTCATTGATATTAATGGGGGTTTATAAACAATCTGCTCTTAAGAGTCAGGCCTTAGTTTAGCTCTGTAAATTGGAAAAGCAATGAAACACAGCTACTTTGTTATTTAATGTGTTGTCTTTATCACTTGAAAAAATAATTATTAAGTACCTATTGTGTGTAGCAGCATGATTGCTATTCGACAAGGGTTTTGACTTCTAGCACGCTAAATCTGGGTGAGCCTAGAATGCACACACAATGTTGAAACAATAAAATCACAGTTAAAACTAATATAAGACATTGATACAGGTGGTAGCATGCAGCAGTATGTGATTAGTGACAAATGAAAGATGCGGACAGGAACGCTCCATGCCCCTTGTGTTCTGGCCTGGGTGTTACCAACTTGTGGGTCAGGACTGAACAACGTGAAAGTCCTTAGAGCCCTCTCCAGGATGTAGTGGGGAGTCAACATGTCGAGGGAGTAAAACTCTAACCCTCACAGTTTCTTTCTCACTCAGAGCATGCAAGATGTTGTGTATCATTAAATCCAGACCATCTCTTAGATTTTTCTCTCCCACCTTGATGTGAAATTGTTTGGGCTGCTAAATAGTTAGGTGAGTTCTGATAAGTAGAGAAGGTCAGCTGCAGGTTTGTCAGTGCTAACTGGCCATCTTTTGCCCACCAACCTTACAAAGCCCTTCTGCACACCTTCCTTGTTTTTCAACTCAGCCTTTCCTCTGGGCAGAGGAGACCCACAATGAAGGTATCTCTGGCTAGTTCAGTTGTTTTCAACCTTCAGAGAACAGACCCCTTGGTGAACCTAAGGAAATCTATGGACCATTTCCCAAAGAAACACAGATGCCCATAAAATTTTGTATATCATTTTAGAAGGTTTATGGACCTTCAAAATTCCATTTATGAGCCTCAGATTAAGATCTCTTGACATAACCAAGTATGTGCTTGAAAAGAGAACCACCAAATGATTGCTAATGCTGAGTTCATACCCAAAAGACAAAATCAAGAATACTCATTTTTCAAAGTCATTATTATGTGTTTAGTGATGTTTTCATTTCTGTGGCGTGACAAGAGAAATATGAGATATGGTTGAAAAACTTAAATTACAAACATTATATATCTAATCATATGTGTGTGTGTATAAAATCCTACCCCCACCCCCACTGCGCACACATGCAACTTTAACCTGCTAAAAGCAAAAGCTGTGTTCTACAGAATCTTTAGGAGAACATTTGGACAGTTAAAAAACAAAAACAACCCCCCCCCCCCCCCCCCCCCCCCCCCCAGTATTAGTCTCCTGAAAGTCCATGTCTGAAGAGAAAGAGGGACCTGGTCAGAGTCCCTGTGGGGGACTCCACCTCCCATCCCCTTCTGTTTCTCCATGACATAAGCCATAAGCCAGAGTATGTTTTGCTGATATGGTGCCCCAGCCCATGTCACTCATAGATGGCGAGATCCTTTAAAGGACACTTGAAGCACAGTCCGAGGTTAGTGGAAACCGTGCAGCTCTTGTAAGTGAGGTGGCTAGAAAATAACCCCCCACATACTATCTTTGTCAGCCACACCTTTATTGACACCATTTTTTATAAAGTATTATCTTACCATAGAGAGTCTGCTTATTTTATATATAAATAAATATATATACACACATGCACACACACACATAACATATAATATATTATTTATAGAATGCTTACTATACCAGACTGTCTTTTAGAAGCTGAGGATGCAGAAATAAACATAACCCACCCTCCCATATCTGTCTTTGTGTGCAGACACATATATGCTGGTGGGGAAGATAGCAATAAACATGTAAACAATAAATAATAAAATGTGCAGGTGTTCACAGGTAGTAGGTTTAACAGGGTGCATGGCAGTCAAGGTGGTCAGGGAGTCCTTTTATGATAAACTAATACTTAAACAGAAATTTGGATAATGTAAAGGAAGCACCCCAGGAAGTTCTGGCAGGAGAAGCGCTCAGGCAGACTGAACAGCAAGGACAAAGACCCTGAGAGGAAATACCAGCATCTTTAGGAAACAGCAGGAGAACCAGTGTGATTGGTTCAGGCAGAGCTGAATAAAGAGGAGAATGATGGAACTGCAGCCAGGGTTTGGATTGTGCCTCACAGGATTTATAAGGAGTTGGGATTTTATTTTATAAGGAGTGAGTATGATGGGGAACGGCATCTTTTCAGGGAGGCCTTACCTGGGGAGGGAACACTTCCAATGTTTAAACTACATAAACTATATAAAGTCTGAGGCCTTACCTGTCCCTTCCCGAAACACTGCATATAATATATATGAAATAGGGGTTAGGGCTATATAAACCCTTCTTTCTTTTCAGCACTTATCTACCTATCTATTTATCACCTAATCTACATTGCATTTTATTCTTTATCTTGCTTTCATTTCAAGAGCATCACATGCACTGCACACTAAGGCACAGTGGAGGTGTGAAAAGGGAGGGGAGGAGTGAAGGCCAGTTAGGAGGTGTTTGCAAAGTGCAGACGGAGATGGTGGAGGCTTGGGTTACGGGAATGGCAGTGGTATTGATGAGATTTTTAGCTTAAGACGCAGGGAAGGAGTATGGATAGAGATGCTAGGAGAGGTCAAATGATTGTATAGGAGGAAATTGATTCTGAGGTGCCTATGAGGCAACAAAATCTAGGGAGTAGGACAAATATGCCTAAGGGAGAGTTCTGGGCTGGTGACATAAATTTGGTTCTCTTCATCATAAAGATTTTTTTTCTTAAGTCAAATAAGATTGCCTAGGGGGTAAGAATGATTAGAAACTATATCCCAGGAGTTAGCCTTAGAACTTTCAGTACTTGGAAGGAAAAGCAAGAGAATTCGACAAAAAATGATTTAGAAGGAGGTATGCTAATGAGTTAGGAGAAAACCCTATGCAGTTTAGTCTCCTGAAAGTCAAGTATAAAAATGTTTCAAGCAAGAGGAAGTGCTTTATGTCAAAAGCCGTTGAGAGGTTAAGTAAGATGACAATGTAAGATGACTTGAGTTAAAATTTTCCATTGGATTTGGTACAATTGAGCTTTCTTATATGAGAACAGTTTGATGGAATGGTGGGGAGAGATAGAGCCTTAATAATGCTGTATGTATTAGTTTCCTTTGCTGCTGTAACAAAGTGACACAACCTTAATTGCTTAAAACAAGACAAGTTTATTAACTTATAGTCCTGGAGGTCAGAAGTCCAAAATGTGTCTTATGAGATAAAATAAAGGTATCAGCAGAGCTGCATTCCTTCTGGAGACTCTAGAGGAGAGACTTTGTTTCCTTGCCTGTTCCATTCAAAGTCACCTGCATTCCTTAATTCATGGTTTTTTCCTCCCAAATTTGTTGTAATATTAAATTCTAAAATCTTCCCTGGCATTTTCTATTCTAGACTAGATCCACATTAGAAAGAAAAAATTTGACTGTCACCAATGACCAGGAAATGGCATTGCTAAAGAACTTGTCACATGGCTCTGCAGGAGGTAAAGATCCACTAGGCAAGCCAATGAACAGATGTATCAATGGTGTACCACTGGAAAGATCCTTTTTTCAGAACATTGTTCCAAAGTTCCTGAACAAGAATGAAAATAGAAGCATTTGTAGCACACGTGTAATTACTTGGATGTTTTTTCAGGTTTAATGACCTCAGTGTTATTTACAGACCATCTTCTTGGTTAAAATACTTTCTAGCCATCCTTTTATTCATTCCATTCACTTCTTACTCTAAGATAGGTTAGACTCCCCAGTGGCGTTCACCAGGGAAACACTGATAAGTTCCGGTAATGCCTGAAGCTCAGCAGTGAAATTAGAAACTAAATTGGGATAAGGAAGCAGAATTAGCTGAGTAAGAACAATAAAGGCATCTTGCCCCTCAGGAAGTCTTAAGGTAAATAGAGGAGATGCTGATAAGGAACTGCCAAAGGATCACCAATCCACTTAAGGTTTTATATAACTAGAACTAAGCATTCACAGTGCCTGCTTTCTTAATCTCTTGAGAGCCAAAACCAAAATGGTGAAAGTATATTGTTGTGGGGAGCACTGTGGTGGAGTGCGGGGCTCCTGGATCTGAGGGTTACTGACCAGAGCCAGCTGAGGAGGGAGCAGGGTTCTGAATCCCACAGAGCCCATCCTGGGGTTGTCACGGATAGGGGGGAATAAACATGCATCATTGCAAACACTTCTGTCTGCCAGGAGAGGGGCCATGGCTCTTCCCTCTAGAGGGGAAGGCAGGCCCCTAACCCCGATGTCCAAAGGCTTTTATTGAGAACCGTGTGCACAGGGGTATACAGCAAAGCTCATCAATCAATGTCAAAAGGCTATGCTTACAGAAAAGAAATAGAGATCATAGATTACAATCACAGGAACACTAGAGATCTGCCTCAGGTCAGGGTCTAATCTGACCATATAATGTAAATCTCCTTCCTAGTATGAGCAATCACTTTTGAGGGAAGAACAAAGCATGCTTAGAGGAACTTACTTCTAGTCCTGACTGTCCCTGGGAATGACCCTGAAGCAGTTTACTGTTGTACCTGCCTTTAGTATTGTTTCAAGCCTGAGCCAGGTGGGTGGGGCAGAGCCACCAAGGATAAGGAGACTCCTTTCAATAGAATGAGGACCCTGGCCACGCCCAAGCTGAGCCAAGGGGTGGGGGCTTTTTTGCTCTTTCTTTGTGTTCCTCCAAGTCCTTGTCCCACTGCCCATAATGTGAATGTCTGTCCCTTTTGTCGTCTCTCCTCATGAGAGAACTTACCCATCATCAACAACCGACCATCACAGGGCCAAGCAGGGTGATGTGAGGGCTCAGCCCCTGCCAGGCAGACAGGTTTTGTCTGCTCAGTGGCATGTTTTCCCAAGGCCTCCTTGATTATTTCCAGCCTTGGGGCCCTCTCACCTGTCGCTGAGGCTACAGTCCCTGAAACCAGGCAGGGCATTTCCCAACAGTATATCTTCTTTTTTTTGAAAATTCTAATTCAGAGAACTTTCAGTATGTGCTGAAGAGTAACTTGCTTTTACAATTCCATTATCCAGTGAGTCTCTATCCACAGGCCACTTTTTAAATAGAATACCAGTGGAAAATACATCCCAATTTCAAAATCAAGGTCAAAGGTTTTTAATGATCAAAAAATGTGTCCTATCTTCTAAGAAGTTAGCAGGAATTTGAATAGTTGAAATCATTCGGTGCCCTTGAAGGTTTGCTAGTGGGTCTCCTCCCCTCCTGTGTGATGTAATTAATCCTCACTTCCATGGCAACCATGTATAATACTACCAACGGGAAGAATGACTTTACGCTGGAGAATAACCAGGAGGGAGAAACTCATTACAGAAGATCCTAACCCCCTCTGAAGTACCAAGAGAGGAAAAAAAAAAAACCTAAGTGGACAGGAAAGTTCTGAAATCTGATGATCTCAGAACATAAGTGAAAATGCCCAAGAGCTGCCCAGTGGGTGGGTGGGAGAGGGAGCCTTCTCTGTCACATTCAAATGAACCTCTCCTTTCTGATCAGAGGGCAGCACAAAAGAGCCCCCAGTGCCCTTCTATTTGTTATGTAAACCCTGCAGGCAGACACTCTGACAGCTGTGGACTCCTGTCCTTGCCTTGAACAGGGAGCTGCTGACAGACTTTCAACCAGCTCCTCCATCTCTTTCCCTGGTCTCTTCATCTTCTCTGCCTCCAGAGCAGTCTTGTGCTTAATTGGGAATTTGAGTTTGTCCAAGTCCTCTACCTCCATCTCACCTACAGGTCCTTGCGTCACCAGCCAGTAGAATATCTCTATAGGGCATTATCTAGTCTTCTTGATGGTGACTCTACTTGCCCACAGATCACATGCATGGATTTCTAACTCTCAGATGCTTCATGTCTAGTGTTTTGAATTTTTTTTTTCATTTTTTAAATTTACTTACTTTTTAAATACATTTGTCTCTGCCTCCCTCCCACCTCTTTCCCTTGCCCCCTCCCTCCTTCCCTCCCTCAGCTCTTCCCCTTTCGTTTTGTCCATGAGTCCATTCTATATGTTCCTTGACTTTCCCCTTCCCTTCCCTTTCCCCGCCCTCCCCTTCCCTCTTGTCTCTGTTGATTTCTTTTCCTTTCAGTGTTGCTGGTCATATTTTCCTTGCATCTTTGCATTGTTGGTTAGGTTCCGCTTATAGGTGAGATCATATGGTATTTGTCTTTCGCCCCCTGGCTTATTTCGCTTAGCATAATGCTCTCCAGTTCCATCCATGCTGTCGCGAAGTTTAGTAGTTCTTTTTTTCTTTCTGCTGCATAGTATTCCATTGTGTATATGTACCATTATTTTTTTATCCAATCATCTACTGATGGGCATTTAGGTTGCTTCCAACACTTGGCTATTGTCAATTGTGCTGCTATGAACATTGGGGTGCATAGGTTCTTTTGTATTGGCGTTTTGGTGTTCTCAGGGTATAGTCCCAGCACGGGAATCACTGGATCAAAAGGCAGTTCCATTTTCAGCTTTCTGAGGAAATTCCACACTACTTTCCATAGTGGCTGCACCAGTCTGCATTCCCACCAACAGTGTACTAGGGTTCCCTTTTCTCCACAGCGTTGCCAGCACTTGTTGTTTGTTGATCTGTTTATGATGGCCATTCTTACTGGTGTGAGATAGTACCTCATGGTGGTTTTGATCTGCATTTCTCTGATGGCTAGTGATGCTGAGCATCCTTTCAAATGCCTCTGGGCCCTCTGTATCTCCTCCTTGGAAAAGCATCTGCCCAGGTCCTTTGCCCATTTTTTGATTGGATCGTGTCTCCTTGGAGTGGAGTCCAGTGAGTTCTTTATATATCTTGGAGATCAAACCTCAATCTGATGTATCATTAGCAAATATATTTTCCCATATGGTTGGCTCCCTTTTCATTTTGCTGATGTTTTCTTTAGCCATGCAGAAGCTTCTTATTTTGATGAGGTCCCACTTGTTTATTCTTTCCTTTATGTCCCTTGCTTTAGAAGACATATCAGTGAAAAAATTGCTGCGGGGGATATCTGAGAGTGTCCCGCCAATGTTCTCCTCTAGGACTTTGATGGTGTTGCGACTTCTATTTAAGTCTTTTATCCATCTTGAGTTTATTTTTGTGTATGGTGTCAGCTGATGATCCAATTTCAATTTTTTGCATGTAGCCATCCAGCTCTCACAACACCATTTCTTGAAGAGGCTGTTATTGCTCCATTTTATGCTTCTGCCCCCTTTGTCAAATATTAGATGTCCATAGAGACCGGGGCTTATTTCTGGGCTTTCTATTCTGTTCCACTGGTCTATGGATCTGTTCTTGTGCCAGTACCAGATTGTTTTGAGTATGGTGGCTTTGTAGTAGAGTTTGATGTGCGGTATTGTGATCCCTCCTACTTTGTGTTTCTTTCTCAAAATTGCTGAGGCTATTCGGGGTCGTTTATGGTTCCATATAAATTTTTGAGATGTCTGTTCTATTTCTGTGAAATACGTCATTGGTATCTTAATAGGGATCGCGTTGAATCTATACATTGCTTTGGGTAGTATGGACATTTTGAGGATATTAATTCTTCCAATCCATGAGCACAGTATATGCTTCCATTTATTTGTGTCTTCCTTAATTTCTTTTTTCAATGTTGTATAGTTTTCTGCATACAGGTCTTTTGTGTCTTTGGTTAAATTTATGCCTAGGTACTTAATCTTTTTTCTTGCTATATCAAATGGTATTTCTTTTCTGATTTCTTCTTCTATTGCATTGCTGGTGTACAAAAACGCCTCTGATTTCTGAATATTGACTTTGTATCCTGCTGTTTTTCCAAATTCACTTATTAGGTTGAGGAGTTTTTGGGTAGAGTCTACAAGGTATTCTATGTACACTATCATGTCATCTGCAAACAATGATAGTTTTACTTCCTCCTTTCCTATTTGGATGCCTTTTATCTCTTTCTCTTGTCTGACCGCTGTGGCTAGGACTTCCAATACGATGTTGAAAAGAAGCGGTGAGAGCGGACATCCTTGTCGTGTTCCCGATCTTAGTGGGAAAGCTTTCCGTTTTTGCCTGTTGAGTATGATATTGGCTGTAGGTTTTTCATATATGGCCTTTATTACGTTGAGGAGTGCCCCATTTATTCCCATTTTGCTGAGTGTTTTGATCATAAATGGGTGCTGTACCTTATCGAATGCTTTTTCTGCGTCTATGGAGATGACCATGTGGATTTTGTCTTTTCTTTTATTTATGTGATGTATCACGTTTACTGATTTGCGTATATTGAACCATCCCTGCATCCCTGGGATGAATCCCACTTAATTGTGGTGGATAATCTTTTGAATGTATTGCTGGATGCGGTTTGCCAATATTTTGTTGAGGATTTTAGCATCCATGTTCATCAGCGAAATTGGCCTGTAGTTTTCTTTCTTTGTAGGGTCTTTATCTGGTTTTGGGATCAGGGTGATGCTGGCCTCATAGAAGGAGTCTGGGAGTCTTCCCTCCTCTTGGATTTTTTGGAATAGTCTGAGAAGAACAGGGGTTAGCTCTTCCTTAAATGTTTTGTAAAATTCTCCTGTGAAACCGTCCGGCCCTGGGCTTTTGTGTGCCGGGAGTTTCTTGATGACTGCTTCCATTTCCCCAGCTGTTATCGGTCTGTTCAAGCTTTCTGTTTCTTCCTCCTTCAGTGTTGGAAGATTATACTTTTCTAAAAATTTGTCCATTTCATCAAGATTTTCAAATTTCTTGTCATATAATTGTTCATAATAGTTTCTGATGATCATTTGTATTTCTGTGGTATCAGTTGTTATTTCTCCTCTTTCATTTCTGATATTATTAATTTGGGTCCTCTCCCTTTTTTTCTTGATGAGTCTGCTTAAAGACTTGTCAATTTTATTTATCTTTTCAAAGAACCAACTTCTGGATTGGGTGATCCTCTGAATTGTTCTTTTTGTCTCTATGTCCTTCAGTTCTGCTCTAATCTTGACTATTTCCTTCCTTCTACTTGCTCTGGGATTTATTTGTTGTTGTTTCTCCAGTTCTTGAAGTTGTAGTGTTAGGTCTTTTATTTGAAATGTTTCTATCTTTTTTAGGTAAGCCTGTATTGCTATGAACTTCCCTCTCAGGACCGCCTTTGCTGTGTCCCATAGGTTTTGGACAGTTGTCTGTTCATTTTCATTTGTTTCCAGAAATTTTTTGATTTCTTCTCTTATCTCATTATTGACCCATTCATTGTTTAATAGTGTACTGTTCAGTCTCCATGAGTTTGCAAGTTTTTGAAGTTTCTCTTTGAGATGATTACGAGTTTCAAGGCCTTGTGGTCTGAGAAAAAGTTTGGTATTATTTCAATTTTCCTGAATTTGCTGAGGCTTGCTTTGTGACCTATCATGTGGTCTATCTTTGAAAAACTGCCATGAGCATTTGAAAAGAATGTGTATTTTTCTTCTTTGGGATGTAAGGTTCTATATATGTCAGTTAAGTCTCTTTGATTCAGTGTTTCATTCAGCGCCACAATATGTTTATTAATGTTTTGTTTGGAAGATCTGTCCATTTTTGACAGTGGGGTGTTGAAATCCCCTACTATCAGTGTGTTGCTGTCTACATCTTTTTTGAAGTCATCCAACAATTTCCTTATAAACTTGGGGGCTCCTATACTGGGAGCATAGAAGTTTACAATGTTGATGTCTTCTTGATAGATTCTTCCTTTAAGTATTATAAAGTGCCCCTCTGGGTCTCTCTTTATGGCCTTTGATTTGAAATCTACTTTGTCTGATACAAGTATGGCAACCCCAGCCTTTTTCTCATGCCCATTTGCTTGGAATATTTTTTTCCATCCCTTTACTTTCAAGCTGTTTAGGTCTCTTGCTCTGAGGTGGGTCTCTTGTAGGCAGCATATGTGTGGGTCATGTTTTCTTATCCATTCAGCTACCCTGTGTCTTTTGATTGGGGCATTTAGTCCATTCACATTGAGAGATATTACTGATAGAAACTTACTCATCTTTTCTCTTTGTACTTGTGTTCCTCTCTGTCTCCTTCTTTTCCTTCATCTGCTTAAACCAGTCCCCTTAGCATATCTTGGAGTGCTGGTTTGGTAGAGATGTATTCTTTTAGCTTTCTTTTGTTTCAGGAAACTCCATATTTCTCCTTCTATTTTAATGGAGAGTCTAGCTGGGTAGAGCAGCCTTGGCTGTAGGCCCTTGCTTTTCATGACTTGGAATATTTGTTGCCATTCCCTTCTGGCTTGTAGTGTTTCTGTTGAGAAGTCAGCTCCTAGGCGTATCGGGGTCCCCTTGTATGTTACTTTCTCCTTCTCCCTTGCTGCCTTCAGGATTCTCTCTTTGTCTTTGACATTTGCCATTTTAATGATGATGTGTCTTGGAGTAGACCTCCTTGAGTCCCTCTTGAGTGGGGTCCTCTGTGCCTCCTGGATCCATGAGACCCTTTCTCTCCTCAAATTAGGGAAATTTTCCATCATTGCTTTTTCGAGGAGGTTCTCTATCCCTTGCTCCTCTTCTCCTTCTGGGATCCCTATTATACGGATATTATTGCATTTCAGGTTGTCCTGCATTTCCCTAAATGCCTCTTCATTCTTTTTGAGCCGCTTTTCCATTTCTTGTTCTTTCTGAGAGCTTTTTCCTACCTTGTCCTCCATCTCACTGATTCGATCCTCGGCTTCATCCAGCCTGCTTTGGATTCCTTCTACTGTGTTCTTCAATTCAGAAATGGTATTCTTCATATCCTCTTGTGTCTTCTTGATAGTTTCTATGTCCTTTTCAAGGCTTATATAGTTTGCTGTAAGATCCTGATAGTTTCTCTGCAGTTTCTCATAGTTCTCTTTGAGCTGGCTGAGCTCATTGAGCTTCCTTAGAACCATTGTTTTGAATTCCATATCTGATAGTTCCCTTGCCTCTATTTCATTTAGCTCTCTCTGTGGGGATTCCCCTTTTCCACTCATTTGGGGGGAACTTCTTTTTCTTCCCATTTTTGTGAGAGTCTGTTAAGTATTTTTGTCCTTTACTTTTCTTTCTGGGCTTGCCTCTGATGATGTCAGTTGTTGACCCTATGGGGCTTTGGGTTGTTTTTTTGAGCCTTTCAGGAGTCCAATGCCTGTGTCTGACTCCTGCTTGGAGCAGCTCTGTGATCCCTTCGGTCAGGGCTGGGCTATTTTTTGGGATCTCTCTGCGCTCTCGCGCGGGCTTCTTGAGCGCGTTCCCAGTGCGGCAGGGTCCCCCACCTGCCTGGGCTCGCATGTGCTTGCCCCAGACCAGGGGGCTTATTCGCGACCGCGTGTACTCATCTGGCCCCCCTGGCCGGTGAGCTCTGCGGCACTGGTCAGTTTAGGGTCTTCTATTGTGTATTTTCCCAGCTTTTGGCTCTTTGGGTGCGTTGCTTGCCCTCGCCAAATGGGGACTATGGAAATGGGAGGAAATCAGCTCTAGGATTCTCCGGTTAATCCTGTTTCTGGTCTCTCCTCCAGGGACTCTGGGCAGCTCTACTTATTTTGTGGGCCGCTCCGCAATCGCGGCGGGCAGGTCAGTTTACGCCTGCCCTTGCCCCTCTGTGCAATCCCTCGCAGGCCGTATGGGTGCCAGTCTGTGTGAGGCCTTGCCGGCAGGTGCAAGCGTTCGCCAGCCCGCGTGGGTCACACACACGCTCGCCAACCCTCACCGGTCACTTAGTGCAAGTGTGCGCACCTGCTCTGGGTGTTTTGGGGGTGTCTATGTTTGCTTTTCAGCTTTTGGCTCTTTGGGGGTGTGGCCTCTTCCTGCGCAATGGAGACTACGGCAAGGAAAAGGAGTCGGGACTCCCCGGTTCCTCCTCCCGTTCTTTCCCCAATGCCTCCGTTTCTAGTCTCCCCTCAGGGGCCTCTGGGCAGTTCTGTGACCCCTTCGCCCAAGGATCCAACCCCTGTGCGGACTGCGTTTCAATCGCAGGAAGTCTGGTTCATGCGTGCCCCACTTCTGCCTCTTTGGGGTCTCGCCTTTCCAGCCCACAATGGAGACTACTGAACGGGGAGGGAGTCGGGACTCCCCAGTTCCTCCTCCCGTTCTTTCCCCAACGCCTCCGTCTCCAGTCTCTCCTCAAGGCTCTCCCAGCCAGTCTGCACTCAGCCCCCCAGCTTACACACGCACAAACTGTGTGCAGAGCGCACAAAAGGCAGGTTAACTGATTCCCTTATGCCTGAGCGAGATGGTAGCTGCAGGGTGGGAAGTGCGTTATCACCCGGGCTCCACCGGCCGCAGTGTCAGTTCTCTTCACAAAGTTTTCCTCACCAGCCTTTTCCCAGGCACCAGCCCACCCGGCTGCCGCCTGTACCCAGCGATCAAGGAGGGTGACTGCCGCTGCAACTTTTGCGTTTGCCCTTTAAATGTCTTTTTGCATCCCCAGCCACCTGTCTCTGGCAGAGAGCGCCCCTAAGCTTTTTTGGGGTTGTGTTTTGTCTGTATTTTCTTGGCTTTAGCTGCTGTAGTTTAGGGGTTCCTGTTTATGATTCAGACCCCGTTCTTCTCGGAGGGAGCTAACTGGCCCTTTCAATGTCCCTCTGGTGCCAGTGCCCGTGCGCACCCAGCCCACCCTCTCGAGCCTCCACCGCACTTCTCACCCTTTGGGATGTGTGAGAGTAGAATCCACTGTCCGCGGCACCAAGGCTCCTCTCCCACTATCGCTCCACTGCTTTCCAGGTGATTACTCCATTATTTAGTTGCAATTCCAGTTTGGTTTTGGGAGGAGGTCAGCGTGACTCCCATTCACTCCTCCGCCATCTTTAGCATCTCTCCTAGTGTTTTGAATTCTGAGCCCTACCTTTCATTTCCCTCTCTCAGTCCAATGGGCACATTCATTTACCCAGAGGTACTTGCTTTGCCAACTTCTTCCTAAATCTCACCAACTCTTCCAACCTACCACCATCCTTACTACTAACCAGCTTCATCCTCTATCCCCTTCACATACTTGCTAGATTCATCCATTTTCTCTAAAATTTTACACTAGAGCAAAACTAAAACAAAGTAAGAAAAGACATAGAGATAAGGAAAAGCTTTCTCTAGGGAGCTCATGCATGCTGAGGCATGTGAGACAGAGTGACTGTCAGAGCCTGTGGGAGTGTGAGTAAAAGGTTTGCTCCAGGTGGGGATCTGGTTTCTACACTCAGTGCTTTACACTGGGTGCCGAGTATGTATGCACTGCCTTTTAACAGTGGACCAACATCTAAAAGTGCCCTGTATGCCAGTAAAGAGCATTATCACTAACACAAAAATCTGTAGGGGTGTTGCTTCACACTCCATCTATCCAGTCAAATAATAAGCCACCTAATTATGAATTCTTTTTTTTTTTTTTTTTTTAAGGAGGAAAACCTGATGTTAAATACCAGGACTGCAATCAGGGGCAAAGTGTCCTGGCCATTGTTTGAAAAGGCTCTTCTTTCTGTTGTCTTAAGAACATATGACCATAACAGACAATAATGTGCTAATATTTCCCTTTCATGCTTGACAATAATATTCTAGTTATCAAATATTCAACAAGAACTTCGTAAGCACTTTTTTTTTTTTGCAAGGCTTAAAATTTCTGTGATTCTCATGATATTTTCATGCTACTAATTCTGACATTATTAGGTTAGCAAAGTATTTTAAAATATGTCAGTAAAAGTATGCATATTAATTAAACTGTTCCTACATATAAGCCTTAAACTAAACTCCCTGAGCTGATTGGAGACAAAAGACTTTTATTAAATACTACTTGATAGGTTAAGTATTTTAGTGGCTCTGCCAGTCGTCACTACAAAAGAACATTTGAGTTGCATGTCCAATGGAAGTGACACTTAACTTTGGTGGCTTTTTTTTTTTGAGGTGATGACTCTTACAGCATGGTGCAGACAATCCAAGACATCTCCATGTGCAGGTCATCGAGAAATGAACCATCTGCAAATCATATTCTACCTTTGCAAATGTCTTTTTACATCTGTTAAGGTTCTTTTGGGGCTACAAAATCGAAAGGAGTAAATTATTTGGAGAAAGGTGCTGGAGCTTGATACCAAGAAGTCAGATTGAGGTGAAAGGAAGCAAAATTTCTTAGCTTTTTGTCTAAATTGCAGAAATTATAATCTCAGATGTTTTCTATAAGTTCATTTTTAATTTCATGGAAAGAATTGATTTCAGTATCAGAAAAACCTCAATTCTGGCCCCATTTCTTCCATTATCATGCTATGTGATTTTGGAAAAGTTAATAGATCTTTCTGGGTACTGGTTTCCTTAAAATAGAACCCGGTGTTAGAACTAAGTGTATTAGTTCTTAATTCTCAGAATGTTATTAGGAGCAAATAAAATAATATGTAACATAAAGTGCTACCAGTGATACAAAATGACCGATGCCAAATTGTTGTCAACTTGAAATTACTATCACCCTTCTCCATTCTCCTCCTGTGTGTTGTGTGGAGGAACCACACATAGCTCCCAGAATCCCTTTCTGCATATGGTTCCAGGTGAGAGACAGCCAGTGAGAGGCATTCTCATGAGATGTGGTTGGAACAAGAATCTATTCTTCTCTAGCGGCAGGTGAGAATAGCTGTGTGGGAAGATTCAGACACAGGATTAGGAACAGATGCTGGCCAAACACCTAGGAATCACTTTACACTACTAGGTGCTGAGATCAGTGGCGGCAGCTCCCAGCATCTTGAGATTTGCCACAGCTTCTTGGCCAGCTGCCTGGAATCAGCCTCTTCGAGCAGAAGTTCCCTGACTTTTACTGCCCTACCTTTTTCAACAGCTAGCTCCCTAAGCTGTAAAACTTTCCTCCTCAGAATGCCGTGATGGAATTCTGTGTTACTGATGCAGTCATGACTGATACATGGCCATAAAATCTCTGCTCCTTCCAAATCATGCCCACAAACCTTAACATGAGGAGAAAGTTACCCATCCATAGGAAACAGAATTCTGAGTGACTTTGTTTCAGTCTGTAGAGTGGATCAGTCAGTAGCCTGAAACAAATAAACCAACATAACAAGTTACCTACAATGTTGTTATAAGATATTTTTAGAACTATATGTAAATAATTTGACTCACTGACAAGAAAGGAATGGAAATTCCCCAAAACTAAAACAGAAGCATATCTAACAAAGGGAGTGAGGTTTAGCCAATATTTAAAGAGAGAAATCACTAATTATTTACTGAAATTTATGAAAAACTAATCCTCCGATTAAAGAGGTTCCCAAAAAATGCCACCTAAGACAAAGGGCAGACATCTATCCACTTGTATGACACTACATACATTTATACATAAAGAAGATCCAAGAAGCAACCAGATTAATTGGACAGGTTTCCCAAAAAGAAATTACTGTTGGACTGACAGCTGATTTTTCAACAGCAACAAAGAAGCCAGGAGATGATTGAATAATAACTTCACAGTATTTAAAGAAAAAAAAAACTGCCAATGTATTTACTCCCTGAAAGTATAGTATATAAAGATATTTTCAGACACATAAAAACATACTTTATCACCCACAGACCCTCAATAATGGGAAATGCTGAAGGGCGTACTTCAAAAAGATTGCAGAAGGAAGGGCTGAGATATCAAAAGCCATGGCAACTTATGCTCAACTTACGGTGACTTAGAAAAAGAGTGAATTAAAATACTGAATGTAAGTGGAATGTAGGAAATTAGGGCATTCCAAAGCTTCCTTGAATTACTGGTGGGAAGAGGCTAGAAATAATGACATATTAGCTGTCACCAAGTTAAATAAACATGTTATACTGTCTAAAATAACCACATAGAAATGGAGTGTACAACTTCCACATTAGTAGAAGAGGAAAAACTGAAAAGGTGGTGGTGTCGGGGGGGACTAATAGGAATTTGAGTCCATTGTCAGAGGCTGTTCTAGAGTGTAGAGAAAAGCATAGGAAACAGGCCCTGGTGTGGGACAGTTGCAAATCCATGAACACAGGAAGGCCTTTTGTACAGGACTAAGTTACCTCTTCCTAGAAGTATTTCTCCTGTTCTTGAAGGCACAAAGCTCTGAATTATGCAATAACCTCCAATTGGGCTATTCCAGTTTATCATAGTCAGACATGTGGGGCAGGTGGCAATATGGGGAAGTCAAAACATTTGAGAAGAAAATGCGAAGATTCTAAAGTACTCATTTCAAAGTGGTAGGCATAACAAAGAAAACTAATGATTAAGTAATCCATTTTATTCATCCTTTTAACCTGGACAAGAATTCTTTTTTCCTAAGGTTTATCTCACAGGCTACTATTGAGTGATACTAAACCATGATTATAGATGAATTTGGTGAAGTGTTCTCTCTTCTAATCCTGACAGCTGTCCCTGGTGGGAAGGCCTTTAGAGTTTTCTGGCAAAGAAGAAAAGGCTCTTGATCATCAAATGATCTCTCAAGGTGGTCAAATTGCCTAGCTTCCATGATTGGCAATGTAGCAATTAAGCAGAAGTTTGTATTTCTTTATATTCCAGAGCATACTGTCTATGTGTTTTTGTGTAGTTAAAGTTTCAAGGCTGGGTTTCAGAATCCCCAGGATTGCTTGATTTCCTTTCTGGACTAACATCGACATAGGAGCCCCGCACACAAACCTACAGAACGATCTGGGCCTCCTGGTCAGGGAAGGTGTGAAATGCAGGTCCTGACTGTTAACTGGGACTTCCCCCATTGAGAGATTTGAACAGTAACCAAACACCCAGCTCTCCCCCAAGATGCCTAATGACCCAAGATGGAGACTTTGCTAACAAGGGCCTGCTCCCTACCCCTTGCCCCCCAATTTGCCATTCCCTTGAATTCTGTAAATTAGCCTGAGACACCTTGTCTCATACACTTAAAGCCTCACTGAAGCAGGATGGCAGCTTGCTGCTAGGTCACTTTTCTGGGACCTATTCTCTGTTATCCAGCCTTTTGAACTGCTTCCTCAATGAAAAGATGAAAAGGAAGATATTGAAAAAGAGCATCCCTTCTTTTTGTCACCTGAAGCAGAGGTGAACCTCAAGTTATAACTTCATTTTCCTGATCCCTGCCCTGATTGTCTCCAGGGTTTGGGGAGCAGGGAGGTGGTTGTGGGATTGGCTAATTAGTTGCCTTAAGGGTAGAGACATTGCCATTCATACCACATGAAAAAGAATGTATGCTCTCCTACTGGAACAGAGGTCAGGGTATGTATTATCTATACTTGTTCTGCTCATTCCCTTTATTCTGTGCACCAGCTGTTTCCATATTGCCAAATCCATTGCTCCTGTTTTTGTCCCCATCTTACTTAACTCTCAGCAGCATTCATCATAGTAGACCTCTTCCTCTTTCAAACTCTGCATTTTGGGGGGTCAATTGGCAGCACACTAACTAGTTTTCCTCCTACTTCAGTCTCTGCCTGTGTCCTCTACTGGTCCTATAACTGGTAGTGTTCTTCCAAGCTTGTCCTGGGTCATGTGATTTGCCAGTACTCTTTTTCCAGTAGCCCACATCCATCCCCATGGATTTAATTCTATCCATGTGCTCAATCTTCAGCTCAGATCTTCTCTGAGTTCCAGACTTGCATCTTTGTCTGTCTACCTGACAGTGCTGTATTGGCCCATCTCTGAATCAACTTGTCCAGGAGTGGACATGTGATACTCACTGCCAAACTCTCCTGACCTCCTTCTCAGGCCACCATCTCCCTGACTGTTTGAGACAGAAATTAGCACTGACCTTGCCACCTCCCTCCATTCCACCACCCCCGTATATTCAATCTGTTAGCTAATCTTGTCCTTTCTACCTCCAAAATACATAGAAAATCTGTTCACTTTCAAGTTCCACTGCCAATACTTGGTGTTCACCTTCAGTTTTTCCCACAAAACACTGCCAAACTGATCTTCCTGCTTCTATTCCCAACCTTCTTCATACAGCAACAAAGTACAGTTGTCTCTTGAACAACTTGGATTTGAATCCCTCCACTTTTCTTCTGATGCATAGATTCCTGTTTGTGTCCTTCAGAGCATCATGTCATGATTGACGTTTATGTAGTTTTTTAGTTGTTTATAGAAGATCTTTCTGACTAAACTATAAGGAGTACAAGGGCAGGGGCCATATTTGTTTGCCATTTCATACCCAGCCTAGCACAGACTGGCATGGGGTAGGCACTTAATGAAAATTTCCGCTTACAAGAATGAGTGAGGTCTTTATCTCTTATTACTTGGGTAGTTTCTCTTGATTGATCCCAGAGTTCCTCATTAGGAGCAGAGTGGGGTGTGCTGAAGCCAGGGGACATTGAGGACAGAGAGAAAACCTTTAGTAGCCTTGCCTTTAGAATCTGTGGCTGACATTAGATGCTTTGATATTTTAAGGTGTTCTTTTGTATAGAAAGTTATAAGTGAGGAAATTTCAGAGAGAGAGTATTGGTACCTTGAAATATCTATGGGGTTTTTGGCTGTTATATCAAAAACTTGATAAATCAGTGACATATTTATGTTGAAAAAGATGCAGAGTCATAGTAGTTGCACATATTTTGTTAAAGAAGAGGTGAAGTTTGTTCTGATTTGGACTGCGGTTCAAGGATGGGTGCTCTTCAGTAGAACCATTTCCAGGCTCACACTTTCCTCTGTTACAACCATTCTTAGATCTTAATTAGGTAACTGGGTACTCAATGTAACCAAAGAGAGTTCTGAAAAGCCACTGAATCTAGGAAGGAGAGTGGCAAAGGCTAAAATAAGGAATAAAGACACGATCTCAGAGGTAACCAGATGAAAGAAAGGTGGTTAAAGGAATCAGTTTAAAACTGTCTCTTTTTATCACTGTGAAGCATGTGGAAGGCCATGTCCCCCCATCTTCTTCATTGTTGGGCTAGAACTGGCCCCAAGAGAGACACTTGATAATATCCAACCCAGGGTTCCTATTGATGGACAAAGAAGCTAGTAATGGGTTCATTAGTGTATGCATGTGAAAAGTGAATCTGTTGTAGGTGTAAGTCAAGCTCTTCCATGGGATTGCAGAGAAATCATTCCAATAATCCATGCACAGGGGTTGCGATATAGCAAGGTTTATTCAGGTGGAAGGAGATCCCTGGGTTTCCAGTGTCTCATCTGGAACTCATCTGGAACCTGAATGAAACAAGTAAACTGTGTCATCAGCAAGGCTAGAACAAAGGCCAGTGTCCAGAGTTTTTGCTTCATATTAAAACTTAGTCCTTTGGAGCCCACACAGTCTGCCACAGCCCCGGTAGCTGCTAGACCCTCTATGGTCATGTGCTTCCGGGTGAGAGAGAACACATGAACACATGGGGTGAGGGAAGATCACTGAGTGAGAAAGAGGGAGAGAGAGCATCTTTGTTCTTCTGAGGCTATATCCAGGAGTTTTTGCAAAATAACCAATCAACTTCACAAGCCTTCTTGGGCTTTTGATAGGTCCACACCCTCTATGGTCAAGCATCACCTCCTGTGCCACAATCCAGTACTGGAGCAGGGAATGGAGGGGTGTTAATTCCCTTGGCAGAGCAATGACAATCCCCTGGGGTGTGAAGCTGTCACTTCCTGGTGAAGCAAACAGGTTCATGCACCCCAGTTTACTAAGTTCAATGGCTCTCTTTCTTATTAATAGCTAGTTAATCTCTTACAGTAACAAACCCAGGAATGTGGAATTCTACCAATGTTTGGTGGCTGCCATGGAACCTAACATTTTAACAGTTCAATAGTAATCGAGTCTTTTTATTTTGAAGGCTGAATTAAAAAACAAAACAAAACAAAACAAAACCTCATAGAAGCAGGGGAGATTTCAGCATTTCACTTCCCTCAATGGGAACAGATTTACCAGTGAAAATTCAGATTTGAAAGCTAAAAACAAAACAAAAACCCTTGTGTTTCCCCCCACCCCCCCAATTTGGAAACCAAAAAGTGCATCATTTCAGAAAGGTATTCTGGAGACCTCTTCCCAGTATGGATTGGTTGGGAATAAAAGCTTGTGTGTTTTTGGTGTCTCTGCAAACACATCTAGGAACTCATAAAAGCCGCAATTTACTATCTTGTGGTGAGAAGGAATTTTGTGACCTTTTAAGAAATTTTGTTTTGTTTTTCTTAAGAAGACCAGGATAAGGAAGTGAGCCAAATTTCTTGGCAATGGGAAGATTGCTTCAATGCCGTAGGCTTGCATTCCCAGAAGCGTAGAGGGCTCTGTGCAAGCCAACTTGTCATCAACTTGTCCTGCCTGTAAGTTCCTAAATTTTATAATTACAAACTTGTCCAGATTTCCACCCACCCTTAGGTTTTGTGGAACAGATGGCAATCGCAACCATGGAGACATATTCATGTTAACCTCCACGCTTCCAGGGGCTCCAAAGCCCAAGTCTAACAATACTGGAGCATGGAGTTGAAATCCAAAGATGTAGAGGTCTGCACGGAAACATCGGGTGTCATTCTGGAAGGAAGAACAAGCAATTTCGGACACAAGGAGCAAACTCTTGTGTGCTCACCACAGTGTTCTTGTCTCTAAAATTGGAGTTGTAGGGAGTGATACTCATGTCTTAATACCTTTCCTTGACATTTGGCCACATCTTTCTTAAAATATTCTCTTTCCTTCTTTACCTTACCCCCACATTTTCTGATCACTCCTTGTCAATTATATTTGTGAGAGTTCTTCTTTTGTTCATCACTTAAATGAGTAAATTCCACTTGAATCACTTAAATTCAAGTGGAATTTATTTTGTTCTCCAGGGGACAGTTGGCAATATCTGGAGACAGTTTTGATTGTCACAACTGGGGGTGAGTGGGTGCTCCTGGTGGCTAGTAATTAGAAGCAAAGGATGCTGCTAAACATCCTACAATGCACAGACAGCTCCCACAATAAAAGATTATCTATTCTACAACATCAGTAGTGTGGAGGTTGAGAAACTCTGGCTTAACTATTGCTGTTCCACAGTGTTTGTTCCAAGATCCTTTTTTTTCCTAACTCATACACTCTCTTAGGGCCTTCTCATCTACTTCCACTAGGAAAAAAAGAGAAAAAAAAGTCATACCTATACTCTGTTGGCTCCCAAATCTTATCTCTAGCTAAATTTCTGAACACGAAACTCTTGTCTACCATCCTATTTGGCATCTTCAGTTTTACGTTCTACAGGCAGCCCTTTTGTTTTGTTTTGTTGTGTTAAGAAACAAAGTTCATAATTGAAAAATTAGTCTGAAATATATCATTACTTATTTCTTAATAAAGGGGAACTAAAATTAACTTTTATTTTGAAAGAACAAAACACAACTTAATGACACTCCATAAGATAATAAGATACAGTATGATATGACACAAAGGCTGTTGAAGAGAAACCCCTAAGTCTTTTAGGTCAGAAAGATTTTCACCTAGTGAGTGAAAGAGAAGTCGGTCTCTGCATTAAACAAGAACTTGTTGTCTTTCATTGTGGACTCCAAGGGCTCAACTCAGGGTCACCTATTATTGTTTATCACTTTCAGAGGCTCCACTATAAAATGCTTCAAAATTAGCCTAGCCCTAGTTCTGCAGGGCTACAATACACATATATGTTAAAATTTATTTATTTTTTTAGTTCTAGGACCATATCTTAGATACTTCTTAATTGTCTGGTGTGCTGAAACATAACTGCTTCTCATGAGATATTTAATAGTTATTGAATGAGGGCATTGCCCAAGCAGACTTCTCTTTTTCTTTTACCTCTAGACCCACTCCCAGCCATTTCCTCCTCTACTGTTAGGACCCCCACAATGATCTCATGGGCCCCTTCCATAGCCTGACATATAGATTAACTCTAAATCAAACAGTTACTTGCATTTGGGAATACCACCAGTGAGCAACTGTCATTCTAGCACAATGGTGGGTGAGTTCCTTTCGGAGCACCCTGGGGGTTAAGCAAGGGAAAGTTGGAAGCAGGAAGGAGAATGTATGGAAACGGGTCTCTTGTGGATCAATCATGTGGGGAGTTTGGAACCCTGCCCCAGAGCTTGTGCTTACAGGATGCTTTCCTAAAATACTGTTATCTCCCAGGGAAACCAACTGCCTACATGTTCTGAGTCCTTTATTCACATCACAGTGAGATATCTGAGAGGAAGGGACAGTGCCCTGAGAAATGGTGGTTCTCAAGCAAGAACAGATCTCTGTGCTTCCCCAACTTCCTCTTTCTTGAAAAGAACAGTCTTCTTCCTCCAACTTGAAGCAGGTTTCTAAAGAGCTGCCCATCTGTCTATGTCTTAAAAACAAGTCTCCATGTGTGTTATGTGGAGCCAGGCACAGAATCATAGAGGAAGGGTGAACTACAGATTAATACAGAGGAGGGGGTATAAGAAGATGTCAAGCAAAACCTGAGGGATTTCCACTTGGCCCAATTTTGGAATGGAGAGACAGAGGTCAGTGGGTCCCAAGATTAACAAAAAACAGCTTCTGCTGGCTGCATATCTTCCAGCTTCTGCAGGGTTGCCAACTCCTGGATGTTGTTGACACCCCTTTATTGAGTCTACAGTTTAGTTACCATGATATGGGTACCCAGGGGTTGTTCCCAGGAGTCACATTTTCTTGCAAGTTTCTCCGTGACCCACAATACCCATATTTCGGGATTTGGGGTGCAATCCATACTCATTACAAAGGGTGAAGACAACCAGCCTAAAGTGGGACTGGCTCTGTGACCCTGCTGCTATGGACACAGCCCAATGTATAGCTGCCCATGTCAGCTGAATCTGGATTGCAGCTGCTGTCTTCTTACACCAAGATACTGGATTGCCTTTCCAAGTTACGCAGAAGAGCTCTCCCTTCCTCCTTTTCTGCCCCATTCCATTGTTTCATTGATGCATTCATTAATGCCACAGATATTAAGTAGCCAGGGTAGTCTGAGCATCAGTCTAGGCACTGGAGGTAAAATGGTGACAACTTTAAGCTTTGAATTGTTTCCATCTCTAAGGAAGGTTTGTTCAAAATTAGGTGAATGCAATAATGTGATGCTCTAAAGGGGATGAGTGCAGGGAGGTCCAGCCACACTGGGGAAGGGCACCTGATGGATGTTCCATATTCTGCCCTGGAGTCAGTGATATCTAGGCTGAGCCCTACAAGGTGAGAAGAAGGTGTGAGAGCTGAGAGAAGAGAGGGATAAGTGTATGATGTATCAGTGGTGAGAGAGGGAACTATGGTGCAGAGTAATCTGGAGGGAAGGACAGGGTGAAGGCTATAGGTGGGGGGCTTGGCATGAAAATAAGACAGGACAGTTTAGTAGATTACGAGAGACTTTGTAAACCATATTAAGGGCTTAATTCTGCTTTGCAATATGAAGGTTCAAATGAAAAAAAAAAATCAATCAAAAAACATTTATAAATCTGAGGGGAGAGGAAAGTCCTGAAAGAGGAGAGGGTAACAACCTCAAATTGTTTGTATTTTAATTCAGAATAGAAGAAAAATAGATGAAATTGACAGTGTAAAAAATTAAACTGACTATAATTAAGCACTGAAGAGTCTAGTGTGGACCAAAATGGCTGTTAGAAGGACAAACGTGTAACGTGGGTGTGATGTGGATGTAACATGGGCCCCAGAGGTAGCAGAAAAGTCTAGGCGCTGAGGTCCAAGAGGCAGGATGGTTTTCTTGATGAGAGTCCTTATCTGCAATAAAAGGGTGTCAACGTTACCATTGACTCTGTGATTTCCTCCATGCATTCAGATCTCTGTGTCATTAATAGCATAATACCTACACTCTTGGCTCTGAAAACAGAATAAAATACTGGCTATTGTCTTACTCCCAATTGGAACAAAGATAAAAGAAAAAACACTCATGAAGGAAATAGTATTCCTGATGGTCAGAAAAACTCCATAATTATATAATATTATCTCCTTGCTGGCAGAAGCCCCTTTAATAGATTGTGTTTTATTATTTTGCCTTGAGGTTTTATCAGTTTAGGGAAACTAGACCTCTGTTTTTGCTATGGGGACACATAGCACTGTCTACTATGATTTACTGTCCCTTAGATAAAATGCAATGGCAGAAATTTATTGGAGGCCTAATTAGTAGTTGAAAAAATTAGTTTACTTTTGAAAAAATGGTGTACATTTCATATCTCTCTTTTCATTTTGGCTGTCTGGAAAGGTATTGCTAAATTTGAATCTCAATAATAGTGGACCTGCAAGCCTCGGGTTGGTGTATTTGTGTTTCAGTGTTCTCCTGGGTCCTGATTTTCTTTCATATCTTCTCATGCTAATGTATGTGCTTTTGGTGGTAAGGTATCTCAAAGGTGGGGCTGGGTGAGAGAGATAAATTAAAGAATTAATGAGAAAAGAAAGGAATTTTAGGGAAGGAAATGGAATGAAACACAAGGATAATGAAATGACTAGTTTGAGTCGAAAGGAGGGTGCCTGTTGAGGTACTGTGGAAAATGGCAGAGAGATGAGCTTAGAGGAGTATAGGCATGGGAGTGAGGCAGCAGGGAGGCAGAGAAGGTTTTTGAGCACCATGAAACTTGTTCTAGGTAAGCTGGTCAAATTGCAATGTTGCGTCTGTATTGTACCAAAATAGGGGAAAACTAAGCAGGTGATGCTGGGGAAGATTAAAGAACAGGAAGTTATAAGAAGAATTTGAGGAGGAAAGTGAATCACATTTGGATATGAGAAGTAAAGGAATCAGTCAGTGATTACAGCAGGTGTCTAAGGGTGCAGTTACTATTGCCAGAGAGAGTTAATTTAGAGAGAAGGATTTGAGTGCTTTGGAGAGGGCTGGAGAGAGGAGGAGCACAGGAAGAGGAAGATATGCTCCTGATTGTAGGATCTTAAGATCCCAGATCTTTCTTTTTCCTTACCCTTAACTGAATAGGATCTACACGGCCACTTCTTCACCAGGCTAGACACCATCAAAGCCAACTAGCTTTCTATTAGAAGAATGCTGCTTTGAAATGTTGGCCAGACTACATATTAACCCAAAGAAAAACAGTGTAGGAAGTAAAAAATCACTTAGAAATTCTCCTTAGAAGATTCAGAAAGTTATCATTTAACCACTCATTTAATTCACACATGAGTTCATGAATAATGACATCCTTTTCTTCCTTGGCCCAATGGAGCAGTCATTGCTTTTTCCAGGTCAGTAGAGGCTACTTTTACTTCCAACATTTTAATATGAAAAAATTTTAACATAAAGCACGGCTCAGAGAATTTTATAGTAAACACTTGTATTGCCCACCACTTAGATTCTTCTATTAATAGTTTACCGTATTTGTTATATAATTCTATCCATCCATCAATTCATTTTATTTTGGTGCATTTCAGAGGAAACTGCAAACATTACTACTCTGCAGTAAATAAAACTACTTGTTTTTAATTTCTGTTTTTGAATTTTTAGGAGGCTGAGCTGTGTCAGCTCACCTATATAGACTATGTGGCTCTTTCTGTGGGTGGTTTATCTTCCCAGTCCTTCTTCCCCAGGCATTTGAACAATGACTCTTTAATTATAATGGTGCCTAGCCTATGCACTTAAGTTCCTAGAAAGTGGAGAAAGGAATTCTTACAAATACAATTATCTTCTAAACTCTAGTATTAGAGACAAAAAAGAAAAATAAAAAAGCCCCTGCAGGTAGTGTAGATGGAAGAGTGAAAAAAAATTTTTTCCCCTAGAGATATAAGCAGTTTAGCTTATGTCTACATTTCAGGGTTACCATACAGCAGATTGACTTAAAGCAAACTTTATTTCACCTTTAACAACCTAGGAACTATGGAGAATATAGATGGTTAGAGGCAGAAACTGCAGTGAGGGAAGGTGGTAAGGAGTGAGGTAAAAGTTTTTAGCTGTCAAATGGATGGTATTATCAAAACCAGAGATTGCCTTATGAGGTTTTAAAAAACAACTATTACTGTGTGTAGTTTTCAAGCTTAAGCAACATGATCCAGCAGTATAATAACAAGCCTGTTAACATGGCATTCTATTAAGCTTTATTTTGCTTCCATATTCACATCTCTTGTTTCATTTAAGTTTTAATTGATGTTTTGACCATGTGTTTGACCCTGAGGAGATTTTGTGAAGGCCTTCATTTTTCAAATAAATTAAGAAGTGATGTATTTAATATATACTAAGCAAAAATATCCACCTTAACATAACCAGAAATGAGATCTTGGTGCAATAAAACTTGATTTAAAACTTCCTACCCATTGACACCATAAACCAAAAATATTATCTTAGAGACTTGGGGAAAGGATGTCAGTTTGGGAAGAGCCAATGAAAGAACTTAATTCTCAGACCCAGGTGTTGCCTGAACAGGGGGAGGGAGAACACTGAGGCAAACGTGAAGTGGGCAACATTTTTATGTAAGTTCACTAGAAACAGCATGTGAATGAACAAGTCTCTCAGTGACCATTCCCAGAGCAGTTGTTTTGTTTTTCTTAGTCAACTCAACACAAGAGCTAGTTCAACACGAAAATGAAATAGAGGAAAGAGACAGAGATCATATTTTTATGATCATATGTTCTTTGATTTTTAAAATGTCTAAGCTCCCTGAAATTTTTCTCTCACTGGAGAAAATTAAGCTCTCCTGTCTCAGAGATAGGAGTGTGACCATCCTATTGATTCAGGCATTGGAACCTGCATGACGGTGAGGAGCTGTGGGCTCCACAGGCTGGCTCACTGATTAAGCCTGGCCTCTTTCACAAGAGCCAGGCAAAGGCATCCCATTGTAAGTTTCACTTAAGACACAGGAAGCTGTTTATGACAGCTACTTCTCTACTGGTATGAGGTGAGTAAAAGTAAGTGCTCATTACTTTTCATGTTGCCACTCATGTAACCCTGTAAGAATTTTCTATGGGCTGGTAAATTTTAGTTCTGAACTATGAGGCTATTTTGCAACCAGGGAATCAAAATGGCAATTCTTATACTAATGCTTAAATCAATATTTCATGCTTACAGTTCTGTCTCCGAGATATTCAAATGGAAGTAGGCATTACACCAAGGACAGAGGAAAAGACATAATTTACTAGAAAAGAATGGGAAAAGAACAACACTGTCCTTTTAGGTGATGCTTTTAAAATGAGATATTTAGGCAAAATCTACCAGAACAATGGCTTAATTGACAAGGAAAGATAGCTTCTTCCATGCCTCTGTTTATACTTACTATTGTTTCAGCCCATGGTGTTTTGTTTACTTTGGAAGAAAATATTTTACCCCCTCTGAGATAATTAATTTTTGTCAGCTTCACTGTTTTTAAGGGAAACTGAGAAACTGTTAATTGAAATACAGAATGAGTCACTGTTTTCAGCAATTTTTGGCAGCATTCTAATTTGTGTCAATCTCAGCCTAATTATTGGATTTTTTGGAAGTAGAAAGCATATTTGATTTTTCTCCTACTGAAGTTTTTCTTCCTTTTTTGTAAAAAAAAATATGTGCTGCTTGACGAAGGTTATATAATTTATATCAACATGAGGTGAAATACCAGTACACTTGAAATACCAGGAGGTTTATTGTGTCATGCCTGGCTCCTCACAGTAGCTAAATATTTAGAAAGCTCACAGAATGTGATCTTCTTCCTTTCCTCATTTCTACCCCCCACCCCAAAAATATTTCTTTTAAAGACCTTTTAGCGGGTATTAAGCCACAGTATATGGCCCTTCACTAATGACACCACTGAAGTAAACTTCCCAGAAGTAATCAGGAAGAATTCATTTGGAAATCCAATTGGATGTCACTTGCAAAGGTCAGGCTCCTAGAAGAGGTGACCAGTCATGCATCCCTGAGTTATTTGTTGTAAAAGCATTAATCACCGTGAACTCATTTTCCCCTAATGCAAACATACTACATTGTTACACAGGAATTCCGTTCCAAATGATCATTAATGTAGAGAGCGGAAGCTGCTGACTGTGGACAGGGTTAATAAAATCTGCCAGATCAATGGCCAGTGTAATGGGACCATTAATAGTTGCAAATAGAAGTTGGATCTTTCCTGGCTGTGGCAGGCTGAAGGCGGGTGGAGAGACAGTGGCTTTGCTGGGCAGGCAGCCCCATCTCTTACATCCTGAGGTGGCCTCTGGGTGGAAAGAGCATCCATGTCAGTCTCAGAGCAGTGCCAGGGCTCTGAGGTGGCTGTGGCTGGAAGCTTAGGCACCAGTTGTGGGCAGAGGAGGGAGGTGTGGGGTGACCGTGGGGACAGCTCTGGACATACCCCAGCTGCTTGTACACCACATCCCTCTGCAGACTATGGGCCAGGGCTCGTCTGAGCACCAGGTGCTGTACATGTCCCAAAACTTTGCCTCGCCTGCTCCGTATTGAGTCAGCAATGAGATGAAGAACAGTATCACAATAGGAGTGACAATCACAGCTACTGCTCACTAGAAGTCTCCTGGACCAAGGAGCAGCCCTTTATACACACTTATCTCAACCTTCAGAGCAGCACCCCTAAAACATGTGTGTGATTTATTTCATAACTGAGGAAGCTGAAGCTCTCAGACAGATACGGAAGCTAGCCCAAGGCCAGATTAAAAAGTGTGTGCCCTTAAAACACCTTTAATAAACGTTCCTTTATTGGAGAGAGGGACACAGAAGCTGTAGCCTAAAATCAGACCCCAAAAATATGCCAGGTATGACAGTGGATCAGAGGTATTTCTATTTGCATATTCAACCAGTCAGTGTATTCAGGACCAACCTTGAACAAAGTATATAAAAGGCATGGTTTGTCTAAAATCTTACCTCTCTTTGTTTGCTACTAAAATGTTGGTACCCAGGGCGTTTAAGAAGACTAAGTGCTCTGTGCTGCTCAACAGCATCTTTGACAAGGTTCCTCGGGGAAGCCCAGTAATACCCCGTACTTAAGACTTGCTCTTTCTCATCTCACCGTTGCCCCGTCAATACGTGTCTCATTTCCCATCATCTAAGGGTCTTGCTCTGCTGACTGACTGTACCTTAGCTAAGTCAGGTAAGGCCAGAGGAAGCTACTGCCTCCTGGGGCTGCCCCCAAGCACAAGCATGGTAGGACTGGCAGCAAGAGCCATCCAGAGCCAGTGCCCAGGTTTCCAGCAGCATAGCTGGGCATGGGAGCATGGTGATAAGGGCACTGTGATGTTCCTAAGTGCCCAGTGACCCCTGTACCCAAGGTGCTGACATAGCTGCCTCGGGGCTCAGGAATGGGAATGGAATGGAGCTTGCAGGTAAAGGTTATGGATGTAAGAGAAATGAAAGAGGAATGACAGATGTAAATATAAAAACTGTGAAATACTAACATTATTTGGTGCTCCCAATGAGAGCAGAGTATGGCAGAAGGGCAAATTTAGTGTGTTTAATAAATGAAAGGACATTTCACATAAACTCAAGTCACCTACCTTTCTTAGATCTGTCCCCATGACTAAGAGGGGAGCATGCTTAGTAGTCTTTTCACCTGAAAATGCCACTGTTACTAAAAGCTTATTTCTTTGATTACATTTATTTTTTTAAAGTAGTGTTAAGGGTTTGAAAGATGTGAGAAAGAAGATGGTTGTGAAGGAGAAGGTGAAGCATGGAAGGAGTGGAGAGGACATAGAGGGTTTGGGAGGGAGACTCTCACACGCCCTGCAGCACCTACCTCCCATCAGTAAGGGCCGAGTGCAACAGAAATGCAGAGCTGGGCTGAGACATGTTCTCTGGCCCCCAAGATCTTACGAGTACACATCGTAAGTGCTTGACTGCATGGCACAGGCTATAAATTCAGTCAAACTGAGTAAGAGACATTAGCAAGAGGAAAATTCAGAGACAGCATCATGGAAGATTGCGTAAGTTGTGAAGAACATGGACAATGTGAATGCTGGGAGAGAAAACACATTTCGCACAGTTGAGGCATGAACAGTTGTCTGAAGGTGAGAACAAGCATACTGGGTACAAAGAAGGATGAAGGAAACAGCTTTGTTGCAGTGGAGGAGGGCGTGTGTGCATGTGCACACATGTGTACATGAGTGTGCATGCACATGTGTGTATGCATGTGTGTATGCATGTGTGTTAAGAGAGGGAAACAGCAGGCAATAAGCAGACCAAGAAAGGGTGACAGCATTTTCCAAAGAAACTTGGTAGCCAGACAAAGGAGTTTGGAGAGCCACTGTAGGTCCTTGGACATTTGCAGAGTATGCTCTCAGACAAGTTGGTTTTTTTATTTTGTTTTGTTTTGGGTTTTTTTTTTTTTTGCACTGTGAGCAGGATTCAGACAAGTTTTGGAAAATTCAATGTGGTAGTTGTGGAAGAAGGTAAAGTGGAGGGGAAGAGAGAATGAGAAACACTAGGAAGTCAAGGCATCCTGACATGTGATTTGTCATCTTTTCTCCTCCAGCACACATTCATATTCCCCTTTGCACTGGCTGAAATCTTCCTCAGTCCACACTCCTATCTACCGAAGAAGAAAGGACTCAGCTTGTTGGCTGCTGTTTCCCTTGCTTACATTAGCAGGTAAGAATTGCTGAGAGAAAATCAACTTAGAATCATTGTTCAAGTAAGTCTCTGAGGAATATTCCAGAAACATACTGTTCTGTAAGAGTGCCTTCATATTGAGTTAATGGGGATTTTAGTCATCTTTAAATTTTCAAATAAGAAAGATTTTTATTGTTTGCTTTTGATACTCATGGAAACATCACAAGCCAAAAAATACACAGATGTGCACGCACACACACACACACAGCAAGGCACGAGTTTCTCATGAAGAATTCATCGTGGCAAAGCTACACATTATTTTCCCCAAGAAAATGTTGATATTTGGTTCCATTTCCAATTAGGTATTTGAACAGCTGAATGATCCAAGGCATCTAAATATATTTCTTTCAAAAAGGCATTTGGCAGGTTGGACATGCTAGGTTTGGTCCATTTCTGTTGCCTATATCATTATGGGTTTATTTGCATCAACATCTGGCACTGGAGCCCCTAGAGGGCTTTTGGGCAATTGTCCAGTGGCCGGCAGAACAGCCTAGTAAGGGGCGTGCAAGATCATTTTAGCAGTTGGTCTAGATTTTATCATTCAACCACCTGGTGATACTAATTCTCAGAAATACTGCCCAGTGAGTGGAAAACCCTTTTCCATTCTACAGACTTCTCATTTATTCCATGTTTTTGCTTAACTGAAAAGGGCATGCCAAGCATGATGCCGGCAGATCAGACGCTAATCATGATACTCCTTCTCTAGTCTAGATCCCCATAAACTGTTCATATCTGGTAATCTCCCGATCCCTATGTGGGGGAGTGAGTTTAATTGGGCACAGTACTCTGACAAAGCCAGATAGAGAACACACTCCAAAGGGGCTTGGGCTCCCAGTGCTCGCTTCATGGGCTCCATGAGCCTTTGTCTTAGAACAAGTGACCTTAGGGCCAGAACTCAGATGATAGTTTCTTTCTAGTCTTTCTTTCCTTTGTGGAAAGCCTTCTCCTTCCACCAGTCTGTGGCCCCTCTTTCCCTGAGTGCCCAAAGTCTTTCTTGCTCCTCTTATTTCAAAGAAAGTATTGCTTAGTAAATCTTCCCCAATATCTCAGTGATCAGTGTAGGCTGTTCCCCAGCCTGGGGCCTTTGCATTTTAACAAATGTCATTTTAGAGAATAAGGCATACATTGGTGACCTACCGGTAATTGATGTCTGGAGCACTGTGTTGGAAAGGATTCTGAGGTCCTACCAAAACAGAGTTGTGTTATCATTTAGCAATATCTTCCAATAGCATGAACATGGAGAGTGGCAGGATATGTGCCACAGATTTGATAAATCTGGCTTAACCCAAAGGAATAAGTTTCTAAAGACAGAATACCTGGGATGGGGTAAGAGTTGTATGTGTTGAGGAGAAGGAGGGCAGTAGCTGGTTGATTATGTACATGAATTTCCATAATCTGATTTTCCAGTGAACTTTAATCTTATTTACTCTTATTTATTTGCCAAGCGTAACTTTTGGAGTTCATATATAAGATAGATAGTACTTTTGATCTGTTATCTTTTTCTACCTAAAATCTTGGAAATTTATTATTGATCTTCAAATCTGATCTTTGCTCTTTTCCTCCTCAGTAACCAAGAAGGCACAAGAACACCTAAGTCCACTGGTATTTGGGGGGGAAATGCAGTGGGCCTAAAAGATGAGAAACAGTGGTCGAGAAGGCTTGACTTGTCAGTGCCTGATCGTGTGTTCTGACAATGCAGAGAACTGAGTGGTTGGGGAGAAGAAGTGCAACAAGATGGGGTCAGGTGTGAGTACATCGTATGTCCATTCAATTACTCACCAGTTCCAGGCACTTTGCTAAGATACCGAGGATACAGCAATGTACACAGTACCATGCTGCCTTTCAGGACTGTCTAGGAGAGAGAAAAATGTACACACTCTGGGAAGACAGGATGATGAGACTGTAAAAAGGGTAAATACAGGGTGCTGTGGACTCCTGAGGACTGGCTTCTTAAGGAAGTAATGTCTAAGCCGAGACCCAAAGAATGAGTAAGGGTAAGTCAAGCAGACATGGAAAATAACTTCAGGCTTAGGGATCAGCATCTGTGAAGGGCTGGAGAAGCTGAGAGTATGGCTGAATTATGGGACAGGGAAAACCTAGATCATGAATTCACATTAATGGGTCTGGACTTTTAAAAGAGATTTTTCTATGCAAAAATTTTAAGCAGAGGAATGAAATGATGTGGCTTATGTAAAAAAGATGATTAAAAAAGTTGATTTTGGCTGCAGTGTGGAAGTTAAAAGGACAAGGAGACCAGTGGTGGCATTAGTGAGGCTTGATGTTAGTCCACTGATGGCAATATCAATTGATATCAAATAGAATTATAGAAGGTGAGTGGGAGAAGGAGACCTAGAGATCATCTAGCATTGGAGACCTGAAACCTCAGTGGGTTAAATGACATGCCCAAAGTCATGTGGCCAGGGAAAATCAAGGCTGGAACTTAAATGCAAGTCTATTTCCAAATCCAGTTCTCTTTCTACTCTATTCACATGGCCATGTATTTTTTCAGTTCACTGCATGTGCAAAACATATTCTGCTAAGTGCTGGAGGAGTTGGGTATGAAAAAAAGCTTAACAGCGTCCCTACTGTCTAAAAGCTTTCATGCTGTTGTTTCCAGAGCTGTGCTTGTGATGTTAAAGTGATGTAATGGAGCAAGTGGAAGGAAGCACCAGGAGAAATGTGACTGGGTGGACCTCCTTATCATTAATGAAATAGTAAATCACAGTTTGGTCCATCAGGTGCTATTATTTCTAGAATAAATCAAATATACCTGTTTTTGGGCATGTTATGCTGCACCATTGACTGAAGCTTCCCTACCTCTGTCCATTCCCTGGCTAGGGGAACTCCGACTCTGCTGTCTGCTGTCTCTGCCTTTATGCAATGCTCTGGGGCCCATGAGCCCTCCTGGCCACAGATGGCCATCAACGAGCTCCACAAACTGTGCATATCCATGGAGATGTTTTAAGGAAGTGGCTGTGGATCAGCTGTTAGGCGTGCCTATTTGGATGGTCAAATAGGGAAACGGTATAGCAGAAATGAGGTCAAGAATATGGGCCCAGGCCAGACAGAGCGTGAGAAACAAACACGAGTCGGAAAAATGGCAATAACTCTGAGCTAGGGAAGCATTTCACTGCAGAAATCACATCACGGTGACCTAAAAATAATTACTGAGACCACTGGGACTGCCTTACAAGTGGAACTTACTTTTTGTTATTTTTCATATTGCAAAATTGGAGGGCTGGCCCCTAAGTGGGAAAGTAAAGCTTCACAAAGTAGTTATAACTGCAAATCTTTCATTTCCTTTGGAAAGCATTAGTCACCTATAAATATGGTAGTTCACTGACTCCTCCCTTCTCTCTCACCTCAAAACACCTCAGCTAGTTCTCTCTGAGGCAGTGGTGAGGAGCAGAAAAATAGAAATGTTCCTACTCCTGGCTCTTATTCATTCTTTTATTGAACAAATATTTCCATTAACACAGGGTTGGTCTTGCTGGGAAAAGCATAGTTATATAAAGCCATCTCCCAGCCTGTAGAGGGCTTGAACTTAATAAGTGGAGATAAACCATGCATACAAATTAGGAGAATAAACAATGGGAAGTGAGACAATGTCAGAACAAATACAAGGAGCCATAGAAATATGGAGAAAGAAGTGATTATGTCTTGCTGGACAGTGTGGGAAAGGTGTACACTGAATCTGGGACCCGAAGGACTGGCTGGATTGGAGCTTTAAAAAATGGGAGAAATTGAACAACACAGCATAGCCCCTAGCCTAAGGGAGCACAGATCACATTAGAACAGTGGTTAGCAATTCACTTTAGCTGGACCTCTTAGTGAAAGAGACTGACATGAAATCACCCTTGAACTGCCCTCCTACAGAGGCTTGCAGATGGCAGGCTAGAGGCAGTTAGACATAGTTTAGACCATGTGAGATTTGATTGTTGCCGTTGTTTGTTTATTTCTATGACACAGAGGTGGGAGGGAGAAGTATTCGTAACATGGCCAGAGAATTATGTTTTCAAAAGTCTCACGTGACAAGAGTGCTTAAAATGGATTGGAATGGCAAGACATGAGAAGCAAAACAGAATAAAACAATATACAAATAATAGTTATCTAGAATATTCTTCTCATCTAGTTTAATCACATTGTCTTATTCTTCATCCATGGTTATTTTATAGTTCCAGTGTCATCCCTCATCTGCATGCTCAGAGCACCTTCTGCCTGTGTGCAGGTGGTCCATCCCCCCAAGACCTCCATGTCTACAGCATTCTAAGAATCTGATGAGTGCTCACACATGCCCATGTTGTACACAGTTCTCAAAACTGCTCTCCCACACAGACTGTAGAGCCACAATACCTAGTCTTCTGGGACCAACAGCTCCACTTGGCTCTGCTATAAGATTAGCATTCCATCCCCACTGCTAACAATGCCAACACTACCATTGTCTATTGCCCATTAGTCCCCTGTGTTGGTAGAAAAAGAACAATGTTGCTGGCCACTACAACAGCCCCAGCTAGCTTGAACTGTATCACCACCTTGCTCTGGATAGACTAGAAATTTGCTGATGCCATAGGTACCTCTGCTAGTGAAAAATTACATGCAAAGTGCAAGTGTTGCACAGATATGCAGCCATAACTCAGCCTTGGGAGAGATATTTTCAGAGTCACTTCTCAATAGCAGCCTGTATGAGGCAAGAGAGATGATTTCTTTCTTCTATACTATGCTTACTTGGCATAGCAAAGCTGCCAGGGCCCCCAGGTTTAACAGTCCTCTAAATTAATGCACCCATTTATACATACACACTTATACATACAGACATCATACCCCCAGACTCTAGAATACCTTAAAAGCTGCCAGAGGACTGTATTAAACTGAGTTCCAGGATCAGCCAGCCACCTTGCCATATCTAGCATCAACAATACCCTTCTACTTCCACTAGTGCATTGTGTGAATTCTCTCCCAGAACCACTGCTACCCTTTCCTGAAATATGACCTCCTTCTGGGACCATCTAGATGCTCCACAGTTTCATAATCTCGAATCTTAATAAGGATCAGAATCCCAGTGCCATTTTTCCAGAGGACTCCTTAGCTCTCATATAAATGAACATAGGAAAATGAATATAAAAATGTCCCTTGTTATCAATGTTTGGAGTCCAGGCTAGCTAGCACATTGAAGAAGAGTGGTAGTGGGGGGCTAAGAGAGGAACTGGTTATCTACAGTTTTCACCCTTCCTGTCTAAACCTCAGCCCCTGCTCACCCAAAATTCCTATTACAGAAATTAAAAATAAGAACAACCTGAAGATAGAAGCAGCTGTACAATCAGGAAAGAGGGACATGCCTGAGACACATTGTTGAAGTAACAGAATATGTTCTGTGGATTAATTGGCATGTAGCAGGCAAAATGAAAAATAAAATATCAAGGATGATTCTAAGAATTTTGGGCTAGATGCCTGGGAAAATAGTGATTCATTAATAAATGTAGAGAAGGTAGGAAAGAAATAGTTTTGGGTATAAGTAAATATCTCAATTTAAAATCCCATATCTGAATCTCATTCCAACAGATCCTGATTTAATTGGCTCAGGATATGTCCTGGACATCAGCTGTTTTAAAGGCCCCAAGGCAATTTTAATCACATCTGTATAGCTATCTGTCTATGTATCTATCTATTATCTACCTATCTATCTATCATCTATCTGTCTTTCTATTTATCTGTCTCCTTGTTTTTGCTTCACCTAAAATTTATTGAAAGTTAAGTAAATCATGATAGGAATTCATTTTTAAGACATTAGTAGAAATTCACAATTTAATGTTAAAAATCAGATTTAATTTTTGTAGCTATCAAAGCTAGAGATTGTTTTTAATTTGCCATTATTCATATTTGATTAGGAACATTTTGTATGGGATGGATAGAAAGCCTGGGAATGCAGGTGAACTGAGGTGCGACACAGGGGTGGCTTTCAAGGGCAGCAACAGACTAAAGCTCCATGCTAAGGAATTGCAAGGTTTCCATTCTCAGGGACATTTTCATTGTGGGAAATATGCTCACTTGTTGAATTCATTTACAAATTTAAGTGTAAGTTGTATTTGTCTCTGGCATTAGATACAACCATGACCCTCTCTGTGTTTATGTACAAAGTTAGCATGAAATGTGAGACTAGAAGATCCTTTTATTCTGTTTATTCTGCTAGGCTAGAAATATATGACATGAGGGATAACACTTTAAGAATTATAATGCTTAATGCCCATGAAATCCCTAGCTATCTACTAATCTCAAACCCACAGACTTTCACTGTTTCCCTACTGATAGGATGCAGAAAATATGCATTTCATAATAATCATTTGACTCTACAATGCTACCAGATAGATGTAGGATGAGAAAACTGCAAAATTAACTGTTGGCGACCAGTCTGTGCCTGCCCACCCTGACTCACACAGATACACATGGCAGACAGTTCCAGAAGAACATTTATTATTGATATCTCAACTGAGGGTAAGAATCATTGGCCTTGTCAAAATATTAATAAAGTGAACATTGAATTAACTAATTTGGAAGGCTACTGGGTCCATTTCCCAGTTTTCAGAGGCTATAGTGTTCCTGCTGGGTCAGGCAGCTGCAGTGAAGAACAAACAGGTCAAAGAGAAACAGAGGTGCTAGTAAGCCACCCAAACAGCCACTAATTTTTTCTTCTTTTTTAAAATTATATTTTTTATTGATTATATTATTACAGTTGTCCCAATTTTTCCCTCTTTACCCCCTCCCTACACAGTATTCCCCACTCCCTCAGGCAATCCCCACATCATTGTTTCTGTCCATGAGTCATGCATATAAGTTCTTTGGCTATGCCATTTCCTACGTGGTACTTTACATCCCCATGACTAATCTGTAACTACTTATTTGTACTTCTTAATTCCCTCACCTCTTCACCCATTCCCACAAACGTCCCTCTTATCTGACAAGCATCAAAATGCTCTCCATATCCATGATTTTGTCTCTGTTCTTCTTGTTTGCTTAGTTTGTTTCTTAGGTTCACTTGTTGATACATATGTATTTATTGCTATTTTATTGTCCATAGTTTTGATATTTTTCTTAAATAAGACCCTTTAATATTTCATATAAAAATTGTTTGGTGCTGATGAACTCCTTCAGTTTTTTGTCTGGGAAGCTCTTTACCTGCCCTTTTGTTCTAAATGATAGCTTTGCTGAGTAGAGCAATCTTGGCTGTAGTTCCCCAATTTCATGACTTTGAATATTTCTCGCCAATCCCTTCTAGCCTGCAAAGTTTCTCTGGAGAAATTGGTCTTATGGGAACTCCCCTGTAACTAACTGCTTTTCTCTTGCTGCTTTTAAAATTCTCTCTTTATCTTTAAACTTTGGCATTTTAATTTTGATGTGTCTTGGAGTGGGCCTCTTTGCATCCATCTTGTTTGGGACTCTCCATGCTTCCTGGATGTGCATGTCTAGTCCTTCAGCAAATTAGGGAAATTTTCTTTCATTATTTTTTTCAAATAGATTTCCAAGTTCTTGTTCTTTCTCTTCTCCTTCTGGCATCCCTATGATGCGAACATTGAAATGCTTAAAGTTGTCCCAAAGGATGCATACGCTATCTTCATTTTTGTGGATGTTTTTTTTTTTCTTGTCTTATTGGTTGTCTTTTGCTTCCTTAGCTCTAAATCATTGATTTGATTCTTGGCTGCATTCACTGTACTGTTGTTTCCCTGTAAGTTGTCCTTTATTTCAATTAGTGAATCCTGCATTTCTGACTGGATCTTTTTTATGCTGCTGAGGTCCTCACTAAGTTCTTTGAGCATCCTTATAACCAGTGTTTTGAACTCTGCATCTGTTAAATTGCTTATCTCCATGTTGTTTAGTTCTTTTTCTGGAGTTTTGATCTGTTCTTTCATTTAGGCCATGTTTCTTTGTCTCTTCATTTTGGCAGTCTCCCTGTGTTTGTTTCTATGTACTAGGTAGCGCTGCTATGACTCCCTGTCTCAGTAACGTAGCCTAATGTAGGTGTCCAGTAGGGTCCAGTGACACAGCCTCCCCTATTACCCAAGCTGGGTACTCAAGGTATGCTGTACGTGTAGGCTGAGTACACTCTCCTTTTGTAGTTGAGCCTTGGTTACCATTGGAAGGTCAATAAAAAGGACTTACCTAGGCCATTCGACTGTAAGGACTGGCTATGACCACTGATCACCAATCTCTGCCCTCCATGAAGGATCAGCTATGCAGCGACAGAGTGATGGTGCTCCTACATGGTCTATAGCTGTCCAATGGGTGCACAAACCCTGGTGTTTTTGGGTGGTGAAGGTCAGGGTCAGCCCCCTCCTGTGTTTTTCCCAGGGCCACCCTGCCTGAGCTATAAAACAATCTGAGGCAGCTGCTACTTGTGATGAGCTTGGAGATTCCTAGGTGAAGCCAAGCTGTAAATCTAGGCTGGCTGTTGCTAGTTCCTGGCCTGGGGCCACTTAAGAAGAAGTATGGGAGCTGAAGGCTCACTAAAGCCAGCTGTTGATTGTTTGAAAAGATTTAAGAAGTCGTGAAGCATGAGCCCAAGCCAGCCATACAGATGGAAAGCCCACTGTTAACAGCTTTGGTGGGCCCATAAGTTGGATGGGACAGTGCCTCAGGGGATCTCCAGGGTGGGGAAACTCTTAATCAGGTTGAGGGAATCTCAGATATGGCACCAGCCTGCCAGCTCTGGCTCTCTGTGGAGTGGGTTCAGAGAAGGGACAATGGCCTCTCCTCACTTTTCTATCTGAGAAAAAGCTGTCTCTCAGCTCTCACCTTGATGCCAGACACTTCAGTTCCTTCCTTTGCCACTGGTGCCTTTCAAGATGCTACCCTGGTGCTGCAGCTCAGAGGGAGTGAGTCTGAGTAAGTCCATATGTAGGTTCTTTAAGAAGAACTGCTTGGGACTCCAGAAGTTTCTTCCACCGACTCAACTGCCACTCCTTTTTGCAGCCAGAAGTTATGGGAACTTATTTTCCTGGCATTGGAACCATAGGGCTGGAGGCCTGGAGTGAGGCTGAGACTCCTCATTCCTGAGATATTCCTCCCAATTTTTTTCTTTATTCAAAAACAGGTTTAGTTTCAACAAATAATAAAGTAATACTTAAAATAACACATCATTGTCAAAATCTGATTAATAAGGATTAAAAATATTGATCATATCAAGCATTGGTGACTGCGAAAGGAACTGGGTATTCATAGAATCTTTTTCTTCCTCTAGTCCCTTTAGCATATCTTGCAATGCTGGTTTGGGGGAGGTGTATTCTTTTAGACTTCTTTTGTCTGGGAAACTCCTTATTTCACCTTCCATTTTAATTGAGAGCCTTGCTGGATAGAACAGTCTTGGTTGCAGGCCTTTGCGTTTCATGACTTGGAATATTTCTTGCCATTCCCTTCTGGCTTGCACTGTTTCTGTTGAGAAGTCAGCTGCTAGCTCTGTCGGGGCTCCCTTGTATGTTACTACCTTCTTCTCCCTTGTTTCTTTTAGGATTCTCTATTTGTCTTTGATATTTGCCATTTTAATGATGAAGTGTCTTGGAGTGGGCTTCATGGGGTTCCTCTTGCATGGGACCCTCTGTGCTTTCAGGACTTGTGCTACTTTTTCTCTCCTTCATTTAGGGAAGTTTTTCGTCATTACTTTCTCAAACAGGTTCTCTATCCCTTCCTCCTATTCTTTTCCTTCTAGTATCCCTATTATACAAATATTTTTACATTTCAGTTTGTCCTGCACTTCCCTAAATGCCTCTGCATTCTTTTTGAGTCTTTTTCACTATCTTGCTCTTTCTGGGAGCTTTTTTCTACTTGTCCTCCAGCTCGCTGATTCTGTCCCCAGCTTCATCTAGCCTGCTTTTGATTCCTTCTACTGTGTTCTTCAATTCAGAAATTGTATTCTTTATTTCTTCTTGTCTCTTATTGATAGTTTATATGTCCTTTTTCATGCTGATATAGTTTGCAGTAAGTTTCTCATAGTTTCCTTGTACTTTTTGTAATTCTCTCTGAGCTCTCTGAGTTCATTGAACTTCTTTAGAATCATTGTTTTGAACTCACTATATGAAAGCTTACTTGCCTCTATTTCATTTATTTCTCTTTCTAGGAATTCCTCCTTTCCCTTTGACTGAGGGGTGTGTCTTTGTCTTCCCATTATGTGTGATACTGTTCTCTTTTGCTTCTGCTTCTTAAGTTGATCTCTCTTGATTTCCTGACTTTGTGGTGTGACCTTCTATGGTAGGAGACCACTGTTTTTCTTTCTAGATCTGCCTCTGATGATGTCAGGTGTTGACCCTGTCTGACCTTAGGCAGTCTGTTTGACTTCCATGAATCTGCTGTCTGTGGCTATGTCCTTCAGTTATTAATCTAGTCACTCTGCACTCAGCAGTCAGGCTTAGACACCACATAGTGGGGGGCACAGTCCCACATGGGGACAGGGTTACTACATCCTCTCATACTGCTGCCACTCAGGGGAGTGGTCTGCCTGAGCCAGATGGCTGCTGCCTATCGGGGAGGAGTCAGCCTTGGGATCCCGCCAGCTACTCTCAGTTCTCTCCCCAAAGCTTCTTTCCCCAGTCTTCCTTAGGCGTCTCTAGCTCACTCTGCCTCCACCTTTGCCAGAACCCAGAGTAAATGGCTGGAAATAAAAATTTATGCATTGGCCCTTTAAACAGATTTTTGTGTCTCCAGCCTCCTGTCTCTAGCAGAGAGCAACCCTGCTGCTTTTCACAGATGGTTGTTGTCTGTGTACTTTTTGGGCTCTGGTGCTGCAGGCTGGAGATCCCTGCTTATGGTTTAGACCCTGCTCATCTCAGGGGGATCCAACTGGCTGTTTCAATAGCCTTCTGGCTCTGCCACCTGAGGGCACCCTGCCTGCCTTCTCGAGTCTTTACTGCACTTCTTACCAGTTAGGTTGTGCTAACGCTGATTCTTCTCTCTGTCTAAGGTTATAAGGCTCCTTTCTCGCTATTGTTCAGTTGTCTGTTCCAGGTGATTTCTCCACAATTTAGTTGTAATTCCAGATTGGTCCTGGGAGGAGATCAGTATGACTTCCATTCACTCTTCCACCATCTTGATTCTCTATCCCCTTCCCAAATTTTTAGGCACATGTGAACGTGGGACCAGCCCGTTCCACGTCTCCACCCCTCCTACTAGTCTGGATAGATGTGGTTTCTTCAATTCTGTAGTTGGTAGACTTCCATTCAACTTGATTTCTGATGGTTCTGAGTGATGGTTATTCTATAATTTAGTTGTAATTTTGATGTGGTTGTGCAAGGTGGTGAACGATGTTTAGCTATGTTGCCATCTTAACTGGAAGACCCCAGGCCTTTCTAATGGCCATTCATTTAAAAACAGAAAAAAGTAGCTATTTTCTGTCATTTTAAGAAACTGATGTGCATGACAGATATGATCCTTGTCCTGCAGAGCTTCTGACTAGTGAGAAAGACAGTCAAATGAGCGACATAAGTAGGGGAAGCACAAGGCATTAGAACTTAAATAAATGGGGGTAAAAGAATGTTCAGGAAATCTTTTCTAGAGAAATTGACTTTTAAGCTAAGACTTGAAGCATGGTACTATTCAGCCAGACCCAGAGATAGAAGTGTGTCCCAGCTTGTGAAAATGTCAGAGGTATTCCTAGCAAAGACAACAGCATGGGCGGAGAAGCTAAAGAACTTGGTTCAGTCAAGAAACAGACAGGGGTTCAATATGGATGGACTGCAGATCTAACAGTGGATGGATGGGCCACAGTAATGCCAAGTAGGCTGAGTGAAGAAGTCTGGCTATTTTCCTAAAGCAACAAGGATCAACTGGAATCAGAGGTGCACCATGAACAGGCTTCTCTTTTAGAAAGACTATTGGATTGCTGGTGACCTATGGTATGGAAAGTGGGTTGAAGGAAGCAAGAAAGCCCAGAGAATAAACAATTCCAGAAATCCAGGTGAGATGAAGGAGCCTGGACTGAGATTATAAAATGAGTGCACTGGGGAAACATTTAGCTATGGTTTTATGGGATCTCACCTGGGGGCTAAGGAAAAGCTGACACTGACTGAGAGAACAATGATCAATTCAGTTTGGTCTTGCTAAGTCAGTCCTCCGTCCCTCCCTTCCTTTCTTCCCTTTTCTCACTTCATCTCTCCTTCCCTCCCTTCCACTTTCTCCTCCTCCTACTTATTCTCTTCCTCCTCCTTTCCTCTCCCCTCTCTTTTCCCTCTCCCACTCCATTTTCCTTTCCCTCTCTCTCCCCTTCGAACATATTTTCAGGCAAGCCATAAAGAGGTGACATCAACTGAGTGTGACATCTCACTCAGGCCTCTCTGCTGACTGCCCTTCATTAAATTACTACCTTCTTGCCTGATACTCTATTTGTATTTTTATTACTTTCCTCATTGTCAGTTAACACAACTTTCTTTGCACTTTTTCTGTGAAAGTACAGACATCATTAGTTTACCTGAGAAACTTTCCTTTCCAGAACATTATGCTGAAGGAAACAAAAATGAAGTAAATAAACAGACACCTTCCAGGCCTCTAGGGAAATGTCCTTATTTATGGACTATCTTATATAAATGTGCATGGGAAATAGGAAGCCCTCATTCCAAGTATGTAAAGTAAACAAAGTGAACTAATTAATGCACCCCGTTTAGAATATACTCAGATGTCCTAACTGACCCCAAACTCCTAACCCTAGCCACTTGGGGCTCTTTACTTCCTGTCCCTTATACATTCACTGGCCTGTGATGAGAGCCCTAGAGGAAAGGAGTGCTGTGGATATCTTTCTAAAATGCAGTTGTTAATGGATGCACAATCACAGAATTGCACTTTTGTAAATAATAATTATCATTTGTTTTTAATCTAGCAAAGTTTGGATTACATGAGAGGAGCATCTAGGCAAGTTTGAGACAGCAGAGTGGTACTAGTAGGGCCACAACTAGGGACCAAGGGGTAGCCCAGCACTGATATGACCCTAAGAGTGATGCTTCCTTAAAATTTTTTAAAAATTGTGTTTATGTGATACATTTAACATAAAATTTTTCATTTTTAACCATTTTTATGTATATAGTTTAGTGGCATTAAATGTTTTCATTGTCACACAGCCACCGTCACCATCCATCTCCAGAATTCTTTCCTTCCCCTATAATCTGAGATTCTATACCCATTAAACAGTAACTCTTCATTTCCCCTTCCCCTAGCTCTTGGCAACCACCATTCCATTCTGTGCCTCTATGAATTTGATGACTCTAGGTATGTCATATAGATAGAATCATACAATATTTGTCCTTTTGTGTCTGGTTTATGTCACTTAACAAAATAACTTCAAAGTTCATTCATGTTGTAGCATGTGTCAGGACCTCCTTCCTTTTCAATGCCAAATAATATTCCATTGTGTGCATTTTATTTATCTGTTCATCCATAGTTGGACTCTTGGGTTGCTTCCACGTTCTAGCTAATGCAAAAAATACAGCTATGAACAGAGGTGTACAAATATCAATTTGAGTCCTTGCTTTAAATTCTCTTGGGTATATGTCCAGAAGTGGAATTGCTGGATCATACAGTAATTCCAAGTTTATTTTTTTTGAGCAGCTGCCACATTGTTTTCCACAGCAGTTACACCATTTTACATGCCCGTCGATAGTGCACACAGGTTCCAATTTCTCCATAACCTCTCCAACACTTGATATTTTCTTCTATTTTAATAGTAGCCATCCTAATAAGTGTGAAGTGGTATCTCATTGTAGTTTTAATCTGCATTTCCCCAACAATCAGTGACATTGTAGGGAAATAAAAATGAAATGCAAATGTATATCTTTTCATGTGATTGTTGACTATTTTTATACCTATTTTGGAGGAATGTCTATTCAAGTTCTTAATCCATTTTAAGTTAGGTTTTAATTAATTAGGTTGTGTGTTGAGTTATAGGAGTTCTTATATATTCTGGAAATTAATTCCTTCTCAGATATATGATTTGCCAATATTTTTCCAATTCCATAAGTTGCATTTTCACTCTTTTGATTGTGTCTTTTGATGCACAGAAATGGCCCCTGAAATTCTTGCTTCATCATAGTTCTGGTCCTGATATTAGCCCTTGTCTCTTCCACAAACATTTGACAAACTTCAAGTATTTGAAACAATCAAGATTACATTTGGATTTTTGAAAGTTTAATTAATCACAGAATTTCATTCTTCCATCTTTTGATAACTTGGGCTATCTAAATTTTAGTGTCATTTATGGAGCCTACCCAAAGCATATCCTAATTGTTACAAGAAATGAATAACCTCAAAAGAAAGATTGCTGAGAGGACTCCCACTGTGCCATCCCTAATGGAGAGAAGCAATATGCCAGGCAATGTTCTGTTTTACATGTGTTAACTCCTTTAATCCTTACAATGACCTTATAAGGTGCATGATATTTGCAACCCCACTTTACATATGAGGGCAGGGGACAGAAAAGTTTAATAAATTGTTGAAAGCAACATGACTGATAGATGGCAGAACTAGAATTTGAATCACAGAAATCTGGTTCCAGATTCTGTAGTCTTAACCAATTATAAACTATAGCTGATACATCATCTTCTCCATATTTAATTTTAAAAGTTATTTCAGGCTTTGGCATCTTCTAGTACAGTTGATTTCCAGAAAACTGCATTTTTCGGCTTCACTTAGACATTATGGCTCCTCTCCTAGCATTTATTTCCTTCCTTTGGCTTACAGAAATGACTCATATTCTATCCTCACATGAGCAAGACCTGAGCCTCCTGCAATTCCATCCATTCATACTTAACACGCTATCCATGTCTATATCCAGGCGGTAAAATCAGGGCCAACAATTAAACCCCAGGCATATTGTGTTAGAATAATAATGCTCAATCTCTGTCCTTCCTACCCCAATGGACTTGGAGAGCTAATGGAAATCTAGACATGACTGTTAGGTCCAGAAATGCAAACCCATTTGTTTGGCTGAGACCCAGCAAAGGGATGTGGTCTTAGAAGGCTCAATGTCTCAGCAGGCCATACCTCTCGGGGAAAGGAATAATTCATGTTCTCCCATATTGTTTTTGACTAATGATGTGTTCAATGTCCTCCTATATTTTTTCACCATCATTGAATTTAATAGATTATGTAAACTAGCCAACCCAGTCCATGAAATAGGATGTCTCATTGATTCAAGTCTATCTAGAAAAGGCTCACTTCTGTAGGTTAGTGGAACATTTCAACTGGTGATGAATATCCCCCATGCCTTCTTTTTATTTACCAGAGCTAGAACTCATAGATCTAAAAAGAAAAAAGCTTTTCCCCTGTACTGTTTCAGTCATTGTGGCTTGTTATTTTCTGCAGCGTCCTATGGATCTACTTAAAAACTGGTACATGGGTGTATCCTATGTTTGCCAAACTCAGCCCAGTCAGCCTAGCAGCCTTCTTCTCTGTCAGCTGCATCTGTGGTGCCAGCGTCTACCTACTTGGAGAGAAGCTCAACCACTGGAAATGGGGTCAGTTTATTTGTGTTTTACCTGGAAACACTTCTTCCTTGCACTCTCTCCACTCCTTCTGGAAACAAAGGAGAAACTAGTTCAAAGCAGAAAGCAGTGATGTTCGATGCTTTTGTCCAAGGACTCAGATGGGTCTTATCAAGGTAGGCAAAGGAAAAGCCTGGGGGAAGTTCATACTCTCTCAGAGAACTCCATGAAATTCTCTCCCTTCCTCCCTAAAACAGCACTTCATTTAACTTCAAGGCTAAAAATAATCTTTAGAGAACTTGGGACCCTGAGAGCAAGTTGTCACCACTCCCGGCACAAACAAATGGACTCTCAGTCTCCCTCCCTTAAGTGAGGGCTTGAGGGATATAAGATGTTTAATTGTCAAGGTTATTCTGTTGTTGTTGTTATTTCTTTTAATTTGGTTTGGTTTGGTTTTGAAGGAAATGACCCTTTCAGCTTTTCCAGCCTCAGCAGTGCTCAGAGCCTTCCCAGATGAGTTCCCATCCCTCTCCCATTAGGTTGCTTCTCAATCTTTAGTAAAGCGTTTACCAGATAAGATCACATCCTGTACTTGAGATTGAAATTCTCATTTAGACAGGGCAATATGTCAGCAAGTTAAGTTTTCTAATTATCAGTGTGTAGAACAATGTTGCTTCTTCATAAGAAAAAAAATCTTAACTGATGTGATTTTAAAATGGAAAATTTTATTGCCTCTGCTTCTCCCACCCCCCCAACCCCCCAAATATTATTTTGTTGGAAAATTAACCACCAAAATGTCAGGTTGCAAAATACCCATGATTATTTTCCCAAACCAAGGAGAAGTGCAGGAACTGTACAGTGATTTTGTATATAAGGAAGGCAAGAGTCACATACAGTCCCCCACATCACACACCCACATGCCATTCTGTTCTATCAGAATAGAAATGGCAGAAGTGGCATCTTCCGCCCAATCTATGAACTGGTGTGAAAACAGAAGCCTTGTATAAAAGAAAAAAAAATTGTTTCAGAAGGTTCAGTACAAGAGTGTATATTTCTGAGAGGAGACTGAGACCCTGGAGATAAATCAGCACGCATTTAGCTTTCTCACATGTTTTCTACTTGTGGAGAATTTAACCAGTTAAGAAAGTCCCAAAGGCAATATCTTCCTTGAAAGCAAACATTGAAAAAATGAAACTAAAAATTATTCCCAAAATCAGGATCCCAAATCACAGGAAACTATCCAGAAAAAAGAATGTGTTGACATTTCAGATGTGTTGACATCTAATTCTAACTGGTTTTGGCTCCTTGAAATTCTGGGTAAAGATTTTTGATGCTTTCCCCAAATCTATATTTTAAAAAAAGAGAAGAAGAAGAAACTAATGCATTTAAAATTTGGCAAATAAAGATGTGCAGAGAAAAAATCGATTATTCAGAGCTCAGACAACAATAACTTTTTACTAAATCAATTGTGTTTCGCTCAATAGTGATTAATTTTTAAATCGTTAAACAGTGACTTTGAAACATCCATTAAATTAAAAAGCAAAATTTTCACTATATTTACTGTTACTGATTCACTATTTTCAACACCAAGCTCTTTTTGGTAAGCCCTGTTGTTTAAGTACTATATCCAATTTTTCACTACAATTAGGTCCCGTGAGCAAACAGGCTGATTTCACCATGTGGACCTTCATTCACATCGTGCCTATGTAAATGTTTATGTGAGGAACAGATTACTGTGAATAGATGGAAACTGCTGTGTTTCTCCTCTCTCTAGATTTTTAACTCCTTAAGAATAGAATGAGTAAAAAGTCATTGATGCTATATAACATCAGAACACGATCATAAATGTGTTAAATTCTGAACATATCTTAATTACAAATGGTTGAATAAACATTAAAAGAGAAGTCAGAGTGCTGGCTGTGTAGCTCAGTTGGTTACAGCATCTCCCTGATATGCCAAAGTTGCAGGCTTGATCTCTCTCTCTTTCTAAAATCAATATATATTTTTTTTTTAAAAGAGAGAGAAGTTAGATCACTTAGAATTCCAATGGCAGTGAATACTTTTAAATTGCCTAAAATTAAACAGAGCTATTTATGCAAACACATTTGCCTATGTCCTAGTCTGTTTAAAACACTAAGGCTTCCCTCAACTATGTAACCTGTGTCTATACCATTCAGATGGCCTCTAAGTAGGGCAACTGCATGTCCCAGTTTGGTACTGGTTAATGCCTGCTGTGTCTGTGGGCATATAGTATAGCATTGTCTAACCTTGGTCAGTCAGTTGGGTGGTTCCTCTGTATCCGAGTTCCTCTCCAAACCTTCTGTTCGGGATCTATGGGAACACTTAATAAGTATTCATTTACTCTGTTCAAATTCAGCACTGACTTTCCTTTCATACCTCCTTCCAGAGCCTGGGACTCCTTGGATGAGAACAGAAACTCAAAGGAGTGCATTGTTGATGCTGTGGGAAGCAGTGGTTAGGAGAAAGGTTCTGTGCCAGACTGCCTGGGTTCCTAACTTGTTCTTAACCACTTACAGGTCTCTGACACTGTGCAAGGCACTCAGTGTCTTCTTGTTTCAGTTTTCTCGTGTGCATCATGGAGCACAGTATTAGTACCCACCTCCTAGGATCCTGGAAAACTATATATAAATGACTTGGGAAGTGTCAAGTGCAAAAACAGGGCCTAGCACAGAGGGTTAGTCACTATTGCTGCTAGTCATCTCCTTCTTCAGCAAAAATGCGTAACCTTCTTTTCTATGTGGATATTCTAATCCTCCCCTTCTATTTTATGCATGAATTACCAGTTTTCCCAGCTAAGGAAATTAAAAGTAACAACCACCTAACTGAATGCAAATTGACAGAGATGGTGTGGTTCCTGAAGAACCTAAAGAGTGAAATAGGAGGTCAAGCTAATTCAAGCTAGAATTAATTGGAATCTCAGCTTCTGAAATCCTGAGACCCATTATGGCTTAGCTGGGAGTCACCAGCCAAGTATTGAGCAGTCAAGAAGTATCAGTCAAGACCCACCTAATATGCAGGTATCTCTCTAGCAGTAGTTCTTGACCTTGACTGCACTCTGTGAAATCACTAGGCAAATTTTAAAATACTAATAAGGGTCAGGGACAGTGAACTACCTGCCTCCTGGCCACATCTGCTACGTATAGGAAGCCTTCCATTTTGGCCTGGAAGCCCATGACCCCTCTACTTATATCCAGGAGGGATATGTGCTGAGACCATAGATCCTTTTTTTTTGCCAAGGATAGTTTATAAACTGAAAATTTCAGTCTGGCCAAGTGACCTCATGATGGTGCCTTGGGTAGAATGAACTAAGGCCTTCTTTTAATACTATTTGCTCTAGAGCAGATTTTTTAAAAGGAGATGTTATTGTTAAAAGCTACTTAGAGACCCTCTAGTCTACTTCTTTGGTTTTATCCATGAAGAACTTTGTTATATGGTCTGCCTTGCAAGTTGTCCCTGATCATTTCATAACAAAAGAATCTTATCATGGGATGACTCTTTGTGTATTCTAAAGCACGTGTGCCTTTCTTGTCCTAACTTCTTCTCCCTGAACAGTCCACTCTAGATTATTCCTTATCCCTCTTCCTCAGCCTCTTTCCCCATGAGGCCTCCTCCAACAGCCCTCAGCTCCATTTATTTCCTGCTGCATTTGCACTGTGACTGTACTCATCAGTGCTCAAATCTCTTTCCTCTAACACCTCATACTCCCCTAACCATCTGCCTTCTCACCCTTTTCTAAGCCAACTAGCTAAAACTAGGCACATGTTCTTCAAATTTTCAACTTGAAGTCTAGCAGTAGCTTTTGTGGTTGTAGATATATAGGTGTAAATCTTTGTGAATAGTATTTTTTTACTGATCCTGTGTTCTGACTATTGGAATAATAAGATGTGTAATTACATATAGTATCCATAGTGATACTGATTAAAAGAATGATTCCTTTACCATGCCAGCAAAAAATGTTTGTATCTTACAGAAAATGACCATTAAATGTTTGGCCTAAAATATCTCTACTCCTTAGCATTAACAGAGGATGAAGAAAGGACTAAACTCAGGAGTGGACTTAACCCCCTAAGCACAAGCTAGGAGGTGTTCCACTTGGAAAACCTCCCATCAATAAAGGAGAATGATAACAAACAATATTATTTCCCAGTGAAAGTTTGAAATCCATTTTGTGAACTTTGTTTGGATAAGATAATATGATCTAAGTAACAGTTTTCTTATCTCTAGCCATTCATTGTGGAAATGTGGTTAGAGAGGAATTCTGAAGACTCAGAGAAGCCTAGAAATGGCTCAGCCTCATGAGAATGCAAGACTAAGCACCCACCCCTACTTGCTAGAAACAAAAAAAGAAAATATTATTTCGGTTATATTCACACCATGTAAATTTATACAGAAGGAAACGATTGTTGGAACTCCACACAGACACTTTGGGGGACAGTGCCTTCTCTAGCACTTTGGTGGGTATGTGACAGATATCCTTAAATTACATCCTTTTTCATTGGAAATGTGTCCTCAACTTTCCACTGCCTCAAGTCACAGTGAATGTCTTTTTACCTAAGAACACTAGTTAGGGAAACTCTGAAGTCTGAAGTCCCTCTCTGTTCTTGTTTGCACAGGTGATGTGGGGCAGTCAAAGAAGAAGAAGTGATTATATGCTGTTTTCCAAGAACTAAAAAGGAAGAAAACATGAAAGTTTTTTTCAATCTTTTTTTCTGTTTGGTGGAGGGTGGTGGTGGGGAAACATAAGAAAGTAGAAAGGACAGTAAAGAATATTTAAATTTAATAAGAGGGTTATGAAGGTAGATTAACTTGGGTAGGACTCCTGGGTTCGAAAGACTTACTGAACATGCCAAAAATAACTGCTGCTGTTTCAGAATTTGTTACCTTCATCTGACCTCTGTGTAGGATGGTCTATGGTCAAATTCTGGCCACAGGCCAAAGAAACTCATTAACTCAGTGTCAGAGAATGTTTAGACAGAGAAAAGAATTTAAGATTGTTAAAACCGTTTACTCAGGCAGTTGCTGAGGACCTAGATGAGAAGTTACCTGCATGAGGCCAAAGAGTTAGTGTCAGAACTGGGACAAGAGATTTTTGTCTCTAATATCTTTTAATTCTCAGTCCTGTGCCATTTTTTAATAATCTCGTATTTAATAATCTCATAATATTTTCTAGAAATAAGCATTTTTCATAAGCTTGTTATTTTCATGGATTGCATCTGATCCTCCCTGCCACACCTCCCTCCCCCCGCCCCAGTCTGGGTAGAAGTGCAGGGAGATGGCAGCTACTAAAGTTGTCTCTCTACCTGGTATGGTATAATAGCAAATTATTTGGAGCAAGGAGAAAATAAATTATAAAAAGTATTAAGAAATCTGTCCCTCTTGTGGGCGAGCATTCAGGGAAGATATAAACAGTGAACATAGTGACACTGTCAAAATCTCTTCTATTCAAGTATTGATTGACTTGTCAAATAAATGTACATTTTACTTGGGGAACAGTCTAAATGGGAAGTGATATGGTTATGAGGAGTGCTGAGAGTGCTTTGGTACAAAGCACTTTGCTGAGTTAGTTTATGAATTAACAAAGCTGACTGTCAGCAAGCACACTCATAAACCCTGCTTTGACTTTTCTAGTGGAATTTCCCAGGTTTTACAGGCATATTTTATAAAGAACACAAATGATAAATGTCTAGCAGTAGATAGAGATAGTGGAATCTAACAGTGTGTCATAAGGCCCAGGGGGACTGGGGTTTGGGCGCCACAGAAAATTGTACTTGGGCTTCACAACCAAACATAATACAAGAGAAATTTGGTGAAAATGCATAAAATCTGGTAAAACTGTGCTTGGGACCAAATTAAACTTTAATTGCTACATAACTGACCATTGTGCAATATTTATTCCAACACCAGAAATACCTCAGAAATACCAAGAGTGGTCTTGCAGGGTTAGGGAACAGCAGGCTATACCTGTAGGGCAGGCAGTATAAGAGAAGACTAGGACAGACACCAAGAAACCTGCTTGATCCATACTCCTTTACACTCAGGTAAGTATTAGCCTCAAGTCTTTCTGAAGTGAGCTGGGAAAAGCCCCTCTTTTCCTATACCTGCCACCTGTTGGCTGCTCAGAGCACCTGGTCTCAGTAGGAGCTGAGAAGCAGTTGCCACAGTGGAAATTCTCCAAGTATGAAGCCCACCAGGGATCACCCAAATTTTCCACATCCCAAAGATGGCTCCAGCTGCATACTTCTCAGGGTCGTAGTAAGCTCTTGGATGGGATGCAAATTTTTATTTGTGGCTTTACTGTCCCCAAGGCCAAGTTAAGCCTTGATTGCTGCATGACTGGCCATTGTGCAGTACCTATTCAAACACCAGAAATATTGCAGAACCATTTCCCATTGAGCACAATGCTTCCTTGGTGCTGCTGTAACTTTAGAAAAGAGAAGCAACAAAACACCTATAAAGAATATCAATTAAACATTCATTAAAAGGTATGCAGTGCTTACATAAGATTGCATTAGGCTATTAGTGCTTAAAAAACAATACAAATGAGATAACCAGCAATAATATTTGTATAGTGTCACTCAATTTAGAATCACACCTACCACCATAACCTTATTTTATCTGCACAGAAATCTTGTAAGCAGAAAGTGTATTATGTTCTTATTTTACAGATAAGTAAGCTGAGTTTCTGATATTGGTGTGCTGGTAAATGTTTACAAATCAGTTCTCTAGAAAACTTAAAAAATTTTAAGGTTCTGATATATAGTGTTTGCCTATTTCCATGGTGTAAACACTCTATCACAGTCTTTTTCAAGCTATCAACAAGTCACTGAATGTAGAGTTGGGAAGAGATGAACAGCACTTCGTCCTTGCAAGCCTGTACAAGCTGGCTCTAATTCAGCACTGGGTTCAGAGGAGGGAAAAGACTGGTCCAAGGTTACACAGATGGTTGCTTCTTGAGTCCACCGTCTTTTGTATTACAGGCAGAAGGCCTTTATTTACAAAAGCAAAAGTGCTTGTATATATTCAAGGCAAAAGGTGGTCAGGGTACCCCAACTTGGTGGAAATTCTCACCCATACACACAGGCAGAGGTAGTAGCGACACCACTGCCTCATGGACCTCACACGTCCCTGTGCTTATATTTTGGACGCACTGTCTCATGTGTGACTAATTTTGAATTTGGGAGAGGATTTATCTTGTTTACCTAAACAATACATTAGCCCTCCCCTCCCCCACCAAAAGAGTCATACATTTCTCAAGCTATTTCTAGCTCCTCTGCACCTACTCACAATACTTGTCATAACAGGAAGTCAGTCTCATACACTGTAATCCCCAAACACGTTGTGCCCGCACATGAGGAGTGGGAGGAGGCTGAGGAATGAGTGGGGTGAGGCCAGGCCTCCCGGAAGGCCGCATGGCTAGCATTGAACCCATCCCACACCTGGGTGTTCCTTCTCCGAGGGCCAAGTGTCAGAAACCAGAATCCATATCCAGATATTGTTTTCCTTTCTCATGTAGTTGGTGGCACTTTTTTTTTTATAAAGCATTTGAGTAGGCAGCAAAGCCATCAGAACTGTTTATTTATAGCTGTGGATTTTCAATGCTGTATAAATTAGAAACCATTGCTGAATAAGGCCCGTGCCCACTCACACACGCAGGGCTGCTGTGAGTCCTTTCACAGAGTTTGACTGTACACAGTCTAAAATGGGAGAAAATGACATGCTCCAAGTCAAATGACGGAGTCACAGCTAAACTGCAAGCAGAAAACCAGCAATTATTTTTCCTCAGTACAATATGGGGAGTACGACAGGTGCAATTATCCAATATTATTTAACAGCACTGGTTCATGTTATAGGGAGAAAATAAAGGTTTCTATGTCTTGGAAAAAAAATAAAAGAGAGAGAAAGGACCTGCCTTCTAGCTCCTGTTTCTGTGGATTAAGCTGTGTTATATAAATTGAAATGGGCCAGGATTCCAAAAAGGAAAGAGAAACAACTGGCTCCTTCACCTTTCCTTCTGGAAGTTTACAACCTGAATCACTAGGACATCTGAGAAAAGGACCCTTGCCTTGGGGACTCTGAACATCCTCTTAGGCAGTGTCTCCAGCTGGTACTGTGAGGAAGGCTGGGTTTGCTGAGTTCCTGTCCCTGAGAAGGGAGCCCTCTCCTGTGTTTGCTCTCCCTCTCTCAGCTGAATTAAGATGAGGTAAAAGAGAAAGTGGCTCACAAGGAATAATTTTCATTACTGTAATGAAGTTTCCCCACTTAAGCTTCCAGCACACTTTTATTTCTACTCCTAAGCCTTTCCTTAAATTGATCATCCTGCCTGGAAAGACCTCTCTTCCTCCAGCTACTTTCAAATAAATATGTTGTCTTCATGGCTTCAGAACTTAGTGGAACATCACTCTCCAGTTCTCTGAAATAGTTTTCTCTTCTCCAGCAACTGGGGTCATTCCCTTCTTGAAAACCCCATTACAGGCAAAGTCAGTCATACACAGCAACCCATCACTCTTCTCCATCTAGCCTCTTGGCTTCTGTTTCCGTAACAGTATGGACTGCTGGAAAGAACATGATCTTCAAAACCAAACCAGGCTTGAATCTAAATCCTGACTTCACCTCTCACAGTTTATATAGAACTTAGGAAAAATAGTTTATTTTCTGAGCCTTTGTCTCTTGAAAGAACATGATAAAACTTACCATAGTAAAATAAAACTGAAAGTGGTGGATGCAAGTGCTTGGCATCCAAGATTGCTCAGCCCACTCTGCTTAACTGTAAACTCATGGAGGCCATGGGTCTTGTTGTTTTTATCTCCTACAAGGCCTAACTCAGCACCATGAGAACATGCTGAAAATGAGGCTGACTTAAGGATACTCACACCTTCTTAATCCCATAGGCTTCCTCACCTAATATCTTCTTCCTCTCGTGGAAATTGATATTCTCAACACAAGACTTCCTATTTCATTTAAGATACTCACTCTACTTATACCCCAGAGTCATATTAACAATGATGATCAAGTTATAGTTTCATATGACCTAGCAGAGGAAAGCACATTGATAAAATGGGACATAGGACAAATAAATTTTGATAAGAGACAAAGGAGGAATGGCCTGGAGAATAAAGGTCATAGCAGGTGAATTCTCGATCGGACAACTGAATGACCCTGACTACCCTAAGGATAGTCTGTGGGGTAGGAGGCTCCAAGTCAGGAGACTGATCTTTAAGAGAAAGTGGGGCAAGGAGAGCACTGAAGACAAAGCCTCTTTACAATCACAATTTATTTTCCTTCAGGGCCTTTCTTACTCCTTCCTTGCAGATGATATCTGTTATCATTAAGACCTGGTCTGGTCTGACTCAAGACTCAATTTATCATAATGGAGACTTCTTCAGCCACTCCTGTGTTGTGCTTCCTCAGGGACCAGGAAAAGGGTCTCTGTTCTGACTGCCACCTCACACATCTTGCTAATGTACAATTAATGTACAATATATATATTCCTGCACCAGGGATAAAGGCCTTGCATTTGACATGATGAAACAGATTTAGCATGTAAATACTTACAAGAGAGGTGGTCTATTGACTTACACTCATTCATGTTCAATTATCAATGAAAGATATTTCATGATTTAAAAGTGAGTATTACTATGGGAGGGGCATGCTTGGCACAGTGGAAATGGGAATATTGTGAGGAAAAGAACAGCTGCAAAGAGGGTCAGCTGCAGACTTCGAGAACAAAACTTGCCTACTTCACAACATTTTACCATGTGAGTTGCAAAGAGAAGACTGGGAACTTATCTTGGCTCTCCATGCCTCCCTGAGAGTGTTAACCCATGGTTCATGTACCCCAAAGGAGGGCAAGACAGCAATTTTGGCCATTGATGGATCAACAAAATTCTGCAAGCCTTTGGAGGAATAGAAAGAGAAGGCAGAGCTGTGACATGTCACTCTTTGTTTCTAGCATTGGTTACCTGCCTGGCACTATAGGAATTTAAACTTGTTTTATGGCTGGGGAGAGGATTTAGCATTGGGTTGTCATCATTTTTAAGAAGAGAGGTGACAGAGTGCAGAAATAAATTTGGATTTCATTGGCCCATCAGGAGATTTAGCCAGGATTGAACTTGCCGAAGATTTCTTCTTTCCCAAACATCTTACTAACCAGTGCCAGAGCCACTGAAGTGTTGAAGAGAGATTGACACTTATTAAAGGCAAAGAGTATAACTTTTTCGCCACTGTATCCTCCACACAGAGCATAGTGCATAACACACAGTGGACTTTAAATACACATTTGATGCGCAGACAGATTTAAGAAACATACCCAAGTGTCTCATGCAGGCATTAGAATTCAAAGTCAGATCTTTCTGACCCAAATACCCCAGTAGTTTCCACTCCACCAATGGCTTTTAATATTTCCTGATACCCTCAGAAATACATTTTACATCATGACCCAGTATAAACACATACACGTATTTTTTATTTGTATGATAGACCCCTTTATTTACTACCCTATAATCTTCTAATATTTGAAATATTTGTGACCATTAAATTAATTTCTTAATCCAACAATAGGGTTGCAACTATGATATGTTAAACAACATTGCACTGCATCATACTGTAGGATTCACTGAACAAGTAATTATAAAGTGCTTACTACGTGTTTGGCCCTGGCCATACGCATGCTGTAGTGTGAGGATAGGGGCATGGTAGTCATTGTCCAGACCATCTGCATTAGGATTGCATGACTTTCCTTTCCTTTCCTTTCATCCTGCATCACTTTTGGGAATGGAGAACCAAGCCCTGTTTTTCCAGCTCGCTCATTTGCAGCTGCTCTGCTAGACTGAACTCCTTTGAGATGCAGACAGGAAGAAGAGAAAAAAACACTTCCTCTGCAAGAGCTTACAAAATCTTCCTCTGAGGCTTAAGTCTGGCCTGAGCAAATAGATTTGGTTACATTTTAGGGATTTATTTTCACTCAACACTTAATTTTATTAAGCCTCAAATTATAAAGTTAGATGACGTAGAGTTAGGAAAACAAATATTGTATGATTTTACCTTGCCAGAAATCTGGTAGACAATTCTGAAAATTCTCAATCTAGGCATGTTTTATTCCATTTGAAATTTTTTCTAACTACATACTAAAATGCACTCACATCATTTTATGTACATACATTAAATCAACCGTCAATTTTTAAAATTGTGATTAAATGCAATTCTTTTTATTATAAAACAGAGTGTATTGGCACTGTCTGTATTTTCCTCTGCTAGACTTCCTGTCACAGTGACCTTTTAATGCCCTCACATATCACCAAACTAAAAGCAAAAGGCCAAGGGATCTATCTGCAACCAATTCAGTTACAGTCTCCCTGCAAAGCAATGTGATTTCCGGGGTAAGCTTCACATCAAGGGAAAGAAAAGACTTGTTGCAAACTATCCTTCCAACTCACAGATGAACTTCCCTTGGACTCACCTGGGAGCCATCTTAGACTCCACATGGAATACAGGATTACTTGAGTGACTAGGTGAACAATGGTAAAGGGAGACTTTTCTGGGCATTTTAGTGGGTTGAATAAAAATGCCACATGAACTTTGGTTCAGTGGTTGCTCATTGGAAAAGAGATTGAAAGCACCACCCCAGGGCAGGTCTCCAAGGATGAGAGAGAGCAAAGCTTTAAGCTATTTGTGCATGAATGTGTTTATGTGTGTGTTACAAGGGGTCGTGCTTATGCACCTGAGACTGAAGAATAGCCAGCCCTTTTTCTCTGGTTGGTGGGTGGAGGTGCCCATGGTGGGCAGCAATTTGATTTTGACTCACTGTCTTACTGCCCCTCACCTTGGCCCCTTCTACACTCAACACTTGTGTGTCACTTTTCATGGTGACCATTGAAAGACCCTACAAGTACCAGTGGCCTTGGCTCCTGTTACAGAATATCATCAGACTAAGCTGTCCACCCAATATCTAAATCATCCTAATTAACATTTAGCTAAAACTCTGACATTAATAAATTTAATTATGTTTACAACATAAATTCATTTGTAGTTGCAAAAACCTGTAAGGAGAATAGCTATTATTATCTGTACTGTTTTCCTAGGCCTACCATAACAAAAGACAACAAACTAGATGGCTTAAAAACAACAGAACTTTATCCTCTCAGAGTTCTGGAGGCTGGCAGTATGAAATGCAGGTGTCAGCAGCACCATGCTCCCTCTTAAGGCTCTACAAAATAATTCTTTTTTCTGATGGTTTGATAATCCTTTGTTCCTAGCTGCACCATTCCCATCTCTGTTCCCATATTCATATGGCATTCTACCATGTATGTCTCTTTATCTCTTAACAGAGAGAATCTGTGTCCAAATGTTCCTCTCCTTTCTCTTATAAAGATACCAGTCATTGGTTCTAAGGCCCATCCTTAGTCCAGGATGTGTTATTCTAACCACCCTACCACAGATATGTCCCCCCACCTCCCAGTGTACCCTTTCTGGACACAGGGGCAGTGGACTGCCCATGAGAGAAGGACAAGGGGCCCCAGACTTAAGTCCACCCACATCATGGAGACACCAACTTCTCTCCCTATTATCATGGAAGCAACAGGAGAAGTGGCTTTCTGGACCAGGCTCTTCAGGTGGAGAAAGGAAATGAAGATTTGTTCCAACTACACTGTGTCAGCCTGAAAACCTGCCAGAACGCCTAGTGCAGGAACTGGGTCCCACACAGGGCACCTGTTCCCTGGCTTCCATCATCTCTTTGTGTCCCCTTTTCTTTGTATTCCCTTTGATTTATTGGACTAGAGGAGATGATCACTTCTAATTTAACTTACTATGAGATGATTAACTGATTAACTAATCACATCTGCAAAGACTTTATTTCTAAATAAGGGCCACATTCTCAGGTTCTAGGTGGACATAAATATTGGGCAGATGCTATTCAACTCAGCATATTGTCTTTATTTTATAAATGAAAGGATCAAAGATCAGAGGTTATTGGATATCAAATTCCAGCTTTTCATTCTTCTCCCTTGTCTGTATTAATTTAAGCAGTCACCAATAATTTATACTATTGAGCACCTACTCCAAAGGGCCACTGCCATTTATCATCTCTCACCCCGCTCCACATACCTGAAAGGTAGTCATTAGTATCCCAATGTTAAGGATGAAGAAACTGAGGCTCAGTGAGATTAATAGATTTTCCCGAGGAGAATTACCCAGGAAGAAAGCAGCCAATGCCCATCATGGTCAGCTGGGGTGCCTGCCCCCTTTCCTTTATGTCACATAATGTCTACAACCTCCTGCTTCCGTTTCCTTTATGATGTCTAGAAGATCAACCCTTTCTTCTGTCTCCTCCAGGTCAAAGTGTTAAACCCTTTTATTCCAGGCCTTCTGAGGCAATGTGGAAATAGTGCAGGCCCTGAAAATTTGTTTTTAAAAAACCACATTATTGCACAAAGCCCTCTTTCCTGAGCTCTAGCACCTTGAATGGCCAAGAAAATGCATTTAATGGACATTGAGGGGAGCTTTGGGGATGAAAATACAATGGACATTGAGGGGAGTTGCCGGAGGGGTATATGGTGGAGCTATTCAGCCTTGCCTGCATATTTGGGGTCACCTGAGGAACTTATAAAATACTTATGCCCAGATCCTTTCTCCAAAATTTTGGATTGGTCTGGGCTATGGATTAGGCACTGGGAGTTTTAAAAGCACCTCTAAGTCCTTCCAATGTGCAGCCAACCTTGAAAGTATTGGTAGTTGGGAATTCTTGAATTTTATTTTGAAATGGCAGCAGCTGAAGTCTGACGGAATATAATAAGTATCAGGTTGTTTTAAACATCACCTGGGAGAGCTACAAGCTTCTTTCCTAGCTCTCTTCAGGTGCCCAGCCATCCTGATGCTTGGCAAAACTGGTAGCATGACTGACTGCTTAGTCCCTTTGGATGCAACACCAGAGGTGACCTTAAGGCAGAGCTCAGGGTCAAGTTAGAATAGTTCAGAGGCCTCTACAGAGCTTTCTGGTTGGCTGTTCTCACATCTGCCTACAGACCTCAATTCACCTCCCTAGCGGTGAAAGAGCCTGGGCTGTGGGAACGTTGTGGAAGCTCCTTGTGGGAATACGGCCAGCAGGCAACCTTGAGACTTAAACATCAGCTCTCCTGGATCTCTAGCCTGCTGACCCACCTTGCAAACTCTGGACTTGCCAGCCTCCTCAATAACACAAGCCAATTCCTTAAAATAAATCTATCAAAACACACACATATGTGTACACACACTCACACACACACACACACACACACACACACACACCTCCTATTGGTTCCATTTATCTGAAGAACCCTGAAAGATACACTCCCCTACCTTTCTTTGGGTTTGACCCCAGCTCTGCTCCACACCTGCCCTCAGTCACTTGTCTTCCAGATCATTTGCCTGAAGTCCCTGACTTACAGACCTAAAATAAGCCCTCAGCTTCCATTTGCCAAACTCTCTCTTCCCTTCATTCAAGAGTATCTTGAAATCCCACATCATCTAATCAAGGAAACAACAGTCCTCCCTCCCTCAGATGAGCTCATTCAGTGAACAGATTTCAGAGGAAAAAAAGAAAAGAAAAGAAAAAAACCCTATTGTATGAGTGTTGCTTTGAAGGTGTTCCACACGTGACCATAAGGGGACTTGGTGTTTCAAAATGTTCTGCCTTAGAGATCAGGCTTTATGGGGGCTGGGTCTGTGCTGCACAGATTCATGTTTGGCAAATATGCTAGTGATACTAACAAGGCCATGGTCTTAGGTGTGGTTTCGTGATTGAGGTGATAAGGCTACTGCTCTCCAAGGTTATAGATTTTGCAAGCAAACTTACACTAATATTGCTTACTGGGTGAACTGAGAGAGAAGGTGTGAAGGAGTCATTGTAAATCCATAAGTATATGTACTTTTGACCATGGGTCACTGCGCCTTCTTCCTGGGAGCCAGGCCTATTATTATATAAGCTCAATGCAAATGATCAGTACATGAAGTCCACAGCAAGACACACAATCACTGATCTGGTGGCCTGTTAACCCCACCTGTGTTTACCTGCAGGCCATCCCAGGGTCAGAGGCCATTAGTAGCTGAAATGAGAGGAGCAGCCACAGCCAAGCTCATGGCAGTTACTGCAAAAGAACTGCAAGGGTCTCATCATTGTCCCTTGCTCTGTGGTTGATGGAGGATTGGGAGGACACTACCCTCTCCTTCCTACTGCACCTAGAGAGCAGCTGTGTGATGTTTCTGCAACCACCGTTAAACCACACTCCCAGTAGGCGTTGCAGGGGCTACAGAACACACTGCCTTAGAGCTCCATCAATGAGCTATGCTTTTGCAGGGAGGAGCTACTATCCTCTCCCCAAAGACCCCTGAAAGGCTTGGGGAGAAGATGGTAGCCAGAAGATAAAGAAAGCCCAAAGTATAAGCATGTAGTTTAGGAGCTACTGCAACATCAGAAAGAGCATGAGCTTTACAGGCAAGCAAAGTTCAGTTAGCTCTATTTTCATAATCTTTATCATCTTGGATGACTCATTGAATCTTTCAGAGCTGGATGACTCAAAGGATATTTCAGAGAATCTTTGCTCATATATAAACTGGGGAAAAAATACTTAGCTTCTGTTAGAATTACTATAATGTATGAATGGAATGTCGTAATGGACTTAGAAGACGACCCAGGGCCAGGCGGTCAATAAACATCACTTTCCTTCTCGGCTCTCTTAACTCAAAAGCTCTATTAATTCAATGAGAGATATTTATAGGTTATCATTTGTGAGCTTGGTAGATTTAGTGTCAAATCAGAAAGGACAAAACAGCTAATGGGGCACAAAGGGTCAGAAAATTTTAATGTGAGGGACACTATCTTATTGTCTGTGTGACTTCACAAAATTGGCAATGGGATTCCAATCATCCCTTGATTTGAAGTACAAATAAGAAATTATTACATAAGACCCAACAGAATAAAAATGTGGAGAAGGCAATGGAAAATTGTAACTTCCATAAACTCCAATAATCCTAGTTTTAAGAATCCTCTAAGTCTTCCTAAAGCACTAAAATTTCAACAAACATCACCACTTCAGGTAGGCTTATATTAAGGGAAGTAGCCCATTGCAAATTTCTCTTTCTTGCCACTCAACATATGAAAATACCTCCTGAGTGCCCTTGTATTACAAGGCACTAGAGATAAATTCATTTTTTAATTAACAAAAGACAAGGAGGCCATTCTTGACATTTGGAAATAGAGTATTTGAATCACATTTGCTGAGTTTCAATTTTCTCATCTTGTAACAGAATGACTTGGCAGGATATCCTCACAATGATAGTATAACTTTAATGGGGTGGGAGAGAATTTATATTCTCTTCTAATCTTCAACTGCATTTTCTGTATTTTATGAAAAATTCTAGGCCTGCAATTAAATGGAATGATGAGAGCCCTCTGGTGGCTAAATTGACTCTTCCCTTTCCTTAAAGACACTAAACAAATAATCCTGTGTTTTGAAAGTCCTCTACCTTGTTCTAATTCGCAACTTGCTGCATGAACTATATCTTGTCTCCACCTGTGCCTGTTTACCCTGGGGTAAAGAGATGATATTTTATTTTCAATCTCTTTGATGCTCACATTCAGCAAAGATCTGGGCAAGTATTTAATCCACTCTCTGAAAAAATAAAACACATTTTTAGAAATTTAATTTTCAGACATTTATCTAACAAATAGATAGAGTATCTATAATAAGTCAAACACCATACTAACTACTGTAAGAGATACTAGAAAAGTTAAAATACACTCTCTAATTTTTAATACTTTATGGTAGTTTAGTACAGAAAAGAACAGCCTTGAATTTTTTTAAATGTGGTTTTTCTTATAAACCTAATTGATCAAATATACTAAATTTTCTTTGAAGAGACATGCTTTTAGGTTCTCTGTCTTCTGTCCACTCACCGTGCTGGTAGAGAAATCTGAGCATCATCCTGGATTTTCTTTTTTCCATTCACCACTCCAGTTATTAATTGTGTCGTATCCATTCTACTTTGTTTCTGTTAACACCAGCTTAGCTTAAGACACCATCATTTCTGGTTATTACAATGTACTTTTTAAAGTATTTTAAAAATTATTTTTGAGTGTTAATACATGCACACACCATAAAATTTAAAATGTACATAGTGAGTGTATAAAAAATAAGTATCTCTCATACCCCTAACCCCTGGTTTCCCTCTACAAAAGCAACTATAACTCCAGTCTCTTGCAAAAGTTTCCATGGACACTGTATTCATGTCCAAGCATATACATATTATTTTCCTCATATGATGGCATGCTTTTCTGCACCACACACATCTTTCAATACATGTTGGAGAAAATTTTAAATCAGTGTAAAGAGGGCTGCTTCATTTTTTTAACAGATGCACAGAATTCTGTTATATGTATATTATCTTAATTTATGTAATCACTTCCCTATTGATGAAGATTCAGGTGGTTTCCAATCATTTGCTATTAAAAATCAACACTCTAATAAAAATAATCATATAGGCATCATTTGCACATGTGCCAGAATATATTTAGGATAAATTCCTAGAAGTGGAATTGCTGCATCAAAAGAAATGTGTATTTTTACTTTTGGTAGTTATTGCCAAATTGTTTTTCATAGAGGTTTTACCAATATCTATGCTCCCTGACAAAATATGAGATCATATTTCTCCAAATCCCCAAATACAGTGGGTTGTACAATCTTATGGGTAGAAATGGTATCTCAACATGGTTTTAATTTACGTTTTTCTAATTTTGAATAAGGTTGAACATATTTTTATGTTTAAGATGTATCTTATATGTATTATTTACATGTATTTTCTATGAATAGACTTTAATGTCTTTTGTCTATTATTCTGAGTTTCTTTTTTATTTCTTAATGAACTGCAGTGACTTTTAGTGAGCAGGTTCTAAGATACCCCAGATGACCCTCACCTTCTGGTATACACACCCTTTCATAGCTCCCTCCCACACTGTATGAATGTTGGTCTGAGTGACCAATGGTATATGGCAGAAATGATGATATGTCATTTTTGAGATTTGCTTGTAAAAGGCATTTGACTCTCTTGGTGACTCTCTCTCTCTCGAGTCACTTGGTCTGGGGGAAACCAGCTGCCATGTCATCCAGCTATTAATGGAAAAGGCCATGTTTTGAGGAACTGAGGCCTCCAATAAGTGGCCAGTGAGGAGCAGGGGGCTCCTGTCAAGATACACATAAATGACCTTCAAAGTGGATCCTCCAGCCCCAGGTGAGACTTCAGATGAGACTGCACCCACAGCTGACAGCTTAACAGGAATCTTATTAGAGTATCTGAGCCAGAACCACCTAACTAACCTGGTCTCAGATTCCTGACTCTGAAACTGAGAGATAATAAATGTTTGTTGCTCTAAGCTGCACAGTTTGGGGGTACTTTGTTATGCATCAATCAATAATAACATAGAGCTCTAAATACATTAAGATAATAAGTCTTTTCTTGGGTTTCAGCTTTTTTGGGGGGGGTAGTTTAAAGAACAGAATTTTATTTTCTCACAGTTCTGGAGGCTAGGAGTCCAAGATCAAGGTTCTTTTTTTTTTTTTTAAGTATATTTTATTAATTATTCCTTTAACAGTTGTCCTATTTTTTTCTCCCCTTTATTCCCCTCCACCCTGCTGCCCCCCCTTCGACCAGCATTCTCCCCACCCCTTAGTTCATGTCCATGAGTCGTATATATTAGTTCTTTGGCTTCTCCATTTCCTATACTATTCTTAGCCTCCCCCTGTCTATTTTGTACCTACCATTTACGCTTCATATTCACTGTATCTTTTCCCCCATTCTCCCTTCCTCTTCCTCGTTGCTGGTAACCCGCCATGTGATCTCCATTTCTGTGATTCTGTTCCTGTTCTATTTATTTGTTTAGTTTGTTTAAGTTTTTGGTTTTTTTAGGTTCAGTTGATAATAGTTGTGAGTTTCTTATCATTTTACTGTTCATACTTTTGATCTTCTTCTTATTCTTAGATAAGTCCCTTTAACATTTCATATAATAAGGGCTTAGTGATGATGAACTCTTTAACTTGACCTTATCCAGGAAACACTTTATCTGCCCTTCCATGCTAAATGATAGCTTTGCAGGATAGAGTAATCTTGGATGTATGTCCTTGCCTTTCATGACTTTGAACACTTCTTTCCAGCCCCTTTTTGCCTGCAAGGTTTCTTCTGAGAGACCAGCTGAGAGTCTTATGAGAACTCTTTTGTAGGTAACTGTCTCCTTTTCCCTTGCTGCTTTTAAGGTTCTCTACTTATCTTTGATCTTGGGTAGTGTAATTATGATGTGCCTTGGTGTATGCGTCCTTGGGTCCAACTTCTTTGGAACTCTCTGAGCTTATTGGACTTCCTGGAAGTCTATTACCTTGGCCATATTGGGGAAATTTTCAATTTCTTACTCTTCCTCTTCTCCTTCTGGAACCCCTATGATTTGGATGTTAGAATGTTTAAAGTTGTCCTGGAGGTTCCTAAGCCTCTCCTCATTTTTTTGAATTCTTGTTTTTTCATTTTGTTCTGGTTGAATGTTTACTTCTTCCTTCTACGCCAAATTGTTGATTTAAGTGTCAGTTTCCTTCCCTTCACTGTTGGTTCCCTGTATATTTTTCTTTATTGCACTTTGCATAGCCTTCACCTTTTCCCTCTATTTTGTGATGATGCTCAACCATTTCTGTAAGCAACCTGATTACCAGTGTTTTGAACTGTGCATCTCACAGGTTTGCTATCTCCTCATCATTTAGTTCTTTTTTTGGAGTTTTGATCTGTTCTTTCATTTTGGTGGTATTTCTTTGTCTATGCATACCTGTTACAGTGCAAGGGGTGGAGCTTTAGGTATTTGCCAGGGCCAGGCAATGCACGTCGCTGCGTTGGTAGTGCTGTATGTGGGGAAGGGGTCATAGAGAGGGAAAAATGACACTTGTTCGGCTCTCAACAGGCTTTCAGTCACCCCCATTACCCACAAGCAAATTGGAACTTCTGGTGCTGATTCCCCTGTGGGTGGATTTGTGTATGTTCTAGGACCCTGTGGGTCTCTCCAAAGAACTCTTCTGTGAGGCTGGGAGTTTTTACTGCTGCCACAACCCCTATAGGATTTTACAACATGAGGTTTTGAGGCTTTCTTTTCCTGCACTGGAACCTTAGATTGTGTGGTCTCTCTCACCCATCTGTTGTACCTCCCAGTTTATCCACATGCAAATGTGGGACTACCAGCCTCTATCTTGCCTGCCTCTTCCTCCAGACGCAGCCTTGCCGCATGCATATGTCCTCTCCAACCCAGGTGCCCATTTCCGCTCTTCCGATTGGTCTGGATGAATGTTTCCTCTTTAACTCCTTGGTTGTTGGACTTCCATACAATTCAATTTTCTGGCTGTCCTGGTTGTTTTTTGTTTTTAAATTTGTTGTTGTCCTTTTGGTTGTGCAAGGAGGCAAAGTGTATCTACCTATGCCTCCAGCTTGGCCAGAAGTCCTCTCAGCTTCTCTATACAGGTTTCAAATACTTCTTCCCACTTGTTGAATGTCTATTGTTATCCTGTGTGATTTTTTTTTAGGTTCTTTTCTTTCTTGGCACAAAACATTTTTAATTTTTACATAATGAAAGTTAGCAATTTAGGAAATTACTTTTTTTATTAGATTTCTTTTATTGTTATTATTGTTTTTATTATGTATTGGATTTGGGTATACAGTTTAGTGGTTAGAAAATCATATACCTTATATAATGTTTCCCTTGATAACTCCAGTACCCCAACTGGCACCATACATAGTTATCACTATATTATTGACTATATTTCCTATGTTTTACTTGGAAACTATTGACTATTTTTGTACCCGCAAATTTGTACTTCTTAGTCTTTTCACATCTTTCACCCAGTGACCCAAAACCTCCATTCAAAAGAATATATGTACCCCTATGTTCATTGCAGCATTACTTATAAAAGCCAAGCTACGGAAGCAACCCAATGCCCATCAATAGAGTGGATTAAAAAAAGGTGGTACATATATACAATGGAATATTATTTGGCCATTAAAAAGAATGGAGTCTTATTTGTGACAGCATGGATGGACCCAGAGGGGAAATGCTCTCTGAAATGCTTGGTGAAATGTCAGCCAGAGAAAGACAAATATATGATTTTACTTATATGTGGAACATAAAGAACAAATAAGTAAAAAAATAAAATTGAAACAGTCTCATAGATATAGAGAGAGAATTAATGGCTGCCATAGGAAATTACTTTTTTACTTAGAAATAATGAAAAAGAGACTACAGGCAAACCTTGTTTTATTGCAGTTCACTTTACTGTGCTTTGCAGTACTGCATTTTCATCAATATTGAGGCAAGACCTTCTACCAGCAAAAAGACTATGACTCGCTGAAGGCTTGGTTAACAGTATTTTCTTTTAGCAATAAACTATTTTTTAATTAAGCTATATACATTGTTTTTTATACATAATGCTATTGCATACTTAACAAGCTAAGGTTTAGTGTAAACATAACTTTTATATGCAATGGGAAGCCAAACAATTCCTATGAATCACTTTATTGCAATATTCACTTTATTGTGGTTGCCTGGAACTAAACCACAATATCTCTGAGGTATGTCTATATTAAACAATATTGAAATTTCATTTTCCTCCATTTCTAATAATAAAAAGCCTGGTTTTTGAACCAACCCCTCCTGCTAAAATCAACTAAAAAAATGGATAAAATAACTTTATATAATCTCCTTAAAATATCAAAGAAATGACAAGGTAGTAAGGAATTACTAGATCAAGGACTAAGAGACTCTAAGAATCCATAAAGGCAACAAAAGCCACCAAAGCCTTTTGCCCTGAGGACAGACTTAGGTTACTATTTTGAAGACCTCACAGACTAAGAAGGACAGAAGTCAAAGCTCAGTATCCCCTAGGTTGAAAGGTTAATATTAGACACCCTGTCTTATGTTAACCTGAATCCCAAAGGGAGAACCCTCAGAATAAAGATAAACCAGAAGTAAAACTACGTGCCTCTCTCCCTCAAAAAACAGTCCCAAAATAAAGGTGTCTTAATGATGAATAGAGTAAAGAAGGAGAAAAACACATAATCTGTCCCTGAGTAGAACTATCCAGAGACCAGTTCCGTGGGTTTCAAACAACAGCCAAAAGTTTAAACCCAGGAGTGGTTGAGAAAATATCAAGCTGTGACTTAAATTTAAATTGGTTACACAGAGACAGGCCCCTAAAAACCTAGAAGAGGCAAATGCAAAACTGTCTGACAAGGGCTCCTTCACCCAACTCACAAGAATCACCAAAAATCATGTATCGTGAACAATGAAGAGTGCCAAAGTCAATGATAACCAGGTCTTAAGAAACTAATTTATAATGAGAAAGAAAAAGCAGGAAAAAAAACACCTTACTATATAAACAGATTCTGAAAGACCTCAGGTCCTGAAATAATCAGAGGCAAATTATAAAAATAGCTGTGTTTAAAAAAAAATAAAGATTTAAAATATCTGTAGTGAACAAAAACTTGGGATAAAAAGTGACCTGGAAGATTTGAAGGTCCAAATAGAACATCTAGAAATGAAAAATACAAAAACATAAATGGAAAACTTACATGACTTCATTCATATGTGGGATATAAAACTGAAAGCAATAGATATGCAAACAAGAATATGGTGGTCACAAGAGGGAAGGGATGTGGGGGGAGGCAGTAAAGGGTAAAGGAGGTCAAATATATGGTGATGGAAGGAGATTTGTCTTTGGGTGATAAAACTCATTGCAATATACAGATAATGTATTATAGAATTATACATTTAAAACCTATATAATTTTATTAACCAGTGTCAACCAAATTTAATTTAAACATTTTTTCAAACAATTAAATAAAAAAATACAAAAAACTCAGTAGATGGGTTTAAGAGAAGAATCAACAAAGCTAGAGAGAGCTAGAACATAGAACAAATCATCCCAACATAAAGAGACTAAAATGGGAAACATAAGAGGGTAGTTAAGAGAAATGGAAGATTGAAAAAGGTTTATCATATGTAGAAGCCAAAGAAAATTATATTAAAAAACCAACTCCCAGAACTAATTAGTGAATTTATCAATGTTAGGAGATACAGGTCAATATACAAAATCAGCTGTCTTACTATATATATTAAAGCAAACATTTGGAAGATAAGATTTTAAAAAATACCATTTAAAAGAAATAGTATAAAAAACATAAAGTACTTAGGGGTTTTTTGTTAAGGGAGAATTTATATACGTAAAATGCATACATCTTACACGTTCTGTTTGATGAATTCTGACAAATGCATACATCTGTGTGTCCTAATCCACACTTTTTCCCTTCCCTCGTCAAGGTACAAAACATTTCTATCACTCCAGAAAGCTAGCTCCCTTATGCCTCTTTTCAATTGATGCCTGTTCTACCTCCAACCTCAAGCAACTCTCTTCTTTTAGTAGAGCTTAGGATTGTCTTTTATAGAATTTCATATAAGTTATACAATAAAGGATGTACTGGCTTCTCTCCTTCATCATGGGCATGATGTTTTCAAGTTTTCCATGTCTTTGAATCCATGTTTCATCCTTTTTATTTTGTTTTTAGTATGTATAAATATATCACAATCTATCCATTTTCTGACATTTAAACATTTGGGTCAATTTCTGTCTGAACCATTATAAATAAAGCTACTATGAATAGTCTTGTACAAGTACTTTTATGTAGAACATATGTAGAACTTATTTCCTCTTTTCTCTTGGGGAAATATTTAGAAGTGGAACCACTGAGTTAAAATGCACTAATATCCTGGAATAAGCACTATAAACAGCTAGCTCACTGGACTGTAAACTCTTTGAAAGTAGGGCCAGGTTTCTTTCACTGGCTTATCTGAAATGCTTGCAGAATAAAGAGCGTATAGGAGGTATTAACCATGTATTTACTGGGGTAACATACTGAAGAGAAAACATCAAAGTACAAACTATAAAAGCAGACAATACATCTTCAGTCCAGCCTGTCTTTTTCATACCATAGTAGTTTCAATGATATGAGTACCTTAATAAACTGACAATTTTATGAAAGAAATTCTATGAAAAGGGCTCAAGGAGTTTTGATTCTCTAGTGGTAACTACTTTAAGACATTAATATTTAGTGAACCCCAACAATACTAAACATCTTACAATGATCATCACATTCATTTCTTGTACTCCAAAAAGTGCAAGGAACTAACACTTATAAAAGTTAAGTAATGTGCTTAATGTCACTCAGCTGGTGTATCTGCAATGACTATGAAGGAGAAATTTTTGGTTTATTATTTTAAATAAATATTAATTTTTATACTTATTTTCTTATAAAAGCAGTTTCTGTTGTTTTGCTACACACACACACAAATGAAGATGATAATAACAAAACCTGCATCACCTATATACTATAGGGATCAAATAAGATCATTTATTTAATAATTCATTCCATAAACAGAAAAGCCCAATAAGCAGGTAAGAGCTCACCCTCATCGTCATCATCATTTGACCACTCACTGTGCATCCTTAGATATCTCACTGTTAAATTATAAAAAGGGATTAATAATATCTACCATCTCGTTGTGATGATTAGAAGGGAGAATGTATATTAAGCCCAGTACAGTGGCTGAATAGATGCTCAGCACAGAGCTGCTGCTGCTGCCCTTGGCTTGCTTGATCGCACTATATGCTTTTTCCTTCTTCAACAACTTACTCCCTGGTGGGTAGGAGAACCCCTAATCAGGCTTCATGATTCTCCCTTTCTCAGCCATATCAAAGCTTTGACCAAAACAACCAATCAAAATGTCCACTATAGAAATACCTGTTGTCAATCACATCAGATTCAAGCAATAAGTTATAGTCTTTGCAAACATGAGTATCCCTTGTTCTCTCATGGAACCTTTCAAGTCTTTAGTTTAAATGTTGCAGCTTTCACTTTTCACTAATGTGAATAAAGTAAATCATGTGTATAAATTGGCAATCAGTTTTTCTAAACATAAAGTACCTCACTTGCAGTCATATTAATTTTTATATAAGCCAGGAGATATAACTTAAATTTTGTTTAACTATTTTTTATGCTCCTGAGCCTTCTGAAACACTGAAATTATATTATCATTATCTGAAAACATTATTTACATAGGGAAGAGAAAGCTACAGGCCTCACTAAATCACAGGCCATGTTCAGAAATCAACCTGAAGGGACAGAAGCACAGTCCTTCTGCCTTCATAGCAACCAAAAGGGTTGACTGCCCGATTGATTCTGCTGCATCAGTTGGCACTTATCCCCAGACAAGCTAATGCCTGTGAAAGAAAGTGACCACATAGATGCCACAATACTCCAAATACTGCCAGGTCCCCGGACGTTGCTCTGCCTTCTCCTGTGTTGAGAATTGTACCATTAATACCAAGTCATGTAAGAAGAAACCACAGAACAACAGGATCTTGCAAGACAGATATGGCCCTGCCCATAGCCAGACCAGGGGCAGCCCCCAGCCTGATCCTCTCTCGGTGTCACCCACCCCAGTCTGAGTCTGATGCCAGTGAGCTCGCTGGACTGGCTTCCTGCCACCACTCTGTCTCTCCTGCCGCTGCCTCCTTTACCACCAATACACTCTTCCCCTCCCATTGTCATTTGGTCACTGGCTTTGTGGTGTGCTCACCATTTCTGTTCCAAATGTTACAGGTGATCTGTTACTTGAAGTTGCTATATATATTCGCTTCTCAAAATTTAAATATTGTTGGGCCCTGGCTAGGTGGCTCAATTGGTTGGACTGTCAACCGATGCACCAAAAATGTGGGTTCAATCTCCAGTCAGGGCACATACATGGGTTGCAGGTTCAATCCCCAGTCAGGGCACATACCAGAAGCAACTGATGTTTCATTCTCAAATCAATGCTTCTCTTTCTCTTTCTCCTGTCCTCTCTAAAATCAAGAACATATCTTCACATGAGGATTAAAGAAATGTATGTATAGTTGGTATACAATATTATATTAGTTTCAGGTGTACAATACAGTAATTCAACATTTATATACTTTACACTGAGATCATCACACTGGGTCTAGTAATTAATCACCTGTCACCATGTAAGCTGATGACATATTATTGACTGTATTCTCCTTCACATTTCCACCTTTCCACCCATTCTCCCAACCTCCCTCCCCTCTGGTGACCATCAATTTGATCTGTTTCTATGAATCTGTTTTGCTTTTTGTTTGTTCATTTGTGGTTTTTTTTAAAGATTCCTATTCTAGTTTCTTTAGGTGTAAAGTTAGATTGCTTTTTTTAAAAAATTTCTTTTATTGTTCAAATACGTTTGTCTCCATTTTCCTGCCACCACTTTCCCTTGCCTCATCCACCTTCACCTCCTTCCCTAAATCCTTCCCCAGTTTGGCTTTGTCCATGGGTCCTTTATATATGTTCCTTGATTTGACTCTTCCCCTTCTTTACCCTGTTACCCCTTCTCTCCTTCCCTCTTTTTCCTGTTGGTTTCTTTTTTCTTTCAATGTTGCTGGTTTTCCTTTCTTGTTTGTTTTGTTGATTAGGTTCCACTTATAGGTGAGATCATATGGTATTTGTCTTTCACTCCCTTGCTTATTTCACTTAGGAAAATGCTCACCAGTTCCATCCATGCTGTCATGAAGGATAGTGTAGTTCTATCTTTCCTTCTGCTGTGTAGTATTCCATTGTGTAAATGTGCCATAGTTTTTTGATCCACTCATTTGCTGATGGGCACTTAAGTTGCTTCCAGCACTTGGCTATTGTAAATTGTGCTGGTATGAACATTGGGGTGCATAGGTTCTTTTGAATTAGTGTTTTGGGATTCTTGGGGTATAATTCCAGCAGTGGAATTGCTGGGTCAAAAGGCAGTTCCATTTTTAGCTTTTTTAGGACATTCCAAACTGTTTTCCACAGTGGCTGCACCTGTCTGCATTCCCTACAACAGTGCACTAGGGTTCCCTTTTCTCCACAACCTTGCCAGCTTTTGTTATTTGTTGATTTGTTTATGATGACCATCCTGACTGGTGTGAAGGGGTATCTCATTGTGGTTTTAATTCACATTTCTCTGATGGCTAGTGATGAGGAGCATCCATCCTTTATATGTCTCTGGGCCCTGTTTATGTCCTCCTTGGAGAAGTGTCTGTTCAGGTCCTTTGTCTATTTTTAATTGGATTGTTTGTCTTCCTGGAGTGGAGACATGTGAGTTCTTTTTATATTTTGGAGATCAAAGCCCTCTCTGAAGTATCATTAACGAATATATTTTTCCATATGGTTGGTTCCCTTTTCATTTTGCTGATATTTTCTTTAATGGTGCAAATTGTTTTTTAATTAAATATATCAGGGTATCATTGGTTAAAAAAATTATATAGGTTCAAGTATATAATTCTATGATACCTCATCTATATATTACATTGTGTCCATTACCCAAACTCAAATCTTTTTTTGTTACCATACATTTGACTCCCTTTACCCTTTACTACTCCTCCATTCCCCTTTCCTCAGGTAACCACAGTATTGTTGTCTGTGTCTATGAGTTTTTGATTGTTTGTTTCTCCTGTTTATGTTTTGCTTTCAGTTTTATGGCCCAACTATAAGTGAAATCACACAGTTCTTGTTTTTTTTTCTGTCTGACTTATTTTGCTTAGCATGATATTTTCAAGATCCATCCATGTTGTCACAAATGACAGTCTTTCATCTTTCCTTAGGGCTGAGTAGTATTCCACTATATATATGTGCCACATCTTCTTTATACAGTCATCTGTCAAAGGACACTTTACTTGTTTCCATGTCTTGGCCACTGTGAACACTACTACAGTGAACATAAGGGTGCATATATCTTTGCAAATAAGTGTTCTCAATTTTGGGGGTAGATACCCAGAAGACAGGTCGTTGGGTCATACAGTAACTTTATTAATTTTTTTAAGAAACCGCCATACTGTTTTCCATAGTGACTGTACCAGTTTACATTCCTAACAGAAATGATGATTTCTTTTTCTCCACAACCTTTCCAGCACTTGTTATTATTTGACATGTTGATAATAGCCATTCTAACAGGCATGTGATGGTATCTCATTGTAGTTTTGATTTGTATTTCCCTAATAACTAGTAAAGTTGAGTATCATTTTATACATCTATTGGCCATTTGTATGTTTTCTTGGGACAAGTGTCTGTTCAGGTCCTCTTCCCATTTTTTTAACTGGATTGTTTGTTTGGTATTGAGTTGTATGAGTTCTTTATGTATTTTGGAAACTTAGATTGTTTATTTGGGGTTTTTCTTACTTCTTGTGATAGGCCTGTAAAGCTATGAACTTTCCTCTTATGACTGCTTTTGCTGTATTCCATAAATTCTGTAAAGTTGTGTTTTCATTTTCATTTGTCTCAAGGTAATTTTTGATTTCTTATTTGATTTCTTTTTTGATCTATTGCTTCTTTATTGCCATGTTGTTTTTCCAGTTTTCTTCTTGTAATTGATTTCTACTTTCATGTCATTATTGTCTGAATATATACTTGATTTAATTTCAATCTTCTTGTATGGAATACAGAAGCTTGTTTTGTGGCCTAATATGTGTATCATGGGAAATGTTCCATGTGAACCTGAGAAAAATGTGGAATCTGCAGTTTGGGGGTGAAATGTTCTATAAATATTTATTAAGTTGACCTGGTCTAATGTGGCATGTAAGGCCATTATTTCCTCATTAATTTTCTACTTGGATGATACATTGAGGCAAGTGGCATATTAAAGTTCCCAAAAAAATAATACAATTATTGTATTACTGTTCATTTCTGCCTTTATGTCCATTAATATTTACTTTATATACTTGGGTGCTCCCAGCTGAGTGCATAGATATTCATAATTGTTATAGCTTCTCCTTGGGCTGACCCCTTAATCATTATGTAACGTCCTTGTTTGTCTCCCTTTTCCTGTTCTTTGTTTTAAAGTCTATGTTGTCTTATATGAGATTGCCACTCCAGCTTCCCTTTTGTTTCTATTTGCATGGAATGTATTTTTCTATCCCCTCACTTTTAGTCTGTGTGTGCCCTTGCATTTAAAATGAGTCTTTTAGGCAGGATATAGATGGGTCTTGGTTTTTTTTGTTTATTTGTTTGTTTTGTTTTTGTCCATTCTGCACCCTATGTGTTTTGATTGGAGCATTTAGTCCACTTACATTTAAAATAATTATTGAACAGGTATGTGCTTATGGCCGTTTTTTAAATAGTTGTGTTTTGGGGGAGGAGGTTCTGTGTTCCTTTCTCCTTCTCTTGATCTTTTTCCTTTTAATTTGCAGGGTTTCTTCAGTGTTTTGATTGGGTTCCCTTTTCTTTACTTTTTGTGTATTTTTAAAAGATTTTGGTTTATGGTTATCAGGACCTTCATATATATCCATCTATATGTATAGCAGTCTATTTTAAGCTGATAAGCTTTTAAGTTCAAATGCATTCTAAAAGCACTGTAGTTTTACTCTTCCTTCTGTTCTTTTCTTGGTGTCATGCTCTATGCCCTTTAATTTTGCATATCCCTGTGCATTTTAGTTATAGTTAATTTTGCTACTTTTGTATTTAGCCTTTATATTAGCTTCTTAAGTAGTTGATTCACTGAGTGTATTATACATTTACCTTTACCAGTGAAGTTTCTTCCTTTCCTATATTTTCTTATTTCTGTTCTTGGCCTTTTCTTTTTCTGCATAAAGAAGACCCTTTAACAAGCTTGTAAAACCAGTTTAGTGGTGGTGAACTTTTTTAGTTTTTGCTTTTTGGGGACAAAGCTCTCTATCTCTCCTTTAATTCTGAATGATAGCCTTGCCAGATAGAGTATTCTAGGTTGTAATTTCTTTACTTTTATCATTTTAAGTATTTCCTGCCCCTTCCTTTGGGCCTAAAATTTGCTGCTCAGAAATCAGCTGATAGTCTTATGGGGTCGTCCTTGTATGTGACTTGTTTCATTCTTGCTACCTTCAACTGTCTCTTTATCCTTAAATTTTGCCATTTAATTACAATATGTCTTGCTGTGGGTCTTTTTGGTTTCAGCTAGTTTGGAACTATCTTGCTTCCTGGACTTGGGTGCCTGTTTCCTCTCCCTGATTAGAAAAGTTTTCAGCCATTATTTTTTCAGATATACTTTCTGCACCTTTTTCTCTCTCTTCTCCTTCTGGAATCCCTATAATAAGAATGTTACAGCACTTGAGGTTATTCCAGAGGTCCCGTATACTATCCTTATTTAAAATTTTTTTTTCATGTTGTTATTCTGATTTGGTGATTTCCACTACTCTTTCAGCTCATTAATCCATTCTCCTGTATTAATTAATCTGCTGTTAATTTCTTCTAAAGTATTTTTCATTTCAGTTATTGTATTCTCCACCTTTGATTGGTTTTTTATTGTATTTTCTATTTGTTGAAGTGCCTTCTGAGTTTCTTATTCTACTCTCAGGTTTGTTGAGCATCCTTATGGCAGTTTTCTTTTAGTCCTTTATCAGGTAAATTACTTGTCTTTGTTTAATTAGAGGTTTTCCTCTGTTTTTTTTTTTTCTTGCTCCTTCATTTGTAGCATATTCTGTCTCTTCATTTTTTGACATTCTGTGTTCGTCCCTAAGCATTACATGAAACAGCTATATCTCTCAATCTTGAAAAACTGGCCTTTTTGGGTACTGGGTGCCAGATGGTTTGGGCAGACTGGTTGTAGTCAGGGTGGTTGCATGTTGTGTCTGGCATGGACCCTGGCCAAAAGGAGTGGGTTCCAGGTGGTGTACCCTGCTATGTATGTACCTCCTTGAGCTTCTGATCAGGGCAGGGCTGCCCATTGTGGGAAAGGTTACCCAGTGCAGGCATGGCTTGTCCTGTTGCTTTAATTGTATGTTGCTGGAGCAGGGTCTATGTGGGGCCGCTTTGAGTACCAGTGTGGTCATGCCCTAGTAGCCCCACACTTTCTCCTGACTAGGAAACCCTCTGTGTACACATGGCTGGGCTTCACTAGTTTCACACCCTCTCCTTGGGGGTCAGCCCCATGTGTGTGTACTAGCCGCATCCCGCTGTTAACACATGGGGCAGCCCTGTGTGTGTATACCACAATGTTTTGCTAGTTTCATATACTCTCTAGGCAGGGGAGACCGACATGTGCATGTAGCCCAATGTGTACATGCATCAGCACCCTGCTCTACTCACAGGATCAATCTCTGGGTAGAGAGGCCCCTTGTTTGCGTGCTGTGCTGCCCTACTGTTCCTGCTGGTGCTAACCCTGGGAGGGGTGGCTGGGGATATGCTAAAGCAGCCCTGTAGGTTGGCCAGAGAACTTGGATAGAGCTTCCACCTGCAATTGAGTGTAGGGGAAACATAAACAATGCTGCTCACCAGTTTCTTTGGTTCTGGATACTTTCCTTGGCTCCCAGAGAACTCTTGTGGTTCTCCAGCCTTCTATATGAAGTCTCTCTCTCCTTTCCTGTGCAGAGGCTTTTCATTTGGCACTCAGTTGTCTCTCAGGAAGAATTTCTGTAAATATAGGTTTATATGCTCTTAAGCCAGGGTGGGGGTGGAGGAAGCTCAGTGTTCTCCTATGCCACCAGCATGGGCCCACCTCCCATATTTTTTCACTTTTAAAGCTTTCTATGTTGATATCATCAAGGTTTCTTTTTTCTCTATTTAGAAACCTCAAACAAAATCCTCAGATGGTTATACTGGGGAAGCTACTCAGCAAAGCATCATACAATAGTCCAACTCCTTTTCTCCTACTACTTTTTCTGTGCTCTAATGAGAACAATTCTTCTCTGACTGCTTCTAGCCACCAGTAAGCTCTCTGCTTCACCAGAGCTCTCTTGCTAGGGATCAAAGGCCAAAAAAAAAAAACCCCCAAAAAACCAACAATGGCGTATTTCCCCTTGTTGGAGTCTAGATGCAAATGTGGTGAGTGAAGAAAGTTGTGGTTATAGACTTTTCCATTAAAATGCAAAGGCTAAAGGGTCTCCAGAACCCAATTGGCCACATGTAAATTGACCCAATGGCCCTGGGTTTATACAAAGCAAATACATCTGTCATCAGGTGTTCTTAAATGTTTTATACACTCAAAACCCCAACATGTAAATCTAAGAGCATAGCTGCAAGGAGTGTGGTTAGCTGTCCAAACTCCACCTCCCCTTTCCCTGAACCCCAAGGCCCTTGAGGTGGCTCTGATAATGCAGTGGTTTTTCTGTGTGTGTTTTTTTAAATCTGTGTTTTGTGATCATTTACTGTCAAAAACTGTTCTTCTCATTTCACTTATTTCCCATTCTATCAGTGGTAGAAATGCAGGGAGCTATGAAGATATATACAGACTTCTGGTTCACTGAAAGTAAAAATGTGAATCCTACATGTGAATTTGAACCAACAATATGTTCCTAAGATCCAAGCCCATTTTGAAGAATGGTTAAGGAAACATTTTTCTCTGGCACCCTCACAGTAGCAAACACTTGTTTTGTAAATTTTTTTAAGGCAGGCAGGGATTGCTCTGTTTGACCTTTGAGTTTGACCGAAGGCCAAGTCCTTTAAATCTCAGCAAACCCTTCAAACCCCCAGAAAATGGCCCCTCTCTGAATCTCTAAATGTTCTCACTCAATTTTTTCAATAACAGTCTCTTCATTTCCACCTAGATTTATATATTATTTCCATTTACTTATTGGACATAAGTATGCAGAATGACACCAAGAATTACAACAGCTCAGAGAGGGCATAAGGTCATACATGTGAGCCTAAAGAAAAGTGAAAGCAGAAACAAAATAGTATGTAACACTTGTAGTATTTGTCACAGTTTACAAGGCCCTTCAACACATATGATCTATAATAATCTAGTTCCTTGGTGACAAATAGGAGGAGCAGCAGAAATTAATGTATTGAATAAATAGTGGACAGTTCACAAAATTTACATAAACACCAAAGCATGGTGAGCAGTCAGAAGCTATGGGACCTGGTTCCAGGTAGCACAACCAAAGTGATGCCACAACCGCATTTGGTCTGAAAGCTGTCCCAGGCTCTGCCACCACTGGGCATCTGCCACCACTACCACTGCCTTCTGAAGCTGACCTCTGATAGTCCCTGAGCCTTGGTGTCCTTCCTTCCATATTCAAAGTTCCCGGTGGGCACATCTGATTGGGGACATCTGTGCCCTACCTGTTGGGGGTGGGGGAGTAGGGTAAAAAGAAACAAGATTCACTTCCCTCACCCCTCAATTCTGGTATTCAGTGCTGAGTAGCTATATTAATTTCTACTGCTGCATAATAAATTACCACAGGCTTAGCAGTTTAAAATGACACAAGTTTGTTATCTTACAGTTTCTGTGAGCCAAAATTCTAACACAGTCTCAGTGAGGTTTCCTGCTCACAGTCTCATAAGGCTGAGGCCAAGGTGACAACTGGGCTGCAGTCTCATCTGGAGGCCCAACTGGAGAAGAATCTGTGTCTAAGCTCCCTCAGTTGGTGTCAAAATTCATTTATCTACAGCTATATGTCTGTGGTCCCTGCTTTATTGTTAGCTTTAGCTGAGGAATATCCACAGCTACTAGAAGTCCTTGCCATATTCACAAGCCCCTCTCTCCATTGGATGTTCACAATGAGTTTATTAGCTTCTTCAGAGCCAGAGGAAGTCTGTCTCCAGTTTCATTTCATCCTTCAGGAAAGATCCAGTTCCGCTCTTACAGGTTCACTTGATTAGGTCAGACGCAAGCAGAATAATCTCCCTTTTGATTAACTCATAGTCATCTAATTACTAACTTGTTGATAGGCATGAAGTCTTGTCATATTTATAGGTCGCACCCACACTTAAGAGGATAGGATTACACAGGGTGTGTACTGCAGGGGATGGGAATTCTGCTCATCACACTCACCAGAGAATGACAAGCACTTCCCACATTATCTCATTGGAGTGTCAGACTAGGTATAAAATTTACAGCTATATAAAAGAAAAATATAAATCTCTCTGAGAATGTAGGTGATTTGTTTGTAGTCACAGGGTTCAGAAGAGACTGAGTTGAAACTTGAAATCGGAACTTTTGACAGTGCTCTTTCCAAGGATTAGTGGAAATAAATAGTAGTGAATATAAACATAAACATTCATGAAAGTGAATAATTTGACAATTGATGCTAAAAGATTTGATGAAAATGAGAAAGGAAGAGTAAAGATGGGATATGATGATGAATGAGCCCATGGCCTGCTACTTGAGGACAGTCATCAGCTACAATGCCAACAAAGACATGAGCTGTCTGTATTATGATAGAGAGTATGACATGCACCAGTGACATGACTGCTGTTTTTATTTTTATTTATTTTGTTTGACTGCTATTTTTAAAATAAGAAACTCAGAGCAAGTTTCAAAAGTGAAGATCCAAGGCCATAAAGGTCTCCAGAATAGACCAAGCAGAAGCTGGTCTATTCGTCACCAAGGCCCTGCCGTCTTCTCTATCTCTACCCTTTGGTGTGTTTTTTGCTTCCTGTTCCCCTTTCATGGTTCAGAGACCACAACTGCCTCCCAAGGAATCTTCCCTTTGGCAGGATTATCAAAGAGAGCGTGAGTTTATTATTTTCTTCATCATCACCCTGAAATGTTCCCAAAGAAGCTTTTGAAAGGCAGATTATAGAAAGATAAAAGGGGCAAAGTTCTCCATGATATAATTTGATATTCTACAAATAACAGAATTTTGTTGTCTAAGAATATATAAGTAAATGCTTAATGGGGTTTTGAATCCATTTCTGTGCATGAAATACACATAAGTGTGTAGTAGAGCAGAGTTTTAAAAAATATATTCAAATGTGTCTGAACACATAAGAATGTATTTGACCTCTTCTATTCATATGTATGCCACATGTAACAAGTAACAGTGAAGTTACTGGAAAATCTTTGTGCCAATCTTGGCCTTGCCACTGTCCAATTGTGTGACCTTACAGATTTAATTTAGTACAACTAGACCTCAATTTTCTAACCTGCAAAATAGTAGAACATTAGAAATTTGGATCCCTAAAAGCCCTTTCAACTTTAAAATTCAGTAATTCTTCAATAAGCTAACGTGCAATAGTTAATATTAAGGCAAAACCGTTCTTCTGTCTCATCTTTAGATGGGAGGGTGTTAGTTCACATTAATCACAGGCAACCATGAACTTGATTACACTTTTTATTACATTCAACTAAGAACATTATCTAGCCCCTTTGGTTATTTGGGGATATTTGCCTACTGTAGAATGATTTTGCAAAATTATATATCAAGATATCTAGAATTATACACACACAAAAACACACATACACACATACCAGAAATACAAAGACAATACATACAGTGACCAGGCTAACGGAGGAAGAGAGGAGCAGCCTATATGAGGACAGAAGAATAGAAGAACCAGTAGACTTACACAGCACTCACAAATTGACATCACCCATATGTATCACTATTAATTATAACAATCACCTTTTACAATAACAACACTGCTTGACCCTATGCCTATGTTTTATTTAATTTTTAGCACATATTTTCTCCTTAATTTTCTCCCAGGCTTTCAATTAACTGTAGTGAAAGATAAGAAAGGTCTCCATTACTTGGTCTTTTTGGCCTGTCTTTGCTCCCAACTATCTTAAAATGTTCCCAACCCTTTAAAAACAACAGTACATTTTATCATGACCAAAAAGATAACCAGCTCTCTTTTCTTCACTCCTTGCTTTCAATTTGTATTGCAGAAAAGCAAGGCACAAGAATGCTAGAGTCCAGAGCTTATCTGAAATACAAGTGGAATATTTAGGACACAAGCCCATTTTATTTTTTTTAGTATGTGAGAGGAATGCATATTCTTGCTATGACCTTAAAAGCCAACTACATTCTCTTCCAGAGAGATATAAAATCACATTTTTTTAAAAATAAAAGACTGTCACTTCATTGTCTTTTCTTTTTCATGTATCCCTCCAACACTGTCTGAACATTCTATAAAGCCTTTATCATTGACGTTATTTCCTCACTTTACATAGAGCATCTCAACTTGTCATCCATAATTCAAATTTCAGCAACTCCCTACTTGTCCACTACCTTAAACTATTTTCTTTACACTCAGAAGTTGCCTACAAATTGCCTTATGCAATGGGCATGGCGGTTTTATTACTCCACCTGTCTCAGGCAGGTTTTTGTTCAGCACTCCCTCCTTGGTGAAAGCCTCTCCTTTGGACTCTGTGTCTTCTCTCCTGGTCTCCATCCTATCACTCTGATCACCTCTTTTCTGTCTTCTTTGGAGATTTCCTCCTCTACCTGCCCCTAAAATGTACATGTTCTTCAAAGCTCCATCCCACAATCCTTCGCTCCTCTCCTTCTTTACACTTTTCAAAATGATTTCATCCAAATTCATGGTTTCACTTACCACCCACTCAATGACTACTCCTAAATCTTCTCAAAGGTTTCCCCCTTCTGGAGTTTAGATTTATATATTATAATACCTACTAGGAACACCATTAAGATGTTCCCCAGATACCTCATACTCAACTGGGTTGTCTTAGTCTGCTCGGGCTGCCGTAATAAAATACCACAGAATGAATGGCTTATAAAACAGGAATTTGGGTGAGGAGTACACAATAGAGTACATAGATGTCAAATTATAATCTTGTACATCTGAAAATTATATAATGTGTGAAGTGAAGTATAGGAAGGGGTGTGGAAAGTTGGCAAGTCCAAGGATACTATTTAAGGTAAGATCTAAAGGATGTTTGTGTGGTTATTAAAAAGAGGACATTTAAGAAAAAAATTTAATAAGTAATATTATTGATAAAACTTTGTGTCCTACATTTTATTAGCATTTTACATATATTGGCTCATTTAGTCTCACTCTTTATAAAGTAGATACTATTTATATTCTTATTCACAGATGAGAAAACAGATGCAGAGACCTTAGAAGGTGGCCTCCCACTTATCAGTTAGGCATAGACAATTGAAATTGCCTCCTAACTAGTTTTTCTGCATTCTCTCAGCTATGTAAGCCTTTCCACACATACCTAAGTGAGTAATATTTTCTAGTTGTAATCATCATATTTCTCTGGTCAAAAGTTTTCATTGGCTCCTCATGCTTTCAGACAATCTTCAAATTCCTTAGCATTGCCTAAAATGCCCTTCATGGTACAGCCCCTGATCAACTCTCCAGCCCCTGCTGGAAGAGGCAATTCACCATGGGCATTGAGTGTCTCTGCACTTTAATTGCTCAGTGTACCAGGCTACAAGACTCTTTCATCTCTTAATACTGAGCAGTTCCTTTAGTTAGTCACATAGGTTCCTAAGTAGATCAAGGTGACCATAGAACAACTACTGTGTAACTCCTTAGCCCATTAGAGATGGTGCCTGGATAGCAGGCTGCTTGCTTAAAAAGCATTGTGCCCTTGGCTCTGGGTTCCTCAGCTGCAATGCAAATCCACTGAATGTGCAGCATCCATCTGGGTCCATTATATCACTCATATGGGACTTGGGGAAGAAGGGAACCAGTGAAAATATGCTGACGCTCATGCTGCTTGCTGTATCATTAATAATGAAGTGCTTCATCTCTGGCCTAGGAGTCTCATGTCATCTGCCAGCATCCATAAAACTGTACCATAATAACTTATTAGCTTGAAAACAGGGAAATTCCATACCCTTCAGTTTTTGATAGCACCATTTCCTCTCGTCTCTTGTTCTGTCATCTTATGCTCTAGTTGTAGTACACTGCTTCCTTGTCCCTCTCCCAAAATCTTATTTTCTTTGTTTTCAGCTAAAAGTACTAGCTCTTCCAGTAAGCCTTCCAGACTGCTAGTGTGATTTTGATGCCCTCTGCTTCTTTTCCCATAGTACCCTGTTCACATTTCTATAGAGCTCTTGACAGCGGGGCTAATTTCACTCCTGCAGCTTCTCCACTGGACAGAAAGCTTCTTGAGAGTATGGGTCATGTTTTATATTTCTTTGTCTGCATGGAAATGTTCAATAAGTGCTGTATTATTGAATGAATGACTAGACACTAATAGGTTTGATTCCTTTTGAAGGATGAACTTAGAAATAAATTATTCTGTCCACTTCTTTGCCCTCCACATTTTTTCTCTTTTTACCTTCCCATCTTTCTCTCTCTTTTCCTATTCTAAGTTATACCCTATTCTGTGTACTTAGCTAGATGCAAATAGACCTAAGTGAGGCAGAGATATGACTGCAAAGCATTGAGATGGATTCCATGCACCACTTGGGAAAATTAATCTCACCATACATAATCAATGCCTAAAGAGAGAAACTAAACTTACTTCTCAAAGATTTCCTGAGAAATTGCAAAAATGGGTTAAGTAGCAGGGATGAGATAGTGTTTATATTCTTTTGATATTTTAAAATTTATATACACACCCACACACCCAGGGCCCCCCTGGTGATAAAGAATGGACTATGGTGAAAGAAAATTGCCTAAGACCCTGGCTGACTTCAGACAGATTTGCTACTGCCAAAGTGGAAAGTTCAGCTTTAAATGAGCCTTCTTTTCTATCTACAGAATCCCCAGGCAGCAAACACTATGAACCTAGAAGGCATATCCTGACATGTGTTAAATAAATGCATGTATTAATAAATAGCTTTCATAGTATGAAGGAGTAACCCCACAGAGGCTATATTAAAAAGAAATATTTTCATAGGGAAAAAAATAACTCTTTTCCAGGGAAAGTATATGTCCTTTCCTACTTCCTTAATTACTATCCTGATTCTGACCACATCTTTTAAGTGTACTAAATGATAAAGTGGCTAAGACTTCATACTACTGCACTGTGTTAGTGACTGGTGATTAAACTATTTTCTCTCAGCTGCAATCTCATCCTTCCATTTTCAGTGTTATAATTCTGGCACTGAGTCTACAAACTCCATTTCTGCTTTGCCAGTTCCATGTTTGTCTCTTCCAAACAGAGGTGGTAGAGGCAGAAGGGACTTGTTTTTTCTTGTCCATTTACATCATTGTCAGTGTCACCCTGCCTCATTCATAATTTTAAAGAACCTCACTCTTTTCCCATAAATGGCAAAGAGCCCAACCCCTGGGGCAGCATGTTCAGAGTGTGTTTCTGCTCTCTTTCCCTCTCACTTCTGCTGGCTAACAGCACTCGTGGCAGACTCTCTGCTTTCCTTCTAGTCACGTCATCATGCTGGCTTTTCCCTTTACCCTCCCTCTTCTACAGCACCCTGTGAGATCACTGCACTGTCCATTTATAGGACAATTGCCAAAATAACAACTTAGACGAGGCCACAAACTAGCAGCCAGGACATAAATATTTGTGCTTATGTGCTTAAAAATAACCACTCTGGAATGACATAATAGAAGTCCAGATAGAACAACATTTGCCCTGGTATGAAGTCGCAAATGACTTTGCTGCTGGATGCACTTTTTCCCTTTTTTCCCACAAATGTTTAAAAGCAAAAATAATCTCCTATATTTATTAATCTTTTTTCCCTCCAAAATATGCTAAGGAATTAATTTTTTTCATTACTTTTTCCATTTTAAAGAGGAATAAATTGAGGTTCCAGCAGTTTTAGTAATATCTCACAATTTTCAGCTCAACTAAAAACTTAAAGCTTCATTAATTTCTTGAAGTGATTATGCAGCTTTTGGGGAGAGGAAGGGGAGTATAAAAAGAAGGGAAATTATTGGGTTGGCCAATAAAGTCTGTTTGGTTTTTCCATAAGGTGGCTGTAGTAGTGCTTTGTTGTCTTTACCTTCATTTGAAACAGCTTTGTTAGATTGTATTGTGACAGCTGTCATATCAGCATGCATTTTTTTTAAAGTATCAAAATTGGTGAATTTTGTGTAATCATTTTTAATATTGAAGATGAAAGAAAAGCAACATTTTCAGCATGTTATGCTTTATTATTTCAAGAAAGGTAAAAACACAATGAAACTAAAAAAAAAATTTGCACAGTGTGTGGAGAAGGTGCTGTGACTGATTGAATGTGTCAAAAGTGGTTTGTGAAGTTTCATGCTGGATATTTCTCACTGGATGATGCTCCATGGTCTGGTAGACCAGTTGAAGTTGATAGCAGTCAAATCAAGACATTAACTGTGAACAATCAACTTATGCCATGTGGGAGATAGCCAACATACTCAAAATATCCAAATCAATAAAGTTATTGGTGAAAATGAAAAAAGTGTTTTTTATTTTAAGGAAAAAGACTAAACAGACCTTTTGGCCACCTCAATGAGAGCAGCAGCAGCTGCGACTGCCACAACAGCCATCCGCCACCTCCACAGCCAGAGTTGCTTGTCACGCAGATCCTCACCGTGCTTTGTCCTCGCTCTCCCTCGCCACCCTTCTGTGTTCTAGAAGTAGACAGGAAACTGGATGAATAACCTTAAGAATGCTGTTCTGCAGCTTTGTTGTTGCTCCCAAAGTTGTCAACAAAATCTATCTTAGGATTCTTATCAATCCTAAGCCATCCTTATCAAGCCATTTTTTAGGCTAAATGATTTGAATAAGGATGTCAGTAATGTTCTAAACAAACTGAAATCGCGTACTGGTAGAAATGCTAGCTAGACTTTCCCTGTGCAAATAAAAGTCCAAAAAGATCTCAGCAAGCAGACCTGTGAGGTTAATTAGGGCATTTAGATCTAAACTAATGGATAAAATAAGGGAAATTAACACAAGTGATAGAGACAAGACAGCTTTATTGATTAAAGATTCAGTATCAATCATTCATATGACATAGTTATTTATAGGATCCCACAGCACCCTTTGCTGAATCCTGTTACAGTGCTTATCACACAATATCTCCCCTACTACATTTTAAGCTCTCTGAGGGCAGAGACTGTGTCTTTTTCTTTTCTGCCTTCCTTTCCTTCCCTCCTGCTTCCCCTTCTCTCTTCCTTAGTATATAACCCATTGTGGGAGCTTAATGTCAACCGTCAAAATGAAGTGGACTATAGCTTTTAACTATAAAACTCAATACTATTTACACTATACCAGAATGAAATTATTTGACAAGTTCAATACTGTTTGTATTGTATTAAGATAAAGTTATATGAGCCCTGGTCAGTGTGGCTCAGTGGATTGAGCACCAGCCTGAGAAAAAAAGGGTGGCTGGTTCAGTTCCTAGTCAGGGCACATGCCTGGGTTTGGGCCAGGTCCCCAGTTGGGGGTGCACAAAAGACAATCACAAATTGATGTTTCTTTCCCTCTCTTTCTCCCTTCCTCTCTCTAAAAATAAATAAATAAAATATGAAAAAATAGTTAAAAAAAGATAAAGTTACATGAGATGGTACAATAATTAAGGGTGAGGGCTCTGGAATTAGACTGCCGTGGTGCTGGTCCTGCCTCTGCCTATTACTGGCTGAACAATTCTTGATCAATTTCCTTAGGACTTTCTATACATCAGTTTCTGTATCTATAATAAGCAATTACTTCATAGGCCTATTGTGAGAATTAAATGAGGAATACACATAAGGTACTTTAGTAGGTCTGACACAAGAATAAGCACTCAATATAATTTAATTATATTAGTAGTAGTAATATTAATATGATGATAATTAGTAGTGGTATTAAAATGACAACTCTATAATTGTAATCTACAATGACAGATTAGAAGACAACATTTGCAACATATAAAGAATTAACATAAAAAATAAGTAAAGAGGGAGAGAAGATGGCGGAGGATTGAATGGGAGTCAAGCTGACCTCCTCCCAAGACCAAACTGGAATTGCAACTAAATAGTGGAGTAATCACCTGGAAAACAATGGAACGATAGTGGGAGAGGAGCCTTGGAGCTATGGACAGTGGATTCGACTCTCACACATCCCAACGGGTGAGAAGTGTGGTGGAGGCTCGAGAGGGTGGGCTGGGTGCCCACGGGCACTAGCACCAGAGGGACATTGAAACGGCCAGTTAGCTTCCCCTGAGAAGAACGGGGTCTGAATCATAAACAGGGACCCCTAAACTACAGCAGCTAAAACCAAGAAAACACAGACAAAACGCAACCCTGAAAAGCTTAGGGGTGCTCTCTGCCAGAGACAGGTGGCTGGGGATGCAAAGAGATATTTAAAAGGCCAACACAAAAATTGCAGTGGCAGCCACCCTCCTTGATCTTTCAGCAGAGGCAGCAGCAGGGTGGGCTGGTGCCTGGAAAAAGACTGGTGAGGAAAACTTTGTGAAGAGAACGGACACGGAGGCCGGTGGAGCCCGGGTGATAATGCACCTCCCACTCTGCAGCTACCATCTCGCTCAGGCAAAAGGGAATCAATTAACCTGCCTTTTGTGCGCTCCGCACACAGCTTATACGCCTGTGAGCTGCGGGGCTGAGTGCAGACTGACTGGGAGAGTCTTGAGGAAAGACTGGAGATGGAGGTGTTGGGGAAAGGTGTACATGGGAGGAGGAACTGGGGAGTCCCGACTCCCTCCTCGTTCTGTAGTCTCCATTGTGGACTGGAAAGGCGTGACCCCAAAGAGGCAGAAGCAGGGCGCACATGAACCAGACTGCCTGCGATTGAAACGCAGTCCGCACAGGTGGTGCATCCTTGGCCAAAGCGGTCACAGAACTGCCCAGAGACGCCTGAGGAGAGACTAGAAACGGAGGCGTTGGGGAAAGAACGGGAGGAGGAACCGGGGAGTCCCGACTCCTTCTCCTTGCCGTAGTCTCCATTGCGCGGGAAGAGGCCAGATCCCCAAAGAGCAAAAGCCGAGAAGCACACATAGACACCCCAGAAACACCCAGTGCAGGCGCGCACACACGCCAAGTGACTGGCGAGGGTTGGCGAGCGTGTGTGACCCGCGCGCACTGGCGAATGCTTGCACCGGCTGGCAAGGCCTCCAACAGATTGGACCCGATATGGCCTGCGAGGGAGTGCACAGAGATACAAGGGCAGGCGTACATTGACCCGCCCGCCCGCGATTGCCCAGTGGCCTGCAAAATTAGTAGAGCAGCCCAGAATCCCTGGAGGAGAGACCAGAGACAGGATAAACCGGAGAGTCCTGGAGCCAACTTCCTCCTATTTCTGTAGTCCCCATTTGGCGAGGGCAAGCAACGCACCCAAAGAGCCAAAAGCGGGGAAAACGCACAATAGAAGTCCCTAAACTGACCAGTGCCGGGGAGCTCGCCAGCCAGGGGGCCAGATGAGTACCCAAGGTAGTGAAAAAGCCCCCTGGTCTGGGGCAAGCATAGCCGAGCCCAGGCAGGCGGGGGATCCTGCCGCGCCAAGAGCGCACTCAAGGAGCCAGGGTGAGAGTGCAGAGAGATCCCAAAAACTAGCCTAGCCCTGACCTAAGGGGTCACAGAGCTGCCCCAAGCAGGAGTCAGACAGTAGATTCCTGGAAGGCTCAAACAAACAACGCAAGTCCTATAGGGTCAACAATTGACGTCATCAGAGGCAGACCCAGAAAGAAAAGTAAAGGACAAAAATACTTAACAGACTCTCACAAAAATGGGAAGAAAAAGAAGTTCCCCTCAAATGAGTGGAAAAGGGGACTCCCCACAGAGAGAGCTAAATGAAATAGAGGCAAGAGAACTACAGATACTGAATTCAAAACAATGGTTCTAAGAAAGCTCAATGAGCTCAGCCAGCTCAAAGAGAACTACGAGAAACTACAGAGAAACTATCAGGATCTTACAGCAAACTATATCAGCCTTGAAAAGGACATAGAAACTATCAAGAAGACACAACAGGATAGGAAGAATACCATTTCTGAATTGAAGAACACAGTAGAAGGAATCCAAAGCAGGCTGGATGAAGCCGAGGATCGAATCAGTGAGATGGAGGATAAGGTAGGAAAAAGCTCCCAGAAAGAACAAGAAATGGAAAAACGGCTCAAAAAGAATGAAGAGGCATTTAGGGAAATGCAGGACAACCTGAAACGCAATAATATCCGTATAATAAGGATCCCAGAAGGAGAAGAAGAGGAGCAAGGGATAGAGAACCTCCTCGAAAAAGTAATGATGGAAAATTTCCCTAATTTGAGGAGAGAAAGGGTCGCATGGATCCAGGAGGCACAGAGGACCCCACTCAAGAGGGACTCAAGGAGGTCCACTCCAAGACACATCTTCATTAAAATGGCAAATGTCAAAGACAAAGAGAGAATCCTCAAGGCAGCAAGGGAGAAGGAGAAAGTAACATACAAGGGGGCCCCCATAAGCCTAGGAGCTGACTTCTCAACAGAAACACTACAAGCCAGAAGGGAATGGCAACAAATATTCCAAGTCATGAAAAGCAAGGGCCTACAGCCAAGGCTGCTCTACGCAGCCTGGCTCTCCATTAAAATAGAAGGAGAAATACGGAGTTTCCCAGACAAGAGAAGACTAAAAGAATACATCTCTACCAAACTAGCACTCCAAGATATGCTAAGAGGACTGGTTTAAGAAGATGAAGGAAAAGATGAGAGAGAGAGGAACACAGGTACAAAGAGGAAAGATGAGTAAGTTTCTATCAGTAATATCTCTCAATGGGAATGGACTAAATGCCCCAATCAAAAGACACAGGGTAGCTGAATGGATAAGAAAACATGACCCACACATATGCTGCCTACAAGAGACCCACCTCAGAGCAAAAGACCTACACAGATTGAAAATTAAGGGATGGAAAAAAATATTCCAAGAAAATGGGCATGAGAAAAAGGGCGGGGTTGCCATACTTGTGTCAGACAAAGTAGATTTCAAAACAAAGGCCATAAAAAGAGACCCAGAGGGGCACTTTATAATACTTAAAGGAAGAATCTATCAAGAAGACATCAACATTGTAAACTTATATGCTCGCAATATAGGAACCCCCAAGTTTATAAGGAAATTGTTGGACAACTTCAAAAAAGATATAGACAGCAACACGCTGATAGTAGGGGATTTCAACACCCCACTGTCAAAAATGGACAGATCTTCCAAACAAAACATTAATAAACATATTGATGTGTTGAATGACACACTGAATCAAAGAGACTTAACTGACATATATAGAACCTTACATCCCAAAGAAGAAAAATACATATTCTTTTCAAATGCTCATGGCAGTTTTTCAAAGATAGACCACATGATAGGTCACAAAGCAAGCCTCAGTAAATTCAGGAAAATTGAAATAATACCAAACTTTTTCTCGGACCACAAGCAATTGAAACTGGAAATCAACCTCAAAGAAAAACTTCAAAAACTTGCAAACTCATGGAGACTGAACAGTAGACTATTAAACAATGAATGGGTCAATAATGAGATAAGAGAAGAAATCAAAATATTTCTGGAAACAAATGAAAATGAACAGACAACAGTCCAAAACCTATGGGACACAGCAAAGGTGGTCCTGGCAGGGAAGTTCATAGCAATACAGGCTTCCCTAAAAAAGATAGAAACATTTCAAATAAAAGACCTAACACTACAACTTCAAGAACTGGAGAAACAACAAGTAAATCCCAGAGCAAGTACAAGGAAGGAAATAGTCAAGATTAGAGCAGAACTGAATGACATAGAGACAAAAAGAACAATTCAGAGGATTAACCAATCCAGAAGCTGGTTCTTTGAAAAGATAAATAAAATTGACAAGTCTTTAAGCAGACTCATCAAGAAAAAAAGGGAGAGGACCCAAATTAATATTATCAGAAATGAAAGCGGGGAAATAACAACTGATACCACAGAAATACAAAGGATCGTCAGAAAGTACTATGGACAATTATATGCCAAGAAATTTGAAAATCTTGATGAAATGGACAAATTTTTAGAAAAGTATAATCTTCCAACACTGAAGGAGGAAGGAACAGAAAGCTTGAACAGACCGATAACAGCTGGGGAAATGGAAGCAGTAATCAAGAAACTCCCGGCACACAAAAGCCCAGGGCCGGACGGTTTCACAGGAGAATTATACAAAACATTTAAGGATGAGCTAACTCCTGTCCTTCTCAGACTATTCCAAAAAATCCAAGAGGAGCGAAGACTCTCATACTCTTTCTATGAGGCCAGCATCACCCTGATCCCAAAACCAGATAAAGACCCTACAAAGAAAGAAAAGTATGGCCAATTTTGCTGATGAACATAGATGCCAAAATCCTCAACAAAATATTGGCAAACCGCATCCAGCAATACATTCAAAAGATTATCTACCACGATCAAGTGGCATTCATCCAAGGCATGCAGGGATGGTTCAATATATGCAAATCAGTAAACGTGATACATCACATAAATAAAAGAAAAGACAAACACCACATGATCATCTCAATAGACACAGAAAAAGCATTCGATAAGGTACAGCACCCATTTATGATCAAAACACTCAGCAAAATGGGAATAAATGGGGCATTCCTCAATGTAATATAAGGCCATATATGAAAAACCTACAGCCAACATCATACTTAACGGGCAAAAACCGAAAGCTTTCCCACTAATATCGGGAACACGACAAGGATGTCCGCTTTCACCTCTTCTTTTCAACATCGTATTGGAAGTCCTAGCCACAGCGGTCAGACAAGAGAAAGAGATAAAAGGCATCCAAACAGGAAAGGAGGAAGTAAAGCTATCATTGTTTGCAGATGACATGATAGTGTACATAGAGAACCCTGTAGACTCTACCAAAAAACTCCTCAACCTAATAAGTGAATTTGGCAAAACAGCAGGATACAAAGTCAACATTCAGAAATCAAAGGCATTTTTGTATACCAGCAATGAAATAGAAGAAGAAGAAATCAGAAAAAAATAACATTCAATATAGCAACAAGTAAAATAAAGTACCTAGGAATAAGTTTAACCAAAGAGGTAAAAGACCTCTACGCAGAAAACTATACAACATTGAAGAAAGAAATTAAGGGAGACACAAATAAATGGAAGCATATACCGTGCTCATGGATTGGAAGAATTAATATCATCAAAATGTCCATACTACCCATAGCAATTTATAGATTCAATGCAATCCCTATTAAGATACCAATGACATATTTCACAGAAATAGAACAGACATTTCAACAATTTATATGGAACCATAAACGACCCCGAATAGCCTCAGCAATTTTGAGAAAGAAAAACAAAGTAGGAGGGATCACAATACCGGACATCAAACTCTACTACAAAGCCACTATACTCAAAACACTCTGGTACTGGCACAAGAACAGACCCATAGACCAGTGGAACAGAATAGAAAGCCCAGAAATAAGCCCAGGATTATATGGGCACTTAATATTTGACAATGGGGGCAGAAGCATCAAATGGAGCAATAATAGCCTCTTCAACAAATGGTGTTGGGAGATCTGGACGCCTACATGCAAAAAATTGAAATTGGATCATCAGCTGACACCATACACAAAAATAAACTAAAAAATAAACACAAAAATGGATAAAAGACTTAAATATAAGTCGCAACACCATAAAAGTCCTAGAGGAGAACATTGGCAGGACACTCTCAGATATCCCCCACAGCAATTTTTTCACTGATATGTCTTCTAAAGCAAGGGACATAAAGGAAAGAATAAACAAGTGGGACCTTATCAAAATAAGAAGCTTCTGCACGGTGAAAGAAAACATCAGCAAAATGAAAAGGGAGCCAACCCTATGGGAAAATATATTCGCTAATGATACATCAGATAGAGGTTTGATCTCCAAGATATATAAAGAACTCACTCGACTCCATTCCAAAAGACAAACGATCCAATCAAAAAATGGGCAAAGGACCTGGGCAGATGCTTTTCCAAGGAGGAGAAACAGAGGGCCCAGAGGCATTTGAAAGGATGCTCAGCATCACTAGCCATCAGAGAAATGCAGATCAAAACCACCATGAGGTACCACCTCACACCGGTCAGAATGGCCATCATAAACAGATCCACAAACAACAGGTGCTGGCGAGGCTGTGGAGAAAAGGGAACCCTAGTAGAGTGTTGGTGGGAATGCAGACTGGTGCAACCACTGTAGAAAGCAGTGTGGAATTTCCTCCAAAAGCTCAAAATTGAACTGCCTTATGATCCAGTGATTCCCCTGCTGGGACTATACGCTAAGAATACCAAAATGCCAATACAAAAGAACCTATGCACCCCAATGTTCATAGCAGCACAATTTACAAGAGCCAAGTGTTGGAAGCAACCTAAATGCCCATCAGTAGATGATTGGATCAAAAAATAATGGTACATATACACAATGGAATACTACGCAACAGAACGAAAAAAAGAACTACTAAACTTCGCGACAGCATGGACGGAACTGGAGAGCATTATGCTAAGCAAAATAAGCCAGGGGGCGAAAGACAAATAGCATATGATCTCACCTATAATTGGAACCTAACCAAGAATACAAAGATGCAAGGAAAATAAGACCAGCAACTTTGAAAGGAAAAGAAATCAACAGAGACAAGAGAAAAGGAGGGAGGGGGGACGGGGACAAGGAAGGAAAGGGGAAAGTCAAGGAACATATAGCAAGGACTCATGGACAAAACCAAAGGGGAAGAGCTGAGGGAGGGGGCAAGAGAAAGTGGTGGGGGGTTGGCAGAGACAAATGTATTTGAAAAAATAAATTAAAATTAAAATTAAATATGTAAAGAACTTCAAAATTCAATTTCTGAAAATAACATTAAAATGATGAAAAGAGGTCCTGGCTGGCATGGCTCAGTGGAGTTAGTGCCAGCCTGTGAACCAAAAGGTCACAGGTTCAATTCCCAGTCAGGGCACATGTCTGGGTTGCGGACCAAGTCCCCAGTTGGGGGTGTGTGAGAGGCAACCACACATTGATGTCTCTCTCCCTCTCTTTTCTCCCTCCCCTCCCCTCTCTCTCTCAAAAATAAATAAATAAAAATCTTTAAAAAATGAAGAAAAGAAGTAAAATGCAATTCAGTAGATGAGTAGATAAAGGAATACTATGCAACCATAAAAAAGAAGGAAACCTAACCTTTTTGCAACAGTATGAATGGACTGGAAGACTATTATACTAAGTAGAATAAGCCAGTCAGTGAAAGACAAATACCGTATCACCTAACTTATATATGGAATCTAATGAACAAAATAAACTGATGAACAAAATAAAACAGAGGCATGAACACATGGGACAGACTGACAGCTGTAGAAGAGAGATGGGGACTGGATGAAAGAAGGTGAAGGGATTAGCCAAAGAACATTCCGGCATAACCCATAGACACAGACAACAGCATAGTGGTGGCCAGAGGGAAGGGGATGTGGGGCCTTGGTGGAGGTGGGCAAAGGGAGGAGGGAAATGGGGACACCTGTAGTAGTGTCAGCTATAAAAATAAAGAAAAAAATGCAATTCATTGCAGTGAATGCTCAGCTAAAAAACACAGAAGCTCAAACTCATTAATAATTTGAAAAAGCCAACATAAAATCCATGAAATAATATTCCTTCCCTACTAAGTTGGCAGAAATTCCAGTATGATGATATCAAATGCTGTCAGGTATCTAAAGTGATGAGAACTCTCCCACACAGGTAGTGGAAGTATAAATTGACACAAACACCTTGGGGGTAATTTGGCAATATTTATTAAAATTGGACATATGCATATCTAAGAACCTGATGGTTCTCACACCAGGACTATTTAAGGGATTCCTAGGCCTAGAAAGTCTTGGATTGACCTAAGAACCTGTCCGTGTTCACAAAGCCTTTTCTATACACAACCATCCCAAATCTTACTTCAGTGCATTGCTCCTGAGTTCAAAACCTTAGGTAACCAAACAAAATAGAAACTTCCTTTAATGATTACTTAGGGTACTGTAAAAACTTTGGTCTTCTATTCTTTCCTTTATTACACAATTTTCTGTTAAGAGTGAAGCATTGTGTTAAAATGGAACATTGAATTACATGGTAGAGGATGGTGACAGTGATAACAATGTTCATTTAACCATTTTGGCTCTATTATTTCCAGATTAATGTTAAAAATTGCAACTCTGTTGGAGGGTAGGGAGGAAGGAGTTCATGAGAGCAAAGAGTAGGTAAAATAGTTTTAATATGCTATGACTTTTTCACGTATGTAGGTATAGACAATTCTGTTAGGCTATCTTCAATATTAATGCTTAACATATACCAGTAGCTGGGGGAAAAAAGCACCTTTGAATAATCAGAGGAGTATATGTTAGTGACTCCAAGTTTTTTAAATGTACCTGAAATGTCTTTCTGGCACTACCAACCTGTCCAAAATAAGTTAAATAAAAATGGGCAAATAAAACATGTTCATAATTTTTTTATGATTTGGGGTTTGCTCTTCAATAAAGCAGTTAAAAAGCACATTATTAAGCCATATTATTGCACTGACCAGGTGGCTCATTTGGCTGGAGCATAATCCTGTACACCAAAGTATTTGATCCCCGTTCAGGTCACATACCTGGGTTATAGGCTTGATCTTTGGTCGGGGTGCACATGGGAGGCAACCGATAGATGTTTCTCTCTCATATCAATGTTTCTCTCTCTTTCCCTTCTTCCCTCTCTAAAATCAATAAACACATCCTTGGGCGAGGATTGAAAAAAACCATATTATTAAACATTTGTTCCAGTTGAAGTTAATTTTCATCTAATTATATTTATGAAACACTTAATGCTTTATACCTCTGTTAAAACAAATAAAATTATATGCTTGTTTCTAGACCAATGAGTTTTAGCACGAGGTAACATTCTCTTTCTTTAAATACCAGGGAAATTGTATCCTCAGGTCTGGAAACTTATGGCATTATTAATGGTATTTATATTTGGCTCTAATTTAATTATTCCCCGTAACAGAAAACCAACAATCAATATATGTGCACCAACATGTGTGCCAAAGCAATACCATGCTTTTAAATCACATATCTCACTTCAAAAGTAAGTTACAATTTTAGCTAAATAGTATACTACATTATTACATATTAATGAGAAACAACATCTCAATTCATTTTCGTTTGCATAATGTATTATAAAGGGAATAAATTAAGTATGTCTACATCATTTAAATCCTTACAAAATGCATTTTGAAATTTACTTCTCAGTAGTTTCAGTAGTATTTAATATTTATTTAATATTAAATTCAGGAAACACAATGAGATTTTTGATTTCTATATTACCACTTATTTGAATTAAAAATGAAGGTGAATTATTTGTGTCAGAAAATAAGTCTTATTTTGCTGATAGATTTAACAAAGGGTATTGGTTTTGTCAATATAGGGAGGATGTTTTTATAAATTAAAGGAGGTAAATCAGTAGTTTCGATGTTTTGGTAAAAATATATTTTAAAATGTAGTAAGATAGCCCTGGCCAGGTGACTCGGCTGGTTGGAGCATTCTCCCATACACTCGAAGGTTGCCAGCTCGATTCCAGTCAGGACACATTTCTAGGTTTCAGGTTTGATAGCCAGCCAGGGTGCACACAGGAGGCAACCCAATCCATGTCTTCTCTTGCATTGCAGTTTCTCTCTCTCTCTTCATCTCTTTCTAAAATCGGTGAACATGTCCTTCAGTGAGGATTTTAGATTTTTTTTTAAATTTATTGTTCAGTTACAGTTGTCTCCTCTTTTCCCCCCTTGTTCACCCTAGGATTTAAAAAGGTTTTTTTAAAAAAATAGTAAGATAAATATTTTATCAGTAATAAAATTAACAATGTTTCTATTTTTAGTAGTCACAGGCGCTGCTGATGTGCCACTGCATATCCTAAATGACCCACCTCTGACTTAATGGCACCTTCTAGTCTTAAGGGCCCAAGCCTTTCTGCTTCTCTGCCTAAGAAGGACTCCCTCTGGTACTTGGCCATATACAGGAGCATGCAATGAAAGTACATAAACTCACAACTTCCCTGTCCTTTGGTGGGACAGTTCTGAGGTGTGTTCTACCTGATACTCAGGAAGTCCCCATTGAGACAGTTAATATGTTCATCTCTCAAACTTCTTGAACTGACTTTACCTTCGAGTTTACTTTTGGAAGAACCCAAACTAAGATAACAATCTGATCTACACATGGTGCTTAAGTGAAAGAACAACAAGTATAACTAAGATTATTCGGTAAGTCTAGGTGTATCTCCCACAACTTGAGACTTAATAAATCTCAAAGTTGGGAAACAGATTTCCTACATGTCATGTGGTTTTCAACTTTTACCAGTTTGAAGAACTTAATAGAATTTTTAGCAGAGAGAACACTAAAAATAATTTTTGATGATATATTACTAGATGATGTTTGGCCTATAATTTGGATGGAATCAATAGAATTGGATAAAATTGTTATAACAAATATCTTTTGTTCCCATTTATATATTGCCATAAATAAGTCTTCTCAGCAGTTACTACTATTAAAAAGATGGGGAACAAGAATAAAATCAATGCAGAAATCTGTACTGTTCTAACATTAAGCTATTCATCAGTGGACACATGAATTCATTAAAGGAGAAGCACCATTCATATCATTTCAAAAGAAGTATTTCCAATGAAATTTTATTTTTCCATTTAATAAATTACAAAATAATAATTATTTTATAATGTTTTGTTGTCTTAATCAATCATGTAATAATAACAATTGCAACAACTCAATCTAGAAGGAAGTTTAAACGTATTCTTATGATCTCAGGAAAGAATACATATCTTAAAATTTCAATTTTCATCCACAGTTTTTCAAAGAAAGTATAATAGGGAGGTCAAAAGAGGGACTTTTTGGCATGAAAATACATTACATGAAGATAAAATTCTGTGAGAGAAGTGGAATGGAAAAGAGAAAAAGAAAAGATTAAAATTTTTTCACTTGAAATTGTGCATGGATTTTCCAATGAATTATGATTATTGAATCAATTATAGTATTTAGAATCCTTTGGATACACTTAAAAGAATAAACATTTTATTTTAAAATGTCAATATCTACAAAACCTCAGTTTATTTTTTAGAGCTGATTTAACCCATGTTTTAAATTGTTAAATGTCTATGTTAAACTGTGTGAGGGGAACACAGCTTTTCCAGATTCTTATAAGGGTTATACAAGAAAAAAGAAATTTGTTGACTACAGGCTGAATTGTGTCCACACAAAATTCATATATCTGAAGTCCTAACCCAAGTACCTCAGAATGTGACCTTAATTGGTGATAGAGCTATTATAGAGGTAATCAAGTTAAAATGAGGTAATTAGGCTCTAGAAGTGTCCTTAAGAAAAGGGAAATTTGGAAATAGAGACAAGACAGAGGAAAGACAGTATGAAGAGATACAGGTGAAACAGGGAAAGTCAGTGTTCATGCTACTCGTTACTACCAGAACAAATAAGTAGAGACAATCTTTATGGGTGCTTTATTCAGATGGCCAGTGATCTCAGAAGACTGCAGTTTATGTACCCTAAAGACAATTTTATATCTCATCTCAAGCTGACATTTTTTATGAGGGGAAGAGGGTATGTAAGAGGTTTGGAATTCAGGGGAAAATGTTAATCAGATAAAAGTTTTAGTCCAGAGATTTTCCTAGCATCCTTTCATCTGCTGACCTGTGATTCTTTATCTGCATCCTGAGCCTCAGCAGTCTCTCCCTGGAGAACAAGGTCTCGCATACTACTGAGGTGGCTCACAGTCCTTGTTGGGCACAAAGGTCAAATTGCTTGTGGGTATCCAGGAGTCAGGGTAGGTCCAGTCATACATTTCGGCTCCTGGAACAATAGCTTTCTACATGCATTAATTACTAAGCCTGTTAACTATCACTTAAACAATTTTAGCCTTTTGAGTTTCCCAATCATAGGTAGAAGATGGCCATCTACGAGCCAAGGAGAGTGACCTGGAACAGATTCTCCCTCACAGTCCTTTTCTAATTATTTTATTTCTGTTAACTTAATTCAACCCTCTCAACAACTTTATAATGTAGGAACCATTACTATAATCCATTTTACAGATGAGGAAACTGAGGCACAGAAAGGTAAAATAGGTTTTCATGTTCATAGAGCCTAGTGGTTGAAAACTAGCAGTCTGAACCAGACCCCACAGAAGTACTACTGCCTCTCGTTGCTTCCTTATGTCTCCACATTACCACCCCAGTTGAAAATATTGTCATCTTTTGTCTGAACTACCTTGTAGCTAGTTTATGCCTACTTCCAAAATATTGTTTTCATCATAAAGTGATTTTTCAAAACCCAAAGCTGATTATATTACTGTAGTGCTAAAGACCTATTAGTGGTTTTGCCCTGCTATTAGGATGAGACAAAACTCCTTAAAATGCCTGAGTGCTTCCCAACGTCTCACCCTTCCAAACCCCTTCCCCTTTTCCTGACAGCAAGCTACAGTAGTCTTTTTTTCTTTTTAGAAATCATGCTCTCTTCTGTCAAAGGCTCTTGTTCACACTGTTTCTGCCCCTAAAACACTGTTCTTTATCTCTTTGGGCCAATCCATCCCTTAACTATTTTGACTCAACATAAGATATCCAGTGCCTGCATAGCATTGAGCTCTATGCTCAGAGAAGAAACTCCATAATTTTCAAAAATGAATGAATGAATGAATCAGTGAAATTAAGTTCTTTGACTCAGGTGACACAGTACTAAGTGGTGAAACTTTTTGATTGCTGTCAGTTTCCATTTCACTTGGGAGATGCTAGTAATGGTAACCAACCTGTAAGTCTCCTGAAGAGTCAGTCCCTACATGCCCATTGATTGGTGACTGGTGCATTTTGTCTAAGGAGCTATATAATGCTAAGAAGTTCTTTGTGGGTGACTCTAGTCTTCAGGAATTTTGGTTGATTCACTAACTGGCCTAAGTATTAGCTTTTGAAGATTTAGCTATGTTTTTAGTGAATTAATCATGACTAATGATAAGGATTTAGAATTGACATCCCCAAGTTCTTAGTTATTTTAAAAAGCACATTCAACATTATAACACTTCAAGTTCCTGTGGCTTAATTAATATTTTGTGAAAATTCAGAAGGTGAACCATAAGTATTTTATTAGTTGCATTAAGGACTAATTTTATACCTCTAGAGATGGAGCCAGAAACATATTCTTTTTCCTGTAAATGAATGTCCTCATGAATCAGTAGTTTAACAATTCCAGCTCTTGAACTCCCAAGAATCAATTCTTACAAGGGAGAAGCATGCAAATCTCAGTTTAACCATGGGGAAACATCAGAAAAACACAAATTGAGAGACAGGTCTCAAAAGTGTCAAGGTCATGAAAGACAAAAAGGCACTGAGGAACTGTCCAAGAATGGAGACATGACTACTAAATGCAATTGTGGGATGCTGGTTTGGATCCCAGAACACAGAAAAAACATTAGTGTAACAACTGGCAAAGTTTGAATACAGTCTGTCAATTAATTAAATGTATTGTGTATACAGTTTTTACTTTCTTGGCTTTGATCATTGAATTATGAATACATTTGTGGGAATCAGAAGAACAGTATAAGAAAACTTTTGGGACTATTTTACAACTTGGCTATAAGACTGAAAGTATTTCATAATAAAATGTTTAAAACATCCCTAATATAAAATTATAGACAAACACAAAACACAAATAGATAAATATATAAATTGAGGGGGAGATAATTTCTATGCAAAGAAAGTTGTAAGGATTTAAAATTTCAGGCAGGTTGGTTCAAAGCACAAAAACGAAATGAGTGGAAAAACAGAATTGATCCTATTTGAGCCTCTGGTTCCTCAAGAGAATGCAGTTCTTCTTTATATAATATGAGGTGAAGAAGAACAGAACCACTACCACTGGTCTCAGCAGATACAACAGTAGTAGCCCAGAACAGTCACCAGCTCTGCAGATATAGTTCAGAAGCATTAATTCTTTTTTTTAATTTATAAATTATGTTTATTCTATTACAGTTGTCTCAGTTTTTACCCCTTCCCCCCCTCCACCTATCCCACCCCCACAGTCAATTCCCACTCTGTTGTCTATGTCCATGGGTCATTCATACATGTTCTTTGTCTAGTCCCTTCTCCTTCTTTCCACCATTGTCCTCTTTCTCCATCTCCTCTGGTCACTTTCAGTCTGCTCCATGTCTCTGTACCTGTGGTTTATTTTGTTCATTAGTTTATTTTGTTGAACAGAGTCCACTTATAGGTGAGATCATATGGTATTTGTCTTTCATCAACTGGCTTATTTCACTTAGCTTAATATTCTCCAGTTCCATCTACGTTGTCGCAAAAGGTAGGAGTTCCATCTCTCTCTCTTTCTTTCTTTCTTAAATGCAGATTGATTTTACTTATTTTTTAAATGTCAACTATAAAATATTTTAAAAATTTAAAACCATTATAAAGTCTCAGCAATTAAACCAACATGACACTAGCACAGAAATAGTCAAGTAGATCAATGAAATATAATGAGCATTCTAGAGACAAATGTATATATCTGTCTGACAATGTAATATATGATTATGTTGATATTAAAATCAAGGGGTAAAATAAGGCTTATTCAACAGGTAAGGTGCATGGGCTACTTTTACTTGAAATAAAACAAATATAGGACCCTATTTCACACATTATACAAGAAATATTCAGGTGAGTTAAAAATCAATATGTAGAATGTAAGGAGTTTTAGAAGAAAATAAAACTAATATTTTTCATGACCTGAAGTAAAATATTCAAACCCAGAAGCTACAAAGTAAATATTGACAATATGACTATATTAAACATTTAACTATATAGTAATATACATATAAAGAAGTTAAAGGACAAGGAATAGAAAAGTATTTGCAACACATCTAAAACATGGTTAATAGGTTTTTTCATTTTTGTTTTTTTTAGGGAAAAAAGTTCTACAAACCTTTAATCAATAAATGGATAAAGAATACCAAAAAATCATTTAAAGATTTTTTAGAAAATAGGAATAGGCAAGAAATATACTAAAACAGGTTTAGTTTCAACAAATAGAAAAGGAACAATTTAAATAACATCATTGTCACAATCAGATTAATGAGTATTAAAAATATTGGTAATATCAAGTATTGACAACTCTGAAAGGAACTGAGTATTCATAGAAACTTTTTCTTCATCTTAAAGCAGTCCCTTTAGCATATTTTGCAGTGCTGGTTTGGTGGAGGTGTATTCCTTTAGCCTTCTTTTGTCTGGGAAACTCCTTATTTTGCTTTCCATTTTAATTGAGAGCCTTGCTGCATAGAGCAGTCTTGGTTGCAGGCCTTTGGTTCTCATGACTTGGAATATTCTTGCCATTCCCTTCTGGCTTGTAGTGTTTCTGTTAAGAAGTCAGCCGCTAGCCATATCGGGGCTCCTTATATTTTACTACCTCTTTCTCCCTTGCTTGTTTTAGGATTCTCTGTTTCTCTTTGATATTTGTCATTTTAATGATGATGTGTCTTGGAGTGGGCCTCATTGGATTCCTCTTGTATCGGACCCTCTGTGCTTCCTGGACTTGTGTGACTTTTTTTCTCTTCCAATAAGGGAAGTTTTCCATCATTACTTTTTCAAACAGGTTCTCTATCCCTTCCTCATCCTCTTCTTCTTCTGGTATCCTTATTATATGGATATTATTAAGTTTCAGGTTGTCTTGCATTTCCCTCAATGCCTCTTCATTCTTTTTTGAGCCTTTTTCATTTTCTTGCTCTTTCTGGGATATTTTTTTACCTTGTCCTCCAGCTTGCTGATTCAGTCCTCAGCTTCATCTAGCCTGCTTTTGATTCCTTCTACTGCATTCTTCAATTCAGAAGTTGTATTCTTCATTTCCTCTTGTCTCTTATTGATAGTTTCTATGTCCTATTTCATGCTGATATAGTTTGCATTAAGTTCCTCATAGTTTCCCTGTAGTTTTTGGTAATTCTCTCTGAGCTGACTGAGCTCACTGAGCTTCCTTAGAACCGTTGTTTGGAACTCAGTATCTGATAGTTTACTTGTCTCTATTTCATTTAGTTCTTTTTTTGAGGATTCCTCCTTTCCCTTCTAGTGGGGCATATTTCTTTGTCTTCCCATTCTTTTTGAGACTTCTCTTTTGCTTCTGGTTCTTAAATTGATCTGCCTTGATTTCCTGACTTTGTGGTGTGAACTTCTATGGTTGGAGACCACTGTTTTTATTTTCTGGATCTGCCTCTGATGATGTCAGATGTCATCCCTGTCTGATCTTAGGCAGTCTGTTTGAGACTTCCAGGAATCTACTTTTTGTAGCTTTCTCCTTCAGCTGTTAATCTATTCACTCTGCGCTCAGCAGGGCACCTTAGACAGCTCAGGGCGGGGTGGAATCCCTCCTTGGGGAGGGGTTATTGGTCCTTTCACGCTGCTGCTGTATAAGGGAGGCGTCAGCACTGGGATCCCACCAGCTATTCTCTCCGTTTTCTCCCCAAAGCCTCCATCTCTAGTCTCTCCTCAAGTGTCTCCAGACTTCTGTGCGCCCCCTTTAGTGAGGGATCTGCTATCCGTGGCTGCCACTCTGCACTCAGCAGGCAGCTTAGACAGCACAGGGAGGGGTGGAATCCTACCTCAGGGTGGGGCTATCGGGTCCTTTGATGCTGGTGCGGCTCAGGGGGCATGGTCTCTGCCTGATCAAGATGGCTGCTGCCGCATGGGGGATGAGTCAGCACCGAGATCTCACTGGCTACTCTCTCAGTTCTCTCTCCAAAGCCTCCTTTCCCAGTGTCTCCTCAGGTATCTCTAGCCCACTCTGCCCCCACCTTTACCAGAGACCAGGGTAAGTAGCTGCAAATAAAAATTTATGCATTGGCCCTTTAAACAGTTCTTTGCATCTCCAGCCGCCTCTCTCTGGCAGAGAACAACCCTGTGGCTTTTCGCAGCTGGCTGTTTTCTGTGTACTTTTTGGGTTCTGGTGCTATGGGCTAGAGATCCTCGCTTTTGGTTTAGACCCCGTTCTTCTCAGGGGGATCCCACTGGCCATTTCAATATCCTTCTGGTGCTGCCACCTGAGGGTGCTCTGCCCATTTTCTCAGGTCTTTACCTCACTCCTTACCAATTAGATTGCGCTAAAGCCGATTCTTCTGTCTCTGAGGTTACAAGGCTCCTCTCTCGCTATTGTTTAGTTGTTTGTTCCAGGTGATTTCTCCACAATTTAGTTGTAATTCCCGGTTGGTCCTGGGAGGAGGTCAGTGTGACTCCTACTCACTCCTCCGCCATCTTGATTCTCCCAGAAGCTTTAATTCTTATGAACTCCATTGGGTATAAGCCTAACAAATCTGAGGGTCCTTATGACTTTGATTAAATTTAGTTTTAAATCCTCACTCTAAAAATCTTATACCTCTCTCTATATATACTCCTCTTAGAGACTTAGCCTTTCTTCCCCTTATCTTTCTCCTTCCTGATAATCAGCAGTCCCCAAGGCAGCAGAAGACAGTAGCTTGTGCCTAATGGCCACAATGTCCAGACTTCTGTAAGGCTAAAGATAACACTTTAACATAAGTTTTGTTTCAGTTCCTGAGCCCTAAGGTAGAACGATGCCCACCCCCACTACTTTCCTATGAGACCAGAGGGACTCTAGAAAAGACCTCAGAACTGTCCTCAAAACCTGAAGACGTTATTCATTACCCCTACTTCACCTCCAACCAATCAGCTCTCAGCTGTTTTGGTGTTTTGTGATTTTGCTTTGTATAATCTGCAGCCTATAAGCCATCACTGAGTTCTGGCTTGCAAGCATTAGCTTCCATTTCTCCTCGGTGGTGCCATTTGCAATAAAACAGCCCATATTTCCCCACAGCAGTTCTTGGTATTTAGTGTTTGGCTCTGCTAGCACTGAGTAGATGGACTCTTTCTGCTCTGTAACACTAAGTCTTAACTAAAGTGGCCAGAGAACAGGGCTACGGTGCCCAAATAAAAGTAATCCACCAATCCTTTTTTAAACAGACACCTTAAAATCAGTCACATGCTTGTATTTCAAATATAGCATTGGTGCCCAACTCAGACTGCTGTACTGTAATCAAATTGTTTGTCCTTACCTGTAAGGCCTATAGCTTCAAACAGGAAAACTGGTGACCAGAGAAATAAAACCTTTTTTCAAAGTAGTATCAATTAAAAAAGCAAACTGCCCCAGAGACACCCCTCTCTTTAAAGTAAATCTGATCCATGTTGTATATGAAGAACCCTGGTCTCAAAGGTGCTTACCAATCTGCTGAGGATGAAAGGGGATGATTTAAGTGATTTAAGCTTAAATCCAACACACCATTCAGAGGAATGGCCCCTCTCACCCTCCCAGGCCTCAGTTTTCTAATTGGTGAAAGCAGGTAGTTGAGCTAGGTCATTTCCAATGTCTCTTCTAACTTTAATAACGTATCACTTAATGAGAGAATATTTACGCAGGCAAAAGAATACAGACTAAACCAACTGCCTCCATTAGCATTACAACCAGAGGCTTGCCATTGCTGAATGAGAGATACTTCTCTCAATAAGAAAAATAGCCTGCTATGTCTCTACCTGTGCGCTCTGGAAACTATGGCTCTTAACTTACTCTTTTACTTGTGCATTTTCAGTCCTCTTCCATTGATATGTATGCATCCCTACATTTCTTTTCTTCTACCTCAAAGCAAATGACAAACAAATGAAAACCTCCCTTCATAGCTCCCTCTACCCCTTCACAGCCAAACTTCAGGGAAAATTACATACACTTTGCTCTATCCATTGTCTTCCCTTTCCCTGGCTACTTAATTTATTCTGTCATGCTATGGGAAGGAGACACACATTCAATAAGGCCTCCAATAACCTCTACATCATGAAACCCAAGGGTCATTTTCACCTCTAATCTATCTAGACTTCTCAGACCATTGAATACATGAATCACTCTCTCCTTGAAATGCTTTCCATTCTCAGCTTCACTGATACAACAGTCATTAGGCTTTTCTCCTATTTCTCTGGCAACTCTACCTCAATATCTTTTGTCTACTTGTCCTTGTCTATCCAGCCTATTAAATTTTGGAATGTCTGAAGACTAGATCCTAGGATCTCAATTCTTGTACTTGTTATTCTTTCCCTAAGCAACCTCCTCTGTCACTTACCTATTATTTATATGTTCTGAACTTCCACTTACTTAACCATCAGTTCAACAACTCCACTTTGCTATCTCAAAAGCAAATTCAGCGTGTCTAAAACTAACTCAGTCATGGCACCCAAACCCCTGCACACGTGTCCTGTTCTAACTCCACTGCATGGGTCACCGCCATCCTTGCGGTTGTACCATCTGGAAACTTAGAAGTTTTGCTGACAATTTTCTCTCCTTCATCCCATTTCTAATACCAGGGAAATACTTTTTATCTTGCTACCTAAATATATTCATATCCATTCGTTTTTCTCCATTTCTGCCACTACAAGCCTGGTTGGAATAAATGACTGCAGTTTCATGAATGACTGCAGAAAACTGCCTAATTGGTCTCTTGTCACTTCCCCTGCACCCACCATTCTACCATTTCTGCTCTTCAGTCTGTTTTCCATACTGTGTCAAAGTGCCCCCTTTTTTTAACTTTTTGATATTGAAATCATTATAGATTTATATGAAGTTACAAATGTAGTACAGAGGAGACCCATGTATTCTGCACCCCATTTCTTCAATGGTTACATTTTACATAATTGTGGTACAGTATCAAACCAGAAAGTTGACACTGATGCAATATGTGTATAGCTCTGAGTCATTTAATGACAAGCATAGATTGATGTTACCACCAGTGCAACAATCAAGATACACAACCAATTCACCACCGCAGAGACCTCCCTACTTCTCTCCACTGCCTGCCTCCACCATTTCTAACCCTTGCAAACTCCAATCTGTTTTCCACCTCCATAATTTATCTTCTTAATAATACTACATACATAAAAATCATAGGATATGTGACTCGAGATTGGCTCTGTTCACTCAATACAATGCTTTTGAGATCCAAGTTGTTGCATATATCAGTGGTTTGTTCCTTTTTATTGCTGAGTAATATCCATGCTACGGATGAATGAATTCATATAATTCATTTAGGCTGTTTCCAGTTTCTGGCTATTACAAATAAGGCTGCAACGAACACTTGTGTACAGGTGTTAATGTGGACATAAGTTTTCATTTCTTTGAAAAGCAGAGGATTGCAACTGCTGGGTCATATGGTACATGTATATTTGGTTTTATAAGGAATTACCAAACTATTTTTTTTCAAAGTGGTTGTATGTACCATTTTACATTCCTGCCACCAGTATATGACAGATCCACATTCTCCACATACTTGCCAGCAGTTGGTACTATCACTATTTTTCATGTTAGCTATTGTAATGGGTGTGTAGTGATATCTCATCTTGGTCTTTATTTGCATTTACCTAATGGTTAGTGATGTTGAATATGTTTTCAATGTGCTTATTTGCCCTCCATACATCTTCTTTGGTGTGATGTCTTGTCATATCTTTTGTCCATTTCCTAATTGGATCGTTTGTTATCATTGTTGTTTTTTGAAGTTGCACTTTGAGAATTCTCTATATATTCTAGATGAGTCCCTTATCAGATATGTGACTTGCAAATGCTTTCTCCCAGTTTGTAGCTTGTCTTTTAATCCTCCTAAGAGAGCTTTTTGCAGAGCAAAAGTTCTTAATTTTGATGAAGTCAAATTCATAAATGTTTTTTCTTTTGTAAGCCATTCTTTTAGTATTATGCCCTAGGTCTCAAAGATTTTCTCCTATATTATCTTCTAAAAACTTTATAATTTTATGTCTTACCTTTAAATTTATGATGCATTTTAAGTTAGTTGTTACATAATGTGTGAAGTTTAGGTCAAAGTTTATTATTTAGCCTGTGGATATCCAACACCATCTGTTTAAAAAACAAACAAACAAACACAACACCAGAAACCCCCTGTCTCTTCTCCATTGAATTGGTGTTACAGCTTTGTCAAATGTCAGTTGGCGTACATGTGTAGAGCATATTTCTGAGTCTGTAATCTATTCCACTGATACTCCACTAATATAACTAGTCTTCATAATTGTGGCTATATAGTTAGTTTTGAAATTAGGTAGAGTGGATGTTTCCACTATATTTTTTTCTTTTTAGAATTGTTTTAGCTATTCTAATTCCTTTGCCTTTCTACGAATATTTTAGAATAATTTCATCTATATCAACCGCAAATCTTGCTTGGATTTTGACAGGAATTTTATTAAATCTCTGTTATCAGTTGACATCTTTACTATGTTGAGTCTTCCAAGTTATAAACATAGTATACCTATCCATTTATTCAGATATTTTCTTATTTCTTTCATCACTATTTGGAAGTTCTTAAACATATAAATCCTGTACATATCTTGTTAGATTTACACTTATGTATTTTATTCTTTTAGTAATTGTAAATAGTATTTTTTTTTTTAAATCCTCAGCCAAGGATTTGTTAGAGAGATTGGGAGAGAGAGACAGGAACATTGATGTGAGAGAGGAACATTGATTGGTTGTGGTCGCCTCCTGTACATGCCCTGACCAGGGACTGAACCCACAATCTAGATAGATGCACTGACTAGAGAGTCAAATCCACAACCTGTTGGTATACGGGGCAATGCTTCAGCCTAGTTACCCAACCAGGACAGTTTTGTATTTTAATTTGTTTCTATGTTGATTGCTAGTATATGGAAATACCATTGATTTTTGTATGTTAATCTTGTGTCTGTACTGAACTTACTTAATATCTATAATAATTCTTTTGAACATTTCTTGGGATTTCTATATGGACATCATGTAATCTGCAATTATGGGCAGTTTTAGATTTCTCCCTTTCAAATCTATATTACTCTTAGTTCCTATTCTTCCTTACTGTACTGGCTAGAACTTTCAGTTTTTTGTTGAGTAGCAGTTGTGAGAATGGATATCCTTGCTTATTCTCAAAGCATTCAATTTTTTACCATTAAGTCTGATGTTAATTTTAGGTTTTTTATGAACATTTGAGGAAGTTGCCCTCATTCCTATTTTGCTGATAGTTTTTTTGATGAATGGGTGTTGAACTTTGTCAAGTGCTTATCTTGTATTTATGGATATGATCATGTGGTTCTTCTCTTTCACTTCTTAATATGGTGGTGTACATTGATGAATTTTCAAATATTGACTTACATTTGAATTCTCAGAATAAACCCCAGTTGGTCATAGTATATTATTATTTTTTATTTCATTTACTGGTGTTGTTATGTAACAATAATTTGTATTCATATATATTGCCTCAAAATGATCTTTTAAAACATAACTGTGACTGTCTAATTCACCTGCTTATATACATCAGTTGTTTTCAATTACCTGTAAAAAGAAATATCAAAGCCTTTATCTGGCCTCGGTTATGACACAGTCTGTCGTATCTCACCATCTTGTGCTAATTTCTTCCCATTTTCTGGGCCCCAAGGCCTCTTTACAGCCTTCACATTGTTCTCTTTGCCTCTGACTCTTCCCCCACCTTTTGCCAAGTTAACTCCTATATACCCTTCAGTTCTTGGCTTAAGGGATACCCCAAATTTGGGTCCAACCCTTTTTATTTAAACTTCATGTTTTTATATCAATTTCTTCTGCAAACAGTTTATAGTTACGTAATTGTATGTGTTATTATTTAATGTCTTTCTCCCATACAAGATGTCAAGTTTCACAGTGGACAGAGACCATGGCCATCTTAGTTTTCATAGTAACCCCCATACCTGGTAAGTGGAAGGCATATAAATACTTGTTGAATGAATGCATTAAAAACAGTCTAAGTGGAGGGACAGGCAAAAGCACACAGATGGGGAGAATAGAGGGTCTCAGGGTAATTGCCTACTTTGGGAATGCATAGAGTCCTGGGAGACAAAGCTCGGAGGGCAGGGCTTTGATTTTGAGATGGAGGAAGGAGGGTCTGGCTCATACACGAAGGGGAGCCATTGGCTTCTGGACAGGGAAAGAACCTGAAGTTGTTATCGATTGTTTTAATATCTTTTGTGCCACTCCGTCTTTTCTGTTTTTCCCATCTCCTAATCCCAGGCCTTCCCCAGGGTTTGGTTCTCAACTTCGCCTCTCCTTACCTTTTCTCTTGCCACTGAATATCTCTTCACTCAGCACCTCTATGGGGATAGCTCCCTCTCTGGAAGTTTTTTAATGATAATGACCATCAGGGACCACTGGTTAGGGGTCATGTTCTGCTTTCAGGGCCCCAGGATCTCCCAACCCTTTAATTTAGAACCCTCCCACAATCAGCTCCCCTGCAATATAAGATTAGATAAAGAATTCCCTGTGCTATGTAGTATATGGATGATAAGATTTTATTGCTATTAATTCCCCACAAAATCTTTGTCTTCCAGAAGGAATGGAGATGAATCCCAAACTCAGTGAATGAAATTCGGCTCTGCCTCTAGGAATGAGCTATTGTAATTTATCCCAAGACTGAGTGTCCTAAGAAATTATCTATATTTCCCTAAGAAAATAAAAAAAGAAAAAAGAAAAGAAAACTCAGTTAAAACCCAGAAGCATTTAACCACAGGCTTATCTTATTATAATCATTAAAAAGATAATTGATTACCTATGCAATACTGACATCTATTTCTCCACAGTTACACATGACTCCACTGATTCATAGGAATGTGCATATTGTAATAATAACCACTCTGTGACCTCAAGGTAACATTTTGCATTACCTCCTCCTTCTAAGATTATCTGAAATAACTGTGTGTGTACAACTCAGAAGCTTTTAAAAACATTCTGATTGCTCTTGGTTACTCCCTTAAATCTCACTTGTTTTTCTTTCTAGAAAATTCACAGGTTAAAAAAATGCACAAGCTCCCTGTGCACATGTCAACAACTCTGAAATTTACATTTTTTGCCTTGACTTCTTTTGAAACTCTACCCCAAATTTCTACCTGCTTAACAAACCCTCTCACTTGAAAATTAGCTGTGAATTCCTTGAAAGAAGGGGCAATATCAGATTTAATTTCATATCTTCCAGGCCTAGTTCTATGTCTAACACAGAGTAGACACTCACAAACATTAAAGAAATAAATGAATGTTATATAAGATTATGAGATAATGTCTGTGGAAAATGAAGCAACAAGAATAACAACCAATACTTATATTATTTTTGAGATATGTTAAGATTGATATAATGGATTTATGCCTTAATCATAATTTACCACCATCATAATATAGCTGCAACCTTGGTTCCTACTCCTAAAAACTAGTAAAACTAGTGTAATGACTCTCTTTGGAACACAGTATCTTTATTTCTTTGCCTCTATAATCCCCTTCTCCTTCTTGCTAACACTGGATTCCTATTTATTCTTATTTAAATTTTCTTCAAGATCCATCTAAACTCCCCTCTCCTGTATAAAGTTTTCCCTTAGCCTTCAAGCCAACACATCTCTTTCTGTCCTCCTAATTCATAAAACTTATGATGTAACGTCCTAATGGAAAATCAAGATACAACTGTATGTCTAAATTCCAGCTTTATCATATTCTATATAAACTTTCTCAGTTATTTAACTTTCCTGAAACTTTTTTCCTGATTTACCTTTCAAGATTCTTTTAAAGGATACATGAAATAATGTTTATAAAGAACTTAGCTAGTATAGCTTAAGTATTTAATGAAGTGTAGCTATGGTGTTATTATATGACACATACTATTTGCCATCTTATTTTGTTTTGGGTTTTTACTGTATAAGTCATAACTCTGTAGGTGGGAGATATTTCTTTGTAATTCTTTAATTACCAAGCATTGTGCCTTACAGAATGCCTTGCTGATTTATTTAATCATGACTGTTACTGTTGTTATCTTATTATTATACCTTTGGCTTGTATAATACTTTACAATTTACAGAGCACTTTCATGTACATTATTTCATTTTATCTTCATAACCATTTAGTGAAATAGGCCAGGAAATATTGTTAGAACCTGTAATTTATTGAATAAGAAATAGACTCAGAGGACTTCCACTTCCATCCAAATTGAATTATCTAGTAATAAACTTGTTCTTCCACTGTAAACAAAGATAAACCTAGACAAAATGTATGAAACAACTGTTTTCAGTTATTGGAAAATAAGCAGTGCAAAACTGTAATCACTGAAAGAACAAAAGCAAGTAATGTGAGCACTACAATTTTTTCAGCTTTCTTCTTGTAGGAAGTTCCAGAACCTTGACAAATGACCAGGAACCCAAGCAGCACATGGCAGTCTCACTGACCTGAGAACAGATATTTGATTTCAGGGAAACTGAGGTGTTTAGAACATATGGGTCAGAGTATTGGAGAAGAGGGAGCCACACAGAGGAAATGTTTCAGCATCTGAATAGGGCAATCCTTGAATTTTTGCTGAATATTAAGTTGTATGGTAAATTACAACTTAATGGTAACTTAAGTTGTATGGTAAAATTAGGGTAAATGTCCACAAACCAAGCGTAGAGTAACTATCACAGATCAGTGATTTTCAACTTTTTTAATCGCATGGCACACATAAACTAATTACTAATATTCTGCAGCATACTAAAAAATATATTTTTTAACACTCTGACCAAAAAAGGGCATAAATTTGATTCATTCACACTGGATAGCTATTGTTGTGTTGGTTGTTGTCATTTTTTTATTTGACAAAATAAGGGAAAAGAGGTTAGTACCCCTGACTAAATAGTCAGGTGTTGTCTGTTTTAAAAATTCTTGCAGCACATAGGTTGACAATCGCTGCCACTTATTGGAACATGAAGAATTCCTAGAGCTCATCATAGCCATAGGAATATTTGCATTCCAACCAGCTAGGGTGAAGAAACATTCTGAACACCAGGGCATTAGTATAGGCCACAGAAGGGTGGTACCTTAGAAGTAGAGCTAAATTAACCCTAAACTAAAGCCAATTCTTGGATTGCCTTAATAAAACTTAAAAGCAGCCTATAAAGTGTCAAGTTGATCCACAAAATAAATACCTGCCAAAACTAAATTCAAACTCATTAAAGGAAGAAAAAAATAATCCGGCCACTCAACATAATATTCATATTCTCCATCATCCCATCAATAATTACTAGACATGTAAAGAAGCAGGAAAACATGACAAATAATCAAGGGGAAATGAGTAAATCAAAACAGACACAAAAATGACAAAGATGATGAAATTTCCTGACAAATGTTAACACAGCTATGATAAATATGCTCAAGAATTTAAATAAAATGAGTGTAAGGAGGGAAATAGAAAATATTTTAAAAGGACCAAATAGAACTTCTAGAGATGAAAACTCTAATATCTAAAAATTTATTTATTCTACTTATTTATATATTTATTTTTGTGATGATAAAATGGGTTATCATTTTATGATACTTGATACATTGTTTCTTGATATATATGCGTTTTTTCACAGTAGAGGGCCACCTGTGCTGGAGGTCCTCGCCCAGCCCCAACTCGGGCAGAGAAGAACTGAGATCCCAGGAACCACTCTCCAAGACCAGCAGGGTGGGGGGAAAGGGCTATGCACCCTGGCCCGCCCCTACCATGATGATGCCGTGGTGTCCTTCATCAGATGGTCACCAGGAACTTCTCAAGGTGGTGGCCGTCCTTCTCAGGGATGAAGGTTTCAAGCCGAGCAGGGGCACAGCCATCAGTACAGAGAGGTTTGAGGCTGATGCAGAACTCTGAGACCCAGTGAGATGTGGAGCACCTGCAGCTGCGCAGCAATGTGCAGAGCATCAGCACCAGTCCCAGCAGTGTGGTAGCCTGCTGCTCCAAGTGCTGCATGAAGTGAGACGCCACCAGCATGTACAGCTCAGGACATGAGGACATGCTGGCCTTGGTCCCTATGGGTTGGCGTGTCCACTCTTGTGGGAGTCAGTTATAGTAGCAGGACCAGAGGTAGGCAGATATTGAAGCTCCATCATATACCAACTTCTCTGTAAAGTCAGTGGTGAACTGTATGTAAACAATCCAGAAGACTTGGCCATGCAGGAAGCATGTTTGCGAGCGACCTGCTTCTCCACGCCCAGGGAAACCAGGTAGCACCCCTCTACAGTCCCTATTCAGCTCTCGAACTACGAGCCTGTGGTGAGGCCCCTGGAACTTGCTACACTCAGAGTCTGATGCGGGAAATGCCAGGGTCCTGGGCTGTTTTCAGAACCACCAGGTGCAAGGAGTCATCCAGAAAGTAGGAGGTGGTGGCAGTGTCACGGATGGACACCTGAGATGGTGTCCTCCCCATCCCTCCAGGACAGTTTGATTTGTAGACAGACTGATCACAGCATGGTGATCCTGAGCTAAATGTCAGGGAGCTGGTGGGCTCTGCACTGTCTGTGAAGTGCAGGGTTTCATTCCTACTGGTGTCCTGTCTGTACCTTAGCTGACCTAAGTACTTCACCTCCTTCTCCATACAGTCACTCAGTCTGTCAGGCTCTACACGCTTGGGGGAGGACAACACCACAGTATGCTGAGGGTGGCTTTCTGTCTCCTTTTCCTGGGTTTTCTTATCTCTGTTCTTTAACCTTGTAGGAATAGTCACTTAAGTGGTGATGGAATCCCAGGCTCCTTGTGCTTCATGCCCACCTCTTCTGTGTCACCATCACAACTGAGTAGATGATTAAGCAAAAATTTTATCTATCAAATGTTAATACATTCTCCATGTCTTAATTCAGTGTTTTATCCTAGTAACAGAGAGGAGAGCTTTGGATTTTTTTTTTTTAAATGAGAGGGGTTTTTTTACAACTTGTATATGCAAAGGGAAGGTGATAGCAGTTGCATGTTAGGTAGTTTAAAAAGTTAAAAACTCTACAATTTAGGAGTTCTGTACCATTTAGTCTTCAATTTTATTTTAGGTATCATTTAATTTAATAAAACCAACACATTTATGCACACAAACAAGAATTTTGGTAACTATAAAACAGTATTCTTAGATATATATATAAAAGATAGGTTTTAATGTTTTTATGTTAAGAAATAGTATATAGAGTAGTTAAAAAACACTTTCTTCTCCAAAATAATTGACAATTTAATAGATATTTGTCACTAAAACTTAACTACCAAATATCTCAAAACCACTTATAGAAACACTATGGTTTTATACATTTTTATTTTATTTAACCAGATTATATCATAGTTTCCTCTTCCACTGATGTCCCCAACAAACAAGTCTAAAAAACTGAGAACGGATATTTAATAAAGTAATTTACTTAATAAAATGTCAGATAATTTTATATTATGTCAACACATGATAGTTCTTATTTAAGTTGTTTTTCCGTAACATTAGTAGAAATGCCTTTTTTTTTTAAAGATTTTATTTATTTATTTTTAGACAGAGGGGAAGGGAGGGAGAAAGACAGGGAGAGAAACATCAGTGTGTGGTTGCCTCTCACATTCCCCTTACTGGGGATCTGGCTTACAATCGAGGCATGTGCCCTGACTAGGAATTGAACTGGCAATGCTTTGGTTTGCAGGTCATTGCTCAATCCACTGAGCCACGCCAGCAAGGGCAGTAGAAATACTTTTATCTTGTGAAAACATTTAAATATAAGATACCTAATGATTACTTTTTTTCTCCTCTGCTATGTAACTTAGATTCAAATTTTTAATGAAAGTTTTCAAACTTAAAGATGTACTCATCTTTAATAAAATATAACACAATATTGATAATTGTGCTTAAATTAAAATTGTAAAAATATGAAATTATAATAAACTATGCTATGCAATACACATTTATGCAGCACAGGATAGTGTTTAAATAATTATGTGTAAGAGTAGCACATCATTACACATATTTTTTAGTCATTTCAAATCCTGCTAATTCCAAAACATTTTCTGTGGTTTTATTGGCATCATTCACCATGAATTTATAATATAATTTGATGTTTATGAATATTTCTTTCATTTTATTCATTATACTCTTAGTTTATAAAAGCAATGGAGTCTGTTTCCATTATATTTTATAAGCTTATTTATGTCTTTGCAGTATCATATTCAAATGAACAAAATAATTATTCTTTTATTTTAAAGAAAAACTTCAACCACATTAAATGTTATAAGAAAATGTAATTTTGAAACATTTTCCAGTCTACATTTGTATTTTACTAACCTCACAAAAATTATAGTAGTAAATCTGTACTCTGATCATTTACATTCATATAATAAAACTTTTTTCATAATAGAACTTTTTCTCTACTTTATAAATATGTTAGTAAAATGTTTTTGAACAGATGTTTATAAAGACAATAAGGCAGTTGTGCAGAATACAAATAAATTCAGAATATTTTCAATTGTAATATATTTTACTTTCAAAATTAGAATATGGTATATTATTCAGCAAAGCTACATTAATTTTTTTAAGCAATATAAAGAGTAACAGTTTTTTGAGAGTTTTTTTACACATACCATATGGGAAATCAGAGCAAATAAATATAAGAATTCAAAGATAATGTGTGATTTTGGAAGCATATTCCAAAGAAACCTATTATAAAAATGAGGTGAATGAATGCTCAACAGTATCTAAACATAACATAAATGGATAAACATCATGTAATTTTTCAAATTCTGAATTCTTTCATACCTCTAAAAGGTGGAACAAAAACTGATGAAAAGCCAAAACAGGAGAATAGAGAATTCAAATTCCTGTGGTTGGCTATTATTACTTCAATTTATCCCTAATATAAGATTTGGGCCAGGTCTAGAACTGTCAAGGTTTTGCATGTAGGCTTAAGACTAGTTGAATACAACTTGCAATTCAGCGGGCATCTGTTAATAAGGTTCTGCATAGAAGCCCTAAGGCAGGGAGTCATAGTGGTATTTGTATAGGATAGAGGTGATTTCCAACTGATCTGAAAAAGTTCTATCCTTATGTCTAAAAAACTTTAAAAACCACTTGATGAGATTAAGAGCAAATTGAACAATGGTCAGTGACTGTGAAGACATACTTATAGAAATTATGCAAACTAAAGCATTGAGATAAAATATTGAAAAAGAAAATAAATAGAGTCTTAGTGGCTTGTGGAATAATATTAAACAATCTAATATATGTTTAAAAGGAGTCCCAGGAAATAAAAAATAAAAAGGGGAAGTGAAAATAATATTTAAAGTAATAATGGATAAAACATTTCTAAACTTTTTTAGATGGAAACTAAACTCATAGATTCAAGAATCTTAATGAACTCCAAGCAGGATTAACAGAAATAAAATCATACCAAGGTATATCATATATGAATTGCTTAAAACCCAGTGAGAAAAATAAAGCCTTAAAATCAACCAAAGTGAAATATATGTCATATTATACAGAGAACAAAAATAAGAACTATCACTGACTTTTTGTCAGAAACAATGTGAGCCAGAAGCCACTGAAAGAAAATCTTTAAAGTATTGAAATAAAGGAAAAAAATGTCAACATAGAATTTTATATCTAGAAGAAATATCCTTCAATATAAAGGTGCAATAAATTTTTTATCAGTAAAATAAAGTCCAAGAGAATTTATCACCAGCAAATCTGTACCATTAAAAAGGTTAATGAAAATTATCCAGGCAGAAGCAAAATACATGGAAACTTAATTCTATAGAAGGATATGAAGAATGTCACAAATGGTAAATATATAAGTAAATGAGATTAAAGTTTACATATCATAAATGAAGTGATAATATTATTTGAATATGTACTGTGATGATTTTCAGATGCATATTGTAAATCCTAGAGCAACCTCTCAAAAGGGAAAGCAAAGAGATATAGCTAAAAGCTTGTAGAGGAAGTGAAATAGAAAACTAAAAAGTAATTTATCCAAAGAAGTCATGGAGAAAGGAAAAGAAACAAAAAACACATAGGACATATAGGAAAAAAATACCAAGGTGATAGACTTAAACTGAAATATGCTCATAATTACGTTAAACATATAGAGTGTGAGCACTTCAACTGAAAGACAGAGATAGTCACAAAGCAAGACCCACCTATGTTCAGTTTACAGAAAATCATTTTACTGTAATGATACAGATAAACCAGAAGTAGGAAGAAAAAATATGAAAACACTAATTTTAAAAATGAAAGTGCCAATGTAAATATCAGAAAAGTAGACTTTAGGAAAAGTAATACTACCAGATATAAATAGAAATATTTCAAAATGATTAAAGGGTCAATTCATCTAGAAGATATAACAATCCTAAATTTATATTCAACTAATATCAGTGATTTGAAATACATGAAGCAAAATATGATAAATTTAAAAGAGAAAATAGATAAATCTATGCATACAGCTCAACAATTCAATAATCCTTCCTCATTAATAACTAAAACTATTAAGCACACAACCCCAAATGTTAGTAAGTTTTGAAAAACATGATTAACTAAGGAGAAAAAAAGATGGTGGAGGACTGTGTGGGAGTCACACTGACCTCCTCCCAGGACAAATCTGGAATTACAACTAAATTGTGGAGAAATCACCTGGAACAAACAACTGAACAGTAGCAAGAGAGGAGCCTTATAACCTCATACAGGAAAATCATTTTTTTTGTCATACAGACAGGAAAATCAGCTCTACCACAATCTGACTGGTAAGGAGTGCGGTAGAGACTCAAGAATGTCAGTGGGGTGTCAACGGGCGGCAGCACCAGTAGGATATAGAAATGGCCAGCTGGATCTCCCTGAGAAGAACAGGGTCTAAACTATAAGTGGTAATCTCCAGTCTACAGCACCAGAGCCCAAAAAGTACACAGAAAAAGGGCAGGATTGCTCTCTGCCAGATGGGCGGCTGGAGGCACAAAGAGCCATTTAAAGGGCTAACACATAAATTTTTATTTGCAACCACTTACTCTGATGTCCAGCAAAGGTGGGAGCATAGTGGACTAGAGACACCTGAGGAGAGGCTGGGGAAGGAGGCTCTGGGGAAAGAACTGAGGAAATAGCCGGTTGGATCCCAGTGCTGACTCATCCCCCCCCAGAGCAGCAGCCATATTGCTCAGGAAGATGACTCCCCTAAGTGGCAACAGCATGAGAGGACACAAAAGCCCAGCTCAAGGAGGGACTTGGCCCTGGAACAGTAGCACTAAAGCCTGACTGCTGAGTACAGAGTGGCAGCCAAAGATAGTAGATCCCTGTCCAAAGAGGGTGCAGAGTGGTCTAGCGACACCTGAGAAGGGACTGGAGATGGAGGCTTTCTGGAGAGATTGGAGAGATAGCCAGAGGGATCCCAGTGCTCACTCCTCCCCGATAGGCAGCAGCCATTTGGCTCAGGCAGACCACTCCCCTGAGAGGCAGCAGCGTGAGAGGACCCAATAACCCCATCCTCAAAAGGGACTCAGCCCCACCCTGCAGTGTCAAAGCCTGACTGCTGAGTGCAGAGTGACTAGATTAACAGCTGAGGGAGACAACTACAGACAGTAGATTCCTGGAAGTCTCAAACACACTGCCTCAGGTCAGACAGGGTCAACATCTGACATCATCAGAGGCAGATCCAGAAAGAAAAAACAGCAGTCTCCTACCACAGAAGTTCACACTACAAAGTCAGGAAATCAAGACAGATCAATTTAAGAACCAGAAGCCAAAAAGAAGGGTCTCACACATAATGGGAAGACAAAGAAACATCCCCCCGTTAAAGGGAAAGGAGAAATCCCCAGAAAGAGAACTAAATGAAATAGAGGCAAGTAAACTATCAGATGGTGAGTTCAAAAAAATGGTTCTAAGGAAGGTCAATGAACTCACTGAACTCAGAATGAAAAAAACTACAGGGAAACGACAAGGAACTTAGTGCAAACTGTATCAGCATGAAAAAGGATATAGAAACTATCAATAAGAGACAAGAGGAAATGAAGAATACAATTTCTGAACTGAAGAACACAGTAGAGGGAATCAAAAGCATATTAGATGAAGCAGAGGATCAAATCAGTAAGCTGTAGGATAAGGTAGAAAAAAGCTCCCAGAAGAGCAAGAAAATGGAAAAAGACTCAAAAAGAATGAAGAGGCATTTAGGGACATGCAGATAAACCTGAAACATAATAATATCCATATAATAGGGATACCAGAAGGAGAAGAAGAGAAGCAAGGGATAGAGAACCTGTTTAAGAAAGCAATGATGGAAAACTTCCCTAATTGTAGGAGAGAAAAAGTCACACAAATCCAGGAAGCACAGAGGGTCCCATTCAAGAGGAACCCAATGAGGCCCACTCCAAGACACATCCTCATTAAAATGGCAAATATCAAAGACAAACAGAGAATCCTAAAAACAGCAAGGGAGAAACAGATAGTAACATACAAGGGAGCCCCAGTATGGCTAGCAGCTGACTTCTCAACAGAAAAACTACAAGCCAGAAGGGAATGGCAAGGAAATATTCCAAGTCATGAAAAGCAAAGGCCTGCAACCAAGGCTGTTCTACCCAGCAGGGCTCTCAATTAAAATGGAAGGCAAAATAAGGAGTTTCCCAGACAAAAGAAGGCTAAAGAATACACCTCCTCCAAACCAGCATTGCAAGATATGCTAAAGGGACTGCTTTAAGAAGATGAAGAAAAGGAATCTATAAATACCCAGTTACTTTCACAGTCACCAATACTTGATGTTACCAACATTTTTAATACTTAATCTGATTGTGACAATGATATGCTATTTTAACTGTTATTATTTCATTTATTGAAACTAAACCTGTTTTTGTATATTTCTTGCCTATTTCTATTATTTTTAAAACACTTTAAATGACTTTTTGGTATTCTTTATCCATTTTTTGACTACATGTTTGTAGAATTTTTGCCCTAAATACAAACAAAAAAAAACTATTAACCCTTTTATGGATGTGTTGCATATACTTTCCTATTCTATTACTTGTCCTTTAACTTTTTTATATGTATATTACTATATAGTCTTAAGTGTTTAATATAGTCATATTGCCAATATCGTACTTTATAGCTTCTGGGTTTGAATATGTTATTTCAAGGTAAGAAAAATATTAGTTTATATTTTCTCCTAAAACTCCTTAGATTCTACGTATTGATTTTTTTTTGAAGTAATGAAGCGTTTATTGATTCAAAATGTACCCAATCAAGATGGGGAACTTTAGAGTTTCCTCAAATCCATTTTCTTAGAGCCCAGAATTCAAGCTTTTTTATATCAGGGTAAGGGAGAATAGGAGGGGCAAAAGATCACATTGATAACCGCTGACATCTGGGCGTCAACAAGGATCCAAAGAAAAGTGAGAAATCCCTAAATCTCTTTGTTCCCAGTCCATTGACACCCCCCCTCCCCCGCATTCTGAGTCTGGTCTTAAGGCTCCTGCAAATCGTTGATAAACAGTCATTTACTTTGTACATATTTCCCCACCTCCTCCAGAGAGGCACCTTCTAGCAAGGGGCTGTTCTTCCAAAAACTCAAGCCTCATTCAAGCAGAATTCCTCCAATAATTAGCACATCTATAGCAGGAGCTATGCAAGTTAGAGTTAAGATAAAGTAAGAGAGTAAGCATTTCCTTGTGTTACACATCCAGAGCTCAGGTTTTAGAGTTAGTCAGATCTAGGTTCAAATTGGTTCTGCCACTTCTTAACTCCATAGCTTTGGAAGCTTTCTTAACTTCTCAGCTTATATTTCTGCATTTATAAAGTGGGAGTAATAGGACCTAGAAATTTTGTAAAAGTAAATGAGAATTTGTAAAAATCACTTATTTTAGTGATTGGTAGATAGCCCTAAAATTTTTTTACTTGATGTTGCTATTATTATTTTGTTGACTTTCATCCGAACCTCTTCTTATTCTATCAGATTAGTGCTCCTGGTTGGCCAATTCAGTTTTTTCCCCCCAGCCTTTAAGTCTCTTACTTCTTCAGCTTAGTGCCTAACCAACCTCAGAAAACAAGTGCCAGGCTCTAATCTCACAGCTTCTGTTCCAGGAACATTGGTGCTGGAGAGAGCCTCATAACCAAGCTGATGGCCTCAATAACAAATTCCCATTCCCACACCTTAGCTAAGCCCTTTCTGTGGCTCTACAAGCTTTTTACTGGTGGTTTTTTTTGTTGTTGTTGTTGTTCTGTATTTTATTTTATTTTTTTAGGAGTATATTTTTTAATTTATTTTTTCAAATACATTTGTCTCTGCCTATCCACCCCCAATTTCCCTTGCCCCCTTCTTCCCTCCCTCAGCTCTTCCTCTTTGGTTTTGTCCATGAGTACTTGCTATATGTTCCTTGACTTTCCCCTTCCTTTCCTTGTCCCTGTCCCCCCTCCCTCCCTCCCTCTTGTCTCTGTTGATTTCTTTTCCTTTCAATGTTGCTGGTCATATTTTCCTTGCATCTTTGTATTGTTGGTTAGCTTGCACTTATAGATGAGGTCATGTGATATTTGTCTTTCACCCCCTGGCTTATTTCGCTTAGCATAATGCTCTCCAGTTCCATCCATGCTGTCGTGAAGTGTAGTAGTTCTTTTTTTCTTTCTGTTGCGTAGTATTCCATTGTGTATATGTACCATTATTTTTTGATCCAATCATCTACTGATGGGCATTTAGGTTGCTTCCAACACTTGGCTATTGTCAATTGTGCTGCTATGAACTTTGGGGTGCATAAGTTCTTTTGTATTGGCGTTTTGGTATACTTAGGGTATAGTCCCAGCAGGGGAATCACTGGATCATAAGGCAGTTCCATTTTGAGCTTTTTGAGGAAATTCCACACTGCTTTCCACAGTGGCTGCACCAGTCTGCATTCCCACCAACAGTGTACTAGGGTTCCCTTTTCTGCACAGCCTCGCCAGCACCTGTTGTTTGTGGATCTGTTTATGATGGCCATTCTGACCGATGTGAGGTGGTACCTCATGGTGGTTTTGATCTGCATTTCTCTGATGGCTAGTGATGCTGAGCATCCTTGCAAATGCCTCTGGACCCTCTGTATCTCCTCCTTGGAAAAGTGTCTGCCCAGGTCCTTTGCCCATTTTTTGATTGGATCGTTTGTCTTCTTGGAGTGGAGTCCAGTGAGTTCTTTATATATCTTGGAGATCAAACCTCTATCTGATGTATCATTAGCGAATATATTTTCCCATAGGGTTGGCTCCCTTTTCATTTTGCTGATGTTTTCTTTAGCCATGCAGAAGCTTCTTATTTTGATGAGGTCCCACTTGTTTATTCTTTCCTTTATGTCCCTTGCTTTAGAAGACATATCAGTGAAAAAATTGCTACGTGGGATATCTGAGAGTTTCCTGCCAATGTTCTCCTCTAGGACTTTTATGGTGTTGCGACTTAAATTTAAGTTTTTTATCCATCTTGAGTTTATTTTTGTGTATGGTGTCAGCTGATGATCCAATTTCAATTTTTTGCATGTAGGCGTCCAGATCTCCCAACACCATTTGTTGAAGAGGCTATTATTGCTCCATTTGATGCTTCTGCCCCCATTGTCAAATATTAAGTGCCCATATAGGCCTGGGCTTATTTCTGGGCTTTCTATTCTGTTCCACTGGTCTATGGGTCTGTTCTTGTGCCAGTACCAGAGTGTTTTGAGTATAGTGGCTTTGTAGTAGAGTTTGATGTCCGGTATTGTGATCCCTCCTACTTTGTGTTTCTTTCTCAAAATTGCTGCGGCTATTCGGGGTCGTTTATGGTTCCATATAAATTGTTGAAATGTCTGTTCTATTTCTGTGAAATATGTCATTGGTATCTTAATAGGGATTGCATTAAATCTATAAATTGCTTTGGGTAGTATGGACATTTGATGATATTAATTCTTCCAATCCATGAGCACGGTATATGCTTCCATTTATTTTTGTCTCCCTTAATTTCTTTCTTCAATGTTGTATAGTTTTCTGCGTAGAGGTCTTTTACCTCTTTGGTTAAACTTATTCCTAGGTACTTTATTTTTCTTGTTGCTATATTGAATGGTATTTTTTTCTGATTTCTTCTTCTTCTATTTCATTGCTGGTATACAAAAATGTCTTTGATTTCTGAATGTTGACTTTGTAACCTGCTGTTTTGACAAATTCACTTATTAGGATGAGGAGTTTTTTGGTAGAGTCTACAGGGTTCTCTATGTACACTATCATGTCATCTGCAAACAATGATAGCTTTACTTCCTCCTTTCCTGTTTGGATGCCTTTTATCTCTTTCTCTTGTCTGACCGCTGTGGCTAGGACTTCCAATACGATGTTGAAAAGAAGCGGTGAGAGCAGACATCCTTGTCGTGTTCCCGATCTTAGTGGGAAAGCTTTCAGTTTTTGACCCTTGAGTATGATATTGGCTGTAGGTTTTTCATATATAGCCTTTATTATGTTGAGGAATGCCCCATTTATTCCCATTTTGGTGAGTGTTTTGATCATAAATGGGTGCTGTACCTTATCGAATGCTTTTTCTGTGTCTATTGAGATGATCATGTGGTGTTTGTCTTTTCTTTTATTTATGTGATGTATCACGTTTACTGATTTGCATATATTGAACCATCCCTGCATACCTGGGATGAATCCCACTTGATCGTGGTGGATAATCTTTTGAATGTATTGCTGGATGCGGTTTGCCAATATTTTGTTGAGGATTTTGACATCTATGTTCATCAGCGAAATTGGCTGTAGTTTTCTTCTTTGTAGGGTCTTTATCTGGTTTTGGGATCAGGGTGATGCTGGCCTCATAGAAAGAGTCTGGGAGTCTTCCCTCCTGTTGGATTTTTTGGAATAGTCTGAGAAGGACAGGGGTTAGCTCTTCCTTAAATGTTTTGTAAAATTCTCCTGTGAAACAGTCCAGCCCTGGGCTTTTGTGTGCCAGGAGTTTTTGATTATTGCTTCCATTTCCCCAGCTGTTATCGGTCTGTTCAAGCTTTCTGTTTCTTCCTCCTTCAGTGTTGGAAGTATACTTTTCTAAAAATTTGTCCATTTTATCAAGGTTTTCAAAATTCTTGACATATAATTGTTCATAGTAGTTTCTGACGATCCCTTGTATTTCTGTGGTATCAGTTGTTATTTCTCCTCTTTCATTTCTGATATTATTAATTTGGGTCCTCTCCGATCTTTTCTTGATGAGTCTACTTAAAGACTTGTTGATTTTATTTATCTTTTCAAAGAACCAGCTTCTGGATTGGTCAATCCTCTGAATTGTTCTTTTCGTCTCTATGTCATTCAGTTCTGCTCTAATCTTGACTATTTCCTTCCTTCTACTTGCTCTGGGATTTATTTGTTGTTGTTTCTCCAGTTCTTGAAGTTGTTGTGTTAGGTATTTTATTTGAAATGTTTCTATCTCTTTTAGGTAGGCCTGTATTGCTATGAACTTCCCTCTCAGGACCGCCTTTGCTGTGTCCCATAGGTTTTGGACTGTTGTCTGTATATTTTCATTTGTTACCATAAATTTTTGATTTCTCCACAATATGTTTATTAATGCTTTGTTTGGAAGATCTGTCCATTTTTGACACTGGGGTGTTGAAATCCCCTACTATCAATGTGTTGCTGTCCATATCTTTTTTGAAGTCGTCCAACAATTTCCTTATAAACTTGGGGGCTCCTATATTGGGAGCATAGAAATTTACAATGTTGATGTCTTCTTCATAGATTCTTCCTTTAAGTATTATAAAGTGTCCCTCTGGGTCTCTTTTTATGGCCTTTGTTTTGAAATCTACTTTGTCTGATACAAGTATGGCAACCCCGGCCTTTTTCTCATGTCCATATGCTTGGAATATTTTTTTCCATCCCTTAATTTTCAATCTGTGTAGGTCTCTTGCTCTGAGGTGGGTCTCTTGTAGACAGCATATGTGTGGGTCATGTTTTCTTATCCATTCAGCTACCCTGTGTCTTTTGATTGGGGCATTTAGTCCATTCCCATTGAGAGATATTACTGATAGAAACTTACTCATCTTTTCTCTTTGTACCTGTGTTCTTCTCTCTCTCATTCTTTTCCTTCATCTTCTTAAACCAGTCCTCTTAGCATATCTTGGAGTGCTGGTTTGGTAGAGATATATTCTTTTAGTCTTCTCTTGTCTGGGAAACTCCGTATTTCTCCTTCTATTTTAATGGAGAGCCTAGCTGGGTAGAGCAGCCTTGGCTGTAGGCCCTTGCTTTTCATGACTTGGAATATTTGTTGCCATTCCCTTCTGGCTTGTAGTGTTTCTGTTGAGAAGTCAGCTCTTAGGCGTATCAGGGTCTCCTTGTATGTTACTTTCTCCTTCTCCCTTGCTGCCTTGAGGATTCTCTCTTTGTCTTTGACAGTTACCATTTTAATGAAGATGTGTCTTGGAGTGGACCTCCTTGAGTCCCTCTTGAGTGGGGTCCTCTGTGCCTCCTGGATCCATGAGACCCTTTCTCTCCTCAAATTAGAGAAATTTTCCATCATTACATTTTCGAGGAGGTTCTCTATCCCTTGCTCCTCTTCTTCTCCTTCTGGTATCCCTATTATACAGATATTATTGCGTTTCAGGTTGTCCTGCATTTCCCTAAATGCCTCTTCATTCTTTTTGAGTCTTTTTTCCATTTCTTGTTCTTTCTGGGAGCTTCTTTCTACCTTGTCCTCCATCTCACTGATTTGATCCTCGGCTTCATCCAGCCTGCTTTGGATTCCTTTTCCTGTGTTCTTCAATTCATAAATGGTATTCTTCCTATCCTATTGTGTCTTCTTGATAGTTTCTATGTCCTTTTCCAGGCTGATATAGTTTGCTGTAAGATCCTGATAGTTTCTCTGCAGTTTCTCATAGTTCTCTTTGAGCTGGCTGAGCTCATTGAGCTTCCTTAGAACCATTTTTTTGAATTCAGTATCTGATAGTTCCCTTGCCTCTATTTCATTTAGCTCTCTCTGTGGGGAGTCCCCTTTTCCCCTCATTTGGGGGGAACTTATTTTTTCTTCCCATTTTTGTGAGAGTCTGTAAAGTAATTTATTTATTTTTACTTCTGCTTCAGTTGGGCTGTCTAGATTTCCTGACTTTGTGGATTAAACATCTGTGGTAGTATGTGGGTCTTTTTATTGATTTATTTATTTTTCCCTTTACTTTTCTTTCTGGGCCTGCCTCTGATGATGTCAATTGTTGACCCTATATGAGTCTGGGTCATTTGTTTGAGCCTTTGGGGAGTCTACTGTCTGTGTCTGACTCCTGCTTGGGGCAGCTCTGTGACCCCTTCAGTCAGGGCTGGACTATTTTTTGGGATCACTCTGCACTCTAACCCTGGCTCCTTGAGTGCCCTCACCGGCAGGGCAGGATCCCCCGCCCGCCTGGGCTCGTATGTGCTTGCCCCGGACCAGGGGGCTTTTTCGCGACCTCGCGTACTCATCTGGCACCCTGGCCGGCGAGCTCCCTGGCACTGGTCAGTTTAGGGACTTCTATTGTGCGTTTTCCCCGCTTTTGGCTCTTTGGGTGCATTCCCTGCCTTCGCCAAATGGAGACTATGGAAAGAGGAGGAAGTCAGCTTCAGGACTCTCGGTTAATCCTGTCTCCGGTCTCCCCTCCAGGAACTCTGGACAGCTCTGTGACCCCTTCGGCCACGATCTACTAATTTTGTGGGCCGCTCCACAATCACGGACTGGGCAGGTCAGTTTACGCCTGCCCTTGCTGCTCTGTGCACTCCTTCAGAGGCCATATCAGTGCCAATCTGTGGGAGACCTTGCCGGCTGGTGCAAGCATTCACCAGCGCATGCAGGTCACACACACGCTCGCCAACCCTCGCCGGCCACTCGGCTCAAGTGTGCACGCCTGCACTGGGTGGTTTTGGGGTGTCTATGTGTGCTTTTTGGCTTTTGGCTCACTTGGGGTGTGGCCTCTTCCCACACAATGGAGACTATGGCAAGGAGAAGGAGTTGGGACTCCCCGGTTCCTCCTCCCGTTCTTTCCCCAACACCTCCGTCTCGTGTCTCTTGAAGACTCTCCCAGCCAGTCTGCACTTAGCCCCCCAGCTCACATACCCACAAGCTGTGTGCAGAGCACACAAAGAGAAAGTTAACTGATTCCCTTATGCCTGAGAGAGATGTTAGCTGCAGAGTGGGAGGTGCGTTATCACGGGGCTCCACCGGCCTCCGTGTCAGTTCTCTTCACAAAGTTTTCCTCACCAGTCTTTTCCCAGGCACCAGCCCACCCTGCTGCCGCCTCTACCCAGAGATCAAGGAGGGTGGTTGCCACTGCAATTTTTGTGTTGGCCCTTTAAATGTCTCTTTGCATCCCCAGCCACCTGTCTCTGGCAGAGAGTGCCCTAAGCTTTTCGTGGTTGCATTTTATCTGTATTTTCTTGGTTTTAGCTGCTGTAGTTTAGGGGTCCCTGTTTATGATTCAGACCCCATTCTTCTCGGGGGAAGCTAACTGGCCGTTTCAATGTCCCACTGGTGCTGGTGCCCGTGGGCACCCAGCCCACCCTCTTGAGCCTCCACCACACTTCTCACCCGTTGGGATGTGTGAGAGTCGAATGCACTGTCCGGGGCTCTAAGGCTCCTCTCCCACTATCGTTCCATTGTTTTTCAGGTGATTACTCCACTATTTAGTCGCAATTCCAGTTTGGTCTTGTGGGGAGGAGGTCAGCGTGACTCCCATTCACTCCTCTGCCATCTTTTTTTTTTTCCTACGTATTGATTTTTAACTCACCTGAATATTTTTTGTATAATGTGTGAAAGAGGGCTCTATATTTGTTTTATTTCAAGTTAAAGTGGTCTATGCACCTTACCTGTTGAATAAGCCTTATTTTCCCCATTGTTTTGAAATATCAATCATATATTACATTGTTAGACAGATATATACATTTGTTTCTAGAATGCTCATTTTATTTCATTGATCTACTTAATTATTTCTGTGCTGGTTTCATTTTGTTTTAATTGCTGAGACTTTATAATGGATTTAAATTTTTTAACACTGTATAATGGATTTTGAAATTTAAAAAAAATAAATAAAATCAATCTGCATTTAAAAAAAAAAGAAAGAAGGACCTTTTGCGACAACACAGGTGGAACTGGAGAATATTATGCTAAGTGAAATAAATCAGTCGGTGAAAGACAAATACCATATGATCTCACCTATAAGCGGAGTCTATTCAACAAAATAAACTAATGAACAAAATAAACCACAGGCATAGAAACATGGAACAGACTGAAAGTGACCAGAGAGGATGGGGAAGGAGGACAATGATGGAAAGACGGGGAAGGTACTAGACAAAGAACATGTATGAATGACCCATGGACATGGACAACAGAGTGGGAATTGACTGTGGGAGAAGGGAGGTGGAGTGGAATGGGTGGAGGGGGGCAACGGGGGAAAATTTGAGACAACTGAAACAGAATAAACATGGTTTAAAAATAAGAAAAATTAAAAAAATTTTTTTCAAAAAAATTTTTTTTCTGAAAAGAAAGAAAAACACGATTAACCATTTGGACTGAACAATTATAGAACATTTGACCTAACAAGTAACAATGGACATCTTTTTATAGTGCATGCTGAACTTTTACCCAGTCACACTGTAGATTTGATCATAATGCATATCTCAATGTATTTAAAAGAATTAAAATGATACTAAGAATGTTCTTTGTCTATGACAAGACTAAATTGGATATCAGTAGCAAAAGATATCTGGAAAATACCAAAATATTATATAATCAAACAATAAATTACAAAATTATCCATAACTAAAAAGAAAGTTAGAAGATACTTTAGCTGAATTTTAATGAAAATACAAATATCAAAACTTGTAGGACGCAGCTAAAAAAGTGCTTAAAGGGAAATATATGTTTGGTAATTTATATTAGGAAAAAAATCTGAAATCAATGATCCACATTTACACCTTAAAACTTAGAAAAAGAAAATCAACTTATATTCAAAGGAAGTAGAAGGAAGAAATAGTAAAAATAAAAACATAAGTAACAAAAAAGAAAGTGAATAAGCAATTTTAAAAAATCAATAAAAAAATTTTTGTTCTTCAAAAGAACTTGCAAAGAACTCTTTCAAATTGAAATTGATAACCTTGAACTAGAGAGAGAAGATACAAATTACCAATATAAATAATACAAGGGGCAGATATCACTAAAAATCCTACAGACAATAATAAGATAATAAGGGAATATTATGAGTGATTTTATGGTAATAAACTTGATAGCAAAATTAAAATGGACAAATATCTTAAAAATTATAAACTATGAAACCTCACTCAAAAATAATTAGATAACCATTATAGACATTGAATAGGTATTTTAAAAACTCTTCCACATTAGAATATTTCAGAAAATACTGATAGAGGAAATATTTTACAACTCATTTTATGGGACCAGGAGTATCCTGACACCAAAATCAGAACAAGAAAATACAGGCAATAAAAAGTATAGACCAACACCCTTTATAACATGGAATAAAATTTTTTTTGAGCAATACCAAATCAAATCTAACAATATATCAAAAAGAATATGATGACCAAGGAGGGTTTATCTTACAAATGCATGAGTGGTTTAACACTCAAAATTTAAATGAATGTAGCTTGTCATTTTAACAAACTATAAGAAAACATATGATTAGTCCTGATGCAGAAAAATACATTTGACAAAATTCACATCTTTTCTTGATAAAAACTACCAGTGATGTAGGAAACTACCAATGACGTCCTCAATCTGATAGAGGTCATCCCTGAGAAATCTGCACCATCAACATACATAATGGTGAAACACTGAACAGTTTCTCCCCAAGATCAAGAACTAGGCAGGAATAATCTCCTACAACTTCTATTCAATGTCAGACTGGAAATTACAGTCAGTACAATAAGTCAAGACAAGTAAATGAAAGACACACATAGGAAAAAGAATGAAATAAGATTGTCTTTATTAATGTATGACATTATTATATGTGCAGAAAATTTTATAGAAAGTGCTACTAAAACGAGTGCATTGAGAAAGGTCACAGACTATAAGGTACATATACAAAAATCAATTGTATACACTTAGGAATAAATTTAACAAAATATATGTGAGATCTATATTCTGAAAACTAAAAGAGTACTCAGAAAAATTAAAGAGAATCTAAATAAATGGAGATATTCCTGTTCATGGACTGAAAGACTCAATATGGTTAAGATGTAAATTATCCCAACCTTATCTATGACCTCAACACAATTCCAATCCAAGTTCTAGTAGTACTTTTTTAATAAATTAACAAGTTGATGTTAACATTTATGTGGAAATGCAATGATCTTATAAATTACCAAATAAACACTGAAAAGAAGAAAGTTGGAGGATTTATATTACTTGATTTTAAAATTTACCATAAAGCTATAATAATCAAAGTATGATATTGGTATAAGGAAAGACAAACAGGTATATAAAGAATTTAAAATTACACCCACACATATTTGGTAAACTGGTTTTCAACAAAGGCAATTATCTAACAGAATGGTGGAACAACCTTTTTCAAAAATGGAAATGGAACCAGATATGCACATGAAAAAAAATGAATCTCAATCTTACCTTGCATCATACAAAAAACTTCACTTGAAATGCACAATAAACCTAAATGTAAATTTTTTTTAAACATCTGAAAGAAAACACAGGAGAAAATTATCATGATGTTTGGGTAGGCAAAAGTTCCTTAGAGAAAACACAAAAATCACTAACTGTAAAAGAGCAAAATTGATAAATTGAATTTCATCCAATTTAAAATTTTAGCTACTTGAAAAACACATCATGCTAGATAAAATGTTTATATATCTGTCTATATATCTGACCAGAGACATATGTCCTGAATGCATAAAAAACTCTCACAGCTAAATAACAAAACAAGAAAAGGTCAAATATATATGAACATAGGCCTCAAAAATGAAAATATAAAAATGATCAATAGTTCATAAAAAGATATAGTAATTGAGAATATTAAAATTAAAATCACAGTACACTTCACAAACTACTTCACATGCCCTGTAATAACTAAAATTTAAACTTTTGACAATAATAAATTTTGACCAGGATGGTACAGTTTGGGAAAGTACGGTTGTTTTCTATAAATTTAAGTATGTACTTATTACAAGACCCTACAGCTTCTTTCTCAGGTGTGTGCCCAAGAGAAATGAACACACATGCCAGCAAGAAGACTGATATATGAATACTCATAATGGTTTTATGAGACAAACTTCAAATGACCATCAAGAGGTGAGTGAATAAATGCATATAAATAAAAGCATAGCCATATAATGAAATATTACACAGCAATAAACAGGAGTAAGAAACAGGAATAATTACTGGTAGATAAAAACTACATGAATACATTTCAAAAACATGCTGAGTAAAATACAAAAGAATATATACTGTATAATTTTTCTTACATGGAATTCTAAAATAGGTTAAACTACATAAGAGAGACAGAAAGCAGATCAGTTAGTTGTTGCCTAGGGCTGGGGATGGGGGGGAAGATTGACTGCAAAAGAGCAAGAGTGACATTTTGGGGCTGGAAAATGAAAAAGTTGTATATCTTGATTAAAGTGGATGCATATATTTATCAAAAGTTATGGACTGTACACTTAAAATGGGTGCATTTTATTGTATGTACCTCAATAAAGCTGATTTAAAAGGAAAGAAGCGGAGGGAGGAAAGATGGGAAGAAACTCAGAGGGTTTACCTGATTTGCTGAAGACCAGCGCCCCACCCAGGTCCTCTGATCCCCAATTCACTGCTCTACCCAAGAGACCAAACTGCCCCTGAAACTGCCTATGACAACAGGGCAGCCTTAATTTTTACACTCCTAGAATGTTGAGAAAAAACAATCACACCTTTTCAGAAATTGTGACCGCTCATCTGTTTCTAATCCAACTACCAAAATTTTAATTCAATCTGTGGTCTAATCTCCAATCAGGGCAACACATAAAACTGGCAAATGACCCTGGGGTAGACCTGGTGGCCACCTATGGAGGTGATTCGTGGCTCAGCCTGCTCAGAACCTCTCCTTATTGCTTGGCATCTCACTCTCCTTCTTGTCAGAGCTGGCACTTGGGCTTTGCTTCCCCAATCCATAGCCTAGGGTTTTTGCTGATTTGCTAGAATCAAATATCTATAGTAGTGCCCCCCACCATCAGGGGGTAGATTCCAAACCCCCAGCGAATGCCTGCAATGTCAATAGTATTGAACCTTTTCTAAAAAGTATATTTTATTGATTATGCTATTACAGTTGTCCCATTTTTTTCTCCCCTTTATTTCCCTCTGCTTGGCACACCCCCTCCCATCAGGCTTCCTCCCTCCTTAGTTCATGTCCATGGGTTGTACATATAAATTCTTTGGCTTCTCTATTTCCTATACTATTCTTACCTCCCCTTGTCTATTTTGTACCTACCATTTATATTTCTTAATCCCTGCAGTTTTTCTCCCATTCTCCTTCCCTCCTCTCCCCGCTGATTATCTTCTATGTGATCTCCATTTCTGTGATTCTCTTCCTGTTCTAGTTTGCTTAGCCTTTTTTTGTTTTTGTTTTTAGGTTCAGTCATTGATAGTTGTGAGTTTGTTGTCATTTTACTGTTCATACTGGTCTTCTTTTTCTTAGATAAGTCCCTTTAACATTTCATATAATAAGGGCTTGGTGATGATGAACTCCTTTAACTTTACCTGGGAAGCACTTTATCTGCCCTTCCATTTGAAATGATAGCTTTGCTGGATAGAGGAATCTCGGATGTAGGTTCTTGCCTTTTATGACTTTGAATACTTCTTTCCAGGCCCTCCTTGCCTGCAAGGTTTCTTTGGAGAAATTAGCTGACAGTCTTATGGTAACTCCTTTGTAGGTAACTGTCTCATTTTCTCTTGCTGCTTTTAAGATTCTCTTCTTATCTTTGACCTTGGGTAATGTAATTATGATGTGCCTTGGTGTGTGCTGCCTTGGATCCAACTTCTTTGGGACTCTCTGAGTTCCCTGGATCTCTTGGAAGTCTATTTCCTTGGCCAGATCAGGGAAGTTCTCCTTCATTAATTTTTCAAATAAGTTTTCAATTTCTTGCTCTTCCTCTTCTCCTCCTGGCACCTCTATGATTTGGATGTTGAAATGTTTAAAGTTGTCCTGGACATTCCTAAGCCTCTCCTCATTTTTTCTGAATTCTTGTTTCTTCATTCTGTTCTGGTTGCATGTTTTTTTCTTCCTTCTGCCCCAAATCATTGACTTGAATCCCAGTTTCCTTCCCTTCATTGTTGGTTCCCTGTATATTTTTCTTTATTTCTCTTTGCATAGCCTTCACTTTTTCCTCTGTTTTGTGACCATACTCAAGCATTTCTGTGAGCAACCTGATTACCAGTGTCTCTAACTGTGCATCTGATAGGTTGGCTGTCTCTTCATTGCTTAGTTCTTTATCTTTTTTTTTTTTTGGAGCTTTGATCTGTTTTTTCATTTGTCAGGGCGCCTGTTACACTGTAAAGGGCAGAGACTGAGGTATTCACCAGGGTGGAGCAACTCATGTCACTATGTTGGTGGTACTGTATATGTGGGAGGGGCCAGCGAGGGAACAATGCCACTTGCTCAGCTCTCCGCCGGCTTTCAGTCACTTCTCCCACTACACACAAGCAAATTGGGCACTTCAGGTGCTGATTCCCCAGTGGGTGGGTCTGTGTATATCCTAGGACCCTGTGGGTCTCTCCAATGAACTCTTCTGTGAGTCTGAGAGTTTCTCCTGCTGCCACAACCCCCATAGGATTTTACAGCCAGAGGTTTTGAGGCTTTCTTTTCTCATGCTGGAATCCTGGGTTGCACAGTCTGTCTTGCTCCCCTGTTATTCTTCCCAATTTATCCACATGCAAATACGGGGCCTCCAGCCACCATTACCAGGCCAGTCCTGTAACCACCCTGCAGAGTCCTGCCCCTCCCCCCACAACTGTCCATCTCCTGTCTCTCCTACCAGTCTGGATGTATGTTTCTTCTTTAACCCCTTGGTTGTTGCACTTCCATACAGTTCCCTTTTCTGGAAGTTCTGATTCATTTTTGTTTTTAAATTTGTTGTTCTTTTGGTTGTGTGAGGAGGCAAAATGTATCTACCTACACACCTCCATCTTGGCTGGAAGTCTAAAATGACAATAGCATTAAACCTTAGACATGCAAACCTTTTCACTTAAAGGAAGCATTTTATGGCTTCTCTCTGGTGTATCCAAATTGCCAGCATCACTACTCTTGTACTTTGGGACTGTTATTAGGTAAAATAAGAGCAACTTGAACACAAGCACCATGGTATCTCATCGGTGGATCTGATAATCAAGACAGCTACTAAGTGATTTACAAGGAAGAAACATAGAAAAGCATGGATGAGCTGCACAAAGTGAGGATACATCTTGGGCAGGACACTGGGGCAGCATGAAATTTCATCATGCTACTGAGAAGGGCATGCAATCTAAAATTTATGAACTGTTTAGTTCTGGAATTTTCCATTTAATATTTTCAGACTGCAGTTGACTGCAGGTAACTGAAAGCACAGAAAATGAAATTATGGAATGCCAGGACTACTCTTCTGTGAGTTAATGGTGTTCAGCCTTATGCTCATCATTTATATGGATATATGCTTTGGAGATACTGGGTTGAAAGGAACATCTAATTCACTCCACAGCTCAAAGCAGAAAAACCTGCTGCTTTATCCTTCTCCAATTAACATATGTATTTACCAGACTAGCAAGCTATCAGCACTCAGTCCTGAAAGCCTGGGTAGTTCATTCAGTGCACTTCACAATCTCTTAACTGCATTTCAATATACAAACAAGGAAAGCCGGAAATAGGGGAGGAAAGAGGGTGAATGTAAGGCACTGGTAAGGACGTTCTTACCAGGATGAGGTAGCTTAGGACCTGAGTGAGCAATGTGGGAGACACCCAGGCATCCAGGAGAGGGTATCCACAATGAGGGAAGGAAGAACACCTAAAGCATAACTTTACTGACTCTAATATTCCTCTCTAGAGCATGGGACTGTGATTTGTTGGAAAGCACATGACTTTCAGAGCCAGACAGATCCTGGTTTGAGTGCTGTTTCATTTCTGGATTAATTTAGGCAAATGACTTAACCTCTGTGAACTTCCACTTTTTCACCATGCAGAAAATAATAAAACCTTCCCTTTGATATTATTAGAAGAATTAAAGGGCCATAACATACAAAGTCACAGTAAATTTTGTGTTTTTCTCCCTCCCTTCCTTTCTTTCTTCTTTTCCTCCATCCTCTCTTCCTACCTTTCTTGATATATAAAATAGTAGTAATAGGAGAGACCTTAAAATTTTTTAGTTTAATGCCTTCCTCATATAGGCAAGAGGAGCAAGAGACTTTCTTGTGAGCCACTGCTAGCCATTGACAATGCGGAGATCTCCCCGGAGGAGAGTAATCTTTCCCCCATGCCATGAAAGCTGGTGAATTAGTAATTCTAAATTTCCATTCCTGAAATGTATACATGCATGCACTTGAAGATACAGATCCAAGAGGACATCAAAAAGGGCAACTCTCTTATTTTGCATTTTTCACTCAAGAACACCAAACTAGACTGCTTCCTATTTTAAAAGCTGCTCTGATGAATAGTTTATAAACCTCTGGTACTTTTAAAATCTAAGACATTCTTGATGTCTCTCCACTAGCAACTCTGAATATATTCTGTGCTCTAGGAGGAAGCAGTGGCAGGAGTTCCCAAGACAGAGCCCTCAAACTCCTTAAGGTCCACAATTGTTCAGAGGTGAACAGTTATCATTTGGGGGTTGCCCCACATCTAGACCTTTTTCAAATTTTGAGAGAACTTCCACAGTTTGTGAGTCTTTGGGGAAAGCTGAACTCTGCCAGCTGCAACAGAAGAAGAAGGAGGCAAATGCCCCCTTCTCCCCACCCCCATGGCTTAAACTGGGTCATGTGACATGTCTTCTGCCAATCAGATATTCTCATCAGGCCATGATCCTAAGTGAGTAATACTCAGTTTGAAGTTCAATGCAGTATTACTAGGGGCAGCAATATAGCATTTATGACAGTAGTGTCTCAAGCTGTTTTTCTCAATTTTTATCATTATTGCTTTTCTAAGGACACAATTTAGACATTTCTTCCTATGTTGCTCTCCCATGAAATCTTAAGACAACAGACACACTATATATGTGTGCGCGTATGCTTATGCACTGTATGTGTGTCCATGCTGTATACATAAAGAGTAGGGTGTCTATATGTTTATATGTTGCTCCCATGGAAGGAAGTGACATCACCCTGCTGAGAATGCATGGTCTAGAAGATGTGGGATCTGGCAGGAGAATATCCTAACCAGATGTTCCTGTGTATTAATAATGGCAGTATATCTTATTCCGCAGTGTCCCTTGTCCCCTACCCATTTTCACAGCCTGGATCTTTATTCACTTCTGACTTACCTGGGATTTTTCGAACAAGGTCCTTCCTTAGTTTGGATTTTCCTGGAAGCAGACTCCAAGACAAGGATTTAAGTGCCAGTAGTTTACTTGGAAAGTGATCCCAAGGAAAACCAGCAGGAGAGTAGGAAAGTGAAATAGGGAGGAGAAGGAAGCCAAAAATGAATGCATCACCAAGCCAGTTACCATCTCGGGCAACTAGAGCTCAAGCCCATAAGGGTGCTCTGGGAGAGAGAATAAGGCATAAAACAGGATCATCCAACAGAACAGCAGGAGAATTTGTACTCTAATTCCCACCAGGCATTGGTCCGGTGCTGCTGCCAAGGTGCTGTTTCTCTGCCTTCCTAGTCTGAGCAGCTCTGGAGACCAGAGAAAGTCTTCAGGTAAAGAGATGTAAATGCTGGTAGCTAGAAGTCTGGTGTGTGTCCACTGAAGTGAAACGAAGGGTCAAAACGACATAGTTAGGACACTGACATTGAAAAATAGATAAAAACGTACATTATGGACTTTAATCAAATATTTCTATGACTACATCAAAAGAATGGGACCGAGGTAGCTGGAAAACAAAACAGGGTTTGATCTAAGATTAGTGAATTATGCTATCAGTTGAACTTATGTCATTGTGATGTTTCTTTTATATGTATAGTGACATTGATTAGAAGAGAGCCAGAATGGGGACACATGGGAAGATTTAGAGACCTCCAGTTTTTCCAGCCATCAACCCACTCTTAGCCATTCCCACCTCTTGACTTTCTTAGTGTCCCCTTCTTCCTGTCTGAGTAGGCTCTTCAAGTCTGACCTAAGGACACCGCTACCTTCTCCCAGAGGCCATAAGTTACCTTGGAAGAGGGAGCAAGTTCTCTTCATTCTCTATCTGCCCCTCCCCACCACCATTCATACACATTGATCCCTGATATCTCCAGAACTGTAACTAAAGTGAGAGCCCAGCATTTCCTAAGGGAGAAGGGAGATTTACAAAGTCAAACTCAGTAGGAGATGTACTTACCAAAAGACTAACAGGACCTTGCTCAAGTATATTGGCAAAGACCTGGGAATGTATGAGGAAAAAGATACTGATGCTATTGATCAAGGAGAAACAAGCATCATCTTGATCAGGATAAATATAGATACACTCACCAATTATTTTCATATATTGAAATGGGTTCAGTTGGAAGTACAGTCAAGGGCAAGTTGAGATGCTAGAAACGGGGAAGTTCCATAGAAGAAAATAATTCAAAGACATTCAGAGATAGGAAGGGTGGCTGTAGATTTAGCCCCATAGACGATCTCGTTGTCAAGTCCTGAAATACACTCTGGCAAGGGAACACTAGCATCTTGGGGGAGCAGTATAGTGCCTATTCGCTATGGGTGGGGATACTGGTACCAGATGCTGCCATTGAAAAGGGTTCCTTGGTTATGATGAACATGGTAAAATCCCAAAGTGGAAAAGGATAAGGAGTTACACTAGAATGATCAGATACAAATAGTTACAGTTATCTCAGTAGACATTTAGGGCTCATCAGAATAGACTGACCTGTAGGATCTTAGGGTGTGGTAGATTAATCACAGGGTTTCTTGTCCAGTCTGATGTATATAACTGAAAAAAAATTCCCAGGTCTGGTGAATCAGGGCTGCCACTGTATCATAAAGGTAAAGCCATTTGTAAATCCCAGTCAGTTCACAGATCTACATCCGCTTAGAAGGTAAAAGAGAATGGCTAAGGAATCACTTTCTACCAATATTGTAAGTGTATTCTGTGTATTCCTCCTAGACTTCCCCAAATATATTGGTGCTCATTTACATGGGTCACTGTCCTGGAGAAAGGAAAATCCCCAAACTTTTCAGAAATAGTTGAACACTAGCTTTTAAGTTAGCAATACTAAGAAAGCAGGGGACTAATACAGATCAAATGATTAATAGAATTATGAAGTGTGTATGTGGCTACTTTTTTCCCAGAGGAGAAATATAATAAACATGAGAAAGACTGCAAAAATTAGGATGAGTTTTTGTTTTATGTAACCTATTCTCCTCTTCCATCCCTGGGTTCCTTACCCACCTGTGTCTCAGTGTCTCAAACTCTCCATTCTCCCTCCCATGCCAGGTCTGAACATTCTTCCTATCTCTTTCCACTCCTTCACCTGATGAATTCCTCATTATCCTTCCAATCTCAGCTGCAGGCAGGGTTACCTCCTTAAGGAAACTTACTTGCTCCAATCTCCCCTCCTATCTAGGAATCAATGTCAACTTCCTTGGTTCAACAATATCATGAAACAGTGTTGCTTTTTTTAAAGCCTTTCCCCAGCCTGTTGTATATTCACATGGATGAGCTGATTAGTATGAGTCTTCCACTATATGACAAGCACTGCACAAGCTCAGCCTTATGTTTTCCTTTATCCCTGTATTCCTGGCTCCTAAGTACAATGTATAGCATGATGGGTACTCAATAAATATTTGTCAGATGATGACTAGATAAATGAATTACATGTGTTTTTATTTTTAAATGTCATATAATAAATAAATACTCAAATTTAAGAAAAAGAAAAGAAAATCTCATTTTATTAGTGTCAAAGTCCAAAATAGGGGCATTTTTAGTAGAAAAAAATTACACAGAAATATTTGATAGATATATGCTTTATATATTACATGACTTATTTGCATATTTACATAAAACTATATTATTACCTACTCACACTTTCTCAGCATCACATATTAAGACATCTAGAAATGTAAATAGTTTGATATGAGCTTAGGCATATTTGAAAATAATTTCTTTAAATTGGGATGAAAATAGCCATCTTCCCAGCCATCTTCCCAATATTATACACTGACATAATTCTATGTCATTTGTTAGGCAAAGTATTTTGAATACTTTGTGACTCCACTTATATGAGGGATCTAAAGTAGTCAAGTTCATTCTAATATAAATTGGAATGGTGGTTACCGGGGTCTGGGTAGCGGGGAAGAAAATAGGGAATTGTTGTTTCATGGGTACAGACTTTCAGTTTTGCTAGATGAAACTTTTTTGAAGAACTGTTGAAAATCATTGTAAATATGTTTAACACTACTGAACTGTAAACCTAAAAACAGTTAAAATGGTAAAAAAAAAATTAAAATTTGTCATGAATTGGTCAATATTTTTCGGTATCTTTTGTATGCCAGCACTTTCTCCTGGTAACTATGAGCAGAGGCTGAAAAAATCTTCCCCCTTAGCACATCTCTGAAGGTAAAAGTGATCAATTAGTTTCCATCATGACACTCTCCTTCCTTAACAGAGCAAAATTTTAACCAGACGATAAAAGCGGCCTTGGGATCTGAAAAAGATAAGTTTGTGCAGCAAGTGATAAAAAGGGAAAACCTCGCTGTGCTTTGTTTCAGCATCCTTTGTACTTGTAGGCCTAGAAGGAGCTCTGGGAGGGTTTGTGGGCTGACAGGCTGGATTTTAATTGGCCTACAAAACTCTAATAAAGCTTTAAAGTCTTTAATTTCACCATACTTCCCTTTTCAACAAACTTCAAGGAAATAACTCACCCTGAACTGCACCAGCGTACTGCCAAATAACTACCAAATAAGAAAGGCATATTTCCTGAATTTGGTGAATGAACCACAACACTCTTTTAAAAGGCTTTTTTTGTTTTCCTGACAGAGGATGCAAAAGAGGTCATCTTTCACTCTGTTATTTTTTTAATGAAAACATTTAGTGCCACCTGCTGGCAAAATTCATCCTGACTTCTTAGCATCACGGAATGTAACTGCCTCAACAAACGAGATACATATGTATCCTTCATACAACTTATTTGGTAAATTTCTAAGAATACAAAAAATTTAAATTTCTTATTTTTTATTGAAAAAAATCCCTTCTGAGTTACTCCGCCAGTTGAGGCAATTTCTGTTTCTACACAGGTGTCTTTTAGTGAAAATTTTCTTTAAGGTAAAATATTTTATGATTGTTTATTTTTGAGCTAGAAGAGGAACAAGTGAGAGAAGGAGAAAGAATTGCTCAGAATTATTAGGCCTCTTTCATCTCTAACATACTAGGATTCTAAGAAGGTTCTTAAAGCTTCTGATGCAAACATTTGGCCCATGCAAACTTATCCAGTTGGTCAGCTTTCACTTTAAGAGAAGTCTCAAATTCCACTTCCTTAGGTAAAACATAAATAGACCCAGTTAGTTTCTCTGATGTTTTATGAACTGGAATTGTACTTCTTAACCTACCATTCATTCCTCAGTATGAGAAAAACAAAAGGAAAGATGTTTAATGTCTGAACAAGCTCATACTATGACACCAATTTTAACTAACTGACACGATTAACACAATTTATTTTTCAGAGTAATTCACCCCCTTATAAGTCAAATGTGTTTAAAAATCTACACATAAACAAGCCGTGTGTATGGAGAGCATGGAGAAAATATAATGTTCCTGGAAATGTGTAGGTTGATTGATTTCATACTCCAAAGGAACATTCACAGTAAAGGTGTTACCGAGTGTGCAGGTCCCACTTGTGCTGTAGGGAATTTGGTTCTAAGTATCAGACAGTGCAGAAAAACATCTACAAGGCTTGGCAAAGTGGTAGTGTTTCACGCACTGGCCAGCTTATCACCAGAATTTAAGTTAGTACTTCAAAGGGAAGAGCCTCTGGAAACAGACCAGCAAGAGCCTGAAGTGTCTGAAAGATCTTTTAGTTCAAGCCCGTCTTTGTACAGACAAATCAATGGAGGTCCCAAGAGTTTAGGTGACTTTTCCATAGGCAGAGCTAGAAGAAATTGAGAGAGAGAAAAGAAGGAAGGAAGGAAGGAAGGGAGGGAGGGAGGGAGGAAGGGATGGAGGGAGGGAGGAAGGGAGGGAGAAAAGGGGAAAGAAAGAAAGAAAGAAAGAAAGAAAGAAAGAAAGAAAGAAAGAAAGAAAGAAAGAGAGAAAGAGAGAAAGAAAGAAAGAGAGAAAGAGAGAAAGAAAGAAAGAAAGAAAGAAAGAAAGAGAGAAAGAGAGAGAGAGAAAGAAAGAGAAAGAAAGAAAGAGAAAGAAAGAAGGAAGGAGAAAGAAAGAAAGAAAGAAAGAAAGAAAGAAAGAAAGGAAGGAAGGAAGGAAGGAAGGAAGAAAGAAAGAAAGAAAGAAAGAAAGAAAGAAAGAAAGAAAGAAAGAAAGAAAGAAAGAAAGAAAGAAAGAAAGATGGAGGGATGTGAGGTTGCCTGATTTTGCACATTCTACTGCTCCCTCACCACCATGCTTGCTGTAACCCACATGCTGCTGCAGGGTGATGCAAAATACAAAGGTGATGGGAGAAGCACCAAAAAGTACGTGTGAGTATATATAATACACACTACTCAGACTGATATCTTTCTCTTTTAAAGAAATAAAGCCCCTAATCTGAAATAAAGGGGTAAGGGAGAAAACAACTCAGCTAAGTAGAGGGCATTCAGCAAAGCAAATACTGCCACCCAATTTGTTGAGAATCTACTATGTGCACACACTCTCTTCAAATCTCATAACACTATTCAATGTAGCATGATTATACCCATTTCAAAGGTGATAGACTAATGCTCAGAAGGGTAAACTACCCACCGTCATGTGGTAATAAAGGGCAGAAAACACACATGAAACCAGGACTCCTTGACTCTAAACCTCATCGCCTGTTCACTTTGCCAGGCTTCCTTCTCCTCACACCTACAACTACACCCATTCTTATGTGAGACCTGGATCAGAAAAGGGACAGAGGCCCTAAAAGTCCACATAAGGATGTCCTGCTTCAAGAACCTAAGAAGGTGCTATTTCTAATAAGCCAAATTGATACACAGAACTACTCTAGCCAGTGTAACCTGGTTAGGTGTAGAGCTCAGCATTTGCCTTTAAAATGTGACTTGTTGACTCAGGGTAAAAACTTCATCAAGCGTGAGTCACGGAGTCTCCTAGACCTGGTTTGTTTTTAGCCAAATGTGGGGGGCGGGGGTATTTTTACCAGAAAAGCATGTCACAGAAGATGTAGACTTACACACTTGTCTGCCTATTACAGCTGCCCCAGGCATCTCTTGCCTGAGAGAATAGGGTCTGTGTCCAACCCCCACACACCCCTAAGGAATGTGATCTTTGCAGAGATCATTGACAGGAAATGACCTTGAAAAAAGTTACTTAGCGTCATTCCTTGAATGTTCTGCTGTCAGCTCCCAAAACTGTCAGGAATGAGGTCATGAGTGTCTCCTTCAGCTGCACAAACAGAGGTCACCGAAGGATTCCAGGAAAGAAAAAAGTAATCACAGTCAGTCACATGTGGACCAAATATGGAAGCACCGGTAGGAGGCTGCTTGGGATTGTGATTCAGACAAATTTAAGATCAAACTCTACAGCTGCCATTTTCCAGGGGTAGGATATTGAACAGTGTATCTAATGCTTTAGTTTTCCCATCTGCCCCGTGGACCTCAGAGCATGATATAAGTAGCCAGCCCTTGATAAATGCTGCTTCTCATTCTTTATCTCTCCACTCCTGTGATAAGGTTAGAGATCTCTGGTGCCCACCTGGAACAACACTGTGACCCAGGCAAAGTGTTCACCAGCCCAGCTTCCCTGCCATAAGGGTCATGCTGATGCTAAAATGGAGCAAACCTTGACATTTAATCTAAAACTGCTTCCATCAGATTCTTGAAGGGTATATTTCCTCCCAAACATTTAAGAATGACTATTATAAATTCTTCTTCACAGCTCCCGGAAGCTCCCTCTCCTGCTTAGTAACAGTCACCACTTCAGTTCAAGGCCTCACTGCCTCTCCCCAAGGACTGTGGCACCTCCTCTCTGTCTCCCTGTCTGCAGCCTGCCCCCCGCCACCCCATTTTCTACAGTGCTGCCAGAGAGAGCTCTTGGACATGTCAGTCGAAGAAAGTGGATATTATTAGTTGTCTCCCAGAATCATTTCCCTCTCTTCCTTCAAATGGAGCCTAGATTTTATTGATACCCATAACTCTTTCCTTTGCCTGGTTCTAGAGGGAAGCTGTCCCTGCCCCCATCTCCTCAAGTGGGTCCGACTGGTCTAACAGTCAGCCCATTTGACTTGCCAGTGACTAGTTTAGTTTTGGTCCACATCTTAATTCTGCTCAATCAATGACTTGTGAGAAAAGGTTTTCAGCTACTTCTGGGAATGTGAATGCTCTTCATCACTCTTATCTGTAGATCATGAAACATGTATAACTTTGTCATAATACTATCACAATGCCTTATTCATTGACATGTTTTGGTCCCTATTGAGACTGTAAGTCCCTAAGTAGACCTTTTCTTATGCTACTTTTCATCCCATTCCTAATGAAAAATCTGGCATATAATAGGCCCTCAAATAACATTTCTTGAATGGATGAATACATTAATGTTATAAACTCTTCAAAGTGGTGAATTTTCCTAATGTGCTTTCTAACAGACAAAGAGACAAAGATCTTAGTTCACAAAGAATATCTACATAGTGATTATGTGTTGCTACAAATTCTCATCTGTTGTAGCTGTCTTTTTTCTAGACCATGATGGCGAGGCCAAATTTCAAACTTCTCTCCTAATTAGGAAGTGCTTCTTAAGTGACACAAGAAGACTTCTCTACATGATGTTATGATCACAACAAATCAAGTTTTTAGGACACCAAAGACAAAGAGACTTTCAACACCCTGTCCTTTCTGCACAGACAATACTGCATACTGGTTTGTATCCTCAAAATCAACAAGACAGGTAGTCCAGAAGGGATCCTTGTATCGCCTGCACATGAATAAAGTAGATATAAGGTATCAGGTATATTCCCCTAATCACCAAAAACATTACACTAAAAATCCTGCCTGTCCCTATACAGCCCAGAGGACAAATTAGCAGCTGCATATACAGACTGCTATGGAATCATTTGCAATTAAGAAACAGTAATTTAGCTTCTGTTCCTGTAATTACAGCTTGTCTGGTGTGGACAGACAGATCCCTCATTGTGTCTGGAACAATCGCAGCATTCCAAACACAAAGCAAGCCAAAGCAACATACTCCAGGGCTGGTTCTTTCAACAGTCTATCTCTCAACAGCTCCTGGCTGCTGCCAGCTCGAGGACCCAGTTTCCTGCAATTGTTAGCACGTTGAGCCTGGAATTTCATCCAAATGGATTTGACCTCTTTACTAAACACCAGTGCATATTTCCCTGATTAGTATATTCCTGTGTTTAGATGGGAAGTGGTAGGATTGGGGGAGGTAAAGGGAGAAAGACAAGGAAATAAACAATTTCATTCTACATATACTATAACGATAACCACCTGGAAACCTGGCTTCATCCACAAATGTAATAAAAAATGATCACTTACACATAAATATGCATACATCTACCAAAAATCCTCTGTTACACTTAAAATAACTATATACCTGGCTTCATTAATAAAAGGTTATTGCTATGGGGACTCTGTTTATTACAAAAAAGAAAACACAGAAAATTATAAAAAATAACATCTTGTGAAGGATATTATTTCTTCTCAGGGTGACACTGAAAGGAATATTTCAAGTGACCCTGAAGGGACCTTTTGGTACTAGGTAACTGGGTTAATTCCTAGATATGCAAGGCTACAAGGGCCTACATGCCTTCTGTCAGCACATCCTACTTTTCAGCTGTTTCCTCTAATGCTATTGTTTCTATCCATTTTTACTGCCATTTATATCAAGCTGAAACTACTGAATATGGATCAGTCCACAGATGTTCTATCACACATATTTTATGATCATATATATGATTTATAAATGACCCAAAGGCATAGAAAAAACTCACCATTTAAAAAACGATGGCATTATCAAAATGTATATGTTTTAAAAGACACTATCAGAAAATTAGCAAAAACTCCGGTCTCCTACCATAGAATTTCACACCACAAAGTCAGGAAATCAAGACAGATCAATTTAAGAACCAGAAGTAAAAGAGAAGAGTCTCACAAATAATGGGAAGACAAAGAAACATCCCCCAGTCGAAGGGAAAAGAGGAATCCCCAGAAAGAGAACTAGATGAAATAGAGGCAAGTAAACTATCAGATATTGAGTTCAGAACAATAGGTTCTAAGGAAGCTCAATGAACTCAGTGAGCTCAGAGAGATCTACAAAAAAACTACAGGGAAACTATGAACAACTTACTGCAAACAATATCAGCATGAAAAAGGACATAGAAACTACCAATAAGGGACAAGAAGAAATAAAGGATACAATTTCTGAATTGAAGAACACAGTGGAAGGAATCAAAAGCAGGCTAGATGAAGCAGAGGAATGAATCAGAGAGCTGGAGGACAAGGTAGAAAAAAGCTCCCAGAAGAGCAAGAAAATGGAAGAAGACTCAAAAAGAATAAAAAGGCATTTAGGGAAATGTAGGTCAACCTGAAACGTAATAATATCCATATAATAGGGATACTAGAAAGAGAAGAAGAGGAGCAAGGGATAGAGAACCTGTTTGAGAAAGCACTGATGGAAAACTTCCCTAATTGGAGGAGAGAAAAAGGTCAAACAAGTCCAGGAAGCAGAGAGGGTCCCATTCAAGAGGAACCCAATGAGACCCACTGCAAGACACATCCTCATTAAAATGGCAACTATCAAAGACAAAAAGAGAATCCTAAAAACAGCAAGGGAGAAACAGGTAGTGACACACAAGGGAGCCCTAGTACAGCTAGCAGCTGACTTCTCAACAGAAACACTGCAAGCCAGAAGGAAGTGGCAAGAAATATTCCAAGTCATGAAAAGCAAAGGCCTGCAACCAAGGCTGTTCTACCCAGCAAGGCTCTCAATTAAAATGGAAGGCAAAATAAGGAGTTTCCCAGACAGAAGAAGGCTAAAAGAGTAGTACATCTCCCCCAAATCAGCATTGCAAAATATGCTAAAGGGACTGCTTTAAGAAGATGAAGAAAAAGAGTCCATGAATACCCAGTTCCTTTCACAGTCACTTAATATTACCAATATTTTTAATACTTATATATCTGATTGTGACAATGATTTGTTATTTTTTTATTTGTTGAAACTAAACCTGTTTTTGTATATTTCTTGCCTATTTCTATTATTTTTAAAACACTTTAAATGAGAAAAAAAAAAACACTTTAAATGACTTTTTGGTATTCTTCATCCATTTTTTGATTAAATGTTTGAGAAATTTTTGCCCTAAAAACAAACAAACAAAAAAAACCTATTAACCTTTTATAGATGTGTTGCAAATACTTTCCTATTCTATTACTTGTCCTTTAACTTTTTTTATATGTATATTACTATATAGTCTTAAGTGTTTAATATAGTCATATTGTCAATATCATATCTTATAACTTCTGGTTTTGAATATGTTACTTCAAGGTAAGAAAAATATTAGTTTGTATTTTCTCCTAAAACTCCTTAGATTCTACGTAATGATTTTTAACTCACCTGAATATTTTTTGTATAATTTGTGAAAGAGGGCTCTATATTTGTTTTATTTCAAGTAAAAGTGGTCCATGCACCTTACCTGTTGAATAAGCCTTATTTTCCCCATTGATTTGAAATATCAATTGAATCATATATTACATTGTTAGACAGATATATACATTTGTTTCTAGAATGCTCATTTTATTTCATTGATCTACTTGATTATTTCTGTGCTGGTTTCATTTTGTTTTAATTGCTGAGACTCTATAATGGATTTAAATTTTTTAACACTTTATAATGGATTTTGAAATTTAAAAAATAAATAAATAAAATCAATCTGCATTTAAAAAAAAAAAGGAATAAGGACCTTTTGAGACAGCATGGATGGAACTGGAGAATATTATGCTAAGTAAAATGAACCAGTCAGTTGAAAGACAAATACCATATGATCTCACCTATAAGTGGAGTCTATTCAACAAAATAAACTAACAAACAAAATAAACCACAGGCATGGAAACATGGAGCAGACTGAAAGTGACCAGAGAGGATGGGGAAGAAGGACAATGATGGAAAGACGGGGAAGGTACTAGACAAAGAACATGTATGAATGACCCATGGACACGGACAATAGTGTGGGAATTGACTGTGGGAGAGGGAAGGTGGTATAGGATGGGTGAAGGAGGGAAAATAGGGAAATATTTAGACAACTGTAATAGAATATACATGATTTTAAAGTAAAATTAAAAAAGAGAAGTAGAAATTGATAGGTACAGAATAACCATGGGAATCTTAAGAAGAGTATAGGAAGTGGAGTAGTAAAAGAAATTATACACATGACGCATGGATGTGACTAAGGACGAGAAGATTGCCAGAGACAATGGAGGGTACAAATGGAAGGAGGCAAAAAGGGATAATTGGGACAACTGTAATAACATTAAAAAAAAGAAAAAAAGACAAGCTGCAGGGTAGGAGAAAAGTTTTGTGCATCATATATCTTGTAAGGGACTTGTTTCCACAATACCCAGGAAACTATTGCAACTCAAGACAAATAATCCAGTCAGAAGTGAACAAGAATCTGAATAGACATTTCTCCAAAGAAGATATACAAATGGCCAACAAGCACATGTAAAGATGCTCAACATCGCTACCCATCAGAGAAATGCAAATCAAGACTCCAATGAACTCAGCTCAGTTCATTGACATCCACTAGGATGGCTATAATAAAAAAGATAATAACAAGTGTTGGTGAGAATGTGGAGAGGTGGGAACTCTGATACACTGTTAATGGAAACATAAAATGGTGCAGCTGCTGTGGAAAATTGTCTGGCTGTTCCTTAGGGAGATAAACATAGAGTTATTATATAATTCAGCAATTCCACTCCCAGGTATATACCTAATAGAAATTAAACATTTGTCCACACAAAATCTTGTCATGAATGTGTTTAGCAGCATATTCATAACAACCAAAAAAAGAAAACAACCCAATGTCCAACAACTAATGAATGGATAAATAAAATGTGATATAAGCCATACAATGGAATATTATTCAGCAATAAAAGGAAATGATGTACACCCATGCACTGCCTAATGATGCCTGGGTCAGTGATGGACCACATATATGACAGAAGTATACCATATAGCTTAGGTGTATAGTAGGCTACACCACCTAGATTTATGTGAATACACTCTTTGTTGTTCACACAACTGCAAAATTCCTAACAACATATCCCCATTGTTAAATGGCATATGACTGTACAGAAACATGTTACAACATGGATGAACTTTGAAAACCTACTAAGTAAAAGAAGCCAGCTGCAAAAGACCATATTTTATGACGGTCTGGCATTTTATGAAATGTCCAGAATTGATAAATGGTGGAGACAGAAAGTAGATGGGTGGTTTTCTAGGGGTGAGGTATCTAAATAGGAATGAAAATAAAATTAAGAAATGACCAAACGAAAATATTTGGGGCAGAGAGCTAAGGAGTGTGAGGTTTCTGTTTTAGGGTAATGAAAATGTTCTGAAATTGGTCGTGGTGTTGAATGCACAACTCTGTGAACATAGAGTCCATCAATCTGTAAACTTTAAATGAATGAATTGTATGTTATGTAAATCATATCTCAACAAAACTTTTTTTAATTGTAATTTTAATTAAATACTCATAACTTACTGGCAAATTTTATTAAAAGAATATAGGACTTAAATCCAGAATTTCTGCAGTCTTGTCTTAATGTTGACCCTGTTCTACACAGCTAAGTAACAAGGATAAGTCTCTTAAGTCTCTGGCTTTGTCCTCATCTGTAAATGAGCAGGGTGGACACATGCTCTCTGAGGACCTTCTTACCCCTAATTCTTTCAAGTAACAATGACCTAAACAACTGTGCTGATAAAATTGTCTGACTGTTCTTTGAACTCTCTGAAGTTATCATGTTTTTTTCTTGGTTTTTAAAATCCTACCACAAACTCCATTGGGAAGTTAAAATAATAAGTTAACTATGTTTGATTTCAATGAGAGAGAAGTATGTTAAATTAGGATGATCTGTTTAGGCGTTGATAGGCTATCTCTGTGTTCTGTGTTGGGGAGCTGACTAGTGAGATCTAGGGGCTGCCCAGTGGAGGGCCTGGGAAGTCCTTCCTACTCACTCTAAATAAGACCTGTCTGTCCTCCTTTTCCACTGATGCACTGTTATTACTTCTCAGTGCCTTTCCTGCATGATTTTGAGTATGTTGGGTGGCTAGCCCAGCACCAGATAGACCTACAAATTATTCCTGGCCTGTAGGTAAATCATTTCATGACCTAATGTATTTTTTGAACTTAAGTTTTGTTTGTTATAGTCTTGACTTATTGGGGGCTTAATGTTGCTAGGGATAGGTGCTATCTCCACTCAATTGCCACATAAATCACTGGCCTGCTTGACACAATGTAATTCAGTCAATACTGGCCACAGAGAGTGGGAACAGGGCCTCTGGTCTCCCAAGTCCTTTCTTATGGGTGATATGGTGGCTGCATTAATGTAGAGACTGTTTTCCCTCTTCCCATGCCCTGCCCCTTGGCTCTGTTCCAAAGGTCTCCTTTCCCCATCAAAACAAATATTTTCCTTTTAAACTACAGCTTCGGTTCAAATCCTGACAACATTGATATCCTCTTTCTCTAAAATCCATTGTAATAATGGTCATGAGCATAAAATGCACAGAATGGGTCACTAGTTATTTAATGTCTGTGAAATCAGCATCTGAAACCAGTTGTTGAAGTCAAAACTGAGTCTAACGTTTCTCTGCTATCCCCCTAAGTATCTAGCACAGTCACAATAGGCATTCAAAAAGCATTTATTAATTGGCTTTGCTAAACACTAAACTCAGAGAACATCTGTAAAGATGTGGTAAGAACCAACATCATGAGACAAGTAAAATGCTGACAGTTCTCATACAGATTTCTGAAAATGGAATGGGAAATTTCCAGAAATATTGTGGTGATGGCAGTTAGAACTTTTCTCAAGCTACATTTAAGAGTTTCTGGAAATAATGAAGTCATTGTTTTCTTTCTCTAACTTATCTACTGGGGGCAGGGAGAGGAGTAATGCTTCTGTCCAATGTTTCCATTCATTCTGTCCAGAAATAAGATCTCCATCCATCAGTGCCCCTCTCTTCCCAGTGCTTTAGATCAGATCTTCACTTATACTCTGAAGACCTCCTCTAAGTTTTTATCCTATACTTGCCTTTTTATCCCTTCTTTGCCTCACCAAATCCTCTTCTACAGTAGTCTTTTTCCCTCACATTATTTTCTGGAGTAATAAAAATGTTCAGAATCCATTTAAGTAAATTCTACATTACATTTACAGTCAACAGCCGTCTGAAAAAATAAGATTATTGCAAATTACTTAATTCAGTTTGGTCATGGGCAACTTCTACAGTTTTGTTTGGTTTGGTAGATCACAGTAGCCTTCAAGAACACTTGAGTGGGTAATAAACAGCTTTCTTCTGCAATTTTGTTAGCAAATCATAATGAAAGCAAATCTTAGGCCAAATTCTCATACACATAAAGTTACCTATTTGATAAACATTTATTAACAAAGTAGGCTCAGGACAATTTGTCAACCAGTTCTCTAAACATGATAAAGTCCTGGCTTTTTGTTGTCCCTTTAGATGCTCCAAACATGAACTATAAAAGGTTTGCTCAGGAGACACAGCCATATTCCTGGGCAAGGTTCAAAATATCGTAATTGGCACTATCTTATATCATAAACCAATTATTGTACATAGGACCAACTGGAGCTCAAGTTAAAAAAAAAAAAAATCCCCAAAGAGTGCAGGCCCATGGTTGAATGGATTCTTAGGCCCTGTTCATTCAGAGAAAAAGTACCTCTAAATTCTATTTACACACCTTAAATCTCTTTAATTTCACCGATGAGAACTAACTAACAAGACACTACTTTCATCAATGAAACCGCATTTGTTGATACCTAATGTAATAAAAGCAAAACAATGGTAGTTGAATAAGGAGGTGTTGTAAAAGATGTGCCTGACCTTTCTGGTATAACCCTGGCTGGTCACCTCCTTACTAGACATTCTTTATTAACATGGCATTAACCTAAGCTCAAGTAATATGCACAGAGTATCACACTGGTTTTTTTTTTTTTCAGCCATTTCTAGGTAACTTACGGGCATCATAAGAAGACTGGAAATTAACAGTTTATAAATTGAACCTCTTTGAAAAAATACTTCACATCATTTTGTAAAGACTTTTCCCACTCCATATTTATCTTTCAAATGATTTATAAAAATCTGATTTTCTTCATTTTTTCATTTTAAAGGTGAATTTTTAATTCAACATTGCACTAATAATTGAACAATATTAAAAACAGAAGCAGATTAGTGGCTTAAAAATATATATTAATTTTAGTTTCCTTTGGAGAGGGTCTTCTTTACTGCTAGTTTTCTACAGCAAATTGATGCTAGGAAAATGTCTTTAAAAGACAGAAATTCTCTATGAATGCAAGTCTAAAACACTTAAAGAGATTAAAGATTTTAAAGACCCAAATCAGGTATTAGCAATATCTCATTTGAATCCCAGAAGTTTGACTTAATAAACACTATGTATTTTTTTAGAAAGATAGCCAATAAATTAACAACTCAGCATTGTCTAGAGACTGGCATCCCAGATCACCGTGACTATTATACCTGGTTGTGGTTCGTCCACTGCCACCTCTTTCTTCTGATTCTTCTGAGCTTCTATCTGGACAACTCCAAAGAGACTATGAGAAAAACAGAGGCAGAGATGGATGTCCATTTCTCCTCCTGTCCCTCTCAACATAGCCATTAGGCAAATAATGAATGAGATAAAGGTATATAATCCATAACATATAGTCCCCACAAGGCCTCATTCAATTTGAAAAATTGCCAATTCTGTCAAATATGCTAACACTCCATTAGAGTATTTATGACACAGAATCTTTATTTTTCCATCAATATATGCTAAAGCTACAGATGTTGAAACATGAGCCAACCTTGTGGCTGACAAATGAATTTTGAAATGCCTACAGAAATATAAACAAGTCAACTTCCCCTTGGGTAACTTCCCCAGGTGTTTTGTGGACACTGTCCCACAAAGTTTTACATCTGTTGGATACATGGCATAAGACATGTCCAGACTTTGAGGGCTACAGGATATAGACCAAAGAAATTCAGTTATAGCCATATAATGGTCCATTTTTGTCCGCAGTCTACATAGCAGCCATCCAGGAAATATCAAATGCATTGATTCATAAGTCAAAAGTTTTCTTAAATCAGGTTCCAATTATGTCTGTATTGATCTCTACTCCATTTGCAAGAATAAGGGTAGAGGTGAAATTTCTGAAACAGCCTCTGGAAGACTGTTTTCAAATATACATTAGAACCAACTAGTCCACAATACTTAACATTCTGTTCTCAGATGGCAAATGAGATTTTTGACAGAAAGGGACAAGAAATACTTCAGAGTCTCTTTGTGTTCTTTTCATTCCTAGGAAAGTAGAGAAAATCACTTTGATGTTGAAGTCGTAGCCCACTTCCAAAGCAAGTCCTTTTGCTTTTCAGCAGCAATAAATGCACTCATAGATTAGAGTAGGGAAATTTATATAAGGGAATTAAACTATGTATGGTCCATTGTTTATGCAGGAATGCAGCCTCCTGAGGATCAACATCTTCCACAACTGTGAACACTGGGAATTGACCTTCAAGATGTTGGGACAAATGAAGTCACCTTCCTAACTCTAATCTTTTCTGCTGACGGGTGGCATCTATAGTGTGGCACTTTAAGTCTTGAGGTTGTGCTTTATTTTGGAGTCGCATCATAAGAGTCCATGATCAATAAAATAAATGTTGTGATGACACTATCACCCATTCCAGCTTAACAAATCACCCTTCAAGTCTGGACCCAAACCTATGTGGAGACTGAAATTCCCTGAAGTAAAAAAGATGCACAAATGGCAGCTAAGAGACTGGAGGAATACCTAGCCCTCCCAAATTCCCTCATGCTCAAAAACAAGTGGGTTCACCAGGGACACAAAAGTACCCAGTAAGGAGACCTTGCTCCCTCATACACCAAGCAAGCACTGCTACCTCACTGCAGGAGATGCATTTCCTCCTGACCCAGCTACCTGCTTGGCGACTCTCATTTCTTGTTCCTCAACTTCAGCAGCCTAAAATCCTTTCCATCTTGCTCCATTGCCCAGTCTCCATTTTAACTGAGGGTGCTGTAAAGGGACCTAACCATTGTTAGTTTTCCTAAGTGTGTGATGGTTGCTCTTCACTGGCAGGCATGTCCAACCAGCGGCCCATGGGCTGCATGCAGCTCAGGATGGCTATGAATGCTGCCCAATACAAAATCGTAAATTTACTTAAAACATTATGAGATTTTTTTGTAATTACATTTTGTAATGTATTTAACGTGTGGCCCAAGACAACTCTTCTTCTTCCATTGTGGCCCAGAAATGCTGAAATGTTGGGGCTCTTTTCTAGTGATTTTCCTTCCAATTTCCACCCACAGTAAGCATGGATGGAGGCGGTACCTCTGATCTGATTGGTTGAATGTCTTTACCTTAATCTTGGAAGCTGGTAGGATTGTATGAAGAGTGCATGGCAGCGCCCACCCCCACATCCCCAACCCTGGCCCTGTAGAGATTTGCATGTGGGTTTGGGCCTCAGCAAGTTTTGTATTATTCCTCCTTCCACTTTCTGAAGATCTGAGGTCCGCAGCCAGGGCTGGGAGATTTGAAACTGAGGCTGAGTTCCTCCCTGGTTTCGGCTCTACTCTAAATCTGATTTTCTTAAAATTAGGCTTACATGTAACAAAATCCTGGCACTGTGCTAGGCAGGCCTGTGAACATATGGAGGGCCTTCTGAATGAGTAATGAAGATTGAAGGTGGGTATCCGCCTAGTGACATAGCGTCCTTTAAGCAATGTTGGAGAGAGAGGGACTATGACTCCCCAGCCTAGACTCCCCACTTCACTTAGCAAAAGAGTTGTGCTTGGACAATTTTTTCCATACCACTACAGTTACACACTGAAAAGCCTGAAGGTCTTAAACTTTTGTGGTTCAAGGAGCACTTTGAGAATGTAATGAAAATCTCTTCAATAAAAATGCACATATGCACATGCAAAACATAATTTTTAAATACCATTTCAGAGAGTTTATAGATCTGGTCATTACCACCATTACCACCAACTTCATCCTTCAATCTCCCAGGAATCCACTAAAGTGTTCAGTAGACCACCCCTGAACCTCTGAGTTTCATTTTTTGTAAAATCTGCTGTCACAGACGTCCATTGCACTCTATTTAAATACTCTGAGGAGGAAGCGAAATATCAGTTATGGAAGCCCATTGGAATTGTGGATTATAGTATAAACACATGGAGATTCTATTAATGAAATTAACCCAAAATAGGGACAGGCTTCCTTTTTCTCTGCTTTTCTTGGACACTACTGTTACCTGACACAGATTCTGCTCAGACTCTTCTGTGTTTTATCAGAAACAGACAAGCAATGCTTTCCCAAAAGTGCTCTCTGCATTGATGGAAAATAAGTAAACCTCTCCCCTCTTGAAACATTGCACCTTGCTTCTGACCTCTCAGTTTTTCTTCCCCGCTCATCCTGACCCAGAGTTGTCACACATCCTTGAGTCCCTGAACTGCTGAATTAATTCACACTGCAGGCACTGTGACTTACTGTGGTGTTTCTCTCCAGAAGTATTTCACATTTTAAAAGTAAGCCACGCTGTTAGGGCTATAGTTGATGTTAAAGAGTGAATCTCTAGTATTGGAATTCCAGTAACAATTTCCTTGGTATGGGGAAGCTATTTTTAAAGAAGATCCTCAAGTCAATCATGTAGGCTGTTGAATATTCTTCCTAAGTCAGAATACTAAGTTTGCTACTTGCTTGAAATTTTAGGGATGACAAGATCTTCCCATATGTAGGCAGGAGCACTCTGAAAGGGATAATGAATAATTATACCCTTTTCAATAAAGAGCACAGTTTTTCTCTAAAAAGAAGGGGTCAATTTCAATGCCTATACTGTCAGAACCCAAGCTGGATGACATTGGTTATCCCAAGGGCTCCCACTTTGTTGAGTCCTGGGGCAAGTCCCCCGGCCACCTTGAGCTCATAGTACATGTTCTGGGAAGGTGTATGGAGCCCTTCAATAACCAAAGGATCACTTTGGGGTTGAAGACCTACCCCTTACCCAACCTCATACCTGAAAAGCACTTAAAGATTCAAAGTCATTCACTTGCCCCCTCCTGAAACTTTCCCACGTATCCCCTACAAACATACACCAGAGCAAATCTATGCCTAGACCCCTCTGTTACAGCTCCTGTCTCCCCAATTACCTTGTCTGAATTCTAATGACCTGACCCTTGCCATTTTTGCTCCAGTACTACATTTTCCTCATCCATGACTTCTCCCTGCCCAGGATCCTGCTAGCTCAATCAAGTATTGGACTGAATTTATTTGAAAGCCTCTAGATCCAACCCATGCCCCCTAAGAAGTCTGAGCCCACCCCAGTCCAGAAGGAGGAGCATGGTTCTTCCTCACTCGGCTTGCCCAATCCTCTGAACATATAAGCAGCTCTGCCAATTCCTACCACAAACTCATATTCCAAAGAAAAAACTTGTAAATTAATACACTATCCTGGAAGCTGGTGATTATGGTTCATAAGCTTCTACTGCAATTATGTCTTTAAAAGGAAAAAAACCCTGAATCTGAATCAATTTTATTTTTATGTAATTCATACATGAATCCTGAACCCTATATTTCCTATTTACCTTCTCTATCCATTTTCCTTTGCTTCCGTGTCCAAGTTTTAATGGCTTAGCTGCAGTTGAGACCATATTTGCTACTCCTGTTTATTTGAACACTTAGGTTCTGTGAAAATATTTGCCTTTCCAAATTCGCAATGATAGACAGTTGTCGTAGCTCATTGCTGTTGTTTTTTAAGAATCTTGGCAGGGAGAGATTTAGCTTCATATTTCAAAGAATCCCTTTTGTACTAAAAAGTTCTTGTGTCACCACACATAAGTACTTAATATGTGCACTCAGATAGTGGAGCCACCAGGACTCACTTAAAAAAAAAAAAAGACAGCTCTATTTTTCTCTCAAGGCCTACTAATTAGCTCAGTGACCTGGGGCTTAACCTCTCCAGGCCTTGCTTTCCTCATTTGTAAATGAGGAATTTGTTTATGTCCAAGGTTCCTTCCAGCCATGAGCTTCTATAATTCTATCAAAATAGGTCACAGTAAAGAAAACTATAATTTTATTCTGAGCATAGGGATTTCGAGCACAGGAATATTATGAATGTGCAAATGGAGTTTAAGATGTCCTCAATCTCCCTTTGCTAACAAAATTCATTTCCATTTGCTCCCACTGTACTCTTTCACCGAGTAATTGGAAATAGCCTTGAGGGGTAAGGATTTGATGGGTCTCTATGACAGCAGCGTTCATTCTCTTGCCTTTAGGTTCCAAAGTTAAAAACTATTCAAGCCAATTCCTCTCACCATAAGAGATCTAGCAGTAGCCATCTCAACTGGGTCCATCTCAATGTCAAATGAAATGAATACAAACACATGTTCTCATAGACCATGTCTATGAAGAACCCTGGCTCAGCTCATTTAACCCTTGCTTGTTTCACCAGCAAGATAAGGTTCCCCCTCCTGGAATAAAAAAAATTACAGAAAATCTATGATCTGCAGCAGCCACCTTTAACATGCATCCACTCAATCATTTGTTCACTGAGTCAGGTTCCATGGGCCTCTTAAGTTGCAGAGTTGAGCGTATTGGGGGGGAAAAAGTGGGGAAAAAGAGTTGTCAGTCACCTGATGATTTCTCCTGGCTAGGTTCTTAGTTGACTAACAGAGCTACAACTGTCACTGTGCTTCCATAACCCCTAACTTCCCAGCACAGTTCTGAAATACTTCTGCATAAAAAAGAAAAACTCAATGAGAATGTCACTGATCATTTTAACAACATCATAGAGTCTAATAAATGCCAAGGGATGAGCTCTCAAGTAGTTAGCTGCAGCAACTTGGCTTATTGCCTGGACATTATTTGGTCTTTTCTCTCCTCTTAATCCCTGGACACTGTGTCTCTGTCACTTTACTATTCCTTTGGGATCTTAATCAAACCCACAGGCTGCATTTCTGTGTACAACTAGTAAATGGAGATCTAGGTTTTTAGTTTCATAAAACACTCAAAATAAATGGCCAGTCTTAACCTCCCTGCCCTCTTACAAAGCTATAGCCGCATAGGAACATTTTTGGTTCACAATTCAGTCCTCCACCTCCACTTCTCCACACACCCCTTTTCTAATGAAAAACAGTTGGAAGGAAGAAAACAACTAGCTGCATCTTCATCCTCTTCATTGTTTTCTGTGAACAAAATACAGTACAGTGTTTTTCCCCATTAAGTACATGGTTGTGTATAGGGGGGATCTGTTGGAAAAGGCTGTATCATGTTCAAAATTTCATGTTTTTAAAAAAATATTTGCTGCTAGAATTTAGAATTCTCTCTTCCAACTATGAGTTCAAAAGTGTTAACAAAAATTAACTGCCAATGACTTGATTTATAAAGATCTAGAAAAAGAGTACCTATTGGGTAAAATAAGTGCAAGCAAAGAGGAAAATGGAAGCTTCCACTGCCAGAAATAAGAAAAGGACCCTGGAACAAACCAAGTGACAGAAGCATTTCAAAATAAAAACACTCCCAGAGAGCAAAAGGCACACACATATCATCCTCCATACACACATGTGTAAACACAAATGTATATATGAACATAGAGACGCAAATAGTTCAGGGCCCAATGGGATGGTTCAACCATGCTCATATCTCATGGGCTCCTTCTGTGCTTTGTCCATAATAAACCAATCATTTCTAAATTCTGCTGCAGACACAAAGTTCATTGAAGTTAAAACTTGAGTCTATACTTTTTTTTTTAACATAGAAATCCCTTATTGTATCTTGTTTTGGTGTCCTACCAGACATGACTATTTATTCAACAAATGCAGGGTGTGTGTGTGTGTGTGTGTGTGTGTGTACACTAGTAATATTCTAGGCACTGTGAATACAGCATTGTAGAACACTGATCTCCTTTCCTTTCTGGTGAGTAGAAAGACACAGTTTGAATAAAAACATTTGGTAAAAAAAAGTATGTAAAAACCATATGAGGAAGCTCAGATAAAGGAGAGACTAACTATTCTTGGAGAAACATTTGTGCTGAATTTAGAATGAGGAGAGGTTTACTAAAGAAGCAGGAAGGGCATAGTGAGCAAAAGGAAGAGCATGGGTAATGACAGAGGAGAGATGGAGTGTGGGGTGTTCAGTAGAGAGCAAGAGATTCCATGTGGTTGGAGTTTAGGAGGCGAGTCAGATTTTGAAAGACACTGACCACCATGCTAAGAAATTTTAAATATAACACATAGGCAACATGACAGCATAAAATGATTCTCTTTCCTGCTCTCTCACTGTGTAGCCCTTCCCTTCATTTCCCTCTCTCTCTCTCTCCCTGTCCTGCCTTCCCTCTCTCCCTTCCTCCCTCCTACCCCACATAAGTTATTAATTTGTGGATTTGTGGAGATTTTTGGTGTTGCATGATAACTTTGGCAGAAATGGGAAGAAGGAAAAGGAAGCAGGTAAGACAAGAAAGTCAGGTAGGAGACTGTTGCAATACTCCTCATAAGAGCTAATAAAGGAAGTCCTTATTTGGGGAATGAGAATAGAAAGGAAGATTCATAGACACAAACCAAAAGTGAGCCAGACCATCCTTGTGTCTTTCATCTCTTAAATTACCCCCATTGAAGTCATCTGTCTCCTTTGAGGACCAGTGACCACAGCACACTCCATGAGTCTTTAGGGAACAGCTGCCAAACCCTAGTGCAGGGGGATTGAAAACACCCAGCTTTTCATTTCATTCAGGGCTTCTGCTTGGAGACTCAGTGGACCTGATCTCATGGGAACTGAACTAACTCCAGGTTTAGAGTGTGGAGAACTCAGTTGTTCTTGTCAGAAACAGCAACCTTTAATCTGGCTCATTGTGAGGGTAATGCCAAACTGTTTGATTTACCTTTGAAATAAGTTTTAAAAATAAAGAATCGATTTCCTGGGTTATTGGAAGGTGGTCGGTAGTAGGAATAAAAGATGAACTTACTTTTTTTATAACTCTATCATCACACATCAGGCTCTCGTTCACCGTGAATATTAACTGTCAATTCACAGTTTCTGGCCAGGTGACCTAGTTATGAATGAATGAGAAAACACCTAGACAGATCATCCTGCAATTAGAAATGAGGTGGCAATAGGGATAAAGGAGACTTTTGCAAGAATGGGCATGGGGGATTGTTGAGATTTATTATATTTATGAAGACAGCAGGAAAAAAAGTGGAGGATACAAATCACCTGCTCTCCATCTTCTTTAGTTGCTTGGGATTTCTTCAAACATGGAAGCAAAGCTAAAGTAGAAATCAATAAGGATGTCTGACTTTCTGTATTTAGTTTTCCTTGAAAGCCCCAAACATGGCATACTGTTGGTGCTCGATAAATGCTTTTTTGAATAAATAAGAGGATTGGATTACTCAAATGGTTTTTGAACTGGGCTTTTGAACTGGGCTTTTTACCAAGGCCTAAAATTTTCCCAGAGGAGCTCTGGGGCCTGCTGTAGGGGATATATGTGCTGGATCCCAGAAGAGCTACTTCATCTATGTTCCCATGACTATCCATATCTTCTCTTATTTTAAGAATAGTTTCCACAATGAAGACTAGGTAATTGCTAAAAATCCTCCCATTCCTGAACTATTTGTTGTTTGGATAAAATACAGCAGTAAGATCACAGTGAACTGATTAACAATCCCCCATGTGCTCTAGCAAGTCATGTTTAATGTATTTTAATTCATTAATAACAAATAAAAGACAGCTCTCTTCCCTCATATTTGGGAAAAAGGGAATTCTAGAAGTGGCTTTGGTTTAGGAAGAAGGAGGCTGCCATCATGGAGTTTGCCCAGCTTGCTTTATAAATATTTTTCTATCCTGATTTCCAGTTCTCACAACAGTTGTTGATACTACTATGGCTTAAAATGAAAAACTCTTGGTTCTCCTGACCCTTGATGGTCACCCCCAAACCTCTCTAGGGAAGCTAAACTTTCAAACCAGAATGACTTCTTCACCCACCAAGGAATGAGGCCTGGGTTTTTGTCCTCTTAGTGTATCTTTCTAACTTGTTATTTCCATAATTATCTTTAATTACTTTCCTCCTCCTCCTCTTCTTTCTTTCCAAACAACATGCTATTTTCATTCTTTGTGGGGGTGGTGGACCTTCAAGCTTTTGACCTCTCTCTCTCTTTGACTGAGGTCCCAGGGGAGAATTTCAGACGGTCAGCTAGGGCATCATGAGACAGCTTCATGAAGGATGAGGCTTAGATGATGATGAAGGGAGTGGGGGAGGGCAGGTGAGAAGAGAAAAAAACTTTACAGTGGGAAAAAGACTCCAAGCATATTTATTGTAAGTCCCACTTCACTTATGAGAAAGCTGAGATTTAATGAGATGAAGCAACTCACCTTTGGGGGGTTTTAGGAGATATTAAACTATCAAAGCTAGGGGGCTGGGTTAAAACTGAGACTGCCCATAGTTGGCTTAGGTGGTGACCAATGGTTTGTACTTTTCCAAGTGAAATGTGGCAGCAGCAGGTGCCAGATTTTTCTGGAAACTTCAGTTCATGTCTTAACATTGAAGGAATTTAGCTGGTGAGGCCTCTTTTGTTGATGCAGCTACATCTTCCTGCTGGCTGCTCCTCAGCTGTCTCTGCCAAGATCTCTCTCAGATCTCCAAGACCCAAAGGAAATAGGGGACCTTCTCATGTAGAGAGGAGGGTTTATGGGGAAAGCAGGTGGCCCCTCACTCTCCTCCCATGGTCTCCTCTCTCCCACTACAAGAGCCTACTATGTTTCACACATGTGTTTCTGAAATGATCTCTCATTCACTCATTGGTGAATCTTAATTTACGAGGACACGCAAGCACCATTCCCTGTGTGCTGCCCAAGGGCCTTGATCCCTCGCAGCTTCCCACCATGGGACCTGCTCCCCTCATAGCCCTGTTGAAGGAAAGCAATGGGATAAACTACTTAGCCTACAAGCACCCAAAATGGGGTACCCACAGTAGAGAGAGAAAAAGCTGGAGGGAGGCAGAGTAGTTGGCAGAGAGGGTCTAGAAAAGGAGAAAGAGGGTTCGTGTTTTTTTTTTTCACGAAGGTTTAGTTGATTTAATAGCTTCATTACTGGGTAATTGAGAGACAGAAGTTAATGAGATTCTGTAATGTTTCCCTGGAGAATAGAAAGGTTAGTTGAGGTCTGCAATTTAGAAAGAAGAATTTAGAAATCATGACTCCATAAAACTAAAGACAGAGAAAGAGAAAGAATAAATTGATTTGTCTGCTGGAAGCAAATGGCGTTGATGAGGTACCCTGGGAAGCATAGAACCCAGAGAAACAGGGAGCTCAGCACCAAGATTCTCCCTGCTTAATGTGAGGTGACCACCCAAGGCAGCCCAAATCCAGAGAGGGATGTTCCTAGAGTCCTCCTCAGCAAAGGCGGTGTCTTTTCCTCAATAACACTGGACTACACACAACACAGAAGACAACATGACAGGAACATTCACAGTCCATTGTACTCTGTATTTATTACAAAGTAATGATGTATACAACAAATACAAATAGTCTATCACAGAACAATAAATGCAGCATGAGCCCATTTTATTGAGGCAACACACATATACACACACATACACACATGCATGTAAAACATCCACATTTCCCTAAACCACCTCAGTGTCTGGGAAGAAATGGAGTAACTTAAAAATAGTTTCTGAAATGTCTGATCATGTACCCCTTTTGCCAATATGGAACTCTTAGTCTTCTGAAGGCATCTCCAAGTAGTTCAGGAGTTCCCTGAGGTGTCTTTCATTTGACTCATTCCTAAGTCTCAGATGCTTGTTCTGCCCTGCTCCAGAGAGACTAAAGCAGCTTACGAACAGTGAGGAACAGAGTGCGAGGCAAACAGGGGTGGTGGACCCAGGTCCAGCAGCCCCCACCGCGGCACAACCACCACTTCTGCTGTGGGGCAGATGCACACCTCAGCCTGTCCTCCTTCAGGAGGAGTTTTTAGCAAGCACCTATTTTGTTCCTCATGCAAACATACATCTGGCAAACTTCAGTAAACTTCTCTTAATCTCAGTATAAGACCCAAGAAAACTGCTCACACAAACAGGCCTGCGTTCCAATTCACACATGTGCACAAACATTGCAGAAAAACCTAGAAGACAATGAGGAAGGACTGCTTTAGAGAGGGGTTTATTTACTTCTCTTTGTTTATCTCTCCTAAATTTTTCATGACTTCATTTGAATTACTAACTCAGCTTGATTACCTAAAAATGAAAAATAAATGTTATTTTTAGAGTTTCTATGAAAAGTGGGATAAAGAGGCACAATTTCTCCTTCATAGATATTTATTCATTCAAGAAATATTGGTTTCTTTCTTTTTTCTGATAGAGGTATTTTTATTTATTTTATTTTATTTTACTTTTGATTTAATCTTTATTGTATTTTTTCCCATTGTCATTTAATCCGCTTAAACTCCTCTCCCTGCAGCAATCACCACACTGTTGTCCATGTCCATGAGTCGTTGTTCCTTTTTGCTCAACCCTAACCTCCCCCTACAGCTGTCATCCTGCTCTATGGGTCTGTCTCAATGTGGCTTCTTAATTCGGTTTGTCAATTAGATTCCACATGAATGAAATCATATAGTATTTGTCTTTCTCTGACTGGCTTATTTAACTTAGCATAATGTTCTCCAGGTCCATCCACACTGTTGCAAAAGGTAAAATTTTATTCCTTTCTTACAGCTGAGTAGTATTCCATTGTGTAAATGTCCCATAGTTGTTTCATCCACTCATCTAGGGCTGTTTCCATACCTTTGTAAATGACACTGCATGAACATAGGGGTGCTTAAGTTCTATTGAATTAGTGTTTTGGGTTTCTTCAGATATAGTCCCAGGAGTGGGACAGGTGGGTTGAAGGACAGATCCATTTTTAATTTTTTGAAGTATCTCCATACTGCTTTCCACCATGGTTGCAGCAATCTGCATTCCCCAAAACACTCTAAATTGGTTTCTCTTTCTGCACATCCTCGCCAGCACTTGTTCTTGGTTGTCTTTTTGATAATAAGCATTCTGACAGGTGTGAGGTGATATCTCATTGTGGTTTTAATTTAGATTTTCCTGATGATTAGTGACATCAAGCATCTTATCATATGTCTATTGGCCATCTGTATGTCCTCCGTGGAGAAGTGTCTATTCAGGTCCTTCGCCCATTTTTTAATTAGGTTGGTTTATGTGTGAATGTATGTGTTGAGTTTTGTAAGTTCTTTATAAATTTTGGATATTACCCTCCTATCAGATGTATAGGCAAATATGTTCTTCCATTCTGTGGGTTGTCTTTTTATTTTGTTGATTTCCTTTGCTGTGTAAAAACATTTTTAGTTTGATGTAGTCCTATTTGCATATTTTTCTTTTGTTTCCCTTGCCTGGGAAGATATATTCAACAAAAATAGTGCTATAAGCAATGTCCAATATTTTGCTACCTATGTTTTCTTCTACTATTTTCTATGAATTAGGTCTAACATTTAAATCTTTGATCCATTTTTAATTTATTCTTGTATGTGGTATAAGAAGGTGGTCTAGTATCATTTTTCTGCATGTATCTGTCCAATTTTTCCCAACACCATTTATTGAATAAACTATCTTTAGCCCATTGTATGTGCTTACTTCCTCTGTCAAATATTAATTGACTATAAAGATGTGGGTTTTTTTTTTTCTGGGCTCTCTCTTCTGTTCCATTGATCAATGTGTCTGTTTTTATGCCAATACCATGCTGTTTTGATTACTATGGCCTCACAGTATAGTTTCATATTACGTAGTGTAAGTCCTCCAACTTTGTTCTTCTTTCTTAGGATCACTGTTGCTAGGCAGGGCCTTTTGTGGTTCCATATAAGTTTTTGAAATATTTGTGCTAGTCTTGTAAAATACACCATTGGAATCTTGATAGGAATTGCGTTGAATCTGTAGGTTGCTTCAGATAGTATAGACATATTAATGGTGTTAATTCTTCCTATCCATGAACATAGTATGGTATGTGCTTCCACTTATTTGTATCTTCAATTTCTATCTTCAATGTCTCATAATTTTCTGAGTACAGGTCTTTTATCTCCTTGGTTAACTTTATCCCTAGGCATTTTATTCTTTTTTTGTAGCAATTGTGAATGAGATTGTTTTCTTAATTTCTCTTTCTGTTAGTTCATTATTAGCATATAAAAAAGCAATTAATTTCTGGATATTAATTTTGTATCCTTATACTTTGCTTAATTCATTTATCAGTTCTAGTAGTTTCTTGGTGGAAATTTTTGGGTTCTCTATGTACAGTGTCATGTCATCTGCAAATAATGATAGTTTTAATTCTTCCTTTACAATTTGGATCCCTTTTATTTCTTCTTCTTGTCTGATTGTTGTAGCTAGGACATCCTGTACTATGCTGAATAAGAGAGGTGAAAGCAGACATCCCTGTCTTGTTCCCAGTCTTAAGGGGAATGCTTGTAGTTTGTGCCCACTGAGTATGGTGCTGGCAGTAGGGTTGTCATATATGGCCTTTATTGTGTTTAGATATGTTCCTTCTAATCTCACATTGCTGAGACTTTTTTTTTATCTTAAATAGGTGCTGGATTTTGTCAGGTGCTTTTTCTCCATCTATTGATATGATCATGTGGTTTTTATTCTTTATTTTTTAAGTGGTGAATCACATTTATTGATTTGCAAATGTTGCACCAGCATTGCGTTCCTAGAATAAATTCCATTTAATCATGGTATATGATCTTTTTGATGCATTGCTGTATTGTTTGCTAATATTTTTTGAGGATATAAGCTTTATGTTCCTCATGGATATTGGCCTATAATTTTCTTTCCTTGTAATGTCTTTATCTGGTTTTGGAATTAGGATAATCTTGTCCTCCTAAAATGAACTTGGAAACTATCCCTCCTCTTGAATTTTATGAAATAGTTTGAGAAGGAGAGATGTTAGTTCTTGGAATGTTTGTAAATTTCACCTGTGAAATCATCTGGTCTACAGCTTCTGTTTGTTGGGAGTTTTTTGAACACTACAGTTTCACTAGGTGAAGTCTGTCTATTCACACTCTCTGATTCTTCCTGATTTACTTTTGGATGATGGTATGTTTCTAGGAATTTATCTATTTTGTCTGGGTTTCCTAATTCATTGGCATATACTTGTTCATAATATTTTCTTACAATCCTTTTCATTTCTTTGGTATCAGTTGTTATTTCTCCTCTTTCATTTCTGATTGTATTTATTTGGGCCTTTTTTTTCTTCATGAGTTTGGTTAAAGTTTTTTCAATCTTGTTTATCTTTTCAAAAACCAGCTGTTGGATTTATTGATCATTTGTATAATTTTTTAGACTCTATTTCATTTATTTCTTCTCTGATATTTCACTTTTTCCTTATACTCACGTTGGGCTTTGTTTTTGCTCTTTTTCAAGTTCCTTTAAGTGTAAAGTTAAATTGTTTATTCAAGCTTTTTCTTTTTCTTTTTTTCTTTTTTTTTCCTGAGATAGTCCTGTAATGCTATGAATTTCCTTCCTAGGATTGCTTTCCCAGTGTCCCACAGATTTTGGATTGCTTTCTCTCATTTTCATTTGTTTCAAGGTATCTTTTGATTTCTTCTTTGACCTCCTTGTTGACCCATTCATTGTTTAATAACATTTTATTTAGCTTCCATGTCCTTGTGTGTTTTTCAGTGTTCTTATTCTGATTTTTAGTTTCATCACACTGTGGTCAGAGAAGATGCTTGATATGATTTCAATCTTCTTAAACTTATTGAGACTTGTTTTGTGTTCTAACATGTGGTCTATCCTAGAAAATGTTCCGTGTGTCCTTGAAAAATGTGTATATTGTGCTGCTTTGGGATGAAATGCTCTGAAGAGAGCAATTAAATCCATTTAATCTAGTGTGTTGTTTAAGGCCACTGTCTCCTTGTTGATTTTCTGTCTGGAACATCTATCCATTGAAGTCAATGAGGTGTTAAAATTCCCAACTATGATTGTATTTCTGTTGCTCTCTCCCTTTATATCCATCGAGATTTGTTTTACATATTTTGGTGCTCTTATATTGGGTGCATTAATGTTTACTGTATTTATACCCTCTTGATGGATTGTTCCCTTTATCATTATGTAGTGTCCCTTTGTCTCTTACTATAGCCTTGGTTTTAAAGTCTATTTTATTGCATATAAGTATTGCTACCCCAGCTTTTTTTCCCTTTCCATTTGCATGAAATGTATTTTTCTGTCTCTTTACTTTTAGTCTGTGTGTGTATTTCAATCTGGGGAAGATCTCTTGGAGATAGCATATATATGGGTCTTGTTTCCTAATCCATTCAGCTACACTTGTCTTTTGATTGGAGGATTTAAGCTATTTACATTTAAGGTAATTATTGATGGATATGTATTTAGTGTCATTTTGTTATTAGACTATTTTCCCTGTCTTTTCTCCTTCTTCTTCTCTGTCTTCTTCCAAGACCTTAATATTTGTCACAGTACTGGTTTGTTGTTAACAAATTTATTTAGCTTTTTCTTGCCCAGGAAGCTCCTTATTTCTCCTTCAGTTTTAAATGATAGCCTTGCTGGGTAAAGTAGGCTTTGTCGTAGGTCCTTGCTTTACATTACCTTGAATATTTCACCCTACTACCTTCTGACCTGAAATATTTCTGTTGAGAAAGCAGATGACAATCTAATTGGTGTTCTCTTGTATGTAACTACCTGCTTTTCTCTTGTGGTTTTTAGGATTCTTTCCTTGTTTTTAAGTCTTATCATTTTAATTATAATGTGTCTCAATGTAGACCTCTTTGCATTCAACTTGTTTGGGAATCTCTGAGCTTCCTGGACTTGTGTGTCTTTTTCCTTAATTAGATTAAGGAAGTTTTCAGTCATTATTTCTTCAAATAGGTTCCCAATCCCTCGCTCACTCTCTTCTCCTTCTGGTATTCCCATGATGCAGATATTGTTATGCTTCCTGTTGTCCAAAATGTTTCTTAAGCTATCCTCATTTTTTTTACATTCTTTTTTCTTTTTGCTGTTCTGCCTGGGTGGTTTTTTCCTATTTTGTCTTCCAAATCAGTGATCTGATCCTGTGCTTCATCTAACTTGCTGTTTGTTCCTTCTAGTATACTATTTATTTCATGTATTGCATTCTTTATTTCTGACTGGTCCTTTTGTATTGTTCCTGTTTCTTTTCTCATGTTATTTTGAGAGCAGTCTTATAATCATTACTCTAAACTCTACATCTAATAAATTGTTTGCCTCCACTTCATTTAGTTCTTCTGGAGAATTCTCTTGTTCTTTCATTTGGGGTCTGTTTCTTTGTCTTCCCATTTTGGCTGATTCTTTGTATTTGTTTCTATGTATTAGGTTGATCTGCAAGACTCTGCTGTATGCCAAAGTCAAAGCCTGTCTGCGACTTGCCCTGGGCAACCTGTTTGGAGCTATCAGTGATCCAGAGCCTATGGCTCCCTCTGCTGGGCCTGGGAGTGTGCAGAAAGAACAAGGCTATGCAACAAAGATGGCTTTTATCAGCACAGGCATGGGGGAGGGTCAGCTGAAGTCTCATAGAGCTCCCATAGACCTGCCTTAGTTGTTAAATTAAGCCTCAAGCTGTAATCAGCATCTAGGGTTAAGCTTCACAGGTTGGGGCACAGTAATTCCTGTGGGCAGGACTATTGCTTTCCCTCAGGCTGATGCCATTTGGAGAGAAGTGCTCTGCCTGAGAAAGATAGCTTGTGCACCCTCCAAGCTAGGGGTGACTCGGCACAGGGATGCTGGCAGCTGTTCCTTCAGTTCTTTCCCCAGAGCCACCAACCCCAGACTCTCCTCCAGTGTCTCTAATCCACTCTGCCCTCCGTCTGCTGGAGCCCAGGGGTAACTGGCTGCAAATGAAATTTTGTGCATTGGCCCTTTAAGAGGGTCTCTGAGTCTTCAGCGGTCTCTCCCTTGCATTCAGAAACCCTGTTGCTTTTCACAGCTGGATGTTATCTGGGTTCCTTTCTGGCTCTGTTGCTGTACGCTGGGGAGGCCAGCTTGGGATTTAGACCACATACTTCTCAGGGGGAACCCCCAGGCTCTGGAATATCCCTCTAGAACTTCAGCTGCCACTCATGGGAGCCCAGTCAGCCCTCTCCTTCTTCCTCCATACTCCCTACCATTATGGTTGTGGTGAAGTGGTTTCTTCTGTCTGCCCATGGTCATTAGTCTTCTCTCCAGCTAGTGTTCAGTTGGTTATTCAGGATTATTTCTTCACAATTTAGTTGTAATTCCAGATTGGTCCTGGAAGGAGGTTTGTGTAGCTTCCACTTACTTCTCTGCCATCTTGGATCATGTGGAGGTATTTTTAGAGTGCCGTCTCTGCATTGCAGTTTCCTTAGATCCGAAGCCAAGAGGACACTACACTGTTCTGAGAGTTCTCTGGAGAAAGAAAGCCCATGGTCTTTCCTGCTCATCTGTGCCCACACTCTTGCAGTACTGCTCAGCCCCCCCAGGGTAGTGGGAGGGAAGAAAAACTGGTTTCCATCTCATGGTCAGACAGTGCGCAATTAATGCCAAGGATAAGAAGAGGAGTGATGTATTATTTCTTTTCTCAATCTATCACTTATCAAGGAAAGAAGAATACATTAAACACATTAGATGAATAAATTATATAAACCCAATCCTGATATTTAAGTATGATTACAGAGATTTCTTAGCACCAGTTAATGATCAGTGTTACTGATTGAAACATCTCACAAAAGAAGTTTCTGGATCAACCAAAATGTCCCTCAGGGCAAATAGGTCAAGGGGTTCCACATGTTCAAGGTGAGGCCTGGTTTTCATTCTCTTTATTCACCAACACACCAGAACTCCTGTCTCCAAATAGTGTCCTTCAATGTAATCACCACAGAAGGGCATGTGTTCATTCTAACCATAACTGTTCTTTTGGAACTTTACTCATAACTGGTTTATCAAACACAAGGTAAAAATCAGTTACTGTTTTGATAGTCTACTTTATAATTCATATTAAAAAGAAAGGGGGGAGATGAGGTTTTGAGACTGTCACAGGGGAATCAGTACACACCAAATGTCAAGTGTAATGGAGGCAAGGGAGCCCGGCCATGAACTCTCCAAAGGCCACCATAGTGCCTGAACTCCCTTGGTGCCTAGAACAGTGCCTGACATATAGTAGACAATTAATAGATACAGGTTGAAAGAAAAAATAATTGAAAGAAGGAAAAAATGAGGCAGCACTGTGGTCAAACTGGTTATTCCAATATGCCATGCTCACAAGGTGTCTGGCCCAGCTAAGGCTCTTCCCCTGGGAGGAAGACTGTCACTATTGAAATTCAAAGGAAAAGGAGGTTTCAATCCTCTTTCTTCTCTTCTCACTTTACTTTCTAACCAAGCCATTGGGCTAGGTTTTAACTAAAAATATTCTATGTGTCAATGTTCATGACCACATATTTGATACAAAGGCAAAAGAATACCAAAATGATAATAGCCAAGGGGAGACAGTTTTAAGCCTCATGTTTCACATTTGGGCCAAAGCGCACAAGTCAAGACAAGCCCTCATACTGGCCAGAGGCCTTGCTGATCCTGTCTTCCATGCCTTCCCCCTTGTCCAGGGTCAGGGCTTTGGAGTGGGAGTGCCAGCCAGTGACAATCAGGTCACTGTGCACTGGCCCTGCCCCGAGGCAAAGCAGACATCTGTCTGTGGAAGGGCCTTGTTTTGCTCCTGTCTGGGCCTGAGAAGTCTGAGATTCCTTGAAATTTAGCCAAGGTCCATGGAAGCCCTCCTTGGCACTCCATCTGTCAGGGGACACTGGAGTCCACTGCTCTCCAGCAGAGAGCTACTGGCCAGGGCTAGCAGGAGACAAAAGCTCTTTCCAACATTTTCTCTGAAAGAAAAGGGATTCAAAAGGCATCCTGCCCTGGGGTGGAGTCAGGAGTGTTGGGAATAGATAAGAGGTGAGCTTTGTCCAGACAATCAAAATCTACCATTCTATTTCAATTTTCTGGGAACATGAATAAGAAAGGCATTTTTCCCTCCATTCAAATTGCACACACCTTAAAGAACACAATGTCCTGAAAGAGCATCATCCAGAAGCCAGCTGACTTTTGTTCCCCTAGAAATCCCTGAAATGAGCAAGCCAGTCAGTCATATCTGGTCCCATCAAGAAAATCTTACATCAGTTCATAAATTCCCTGAGTGGTCTTTTCCCTCACAATGCTCTACCTTGGGCATACCGCAATGTTTAGTAGTAATAAGATCAAATAAAAGTATTAATGGTATTACTGACTACATTCTATTAATGACTTACAATATACTGAGTTCTGTGCTTACAGTCAATTATGTAATCCTCATTAAAATGCTATGCAATAAGGTTTATTCCAATTTCATAGAAAGAGAAATAAGGTATGTAGATGGCACTCCAAATAGAGTAACAAATCCATCCTATGATGGTGTTCCTAATGTAACTAACACATATTGCTACAGGGTATTTTTAAGAGTTCCCTGGGAATCATTTTGTTACTCTGTGATGTGATAGTTGAAAAGACAATAATGCTATGTGAACAGAAAATAAGACCTGTGGCAGCATAGAGTGTAGAGTTGTGATCAGATAAACTTCAGGAACCAGGTTAGTCTGACAGCGGAAGCCAGTTTCAGAGAGAGCTTGGCTGCCAGGTATTTAAGTGTGGACTCTAGGAGGTAAGTTGATACACATCTTTTACTTAAACTTCAGCCCTTTCTGACCTCTAACTTCCCCACGTTGGCTTCTCTGATTCTGGTCTGTCTCATGCTGACTCCAAGGCATCCTGTTGATCTTTGAAGTTGTAAGACCCAGAGAAAGTAACTCACAGTCCGATTCACTAAAACCTCACTTATGCCTTGCACATAATATATGTTCAACAAATATGTGCTGATTCTTTGCCAGAGACTTTGATTAACCAAGTTAGAGTGGACCCACTTCACTCCTCTGTGCTCCTGAGTCGGGTTTTCTCAATGACACATGCTACTGTAGATATCAAATGGCTACGGAGCTGTCATCTCCAACTGGGTCCACCAGAGAAGCAAGTATGTTGTACAGGAGTCCATGTATTGACCTTCACTGGCTTATCCCAACCCCAGGACTGATCTCAGTCAGCCAGAACTGAAGGCTGCTTCTGCCAGGGTTGGAGGTTTTCAGGGTATGAGCCTGGGCTCCCCAAAACTGGAAGTTAGTCAGGAACAGCCCTGGTCACTCACGAAACATGCATTTGTCTTTACTGCTGCCTCCTCTTCTCTCTGTCTCTAATCCTCTTGGTGTCCAGTTTCTCATTTCTTTAAATATCTCACTAAAGCATTAATTAATAACCAAGGTAGGATATTTACATTTCAAATGCAGAACTCAAGTCTGGATAATTCTCATACCTAAAAGAAGACAGCTCTAATGGGGAAGATAATCAGGGAAGATGGAATGGTTGAGGTCAGGAATTGTTGCCTGATTTCCCAAAAAAGTCACATACTGGCAGTAATTACTTGGAGCCACTACTCAAAAGGCTAATGCTGTCCAACATTCTACAAACTACTATGTACAAGAAGGTCCCCATTATAGTATCCTCGCCAGAGAAATACTGGAGAGTGTCAACATCCTTCTCATTAACCCCTACCTGTTTGAGGAAAAGGGGGTAACAGAGGGACGGTGAGAGGAGAGGGGAGAGAGATTCATTTAGCAAATAGCTTCAGGACCTACTGTTGATCAGCCACTCAGCTGAGCCCTGGTCCTAGACATAGAGCAGATAAAACATAAATGCCCTCAAGGAACCCATGAATTATCATAGGAGATAAAATATACAAGAGATACTGCAACAAAATATATTAGGTCTTACAAAGCCAATAGGATCAGGGGACACATATACAGGATTATCTACTGCTAGCCTGGGTTTTCAGAGAAGTTTTCCCAAGGAGAGTTTGTTCATATTAAAGATATGTATTTGGCCTGGTTTCCGATAATATAGTGGTGAAGATATCCTCCACCTGGCTTTCCTCTGTCAACACTATTCATTGAGCAGCTGTCTGTGCATGCCCCTGTAGCTGGAAAGCACTCCAATTCAGCCATGGAAGACTGACTTCCTATCCTGTCTGGCCAGCAAGCTTCAGGTCCATGAAGGAGAGGAACGTAATGTGTTTCAGGGAAGGGAGTAAAAGGTTTAAGGAGGAAGAAAAATCACACATTTGCTAAATTTCCAGAAATATTTGTCAACCAAGTCATCCCAGAGGCGTGGGCAGATCTAGGTTTTATGGACTCTGGAATTTAGACAGTTTGGGGGACCATTTTTAGGAAAAATAATTTTATAATATTTCTTCTACAAGTTCCCCAAAACATATGACTTATGAACACATCACTAGGGCCATTTACAGAAAGAAGGCCCTTACAAAAGTCTAATTAAACTTCATGGACGTCATGGAAAATTGCTTTTGCTCAGGAGCCAACAAATGATCTTTCTCTGGAAGGAAGATTTGGGATCCACCGCACTTCCCATTACTGAACCATTCTGAACTACAAAGGCAGCCTAGGCAGGTTGTCACTGACAGAGAGAGGAACATGTGCCAGAGCAGGGATTCCTCTACTTGTACCTGTGAGGCTCCAAGAGCATGCATTGTTAGTTTTGGAGTACAAATTTTTTTTTTAGCATTTCAGCCTGGCTTCTGAAATTTTCATAACAGAGCAAATTACAATACAGGGTGGAAACAAAAATAGCTTTCATGCTGCTTTTTATTGTTGTTATCCTAATGAGTCAAGGACAGAAGATATTTGTTGTAAAACAACATATTAAAAATAGTTTCTCTTAATAGTTTTATTTTTAAAAATTTTTTGGAGATTAAAAAGGTCAAAGGTTCAAACATCTTACATTAAAGCCAGCAACATGTTTATTGCCTTTTTTCCCTCCTAACACACAGAATTGCTGAAGATTAGGAAAAAAAGTCTAATGAGAACCAGCCTGGACCTGCACTGTTGCAATCTTTTTTTCTTAAAAAAAAAACAAACAAAAAACATCTTGGCAAACTTGGGAATGGTAGTATAGGACGGAGGTAGACAAACAGGGAAAAACTGAATTGTGCATCTTCAGGGCAAGGGATGGAGGGACTGCCACCCTTGCCCCTGCATTGAGCCCACCCTGCACACAGTCAAATCTGATTCTGCATTATTTCTACCCTGACAACTCCCTGAGACACTGCCTCACCCAACTTGTGTTCTCTTTGTAGCTCTGTCAGCAGCTGAGCTTTATAGACAGCCAGCAGGCAGTGGCAGGTCTTAGGGTGATTTGGGCCATTTGCTGACTTACCATAGGCCCAGTACTGGTGGCTGCCAGCCTTGGTTTACAGTGTGACCTCTCACACACTAATCCAGGCCCAGCGCAGGCAGCTGCAAACTGTGGATCACTCCGTAGGTCCAAACAGGTAGTCCTGGTCTGGTCACATGCAGTGTTTGACATTGACCTGCACTGGAGTCTCTCCCAAGAGGCCCCAGAACTAACACACTAGGGGCCAGCTTTAGAGCACAAGAGAACATCACCTGATTGGCTCTACAAGTGACACACCCAAAAGGAAGTCTTGGCAAGCACCAGAACCCTTGGGGCAAATCCCACACAGTGGAGTCAGTCTCTGCAAAGCAGTTCATATGTTGGGGTGGTGGGCAAATATGTCAGTTGGCCTGAGGGTCAGTGCCACCCACTGCCATGCCAACAGCAATCAACTACAACAGGAGGGCCACACATCCACACAAAGGACACTCCTGGAAGTCAGGTGATCAGGGAGAATGCACCAATGAAACCAATAGGGCACTTACTAAATGAGGCCACCTTGGCAAGACTGGGAAATATCTACCTAATATATAGAAAAACACACACAAGGACTTCTTGTCAAGATGGGAAAATAAGTAAACATCACTCACTTCCTCACACAACTGCATCAAAATTACAACTAAACTATAGAACAACCACCATTCAGACCCATCAGAAATAGAGTTGAATGAAAATCCTACAACTACAGAATTAAAGAAAAAGCTAACTAGAGAGTGTAAGAGACAACCACATTGAGACTGGTAGGAGGGGCAGAGATGCAGATCGGGCTAGACCCAAACCCATATGTTGCTGATAAAAATCAGGTGGGATATCTCAGGAATGAAGGGTCCCAGCTCTGCACTAGGAAACCCCCTAGCCCAGGGTTTCAGTGCCAGGAAGAAAAGTCCCCAAAACATTTAGCTGTAAAAACCAACAGGTACTGAGGCTGTGGAAGACAAACTGCTGGAGTGTCAGGAAGATTCTCTTAAAGGTCTTGTGCAGACATTACTGAGACTCACTTCTGAGCTCCAGCATGGGGTCAGAAATTGAAAGGCATCAGACATACATGAGAAGGAACTGAATTGTCCAGCATCAGAGCAAGACCTGGGGGCAGCCTTTTCCCAGACAGAATTTCTGGCAGAGGCCATTGTTTCTGAGTCCTCTACCCAGAACAGTCAGAGCAGTCAGGCAGGCACCATACCTGAGACATTATCATTGGCTTATACTGTTTTCCCCACCCTGGCGCTTCCCTGAGGCCCTGCCTCACCCAAGTATGGTCTACAAAACCTGTTTCCAGTGGCTTTCCCATATGAATGGCTTGTCTTGGCCCATGCTTCAGATTTTCCTAAATTTTCTCAAACAAGTAGTATCTGGCTTCAGTGAGTCCTGTACCTCTCATTAAGTTGCCCCAGACTTGGTACTAGCAGCAACCAGGCTTGGTTCACTGCCTGGTTTCACCTGGGCATCTCTAAGCCCAGCACAAGTAGCCATCTACAGATCACTTTGTAGCTTATGCTGTGTGATCCCAAATGGAACACAGTCAATGGGTGACCTTGGACATGTCAACAACAATTAAGGCTCAACTATAACCAGAAGGTGTACACAGCCTACATGGTGCACTTTGAACATCAAGCTTGGATGTTAGGGAAGGCTGCGCCACTGGACTCTACAGAATCCTTGGTGCATCAGGCCACTCTTCCAAATTAGGAAGTCATAACAGCTCCACCTAATACATAGAAATAAACACAGGGAGGCTGTCAAAATGAGGAGACAAAGAAACATGAGCCAAATGAAAGAAGAGAACAAAACTCCAGGAAAAAACTAAATAAAATGGAGATAAGCAAGCTACTAGATGCAGAGTTCAAAACTGGTTATGAGGATGCCCAAGGAACATTGTGAGGACCTCAACAGCATAAAAAAAAAATCCAGTCAGAAATGAAGAATAGACTAATTCTATTAAGTACAATTTACAGGGAAACAACAGTAGAGTGGATTAAGCTAAAAATCAAGTCAGCAATTTAGGATATAAGGAGACAAAAAACAAGCAAACAGAACGATGAAGAAAAAAAATCCAAAAAAATGATGATAGTGTAAGGAGCCTCTGGGACAACTTCAAGTGTACCAACATTCTATCATGGGGGTGCAGGAAGGAAAATAGAGAGAACAAGAAATCAGAAAACTATTTGAAAAAGTAATGGAAGAAAACTCCCCTAACTTGGTGAAAGAAATAGACATAGAAGTCCAGGAAGTGCAGAGAGTCCCAAGCAAGATGAACCTAGAGAGGCCCATGCCAAGACATATCATAATTAAAATGCCAAAGGTTAAAGACAAAGGGAGAATCTTAAAGACAGCAAGAGAAAAGCAGTTGGTAACCTACAAGGAGGCTCCCATGAGACTGTCAGCTGATTTCTCAAAAGAAACTTTGCAGGCTAGGAAGGATTGGCAAGAAATATTCAAAGTGATGAAAAGCAAGGACCAACAACCAAGATTACTCTACCCAGGAAAGTTATCATTTACAATCAAAGAACAGTTAAAGAGCTTCCCAGATGAGTAAAATCTAAAGGAGTTCATCACCATGAAACCAGCATTATATGATATGTTAAAGTGTCTTCTTTAAGAAGAAGATAAAAAATATGTACAATAAAATGGCAATAAACACATATCCATCAATAATTGATTAAAAACAAAAAAGCAGAACAGAAATAGAATCAAAGATACAGAGAACATTTTGATGGTTGCCAGATGGGGGTGGGTCGAGGGATGGGCAAAAATGGTGGAGGGATTAAGAAGTACATATTGGTAGTTACAGAATAGTGATGGGATGTAAAGCAGAGCATAAAGAATAGAGTAGCCAAAAACATATGTTCATGACCCATGGACATGGACAATGTTGCAGAGATTACCTGAGGGAGTGGGGGGCAGGGTTGAGGAGGACAAAGGGGTGAAAAACTGGGACCACTATAATAGCATGAACAATAAAATATAATTTTAAAAAAATTAAAAAGAAAGCAAGAAACACAGAGAGGCAGCCAAAACAGAGAGGCAAAAAACGTGTCCCAAATAAAAGAGCAGGAAAATTATCCAGAAAAATAACTAAATGAAATGGAGGTAAGAAGTCTACCAGATACAGGGTTCTAAACACTGGTTATAAAAATACTCAAGTAAATTAGTTAGAACTATAACAAAGAGAGAGTAAGCATAAAAAAGGACATAGAAAGCATAACAAATAACCAGTCAGAAATGAAGAATACAGTAATTGAAAGGAAGAATACTCTAGAATGAATCAACAGCAAATTAGATGAAGCAGAAGAGCATATCGCTGATTTAGAGGACATGGGAGCAGAAAACACCCATTCAGAAGAGCAAAAAAGAAAAAAATAATAATAAATGAGGATAGTCTAAGGGACCTTTAGGACAACATAAAACATAACAACATTCTCATCATAGGTATACCAAAGGAGAAGAAGGAGAGCAAGGGATTGAGAATTTATTTGAAGGAATAATGACTGAACATTTTCCTAACCTGTCAAGTAAATAGACAAACAAGTCCAAGAATTGCAGAGTATGCTAAATAAGGAGAAACCAAAGAAGCCCATACAAAGACACATCATAATTAAAATGGCAAAGGTGAAAGACAAAGACAGAATCTTCAAAACAGCAAGAGAAAGACAATTAGTTACCTACCAGAGACCTCCCATAAGACTGTCAGCTGATTTCTCACCAGAAATTTTTCAGGCCAATAAAGGTTGGCACAAAACAGTCAAAGTGATGAAAAGCAAGGGCCTACAACTGAGACTATTTTACCCAACAAGATTATCATTTAAAATTGAAGGAGAGGTAAAGATTTCAGAAAAGAAAAAGCTAAAGGAGTTAATCACCACCAAAGCAGTATTATAAGAAATCTTAAAGGGACTTCTTTAAAAATAAGAAGGGGAGCCCTGGCTGTGTGGCTTAGGTTGTTGGAGTGTCATCCTATATACCAAAAGGTTGTGGGTTCGATTCCCTTGTCAGGAAACATACCTAAGTTGCAGATTAGATCCCCAGTTGGGTTGCATACAAAAGGTAACTGATCAATGTTTCTCTCTCACACTGATGTTTCTCTTCCTTCATCTCTCTCTAAAATCAATAAACATATCTTCAGGTGACTATTAAAAAATAAAATAAAATAATAAAAAGAAGGAGGGGAAAAAGGAATATAAATATGAATAGTAAAATGCCAGTAACTACATACTTATCAATAATCACTTTAAATGTAAATGGATTAAATGTTCCAATCAAAAGACATAGAGTAGCTGTATGGATAAGAAAGCAAGATGCATATATGTGTATATGCTATCTACAAAAAATCCACTTTAGATTGAATGGCACAGATAGACTGAAGGTAAAGGGATGGAAGAAGGTATTTCATGTAAATGAAAACAAAATATGTTGGCTTAGCCATTCTTATATAAAACAAAATAGACTTTAAACCAAAAGCTATAATAAGAGACAAAGAAGGAAGTTATATAATGATAAAGGGATCAATCCAATAAAAGCAAATAACCCTTGTAAACATTTATGTATCCAACGTAGGACCACCTAAATACGTAAAGCAAACATTGATAAACATAAAGGAAGATATTTAAAGTAATAGTCATAGTAGGGGACTTTAATACCCCATTGACATCAATGGATAGATCTTCCAGACAGAAAGTAAACAAGAAAAAAGGAGCTCAAATGACACACTAGATCAGATTAATTTAATTGATATTTTTAGAACCTTTCACCCAAAAGCAGAAGAATATACATTCTTTTTCAAGTGCATACAAAACATTTCCAGGATAGACCACAAGGTCAGGTCACAAAACAAGCCTCAGTAAATTAAAAAAGATTGAAATCATATTAAGCATCTTCGCTGATCACGGTGGTATGAAACTAGAAGTCAATTACAAGGAAAAAAACTGAAAAACACACAAACACATGGAGGCTAAATAGCATGATGCTAAACAATGAATGGGTTAACAATGAGATCAGAGGAGAAATCAAATGATACTGTGAGACAAATAAAAATGACAACATAATAACCAAAATCTATAGGACACAGAAAAAACAAGTCCTCAGAGAGAAATTCATAACAATATAGGCCTACCTCAAAAAAACAAGAAAAATCTCAACTAAGAAATCTAACCTTACATCTAAAGTAACCAAAAAAAAAACCCAAATGCATAGAATAAAGGAAATTATAAAGATCGTTTATAAAGTTACAAAGAGGAAATAAACAAAACGGAGTCTAAAAAAACAGTACAAAAGATCAATTAAATCAAGAGCTGTTGATTCTTTGAAAAGATAAACAGTACTGATAAACCCTTAACCAGATTCATCAAAATAAAAAGAAAAAGGACCTAAATAAATAAAATCAGAAATAAAAGAGGAAAAGTAACAACTGACACCATAGAAATATAAAGCGTTGTAAGAAAATATTACAAATATGCCAAAAAATTGAACAATCTAGAAGAAATGGATAAATTCCTAGAAATATACAATCTTCCAAGACAGAATCAGGAAGAAGTAGGAAATATGAACAGACCAATTACTACCAACAAAATCAAATTTTAAAAAAAAACAGCAACAAATGAATGTCCTGGACCAGATGACTTTACAGGTGAATTTTAACAAATATTCAAAGAAGAATTAACATCTATCCTTCTCAAACTTATCCAAAAATTTCAAGAGAAAAGGCTTCTAAGCTCTTTTTATGAGGCCAGCACTACTCTGATTACAAAACCAGAGAAAGACTTTACAAAAAAAAAAAAATTATAGGCCAATATCCCTGGTAAACATAGTTGCTGAATTCTCAACAAAATGCTAGCAAACTGGATCCAGCAGTACACTGAGAAGATAATACTCTATGACCAAGTGGGATTTATTGCTGGGATGTAAGGTTAGCTCAATATCTACAAACCAATTAACATGATACACCACATAAGCAAAATGAAGGCTAAAAAATGATACAATCATATCAATAGATGCCTAAAAAGCATTTGACAAAATTCAGCATCCATTTATGGTAAAAACTTTCAGCAAAGAGGGAAAAGAAGGAACATACCTCACCATAATAAAAGCTGTATATGACAAACCCACAGCTGACGTCATATGCAAAAGGTAAAAGCTAAAAGTATTTTACTTAAAATTAAGATCAGGACCAAAACAAGATTGTTGATTTTCACCACTTGTATTCAGTGTAGCATTGGAAGTCTTAGCCACAGCAATCAGCCAGTAAAAAGAAATGATAGACATCCAAATTGGAAAGGAAGAAGTGACCTGTCATTATTTGCAAATGGCATGATATTGTATATAGGGAACTTTAAAGATTCTACTAAAAAACTACTAGAACTGATAGATGAATTCAGTAAAGTAGCAGGATACAAAATTAATATTCAGAAATTGTACCTTATATACCAATAACAAACTATATAAAAGAGAAATTAAAAAAGAACTCCACTTACAACTGCATCAAAAGAAAGAAAGAAAGAAAAGAAAGGAAGGAAGGAAGGAAGGGAGGGAGGAAGGAAGGAAGGAAGGAAGGAAGGTAGGAAGGAAGGAAGGAAGAAGGAGAAAGAAAGAAAGAAAGAAAGAAAGAAAGAAAGAAAGAAAGAAAGAAAGAAAGAAAGAAAGAAAGAAAGAGAAGAAAAAGAAAGAAAGAAAGAAAGAAAGAAAGAAAGAAAGAAAGAAAGAAAGAAAGAAAGAAAGAAAGAAAGAAAGAAAGAAAGAAAGAAAGAAAGAAAGAAAGAAAGAAAGAAAGAAATACAAAGTCCTGCCTGGGTAGTTCAGTTGGTTAAAGCATTATCCTGATATATCAAAGGAGCAGGTTCAATCCCCAGTCAAGGCACATACAAAAAGCAACCAAGGAATGCATAAACAAGTGGAACAACAAATCCCCCTCTCCCTCTTTCTTTCTAAATTAAAAAATAAAATAAAATACTCAGGAATAAATTTAACCATGGAGGTAAGAAACCTGTGCTTGGAAAATATAAGATTTTGAAGAAAGAAAATTTGAAGAAGATACAAATAAATGGAAGCTCATGGATAGGATGAAGTAACATCATTTAAAATGTCCATACTACCCAAAGCAATCTATAGGTTTAATGCAATCCCTATAAAAATACCAATGGCATTTTTCACAGAACTAGAACATATATCCAAAAATTTATATAAACCACAAGATATCTCACATAGCCATGACTAACTTGAGAAAGAACAAAGTTGGAAGTATCATGGTATCTGATATCAGACTGTACTACAAGGCTATAGTAATTGAAACAGCATGGTATGAGCATAAAAACAGACACATTGACTGATAGAACAGACTAGACAGCCCAGAAATAAACCCATGTCTATATGGCCAATTAATATATGACAAATGATGCAAGAATATACAATGGGGTAAAGACAGACTAATAAAAGGTATTGGGAAAACTGGACAGATAGGTACAAAAAATGAAATTAGAGAACCTCCTTACATCATATACAAGAATAAACTCAAAAAGACTTAAATGTAAGACCCCAAACTATAAAACTTTTAGGAAAAAAATAGGAAGTAAGTACTCTGATAGTTCTCTTAGCAACACTTTTTTTCCTGAAATATTCCCACAGACAAGAGAATCAAAAGAAAAAAAATAAATGGCACTACATCAAACTAAAATGTTTTTTGCTCAGCAAAAGAAATCATCAAGAAAATGAAAGACAACCTACTGAATAGAAGATATTTGCCAATGTTACATTTGATAAGGGGTTTCTCCAAAAATTTATAAAGAACTCATACAACTCAACACCAAAAAAAAAAAAAAAAAATCTGCTTAAAAAATGGGCAGAGGACCTGAATAGACATTCCTCCAAAGAGGACATACAGATGGCCAACAGACATATGAAAAGATGCTTAACATCACTAATCATCAGGGAAATGCAAATTAAAACCACAATGAGATAGCACCTCATTGAATGGCTATTGTCAATAAGATCAACAAACAATGCGTTGGCTAGGGTGTGGAGAAAAGGGAACCCTTGTGCACTATTGGTGGGATTGCAAACTGGTGTAGCCACTATGGAAATAGTGCAGAGGTTCCTCAAAAAATTAAAAATAGAATTATCTTATGACCCAGCAATTCTACTTCTGGGAAAATTTTCTCAGCTATTATTTATAATAGCTAAGATATGGAAGCAGCACATGTACTTATTAATAGATGATTGGATAAAGAAGATGTGGTGCATATATGATGGAATGTTCCTCAGCTGTAAAAAAGAATGAAATCTTAGCCTTTGCAACAACATGGATAGACCTGGGGAGGGGGCGTATTACACTAAGTGAAATGTCAGAGATATGATTTCACTTATATGTGGATTCTAAAGAACAAAATAAATGAAAAAACAACAAAAAAAAGACTCAGAGCCACAGTGAACAAACTGAGTGTTGTCACTGGGGAGGTGGATGGAGGGATGGGTAAAAAAATGTAAAGAAAGTAAGAAGTTACAAAAGAGTCACAGGGATGTAGAGTTCAACATAGAGATTATAGTCAATCATATTGTAATAACTATGTATGATGCCAGGTGGTACTAGAATTATCAAGGGACCACTTTGTAAATTATTTAATTGTCTAACCACTATGCTGTACACCTGAAATGAATATAAAATAAAGAAAATAAAAAACAAATGGACATAAAGCGAAATGCCAAAAAGAATCTAATGAACAGGTGGTCATTGATAACTTTGTCATCATTATTATTGTTATCATGAATATTACTAATACTAATTATTAATAATAGTAACCAGCTCTCCTTAAACCTTCACAAGTGAAATGAAAAATGAATGAATTCAAAAAGTACCAATCTACACGCCTGCCCTGCCCCAGTCATTTCAACCTGACTGGCCTGGAAATCACATTACTCTCCTTTTTGGTCTAACCTGGGAAACCCTGAGCCCCTGAGATTATTACCTTAGTTACAACTTCTTACCATGCTCATCCCCAAAATGACCCTTCCTGGTCCCAAGAACTCTTTATACAATTTCCTCATTTAAGTCCATCATGCACCTCAGGTCACTGGGCTTCTCTTTACTCGGTTTCTAAGCCCTATCCTGTCATCTGATGGAGTCTCCAAAATGTCCCATTGGGACCCCACCTTGCACTTGCCAGCCTTCTCAGATTCCACCCTTTCCCACTATCTTCCCTTGCTGAGAGATAATAGACATACATTGGCAAGTACTGAGAGAAACTGAGGCATAAGAAAAGAAAATTTGTAAAGTTGTTGATGTTAACCCACTAAGTATCAAGTCCTCACATAATCACAGCACTCACATATCTTGGAGAGAAAAGGAATCCATACTAACACTAGGAAGGTTGTGGTGGGTGTCAAATGGGTGGGGCAGATATGATAGCCCTAGAGGAAGCTATGAGAAGGGTTGGGGATGCTGGGATTTGATTTAATGAAAAAATTCTTCTCTGAGAGTTCTTAGCTGTCTTTTCTTCTCACACTCTCCTTCAATGTCTTACCCAATTATATGGTTGATGACTTTCATATAATTTTATGGTCTGTATCTCCAATCATGAACTTTCTTTCCAGTTTGTTACCTGTTAGTCATAGCTCTTCAGGACACCTCCACCTGGATATGCCACAGGACTGCAATGCTACTATGGCCAGACTTGAGCTCCTTGTCTCTCTCCTTAGCCTTCCCAAAGCAAAAATCTGCAAATCACTTTCAACTTTCTGTCCTTTATCTTCTTATCCAATCAAATAGACACAGACTAAATATGTTTAAATGAGGGGAGGTAAGAAAGAAGAAAAGAATGGAGAAAATGTGGAAGGAAGTAAGGGAAAAGAGAAGTTCAGGTGTTAAGCCTCAAACACAAAGATCTAAAGTAATCCAGAGGCTCAATTTGCACCAGGGGAGTTAGAGCCAACACTGCTCGTTGCCTGCCTAAAATTACGCTTCTTTTCTTCCCTGTTAACAGAATCATGATTTTTCTTGGGCAAAGCAAAGTACCCAGCTAAAATTGCTATATTTCTTAACCTCCCTCACAGCTAGGAGTGGCCATGTGACACAATGCTGGCCAATGAACTGTAGATGAAAGTCCCCAAGAAGGATGTGTCTTCTCAAAAAAAAAAAAAAAAAAATCAAGGTCCAGATAGAAGGAGGCCCTTTGCCCTCTCTTCATTCTTGCTGAGAAGAAAGCAGCCATCATGCAACCATGAGGGAACAGGTCCAAGAGTGGGTAGCCAGAAAATGGTAACATGGAAAGATAGACAGAGCCTACATCCCTGATACTTCTGATACCTCTTGAACTATTCCTGTGTGCCTACCTGCAGACTTCTTGCATAACACAAAATGAGCCACTCTGTGTTTAACCTGCTGTAGTCAGATCTTCTACTATTTGTGTTTCTGATATCTGCCATTATCTTAACAGTAGTGTTCCTTTATATATATATATATATATAAAAAAAATATATATATATTTTTTTTTTTAAATCTGAAAATTCCTCAGTTATCTTCCACAAGGCATAAGAGAATGGCCTGAATACTGTGCTGTCAGTCCTCCTGGGGAATTAGCTTTGCCAGAGAAAGCCACTTACCAGTGGTCACTCCTCCTGGGGCAGCACACATCTATTAAGTGGCTGATGCAGGTAGAAAGGTATCAGGAGATTTCTGCAGGGCCAGCCACCCCCTTGAGCTTCTTCCACCCTTAGTGTTCTTTGAGACCTTGTGGTGACCGCATTAGCCCAACTTCTTTGTCTGCTCCCACAGATGATGATCCTGACAGCACTTCTCAGTCAAACCCTTGCAGGCAAGTCTTCTCAGCTTCCGCTTCTAGGGAAGTCAACCTGCAGAATTGTCTTCATTATAACATGTAAGAGGCAGGAAGCTCAGCCTGCACTTAAGGCAGTCTAAATTGCTCACATTAAGGCATTCTAAATTTTACAAGGAAAGACTTTTTTTTTCCTTTTAAACAAACAAGTTATAAAGTAGTTTTGTAGGAATAGCATTGACACTAAGCCAGAACTTTAGCAGCGTCCATACTGGCTTGACAGCAAGGGCCCACAGTGATTTCTTAGCCTACCACGGGCTTTTTCAACTTTTTAGTACTTGGCTTAAATGTTAACAACCTATTGTTTGACTTTTATGGACTTTTAAACACTATTGCCAACTCTCCTGGAAAAGATCTGGGTTTTCTTTTTTCCAGCAATTCAGGCATGAATATTGGAATTTGAAAACAAATAAAAAATATCTAGTAAGCTCATGAGACTTAACCTTCCAGGGGAAAATATTTCCCATGTATACACACTCTCTTGCAAACATGTGTCCACCCCTATAATCTATCTACAACCAGATGTAGTTTGTTTAGAGCTATGGAATATAAATCATGTATAACTTAGATTAAATAATTTGTACCAAAATCTGTCTGAGTCATGGAGCCATGATTTGGAATTCCATGGTGCCCAGGTGGGCTAGGAGTTCCGGGTGGTCATAGGAAAGAATTGTAATCATGTTTAAGAGTATTACAAAGACCTGTGAGCTCAGAGGAAAATGAGGAAACTTTCAAGTGAGTTCAGTACAAAGGACTTGAGCATAGGAAAAATGATTAGAGGAGAGTTGAATCTGGTTCATGGAAATTCCATGAGCCAAGTCCTGAGAAGTCACTGAGTTTTAGCCTAGGTGAATATGACACAGAGAAGACATTCTACAAGAAGAGTCTTGGTCTCTGAAAACAGTGTGCAAGGATTCTAAAAGAAAGATTTTGGTGCCATGATAAACAGAATTGGAAACAGCTAAAAGAAAAAAGAAAAAAGCTGGAGCTTTCAGTCAATATTGAGATTTTTCTCAAGCAGGAAAAACAGCAAACAATAATGGTTGAAGAGGACAAAATGGGCATGTGATATGTCAGTGACCAAGGACTTGATCAGAGATAGAGAAAGGCTTTAGACCTTAGGGAGAGGTGGTAAGAGCTCCTTTAAGTGTCCCTTGAATTGGAGACAAGGTCACAAGTATAGGTGTCTTATTTGAAGTCAGTGGTTCTTCCCTTTCATGCACATGATGACACCATGCCAAGCACTTCATTTGTATGAAGAAAATGCCTGGTTCTGTCCACAAATTTCTACAAAGAAACAAGAGACATAGATCCCTATGCAGACATACAGGCCTGTCCATGCCACAAATGGGTTTTCCCCTTAGTCAGAGCGTCTTTATAGCCAGCTCAGTCAGACATGCTGGCTGCCCTGTGTCCAAGAGATGGCCTTCCCCAGGATTAGTAGGTGGGATGGGACTGTTTGTTACAGAGAATCTACAGAATAATTACTGGCAAGGTGGGCAGTGAGAGAACAATGTTATGGGCTGAATTGTGACTCCCCCCACCACAATATATATGGTAAAAGTCTAACAGCTAGAGCCTCAGAATGTGTCCGCATTTGGAGACAGGGTCTGTAAAGGGGCATTGAAGATAAAATGAGGTTGTATTGGTGAGCTCTAATTAAATATGACTGGTATCCTTATAAGAAAAGGAGATTAGGACACAGCCACACAGAAAGGGAAGATGATGTGAGGACACAGGGAGAAGGCAGACACCTACAAGCCAAGGAGAGAGACGTCTGAAGGAGCTAACACTGTCCACACCCCGATCATTCCAGTCTCCAGAACTGTGAAGAAATAAATTCACTGCTGCATGAGCCACCTAGCCTGTGGTACTCCATCACGGAAGCCCGAGCAAATGCACTGTCCATGGAAGCCAGTCTTAAGAGGCCCCTGAGTGTTCATGGTGGAGGGACTGTGTCTCTCTTGTTTACCTTGTGCTCCCAGGCATAGGCCAGTGCCTGGCCTACAGGATACTCAATCAGTGTTTGTGCAATAAGTGAATGACTCAGAACAAACCTTTCTGGGACTCAAACCTTCCAGGTGGTCTCACTCCACTAGAGAATCTTATTGGGGTGGCTGCCAAAAATGTTGCTATGTCCCAAAAGTCTATACATGCATAGCAGTTGTAGCCTGTCAATGATAACAAGCCTCTGGGGTCGGGGGAGGGAGGTGGAGATGGGGAACCAAACTCTTTTTAATTTGCTTTCTTTTGGCCCTTAACACAATAACTGTAGGCAGGTCAATGCTTAATTAGTATTCCTTTTCATGAAAATAACAGTATTGTTCCATGGCCTGGTACCACAGAACCCATGTCTAGTAAAACTCACGCCATCCTAGAATTAATTTTTCCCCTATTCATTCATTGCTCCAGCACTGATCCCATTTTATTCTTTCCCACATTTGTCAGGGTACCTCCATTCTCCCATGGCTCAGGCTCCAGTCCTTGGAGTCAGTTGATCGTTTTTTATGCGTGAATCCTTAAATCCAATCAGTAACGCACTCCTTTCCACCCTTCCTTTCACTGGCCTCTCCCATCTCATCCTCTCCAGACCCATCAACATCACAGCACAGTCTGTGGTTCATGACAGGGAAACCCTGACTGGTCTCCCTACTTCTGACCACTCCATTGCTGCCAGACTCACCTTTGCCAAGCCTCAAAAACTCTTTCTAAGGCTCCTGGATCAATAGTAAAGAAGGTTGGTCTTATTTGGGCCTACAAGCAATGGCTAAGAAGTTTGTAGAAGGAGGGAGAGTGAGAAGCTAGTAAAATTGCTGAAAATATCTGCAACACTCATCCACAGCCATTGCTGCGAGGTCTTCTGGAATCAGAAAGCCCCTTTCCAGTTACTACTTTATAAAATACACACAACCACATTGTGTCCATAGGTTGTTGGACACATGTACTCAGTTTTTACAACATACCAGAGATCATGTGTAAACTGGTAATTACGCCATCTTTCCTGTTCATTTATTTTCACAAGGATCGTTGTAAGAGGGGTGGGCTTATGGATGGGAGGTGACATGCGGACTTGAGGAGAGAACACTGCTCCCAGGAGCACAGAATGATCGCCAAGAACTACAATTCTAAACATCATTCTACATGGTTCAGTGGCTTATGGGCCGAAAGAAGAAAAGTGACATCTGTGATTTAGTCCATATGAGATACTTGACCTCCCCAGCTTCATGCTTCAACAGGCACAATGTGGGGCTGGGGCCAGCAAAAAAAAGCAGGAAGTGCAGAGCGGGGAAATGTTGACAGAAGAAACATTCATATGTTCTCCGGATGCTAATTACGAAAAGGCTTCCCTCCTACAGTCTGTTTTGTGGTAGATTTTCTGCTTATGTAAATTTTTAAGGCAAATTAATCTGTTTAGTTTGGTTAACCATGGAAGAATGTTTCCTGAACAATATTGGCATGATAAAAAACACCTTCCTCTGGCCTGGATTTCTCTTGAGACTGTGTCCTTGCATATGTCATAGGAGTTTCTGTAGCTGAGTAATGGTCAGTGGCTGACCCTGCTCTGGGCAGAGAATCTCCATATTTGACATACAAAGGTAGTTGAGAATTTTTTTAAAAATCGTGAAAAACAGAAATTGTTCTCCTTGTTAATCGCCACAAGCCTAAACAGAGGTAAACTGTCCCTGACATGTCCACCAAAAACTCCACATCCTGGATTTACTCCCTTACTCTGCCTCCCTGACCCTACCACTATAACACTTTTAATAATACCTTGTCGCTACAGATGCCCACTACCTTTGAATCCCAAGAGCTAAAACTTTGGGGAAAAGCACAGAAAGGCATCTCCAAGAGGATCTGGCTTGGATCATCCAAGGAGAAGGATACAGAGCTCTTCTTATACAGGATGAATTCCATTTCCTCATCTGGCAAGTGGAGAAATATTCTGGCTGATCTCTAGCATTTCTTTCAACAGACAGATCCATGATTTTAAAATATTACTCTTTTAAACATTATTAAACTAGTAATGCTAACAAATATTAATATTACTTTATCTAATTACTTGATTACCTTTTTTAATTGACTATGGTTAGCATTTATAAAAAATGCATGTGTTGGGTACATGTGTATATTGTTGCGTGCTGGCAAACTGTCTCTTCAGGAAAGAATAAGGAAAGGAAAGAAAAAAAGAAAGAAAGAGAGAAAGAAAGAGAGAGAGAGAAAGAGAGAGAGAAAGGAAGGAAGAAAAGGAAAGAAGGAAGGGAGAGAGAGAAGAAGGAAGGAAAGAAGGAAGGAAGGAAGGAAAGAAGGAAGGAAGGAAGGGAGGGAGGGAGGGAGAGAGAGAGTGAGAGAGTGAGAGAGAGGGAGGGAGAGGGAGCAGTGATTTGCAGCATTTGCAGATATTCATGATATAAATAGCCCTACTGTGGCCAATTTCAAGCCAAAACCTGATATTACTGAACCACCAAACAGGTACTTAGGAAGACATGCATGCAATTCGCTCTTGAACACTAGCTCAAGCTGGCAAAAGCAAACCACCAATTGAATATAACCTGAAAATGTCAAAACTGGCTGAAATAATTTTAAATTCCTATATTATGTTTTTGTTTCTTATTTTCTCCTTAATACACACAAAATTTTGTGAAAGGTGAGTCTAGCTTAACAATAGACAGACATATTTTGAAACTGAATTTCCATAGAATTGGATGATAAGAGGTGAAAATGCTAAAAACAGGTTGAGGTCCAGTCTTCTGGCTCTTCTCCTGCAGATCAGGGGATGATAGAAATAGCTAGACCATGAAGGTCTCCTTATTACTTTCAGCCATTTGACCTTTTAACTACAAGAACAGCATGTCACTAGCACCACACCATTACTATCAAACTCCTATTCAGCTCTGTGCCAGGAACCCAACTCAACCCAAAGCCCATGATAGGTGTTCAATAAATGCTAAACAAATATGAATGTGCCATACACATTGGAATCAAATTCCAATGATTAAGGCACACTGCAGATTCTGTTCTGATCAAAGTCAAGCAGATCCAGCAGGCTGTTGGTCAATTGAGTGGGGAAGAAAAGTAATGAGCAATATACCAGAAAGCAAGATAAATACCATCTTTTTTAATTGATGGTTGGACTCATTCTGCTGATGCCCAAGGTTTAGGCCACATTTACCAACAGCAGAGAGTTTCTGGGAAGTCTATAAACACACTTTCTCTAAGGATTGTAACTCCATCTATTAAAAACCACATTCAGATACATTATCTCAACTGACAAGTAGTAGCCATTGGGTACCTACCTAAAACAGAAGCTGTACAAACAGCCCATAATGCTTGTACAATTCAGTTTCTTCATCTTTAAGACAAAGACACCAATGCCTGCTTTTCTGGCCAGTTGAGCAGATTAAAGAAGATAATGTGTGCAAAGTACCTAGCCCTGTAGCTGGAACACAGTAGATATTCAGTGGATAATAGCTGCTAAAATGATTATTGCATTACTTTAAGTTCCCATACTCTTTTTTTTATACCTTCTCACTTTTTCTTATTGACTCCATTTTAGTAAAAACATATCTCTAAAGTCTATCAAAAGTATGGTTCTGCCTCCTCGTCTCTGAGGAGCCTGGTGATTGTTATGTGGAGACTTCAAGCAGTTCAAACTATTGGCAATAAGTAAAATTTCACCTTAGCTGATGGAACATGTTGAAGGATCACTACTTCTATATTTTTGCCTTTTAGGTTATGGTAGACAGAATAATGGCCCACTAAAGAGGCACACATCTTAATCCTAAGGACCTAAGGCTATGATATCTCACATGCCAAAAGAGGCTTTGCAAATGTGATAAAGTTAAAAATCTTAAGATGGGTAGATTACCTTGAATTATCTGGTGAGACCAATGTAATCACCAGGGTCCTTATGAGAGGGGAAAAGGAGGGTCAGAATCAGAGTAGTTGTGTGATAATGGAGGCAGAGGTAACAGTGATGCAGCTCTGAGCCAAGGAATGCTGGCCACCTCTAGAAGCTGAAAGAGGCAATGAATGATTCTCCCCTAGAGCCTCCAGGAGGAGCTAGACCTGCTCACACTTTGACCTCTGAGACAGATTTTGGACTTCTGACCTCTAGAACTACAAAATAGCATTGTTGTTTTAAACCACTAAGATGGTGATAATTTGTTACAACAGCAACAGGAAACCAATATACAGATAAACAAGGAAACATGGATTTATGGGTCCCAGAAGGGAGAGAGGAGTCTGCCTCTCCAAACCCTACATGGAGAAAAGATATAGACCCCTTGGCCTTTGATTGCATCAGTTCCTCAGAGCAGGAGCATACTAGTCACCACAGGACCCCAAACCTTCTTTCCAAGGAAGGAAGGCCACAACTTAAGTCTGAGAACTTAAAATGAAGAAGGCAAGCAGGTGGAGGTTTAATGGGTAAAAAGTTATATAAAGAGTCATAATCATAAGCCGTCATTATTGTTAAACTCAGGCGTCAATAAAATATGTATTTTAGAAAGGTTCAGAGCAATGACATAGCAAATGGATCGAGGAAGCTAGTTTTTTTTCAAACAAATACTGGATAGGAATTGGAAAATGGTGACCTCAACTGAATTATGGCCTGGCCTTCCAAGAAGGAATAAAAACTCCAACTTAGTACACATTAAAGATGTTTTAAAGTCATGGGAAACTATTCGTTTAGACACAATCCCCTCCCCATAGCAGTCTGGAGCTCTTTCATGACCGCACACAGTGGGAGCATAGCCTGAGTGTCATAGTTTCAGCCGGCGCCACCCACCACATGTGAGCCACATTTGCAAACTCCAGAAGGACATGGGTCACTTGAGAGTGTCCTACATGTTACATCGAGATGGCAGAGAGACCTGAAGAGAGCAGAAAAGAAACAGAGGCTGCTAGCCATCTGACTGACATCCTGGCTTCCCACTTGGTTCACGTTGTCCCAGTTTATAAAAGGCCCCCAACCTCCTTTCTATAAGCAAAATGCTCTCAAACAGAGCTGCCAAAAGACTTTAAATGAAAGCACAAGAGTATCTTGGGTGAGATACAAGTGAAATTGGCTTACAGTGGGTACTTTTGTAAGTGGGATTAGAAAAGTGGCAGGGAAACATACATTTATTTATTCATATAGTTTTAAGTGGTGGTATTAAGGGTGTTTTTCCTTTTTGTGTGTATCATTTCAGCTTTTTTTTGCAAATACATTTTTTTAACAAAAAAGAAATCTTTCTTTTTGGATGAAAAATTGGTAATGCCTTACAGCAGAAATGAAGTTCTGATTGTTCCCATTGAGTTTCCTGAATGAAGCCCTGGACCAGGGAACTGGTGATCTACCTAATGGGTGTGCAGGATAGTGCAGCTGTATTTCAGGTAGTCTAGCTCAGGGCTTCTCAAACTGAAACGGGCAAATGAATCACGCTGAGATTTTGTTAAAGAGCAGGTTCAAGTTTGGTCTGTTCAAGATGAGGCTAATTTCTGCATTTTTAACCAGCTCCCAAGGGGTGCTGATGTTGCTGGTCTGGGGACCAACTGTGGGTTGCAAGAGCCCAGGCCATTGTCAGACAAGTATCACGTCAAGCATTCTGATTTAAGGATCAGAGCCCAGGGGCCGCACGGCTGTGCGGGCCTCAAACCAATAAGCCAGAAGCTTCCCAAAGCTAAGACCAAGGTCCACCTCAGATCAGACAGTGGACTCCAAATCGAGGCTGGATAACTGATGGTCAAGGTCCCAGGGTTTTAAGGCTTAAGGCAGTTTCTTGTGACTCAGCAATCTCAACACTGGAACACCTAGGAAGTGCTGCCATAAGCACAGATTGATCATCTAGGTTTAAACATCAGCTTCCCATTTCCTCGGTGCCTTTTTCCATAAATGGAAAGTCTTCTTCTGGGGCATCCCCAGGGACCTTACACTGCGGTGAGGTCACTGCTGTTATCACTGGAGTTACAGTAAGGGTTGCAATGCCAACCAGCTGGAATGTTTGTTCCAAACACCAGGATGTCCAATTCTTTGTGATTACCTTTCAACAAGAACCTCTGGTATTTTGAAACTGACACACTCACATGTATTTTTTAAAAAATTAAATACTAGGTGATGAGCCAGAATCTGAGGGAATTTCCCACCCTGAACTACACATGCCAAAACTAACCAAACCACCTGGTTATGTTTTCCTTTTTATTGCTGGCATGCAAACAATACAAGCGTCGTAGTTTATGCTAGAGATACGGTATCACCCCCAACCAAGACGAAAGATCAAAACAGTCTTTGTTCTAGGACTCTCTGTTCTGTGGCCAGTGAGTTCATGAAGGATTTCTACTCACAGGTCCTTGGAGTACAAATTAGATTCCTTTAAGTTCCCAGTAGACCTGTTCTGTAACCAAGGCATTAATAAGGACTTGGCTGCCTGATGTTGTCTGTGCCATTGTTTCTCCAGTTCTAGCCCAAAAAAACATTGCCTATGGTGAGGGTTTCCTTTCTTGCTGAGATGGCAACGGGCAAATCTATGTCCTCATATGTTTCTGGACTTTTTACCAGTCTTTTAGGGCCAGTCAGAGATTCAGAATCTCAGAATAAAATGATTAACAGATTTCAGAAATCACCCAGTATGTTCTCTTTAACTTGTATATGAGAAACCCATGCCCAAGAGAAGTGAAGTGTCCCAGAGGCAGAACTCTGTCTTTTGACACCCAGACGTATGCCAGGCCCACTGCTTTTCCTTTGCCCTGAGGTCATCGCTTATATTGAATGGCATCTTCCGTCTCTTGTAAAAAAAAAGTGACATTTTAAAACTTCCTTCAAAATAAAATCTACCCGTAGTGCATGGATAGCATCTTGAGAGTCACTTACTAAGACTCTGAATATGGAAACAGTATCTGAGTACCTAATTATCAGATTAATAGCACCTCCAAAAATCCTCACTGGGTCAAGAATATTAAGTATGTATGTTGATGATTCAGTATTTCCTGGGTTGTATTTTCCTAATACATAAGATGGTATTAGCAATAGGTCTTTTCATGCTTCCCAAGGTTATTAAGAAGGTCATTGGGAGCAGGCATTATTCTAATAGTCATGGCATAGATGGGTTTGTAGTCCATACACCTGGGTTTGAGTCTTGCTATTGGCAGCAGACATTGAACAAATCTTTTAACTGCTCTGGCTACCAATTTTCATATCTTTAAAAATGAGGTAAAGATTTCTGTCTCATAAATTTGTGGAGGATTAAAATGAGCCAGATGTTAAATCAAATGCACAATACACTGCCTGGCATATAGTAAGCGTTCAAAGATGCAACCTACATTCTTCCCTCCTCATTTCCTTTGTGAATCTGGTTTTCCCTAATTAGAATTCAACTTCCCCACCCATTTGGTCCCTTGAATTGAAAGGTTGACACACACAGGAGACACTCAATAAATGCTTCCAGTTTATTTCAAAAGCAGAAGAGGACATGATGTTGGCCCTTGAGGAGCTTTTATTATCTTCAGGGAAATAAGAGGATGAGTTAACATGTCCAGCACTTACCATGTGCTAAGCACTTTGCATGTGTTCTCTCATTTAATATTCATGGCATCTCTATAACACACATTTTATCACGAAGCTCATTTTATAGTTGCAGATACACAAACACCAAGAAATTAACTTACCCAAGGTCACAAATCTACTAAGTGGCAGAGCTGATTTTCAGAACTCTTCCCACCTTCAGCCAGGTTTACAGACTTGCCACCATTTTATGATGCTCAGGGTTTTGTAGCTGGTCACCTTGAGAAATGAGGCAGCATCTCTCTCTGAACAAGGGGCAGGCTGGCTTACTATTTGCTGTAAAAGCAGCAGATCCTTTAAGTTCAGAGTTGCTTATAATGCAAACTCACAGAGTGAGTGACATCCATCTGGGCCACATGTGTTTCTTTGGTAAGAGACACACACTGTGGCATATACTACTTGCTATGCTGTCACTAATAGTCCTTTTTCTCTGATGCAAGAGTCTCGTGGCTTCTGGCAGCATCCATGAAAAGGTAATGCGCCAACTTATTACCTTGTCTATACAGTGAAATCAAACCCCAGACCCAGCAGAATACAACAGTGAAAACTGAATAAAAAAGTAAAAGTGGTCTAGTCTTTAAAAAAAAATCTCAGATGGAGCTCAGGTGAGTGCATGCACACGTACTCTCACTCTTCATTTACTTAACATAAACTCTAAAAAACAAATAAATTGCAAGTAACATCCTCCCCTACATGGCATTATTTGAACCACTATTATTTTACAAGTGTCCATGTGCATTTACAAAAAGCAAATCATGAAGTTTTGCTATATATCTGTCTATTCACACATATTTCCTGTATTAACTCTGTATAAGTTGATTTCATGTCCTTAAATAAATCCTCCAATTAGCCATGCATTGTGGAAATCCTACTATTATTAATTCAGGGCTGGTGAGCAGCTGTATTGTAGGCACAGAACCCAGTGAGCCACAGGAGCTTGAAGAAGCTGAAGAGGAAAAACTGGAAACAGATCCTGCTGGTCAGCAGCCTGACAAGGCAGGAAACAAAGAGGAAAATGAAACGGATGGAGGTGACAAAGCACAAGATGGAAAAAATACAAAAACAATGAAAAGGAACAGGCTAGTGGAATTAGGGAAGGCACCAAACCAGAAGACAAGAAGGCTGAAGAGAACAAGAAAGTCACTGGTGTTTGTAAAGAAAGAGAAAGTCACAAAGGGAAGAAGATAGAACATGCCATTTCTGAAGGACGTAGAGCCACAGCTGCGTCAGCTGCTTTAGCCTCAACCGCAACCAAAACCGAGTGCCTGGCTGCCAGGAAAGAGGGAGAGCAAGTCTCTGGTCACTCTCCTGGTTAAGGCACAAATAAAGAAACTGGAGATTAAACTTTGACATTGTGAAGAACTGGAAACTATAATGGGAAGAGAGAGAGAGGTTTTAGAGCAACAGAGACAGTAGTTGCTTACTGAACTCCAGATCTTCATATAGAACAGCATATGGTGAGCCTGAATGGTGAGCCTGACAGCAAATGAAATAGGAACAGCATGGGTAGAGCCCTCACCAGGCACACCAGCACCTGGCACGGTGCCTCATCAGCAGCACCCCCCTACCCTCTGATGAGACACCAGGTACTCCACCAGAAACTCCACCCCTGTCAGGTCACGCACCAGGTCCCATGATGCCTGGACAGCCCACACCAGGCTGCGTGATTCACACCGTTGCAGCCATCCTCCACCCTCTGGGAGTGAACCTGCCCTTTCTGGCATCCCTCTAATTCCAGAAAACATCTTAGGACTCTGGGTAACCCTCAAGGCATCTAATGGCATTATACCTGACCTAGTTCCGGGGCCATGGAGCCCCCCAGGACTGTCCAGTTTGTCAGTAGCTGCCTTGTGTGAAGTACTCTGGCCCTGGTGGAGAGAGTTAATTAACAAGAAGTTATTGATAATTTATTTTGTGCCCAGCTAGGTTAGGCATTGTAAAAGAGGGAAAAAAAGACACAGAACTTGCCCAGGAAAGAGCTTATGATTTAACTGAAAATAAATAATAAAATTAACAAAGGGAACTATTATAATACAAGAAAATCAAAATATAATTAAGTTCTGAGAAAATTGAAAAGGTAAAAAGTAAATGTAACCTGGAGCTGGGTATATGTTGAACCATATTGGTCATATGCCCTAGTGGGAATTGGTAGCAGACTGGGCAGTGTATCTGTGACCCCTGGATAATGGATGATAGGAAACCAACAGCCAGGCCAAAGTCAGCCAAGACTAAACTAACCATAAGGTCCCAAGCTGGCCTTTGGCGAGCAGCACTAGTATAAGATCCTCTTCCTGGGTCTACTGATGGACTGTAGTCTCCCCTTAGCAATTACGTGTTAGCTGCAGTTTCCCTAGGCAGCTTCCCTCAGACCCCTGGATTTCTCTACAGTCCCCAAAATTTCACTTTGCACAGAAACAGATGTGATGCCATCATTCAGGACACTTATTTGTAAGGGCCCTTATAATCGTGTTTCTCTGAAGTGTCCTCCAGGAGGAGCAAAAATTTGTCATTGTTTTATGTCTCCATGGGGCCTCTCTCATCTGTATAGAATTTTTTACCGTTTGACTAGTGGAGCAGATGCTTTTGGTACCCTGCCCATCATACCTGTGATGCTCTTCTTTCAGGTGTTTTTCTGGCCATGGTAGCCATAAGTAGAACAAGCCACAGATGATGAAAAATTAATGCTCCCAAAATTAGCTCTCCAGCAATGGCAGATGGAGAGTTGGGAGGCAAGTAACCCAGCTTCCTTGGATTTCATTTAAGGTAACTCAGGACACTGTCTCCTAGGCTCCCCAACAGGATTGAGCTCCTGTTCCTCACAGTGGTAACTAGCTTGCTGCACATTGTTCATTGTTTTTTTCCCTTCCTCACCTGTTTCTCCCTCTGTCATTCTCTGGTGTTTTCAGGGATCACCTTCCAAATAAACTACTTCCACGTAAATCTTTACCTCTGTGTCTGCACCCGGGGGTTTCTAACTGCAGACAATTACTAAAAAGAAATCCTAATACAATGTGAGGTAAACAACTAGTAGACCTTAACTGTACAAAACTATTATCAGGATTGAGTCTAATGTGTTAGGTATTTCAGCAGATATTTGTATTTTGGGGGCAGGGGGACTAGGAAAGAATAAAAATTGTTTAAAAGCAGGGGGAAGAGAATTATTAAAGGTATTATAATATAAAGCTTTTTCCTATCTTCTGCAGTCTCCCAACTTATTATGGTGTTTTTAAAAATTCTGTTACTTAATCTCATTCTAAGTAAAGAAAAAATAAAATTTTTAATTATTACCATGGATTTTACTATTCATCTTTATATTATGCAATGTCAGTTTTAAATGCAAATATTAGAGCATGTAACTCATATACAGAGTTACTGAAATTACATAATTCACATTTTGTAGTTCCTGCATGCATACATATTTCACTCTTAACAGAACAGTGAACATGATGCACAAAACTAAGTCAGCTGTTTTTATTCACTTCTTGATATAAGCACATTCTTCCAATGGTCTCTACCTGTGGCTTATTGGTGAGTACAGAAGGACTGCTCTGTTTTTCTCCTCTCTCCTGTCTTCATTTTCAGCATAACTGTTTGGTTAACACAGAGACATAAACATGATAGGGTTCCTTGATCATTTGTGTCTCTTAGAAAACCATTGCCTTTTTTCTGCATCTGCAGCAAACTCTGGTTCAAATGGAAAGTGTGCCCTCCTGGGACTGTCAGTGCCCCCCTCCCCACACCCCACTTTACTTGGCCATAGACAGGCTTACCTTGTGTTTGCTTTGAATCATCCCTGGACTTCGACGCCTCATGGGTGGTGTGGAATTCTGTGCCCATGGGGCATCTGGAACTCTACACATGAATGGACTTCCATAATGTGTGTAACTAACTATTCAGCTCACATGCATGTGCCACTGTTCCATCAGACTTCAATTACAAAACATAAGTTCAAAGGTAACATTAAGGATTTCAAGATGGCAATAGCATAGCATCAAATCAGGTGTGGACCCCTGCTGAGAGGAGGGCTTGTGCAACTGCACAGGTGACCGTCCCTGATGCTGGCCCTCATCACCAGGTCCAGGGAGAGGGGAACCAGCATGCTGAAACTCCTGGGGTGGGAATCAGGCCTCTGCATTAAGACACCAAGTGGGATGACCAGGGGCGGGGCACGCTACTCTTTGGTCATCAGAGTCCTTATGCAATGATTGTCTTGTATATAACATTTACAAAGGTCTTGTTTCTAAAGTTGTATCATTCTACCAGAGTGAGAGTGCTCCTTAGACCTCCTTATGTTCAAGTAGATCTTATTTAAGGCCTAGAATGAATTTAAAGAACACACTTGCACCTTCCTCTGGGGTTCCCCTGCTTTCACTGGTGCCACTTAGAAAGTAAGAAAAAGTCTGATAGCTTTAGAACATATCTGGCAAGAACAAAATTCTTTCTGGATGTTAAGACAAATTTCATGGTTATTTTTCTCTTAAATGCTGAGAGCTTTCCAGGCTTTCCATTGGGTAGTTTTTAAGTCTGAGTGTCCCCGCAGACACACACACCCCCACCTGCCCCTTGGCTTTGTCTCAGTGCCCACGTCCACCTGGCTGATCTCTAAGACTGTTGGCCTGTAGACATGACGCTTGTTTTGTCCTCTGGTTTCCAGCTGTGTTTCCTGCACCTGCCTTCACCTCTGTTCTGTACATTGCTGGAATGTCTGCTGGTGTTCCGTATCAGGCCTGTGGAGGAACATAAACATTTCTTTTTTTCCGAACAAGACTTCCAGTGTGTGTGTGCGCGCGTGTGTGTATCTAACTTCCTAGAAACCAGGGCTGTTTTCTCTTGCCAGGCGCCACAGCGGACAGCGGACCTTCCTGTGCAAGAGATCATTTCAATAAGGACTCAGGGCTTAGTAAGTGAAGAAAAGAAGGTCATTCTCAGACAGGATGTTGGGAAGACGCCCTGAATGAGCCGTGCTGGGCAAGAGACGCCAACAGGACCAAGAATGTGGGCCAGTCCCCCAGGAAGTTATTCATGAGCCTGCACTGTATGATAAACAGGCAACCAAAGCCTTTTCTATACAATGAAAATCACAATGTTTCAAATTCCAGAAAATCCTCAAACAATGACTGGACATTCCTAATATCCCATTTGCTTATTTATGCATCAGGTAATTTCAAAGAAATGAGAAACTAGAGCTCTGACTTGGTTATCTGATCGGGATTACAACGCACCACCAGATGTGTTGTGATGGCTGTGCTCCGCAGTGCCATTCTTTCTTTAAGGGGAGCGTGGGCCTCTTCCCACTGTGTCCTGAATCCCTTTTGCTCCCAATAGCCACATTGGGCTGAAGGCCAGCATGAAGTAGCTTTAAGCATGATCAGCAGGACAGGGTCAAAAAGCAAGGAGACAACTTCTGTGGTCCCTGTTACCAAGAGATGTAAATCAGTCAGATTACAATGTTCACCTGAGTAAACAAAAAGATTATTTGGGGAACCTAGAAATTATCTATATATCTGCCTGACTTGACAGATATCAAAGCTCCCTTAGGGCATATGTTTTTCTTAAATTACATTATATATTATTATGTTTATATATGCATACACATATAATGCATGTATAATTATAACATAATGTTTTGAACATTGTTTTATGAATAAATATAAATGTCTGAAGAATATAAAATTTAATTCTGCAGGTAGTTATATATGCCTCACTATCCCAATACTTGTTTATTGGCAACAGCAATTCTTCATAGAAAGGAATAGAAATTCACATTTGTTTTGTTTTTCTTACTTGTTCAAAAAAGTTGCACTTGAAAATTTTATTACAATCTTCCCTTCTCCACTCCACCTGCACACCAAAATTTTTTCCTTACTCAATTTTTTCTATAGCAATTTTAATGTCTCATGTGCCACACATTTTATTGACTATTTATTGCTTATCATCTCCCACATTCCTCCCATTCCCTCATAACATGAACTTCCAAGGCAACGATTGTTTGTTGTTTCTTTATGTATTCCAGTACACAGAACAAGTGACTGACACACACTACACACTCAAAATTAATTTTTGAATAAATGAATGAAGGCATCTACCTCATTTCCAAAATTCAGAAGGGCCAGCTATTTACACAGCACCAATGACCATCTGGTCAGTGTGGATCTAAATGGAAGGCTGGGTTGGTATTGAGGGTCGGGGGCACTTTCTGGAGGATGGATGCTCAAACTCAAAAACTTATAATTTAAAATTTGACAAAAGAGGTGTCAGTAGTGGGTGCAGAACAAACAGGACAGATTTCAATAGGACCAACAGCAGAACCTAACCCACCTGGATCAAAACACAGATGAGCCCATGAGGACACCTAGAGGGGGTCTGCACTCTCAGGAATCTTTAAGGCCAGTTATCTGGAGGGAAGAGTTTCCATTTTGCCTCCTTGTAGGACACAGGCTGCACAGAAAGGCTCTTTCTAAGCTTCCCAGGCTCTCTTTTACTGAAATTCCGTGAATTTCCCAGGCCATTTCCTGGAGCAGGAATTCACACCACATCAAACCTGACAATGCTGGCAACACTGGCTGGTGTAAAAGGGACCCTTTGGATCAAGGAGGGATGTCAAGGATGAGGTGGGGGTCAAAGACCAAGCTGCACAGCCTGGGGAAAGGGGGCGGCAAAGGGTGGGCTGGTTTTGTTCTGCTCCCTTGCCAGATGCACTTTAATTCTTGCAGAGCTTTAGCAAACCTTTTCTTGGCAACATTCAGGTGATTTCTAACATCAACACCATTCATTTTGCAGCTCCCTCTGTAGACTGTGATGTAGGGAAGGCCTTGGCAGAGCTACGAGGCTCAAGAGCTGGAGCCAGGTTATGAGATTGGGTCCATGAGGAGGAAGACAGGATACCTTTGGGGCTGAGACCTTAAATTCTACCCAGTTTACGAAATCCCTGTTCTACCTGCCCACCTGCCCTGTCCACAGCTGATGCAAACTAGTCTCCTTTCTCCCCATTTCAGATTGTCTGTTTTAATGAGGCAAGTGAGATTCCTTAAACTACTTTTAGGTTCTCTAAATAATATGTTCCTCTGTGGAATTATAAACATGAATTTATTTTTGTCACAAAGACGCATGGGAAGGCGTCTTTTGACATTGTGGGATTGAGCAGAACATGCTGTATATTTCATGTCTTTAAGACAGTAATCTTAAGAAAAAGGACCGCTCTTAATTAAACCATAAATCCCCATCCTCATCAATGGCAATAAAAGTCAATACAAATCTATTGACTTATAGTCAGAGATAGCTTGGAATTAAATTTGGAATCAAATTTGAAAAGGAAGGTCATTGTTGGCTTTCGAAGGCAAAGTCAGAATGAGGCAGACCTACTCCCTGCTGGGGACATTTTCCACCTTGAAAATACGCATTAAGCAGAGGCAGGTAGATAACAGGTGTCCAAAATTTGAACCATTTTGCCCCAGTAGAGGAACCAATCCTAGCATTCAACTCTGGCACACTGATAAAGAGGTACTGGTCTTGAATCAAGCAGAAGGCTTTTGTTTGGGTAAGTCAACAGCAAGCCCAAAGATACTCCTACTAGGCATAATGGCTTCAATTGCTTTAATCAGGAGGCTGAGGTTTCTTAACAGGCAGTTTCCTTTTCTTATTTTTTTTCTTTGACCTCCACACTCACAGCAACTGCTCTTAACACAGTACAGTAGGCTGTCGCTGTCATGAGAGGGCAAGTAGCCAGCTGGATCTTAAACCAGTCTGTGGCCTGTAAACAAGATGTACCCTATGGCAAGAGGGTAAATGAGAATGTCGATGGGGGAGGAAGCTGAATGTGGGAACAAAGTTGGTTGACTCAAAGGTTAACTACACATTGAAACGGAGTCTAAAATGAGAAATGACCTTTCTTCAGTGAGGCTTACATTAGCTGCTTATCTACAAAGAAATAAAGACCATGCACAAGATAAGGGCTAGACAGCCTTGACTTGGTTCACTGGATTCTAGCAAGCTTGCCAAAAAAGTGAAGGGAGCGGGGGGAGCATCTGCTTTTTAAAAAGAGTCTTAAATGTAAAATTAATGTACCACAGCTTGTTTTAGAAACATGTACTCCACAGCAGCTCTACTGACATCTTTCTCTTTGACCTGTTAGCAAGGCTCATTTCAAAGACCTACCACACTCTCCCACCTGCCCCAGCTACACTGCATTAAACGCGGGGCAGCTTCTAATTAAGCCCTTTGCCCAAGGCCAGGGTGCCTTGCTCAGAGCAAACACTGGAAGGCAGGGCTTCTCCATGGCTGTGCAGTGGCATGACACTATGTGGAATTTTAAGTTACAGTTTCACCCCATTCAACCGAGGACTTGTGTTCCTGGGGAGGGAGACAGTCAGGATTTCATTACAGGTTGTTTCTCAGAAGGCCTTCACTATTTCCCTGGTCCTGAAAGTTTATATTCTATTCTCAGCGTCTGCCTACGATAACCCTTGTGTTTTCTTTGGAGCCCTCATGATGACAGGTTGCCCTTCCTCCACTCTAGTGTGTCTGTCTTTCTGTGTATTTATCTCTGCAGGAATGTAGCTCCAGAGAAAGAAAAGGCAGCTACAGGTTCCTTCTCTGTAGCCTCGTTCACTGTTTATGTCTATAGAAAGCATCACCTCAGGAAGGAACATGTACAGCTCTAAGCATCCTTGAAAACAAACCATCCCCATGTCAGGTAATCAAGTCAGGCACACAGGGAACTCACAACAGAGCTATTTTTTCCTTTGCATGAGAACAAATGGTGCCCTGGAGTGCCCAGCCTCGAGTGGGAAAAGAGGAGGGTGTTAGGGGAAACAAGGCGTGTTGCAATCCTGTTTTCTTCCTTTCTCAGGGCCTCCCTGCATCCCACCCTCCCGGCAGCGGGGCAAAGGAAAGGAGATGATTCTTTACTGGAAGGCCCTGCATGAAACCCCTGGAGGTCAACCCCAGGGTTCCTGGGTGGAGTGGGGTTTTGTGTATTTTCCCCAGTGACTGAGAAGTGCTCTCTGATGAGTCCTTTGTAGCTATATTATCCATTTCAAGTTCCTAAAATAAAGATGATTTACAGATTATTCAAAAAGAAAGCTTCTGGAAGCTGATAAAAATTGCTTTAAAGTCAGAGGCATCATGGGTTTTTATTATATTCTCCCACACAACCTTCTAAAGAGAAGGAACAACAGTTTTAAAGGCAAGGCAAGGTGTAGGGAGTATTATAGTGAAAGACGCCGGGGTTCTCCTGCCTTGAGTCATTTCTAACCATAGCAAAAATCAAAGGAAGCACTAAAGCACAGAATCTGAGTCATGTGTCCTCTCCTTTCCACATTTCCTTTCCCTCTTTTGCACTTCCCCAGCTAACCTAAGTCATTCTGTTATTATTGCTTTTTCTAGGGGCTAAATTTTCCCGTGAAAAGCTTTCTCTCATGGCTACCCTGTGGGCAAGGCTGATCTCAACTCCATGGTTAGTCCCCTATGAACTGGGTGATGTCCTGAAGCTGAGCCATCAGCTATCTTATGCTAATGCCCCAGAGTATCAGGGGCATTCAATTCTACCACAGTATATTACAGGTGATTTGTCTGGCCACTACCTCGATTCAGGATGGTGAATTCTGGATTATTTTGTTACTTTCCTCTGTCACTTGATTCTCTGCAATCCTAATTAGCTCACATGTGCTGCAGCCCAGCTCTCCAGAGTAGGGTTCTTATCTGTGTGTCTCTCAGACAACATCCTGCCCAGATGGGGAGCCCAAAGTTTGAGGAATTCAAGGTCTGGACACTCATAACCCATGGGTGACTGTGGCTGTGCAGTCATAAGCTGGAACCCTGGGGCTTTGAATTCCAACCATGATGGTTGGGCCTCACCCCCAGGGAAGCTTTGAGGATGGGGCTTGATGGGAATAATCTCAGAAGGAAAACAGATTCCCCATCACTATTTCCTTCCCTGACACAGAGTTTCTCCTCCTGGGCTCCCTCTGCAGAAAGGCCCAGTCCCAGGAAGTGACTCTGGTGGCACAGAGACCCAAGAAGCAGCCCTCAGTGTCATTTCTAAACCTCAAGTCCAGATTCTAGGTCCCAGTCAGCCTCTTCCGCACTGAAAAAGTGCCAGAACTCACCCAGGCTCCCCGGGAATAGCTCAAGACTGCACATGTGTTTGTTCAAGTGTGGGCAGCAATGCGATCGCCAGTGCCTCCCATAGCAGAGGTCTCAGTGCAGTTGGATTAGCTAACGTTTATGCATATCTTATGGTTATTACATTCAAGGTATCTTGGCCATCACCAATGGCAGTGAAAAACCAACAGTTTCAAAGATGAAGATTAATATACGCACATAACTATAATAAAGGTCAGAGTGTTTAATAATAACAAAAACATATTAATTGCAGATTCAAATAAAGTGCTTTGGAAGCATAAAAAAAGAAGTGGCTTCCTTTGGGTGGGGGATATAGGAAGAGAGTGGCAGGCTTGGCTTCTTTCTCCCGGACCTTGTGGACAGGGTCTTGAAGTGATTAGCACTGAGTGAGCCAAGAGAAAAGTCCAACAGGGTGGTCCTACCCTGACTAACGGTTGCTGCCCCAAAACTTCTCCTCTTTTACTCTGTTGAGAGGTTTCTGGAAGAATGGACTTCCAGGCAGGACCGATATTCAAAATATTAAAAAATCAGTAAGGTGCAAGCAATAGCCAGTAGGAATGTACACACTGTAAACAACTAGGCTGGTGCATGCCCATCATACCCACTTTCAAGGGTGCAGCTGGTGGGGAAGATGAGAGCAAGCACCAAAGGAGCTTGGGGGCAGGGAGAGGCTTGGGGGAAGAGGCCATAGTAATGTTACCACCACTCTTGTGCCTAGTTGTTTTCCTTCCTTCTTTTTTTTTTTTAAAAAAAAAAAGGAAACTTAAAATTAGTTCTAATGAGTATGTCTTTTTTTTTAATCGTTAAGTAACAAACATACCAACGAACCATCTACTAATTTTAAAAGAATATAAAATTTCAAAAGGAGATTGTGGAAGCACCTGGTACCTAGTAGGATGGCTACTATATGAAAGAAAAGAAAAGACAAATGTTGGTGAAGTTGTGGAGAAATTGGAACCCTTGTGCACTATTGTTGGGAATGTAACATGGTATAGGTACTGTGGGCTAAACCTCAAGCCCATATTCAGGGTCCCAGTCAGTCTCTCCTGCACTGAAAAAGTACCAGAATTTGCACAGGCACCCCAGAATTACTGTGGAAAACAATAGAACAGTTCCTAAAATAAATAAATAAATAAATAAACAAACATTGAATTACTATGTGATCCAACAATTCTACTTCTGGGCACAAACAAAAAAAAAACATTGAAAGCAAGAACTGCAACAGATATTTGTACCCTTATGTTCATAACAGCACTATTTACCATAGCCAAAAGCTAGAATCAACCCAACCACCCATCAAGAATGAATGGATGAACAAAATGTGGACTATACATACAAATGGAATATTATTCAGTCATAACAAAGAAATGAATTCTGACATACGCTACATCAATGAACCTTGAGAATGTTATGCTAAGTGCTATAAGCTAGTATCAAAAGGACAAATATTGAATGATTCCACTTATATGAGACACATAGAAGAGACAAATTCATAGGTGCAGAAAATAGAATGGTGGTTTCCAGGAGATGGCGGAAGAAGCAATGGGAAGTTAGTGTTTAACGGGTACGGACTTGCAGTTCGGGGAAGATGAAAGGAGTCCTGGAGATGGGTGGTGGCGACAGTTGCGCAACAATGTGTGTGTACTTAATGCCTCTGAACTGTATGTTTAAAAATGGTTAAGATGGTAAGTTTTATGTTATATGTATTTTATGAAAACATTTTTGAAAAAGACCATGCAAAAGAAGGCTATCTTAGGAGGAGGGGGGAACTGTTTGTATAAGCCCTGAAGGTGGGAAAGCAAAGTGCATGCCTGATGCTGTCATGGCAGCCACATGACATTGCCTGTACTGTACATTGGGAATGAACTGCGAGGGAAAAAAGTTGAAGGATTTGGTTGAGTTAAAGAGTAGAGGTTCATGACATCGGAGTTGGTTACATTACTTTATAGTGAATTGACAGTTGTAAGGAAGAGAGTGATATGATTCAAAATGGAAAATACCTCTAAGTAGAATCACGTGGGTTCATTGAATGAGGAAGAGACTAGAGGTCTTAGGTAAGACAGAAGGACTAGAAGAACAAGGGGCTTTCTAATGGGAATGGCAGAGGAGAAGGATGGGAAAGACTTGCAAAGGTCAAGCCAATATGAAGAGTCAGCAAACAAGAGGAGTCAGATACAACGTTGTGTGAACGTGGGGGAAAGATGCTGATGTGACTTCCTAAGATGGCAGCAAGCAAGGAGTTGGAAGAAATAATAACTGCATTTTGAAACGTATGCAAGTGTCTATCACCTAAATAAGGTGAAGATCTGATTGCAAGAACAAATAAGAGGTGACAAGGTGGCAGAAATGTGCCCGACTCCATAGCCTTGGTCCTCTAGATCTAAGAACATTCTCCCCACCTTGCTGTTTTCTAACAGTTCCTCCCCTTCCTCCTTCTCTTCCTCTTCCTCCTCCTCAGATCTGCTTCTAAATGCTACTTCCTTAGAGAAAGCCTTTCCTCATACTCCTCATCCACATTCTGATTTAGATGTTGCTGCTAGGTGCTCCCATAATATACTTTCTCCCACATCACAGCACTCACCACATTTTATTGTAATTGCTATTGCAATTTTCTGCTACAATAGCTAGCCCGCAGAAGATACTCAATAAATACCTATTGAATAGGTGAGAGGCAGGTAGGTGAGGGAGGGAGAGAAGGAAAAAATGAAGGAGGGAAGGAAGGAAGGAAGAAAGGGAGGGACGGAGGGAGGGAAGGAAGGCAAAGAAGGAAAACTCTGGAGTTTGGAAAATCAGAAAGGCCAAAAAGTGTCAGTTTAGATGTCAACCACAGATGAAGTCAAAAGGAAAAAAGAAATAAAAAGAAAAAAAAAGAGATCAAAGAGTATATAGACGTAAGATGGAATATAGGCCAGGACAGAGCCTGTACATTTGGAATGGAGAGAAAGGGGGAAGAAGGGAGAAGAGGTTGTAGAAAAGGAAATAGAATGACTTCAGCAGTTAAAGAAAAACCAAAACAGACATGTACCACTGAAATGGGAAAACAGGAAGTTTCACAAGGGGGATGTGACGGTGGAGCAGGGAGGATGAGAATAGTGACCGAGAAACATTGTTTTGGGTTTCGCCCCCAGGAACCCTGTGGAGGGAGAAGTCAGAGTGAGAGAATGAGAGTGAGAAGTATCAAGAGGGAGCTGTGAGTGGAGATGCCCTTGGGAGGGAAGAGAAAGATGTCGCTGGCAGCTTAGATGATGAATGGGGCTAAGTTATAATTTTCCAGTAAAGGAAACTAGGGAGATGTGAGGCTGTTCATAACCCAGAGGAAGAGAGTCACAATACAAGCCACAGAAGACACCAGTGTTGGCAGAGGTCAATGGAATTTGTAGGTGGACATGTTAGCCTTTGAGAAGAAGCAGAATATAGGGTTCCTTAAAAGAAGAGGGAGGAAGGAGGAAAGGACAGGTAAAGATAGCAAACGGGTGAGATAAATTGAAGGAACTTCCCCCTGGGATGAAGCAAGGTCATCTGCTGAGTGAGGGGGTCATGTAGGAGGGGCAGTAGAGGTGGGACTGGGTCTTGGCAGGAGTGAAAGGTTTGGAAATCACTCTCTGGTTAAATAAGAAAGAATGTTAATATTCACAGGAGGTCTGGAGCCTACAGAGCCCTTAAAATACCAGCACACAGGCCCTGGAGGAACACTGCTTTCCAACAACCCAACCTTTCGTGTTCAGGGGAGAGTGAGTCCAACAGGACTTTCCGAGAAAAGGAAAAGACTTTGTACTGGTTCCAAGCATTGTTCCTAGCAGCAAAGTCTGGCTGATAGAAGGGCTTGACAACCAGATTGCTGCCTGCAGGGCTGGCCCGCCCACTCCTCCACCTCTGCTCTGTGACCTGTCTGGCTTGCAACCTTGTAGCCTATTCCCCCATCCAACTGTGAGTGTCTTGGGAGTCATGACCTTAGTCAGGGCTGGAGCCCACATAACAACAAGGAAGAGCAGGGAACTCCCTACACGACAGGTACAACTAAGTGTGTGTGTAGGGTTTGTTAGTGCTTTGGAACTGCTACCTACTTCACTATTAGAGATGTGCCTTTGAAATCCAAATGCGAAGAGAAGCATAATAAAGAAGGAGGCCACTCACTGTTGTCACCTGTGGGTTGGCTTAGCCCTATGCTCATTCCTAAAAATTAGCTGATACCAGCTATCCCACAAAAAGAGAGCAGTGGAAAGTCACGGGCCAGGCCATTTTGGAAAATAAGGAAGAGAGTGGAACTGGACAGACTGCTGTATAAAGACGTCTAGACAAGATCCATGGGTACTTGGGATTTTAGGGTGGGGGCCAGGGGGAGGAAATGGAGATGAGAAGCTTATAGAGAGAGGAGCTAGAGAGAAACAAACAAAAAAAAAAACAATACAAAACCTTGCATGCTCCGTATTTTCCCTTGGAGTTGACTTTATTTGAGGGGCAGTGAAGTATTTGCTGAAATAACTTATTTTCAGAGAATTTTACATTACACAGGGTGTGATTAACACAGTGTGTTCTAGCAAAACAATCCACCCAAGTACAACAGAATAAAGTCAGAGAGTAATAGAATGAAACCAGAAAACATGAAAATCAGGGAAGTCTAGAGTGGGTGCCCTCACTAGCTGGCTTATCCTACAGTCATCTCCTCTCAGGCAGACAGCAGGTTTCTCTGAGCTTCCCTCTTCTTCCTGATAATTCAGTTTAATGAGCATGTTATATGGGCTCTCATTCAATCATCCCAACCACCCTGTGAGGTGGGTACTATTATTCTTCCCATCTTACAGATGAGGAAACTGAGGCCCAGAGAAATTAAGTAACCTGTTCAATGTCACTCACAGAGTAAGGAACAGAGTCCAGACTCAGATTCAGGCCAAATCTGTACTCTTCACCTGCCAGGTGCTGCTTTGTCCTGGATGTAGTGAGAAAAATGAAAAGGAAAAAAGGAGGGAAGCAGGGAGGGAGCCGTGAGGGAGCATTCTGAGAATCAAGAAGTGGTTCTAAAGACACATTCCAACAGACAAGGGATATAGTTATACCAGATGCAGGGACAAAGTTCTGGTACCATCCAGTTCAGAAAGATGAGTTGCTAGGGGAACCCAAGCCCCAAAAGTGTATACCACAGACCTGGCTTATCCCCTCTCCTGCCTCCCTTCCATGTATTAGTATCGTAACATTCTTTGGATGTTTCCTTTTAAAGGAGATACTACTATTACTAAAAGTTCAACCAGCTAAAAATATTTTGCTGGAATTTTCCATGCCCTTTCTGCATGATTTCTTTGCTTCTAGTCTTGCCTAGGAGAAAGGACTGGAACATTTTCCACCCACAGGGTGTTGTTTTCCAGGCACTGGTGCCAAGGTTTCTTTTCTCCTTCTTCTTTCCCTATTTCACCCCCTTTGGTCTTATCAGTAACTTTCAGAAGAACCACAGAAATATTTTATTTGTAAAGACAGAGAGAAACATTCTTTTGACATTTAAAGCCAAAGGGCCAACGTTTGGTTTTAGGAAATCCTTTTACAATAGCAAAGGCAGCGTGCTGCCGCATGTGAGCTAATGAAATGAGAGTTTTCCTTGGGGCAGGGATTCCAAGTGCCCTGAAGCGACCAGATTGCCATCAGTAGGCACAGCCACTGTACACCATGTAGGGAGGCTCAAGGGATACCTCAGTTACCTGGCAGTCCATCCAGCCCTATCACTAGTCTGGGCCAAGACATGAAGTGTCCCTATTTAAAGCTCTCTCCCTGGAGTATTCTTTCTTCTATTTCTCTACCTGGCAAAATTCTCCCCATTCTTTAACACACAGCTCAAAGTTTATGTACTCAGGGTCGGTTCTCCTGCCTTCTAGATTCTCATAGCAACTGATGGCTACCACCCTTACAGTCAGTCCTTCCTTTGTCATTTATTTCTCTGCACGCCTTCTTTCCACGACACACTCCCTCTCCCTGGTAGATCCATAAGCATTTGCATCTAGGCCAGGATCAGTCTTATTAGCTCTATGAAAATAAGGCTTGGGACCTGATGGGTACTGCTAAGAAAACATGTTTCTGATATTTGGTAATGAAACCTTTGTTCAAGACTGGTGGAATAGGGGAGAGAGCTTGTATTCAACCCTGAATACAGCAAGGGCAAGGAGGGGTTTATAGCCAAGCAGCTGAGTGAGGCGGAGTTCAGGAAATGGACTATTACTAAGAGGGAACATCAAGAATAGAGGAATTCTTGCTAAATTTGCTGAGCAGGATTCTTTGCTAAGGCTGAGTTGGGCAGGCCAAAGACAGCGAGAGGGCAGGTTCCAGGCTTGTTTGAAAGGAAGGCTCAGAGGGGCCGGACTCGAGTTTGGTCAAGGAGAAAGTCTTAGTCATTACCAAGAGCTTATCGGATGAAAGAATTTAAGAAGTAACTTATTCTTGTGATTCAACACTATTTACGCCACTCCTTCTATAAGCAATTATTGGCCATTTGACAGCGATTCTCTTTCTGACCAAACTCTAGTCAGCCTCCTCTGAACCCTCTTCTCAACTAGGCACTGACTTCCAGGCCTCTGGGTTTGTCTCTGCGTTGCCCAATTTTAACAAGAATCCTGTTATGTCAGATAAGCCAGAATCCCTCACCCTGCAGATCTGATCCCCCTCGATATCCGACCAGGCTCCTCACTCTCCGCTTCCTCCAGGTGATGTCTGATCATCCCGACCTGCCTTCAGCAAGAATCCTGCTAGGTCAGTTTAGCCAGAAACTCCGTTACCCCTGAGGTTTCCATTCAGGAATTTTTCATCCACTGACCCCTCTCCAACTCTGCTCTTTGGCTACAAATTCCCATTTTTTTCCTTGTTGTTTCAGAGTTGAGCCCAATCTCTCTCCCTCACTGCGAAACCCAATCCCAGTGGTCCCCAGACACGTGGTGATGATAGGTCCCCTTAGAGTAAAGTCAGCCTTAGGGTTCTTACATCGCTGTCATGAATAATTTTTTTCATTAACACATTCTTTTACCAAACTTGGCTAGAGAGCAGCTGCACCCCAGGGCACTGGCAAGGAACTGAGGCATGGACCTAGAAGGGAGTGCTCTGGCCACACAGCCTGAGACCCGTGAGTCCCTGAGGGCCAGGCACTGAGAGGAGGTAGGGGCCCCTACAGAACACTCTTCTGCACATCACAATGGTGCCTGCAGCTAACCCTTGCCCTGATGATGTCAAATTCTTCTCACAGCTAATTAAGCTTTCAACTTGATACTACTTTCTAGTCAAGGAGGGCTGTGTTTGGTGGTTTGGTTGTTTGGTTGGTTTTTGTTTTGTTTTTGCCATTTAAAACATTTCAGTTTAAATACAGGGTGGGCAAAAGTTGGTTTACAGTTGTGAATATGCAAAACACAGGGTATATTATTGTGCTATTATTTATTTATTTTTGCACTATTTTCCAGACAAGCAACTGCAAACCTACTTTTGCCAAGCACTGCTTGAAAAGCAACCTGCCCATTTTCCTTTCAAGGTCTTTGATGTTTTGACGATATCTTTCCGTCCCAAAGCAGGTCCCGTGGGAATTTCTTCTAAGACTATGAAACATGAGAGACCTGGAGCAAATGGTAGAAAGTGAAGGTTCCCAGGGGACAGTGAAAGTAAAAGATGAGTTCTGTTTGTTTTCAGCCCAGTTCCCTTAGGATCATCTCCTCCGGTAAGATGCTTCCTGTTAGCACACTGCTCTCCTCTGAGTTTATAGAACTGGGTAAAGATCAGTAATCTAGCCCTGACATGTCAGAACTTTACAAGGAAAAAGGTCGCAGAGGTGGAGAAAGAGGTGAAGGTATTTGCTGGAGGTCTTAACCCTTTCGAAGAACAGGATCAGGACAGAAATCTCCACATCTTACTGTCACCCCACCCTACCTCACCCCCAACACCACTATCCTGATCCCTCAGAAACAAAGGCTCCTAAACAGGAGCTGTTCACTTGTCAAAGTACTTTTACATCAGTTCCCTGCCCTGGCCAGTGCAGCTCAGTTGGTTGAGCATCATGTCACAAAGCAGGGGGTTGCTGGTTCGATTCCTGGTCAGGGCACATACCTAGGTTGCAGCTACATCAGTTCACTAATTTGAACCTGGAAGGTTCTGCAGACTTGTTGACATGGGAGTTTTTGTATAGAGATAACCTCGTGGCTGTCCTTGGCAATTTGCAAGTAAGTGCCTTAACTTGCATTTCACAGCCTGTGCCTGGAGCAGGAGAGAGCAGGAGCATGCTCTCTCTCCAGGATAATTAGGTAGCTCAATAAACAAGGAAATCAAACTTCAGCTCCCAGTGAGAAACTCATGTTGTCATTCTCAAGGCTGCAGCATGCCTTGTGGGAAAGTAGCCACCTCAACACAGACTGCAGACTGCAAATGCTCCTGAAACTAGAATCAGCTGACTCAGCTTTCTTAATAGAAATATCAACTGCAGCTAACTCAGTCTAAAGATTAAATTCAAAATCTTTAGATTAAAGATTAAAGATTAAATGCAGACTGCAAATGCTCCTGAAACTAGAATCAGCTGACTCAGCTTTCTTAATAGAAATATCAATTGCAGCTAACTCAATCTAAAGATTAATAGAAATATCAACTGCAGCTAACTCAATCTAAATATAAACATGGATATATTATATGTGTGTATCATATATGTGATATGGTCATAATATAGATATATGTATTATAAAAACATAGTTTTAAACTTTTATTTGAGGTAACTTCAGTTTCAGAAAAGTCACTAAAAAATACAAACAACTTTTATGTACTTTTTACCCAGATCAATCAGATTTTAATGTTGGTACACATGTATTTTATCATATCATCTCTCTCTCTATATATATATGTATATTTGCCCCTAAGTTATTTGAAAGTAGGTTATATCCAATTATTCAACTTTATCCCTGAATACACCAGTGTTTTCCTAAGAACAAAGATATTCTCTTATATAACCACAGTAAAGTTATCAAATTCTAGAAATTTAGCAATGATATGATACTGTTGTCTAATCTATAGTTTACTAAATATGGCTATAATGTATCCCAAAAGTTTTAGTGCAGCTTTCAGCTATTTAATGGTTTTAATAAAAAAAAAATGTTTAACTCACAGCAGTGATAATTCATGAGAACCCTCCCAACAGTTTATATGAAGAACAAATTATTTGCTCCATAAATTATTTATTGATCCAGCCCTTTTCAGTTTGCGTATTGCCAGCACTGAAAGCCTCTGAAGATCTATTTGTAAATCCAAGCAGATAGTCTGGCAATCCTGCTGTTTCAAGTTGATTTGAAAGATCTGATATTTCATTATAAATGCAATTAATCAGCAGGGAAGTTGAAGAGGTAAAGTACAGCCTTTAGAATTTTAGTAGAGCATGAGCTCCTGGGACATATGAGAATTAATATGTGGATGAGAAATGTTCTTTATGAAAATTACCCCAGTCTCCCTGAGACACGAATACACACAATCCAGTCGCCAGGAGCCAACAGCAAGAGTCACTACCCCACGCACAAAACCATCCTGGCTTCATGCTTTTATTTCTTAATGGGAAGGGGAGGGGAGGAGGTAATTTCATAATAATACAGAGATTGTGTCAATACCAACTACTTACCCTCAACCACACGCAATCTTACCCTCAACCACCATGTCAAGAGAAGAGATAGCCTTCTAATTCCCCCTCCCACACCATGCACGACCCCCTTCAGGCTATTTTCTCTTCTTTCCTTTAAAACGTTGGCATAACACACAGTCTCTTTCTTCTCTTTCTCTTTCTCTTTCCCTTTCTCTTTCTCTCTCCCTCCCTCTCTCTCTCTCTCTCTCTCCCCTCCCCTTTCTTCTCCTCTGTCTCTCTCTTTTGCCTCCCTCTCCAGTGGCTCTTTCCCTGTGACTGTGAGCCTACTCCAAGTCTTTCCCCAGGAACCATGTCCAGGTATGGCCCCACCTGGAGCAGGCTATGACGCTGGGTGCCTGCCCATGGGGAGGCTGAAGTGTGGTGGCAGGGTCAGAGACAGGAAACCAAATGGACATGTGATGAAGGAGCTAACACATGAGGCGAAAGTGAGATGAGGTCTTCAGTCCAGAGAGTCTGGGTGGAGGGGAGGAGACTAAAATTAAAGACCCCAACAGGTAGCAACAGGATAAGAGAGAAACAGAATATCAAACAACATAAATAAATTTTTGGCCAGTAATAACTATATGCTAAGCATCTAATAGTTGATAATAAATGCTCACATATAAGAATTTACTTTGACTTATTTGCCACACTTTGAGCCTCAGGTAGTGTCCAGATAAGAAATATTAATGTGAATTCACAGCAGGCATTCCCTCCCCCAATTAACTAACTGTAAAAAGAAGAAAGGGAGAAGCTACAAAGGGAATTTTTGTTTTTCAGCTCTAGGCAAAAGCTGCCATGTTGGGGTCAATTGGTTTCACCTCTCCCTGACTGGCTTCTTTGCATGGGTGGTAATTGGGCAGATTGGGTTTCAAGAAGTCTTCTCCCAGAGTCAGCCCAGGTGGCTGCTCCTGTCTGCTGACAGCTAACACTAATGCTAATGAAAAAAACCAGCGATGAACTCTCAGTACCAACCAAAAGTAGCAACTGAAGAAGAAAAAATACATTAGCAGCATGATTTTCTCTGTTGTGGGTAATTAGGACCTTGGGGACTCAGGGATGCTTCCAAGGGCAAGCAAACCCACTGGAAAATGCGGGTGCTTATATTGAAGGTCACGATGATCCCCAAGTGCAAGGCTTTAGGAAGTATGTCTGTAGCCATGTTTTATTCCCGCAGCACATGCACTTTACATGTTTAAGCCTCACAACAACCTGATGAGGTAGTAAATCATTTCATACACATGGAAACTGTGCTTCTGTGAGATCAAGACTGTTTCTCAACATCATAAAAGGAGTGGCAATAATAAGTGGCAAAGGTGGGTTATCTTGAGGATTCTGATCCAAAAACCTCTCGTTCTCTCCCACCAACTAGGGAGCAAACACTAAAACTATGTGAAAGCAGGTGACGGCACTGCATCACTTGTTTTTCCTCTGATTTCAGATGGAGGTGGACCTCTTTTTCAGTGGTGTCCTCTGCCTAGAGAATGAAATTCAAGTTTATGTGCCCACTTCAGGGCTCTCACATCGGGTGTCCACCTATCGTGTAGTCCTGCCTTTCGCTATGTCCCACTGCAGCCTCACCTGTGTGTAACTCACTTCACATACGCCCATCCCGGACCTGGGTTTCTGTTGTTCTCCGGCCTGAAGTATCTACATTATCCCTCTCCTCTTCCATATACACCACCACTTCTGCCTTTAGGAAGGAACTTCAAGGCCTGTCCTATTGCCACATCATCTGTGCAGCTGTCACTGACCTCTCCAGCACCCAGGGGCTTCTTCCCTCTGCTAAAATGTTGTGACATTTAGTCTGCAGTTCTCATTTGATAGTTACCAAATGCAACCTTGGATTTTACATGAAGGTCCCATTGAATGTGATGGACTTGAGCCTCGGCCACGAATAGTGAATGCCAGCCAGGGGGATAGGGCTCAGGAAGCCGCAGAAGGACATGCAAGTTAGGAAGAGCCTGGCACCAATATGCCAAACATGACGTCATAGGGTGGGAGAAGATCAGCACACACTAGAGGCCAGAGAGGGATTAAAAACTGAAGTTAAAACTTAGATATTAAAAACTTGGTTCAAGTTTCGTGTGAAAGGCCAAAGATCTTTGGGATAGGGTACCAGGTAGAACTTGAAAAATACATTTGGAAATGCTTTCCAGAGACCACAGGGATCAGCTAGCAAGATTTCTTGTATTACCGTATATACATTTTCTGAGAATCCATGGCCATTAAACAAAGCTAGTTAGGGTTATTAACTCAAAGCTTTTCAAAGCCTTTAATATACTTATGTCAATTCTGACTCATTAAGACAGAAATATAGAAGGCAAGTTTTTTCAAAATTATTTGTCAAGGGGATTTTTTTTCCTCAAGGGCCTCTCCCACTTAATAATTTCTAGAATACACTTAATAAATGCTATTTACATTTTCGCTGTTTTGTTGTGGCTTAACAAATGCTAAGGTTGGGAAATGTTAGAGATTGGGCCTTACTTTTATTTAGAAAATTTATCTCTTTATTAAAAGCCAGAGTTATTGGAAGCTTTGGACCAAAGAATGAGTCCAGTCTGGATTACTAACAGCCAAGATAACCATAGATTCTTTGAGGCATACATCATAAAACTGGAACCCAACCAAATGATTTGATACATTTCTCAAGCTGACAGCTGATATTTTCCAATATCAAAGACACTGTATGGATATTTAAGAAAAAAAATTTACTTATTTTTAGCTTGATGGTCCTCCTATTAGCTTATGGAAAAAACCCTGCATTTGTGACAGAGCCTATTTCAAGGGCTTATTTTATTAACTTCTGGGATTGTCCTTCTGAAGAAAAAATTTTTATCTACTTGATCCATCTTAACTCTTTATCTACTCTGCATGCCAAAAAATCCTGTGACCCTTGACCACCTCTGCCCCCTTCCAGAAAGGGTGAGTTAAAACAAAGCTTATATATATTTCAGAAAGAAATGTTTTAAGATATAAAACCAATTTATAAGGTGGTACAAATTTCAATGTCATGCAAAAATTCTTTGGGGATTATTCACCAATTTATCATCTCTGCCTTTTATCTCTTCTATTGTGGAGAGGTTGACACAACGTTGACCTGGTCTTTATTTATGGGGCCTAGAGCAATCTAAATTTTGATTCAAGCTTTTAATAGTTTCCCCAATACAGTTTCAAATACCACAAACAGATTTCTGATGTCATGGGTGGATGTGTTTTTTCTTGATCCTGATTCTTAGGTTAATCAGCATGTTGTTCATTTTTTCCATCACAGCCAGCAAACCTGTTACTGACATACTGCAGGCCTGAGTCTACAGATGTCTTTAAAACACTGCTTCCCATTTCTACAATACCAAAATTACACTTTTTTTCTTTCATCTGGGACTCAAAACGTCCAGGAACACTTAAATGTTTTCTTTGACTTGGCAAATTTTCCTGTCCGGATAATTAGTATATGCATCAAACCAGTTAAGGTGAAACAAGAGTCTCTGAAAATCATGCTGGCTTATTTAGGAAAGAAATAATCTGCTTGGAAAACCTTAATTAAATATGGCAGCACTTCTATTGATATGACCATTCTATAAATGCTAGCACGTAACTCTGACCAAAGACATCCATCATAAGCAAAATATTCCTGATACAAGAAAACAGATTAATGCCAAAAATCTCATGTGAACACATTTGGGCCTGTGTCCTTTCATAAAAAGTCTGAAGTCAAAGCATCACAGCAGGAGAATCAGCTAATTATGGGTTACCCAGGAACTGACCAGTCTCCAAGGGGATCTGTTCAGGCTTCTGGAGATTACCTGAATCCAGGCAACTAGGCTGCTGTGGCTTTTTTAGGTCTGTTTTTAATTATTAGCATTTGTCTGAACATGTCCCAGTCTCATAAAAGACTTGTGTTTAGCCAGATAAGCGGTTTTGATTTCAAAGGAAAAGAAAAGGCATTTTTCCTTTTCCCCAAGTAAGTAAAAATTGTGAGGACAACATGAGACTATAGATGGGGAAATGGTTTGAGAGTTAAAGTTGAATACCAACATTATCTCAAGGATTACCCTATCAATAATATAAGCTTTACATATTCCCTGAAGATACTAATTTTTAAAACCCAGAAGACACGGTTTAGATTGGAAATTTTCATCCCTTTTCATTCATCTTGCAAAAAGCCCCTAAGTCAAACAATCCTCAAGTAAGAAATCCAAAGATGGTCTAGAACTGAGAACTATAACTGATATGGCAAATGTCAAGTTAATGGTTTCAAACTGGTCCTAGTCTAGGAAAGTCCAAGAATAACAGGCCTATACTGATGTTGTCTGTCCCATTCAAAGTTTCAGCCTATGTTTAAGAGAAGGCAAAAGGAGCTAATCCATTTCCATGTTTATTACAGAAAAAACTGACATATGAGGCCTCATGTGCAGGAGGGGTCAGAACCAGGGAGAAGACCCAGGTTCGATCCTTTCCCCGTTCAGTGAACAAGCACAGGGTTTTCAGAAGTCTGCAGTCTCATAATTGTTCAGCCCTACAGCGTCTCCCACCCATCTCTGCACCTTCTCCTACTTTCCACATCAAAGATAACACAATTGTCTTGTAGTGTCACATCTTAGAGCCAGCCACCAACACTACTCGCACAAAAAAAATAAAAAACAACAAGCAAAATGAACAGAAGGGTTGTTCTATGAAAAGCTGGCCTTCTCTGGTCTCTTCAGTTCAGTCCTGATTCCTTGAAGACCTTGAGTTCTTGGCCATGTTTGTTTCCATGGCTGTATAATGAGACCTCTGCTTCAAAGGTCAGAAACTCTGGAGCTGAAAAGAGCCACATGTCTCTGAACTTCAACTATAGGCCGCCTCCACAGAAAATAAACAAAGTCGAGAAGGCCACTTGCAAGAGGATCTGAGCTGGATGATGACAGTGCACAGCTGACAGGTGAGTCAGGATCATCTCTGGGGGATTTAATTTATGTTGGCTGCTTTGGCTTCCTCATGTTGTACATATTAGGTTTTGAGAATGCAAGGCATTTGCTAGCTGAGCAAGTTTATCCATTCTGTTTTCTAACCAGTCTCTTGTCCACTGAAGTATAGTTGTCAAAAATTTCCTTAGCAGACTTCCTTGTGGAAGCAGCACTCAATTCAATGGGACAGTTTAAACCTGAAACCAATCCTCTCTGAAAATGCACTGTGCACTGTACAGAAACAGGATTTAGCCGACTTTGAAAGAGAGGAATCTAAACTTACTACCAAAACCTAGAACTATATTAGTCTATATGCACACAGTGAACAAGAATAGGCCAATAGGATAAAGTAGATTTGGTGAGCACCCAGTACATAGAACGAGATGCTATCCCCATTTACTAATAAGGAAAACTGACAATCCCACGAGTAGCATAACTTGGCCAAGTTCAAATACTAAACGACAGAGCAAGAATTTAAAACCGTCTCCCAATCCAACAAGGATGATTGTGCCATGCTGGCATATTCCTTTTTATCCCAACAAGGTGATCAACTATGTAACTAAATGTCACAAAAGTATGTAATTAGATAAAAACCATTATGCACTGAGTTAGAATGACAGAGTTAAGAAAAACACATAAATCAAGGTTCAGATTAATGGATGACTTATCAAAATCGTATGATTGTCACTTTCTGATTTGTAAACAAACCTTGAACACTGCATTTTAACATTCTTTGGAAAGTTAAATGTTAGGGATAACATGTAGAAACTCTTGACTTTTCTTGTATTTAATTTCCTAGTGTGTATTTTTATAAAAAGAAAAGGTAACATTAGATGTTAACGTAGGATTATGGAAATGAGTTAACAAACTGAGTTAATTAAGGTTCTTGGGTAAGAACGGACAAAAGTACAGACTAAGTTAAGGAGGGTTCTTAGGCAAGACTGGCCGAGACCAAAGAGGAAAAATAAAACAGAACCACTACACCATCTAGTGATGAAACTCTTGTTTTGCAATAAAACCACCCAATGCAATTCTATTGTGCAAAATCAGTGTGAGCCTGAAGAATATTCATAAAATTGGCCAAAAGAAAATTTCTAATGACAATGACAAATAGAAGATTAAGGGCATATAAACGGGAGCAGTGGAAGGGGTAGACTCCTCAGTTAAGATTCCATTAGAAGCTGGAGGTGAACCCAAATTTTAATCCCAAAGATCTGCCATAGGTCCTGTTTTCTTTTCTTTATGTCCTAAAACTTTAGGTACCTTTTTATACAGCAACAGTTCATCCCTTAGACAGTGGTATCATAAGCACCTTTTCTGTAAGTCTGACTAGGACTCATTCTCCATCATAAAGCTCAGTGTAAAACCTGAGCATCTTTCTTCTAGATTACTTTTCCCTTTGGTCTTGTTCTACATAGATGGCAATAACTCTGGAATTCAATGCTCTGGAAATATCATAATACCCTATTACAAAAACATTACAAAACTATTACCTCAAGAGCCAAAGATAATAGAATCATAACAGAAATTTTCTTTTTAATCTGAAGATTTATATTGTTCAGGAATTTTTTCAGATTCATGGTCATGAAGAAAATGTTTAATAATTTTATAATTCTATGACCGAAAGTTATCCAGAAAAAAAGAAATACATTTCAATTTAGTAATTATATAAAATGAAATGTCAATATACAGGGTCCAGCAGAAGTAATGCCTTCTCGAGTGTGGTTGGTAGGGCAATAATATGGATGTAATAATTTAGTTTTAATTTGAACATTTCACGTAAAATGACATATGGTGTGCTTGAGTGTGATATTATGTTACAGAATTGCATGCTTATGATTTTTAATAAATGGTTTTGTTATTAAAAGGGGCATTATTTCTGCCAGACCCTGTAGATGAAAAGACATTTACTTCCATTTTGTTTGCGCGGTTTTTGAAGTTAAGCTAGTCTTTATTCCAGCCGGGCTATAACACTTAGAGTGGCTGTTTCTGTCAGCCCTGATCTTTCCTCAAACACAATACTGAAGCCTGGTTGGGCACCTAGTACCATTCCTTAGAAATCTCTAACAAATATTTAAAATATGCATAAATTTGAAAATACAAATCCTGAGTTGATCATTTTTTAAATTCTCAGAATTCCTTTTGATCTTCAATATTGAGGTCTTATCTCGTTATAGGTAAGAGCTCCCAGAACGATTTGTAGAAAGGAACATGGCACAGTGGGTAGAAAAACACAGGTAAGAGTAAGAAAACTCTAATTTAGCATTATTAGCTATGTGACCTTGAGGAGTTTTTCAACTTCTTATCACCCTCAAATTCTGAATTCATCTATAGAGTAGGGATAAAACAGTTAACTTGAAGGATTACCATAATTATTAAAGTATACATATGAAGTGTCTAACATAAGCAGCACTCAATAAATGGTAGTCATTTATTGTTAAAAGCAATAGTATGCTTTTCAAAACAGTAACTCTTAGAAGTAGATGTTTATGTTGCCTAGGACTGGTCCAAGATAAAACTATAAACCACCAAGTTTGTCTTTCAGATTTCATATTAAGCTTTCAGCACTGCCTCCAAAATCCATGTGTAAAACTGCCCCAGAAAAACTGATAAAAGGGTGAGGGAAAACATTTGAGTTTACAAAGAATAATTGAATAGATACATCATCAAGAATCAAACATCCCAAAAAAACTTTTAAAGACAGGTTTATTTATATATAAGTGCATGAAATTGAATACAGAAACTTTATTAAAATACTGTATATTACAAATTTTAATCCAATAAATTCTGTGTTATGACATTTAAGTGCTGGATTCACTTTTAACAGTTGTTTTGTGTGTATCAGTAAAATCACCCTGTATGTTACAAAGAGGAGCAACACATATGGACCTCAGAAATGGTCCTGTGATTAGACAGTAGATGACATTAATTGTGCATCTTTTTTTTAAGCAATGAATTTGAACCTAGAGCTTGTCTTTGCAGACCAACTTTCCATAATCAAAAATAACTTGCGTATGTTTATTGCTGCCCTTTGAAGAGATGAGTGGTAAAAATGACTTAAAACAAAGATCAACATCTCTAAGGCTAACCTGATGCTTACCACAGTTAAAATAATTAAAATTCACTGCAAAATTTGAGTTCTCCAGGAAATTATGCTATATACACAATGAGATTTGTACATGAATTGGGAAATTAAAAAATTGCTTATATAAAATTAAAAATCAATAGTATACAATATTTACAGCTTGTTAGGTATTATACATAAACATAGTTTTTGAAAAATAATCCTTCAAAATTAAACTATATTATGTAAACATGCAGTACATATTTTCATACAGTGTAGTTTATAGTCTTAACAGAAGGGGGAAAACTGTGTTCACATAACATAGGGCACATCATCAGATACACCTTTGTTTTTGTGCGTTACCCCTCCAACATTTATTCTTCCTGTCTCTGAGCTTCACAGTACATTAAGTATTTTGATAGCAAAAATAAATCCCTGATGGTAAACATATTTCTAAAGGTTACATAAAGTGTCTGCCCTTGTACTACAATATAAAACTAACGCTGTTTTTACTAGAATCTCTAGTTTACAACAAAATTAAATTTTAAAATCCCACTTTTAATCGTTTTGACTACATTTTTCCCCATTTCAAACTTACTTTTTAAAAAAACAGAAAAAAAAAGGAGACAAATACAACATGAAAGTAGTTGTCATCTGCCACTGTCAACAGCAAAGTAACTGACTTTTATTAAACCATAAGGAGTTATTTCCCTTGCACTATTCAACTCTGAATCCCCATCAACAGGCATACCCATCCTGGATCTGACTAGATTCACTCTGAAAAAATATCTTAACTTCCAAGGAACTGAAACATCACTTAGTTTTTAAAAACTGGTTACTAAATGACTCATCAGTGGTCTGAGAGTTAACATAATTTGAAAGTGAGTATTTCAATTTCTATCAGGTAAAGTATATTTCTGCTATTTAAATAAATACATTTTAGCTGGTTAACTTCAAGATAAAATGGATTGCCTCATCCTAGAATGACTAGAGTCAGGAGTTAATACTTGATGGTAGACTCATGAATTTTACCAAGTTTGACTAAAATGAAAAATACTGTGAAATCTCATATTGTTCATCTGAATGTGTAGAGCTTGTGTGTGTGTGTGTGTGTGTAGAGTACCAGAATTTTTAAAAATTCCTCCATCATAAATATATCCAATATCACAAATACTAAGAAAGTGTCAATAATTAGACTATCAACTCATCCATTATTGAAAGTAAGTCATTTTTATTACTATTCAAACAGGTGCCTCTATTTTGTTTTCTGTGGAGAAAAAAAAATTTTTTTAAAGATATTATTTATTTATTTTTAGAGAGAGAAGGGAGGGAAAAAGAGAGGACGAGAAACATCAATGTGTGGTTGGCTCTCGTGTGCCCCCTACTGGGGACCTGGCCCACAACCCAGGCATGTGCCCTGACTGGGAATCAAACCAGCCACCCTTTGGCTCTCAGGCCGGCACTCAATCCACTGAGCCACACCAGCCAGGGCTCTGTGGAGAAAAATTTAAAATGTCCCTTCCCAGATATACTTAGTGATAATGTGCAAACACACTAATTTAAAAACAAAGGGAATTTTTCTCATTTGTGATACCATCAAGTTAACATTCACCTACACAGGGCTCTTTAAAAAATGATCCTTTTTAGAAGCTGCCACAATGTAACATATTTAGGAGAAAAGGAGTTATGGTTATGGTAATTATGCATTATAGTTCCTTTTTCTATATATTTATATTACACTGCTTTCCAGTTTCAGTTACATATCTCAATGCACTCCTAAAAGGGGGCAGTCATATTTCTATTCAGGGGGGATACCTATGGATGGGTGCAGTATAGAATCTAAAAAAATATGTAAGTGGTTCATGCTCTCTCGACTTGCTTATAGTATCTATTTTTCCAGTAAGATTATAGTTGCATAACCATAAGGCGTTACGCACATTCTCTTCAAAACCAGCACTTCTGATTCCATCAACAAACTGTACATATGTTTAAACCAAAACATATGATAACCGTATGGAAAAGGGAGGGAGATTTTTAAGAAATTGCTAAATTAGTTCTCAAAATCAAGAAAGGGTTATTATAAGTAACTTCAACATATGTGCAATGAATGTAAAGAATGTGCAAATGAGTCTTCTAAACTCAGGGAAGAGATGGTTACAGTTCACAGTTCAGTTCACTCAGAAATCTGGGTGTTTCTACTAATTTAATAAAGTATTAACTGATACATTTCCACATTTACTGAAAATACTTTATATATTAAGCACTATTTCCTCCAAACAAATTCACACATACATTTTAAGATAATTTATTCAGCAACCTCCTCAAAAACATTGGATTGCCTACAATGAATAGAGATCCTTACCTTAGAAGGGTAAACCCAGCACCACCACACACACATGAAAAGTAATGATGGCTTCAAAATGCTTCGTGGAGAGTTGTCTCACAGAGAAAGAAACACAGCATTTTGGAAACATGCAGTACACATACTCATACAGTGTAGTATATACTCTTAATGCAAGGGAGGAAAATTGTTCACATAATGTAGGGTACTTCATCAGATAAGCCTTTGTTTTGTGCATTACTCCTCCAATGTGTATTCCTATCTTTAGACTTCCCTCTGCTACAAAATGCTGCCACATGTTGGAAAATTTTTATTATTTTTAATCAAATAATGTCCTTTTTATCCTGGAGAGCCTCCCCTTCAAATATTATAAAAAGGACCAACAGTTAAGGGAAACTACAAGACCACTGGATTACTAGTCAATTTTAACCACTGAGATTTTCACCCTGACTATTAAAAGAAACCGCAATTTACTCAGTCACCCAAGTGTTGCCAAACTCCTCTGCAATCTAGGCCTACTAGAATTCCTTCAGTAACTTTCCACATTTTTCACATCTTAAAAACAAACAACTCTTCGAAGAGGTTCTGATTAAAATTTTATGAGAGAAAAAATTGTAATAGTTACTTGTTGAATTACAAAATGGACATAAATTTAAAATAACAGTATTTCTTTTTAGATTAAAAAAAAAAAAAGCTAAAAAACAAAACTAGAGTTTAAGCACCTTGGACCATGGAGTGAAGGACTCAGTAGATACTGAAGCCCAATTCTCTTTCCCTACAGAACTTGCATTATACCTTGAAGCTAATACCCAGGGTGCAGAAGAGGGGTGGGCAATAGAAGAGACACTTCTCCATCCCTTAAACAAGGCAGTAAGCTGCATGTAGTAGAGATTCAATGCCTGCTGGTTGAATGAATCCAAAAGAAAGAGGGTAAGGTAATGGAGTAAACACTGGCTACCTCTACCCTTTTCCTATTTTAACCCGTGGTAAACACAACCTGTCATTTAATCCTGCTTGCTCTGGCCATTTCTACCACCAGCAACTCCAAAAAATGCTCTTAGGTAAGCATCTGTTGATTTAAAAAATAAAGAGGAGGTAAAGGGAGCAAGATTGTAAGAGGAATAATTTTAATTTTTTTCTTCTTAAAATATATGCAGGGACAATGTGGAAATGAAAGTAGATGGATTTTTCAAACCAGCATATTTAATTACTGTTGCAAAACATAATTTAAAAAAAATACTATTGACTATCAATCATTTACTGTCAAACATTTACTATTTTGCCATTCATAAACAAAGTCAACAAGTAACAGGGCCTGGATTCAAATTTATGTCTTTGGTTTAGATGCTAGTATTCTCTTCACACTCTGTGACAGCAATACTTTCTCAGTTACCGAAACCCTATTGGCAGGTAAACTGGAAAAATCAGAATTTGGGTGGAGGGAGGGGAGGACTTGAACTCTTAAATAGAATTAGGAAGCAAAATGTTGTCCCAATCTTTTTAGGATTTGAAACTCTCCTGCCAGTTCTTGGTGAACTCAAGGGCAGGAATCCTTTCTTAGTCATCCTTGCACTTCCTATAGAAAATACTCAGTAGAGTGCTTTGTACATAGTAGGTCGAAAATATTTTAAAAATTGAATTAGTTCATGTGTGTCAGCTTGGGTATATTAACATGTCAGCCCCACGCTCTTCATATTAATTAAAGTACTCATGAACTTTTCCAATAATGTTCTTCGATTTTAAATTACCCCTGTCCATTACATCATAAATACATGATATACAAGGCTGCTCATTTCTTTACTTCTCACTTAAAGTGAACATGAAAACTTTTACGCTTTTTAGGGCAATGGATACACTAAATGCCGCAAATACTAAGACAGTACACAGTACACTGGGTAACAAATTATAACACTGTATGGTAAACATTAAGATCTAAAATAAGAATAATTAAGCTGCAAGCACTGAATATAGCCATCTTTTAGGACTTTCTTTATTCTAGACAGCCAATGGAATTATCCCGTGGGACAGATTACTTGCACCTTCTTCATTTAAAGGTTTTAAGCATTATTTGTAGTTTAGATAGGGCCCTGACTAAATTCTGGTGTATGGATATTTCTACCAGTATGTTAAATAATAATTAGTTAGGGCATATAGGAATATCTCCTTTGGGGAACTGATTTCACTGTCAGCAATATTTTACTAAACTTTTTTTTTTAAATAAAGACGTGTAAACTACAGAGGATTTCCCCTGTCCTTCCTGCATTTATCACACAAAAAATTTACTGTTACTCACAGACATATTTTTAAGAAGGTGTAACACAAATACATCAATAAGGGCTTTTGTCATATCAAAAACAAGGATCTCCAGCACTACTAACCCCTCCCCAAGAAAACTACCCAAATTAAAAAATCTCAAACATCCTCATACCTATTTAAAAGATCATTCAACTGAACAAATTCTTCATTATAACATGAATGTATTCACTGAACAAAAGTTTTCCAATTTGACTATTCACATAGCAGCTTTATATATACGTATATAATGATATATATGTGTGTAGATATATATCATTAAATGCTCTTGTCTCTATAAGAAAACCACTAACTTAAAAAAAAACTCAGCATAGAAATAGCTATTAAGACAATTTCATCATTTCACACTATTCAACTGTATTTCAAAACATCAAAAGAGTGACAGTTGCACAAAATCCCAATGGGAATCGCTGAAAACAGCAAAGAAACCAAAAAATTCCCCCACAAGTTAAAAGTACACACACACACACACACACACACACACACACACACAATTCATAATGTAGAGTAACTTGATAATGAGATTAGGACATTCTAGAAATTAATTATTAACCATCCAGCTATACTTTCATTTTAGAGTAAAAACAGGAGTTTAAATCTCTTTGGTCCATGCATTCATACATTTATGTATCCAAGTTATTTTCTGGTTGATTTTGGATTCTAAACCACATGCTCCATATTACCTTACCATAACTTTCTTAAATTGTAACATAACCATATGTTAAAATATTCATTTTGTATATCTTCAATATGTTATTGGTAATTCCTCTCAAAGAATTCAAACACTAAGTTTTTTGACAGATTAGCCAAAGTAAAGAAAGAACATTAAATTCAAGTCTAACAGAAAAGGAGAAATCAAATCAATTTGGAAAATTTATGCCTAAATTCAATTGGAAAATCATCAAAAATATAAAGAACACATGAAAATAATTTCAGGATTATACATAATATAAAATTAATTTTAAGATCAAAGATCTCTAAGAATGCATAGCTGCTGTTTTCTTTTTAAGTCAAATTTCTAAGCCACAGCATTAGAAAATCCCCCAATTTGGCTTCCCTACTGGTAAAAGTACCTACCGCTTGCCCCTACCAATTTTTCACTGTTAAGTTGTTATGTTTCCTGGGGGGAGGGGGGTTGTTTGCTTTTTTGTTTGTTTATTTGGTAAAGGAAAAGTAGTGTGGGTAACAAAGGTCTTAAATTTGGGACCTAATAGAAACCTACTTTTTACCATATCACGTTATAAAAAGCAAGGCTAGAGTGTGCAGATTATTTTTTTTGGATTGTCCTTAATTCATATTCTCTGCAATGGCTCTTCCTTTGAGTTAGCACATTTCTAATTGTACTTGGTACTAAAAATTATCAGTAGAAGGTAAGTTCAATCAGGTTCTGTTTCCCTTACTTCCTATATTCTTAAAAATAAGTATAGGTTGCCAAAACTTCTTAAAATATTTTATACTAAGGGCTTTTTCATTTCTAATAAATGTCCTCACATTCTAATAAACTTAAATAATCAAGAACTGAACAACTAAAATGAAACATCCAAATATATTTCAGTACTGTTTTGATATACTGAGAATAACTGCCAAATTTTAAAATTATTTACTAAATTCTCCAATTCTTAGTTGAAAGTATGTTACCACATATCCAAAGTAAGAGAATTTCTTAATCTCCCTATATAACTTACTGTACTTATCTACAAATGAGGCTTTTTGTTTTCACAGCCTAATTTAGGCCATTCTTAAATATATTTAATACTCCAGAATGAAAAATTGTTTACATTTTGTCAAAAACCCAGACATTTGCAACAAGTAATATAATCCCACTGAGATACTAGTTATAAAGATGTTTTCTCCACGAGATACAAGGCAAAAACTTTCTTTAGGAGGGTCAAAGAACATGCATTTCAGACTTCTAACAAAATTTATAAGAAAACTTTCAAATGATATTTTTATGACACACGAAATATAATCAGTGTGTGTTACCCATAAAGTTTTTGAATTTATATCAATAGAACATTTATGTATGAGGGAAACTATTAAAAGGGTGTTATATAAGTGAGTGAAAAGGATGCACCCTATAGATCTACTTTGAGTCCTTAAGAGTTCAGCTAGTTTTCCATTAAGTATTATTTTCCACATAAATTAAATAACAATGCCTAAACATATTAAAGCCCTAAATCCCAGAAACGTTCAACAATGAAAATCAAATAATTTATCCCATAATAAATGATTCAGTATTCAGCACTCATACAGGACTTAGCTTTACAAAACAAAAATCTCACTACATTACCTGAATTCAAGTCAAACATGTTCACAGCACTCATCTACATCTACACTTGCAAACTGTCACATGATCAATTTGTAAAAAAAGAAGAATTTGGCACATATATCAATTCTTCAAAATGTCCCTGTAACTTAAACACAACACTGTTAAAAATGATGATTCAACACCAGTGTTAACCTGATTGGCAGCTAAACAAGGTGCTTTTTCTTGTAGCTTCTCATAGTGTAATTCGCCTTGCCTGGGATGGAGGCACATAAGGTGCAGTGCGGTAGTGCAATCACTTGAACACCAGAGGGCAATCTTTCCACACAGCTCAAGGCCTTACATTCCGACCTGCTCCTTCCAAGATTCTTGTGTAATTTCATTCCCACTTGCTAACAGTGCCATTTTTCAGAGAATCTGTACATCTGTTTCTTTATGTGAAGTAAGTCATTTCCACAGAAACCTCAAAGTGTAGCGAGGATCCTTGAAAAGGAGATGATCAATGTCAGTACAGTCTGTCCAACGCCCCATACCAGCGCTTCCAAGGGGGCCATGTTCTTCCCTGCTACTCTGTAAATGCCTGCTACTGCGGCACCTGGAGGAGAAGCGAGGCAGAGAAACAAGACAGCACATTCGTTCATTTCAGAGAGCACTGCATGGTTTTAAGATCTCTTCATTTTATGAAAACAGTTACTGATCATTCTCATTTTATAAATTTTTTCTGACAGAGCTTCCATGTGACTCGTAAAAGTTATACTTTACCACATACCACACTTGCCCACTTAAATTGAAAAACATGTTTTTTCTGTTTCTGGGCCTTTTGGCTAATATCAAGTGAAAAACATGCTTTTCCTATTCAACCACAAAATACATATTTATGCTACATGTTGCTTCTTGACACCAAAATAAGTTATTCATTACTGTACATAATCTTTCTCCCAGGCCATAACTCATCAGCACTTTATAAACACATGTATAAAACAAAATACACTGATAATTATAAATGATAATACAATAACTATACAATCTAATGTAACTTCTAAATGATTTGAGAAAATTTTAATATTTTATTTCTTTCAGTAAGTGAATTATTAAATGTCATATAAAACAACACAATATTTGACAAGTTCATTTCACAATCTATCATATAAAATTGTTTATTAAGCTCTTTAATAAAGCATGTGACTGTAAGGTTATTTGGAGACCAGCTAATAAAAATGAAAGATGAGCTTGACATCTGTTTTAGGAAAAAGTGCTTAGATAATGTGCACTTCTGAAAATGAAGAAATTACAGTTATAAGGAGTCAGAGCCCATCTGATTCAACACTTCACCTTATTAATACAGCATATATAATGGTGTGGCATCTAAGTGGTTGATTTTAAAAGCACATTTAGAAATCATAGAAAAACATTTAAATTATAGTATGCCATCTCACAGATGGAGAGGGCCTCAAAACTCTTTTTCTAGAAAAAGCTGTCTCTGCCTCCTAGAATGGTCAAACATGGAAATAAGTACAGAGATAAATTGTTTGAATTTAGTTATTTGACAGGGAAATCTATTAATAACATTTAGCTAAGAAATTCTTTAGTTTCTTTAAAATATCCCAAATTAAAAATTATTCTATTCCTCTATTAAGAGATATACAAAAGTAACACCTGCTTGAGTGTGGCTGATAGAATAATAATACGGGTGTAATAATTTATAGTTTTAATTTGAACATTTCATCTAAAATGTCATATGGTGTGCTTGAGCAGATATTATGTTAAAGAATTACATGCTTATGCTTTTATAATAAAAGATTTTATAATAAAAAAAGTATTACTTGTGCCAGACCCTGTATATGGGAAAAGCAAATTATTAATCTAAGCCAAGGGCTTTCATATGCTTATTTTAGAAAGGAAATTAAGTGTACAGAGAATTTACTACATACTATTTATCTTGATAGGAACTTTACAAATACTATGTTATTAAGTATCATACCACCCCTGGGTATTATTGCCTAACTTAAAGATGATAAAAAGGAAATTGAGAGATGCTCAATTACTAGCTCAAGGAATTATGTATAGTATGTACAAGAGCTAGAATTCCAATCCAGGTTAGTCTGACGATAAATCCCCTAATTATTCTATCATTTCATATTTACACTAAGTGAAAAAGATTACAAGGAATTCTGAAAATAATAAAGTGGTAATCATCTCAGTATTAAATAAAACTCCTAATGGCACCAATATTTTACTCAATCAAGTAATAAGCTTCACTTGTATAATTGGTCATACCCTAGAATTTTAGATGCCATTCATAAAAAATTTTAAAGATCTCATGCCTTCTCTGTTATCAGATAGTATGCTAAAATAAACCTGAGAAAATAATCTGTTTTTACTGGGATTTACCCTTATTTCCATGACTGTCTTCAATTTTTTAAGCCACAATTTGGTCTCCATACCTCTAGCACTAAATTTTCAAAAATGATCCCAGAAGTAAAAAAATCTCAGCAATTACTAGCCCAGGCTGCCTGGGAAATAGCAAACAAATTTGTCAGTTCGAAGTGTCAGGCTTATATATGGTTAAGAACATGGGTTCTTGAGCTAGACTCATGGATTAACTTCCACGTTCCACTACTTAGCAGCTGTGTTATACTAGGCAGTCACTTAATTCATCTCTTTGTGCATCACTCCTCAACTGTGAAATAGGTAGGTGTGAAGATTAAGAGATAGTACTTGGAAAGTATTTAGAATAGTGTCAGTCCTAGTATGTACTTCAATTTTGGTTAGTAGTCATTGTAGTAGTAAATGATAGAGATAATTTCTATCAGTGATTCATGATTCAATACATGGTGTGAAAACAACTGGTAGTCATTAGGAAGTATATTTAGGTTCCTACTTCATACTATTCTCCACAATAAGTTTCAGATGAATTAAAGAACTAAATGTTATAAAACAAAACTATAAATGTAAGCTTTAAAATATAAGAGACTATGTTTATGATCCTAGGAGGTCAGCTTAAGACTTCTCATTAAAAAAAAGCATAAAGCATAATCATATTTGAACATAAGAGACAGACTAGAAAAATACTTGCTATATGTTTAACAAACTGATGATTGGTATCCAGAATACACCCACCCACATATGCACACACACATAAAATAATCAATGCAGCATTTTTTGTAATAGCAGAAGAAACAAAAAACCCAATGTGCATTAGTCAGTAATGGCTAAATTATACTAAGTCCATACCATGAAACCTGTATACCCTCAAAAAAATATATAGATCTATATTAACTGACAAAGAAAAAAATCATTATAAAATAAAGATAAAACATAAAACATTCTCTACGAGTACATACATATATATATACATGCATGTATGTAAGTACACATATATGTATGTATATATGAATGTAATGTAGAAATGAAAATTCGGAGGAGCCATAACCAAACTGAAAATAGGATTACATTTGAGAAAAGTACTGGTTTCGGAGTACTAGTCAAAAGGGACCCCTGCCTTATCCATAATGTTTTAAGTTTAACATGATGAAAAGAGTTATTATATACAGTATATGGATAAGCCCCCTTCATCTACAGTTTCACTTTCTGTGATTTCAGTTATCTGCGGCCAACTGTGGTCTGAAAGTATTAAATGGAAAATTCCAGAAACAATTCATAGGTTTTCAACGGCATGCCCTTCTGATGAGATCTCATGCCATCCCACCTGGGACATGAATCATCCCTTTGTCCAGCATCTCTACATTGTAGGTGGTGTTGTACCTTAGTCAGTCACTTAGTAGCATTCTCGATTATTAAACCCACTGTCATGGTATCATGACACTTGTGTCCAAGTAACCTTTATTTTACTTAATAATGGCCCCAAAGCAGAATAGTGATGTTGCAACTTGAAAAAGCCATAGAGAAGATATAACATGCTTTAAGTGAAAAGGTTTGTATGTACAGAAAAAAAAAACATAGTACATTTTAGGTTTGACACTATCCTCAGTTTTAGGCACCCACTGGGGGTCTTGGAACATATCCATGGATCAGGGGTGAACCAACGTATTATTTATGTAATTAAAGTTAATTTTGAAACTCTAACTTAATTTCTACACCAACTTGCCTAGACTTCCCTACAATTACAAGAAACTGTCATTTTAAAGGCCAGAATATATTTTAACCCTATTTTCCAAACAAAAATACTTGTATATAGTGACAAAGTTCACTTAACTCTTGATTTAAAATTGCAGGGAATAAGTATACTGTAATCAGCAAATGTTTGTGGAAAAAGAAAAATTGTGTTAAAAGTCAAATGTCTTCTATGTAACTCAAAGATGTGTTTATATTTGTTTTTGCTTTTGCTTTAGTTTTTTATTCCTTTGAAGTTTCAGGATTGGACCCATGAAATCAGTTTTGGGACATCTTCCATATGGGCATGGAATTTAACTGGAGGTCAGGAGCCATGGAAAAGCACCCCGTGCAATGTGAGAAGGGAATAAGAGAAGGGCCTCAAGGAATAGAAGAGTGAGTACTGAAAACATTTCTACCTCACTGTCATCTTCTCCAAATAAGCTGACTCCTTTATTTAGTATGTAGCTATTCTGGGGAGGAGAAAATGGATTTCACTTTGGAAAGGCCCTGTTTGAGGAAAAACTAACAAACACAATTACTAAACACCCCATTTTTCTTTCAAGGAACAGAGGACAAAAACAAAGAGCCTATAATGATGAGGGAAGAAAAGAGAATCTAAAGAAGAAAAACCACTGTAAAACTGCAGAGTTTTCACAATCAAGGAAGACATTTAATAGTGTTACACAAAAAATAAAATCAATTGCCATTTACCTTCCTGTGGATAATCCGTTAGAAACCAAATTTTAAGTTACAACTTCCCTCCAAAAGAAGTTGGTTTTTTAAAAGTTGCCATTGCGTTGTATCATTTCACAGAGAAGCATTAGTCAAGAAAACACCGTTCCACTGAAATTCTTAATCTAAAAAAACTAAAATAATAAGAATTTTGTGTGCCTATTAAATGATTTTGAGCAATACTATTAAATATTGAGCAGATAAGAAAGAGTATTTATAAAAATATACATTGATTATTAAAAAACCCTAGAAGTATCCATCATCCAAATGAAGAAAAGAGCATTACTCTTTCCCTTGAAGATTCACAATCATATCCCATTCCCTCTCTGAAGTTGTTCTTTATCAGTCCTTTGCTTTTCTTCAGTTTTCTCACCTGCTTATATTAATAAAAATATATATTATTTAGCTTTTTAAATAAATAAATACTATTTACATTGATACGCTATCCTAGAATTTTGGGCTCAATATTGATGTCTTAAGTTATTCATGTTGTTTTAGGTAGCTATAATCTATGTATTTTCACTTTTGCATAGAATTTCAAGTATGGATATGCCACATCTTATTTATCCATTCTACTGCCAATGACACTTGTTTCTAACTCCTAATAGTTTCTCTGTATCACATGGGTAAAGGCAGGGTTGCCCAGTCCTATGTCAGAGGCATTTTCTATGTCAGAGTTACTAGAAAATGGCAAATTGTTTTCCAAAGTAGATGAACCAATTTATATTCCAGCTACTAATCCATATCCTTATCTTTTGTTTTTTTTTAAATTTTTGTCAATATGGTTAGTGAGAGGTGCTATTTCTGTGATTAATTTGAATTTCCCTGATAAAACTGAACTTTTCTTTCACATTAATGGCCATTAAAGTTCTACTTCTATGAAATGCTTATCAAATCTTTTGTCCATTTTTCAATTGGATTGTCTTTTTCTTATTTAATTCATAGGGTTTTTAAAAATAAGTTTGGATATTAATCTTCTATATTTATATGTGTTAAATATTTTGTGCTTTAGTTTTCACTCACCTAAAGGTATATTTTGCTGCACAAGAACTAAAAAATTACACACATTATGGTCATCATTTTGGCAAAATATGAGGTTAAGCTAGGTAAGGATGAAGAAGACAGAGTGGGATAGAATGCTCGAGAAAAAGGCACATGTTAGAAACTTCCAATACGATCAGTGACAGAAAGAATGAATTAGGAATAAGGAAAGATCCCAAAAGCATTAAGGGGCTAGAGAAGACTGGTACAGTAAAAGTAAAAGGGAGAAAGCAATACTGCTGAGTTGAACTGAAGGTGAGTAAAAGGATAAATTTGGACTTCCGGCCAAGGTTGAGGTGTAGGTAGATATACTTTGCCTCCTTGTACAACCAAAAGGAGGACAGCAACAAATTTAAAAACAAAAAATACCCAGCCTGCCAGAAAATCAAACTGTATGGAAGTCCAACAACCAAGGAGTTAAGGAAGAAACATTCATCCAGACCAGTAGGAGGGGTGGAGATGGGCAGCTGGGGTGCAGAGGACGTGCAGCAAGGAGGGGGCTGGAGGACCAGGCAGTCCCACATTCGCATGCGGATAAACTGGGAGGAACAACTGGGGAGGAAGACAGACCACACAGTCCAGGGTTCCAGCATGGGGAAAGAAACCCTCAAAACCTCTAGCTGTAAAAATCTGTGGAGGTTGCGGCAGTGGGAGAAACTCCCAGCCTCACACGGGAATTTGTTGCACAGACCCACAGAGTCTTAGAACATACACAAACCCACCTACTTGAGAATCAGCACCAGAGGGTCCAATTTGCTTATGGGTACTGGAGAAAGTGACTGAAAGTCTGCCCAGAGCCAAACAAGAGGCATTGATCCCTCTCTAACCCATCCCCCACATACAGCATCACAACACAGCTATGTGGGTTGCCCCGCCCTGGCAAGTACCTCAGGCTCAGCCCGTTCCAACATAACAGGTGTGCCAAGACAAAGAAATATGGTTGAAATGAAAGAACAGATCAAAACTCCAGAAAGAGAACTAAACGACCAGGAGGTAGCCAACCTATCAGATGCGGAGTTCAAAACACTGGTAATCTGGATGCTCACAGCACTGGTTGAATATGGTTGCAAAGTGGAGGAAAAAGTGAAGGCTATGCAAACTGAAAGAATGAAAAATATACAGGGAACCAACAATGAAGGGAAGGAAACTGGGACTCATATCAATGACTGGGAACAGAAGGAAGAGATAAACATTCAATCAGAAGAGAATGAAGAAAAAACAATTCAAAAAAAAATGAGAAGAAGCTTAGAACCCCTGGAACAACTGTAAATGTTTCAACATCCGAATCATAGGGGTACCAGAAGCAGAAAAGGAAGAGCAAGAAATTGAAAACTTATTTGAAAAAATAATAAAGGAGAACTTCCCTAGTCTGCCCAAGGAAATAGACTTCCAACAGAGCTAGGAAGCTCACAGAGTCCCAAAGAAATTGGACCCAAAGAAGCACACACCAAGGCACACGATAATTGCATTACCCAACATTAAAGATAAGGAGATAATCTTAAAAGCAGCAAGAGAAAAGGAGACAGTTACCTACAAAGGACTTCCCATAAGACTATGAGATGATTTCTCAAAAGAAATCTTGCAGGCAAGACGAGGCTGGAAAGAAGTATTCAAAGTCATGAAAGGCAGGACCTACACCCAAGACTACTCTACACAACAAAGAAAGCTCTCATTTAGAATGGAAAGGCAGATTAAGTGCTTCCCAGATAAGGTCACGTTAAATGAGTTCATCATCACCAAGCCTATATAATATGAAATGTTAAAGGGAATTATCTAAGAAAAAGATGAAGATCAGAAACTATGAGCAGTGAAATGACAACAAACTCATAACTATCAACAACTGAACCTAAAAAACAAAAACAAACTAAGCAACAATTAGAACAGGAACAGAGTCACAGAAATGGAAATGAGAGGGGAGGGAGAGGGGGGAGAATGGGAGAAAAAGTACAGGGAATAAGAAGCATAAATAGTAGGTACAAAACAGAGAGGGGGAGGTTAAGAATAGTATAGGAAATGGAGACGCCAAAGAGCTTATGTGTAGGACCCATGGACATGAACTAACAGTGGCGGGGGAATGCTGGTGGGATGGGGGGTGCAGGACAGAGGAGAATAAAGGAGAGAAAAATATGGGACAACTGTAATAGCATAATCAATAAAATATATATTTACATATAGCATAATATATACAGCATAATACATATATATGTAATAGCATAATCAGTAAAATATATATATATTATATGAATATATGTAAATAAAGATAAATCTGAAAGGACAAGGGAAACTGGGAGAAAAGTTGCCAGTGGACAGAAGATGTCAATATTCAGCAACGGAAAGTGCCTACAGCGGGTATACCAATGAAAAGTGATTTGATTTGCCCTTCATATTTCTTAAGAGAAAACAAATACAAAGATTAAGCCAGGTTTAGTTTTACTAGTGTGTTGATTGCTACCAGTTTGTGTAGTTAGATCAGGGGTTTGGCAAACTATAAGCCACATGTCAAATCTGGCCCACTGCCTGTTTTTGTACAGCATGAAAGCTAAGGATGATTTTTATATTTTAAAGAGTTAGGAAAAAATCAAAAGAATACTACTTCATTATAAATGAAAATTATATAAAATTCAATTTTTAGCATCCATAAATAATGTTCTATTGGCACACAGCCATACTCATTTCTGATATGGACCTATTTTTGCATACCTAAAACAACACACATCAGGTAAAAGGTAAAAGAGCCTGCACTTTTCTGTTCTTGTGTAGTCTATATTGTGTTTAGCAACAAGATTACTGTGGCTTTGAGAAATAAGCTGTGCCCCCAGCTTTTAATCTTTCTGTCATCTGCAATAATTTCAATAAAATAGGACCTAATTGTTTCTTGGAAATTTGATAGATATCACTTGCAAACCTATTTGGGCCTAGAGTTCTTTTGGGAGAAGACATTTAAAAATGTGTTGAAAACATTTAAATGTTAAATGTTTTCAACATTTTAATTGTTTAAAAATACTTATTGTCCCATTCATATTTTCTATTTCTTCTTATGCTAATTTTGCTTTTTTATATTTAGCAATATAGCTGTTACAAAACTATGTTATTTTAATAATTCTTTACTCTATCTTTATTATTGGATCTGTACTTATTACTTCTATCTTGCTTTATATTTTACTTTTCTGCCTTCATTTTTAATTAGTAATCTATTCATCTTATTAACTTTGCAAAGAACCAATGTTTCTGCTCTGTAATCTTTCATAAACTCAATATACAAAACTTAAAAGCATTTCTCTACACCAATAAAACTAAACAATGTAATCGAAAGAGATAACACCCATGCACAGCAACCACAGCATAATGAGTTTAGGAAATAACTTGATCAAAATATACAACCCTCCTTTAGAGAAAAACATTTTTAAACTCCAACAAAAGACACAGAATTTGATCTGAATAGAGATATATTACATGTTCTTAGGGGGATTAATTTAATATGCCATTTCTTCTCATATTAACCTCTAAATTCAATTAAATCCCAATAAAAATCATTGTTATACTTTTTGAGAAACTCAGTAGACATATTTTAAAATTTACCTGAGAGAATCAAGATCCATGAATAGCTATGTCAACTCTGAGAAAGAACAGAAAGGGACCTAGCCCTATCAGATACTAAGAAATACAAGCATGCACTCGCTGGGTAGCTCAGTTGTTTGGAGCATCATCCTGTGCATCGAAGGTTTGCGGGTTCTATTCCCAGCCACGGCCCATACCTGGGTTGCAGGTTCGCTCCCTGGTCAGGGTATGTATGGGGGTGGGGGGTAGTGAGCAACCAGTCAATGTTTCTCTCTCCATCTCTCTCTCCCTTCTTTGCTCTCTAAAATCAGTAAACATATCCTCAGGTGAGGTTTAAAAAAAGAAAGAAATACAGGCATACCTCAGAGATATTGTGGGTTTAGCTCCAGCCTACTGCAATAGAACAAGTATCGCAATAAAGCAAGTCATGATCTTTTTGCTGGGGGAGGGTTTGTCTTCAATTGGTAAAATAATGCAACATCTGTGAAGCGCAATAAAGTGAAGTGCAATAAAATGAGATCTGCCTGTACTAAAAAACGGTAAGGATAAAAAAATGCAACCTTGCTGCAAAGAACAGATAAAAAGATCGACAAACCATAACAGAATTCAAAGACATATATGTACTTTGAGAACATAACACACAAAAAAAGTGATGCTACAAATCAATGAGGAAATGTATATTTTCGTGGCTGATGTGGTAAAAATTGACTTCCCCTATGGGAAGAAAAAAGCACCTGGAATTCTAATACCAAATACAAAGACAGATTCTAGACCAGGGGGAAAGTTATGACCTGAATACCAGATATTAGTTTTCCTATATACAGTTTTATTTGAAAAAGCCATGCCTATACATTTCCCTATGTCTATGACAACTTTCATACTACAACAGCAAAACCGAATAGTTGTGACAGAGACCATCTGGCCTGTAAAATTTAAAATATTTACTATTTGGCCCTTTAAGTAAATATTTGCTGACCCATGTTCTCAATGAAGTAAAGACTTCAATATAAAAGGTAAAACTATAAAATTAACAGAAGAAAACATATCAGAAAATCTTTTGACCTTGGTGTGGGGCAAATTATTAAATAAAACTCTAAATTATAAACCGAAAGGCAAAAAATCTTCTAGCTAATTATGAAGAAATTAAGGATTTCTGCCCAATAAATAACATCATGGATAAAGGTAACTTGTAAAAGACTGAGAAGTTATTTGCAGACTCTAAAACCAGTGAGAAAACAATATCTCTAACATATAAAAACATCTGTAATATAATTAGAAGGAAACAGAACCCCAAAAGAAAAGCAGGCATAGAATTTAAAAAAGCAATTTGCAGAAAAGGAAATCTAAATATAGAATAAGTATAGAAAGAGATGTTCTAATTCCTTCATTAATCAGAGAAATGCACATTAAATCAACAATGAGATGTCACTTTATGCCTTGTTAAAATTAGACAGATACGCAGGGCGGGGCAAACGTAGGTTTACAGTTGTGATTATGTGAAACAGAGTTTGTTCCTGTATTATTACCTATTAATTAGTGTATTATTTTCCATATGAACAACTGTCAAACTACTTTTGCCCCATCTTGTAAAATGTCGTAATGGCATTACATAGAAACCCAGTTTCTCCCAATTGCGGTATTAACTATCTATACTAACGAAAATTTTTTAAAAAGTCACTCTATTCTGGAAATAAAATCTAAGGAATAGCAGAATATAGGGTCTGGCAGAAGCAACACCTGCTTGAGTGTGGTTGGTAGGGCAATAACGTGGGTGTAATAATTTATAGTTTTAATTTGAACATTTTACCTAAAATGTCATATGGTATGCTTGAGTGTGATATGGTTATGTTACAGAATTACATGCTTATGATTTTGTAATAAACGATTTTGTAATTTAAAAAAGGGCATTATTTTGCCAGACCCTGTACAATAGATATGTACCAATATTCTATCTTATTCGACATAGATATCCAAGAATCGTTTGCTGCACTGAAGGTGGAGCTATGAGTGCTCTGACACCCACAAATTACATTAAGAAAATTTAGTTAAATATTTATATTAGTTAGTTTTCTTAACGCAAATGTTTGCAGATCAGAAATTAGCCAGAATAAATTTAAATGTTTTATTACTAACCTGGGTTCGTACTCTTTACTTGAAATTAAGTCAGACTTATATTTTGAAGGATTTTAAAATAAAACATTGCAGTTTCTAAGATCATTGGCTTATTTTATTCTTGACTGAATTGGAAGTAGGTAATATATGTGAATATATCACTGAGATAAATGGAAGTAGGATGACATTTCTTCAAAGTTTTAAAAAAGTTGTGCCAGTACATACACATACACATACTACTTATGACCTCTGAACCAGCTGTTCCTCCCGCTTTCCTCCTCTGATCACTGTTCCATGATAACCACAGTGGCCCCGTCAAAACCAGTGGCATGTCTCTCTGAAGGCCACCAAATAATCACTAATTTGGATTTTTTCCACTTTGCCATAGTCCTAACATTAACTCCATTTCCAATCCGCTGCCACCACTCTAATTAAAATCCCAACCTCATGATTAAATTAGGGTTATTGCCTCTAAATTCCTCTTCTCCCCTTTTGCCTCCCCTCTTCCCTATCCTTTCTTTCTTCCTTGCCTCTGCTCTTCCTCCCTCACTACATCCATCCATCCAACCAGTATTTTTTGAGTATCTCTTATGTTCCAGATAGTGTTTTATTTTGGGGATACAGCAGTGATGAAAATAGATAAGGTCCCTGTTCTTTCAGTTTTCTCTTGGTTCCTCACATACATTCTATATTCAGCCATAAAACACATTTTCCCATTGAACTGCTTTGCCCCTTGCCAACTCTATTCAAAAATATCTCTTTTCCACACCCTGCAGCACTTTCCGGCTGGCTTTCTAAGATCCTCTAGATTTGGCCCCATTCTCTCTCTCCAGTTGAATCTCCTACTACTTCACTATGCATATCCTATGCTTCAGCTAAACCTGGGCACTATCTATGGCAAAATGGATGAGGAACCATATGATAAAGCTACAGGTTGAAGGCAGCAACAACAAAAACCTAACACCAGAACACACACATACACACCCCTGCGCCCCCTCCCCCAAATAGTAAGTGAAGAAAGGAAATAATAGGCTATTCACTACTTCCACAGCTATTTTATGATTGTCTTGGGAATAGGGCTTTCCTCTCAAGGCAAGATATACCAATCACTCTGGGAAAAGGTGATTGTGGGACACAAAAGGAGAGGCCTTAGAGCTATAGAAGAAAAGGACCTCCTCTTATCTCTGGGGCTAGGAACAAACTAGAAAGTAAGAAGTCCTCTTTGGAGAGTCTGGGAACAGATCCAGTGGTAGCAGTGTGTTGCCCCAGGCATTTGGAAGTAAGCCAGAAGCAAAGGGCAATATAAGCCTCTGTTATTCAGTGGCACTGACAGAATCAACAGCAGCAGGGCCAACTAGCCAGTTTCTGGCAGGACCACAGGAAGAAAGCAGCTGTGGCACCCTCGAGTCTCAAGAAGCACTGAAGTTCTGGCTCAACTAGCACATCAGAAACCAGAACTCTTTGAAATGTAAGGCTCAGCTGGAGCCTAAAGACAGTGTTAAGAGGAGAGGGCCAGAGGGAGTGAACCTGAGGCCTGGCATGAAACACACATGAGGCAGCACAGGGGAAAACTTGCAAATAGCCAGAGGACATCTAACGTGGCTAATTTCTAGTAGGCCAGGGGAGATTTGTGCCATAATTGGTATATAAGAAGGAAGTGCAATTTTATTTTGCAGTTATAGGCAGATGACATCAATGACCTGAGGGCTGTATTTTCACTCTTTTTTTGAGGTCAGTTATCACCATTGTATGTGTATGCCTACCTTTCTCTTTTAGGATGGTAGTGAGCGCCTTCAAAGCAGAAACCACATCCATTATGAGATAAATTTTCCCATGAATTGCTTTGCCCCCTGTCGATTTTTACAAGTTTTTTTGCGTTTCCCACAAAACATGATGAGTCTTCACATAGTAGAAGCACAAAAACTATTTCAATGAGTAAATAAGCTGATCTTGACCTTCTAGGTGAAGTGTGATTAGTGCTAAAAAGATTACAATAAGAATGACGTTACCAAAACCATAAGTGCATATAAAATACTGTCCTTAAACAAAACAAAATCAACTTACTAGTAATCATTGCTCCAGTTACAGAAGCCAGAAATCCGATGCTGACTGCAATGACAGAGATTACTCTCCCCTGCCTATGCCTCTGCAGCATCACAAACATCAACACTCCTGCAGCACCATGGACAAACAGAGAGGAGAAGAGAGCCCAGAGAAAGATCCAATACCACATCTCTGAAAAGAAAAGCAAAATGTTAATAATTCTATTGAAAAACATCTTAGAAAATTCAACTTAACAAATTGTGAGCACCCATGGTTTGGAGGTTGGATGAGATAACAGATATAAAAATGCCTAGCACAGTGCCTGACACACAGTAGTACTAAATAAGTTTTAATGATTATCATCATTGCTAATGTTTAATGGGAAAATAATTTCCTCCACAACTTCAGACATTAAGGCTACAATTAATTTCCTCTAAATGTTTCCATCATGTAGTCATAATGCATCAATTTGTCTAAGATACCAATAATACATTTTCAAATCTCCTGGAGTAAATAACATGTTAATTTATTGCTGTTTGATATGTAATTTTCTATTTTCTAAATTAAATAACTGTGTTAAGACATTTAAAAATCTATCCCTTAATTCATATCACTCGAGAAATTAATCAATGAATTTATCTCATACTTTTAAGAATTTCAGGCAATTTCCCTCTTGGCTTTCAACTTTACATACACTACTAAACAGTCAGATTTTTTTTTTTTTTTTATTAAGAATTCTTTGCCTCGGGTCACTTTAATAGTCCTTACTCAAAACATTTCAAGCTCCACTATTCTCCAATATATCCTCAATTACTATTTATTGAAGTTTAGTTTATAAGGAGCACATGTTTCATTTGGTCTCTCTTGCACTCATTCCGTTTCCTTCTGACTACTCGCAGCCTCCCGGTCAATCCATATAGCTCCACAGATGTTGCTGGGTCCTTGCTTTGGCTCCATTTTCCTGACCATATTTGTGGTCAGGTATATCAGGGCAGGCGACTGACCCCAGGCACGCCAGTCGTTCCCTTTCCTTGGGAATTCTTTATTGGGACCAACTGAGCACCTCAGTCTTTTGGAAGGCTGAAGCTGAAGGGTTCAGGATTAGTAAACAGCTATTTCATCATCATGTGGTGAAAGTCACGATACACAATGAAAGAGAAATAGATCTATCAAAGATAAGAGACAACCAAGTCACACTTTAGTGATTTCTAAGGCCCTGCCACATTTCCATCCTTAGATTGAGTCCCAATTTCCTTGTAATAAAATCCCTCTTTCTATTCAAATTAGTTCAGGTAAGGTCACTGTTACCAATAATTAAAAGAGCTGACTCTAAAATGTTTAGATGTCACCTTGAGACTCCTCCTTGGTATACAAACATTCTATAATGCAAAATGTCACATCTGCTATTTGTGCTGGTATTTGCTCTAGCGAGTGTGAAAGAATTAATAAAAGCCAGAAAATGACACAAAAATGGATGAATTAAAACTTATGCATTCAAACATCATTAGCGTACAGTGATACACTGTTGATGAGAATATAAAATGGTACAGCCACTATTGAAAATCATGTGGTATTTCCTGAAAAAAATAAAAATAGAACTACCATATATCCAGCAATTCCACTTCCAGGTATACATACAAAAAAAATTGATAGCAGGATCATGAAGAAATAATTTGCACAGTCATGTTTATACCAGTATTATTCACAATAGCCAAGAGGTAGAAGTAAACCACATGTCCATAGATGATGAATCAATAAACTAAATGTGGTATAGACATACAACGGAATGTTATTTAGCTTTAAGAAGGAAGCAATCCTGTCACATGCTACAACATTATGAACCTTAAAGACTTCATGCTAAATGAAATAAGCCAGACACAAGGACAAATAATGTTTGATTCCACTTATATGAAATATTTAAAGTAGTCAAATTCACAGAAACAGAAAATAGAATGGCAGTTGCCATGGGACTGGGTAAGATGGAAAGGGGGAGTAGCCATTTTAGTTTTGCATGATGAAAAAGATGTGGAGACCTACTATACAACAATATGAATATATGTAACACTACTGAACTGCACTCTTAAAAATGGATGAGATGATAAATTTTACACTATTTTTACCACACTTAAAAAATTAAGTACAATTTTAAAAATATGTCTAGAAATTTTTTTTAATTGTTTTAAGTCAAGACTATAAATGACTAAGCATTTAAAAACAAAACAAACAAAAATCTCTCTTGAGAAAGGAAGGAGGTATGGTTATAAAAAGGTTAACACTAGGGATTTCTGTGGCAATGTAACTTTGTATTTTGACTGTGATGGTGGATACACACAAAGGTGATAAAACTGTATCCAACTAAATACAAACACACAAATGAGTACAAGTATACAATACTGGTGAAATCTGAAAAAGTTTGGTGGATTGTATCAATGTTAATATCCTGGTTTTGACATACTGTGCTTTTCCAAGATATTCCCTCTGGGTAAAATGGGTCAAGAATACATGGGCTCTCTCTGTGTTATTTCTTATAATTTCACATAAATCTACAATTTAAAAAAGTTAATTTTTTTAAAGGAAGGGAGATACCAAATTCTTAAGAATTATTCCTTAGAATGGACTCTCATCCTTCAAAATCATTTCCTGGGAGACATCTGATACACTTTCCAACGTACAATAAAGTACTATGCATGCTTCTCAATGGCATAAGAGATAGATGCTGCTGACTAAGGAAAAATAGGCAAAGCTTGCCTTTTAAAAGGTTTTTCTCTTCCAGTTTTCAGGGAAATAGCACTTTCATGCTATTACTCCCAATCAAAAGGCTTCAACATAGAACAAATGCATTAAGACAAAAAGGCTTAACTTGCTCAGAAGATAAAATTTATATGTAAAAAAATATAATTTTCCAAAGTGAGCCTAATAAAGTAAGAATATAAGGGAGTAATGATTCACAATGTGGGGAGTGGGGTGCTCCAAGACAAGGAAAGGCTCTGCAACAGAAAACGTAATCCTAACAAGTCAACAATTTTCCTTGTGTCCTAAGACCATGACTAACAGCTTGTTGGATCTAACCCCCTGAAACACTCTTGTTTCTTGTCCCTGTAATACAAGTGGAATAAAAAATTTCTTGACTTATATTTCACACAAAGAAGGTGGGATTACTTGACACTATCAAGGAATTCTCTTTGCCTACTGACTATATAGCTATTGACCTCAACAATAAATTTACTTATTGTAATAATGAGGAAAAGTAAATTTTAAAATTAATGTTTTATAAAACCCCAAGACATCAAAGAATTATACAACTAAACTAGTACCTTAAATGGTCCTCTAATGACCAGTCCAGTATTAACTCTTAAGCTGAGTACAAAGTACCTAAACTCAAATTTGCTTTCATGTTTCTTTCTCTTTTTTAAAAAAAAAAAAAACATGCTATTTATCAAAAAAAAAATTAAACTCCACCAAAAATATCTACAATGAATTTAGGTTTCATGTTATTACTATTATTTAGAATTGTCTGATATTTTAACACAACCCTGTCAATAAACAGGGACTCTGATCATCTTGATCTACTCTGGATAAACAAGTTGTCTAAGGTTCTACTCACTATTGGCAAGCTCAGGAAACCTACTGGGTTAGTTCAGATGAAGGGAACTGCAGGATCCTAAGAGAAGAGCAAAACAGATGCCCCAAAACCCTAGAGAAAGAACAAGTACTAAGAGGACAGGAGCTGAATACAATCGTTTCTCGAACTGTCTAGATCCTATAGCTACCTTGAACACACAGAGGCCCACAGGTTTTTCTTTCCATCTATACTACACCTAATCCAAGCTTCTAGCAACTGAGCAACAATGAAAGGAAGAAGCCAGAGGGAGCCTTTGCTAGTGCCAAAATACAAAACAAAATTTTAAAAATACAATGCAAAGAACAAAAATTCTGAAGCATGCCATCCATATGATTGCTTTAATTACATGAAAGAAATATCCTTTCTTGCTGGGCACATCTTATGATACTCTTTGGTTATTTTTCTCTATTCAAGATTGTCCATAATCTTCATCTTAAACTAGTTTTGCCTGGATTTTTGCAGTGCATCTGTTTACTTTTTACAGGGATAAGAGGCAGGAGAGGTGATTTGTTCTAGCCTCCAAACAATACTAGAAATAGCCCTGCTCGCAATCTGCATCTGTCATCAGCCCTGCTTGCCAACTCACTCAGAAATTATATTCTGTGCTTTTGATTTTAATCCTTGGAAAAGTTATTTATGACAAATGAACTTCTCTAGGTGTCTAGAATACATTAACTAAGTAAAAACAAGTCAAAGAACGGTACATATAGTTTGAACTATTGTTTAAAAAACAATGTTTACATGTGTACATAAAATGTATAAACAAAAGATGTGACAATGGTTATCTTTTAAAGGAGAGGAATGACATTTTATATATTTTTTATTATTTGTTTATTTTTAACAACCTGCCTGAAATACTTTTTACTGCAAATATACTGTCTTTAAAAGTAGTTTTTTATTTTATAATTCATCAAACCCAAAGGGTTCTCAACCCAGAAAGCTCATGTAAATTACCCACAAAGCAACTAAAACTCTCTGAAGGTAGGACCTAAACTACCATATTTTTAATCAACTCTACCAAATAGTCATGACATGCAATAGAGATAGAAATCACTACTCTAAGGCTAAAGGTTCATAGAGGTATTTATTTTTTAAAAATCCAAAAGTTATAAAAACAAAGAAACAGAACTTCTGGTCAAGATAGGCAGACACGGCTCCCTTCTTCACAGAACCACATCAAAAGTATAACTAAAATATAGAACAAACATCACTGAGAACCATCAGAAGTTGAGTAGAAAGGGAGACCAATAACTACAGAATTAAAGAAACCACGTCCATCGAGACAGCTGGCAAACTGGTGCCATATCTGAGACTCCATCAACCTGGCTAACACTGTTTGACCCACCTTACAGATCCCCAGAAACTCCATCCCATTCCACCCCATGCCACCCAACTTACAGGCCCACCCAAGATGCTTTTCCATATGAATGGCTGGTCTTGGTTCATGCTTTACAACTTCCTAAATCCTATCAAACAAGCAACAGCTGGCCTCAGGGAGACCATGGCACTGCACTGATTCACAACTTGGCTTGCCTGGTTATCTACAGGCCCAGCACAAGTAGCATCCATCTCAGATTGCTTTATAGCTCAGACAGAGTGGCCCTGGGCAAAACACAGGTGGGGACTGACTTTGGCCTGCATCACCTGGGAAAACCCAGGGCCAGCATACCCAGTGGACAGCTACAGACCACGTCGGAGCACCACCACCCTGCCCCGGCACAACTGATCCTCCAAAGAGGCCAGAGGACAGAGGGCAGAGGTTGTAGGTAAGTGGTCACAGCCCATCCTTGCAGCTGACTGGCCTGGGTAAATCCCTCCCATTGATCTGCCAACAGTAATCAAGGCTCAACTACAAAAGGAAGGTGTACACAGCCCACAAAAAGTACCCAGCTTGGGTGATAGGGGAGACTGTGCCACAGGACTCTACAGAACACTTACTACATTAGGCCACACTACCAAGAAACAGAGTCAAAGTAGCTCTACCTAATACATAGAAATAAACACAGGGAGGCTGTCAAAATGAAGAGACAAATAAACATGGCCCAAATGAAAGAACAGATCAAAATTCCTAAAAAAGAGCTAAATGAAATGGAGATAAACAATCTATGGAGATGCAAAGTTCAAAACACTGGTTTTAAGGATGCTTAAGGAACTTAGTGAGGACCTCAGCAGCATAAAAAAGCTTCAGGCAGAAATAAAGGATGCGCTAATTAAAATAAAGAACAATTAACAGGGAAACAAGAGTAGAGTGAATGAAGCTAAGATTCCAATCAATGACTTAAAACATAAGAAAAACCAACCAATCAAAACAAGAAGAAAAAAGAATCCAAAAAAATGAGAATAGTATAAGCAACCTCTGGGACTTCAAGAGGTCCAACATTTGCATCATAGAGGTGCCAGAAGGGGAAGAGAAAGAGCAAGAAATTGGAAATCTATTTGAAAAATAATGAAAGAAAGCCTCCCTAATGTGGTGAAGGAAATAGACATGCAAGTTCAGGAAGCACAGAGAGTCCCAAATACAATGGATGCAAAGAGGTCTACCCAAGACACATCATAATTAAAATGCCAAAGAAAAAAGATAAAGAGAGAATCTTAAAAGGAGCAAGAGCACAGCAGTTAGTTACAGGGGAGTTCCCATAAAGACTCTCAGCTGATTTCTCAAAAGAAACATTGCAAGCTAGAAGGGATTGGCAAGAAATGTTCCAAGTAATGAAAAGCAGGGACCTGCAGCCAAAATGGCTCTACCCAGCAAAACTATGATTTTGAATTGAAGGGCAGATAAAGAGCTTCAGACAAGAGAAAACTAAATGAGATCAGCCTCACCAAATTATTATTATATGAAATGTTAAAGAGACTTACTTAAAAAAAATATTAAAACTATGAACAATAAAATGGCAAAAAATACAAATCTATCAACAATTGAGTCTAAAAAACAAACTAAGCAAACAAGAACAGAGACAGAATCATGGATACAAAGAGTGTTTTGTTGGTTGCCATATGGGTGGGGGGTGTGGAGGAATGAGGGAAGAGGTGAGGAGATTAAGAAACACGAATACGTAGTTACAGAATAGCCATGGGGATGTAAAGTACATGCAGGAAATGGAGTAACCAAAGAACTTACACGCATGACCAATGGACATGAACAATGGTTGGGGGATTGTGTAAGAAGTGGAGGATGATGGGTGGAGGGCGGACAAAGGGGTATAATCAATAAAATATAATTTAGAAAAAGGAAACATACCTCTTTAAACAAACACATAATATATTTTTAATCCTCTATAGAGTAACTCTTTAAATCATTAGCAAATAGATACTAAAAACTTACTATGTATTCAACATACTCTAAGCCTCAAGCTGAAAATACCATACCAGTTTGGGGGCTGTTCATAATCTACTTTCTTTACAGAAATGATCCACATTATGTATTTTAAAAAATCCATGTTCAAATTAGGTTATCTCAAAATCTCAAACTTTTTTCATTCCAGCAAACCTTAAGGTGTGCAACTTGCTTTCCTTAGTTTCAAGCAGCAGTGACTTCTCAGTTTGAGGCTATATCCCACAGAGTGGGTTTATTAGATTCTCAGGAAGACAATGCATTATATCTGAAAAAGTTCCCAGGTCAAGGGATCAGCCTCAGATATGGCCCATAAGCCACACCTAACCCACCATCTGTTCTGTACAGTCTGTAAGCTTAAATTGTTTTTTGCATTCTGAAATGGTTGAAAAAATTAAAAAACAATATTTCAAAGCACATGTTCATTCATGTTGTCTATGGCTTTTTTCATGCTACAATGGCAAATGTGAGTAGTTGTGGCAGAGACCATATGGCCAGCAAAGCCAAAAATATTTACTGCAGTTACTATATGTTGAGTATGTTGAATTCTAGCCCTTTACAGAAAAAGTTGCTGATTCCTGGTCTAGATGATTTTGACATATGTCCCAGGGAGCTGAGTTGTCCTACACACCATTGAAAATTACTGTCACGATACTTTCATATACTATCAAGAGCTGACACTTTGGGTGTTTAATTAATGATATGTCAATGGCATATATTCTAATACCTCAGGTACTTCATAGCACAGTATGCAGCTGATACTATGGGAGACACAGACCTGAGCAAGGTAGAGGAATATCAAGGAAGGATCACAAGAGAATACATTGCTACACCTGAATTTAAAAAAATAAACAAGATTAACCAAATGATAAACATATTGGAGATGGAATGAGGGTGAGAGATGGGGAGTGGGTGCTCTCAGCCTTGGTTATATGTTGGAGTTGGGGGAGTTAAATAAAATACCGCTCCCAGAAATTCTGATTGAGTTGGACATCAGAAGTTTTTTAAGTTCCCCAGGCGACTCTCATGCACAGCCAAGAATGAGAAACAACTGCTCTAAGACATAATGACCAAATCATGGAATTACATAAAATGGAGAATATGAAACTGTAAAAGCTCTGGTCATCCTGATGCTGCCCTCACCCAATAGCTTAAGTCTTTTGCTTTGAATAAGAGAAGATGACAAGAAGCAGGCAAGGTTTCAAATACATGGAACAGTGTGGCTACCATGGTTCTGAAAGACAAAAATACTGATAGACCAATTCTCCAGACCCCAAAACACAGAGCTTGCCAAAGACTAAAACTGGACCAGGAGAGCAGAGAGATCCTCCTGCCCCAACCATGAGCCTTACACTAACAAACAACAGAAGTCTGCCACTGAGGGACAGGAAGTGCATGGACAGACAACCCTTCTGTAGGGCAGGCATGTAGAGATACCTAAAACCCGACATAAAGCACTAACACTGAGAATTACCCTGCGGCACCTAGTTCCTACCCTAAGGACAAGGCAACAACGATTTCTAGAGAATTTAAAGCATGTAGTACACTGAAGATCACCATAACAACAAAACTCAAACTCTGCTTACTCCTGACTAGACTAAATCAACTCTTCACACTTCTGGTCTAACAGAAGAAGCAGCCCATTTTCTGGCATAAATACTACATACCTCCGTCTCTACTGTTTTGCATACAAAGTCCTGCATTTAATAAAAAATTATGGAACACACTCAAAAATGGCAGAAACAATCCACTGTTAAGAAATAAAGTGATCAAAAAAACCAGACCCAGAGATGACCCAGATTTTAGAACAACCAGACAGGGATTTTAAGATAACTATAACTACAAGGACAACTCACATGAAGGGATGAGAAATGTCAGCTGAGAGATGGAGACTCCAAGAAAAAGTCAAATGGAAATGCTATAAATTTAAAAAAAAAAAAAACAAGAACAACAAAAAATATGATCTGAGATGAAGAATTCCTTTAATGAGCTCTCCAGTAGAGTTGACACAGCTAAGCAAAGAATCGGTGAACTTAAAGATGAACCAATAGAAATTATTCAAACTGAAATATAACAGGAGAAAGAGGAAGATAAACCATCCTAGAGCTATGGAACAATTTCAAATGGTTTAACATACATATAACTGGAGTCCCAGAAGGAGAAGAGAGAATGGAGATGAAAAATATTTGAAGAGAGTGGATGAAAATTTTCTAAAAATGACAAAAGATAACAACCCACAAATTTAAGACTTTCCAGGAATCCAAGCAAGGTAAATACCTCCCAAAAAAACCAAAAACAATAAAGCAAAAATAAACTGTGCGTGCACACGCGCACACACAACCCATGCACACACAACCTCCCCCTTCCAGATATATCATAGTGAAATACCTGAAAACCGAAGATTATTAAAATATACTGAAGGCTAGAGGAAAAGAGACATATTAAACACAAAGGAACAAAGATAAAAAGCACAGAAAATTTCTCATCAGAACTTATCAAACCAGAAAACAATAGGGTGACATTTTTTAAAAAGACTGAAAGTGAAAAAAACTATAGAGCCAGGATCTATATTCAAGAGAAATACTTTTCAAAACTTAAAGGGAAATAAAGACTTTTTATGCAAAAAGAGAAAAGTTTGGAGAATTAACTGCCATTAGACCGGTGCAACAAGACATATTAAACGAAGTTCTCCAAACAGGAAGTATAACACTACATGGAATCCTAACTGAGTGACAAAGAAGGTAAAAATGAAGGTTAACATAAAAGACATGTTTTCCTATTTTTAATCACACTAACATTTTAATCAGATTTAAAAATAAGTTGCTGTCTTTGCAATTGAAACTTTAACAGGAAGTTAAGCTGTCTTCAATTTGTAATAGAGGTCTGCTTGTGCTTCTTTAAAATAGTGCAAAACACTACATTTTAAATTTAATCATGACATCTTCAAGAGCTGTTTTTAATATATTGTCTCTCTTAAAGTTTATGGCAACACTGTTTATTACCCACTTAAACTAAATTACCCTTTCACTAGCTAATTATGTAATTTCAAACTATAAATTGCAGTACTCTTCATTGAATAGTAAGATTCTTAGAAAAACAGGTTTTTAATTTAAAACAATCTAAATATCCATTTCTTTAAGGAAATAAAGTTAAGATATTTAAAATAGTTAAAAAATTGCTCTATATTTAAGCCATGGCAACTACCTTCCTAAAAGGTGCCATTCAGGTTGTTCTTCCTCATAACTGATTACTCAGTTACAAAAGTATAAGGTCTTCAAGTCAAAATCTGAATGTATTATAAAATTACAGATTATACCATAGTTCCAAATGTTATTACCTGTATGCCCTCAAGCATATTATACCAATGAGTACCAACACATTTGTTTGATTTAGTCACTGACCTAAAAAATTTCAGCAAATGATGTTTTACAATCTCATACACAATGCTTCTAAAAGATATTTACACTGAATACTGAAAACTGAACTTTTACACCAATAAACAGAACTTATAATGAAACTCCTAATATAACAAATTCCTAAAATTAAATCTATATAAGAGACCAAATGAATGGAAGATCTGAAAATAAAAGCACAACCAGAAAAACTAAGCAAGTAATGCACAAGTGCCGTCAAGAACCATCACACCTTAGGTATTACTGAGAGTAATCCTGAGTGAGTTTATACCACACTGGGATTAAAATAAAAAATTTAAAAAAAAAATAACTTCAGAACTGGGAGGGATCTTCAGATACTGAATCCAGTTTTCTAAACCAAATTTTAAAAAGGCCTAATTCTAAGAGCTATTACAGGGTAGTCGAGAACAAAGGTATTCTAGGTCCTAAACCTCAACCTATGAATTAGCATATTAAAGATCTGAATAAGTCTCCATTAAAAAAAAGTTTAGTCTTAAAAATTAAAGAAACAAGTTTATTTGCAAATATTAATGTTTTTCTTAACTCATAGTAAAAATCTCTAAACTTTTTCTCAATTCATTAAAATGTCCAAATCAGCTCTCAACATGAAACTTGGTGGCATTCGGTTGTATTATGGATGAGAAAACCCAGGCCTCGGAAATAGGTGGTTTGCCTGAAGTATAAAAGCTAACTAGGCACACTCAAGGATAAAACTCAGGTTCTTGACTTATAAACGCAAGGATAATAGTGCTTATTTAGACTCTCTTGCATACAGAAATCTAGCAGAACCCATATTACACTGTGGTGGAAATTCCAATAACTGCTCATTATGTAAATATTTACATAAATAGTGTTAATGTTTAATTCTCCCATAAATTTCAGACTTAATATAGGCTACCTAGAGTTTTTTAAATGCTATTATTTAATAAGAATTATCTATAGCTAATAGTTCATATAAATAAACATGTTTAAAAGATATGACCCTAATGTTAAGACAGTCACTTTAAAAAAAAAAAACTGGTTGCAGCATTCACTTGGAAATAAATGAAAAATTTATACTGAAATTCTAATAAGTTTTGAGCTATAATACTCCATATTAACATGCATTATATATCTTACATAGCAGCCGACTGATCGCAAAAAGCTTAATTTTTAAAAATCAGGTCTTCCCAATCATTGAACCCTCAATAACAAAATCATCTGAAGAGCTAATTAAAATGGTATGGGGTTGGCTGAAAAGTTCATTTAGTTTTTTCCTTAATAGAGCCTTAATGGTAGTAGTGCTTAGTTGTCTTTGATTTCATTTGAAATAATTTTGTTAGATTGCATTGTAATAGCTGTCATATCAGCGTACATTTAAAAGAAGCTTATCAAAAAGGTTAACTTTTGTGCAGCCATTTTAACACTGAACATGGAAGAAGATATGCAACATTTTCAACATATTATGCTTTATTTTAAGAAAGGTAAAAACACAACTGAAATGCAAAAAAAAGAAAAAAGAAAAGAAAAATTTATGCAGTGTATGGAGATGATGTTGTGACTGATCAAACATGGCAAAAGTAGTTTGTGAAGTTTCTTGGCACTATTGACATTCTGGCCAAATAATTCTTTGCTGTGGGGCTGTCTTATGCATTGGAAGATGTTTAGCAGCACCTCTCTCTGGCCTCTGCGCACTAGAAGCCAATAGCAGGACACAGCTGATAATACTCAAAATATCCAAATCAATGAAGTTATTGGTGTCTGTTATTTTATGGAGAAAACTAAATGGACTTTTTGGCCAACCCAATAGTTTCCTCGCCTCTGTTCTCAAAGATCCTAATTCCATAAATATGGGCTGAGACCCTAGATATGTACCTTTAACCATCCCCAGGTGATTCTGATATGTAGCAAGATTTAGAAATTATGTCGGATCCTCTCAATTCATGGTAGGGAATGGAGAGGGGGAGAATTTTATAATGTAAATCCAGTTTCAGATTACTGATGAAAATATCTTAACTGGACATAGTTATTCAAGTAATACTTTTAAACCATCCTACAAGCAGTTCACCTCTCCTTTCTCTCTATCATCTCATCAGATTCTTTCTCCACTCTCTACCTCTACTGTTGCCTTCAAAATCTCACTACCTGGTCCACCGAGCTCAACAAGCCACAAAAGTATTACTTAACCAGATGGTTAGTCAGTGTATCTAGATCATGAGCTTCTTTTGGGCAATAACTGATACTTTCATCTTTGTTTATCAGTATTTACTTGAGACTGACACATGGCTCATGATCAAGAAATAGCCAACAAGTTAACCCTTGAAAATGCTAAACAGTGCTTTTTGGTATTGTTCTTCAATGTATCAAGATGATTTTTGTTTTTCTATGTATCCTTCTCTCACAGATGCTTCATCCTCACCCACTAAGTTACCTCTAGTCTTCCCTTTCAGGGCCTCATTCCCTTCTCCCCATAGCTACCTTTAAGGTTGTGGTAGCCAGGCTCTAAGAGGCCCCAATGATCCTCATCCAGTATTCACATCCTGGTACAGTCCCCTGAACAACATACCAGAGTTGGTCTGGGTGACCGAGAGAGGACAGAAGTGACAGTATATCACTCCTAAGGTTAGACTATGAAAGACCCTGTGACTTCTGCTTTGGTTTCTCTCTCTGACCACTTGCTATGCAAGAGCCATGTTATGCAGTCCCACGGAGAGGTCCACATGGTGAGGACTTACGTCTTGTACCAACAGTACATGAACATGCCTGGAGGTCAGCCAACCCTCCAGCACCAGTCAAGTGTGCAGAAACTGCATTTTAGGCTGACAGCTTGACTGTAAACACTGTAAGATGCTGACCCGGAACCAGCAAAACCATTCCCGTATTCCTGAGCATCAAAAACTGTGTGAGAAATGAATGCCTTGTTCTAAGCTGCTCAGTTCTGGAGTAAACTGTTACTCAATGATAAATAACTAACACAAAGACGTAAATTCATACTCGCTAGACCATAAGACTTTTATAAAAGTAATGATGTGTTATTTATCGTATCCCTGACAACACCATGTCCACTGTAGTTACTCAAATGTTTGCCAAATTGGATTGACTGATAATTTTTCAAGTCCTGAATTATATGCTCTGTAAGCAGGGGCAAAATATTGTCTATGACAGTTTCTTTACTTTTCAAAATGGAGTCAATAATGGTCCCAAGTACTTCCCAGGATTATTATTAGGACCATATAAAGTAACACATGCAGCAGTCTCAGAACAATGCCCACTACACTACAAAGTGTTAAATGTTGTTAACTACTAAAAGTAAAAATTTCTGAAAAAGGAAATGCATCACTCTTTCCTCAGTATGGAAATCCTGCAAATTAGTTTTTTAATGTAAGAATTATTTACAAGCCATGTCAGGATTATAAAATAAACTTAGAAAACTGATTTACCTTCAAATATTGAGACTGCATATCAAATGAAAGAAGATACTGGACATGTCATAAGGTAATGTTAATTGATCTAGCGATCTATAGCCCTTGTAACTATTTTCATTTTTTTCCCAGTCTTACTACAATAAGCACATAACATGCTCCTAGATTATACTCCAAGATTTGTATTATAAGAACAAAAGCAGTTGGATCCAGGTAAAAGACTGGTTCTTCCTACTTGCATGAAATTTGGTGAAAAATCTCTATTTCAAAGCTTCATCTACTTAGCTAAGGTCACTGGAATTTGATAGTTTAATGAGAACTCTCAAATGTGTTGCTACTGCCACTCTTGACTCTATAATTTTCATTGTTAAAGTATTTAGTCATTAAAAATACATAATTAACCTACCACACCTCAACAAAGATAAATTTATTTTGATTGTTAACCATTAATTAACTATTGAAATGTCAAAATCATAGCTTACACAGTCCTAAGACTTCTTCAGAAATTGACTTAGATTTAAAACATGTCATCTGGGTCTTATGCTTGGTATTGCAGAAAGATATGGACGTATGATTCAAAGATTAAAAAAAATGAAAACTTTGAAAATCTGAAAATTAAAATTCTAATTTTTGAAAAATTACAGTAGCTTCATTCTCAATAAGATATATAGCCTTCCAGAAAGCAAACTTCTATAAAGTACAAATCAACCAGGACTTATTAACTGGCTCTGTACTACAAAATAAGGGACTTTTTCACACGTATTTCAGAAACAGTAAAGGCTGGGGTCCAGTACAGTACTGAAAAGTAGTACTTGTCTTTAAGGCTATACTTACAAGACATAATACCTATAAATGGGCATTTGAAATAATTTTATCTACTTAAACTCACCTCCAATAATAAAGCACTTAGGAAGAGGAATTTAATGTAACGTAACTGAACAAGGACACAGAGCAACACAGAGAGAAGCAAACCTGCTTGGGAGCATTACTAAAGGAAGGTGCTGGCTCTACTAGCAAGAGGTGTAAACAATTCCAAATACGTATAGTAGATAACCAACCATTTTTCCCCTTTCTCCTTTTTGGCTGACAATATTAACACTAAAGTGGATTAGTTACTATAAATCTAACAGGGAACTATGTAATAGTGTATGTATTCATATTGTAAACATAAATACATACACATACACAGAGAGGACTGTCCTTCCTTCCAGTTACAATTCCCAGCCTCCTAATGCTTACTACTGATAAAAAGGGGAGCACCTGCCCCCACATTTGCTGCTGTCACTGAGAGAGGAGATGAATCTAAAGTCAGCTTCTTTTTTTCCAAGGATCAATTATCCCTTTCCTGACACCAGCCTGGACCTGTGTTTATCCAGGGGTTTAAGGATCCTGCCTATTTCTAAGTAAAAAATTCTTCTCTAAACCAAGTGTGGGTCAGAACACAAAGTTGGGAAAATAAAGGTAGAGCAAAGGAAAGGTAAAGCAAAAAAATACATTTTGCTGTAGACTATTTAAAAAAAAAAAGAAATCAAGTAACCCATTAAACTGAGAGAGAGAGAGAGAGAGAGAGAGAGAGAGAGTATTTAGACTCTAATTTTAGATTGGGGGGCAGGGTATTTAGAACAATTCAGAGAAAGAAAAATTATTTGAGAAAGAAAGCCATTTATCTCTCTAGCAAGATAAAGACACATCTGACACAGTTAACAATTTAGGAATCCTATGAATCACACACTTTGGGAAGTGATGGGTACAGAAGGGAACTTTGTCAATGGTGACAGAGATGGGGTCGCCAGACATTAATCTGCTCTATACAGAGTCCCCATTCTAGTGTCTTCCATGAGGGAGAAAAAATAGATAGCTGCCTGAACTTCGTAAGATTTCTAAAATGGGATATATAATAAATATGGATCACTAACTTTTACACAGGCAAAAGCAACTTAAAAATTTAGAAAACATTATTATTCAATAATTCTTGCATTTTCTATTATCTTTTATTAGCTGGACAGAAATTATTGGGTTGGCCAATAAGTTCGTTTGTTTTCCGTAACGTGGCTCTACTAGTGCTTAGGTGTCTTATTTCTATCAAAATAATACATACTCAAGACTGCTTTCTAAAGTTCGATTTCTAAGATAAAAAGGTCAATATAAAAATTTTCCTGCTTCTCCTATGAGATAAGATACAAAGAGAAGAAAAAAACACACCCATTAGTTTGTATAAAGAAAATAGAGATGAGATTATATTCCCCTTTTAATTAACCAGAATTCCTATTAACAAGATTTCTATAAATTTGTCACTTTTTTAATCCATATCAGACTGGTTCTATGCTATGTTCCTTTCTATTACTTGTTTCTCTTACAAGTTTATTATGAAGACAAAAAATGGCTTCTGACTTAAGAATATGTTATCATAATTTTTAAAAAAGGTAACACTTTTTAACTTACTAGCTATCAGATGCAAGCAAGTGACTCTTTGCTTCAAGTCCAAATGTGTAAAATAAGGATAAATAATCTCTCTCAAGATTGTTGAAAAGATTAAATAAAAGACATGAAAGTATGGTTAACTGGCACAAAAAGCACATTCAATAAGCATTTGCGTGTTTTAAATGTATGACAATTATCTACAAAAGTTACTGAAACAGCTTACTCCCTAGTTAACAGCATATTCACTCCAAAAGACGCAGCTGAAAAATAATGCAACTACAATGTTTAAATCATGCAACTGTTAAGTATTATTTTAAAAATTTGTTAAGATGTATTGAGCATTTACTATGTGTCAGGAACTATAATGCCAGGGTTCCAGAATTCAGTGATTAAGACATTAACTCCACTCCCAAAAATCTCACAGTCTGGAAGAGACAAGTAAAAATTACAATGTAATTGAAAATTATAATTAAAAAGCATATACAAGGAGCAGAAGTAGCAGGATGAAGCAAGTAATTTCATTGTGTGAAGAGGGTAAAGAAGAAGTAGCTAAGGCATCCTGGAAAAGAGGAAGAAGTAGTTCTGCAGGCAAAGACTGTTTTTGAAAGCCTAGCTCAGCCATTCACTAGCTATATGATTTGAGGCAACTTAATTTACCTCTCCGGGCTTCTCTGTAAAACTACTTAGGAGAGTTATTCTGAAGATTAGAAATAATATATGTAAAGTAACTGATAGATGGCAGGAATTACGTTTTAGTTGTTTTCTTAATAGACCAAGTTCTAATGGCATGGTAGTAGCATATCTTGACTAATGATTTAGCTATATATGTCACCAGTATGGAGAAGGCCACAATGAACCACATCAGAATGTTACCACTTTCGAAGTCCTTTTTTTTAAGAAGTGATGTGGTTCCTAACGTGGTACACTCACCTGCTGGTGAAATATATTCCTAATCTATTTCCTTCTCTATTTTTACTATGACAAATAGAATTTTGCATACTAACACTCTATTTATTTCCTAGAAGAGGTTTTATTTGCTCCTTAGCTCTAGTTTGGGATGTCTTGCATATCCTCTATGAAATGGCAAAGTCCAATGAGCAACTGACAGTTCTTAAGGTTGTATTAGGAGATAATAAGAGCTAATTCTGGGCTGAAACTACTATTACCAACCTAATGGTTGACTTGTAGAACTAGAAGCCACTAGATAGTGATTAGAATCTTAAATTTTAAAATGTTGTAAAATCTAGCCAAGAGGTAAGTTACATTTACATTTTCTTTGTCTCCCAAAGCTAACTTTTTTCTAAATACTCATCGATTACCTAAGCCAGTCATTAACATATACAAATACCTAGGTATTCTTAAGACCTTATTTTCATTTCATTCAAATACACATAACTGACACATTTGAAATATTAACAGTGAACAAATGTGAGCAAAGCCATAAGACAAAGCATTCTATCCCTAAATTCAACTGAAACATGAAATGGTCTCTATGTTAATGTAGTTTTTCAGAACTCAGAACATGTTCCTGACCTTAAACCATCACGTAAAGTCTGACTGCTTCAAGTTAAATAACCACATCTTAAAAGTAAGGACACTATGAATCAACCCAGAATCTATGTTAATTTTATAGTTTCCACATTCAAGGAAACAAGTGTCTCTAAGTCGTCCTTACAGACATATGTATCCTATCAAGACAGGTTTTATCTGTAGTATACTCTCAATTAGTTTGACATAATGCATTTTGAAATACTAATATTCTACCAAAATTACCTGTCTTATAGATTTTCAAGAATCAAATCCTGAGTATGGTTTTAAGATTTTTCTCTCAGGTTCAGAAACTGAGGAGTCACCAAATTGCAAGCAAATCTTTTTCTTATAAATACTAATCTTTGTAGGGTGTTTTTTACATTCAGAACTGAGTGTATAAGGGTATAAGCATTTCCACATTAACACAGCCAGAAGTTTCTTCACAAAGCAAACCTAAAAATTTGATAAAAACTGGACTATTATTGTTCACTTTTACAACGTGAAGTTGCTGTTAAGTACAATAATGCAGTTAAGTCCAATTCCTTCCTGAGAGCCTCGACAAATGAAGGGAAATACAGGAAATTATCAAATGTCACAGAAGCAGCAGCTTGAGGCCAAAGGGAGAGACACAGACAGACAAAAGGAAATAGGAACAGAAGGAGATATACAGTTAGAACTAACATGCTTAGAATCCACTAGACCTTGGCCCAGCCCCTGACCCACAATAACCTACTTGTCATCTATAGTTCCCCCAAAATAAAATGAACAGTTGAAGCAAATTGATCGTGAGCAGGAAACTTAAGTTCTGCGTTCAGTTTGAGATCTGCCAGAAAGAAAAAGAGCTAAACAAACGAAAGATCTAAACAGCAAAAATGGGGCGGGGGGTGGGGGATGACTGTGTGCGCGCGTGGGGAAGACGGAGATAAATAAAAGCTGTGTCTCAGCATCAATGCTGTTTCGCGCTTACTACAGAAGGCAGGGCCACGGGGACCTCCGCTTGCCAGGGAGATGGCGGGGGTCGTAGATATCATCCTTCCCCCCTACCCACCCTAGGATTCGGAAGGTTCTGAGTGCCTGAGAACGGGTGGCGGGCATCGGCACCCCCGGAACCCAAGCAGAGTAGATCCAATTAACGCCTTCCTCGCCAGTATCTGGGACCGCAAACTCCCAAGAGGGCGCACACAGGGGTTGGGCGGCAAGTATCGCTTCCTTTGCTCCAGAGGGCAAGAGGTGGCACCACATCCCTGTCCCCACCCTGGGCGCATCAATTACCCGTGAGGTTCCTCAGCACCGTCCCGTGGGCCCAAAGGCTCAGGACCTGCTGCACCGACAGGTTGATCATGGAGTGGTCACCCCCCTCCGCCTTCATCTTCCCGGGGGGACGCCCGCCGCCTTCTCCTCGGGCGCCGGGTGGCGGCGGCGGCTGCGAGGCTCCGGGAGCGGCGGCGGGTGCGCGGCTCCTCCAGGCCGCCGCCGCCGCGGGGTAAGGCTGCGGGGCGACGGGCTGGGCGCTGCTGCTACGGCCGACGGGCCTCCGGGGGGTGCCGTTCAGCGCGTCTCCCAGGCAGCCCCCTCCCCGCCGGGGAGACATTGAGGACAGCGGACGGGGGAGGGGAGGGAGCCGGGCGCTCTTCCTGCGCGGCCCCCAAGCGAGGACTCGGGGCGGAGGAGGCCGCTGCCGCTCCCTCTCAGGGGCAGCACCACGCCGCGGGGATCGGGCACGATAGGAGGCCGAGGTCACGCCGGGAGGCTCGGAGTGATGGGCAGCCAGCAGGTGCAGCCCCCGACGGAGTCCAGCTCATCACCACCGGAGGACTAGGAGACCCGGGACCCGGAGCAGGCTGCGGCGGTGGCCTCGGCGGCACCTGCCGCCAGCCTGCCCACCCTCCGGCAGCCAACACTCGAGGAACCGCCCCCTCCACCCGCGGCCGCCGGCGGGCCGCTCCTGCGCGCGCGCACGGATCCCCTCCTCCCTTCCCGCACCCGAGCCGCTGCGCATGCTCTCTCTCCCCCTTTCCGCGACCCGCCGCCCTCCGGCACTTAGTCGGTCCCGGAGTCCTCCTACTCCCCCTCTCCTTGCTCAGAGATCGCGAGCCTGACACAGCCTAGAGTCTTCCCGCAGTGGGGCGGAGGGAAGCGCAGCCGACGTCACTAGCGCCACCACCAAGCCTCGCTGCCGATTGGGTGCGCCAAGGGAACCACCTCCATACCCTCCCCGCCCCCAGACCCCAGACGCGCTCCCGGTGAGAGCTAGAGCCGCCGGTCGGCCGGGCCACACTGGGCGCGGTGAGTCCGCAATGGTGCTGAAGCCCAGTCCTGCGTGGTGACGACCCAGAGAGCAAGGGGCACTACACTTTGTGAAATAGATTCTGTGTTAGTTCAGATCTTTGGCTTCGAATGAAATACTTTTGATACAGATGTTTGCATCTTTATTTGAAAGACGTATCTTAATATTTTAGATTTATTAATGTGAGGGGTCTTATTTTCTGAGTCAGGTGACTTAGATAGGGTATTACCTGCAGAATATATTTTAAAGCTACTGAAGCAGAAATAAAACTCTTTTTCATTCATCCAGTCCTTCCCGCAAGAACTTGGGGCTCCCGTGGTTTCATGTTCCGAAATAGTTCTTGACACAGGGTTGGCAAGTGTCCTATTCAGCTCCATTCCCTGATCTAGCTTTTTTTTTTTCATTGCAGTATTCTTTTTATCTAAATTGTTAAAAAGAAAGGAAGGGGGGATGGAAGGAAAGAAAAGAGATGGAGGAAAGAAAGAAAGAGAAGAAAGAGAAAAAGAAAGGAAAATAGTTTCCGTTATTTCTTCCCCCTAGGACTTAAACTTTCTTCCCATTGTTTGCTCCCTTTCTTCATATCCAACGTTAGCTGGATGAACTATCTAAAATCCAGCTATAACAAACTAAATTCCTCCTTGAAGTTTGAAACTTTTTAACTTTAAAAATAAAAATTAAGTTTTGGTCATAATATAACTATGCATTAGCTACCCCACTCCCAACTCCATCCTTTTTCAACTGCTCTGCCATCTGTAAAGAAAATGTACAAAAGGAAGTGAAGTTCACACTGTAGCTAAATCGAGTATACCTGGCAAAAACTAGAAGGTTGAATCTCTTGTAAGACTGTACTTTTGGTGACCACCTTAAAAATAGTAATTATACATACGTATTTATGTGTATGTATATAGTCGAGATAGTGATGTCACAACATAGAAAAGGGAAATCTTTGCATCACTGACAGGAATTGAGCCTTACTGGTAAGGCAGAGTTCTCTTCCTCCTAGAATTTAGAATTAATTAGATCTTAATTAATTAAAGATTACAGAATATCAGACTTAAAAGAGGCTTTAGCATTTTTCTAATTTATTTTACTTTATAGGTAGGGAAACTAACTCTGCAGAGTTCAGTGACTTCACAGAAGTGACACCATTCAAAGGTTAGTTTCTGAATTCCTAGTATATTCTTCTAACAAGCATACTGCATTTCTTAACTCACTATTACTCTGTAACTTTCCAGTTTTGGATGGGGAAACACAGGTTCATTAATGGTTGTGTTAAGAGAATTGACATTATGTGATTATTGATATTTTTAAAAAAAACTACATTTAGTGAAGTGCTCATAGTAAACCCTGAGCAACAGCTCATTAAGCTCTCACATCAGGGACTTTTAGTTTTGAATCATTTGGGGTTCTTAGTATTACACACTATTATTTAAAGAATAGCATTCCACTAAAATATTCAGAACCTGGGACAGTGCCTAACACATGGTGTTCAATAAATATTTGCTGAGTGAACACTTTAATGAACTTCATAGAAAGTCAGCATTTTTCTTGTTTCATGTAAATTTTTTTAAAACATAATCTAAGTGTTGATTTTAGGAAATGAGAAAGTAAGACAGTAATGAAGCCTCTAGTCCAGCAATTTTCAACCTTTTTTATCCCATGGCACACATAAACTAATTACTAAAATTCTGCAACACAACAAAAAATATATTTTGCTGATCTGACAAAAAATTAGGTACAATTTTATTCATTCACATCAGACAGCTACTGTTGTTTTGGCTGTTGTCATTTTTTTTTTTTACCTGACAATTTAAGAGAAAAGAGGTCAGTGCCCCTGACTAAATAGTCAGGCATTGCATGTTTTAAAAATTCTTGCAGCACACCAGTTGAAAATTGCTGCTCTGGTCCATAATGTGTTTTGATACCCCAACAACCTTCCCCTGCTTTTCAGTTCCATTCAATTTAATAAATATATATTTGACATCTACTATTTGTAATGTTCTGTACTAGGCATTATCTGTAGGATTTGAAGATTAATAAGATCTCTATTCTGTAGGCTAATTTATTGAATTTAACCCCTATTTGCCTTAATAAGGCTAATGATACATGCTGTTTTTGGAAGCCTATATTCTTAAGGGAATTGAACATTTTCAACAGCCAGAGTTATGAAACACTAATGTGAGTTACTGCAAATGAAAGTTGTGTAATGTCTTCCCTTGCAAATTTCAGATATTGAGTTAATATACCAACTGGGGAATAGGTTAGTTACATTTCTGCCAGAAATCAATAGGTTAGTCACATTCCTGCCAGAAATCAATAGGTTAGTCACATTCCTGCCCAAATGAATGCTAGATCTTTTTCAACCCTGTTCCCTTGATTATACAAGAAACAATTCACAAACAGTTCCTGGTTTATTTCTTACATATAAGTAAGGGAACACTCAGAAGTCTTCGCCATCCTATTAAATGTCCAGATAGAGCCCAGAATAAAGCTTTCAAAATCAATTAGATTATATGATGATAATGATCCTTTGAGAAAAACATTATCAAGGACATTTTCCCTCAGCTTTATTATCTTTCGTTCTTGTTGTACAATACTATATAATAAAGTCGCATGGCAGAGAACCTAACTTTATCTTGTTACACATTTCAGCAGTTCTATATCCTGGATAGTAGGGTAGGTACAATAGATTCATTATATGAAAGATGTGGTTTAAGCACTGGCTCCAACACTTACTGGCTCTAAAATGGAAAAAATAATAGTATCTCTCCAGATAGTAGTAATCAACACAGAACTTCCTCATGCCTGTCATAGTGCCAAGTACAATACTATGTATTAGCACATTTAATTTTCACAAGGATAGGTTGAAATTTTACAACACTTCAACTGTTTTTTTTTCAAGTGTCATATCTGCAACTTCTGCTGGAATCTTGCTTGAGCAGAGAGAGAGAGAGAGAGAGAGAGAGAGAGAGAGGAGGAAGGAGAAATAAGAGCACTGTTGGTTGTTTTGGGGAGAAGAAAATAAAATTCAGCTGGGAAAAATGATAGAAGAAAGAGGAAGAACCATGCATATATTCTAAAATATGCACTGCACTGAAATTTATATGTTGAAGTGTTTCTCAGAACACCTAGTAACATCAAGAGACATTTCCATCACAGTAAATCAGAGAAACAAGGTAAAGAGGATTTTCCTTCTGTGAAAGCTCTAATTCTAAAAATGGTGTTGCAAAATGACACTGGAAATCCACATTCTAAATGTAGTTAGTCTATCTACCAAAATTAGAAGCATTCCAAATTGTCCACCTAAACAATTTAAAAAGCTGAAATTTCTGGGACTAGGAAATATAAAGATATGTCCTGTTTTGTCTCCCCAGTAACATGTAGTACACCTAAGTTACCAGGCTTCATTATGGGGCTGCTGAGGGATCAAGCTCTGCCCTGAAAAGGAAGGAGAACTGCTTTGTAATGGTAGTGAGGTTTAATCTCCACCCACAGTCACTGAGCATCAGGGCATTTTTGAGAAGGAAGGACAGGCAGATAACCATTAGTGTCTACAGCTCAATTTTCCCCTTCATTCTTGCGCACTCCCTCCACCTATGGTTTCAAACCACCTACCTTCCAAATTCTCCCAGCTACTGCCATCCTACAATGTAACTCCTTGTTTGTTATCCCAAATCTTAAAAAGAAAATACATAATCACATTTGAACTCTAATAATTTATACCTTCATGCCTGAATATGAGCATAAGAAGAAAAGTACTCTGCTAAAGTCATACACACATACAAACGCTCATACAAAATCCTGCACTTGGCATCATGTGAGACTCTGTTTTGCCCCTAAATGCTGGTGCCTAAAGTTTACCCTATATCCCATCCAGTCATATTACGGATGCAATGCCAAACATAAAACATAAAATAGTACTTGTGAATTTATGGTACACAATCCACACTAGATTCCATTCTGAAATTATTTACTTGTTGAGCTAAACATAAGAAAAAATAGCATTCCAAGAACAAAATGGTGAAATGGTATTTCACTGTATTTTAATTAGCATTTTTCTGACTTTGAGATTATACATTTTTATTCATGCATGTAGGAACATTTGGATGACTTTTTCTAGAGACTTTTGCACATTTTTTTCTTTTGGATAATTTATCTTAGAAAAAATTGTATGTAGGAGCTTTCATATATTTAATAACTCAGGCATTATTGATATGTGTTTTCTAGTTTGTCAGTTTCCTTTTAACTTTAACAAAAAATTCTTTATCATGCAGAAATTTCTGATATTTCTGTTGTCAATATTTCCTTTTTATCATACCTGTCTTTTACCATGCTTTAAAAAGTCTTCCACACTAGCAATACTTACATATGACAAAATAGACATTACAACAAAGGCTATAGTAAGAGACAAAGAAGTAAATTACATAATGACAAAGGAAGCAATCCAACAACAGGATATAACCCTTGTAAAGATTAATGCGCCCAACATAAAAGCATCTACACACGTAAAGCAAATTTTGATGGACATTAAAGGAGAGACTGACAGTAATACAGTCATAGGAGGGGATTTTAACAGCTTACTGACATCAATGGATAAATCTTTAAGACAGACCAACAAGGAAACAGTGGTTTTAAATGACACACTAGATCAAATGGATTTAATAGGTATCTTCAGAGCATTTCATCCCAAAGCAGCAGAATATACATTCTTTTCAAGGACACATGAAACATTTTCTAGGATAGAACACGTTAGGACACAAAACAAGTCCCAAAAAATTTCAGAAAAATGAAGTCATATCAAGCATCTCCTCTGACCATAATGGTATGAAATTAGACATCAATCATAAGAAGAGCACTGAAAAACATGCAAAGACATGGAAGCCAAATAACATGTTATTAAACAATGATTGGGTCAACAACGAGGTCAAGAAATAAATTAAAAGGTACCTTGAAAGAAATGAAAAATGAGGACACAACAATACAAAATCTGTGGGACATTGGGAAAGCAATCAATCCTAAGAGGGAAATTCATAGCATTACAGGCCTATCTGATAAAACAAGAAAAAGTTCAAATAATCTAACTTCATTCTTAGAGGAACTTGAAAAAGAACATCAAACAAATCCCAAAGTGAGTAGAAGGAAGGAAATAATAAAGATAAGAGCAGAAATAAATGAAATAGAGTCTAAAAAATGATACAAAAGATCAATGAATCCAAGAGCTGGTTCTTTGAAAAGATAAACACAATTGAGAAACTTTTAACCAAACTCATCAGTATGGTGATTAACAGAGGGAAATGGGGATGCAGAGGAGGTGGAACAGGATAAAGAGGGGTGACGAAAGGAAACTTGACTTGGGTGGTGAACACTCAATACAATATACAGATGATGTATTATAGAATTGCACACCTGAAACCTGTATAATTTTATTAACCAATGTCACCCCAATAAAGTCAATAAAATAGAAATAATAAAAATAATGAGTCTTCCCTTCTCTCAGACTTGACTTTCAATTATTTTTAAATTAAATTTATTGGGATGACATCAGTTAATAAGATTATATAGGTTTCAAGTATACATTTCTATGATACATGATCTATATATTTGACCCAAAGTCAAATAATCATCCATCATCATATATTTGGACTCTTTTCCTTTTACTACACCCCACCCCCCTTCCTTCTGCTAACCATCACACTGTTGTCCGTGTCTATGAGTTTTTGTTTGTTTTTCTTATTTGTTCATTTGTTGCTTTCAGTTTTATATTCCACATATTAGTGAAATCGTATGGTTTTCAACTTATGTAATCTCAGATTTTATTTTTAAAGCCCTGTACATTTTCTAGAAATCATGTGGGTTTTGATTTATACCTTTGATCCATTTGGAACTCTTTTAATGTAAGAAGTTTAGAAGATATCCATTTTTTTTTCCAGATGGCTACTCAAGTTGTCTAAAAACATTTATTAAACAATCCATTATTTTCCCATAACTTCCAGTTTTATTATGTATTAAATGTGTATGTATACTTGGATTTATTTCTGGTATTTCATTATTATTCCATCTGCCCATGTGTCAGTACCACACTTTTTATTATCTTTAGCTATAAGATATGCTTCAGTATCTGCTAAAATAGTTCTCCCTTCTATATATTTTTTAAAGGTTTTATTTATTTATTTTTATAGTGTGGGAGGGAGGGAGAAAGAGAGGAAGAGAAACAGCAATGTGTAGTTGCCTCTCACGAGCCCTCTACTGGGGACCTGACCTGCTATCCAGGCATGTGCCCTAGACTGGGAATTGAATTGGCAGCCCTTTGGTTTTCAGGCCACACTCAATTCACTGAGCCATACCAGCCAGGGCAATCCCTTTTATATTTTTTTATTTTCAGGGTTTTTTTTGACTAGTCAAAGAGCCTTTTTTTTGGGGTTCAGAATTAAGAGTTACAAAATTCTGTCTTGACAGGCCCAGCATCTCCATCCTATGCCACTGTGCCAGCAATCCCACAGGGCAGCCTCAGGGCCAGCCGTGGTGCCTGGGCCACAGCACGTGGAGCCTGGGCCTTTGCTGCATGCCCACTCTACTGCCCACGGAGATGTGCACATCTGTCATGGCTGGGGTTCCATTAATCAGGTTAATAGCCCCTGGACAAAGCTTAAACCCAGAGCTACCACAGAGGTTGTCCCCTGAAAGCCTTCTGGGTAGCAGTTGCAGGCCAACCAGTGGCTCTCCCCTACCCGTGTGCTGGGCAAACAGTCCCAGAGGAGGTCTGGAGGCCTTGGAGTGGAGGGAAAACAGGGACATGAGCAGTGGTGGAGGAGGCAGGAGGGCATGGGAGAGACTGATGGGGGCTGAAACCAACCCTGCTTCCGTTTCACAAGAGCTTCTCGATGGCCCACAGGAGAATGGGTTTCAGGATAGATGGGTTTAGCTTACCACATGGCTTTGATGTCCTCTGGCACTGCTGTGTCACATGAGAAGGTCAGGAAGGCTGAGGGCACCAGCCCACACTCATTGAAGACCTATTTCTCATCCTCTGACCACTTCTACCCACCCAGGGCCAGCAGCTCAAAGGGCAACCAGTTGCTCTGCTCTGCTTTGGCCTCTAGGACAAAGCTATAGAGAGCTGCCACCCACTCCCAGATGTAGAAGGCCCCCAGCAGCCATCAGGGAGACTAACATGCAGCAGTGTGTAAGTGTACTTGCGCATCTCCCTCTATTCCTCCTTCTCCCACATGGCGGTGGTCTGCAGCATGCTCAGCCACCACACAGCCTCAGACCTGAGCCTCCATTCCCGTTTGACATCCTCTGGCATGAGGTTGAAGAAGTCAGAGGGCAGGTCGAACTGAGAGGCTGGGGCGAGGGCCTGCAGACACCATGCTGGTGGGCCAGGCCAGTATGGCTGCGCCTTGCTCCTCCAGGCTGCGGGGCTGGGCCAGGGTGGCCTCCCTCAGCACACAGAACTCTCCAGGGTCCTCCTGACCTGGAACTGGCAACAATGCCGTCTGGAAGCCAATGGCCTCAGAAAGGCATGGGTCCCTTCCAGGCAGTTAATGTGTTCCTGGAACACCTTGTTCTCCATCTTGATCTCCCAGTACTTCTCCTGCTCTGGGTGCAGGTGGATATATTGTCCAGATATTTTGCAATGGTGTCCATGCCCAGCTACACCCTGTCCCTATCTCTGTTTACATGTGGCTCTTCATGGTGGAGGCAGATACCGGGTCAATGGAGAAGTGTGAGAGAATCGCTTCTTTGATTCAGGTGTCCCACTGCCAGGTGAGTCAAACCTTCTTTTTCAGACTTAGGCACCCTGGTTCCCAGTGAAGTCCTGTGATGTGTGGCCCAGCCATCAACTGCTTCCGTTCAAGCCAGGCCAGGGCCACTGTGACTGCCCTCTGCCCTTAACTGGTGGGTTCCTGGCAGGGCTGCCAGAGCACCGACTGGCTGCGCTTTGCTTTGGAGGTCCTTTTCCCTCACTGACTCTGTGAGCTTCTACCTGGCCCTGTGCTCTTAAACTTGATGTCAGTCTTGATCTCTTGGAAGAATATCTGCATGGTGGCAGCAGGCCCGACAGGGTAAGGGTAGGGTGGGGATGGTGGCCCAGGGCCCGGTAGGGCAAGGGTCACTGGGAGCCAACAACTGGCTCAATTTTTTTTTCTGGCTAATCTTCAACATATATTATTCCAGAGAAACCCTAAAATGAGCTTTCTAATTTAAAAAATATTACAGATGTATTTTCATTGTAATGATGTTAAACTTATAAATATATTTATAGAAATGAAAATTTTAATCTCTCATTTCATTAAGGATTTTGATTTTGATAAGTAATTGAATGTCTTTTTAGCATGTATGAAAATGACTATGTGATTCTTCATTTGGTTCTATACAATTGGGAATTATATTAGTATATTTCTTAATAAATTTCCTTTGAATTCCTGGAATTAAAGCCACTTGGTTATGATCTCTAGTTCTTTTATAATGTTACTTAACTTTGCATCTTAATCTTTTATTAGAATTGTGTCATCAATGCTGTAAGACTGATTTATAGGCTTTTTTTTAGAGTTATGTTTAATTTAAGTATTTTTTTCCCTAATTAATATCATGTTTGCTTTATACAGAATAATTAGAAGCTCTCTTTATTTGGATTTATTGTTTTCTTAAATGTTTGGTGGAATGCAAACTACTGTAAAACTGTTGTTGACATTTTGTGGAAGCAGCTTTTTGTCAATGTTTTCTAGTTACTATTTTTTCCTATGGCAATTGGTCTATTAGATATTTTTTTCTCATTTTAGTTCCTTTTAATAATTTTTTTATTTTAACATATTTTTATTTCTCTATTACTGTTTTTAAAAATAATTTGTAGTGCTAATCAATGCATCCTGTGATTTTTTAACATTTCCAAAACATTGCTTATTTTGTGAATTTATACTTTTTATAATTTTTGCTTGATTATGTATGCTGATCATTTTACGTTTTCCCAGTTACCTAGGTCTTAGATATATTTACCAATTCTTCATGTTTTTGTATATTAATTCTCTTTTTGTTCCTTTTATTATTATCAGTTTCTTCTGTTTCTTTTGGATTATTTTATTTTCTGTTAATTTTATATTAGTTGCTTGATTCATTTATTTTTAACTTTTCTTGTTCTTATGCAGATGCCCCTTGACTTATGATGTGGTTACCTACTGATAATGATGGGATTATCTTCTGATAAACCCAACATTAGTTGAAAATATCATAATGTGAAAATGGATTTAATACACCTAACCTGAACATCACAGCTAAGTCTAGCCTATCTTAAATATGTTCAGAACACTTACATTAGCCTACACTTGGGCAAAATTATCTAAAATGCTGCATACACTGAGCAGGATATTAGTAACTTATCTTCATGATTATGGGGCTGACTTGGAGCTGGCCAAGGCTGCCCAACATCACAAGAGGGTATCGTATTTAAAGCATATCATTGACCTGGAAAAAGGTCAGAATTCAAAATTCAAAGTATGGTTTCTACATAAGGCTTTCACACTATCATGAAGCTGAAATGTCATAAGTTAAACCATTGTAAGTCTGGGACTTCTGCATAACTAGTTAAGTTTGGATTTGTGCTGAGCACTGCTTTAGTTCTTATAGCTTTTAGTACACTGTGGCTTTTAATACATAGTGTTCTATTAACATTTTCTATTGTTATTATCTAGAAATTCTGTCATTTTAGTTTTTATTTCTACTTTGAAGTTATTTAAAAGAGAAATTTTTTAAAAAATTTTATGCTTTGTAGGAGGAGGTTCTATATTTGTTAGCAGTTCATAGTTTAATTATAATGTGGTCAAAGAATGTTATCTATACTATTTCTACTTTTTTGGGATTTACTGATGTTTTCTTTGTGGCCCAGCATATGGCTAATTTTGGTAAGTGAGTACACTAAAAGGTGTATTCTCTGTTTTTAAGGAATAGAGTGGTATATTAGGTGTGTCTGGAAAAAGTCCAACCATTGTTAATATAATGAGACCAGTTTGCGCAACATCCATGTAATCTGGCAGCCAAGGAGAGTGGACTGGAATGTGTATGCACAAACAATGATGACCTCACTGTAATAGTCAGTGGAGGGGCAGGAGATGCAGGTGAGTGAGTATGTGTACTCTGTGGCCGTCACATTGAAAGTGACTACTGAATGCAAGGAGCAGCAAATCTGCATCAAATTTTATGTTAAGTTTGAACGTTCTTTCATGGAAACTATTCAGATGATGTAGAAGGCTGCATTTATGGACAACTGGTGATTGGCAGATTCATCATGACAACACACCCACTCATGCATCACCTCTCATGCAGAATTTTTTGGCAAAACATGAAATCACCAAAGTGACTCAGCCCCTCTACACCCCAGATTTGACACTGTGACTTCTGGCTTTTCCAAAACTAAAATCACCTTTGAAAGGGGACAGATTTCAGACAGTTGATGAGATTCAGGAAAATGCAACAGGGCAGCTGATGGCAATTGGGAGAACTAAGTGCCTGCTTTGAAGGTGACTGAGGCGTCAATGTCCTATGTGCAATATTTCTTGTATCTTCTTCAATAAATATCTATTTTTCATAGTATGTGGCCGGATACTTTCTGGACAGAGTAAGTTCTACTGTATTTATTATGTATAAGGTCTGCTATATTTATTATGTTACTAAAGGTCTTCTTTTTTAAAATGTTTTATTTCTTCTTTTTAAGATTTTTTGGTTTTTTGTTTTTTTTAAATTTCTAAATCCTGTTTATTCTATTACTTACAGTTGTCTCAATTTTTCCCCTTGTGCCCCCCTCCACCCACCCCACCCATATCTGCTGCTCCCACAGTCAATTCCTACTCTGTCGTCTATGTCCATGGGTCCTTCATACATGTTCTTTGTTTAGTCCCTTCCCCTTCTTTCCACTATTGTCTTCTTTCCCCATCCCCTCTGGTCACTTTCAGTCTGCTTCGTGTTTCCATGTCTGTGGTTTATTTTTTTCATTAGTTTATTATGTTGACTAGATTTCTCTTATAGGTGAGATCATACAGTATTTGTCTTTCACTGACTGGCTTATTTCACTTAGCATAATATTCTCCAGTTCCATCCATGTTGTTGCAAAAGGTAGGAGTTTTCTTTCTTTCTTTCTCTCTCTCTCTCTCTCTCTCTCTCTCTCTTTCTTTCTTCTTTCTTTCCAAGCCCATTGATTCTATTTATTTTTTAAATGTCAAAATCCACTATAAAATATTGAAAAATTTAAATCCATTATAAAGTCTCAGCAATTAAAACAACATGACACCAGCACAGAAATAATCAAGTAGATCAACAAAATATAATGAGTATTCTAGAAACAAATGTATATATCTGTCTAACGATGTAATATGTGATTAAATTGATATTTCATATCAATGGGTAAAATAAGGCTTATTCAACAAATAACATGCATGGACCACTATTACTTGAAATTAAACAAATATAGAGCCTTATTTCACACATTATACAAGAAATATTCAGGTGAGTTAAAAATCAATATGTAAAATCTAAGGAGTTTTAGGAGAAAATACAAACTAGTATTTTTCTTACCCTGAAGTAACATATTCAAACTGAGAAGCTATAAAGTAAAATATTGACAATATGACCATATTAAACATTTAAGACTATGTAGTAATATACATATAAAAAAGTTAAAGGACAAGTAATAGAATAGGAAAGTATTTGTCACACATTAAAAGGGTTAATAGTTTTGTTTTCTTTTTAAGGAAAAAATTCTACAAACCTTTCATCAAAAAATGGATAAAGAATACCAATAAGTCATTTAAAGCTTTTTAAAAACAAGAGAAATGGGCAAGAAAAATACAAAAACAGGTTTAGTTTCAAAAATAATAAAGGAACAATTAAAATAACACATCATTGTCACAATCAGATTAGTAAGTATAGTATTAAAAATAGTGGTAATATCAAGTATTGGCGACTGTGAAAGGAAGTGTGCATTCATACACGCTTTTTCTTCATCTTAAAGCAGCCTCTTTAGCATATTTTGCAGTGCTGGTTTGGTGGAGATGTATTCTTTCAGCCTTTTGTCTGGGAAGCTCCTTATTTCACCTTCCATTTTAACTGAGAGCCTTGCTGGGTAGAACGGTCTTGGTTGCAGGCCTTTGCTTTTCATGACTTGGAATATTTCTTGCCTTTCCCTTCAAGCTTGTAGTGTTTCTGTCGAGAAGTCAGCTGCTAGCCACACTGGGGCTCCCTTACATGTTACTACCTCTTTCTCCCTTGTTTCCTTTAAAATTCTCTGTTCATCTTGGATATTTGCCATTTTAATGATGATGTGTCTTGGAGTGGGCCTCACTGGGTTACTCTTGTATGGACCCTCTGTGCTTCCTGGACTTCTGTGACTTTTCTCTCCTCCAGTTAGGGAAGTTTCCATCATTACTTTTTCAAACAGGTTCTCTATCCCTTCCTCATCCTCTTCTCCTTCTGGTATACCTATTAGGCAGATATTATTACATTTCAGGCCATCCTGCTTTTCCCTAAATGCCTCTTCCTTCTTTTTGAGTCTCTTTTCATTTTCTTGCCCTTTCTGGGAGCTTTTTTCTACCTACCTAATCTTCCAGCTCTCTGACTCATTCCTCTGCTTCATCTAGCCTGTTTATGATTCTTTCTACTGTGTCCTTAATTCAGAAATTGTATTCTTCATTTCCTCTTCTGTCTTACTGACAGTTTCTATGTCCTTTTTCATGCTGATAGTTTGCAGTAAATTCCTTGTAGTTTCCCTGTACTTTTTTGTAATTCTCTCTGAGCTCACTGAGCTCATTGAGCTTCCTAAGAACCATTGTTTCAAACTCACCATCTGATAGTTTACTTGCCTCTATTTCATTTATTTCTCTTTCTGGGGATTCCTCCTTTCCCTTCGACTGGGGAAGGGGGGTGTCTCTTTGTCTTCTCATTATTTGTGAGACTTTTCTTTTTTGCTTCTGCTTCTTAATTTGATCTGTCTTGATTTCCTGACTTTGTGGTATGAACTTCTATGATAGGAGACTGCTGTTTTTTCTTTCTGGATCTGCCTCTGATAATGTCAGATGCTGACCCTCTCTGACCTTAAGCAGTCTGTCCGAGACTTTCAGGAATCTACTGTCTGTGGCTGTCTTCTTCAGGTGTTAATCTAGTTACTCTGCACTCAGCAAACCAACCTAGACAGCTCAAAATGGGGCACAGTCCCTCTTGGGGGCAGGGTCATTGGGTCCTCTGGCTGCTGCTGCTGAGGGGAGCGGCCTGCCCAAGCCAGATGGCTGCTGCCACATGGGGGAGGAGTCAGCACTGGGATCCTGCCTGCTCTTCTCTCTGCTCTCTCCCCAAAGCCTCCATCTCCAGTCTTTCCTCAAGTGTCCCCAAACCACTCTGTGCGCCCTCAGCCAGGGATCTACTATCTACTACTCTGCACTCAGCAGGTGGCTTAGACAGCACAGGTCGGGGTGGGGTTATTGGGTCCTCTGACCTTGTTGTCTCTCAGGGGAGTGGTTGGCTTGAGCAAGATGCCTGCTGCCATATAGGGAATGAGTCAGCACCAGGCCTGCCAGCTACTCTCCCAGTTCTTCCCTCAAAGCCTCCCTCCGCAGTCTCTCCCCAGGCATCTCCAGCCCACTCTGCCCCTGCATCCACCAAAGATCAGGGTACATGGCTGTAAATAAAAATGTATGTGTTCGCCCTTTAAATAGCTCTTTGCATCTCCAGCCACCTGTCTCTGGCAGAGAGCAACCCTGCTGTTTTTCTCAGCTGGCTGTTATCTGTGTACTTTTTGGGCTCTGGTGGTGTAGACTGGAGATCCCCGCTTATGTTTTAGATCCCACTCTTCTCAGAGGGATCCAACTAGCCATATCAATATCCTTCTGGTGCAGCCACCTGTGGGCGCCCCGCCAGCCTTCTCAGGTCTCTACCACACTCCTTACCAGTTAGGTTGTGCCAAAGCTGATTACTATGTCTGTCCAAGGATATAAGGCTCCTCTCTCACTATTGTCCAATTGTTTGTTCCAGGTGGTTTCTCCACAATTTAGTTGTAATTGTAGGTTGTTCCTGGTAGGAGGTCAGTGTGACTTCCACTCACTTCTCTGCCGTCTTGATTCTTTTGGTCTTCTATCATCTTACTTTTTTTTTTTGGTCAACTAGATTTGCCATAGAATGTGCACTAGGTTTCACTAGCCCCTGCTGCATAAAAAAGAAAATCAAAATCTCATTGATTTAAAGACTAACTCTTATTTCCTGCTTTTGTTGCCTGAGAACAGCAGATCAGTTGCTGCTCTCTGGAATCTGTTTCAGCTCAGCCCAGCTCCATAGGTTTTCTCATTTTAGCAGCCAGGGAAAGGAGTAGCCACTCTCTAGGGTTATGCTGTTCTCCTGTAATAGGACATGATCAAGGGTCACAAGTGGGACACTTACCTTGCATGCAAAATTTAAGAGAGCTCCAAAATATTCGGTGATCAAGACAAATAATATCATAATGCAATATCTTTTAAAAATCAAACTTAATGCAAAAATCCACAATAAACAAAATATTAAAATTTTAAAATAAAAACAGAATCTGACCCTATACTTGCATGACCCTGAGTCACCCACCTCACCTTGAACCCAGTCCTTGCAGGAACAAGAGAGTCAGGGCCAAGCCACACAGGTGCATTTTAAGTTTATGCCCAAATATGGTCTGTGTCACATATACTCAGATTTCTTTGGTCAAAGCAGAAATGGTCAAACCCAAATTGAATAAAATAAAGGAGACTCTTCTGCCTACAGGAAAGGATGGCAATGGTGGCTGGGTGGAAGCAACGAATAATTTAAACAAATAACACAGTATAACAGAAGCTGAGTGAGAACAGTCTCCTACAAATAATATACTTCTGCTTCTTTCTCTTTTTTATAACTTGGACCTTTATTTTTTGATGGGCAGCTATTCAAATATCTTATATTTTAATTACAATTTTACTTTTGAAATTTAAAATGTCAATTTGTATTATAGAATGCTTTGAAAATTTAATTTATCTTGTCTAGTGTTAAAGTCATGGCTTAAGAAGAAATACCGACTTTCTGTTTACATATGCCAAGTACATCTTTGTCCATTTTTTGTCAACCTTTCTGAATCACCTTGTTTTAGGAAATTCTCTTGTTGGATTTTAAATTGTGATATAATGTGAAATTACTATTTTAGTCAAAGAATTTAAACTATTTCTATTTGTTGATATAATAGTCATGTAGTATTAGCTATACTATTATTTCTATTTTTGTTGTTTGTTTTAAAATAATATTTAATTGGTATGGTGTGTGTTGCCTTTGCTTTATATGTTCATTAATAATTTAAAAGACTTGGTTCTGCTTTTATTTTTGTATAGTAATCTCTATCACATCCATCTCCTCTAAATAGAGTGTAGTTATTGAACCACTCTAAGTAATTCGAAACTATATGCCTGTGTCTTTATACCTGTTCTTCCTCCTCTTCCCAATCAGGTTACAGCAGGTTATATGTTTTTCTGCCCCTTGCCTCCACTGCTCAACTACCCAGGTCTAATCCTAGTCTGGCTGCTTTACCCAATATGAACATAAGGCAACTTATTTAGCCTTGCTGATTTACAGTTACCTCATCTGGAAAATGGGAAATATATATATTTCATATATATTATCAATTATATATTATATATTTATTGTGGAGTCTGGAGCTATAAATAATAAATGCTAGCTTTTATTATTGTTTCATTTAAATATTAATAGATTTTTAAAACTATATGGGAATGCCAACTTCTAAAGAATATTTCTCCTAAAGAACAATCAAAAAGAACTTGTGAAGGATTCTCTTGATGGGCAACATCTACCTCTATTTTCCCTATTTTGTTTTTAACATAACGTATTCACGTGGCTGAAGTGTAAAAAATCACCTTTCACCCCTGTGTCCCAGGTACTCACTGCTCCTCAGGCAGCCATCATTATTAGCTTTTCTGTGGATTCTTCCTGAATTTTAGCCACTTCAAATATTTTTTTAAACAAAGATATGAAAAATGAAGAAATCAGCATATTTAAACTTTCTCCCCTTTCCCTCCCAACTGCTGTCAGTTACACAATATTATTTCATCTTAACGTTAAGAATACTTATGGATTCTACAGCATATTTCCTGAAGTCTTTTGTTTTGCTGTTGTTTTACACTTAAAACAAAAGTTAAGTAAGTATAAAATTAATGTCAGAGTTTGGTTCAAGGTAAGTTGGAGTAAACATTCTTCATCCATTGTCTCCTGTGAAATGTAGCTACTGAAACTTACCGTGCAAGGAGGAATTTGGAAAGTAAAGAAGAGCAGGTGGATTGGGGAAGAGGATGAGAAGTGCCATCAAACAGGCCATTAGGTTTCCATGTCTTTTCCTCTGTGTTCCCTGGGCTGGGCTCAGGATGGCACAGAACATGGATGTGGACATAAATGTCAACAGAGAGAGCTGTGGGAGAAGTCACCCCTCTTGTTTTGGCTTGAAGAGAAGGGAAAGGGTCTCCCAACACCCAGAGAGAGTGGGGAGAAATCCGCTACATTTTTTCCTTTGTGTTCAGGCCCAGCCCCTGATGTGCTGTAGCTGAGGCAGCTGCAATAACAGTCTATAGGGAACTGTAGGAGACTGAAATGCTTAGAGAATTGGTTATCTGACTGAAAAAGCTGTGGTCCCAAAAGGATGGGACAAACCCTGCCAAGGTCACCTACCCTAATTCCATCCCACTCCTAATCCCCCCAAATGAACTGTTCCTCCTCCAAACTGCCCTGTTGCTTTAGTAGACTTTCGAGACTCAAAATGCAAAGGCTATAGAAGAAGGCCTCCTTGTTGAATGACTTTTGTGACAGAGTCACTTCAGCTATTCACCAAAATCTGTTCTTCCCATCGATCTGAGCACCCAACCAGATTTGGTTCCCAGCCTCCATTGTAGTTAGGTATGGCCATGGAATGTGCCCAGATGTGTTGTGTGCCACTTCCAAGCCCAATGTATAAAAATCTCCCACAATTGTTCCTTCATACTTGTTCACTTTCCTGAGGAAAAGTGGGATGATGATACCCAAGTATCCTTGAAAGCCACATGTTGGCCGATTGTAAAAGTATGAAATTAAAGCCAAGTTTATAATTTTCATTATTTGTCTTTCATTACACTAATTATATGTATTAAGAAATAGAAGCCCAATCTTAGTATGGGTATAAGGGAGAACAAAACAAACATTAGAAACAGTAAGAAAACAGATAACTGAGTTATGTTAGTATGTGACTGAGTACATACTAACATGTTACATATACGAGGAGTATTATATGTACATATATATGTATATTTTGTGTATAATTTTTATTATAGATGTATAAATAATATATAAATATTATGTTATATATTATATTGTAAAATATATAACAATATATTATATATTTTATGTATATATTGCATAATATGAAGGCCTGTCCAGAAAAAGTCGAACCATTGTTAATATAATGAGAATGGTTTGTATGACATCCATGTAACCTGGCAGTCAAGGAAAGAGGACGAGAATGGGCATGCATGAACAATGATACCTTCACTGTACTACTCAGTGGGGGATGGTAGGTGCCATTGAGTGAGCATGTGTACTGTGTGGTCATTACATTCAAAATGAGTAGAGAAGCAAATCTGCATCAAATTTTGCTTTAAGCTTGAACATTCTTCTGTGGAAACTATTTGGATGATTCAGAAGGCTGCAGCTGCCCTGGCTGATGTGCCTCAGTGGATTGAATGCTGGCCTGCGAAACAAAAAGTTGCCAGTTCAATTCCCAGTCAGGGCATATGCTGGCTTGTGTGCCAGGTCCCCAGTAGGGGGTGCACAAGAGACAACCACGCATTGATGTTTCTCTCCCTCTCTTTCTCCCTCCCTTCCCCTCTCTAAAAATAAATAAATAAAATCTTTAAAAAAAAAGAAGAAGACTGTAGCTATGGACAACTGGTGATTGGCAGCTTCATCATGACAATGCACCCACTCATGTGTCACATCTCAAGCAGAATTTTTTGGCAAAACATCAAATCACCCAAGTGAGTCAGCCCCCCCATAGCCCAGACTTGGCATCCTGTGACTTATGGCTTTTCCCAAAACTAAGATCACCTTTGAAAGGGAAGAGATTTCAGACCATCGATGGGATTTAGGAAAATAGGACAGGGCAGCTGTTGGAGATTGGGAGAACTATGTGAGGTCCCAAGGTGCCTACTTTGAAGGGAACTGAGGCATCGTTGTCCTATGTACAATGTTTTTTGTATCTTGTATCTTCTTCAATAAATGTCTCTATTTTTCATATTACATGGCTAGAAACCTTCTAGACAGACCTCGTATATGTTGGGAACCTCCCTGTCTGGTTTCAGGAACTGTAACCCCGCCCACAGGTGGGAGTACCCCAAGGCTGGAAATAAGCAGTTGAGGCCTTGGAGAAACAGGCCCCTGAGGAGACATAACCTGTTCCCCCTGGCAGGGGCATAGCCCCTACCTCCCTGCTTGGTTCTGTGATGGTCACTTGTTGATGACAGGTAAGACCCCTCGATGGAAGGGGCAACCTAAGCCAGACATCGGGTAGTATGGGAAGCAGACAAGAAATTGGGGGACATGGAGAAAGGACAAAAAGGCTCACACCCCTCAGCTCGGCTTGGACATGGCCAGAGTCCTCATTCTATATGAAAGGAGTCTCCTTGTCTCTTGGTGGCTCCCTCTCCGCCACCTGGCTCAGGCTCGAAACAATACCAGAGACAGTCCTAAACTGGATCTGGCAGTTTCCAGGGAAGTCGGGCCTAAAAGTAAATTCTTTAAAGTATGCTTTGTTTTTCCCTCAGAAGCTATAGCCAGCTCATGTTGGGAAGGAAATTTACATTATTCACAGACCCTAATCCTATACCCTTGGGCACTCTTGTGTTTACTACACTTACATGTTTAGTTGTCTCTCTTGTTTACTAGTCTCCTCTTGTACCTGTGTAAATTGGTGTGTTCCTGCCATTTGTTTTCTTCAAAACATCACCTATTCTCTATAAACATTAACATACTGATGTAATGAGATAACCCATGCATTCCTATTACCTGGCCCCACTCATAACCCTTTCAATAAAAGCCTTTGAACAAAGGGTCTCGGGGCCTTCCCCACAAGGGGGATGTGCCATGTCCCCTCTCCTGGCAAATAGAGAAGTGTTTGAAACAACTTGTGTTTATTCCCCCCATCCGTGACACCCCCGGGACAGGCTCTGAGAGATTCAGAGTCCCTGGCCCCATCTCTGCTGGCCCCCGACGGAAACCCTCAGATCCCGGAGCATCGCACTCCCCAAGGCACTCCGTCCCCTCACAGCAGTTGTTGCCCAGACCGGGGACGAGTGTTGCCCCACAGCGATCCCCCATGCACCACGCGGGAGTATACGTGTGTATTCAATAAATACATTACATATTGTGTATTCTCAGTTACACACACATATGTATATATTCCATTAATGCCAAAAGAATTATAAGAATAGGGTAGGATGAAACAGAGCCAAGGTCAAGTGATCCAGTTCCGAGTTGGAGAAATGGTTGTATCAACTAGGGCGCTTGGCTCCCTCTCTTAGTTTCTTCATTTTTACTGAAGACCAAAGAAATAGAAACAGTGTTTTAAAATCAAATCAACATTGACTGAGTCAGGCACCGAGTTAAGCAATGGTTAAATTGGTGGCATTTCTTAGAATTAGGCCAAGGGTTCTATGTAACCAAGAAATTGCACAACCAAATGCAACTTACTCTCTGGATCTCAGTTCTGCTTCCAAGGGAGGTTCCTTTTCCCCTACAACCTCCTTATATTTTTCCTTGATTTCCAAGCTCAAATAAAGTTCAGTTTAGTATTTTATTGTAAAATATCATATACCAAGTACAGTAAAAGGATAAAAAAAGAATTTAAATTTACTCCAGGGCAAGGATTAGACAGTGATAAAGTCTTGGCTCATTTAAAAAGATCTCATCTTAAACAAAGTGACTGTTAATGAGCCTTTTTTATCTGTCTGGACTCTCTGGGAAAGTTACTTAAAGTAGTGACAAATTAAAAGAAGATCCTTTTGCCTCTTGCTTGTCCTTCTTTCTGAAATTCTGAACATGATATAGATTATTAAGCCTTTTGAAATCATGTTTATTTCTTTCTATTCATTGTAAGCCTCTGAAAAATAAAGCCATATCCTCATTCATACTAAAGCCTAAGATATGAGAAGAAAAATACAAATCTATGTATTTACATTTACTTAATTTTGAACTGCTGAGTGGATGTCAATTGGAAATACACTGCTGAAAATTTCATCATTACTTCAGTGAGTAGCAAGTTAGGGTTAACAATTTAGGTGCCTGAGAAAAGACTGATAAATAATAGATACTTTTAGAAAGTTATGTTAAAAAGCTTGCCTGGTTTGAAGCCATCCATCATTAACAGTATTGTATTTAAGTTCAGAATATTTTCTTTTACATTTGAGTATTTTAGACTAACGTTGAGAACTATTTGGTTACGCTTTAAAAATTGCCCTCAATGGTGCTAATGTTTGTAAGTTGAGGGTAGATTTGGTATTTAGAAATTGAAGTTTCTTGGTGTTATGTCCATTGAGTGACTAGGCTGGGAAATATTTCTTTTGATCAAAAATGAGATGTGTTATAGGTGGTGAAACCTTTGTCCACATAGTTTGAAACTATTACCTGGCCCCACTCATAACCCTTTCAATAAAAGCCTTTGAACAAAGGGACTCGGGGCCTTCCTTTCAAGCTGGCTTGAAAGAAAATTTAAAAGAATTTGAAGTAATGACATTGCCATTAGAATAAGAATCTAACTTTCCAGAGTATCTTCTCTAAAGGGTAATATTGATTTGAAATTATATGATAGTAAATCATTAAAGTAGGTAGTCTATTACTTTATAGCCACATCTCTTGAAATCTTTCCTTTGCACTGAATTTGATCTTTGATGAAGATGTATATCATTTCCAAGTTGTTTAGTTTATCCCTCTTCCTGGAGGTTATGTGGGATGACTTTTTCTTTTCTCCCACATCAAAGTGTTCGAAGAATAACATATGTGTCAACATATAACTCAGCTTTTCCTATGGGGCAGACACTATGATAAGTATTCTTCATGACGTATTGCTAACCCTCCCTATGAGGAAAATGTTGGGCATCATTACTTTAAGGATGAGGTAACTGAGCATTTTAGTCTGCTAGAGCTGCCAACAATGAAGTACCACAAACTGGGTGGTGTAACACAACAGAAGTGTATTTTTTCATAGTCTTAGGGGCTAGACATCCAAAATCAAGGTGTCAGAAGAGTCATATTCTCTAAAGGTTCTAGGGAAGAATCTGTTCTGTGCCTTTCTTTTAGCTTCTGGGGTTGCCAGTAGTCCTTGGTTTTCCTTGGTTTGCAGCTGCATTACTCCAGCTCTGCTTTTATGTATGCATCTCTCTGTGTCCTTTTCCATTCTTAGGATAAGAACATCATTCATGATGGTTTATAAGTCCACTCTACTGCAATATAACGTTATTGTTCCTAGTTACATTTGCAATGACCTTATTTCCCCAAATGGTCACATTCTGGGGTTTTGGGAACAACATGAATTTGAAGGGACACTATTCAACCCAGTGAATAGAGACTTAGGTGGACTTCTGCATATTAAGTTGCTCAGTCTGGGTGAAGCCAGGATTAAGGTGGAGGGTCCATCAGAGACTATCCTAACTGCTTTATTATTCTGATCATGTCCACTGGCCCATCACCTCACCACTCCTTCATTCTCTTATCTATGTGATCTTGTTTCTAGTCCCAGATCACTGCTGAAACTCTTTGCACAAAGGTCCTCATCTTCTTGGTCATTTAGCTTTTTCCATCATTAGTGATGACATCCTTCTTCTTACCCACTCTGCTCCCTTAATTCTCTGGCAACACTGTCTGAGTCTCACATCACAGGCCACATGCTTCCTTTTGCACTGACTCCTCTAACTTGTCTTATGCCTTAAATGTGGGTGGTTCCCAGCTCAGATTCTCTGTTCTTACCTTCACGTTCTTTTTTTAAAAAGAAATCTCCCTCATTCTCATGGATTCAGTTGTAAATTTTATGCCACTGAATATCAAATCTATGTCAGTCTACCTCTCCATGCTGTCCTCCACCGTAAGTCCTGGTCTCATACCTCGCAACTCCTTTATGACAAGTTCTGCTAATCATCTCTAACTCAGCTTGCTCAAGATCAGATATTTTTCTCCCTTGAAAAGCTTTTCTGCACCTTGCCTATTTGCAATGACACAGTCCCAGTTCAAGTCCTCATTGTCTCATGGAAAGATTACTATAGCAATGCCCTAATGAGTTTGCCAGGCTCCAGTCTCCACCCTTTCAATGTCTCTTTCATAACCTTGCCCAGCTAATCTCCCCAAACTCAGTTTTTTTGTTTTTTATTTTATTTTATTTTAATTTATTTTTTCAAATACATTTCTCTCTGCCAACCCCCCACCACTGTCCCTTGCTCCCTCCCTCTTTCTCTCCCTCAACTCTTCCCCTCCCTCAGCTCTTCCCCTTTGGTTTTGTCCATGAGTCCTTGCTATATGTTCCTTGACTTTCCCTTTCCCTTCCTTTTCCCCACACCACCCCTTCCCTCTTGTCTCTGTTGATTTCTTTTCCTTTCAGTGTTGCTGGTCATATTTTCCTTGTATCTTTGTATTGTTGGTTAGGTTTCACTTATAGGTGAGATCGTATGGTATTTGTCTTTCACCCCCTGGCTTATTTCGCTTAGCATAATGCTCTCCAGTTCCATCCATGCTGTCGTGAAGTTTAGTAGTTCTTTTTTTCTTTCTGCTGCATGGTATTCCATTGTGTATATGTACCATTATTTTTTGATCCAATCATCTACTGATGGGCATTTAGGTTGCTTCCAACACTTGGCTCTTGTAAATTGTGCTGCTATGAACATTGGAGTGCATAGGTTCTTTTGTATTGGCGTTTTGGTGTTCTTAGGGTATAGTCCCAGCAGGGGAATCACTGGATCAAAAAGCAGTTCCATTTTCAGCTTTTTGAGGAAATTCCACACTGCTTTCCACAGTGGTTGCACCAGTCTGCATTCCCACCAACAGTGTACTAGGGTTCCCTTTCCTCCACAGCCTCGCCAGCACCTGTTGTTTGTGGATCTGTTTATGATGGCCATTCTGACCGGTGTGAGGTGGTACCTCATGGTGGTTTTGATCTGCATTTCTCTGATGGCTAGCCCAAACTCAGTTTTTAATTCTGTTATTCCTCTGCTCAGTGATTCCCAATATTCTTCATATTTAAAATCCTCTGATTTCATTTTACTCATGATGCTCACCCACTATTAGTTCCCATGGCTTCCAACATGTACTTCTTCTCTAGTAAGACTAATTGCTTCTCTGCAAAAACGAGTGTATTCTCATCCCCATACTTTGGCTTAAGTTGTTCACTTAGCTATTTATGGTTTCTAATCCTGTTCCTTTCTGTATGGCTCCAAATCAAATCTCATCTCTAAAAAATGCAATTTCACCATTTCAACTTCAGTTCTTTTCAGTGGAGTCCCAAGAAGAGAAGGACAGAGAAATTTTCAGGAATGCAAGATGTACTCTGTCTCTGCGTCCTTTGTTCTCAGAGTCTGTGTTTATCTTTTTTCCATTTCTTTCTCCTCAATCTCAGAACTTTTATTTTTTGTGTATATTTATTTATTTTTTTAAAATCATTTTTATTGTTATTCTATTATAATTGTCCCACTTTTTCCCCCATTGTTCTCTCCCACCCATCCCACCTCCTGCTCCCACAATCTCCACATTGTTGTCCATGTCCATGAGTCATTCATACATGTTTTTTTTTCTAGTTCCTTCCCCTTCTTTCCACACATTACTCTACACTGTCCTGTATTTTTACTGTTGCTTTATATCTCTTCCAAACTATTTTATAAGGCAAAGGACAGAAAATGCCAAGCTCATCTTTTTTTTCCCTAAAACAGCTAATTTTCGAATAATTTTTGTTCAATTCACTTAATAGAGTCACAATAATTTGAGAGTGTGTTTCTTACAGAAGTGTAGAGAAACCAAGCTTCCAAATCTTTATTTGTTATACAAACTGATTTTCTTTATTTTCTTTTACTGATTCTAGACAGAGGGGAAGGGAGGGAGAGAGAGAGAGAGAAACATCAATGTGAGGGAGGAACATACATCAGTTGCCTCTTGCACATGCCCCGACTTGGAACCAAATGCTTAACCCAGGCATGTGCTCTACCTGGCATTGAACCTGCAACCTTTCAGTTTGCAGGATGACGCCCTACCAACTGAACCACACTGGCTAGGGCCAAACTGGTTTTCTAAGCTAAAAATATTTTATCCTAGGTAAACAGAGTCTTTGATATAAATCATAAGGATAATTCTCAATAATGTGTGGAAAATTAATTATCAGGGTATTTTGGGGTTGTGATAAATATCTTCTGTTTCACTAGACATTCTTAGAGCTACACAAATCAATAAAAATTATATTGCTAATACTGGACAGTTTTTATTTAGCTGTGTGAATGTATGTTATTATTTTTGCCTTAGTCTCTAAAAATATGTCATGTAAATTTATGCTTAACCTAAGGCAAATTTCTGAAAACAAAAGTCCTTGACATTCAGAAGACAAAAAAATCCTATGTGCTTTATTCTCACAATATCAAAATTATTGACTTCATTACAAAATTATTGACTTCATTACAAGGCAAATAAAACTTGATTTCCTTTCCAAATGCAACACTAAGGAATTAGAATTAAAAACTAATTTGAAGAGTTATCAAACCCTATGCATTTTTCTGACAATGTACTCTCTCAAGTCAGAAAAAATATACAATAAAAGTTTGACATTAAAGCTTTAAAAGAGCAGAGATGATTTGAGTATCTCTAAACTCAACACCCTAGTGAGTGAGCACAGAGCACTATTGAGCACTATACGTTTACAGCTAACATAGACCCTTAGATTGGGGAAGTAGACCAGAGAAAGGCGTTTTTCATAGGCAAATCCAAAGAATATACCAATCATGAATAGCATTGGTTGTCTGTGGGAGAAAACCTCCCACAGGCCATATTTATTTTTGTATTATTTGGGCCTCTTTAATAGAAACTTGATTTGACAAAGTAAGTTAGGAGTTGGGCATTACAATGACTGAGAAGTTTGACAGAGTTGGAAGGCAGGAATCCAACTGGTGTTCCCAAAGGAAGTGAAACCAACAACGGCTGGCAGAAATCCAGGAAGTTCTCTTAGTCCATATCTGCTAGTCCTTTTTGGATTTCCATCTGTCTTTTTCCTCTATGAGGACAACCTTTCTTTGGTTACAGTCCACAAACTGGGCTATAATTGCAAGTCACATCAAGAAGCACATTTAACTCTTAAACATCATTTTGAAATTTCTGGGTAAGAGCATACTTGGTCCATTTAGTTCAGATTGCCAGAACTTTAAGAATCAATTGTGGCCATGGAATAGATTATCTACTGTACATTTGGCTTTCTGAAGACTATTTGTTTTTTCTAGAAATTAAAGTTAATATTGTCATTTTACATGCAAACAAAAAAAATCTCATTGAATCTTAAACAAAGAAAATCACATGCAAAATAATACTAGGTTAAAAAAAGACTTATGTTAGCAACAAACCAATTGTTTTGCTACTAGTACATAAAAAAGTTGATTTTAGAATATGGATGGTGTAACCTGAAACATTTAAAAATTTGCACATTAATTCTACTAGCTGCTTATTGGTTTCTTAGAATTTTTTATACAAACATTGTCATCTTTATTTTATTTTCTTGCCCTATTCTATTGAGTAGGGTCTCCATTACAACATTAAGATGGACTATCTTTGTCCTGTGTCCATCACGAACCTTTCACCAATGAGCATTGTAAGGTTTTCATAAATATCTTGTAAGGTGGAGGAAGTTTCCTTCTATTCCTAGCTTTCTTAAAGTTTTTTAAATATAACAAATGAGTTTTTAATTTTGTAAAGTGCTTTCTATGCATCTATTGAGAAGATCTTATGGTTTTGTTCCTTTATTCTGTGAATATGATGAATAATATTTTTAAAAATATGATGAGCAACCTTGTATTTGTGCAATAAACTCTGTTGTGGTGTATTGTTCTTTTATTATGTTGCTGGATTAAGTTTGCTAATATTCTGTTAAGGAGTTTTTTGCTTCTATGATTATGGGGCTATTTCTTTGTAATTTTCTTCTTTAAAAATAAAATTTGTATTTAAGAACATTTATTCTTTTCTTTAAAGATTTTTATTTATTCATTTTTAGACAGGGGAAAGGAGGGAGAGAAAGAGGGAGAGAAATATCAATGTGTGATTGCCTCTCATGTGCCCCCCACTGGAGACCTGGCCTGCAACCCAGGCATGTGCCCTGACTGGGAATTGAACTGGCGATGCTTTGGTTCATAGGCCAGTGCTCAATTCACTAAGACACACCAGCCAAGGCATGAAAACATTTATTCTTAAAGATATATGTACCCCTATATTCATTGCAGCATTATTCATGGGGGCGAAGACATGGAAATAAAGTGTTCTTGTCCTTTGCTTACATGATTGGATAAAGAAAATGTGATACATATGTATAATGGAATACTACTAAGCCACAAGAAAAGATGAAATACTGCCATTTGCGACAATAGGATGGATCTTAGGAAATCATGCTAAGGGAAATAAGTCAGACAGAAAAAGTCAAGAACCTTATGATTTCACTTATGTGGGATATAAAACAGAAAGCAACAAACAAATAAGACAAACAAAAAATTCATAAACACAGACAATAGTATGGTGGTTAGCAGAGGGAAAGGGGGCTCAGAGGGAGGTAGAAGAGGGTAAGGGAGGTCAAATATATGATGGTCAAATACATGGTGACAGAAGGAGACTTAACTTCGGGTGGTGAGCACACAATGCACTATACAGATTCTATATTACAGAATTGTACACTTAAAACCTATATAATCTTATTCACCAATGTTTTCTCCACTAAATTTAATAAAATTTAAATTTAAAAAATGAAATTTGTATTTTATTCAGATAAAAACACATTGTACAAAATGTATTTCTCCCACCCATAGTAAAAACAGTAATTTCTATATTCTATACAACGAACAAAATTCCCATCTTTTGCAAGTAGTTCTTATAAATCAAGACAAGGCAGTGGATATAGTCATGGGAAAAAAAAACCCAACCAAATAGATGGTCAGTATCATTGTCCTCTGACTCTGTTTTGACCACAGAAGAGAAGTATTCAGTGTACACCTGCTAGAAAGCTTATGACTCAGTTAAGGTGCAAATTCAACAAATGAATATAAATAACAACCAGTTGTGAAACAACAGTGAGTTGCTTTTTATTCAAACTTCAATTTTCTTTGTACACTTACTTAATGGAGAATATGACACTGAAATTTCTGTTTGGTAAGCTCTCAGTTTCTTTTATTTTTTGGTAACTTTAACTGCCCATTAGAGATTTTTAACAACATACTAAAACACCTACTAGTCAATGGTTAGTCCTGAACTTTACTGTAATATTTTATAAAATACATTTCTTTTTCTCACACCTCCCCAGCATTTATTTCTTTAAAGAACTGGTAACTAATACCTAATATTTAGAATCATGGTAATAAAAATGTTATATTCAAAGTGACTTAACTAAAATATCCCCAGAGTTCCACCTGTCTGCTGAAAAGAGAGGTCATTAAAGAATGAAAGTGCAAGCAGTGGCCATTTAACAGGCAGATAACCAACACTTAATGCATTCAATGGATGGACTACAGGAAATATTCGGTGATTAAGTGGCCTACATATAGCTTATAGCTTCCCCTCCAAATACCAAATATAAAGTTAAAACCTATTTTTAAATCTTCTCTTAGGTATTTTCAGTCATTTTTGAAATACTTTTAGGAAGCTCTGGCTTATATGTATCTACCATTATATCAAGACCATATTTTATATCAATATTTATGTTAAGCAAAGTTATTTGACTTCTGGTCCTTTAAAGTATTTCTTAGTTATGGTTTGAGGTGTTTTAATTGAATTTCATAGCTCTCATTCTCAAACTTCATTAAGGAAAGGACCTTCATCAATGCATAAACATTAGGAAAAAATGTGAAGTTGAGACAGATGGGAGCTTTGTATATGTGGGTGGAAGTTCTATTTCTTTTTTTCTGTGTTTTCGCATGATCTTCTGACAATGATGTCTGGCTGAGTGTGCTGGGATTGGGTAAGTCACCTTGGTTCCTGTTGGCATGGTGTTGAGTGTGAGCTTTTCTGTGACTGAGTCTCTGAGAGGTAAGCATTTAAAAACTGTGAGGTGCTGTTCTAAGAAAATATCTTTAAAGTACTGAATACTGTGCTTCACTGTTGGAACTCTAATTATTTCTTTAGAGTAATTCTCTACAGATCCTAGATTATCTTGCTGAGCCTTGAGGAATGTCCCAGAAAATTTCATCTAAAAATCAAGTTTTGTGCCAAATCCATGGCTTTTCTTAAGTCAAAATGTATGCTAAGCATAATCTCAAAGAATTGTCTTCTAAGTACTAGTTCAACAAATCACAGAGTACTTAAAGTCTTTGGCAATAATGTTTACTTAGCAAATCAGGTATTTCATCTTCTGTCAACTTTCTTACATTTCTTCAACTACTCCTGGCTTCTGTTCAGATCTTGTAAGAACATAAAGACAGTCAGACTGGCCTGCATTGTCTTCCACATCCAGCTGGAGCTTGTGTAAAGGTTTAATGTGTAGCCCACCAGCCAGCCAGACTGCTCTCTCCCCTCCTCCCCCAAATTCAGGGCCACCTGCCTGCCTGTTTCTAGTGTGGAAAGAAAACCAAAAGTAGGTGACCAACTTGACATAACTAGTGTTTTAATTCCTTTCTTCAAAATGCCCTGTAAGATTTAGTATCAGGTCATGCTGGCCTCATAAAACACATTAGGAAGTGTTTCCTTCTTCTTTGTGTAAGTTCGTATTTGTATAAATTGATACCTTTTCTTACCTAAATGAATCCACCAGTTAAACCGTCTGACCCTGATGTTATACCTAAGCAAAGATTTTTTTAATAGCAAATCTAATTTCTTCAACAGACATAAGACTAATACATTTTTTTATCTTGTGTACATTTTGGTAAGTTGTATTTTTCAGGAAATATATCCATTCATGTAAGTTGTTGAATTTATTGTCAGAAAGTTGTTTATACTGTCTAAAGGATCTGTAGTATATTAGCACATTTTTTTCCTGATATTGGTAATTTCAATTTTTTCTTGATCAGTCTAGCTAAAGTTTGTTAATTTTCTTATCTTTTCCAAAAAAAGCTTTATGTGTGTCCATTTTTTCTATCATTTCTCTGTTTTTTATTTAATTGATTTCTCCTCTTCATTATTTTCTTCCTATAGTTACTTTGGATTTACTTTGCTCTTCTTTGTTGAAGTGTCACTGTAGAAACTTAGGTGATTCCATTCCTTTACTCTTCCCTTATCTAAGCATTTAAAAGCTTTATAGCTTTTCTTCCCCCAAACACTGTTATCTGTGTCTCATAAATTTTGATGTGCTATATTTTCATTATAATTCAGTTTGAAATATTTTCTAATGTGTTTTATGATTTTTTCCTTTGACCCATGGATTATTGTGTTTGTTTCATTTCCAAATATTTGGGTTTTATCCCTCTACATATCTTATTGTTATTGGTTTCTAATTTATTTCCATGGTCTAAAAAAATTAGTTTATTATTTCCATCATTTAAAATGTATTAAGATTTGTTTTAGGGTTAACCAGCAAATGGTTTATCTTGGTGAATATGCCATGTGTACTTGCAAAGAATATTTAATTTGCAATAGTTGGGAGAAATGTCCTATAAATACCAGTTAGATAAAGGAAATTGATAGTGTTATTTAGATCATTTGTCTATTTTTTCTATTAATTGCTTAGAGAAAAATCCAATTATCACTGTTGATTTGTATCTTTTTCTTTTTAATTTTATGCTTTTCATCTAGTGTATTTTTAACCTCTTTTATAGTCACATACCATTATGTGCCTTATATGATTCTTATGTCTTTTCGTGTATTCATCCTTTCATTGTTCTAATATGTCTCTACTTATCTCTAGTAATATTCTTTGTCTAGGCATCTATCATATCTCCTGTTAATATAGCTACTCCAGCCTTCTTAGGTTTGTTTGCATGATATATCTTTTACTATTATTTACTTTCAACCCATCTGTAGTTTTGTGTCTAAAGTTCATAACTTGTAGAGAGACTATGTTGAGTCTTATTCTTTTATGAATTCTGAGAATTTCTGACTTCTAATTGGAGTATTTAATCTAGTTATTGATATAATTGAATTTAGACCAAGGATTTTACTAGCTGTTTGCAGTTGGTCCCACCTGTTTTTTGTATTAGTTTTTGATTTTCTGTTCCTATTTTCTTAATTTATTTTGATTTAATTTAATCTTTTTGAAAATTCACTTTTAATGGGTTTTGGATTTTTTAGTTATATCACTTTGCATTGTTTCAAGTGGCTGCTCTAGGGATCACAATATACATCCTTAATTTTTCATAGTCTTTTTAGATTTAATATTGGACCATTCATATAAAGTATAATAGCCTTTCAAAAATATGTATTTTTAAACTTTTCCTTTGTTTTTAGTTGTTCTGTGTATTTCATCTAAAAAATGTTATAATTCCATAATAAAATGTTATAAATTTTGCTTTAAATGATATATGCATATTTCTAAAAAAAATAAGAGGAAGACAATTTTCTTTTTATACTTAGTCATACATTTGACATTTTGGTATTTCATTCTCATCTGAAGATTTGAGTGTCCCCACTTGCATCAATTCTTTTTACCTAAAGAATTTCTTTTGCATTTTTTTATACTGAAAGTCTGATGATAAAAATCCTCTTAGTTTTCATCTTTTATTTTGTCTTCATTCTTGAGGGTTATTTTCACTTCTTTGACTCTTTTCTTTCAGCATTTTAGAGATGTCATTCCATTATCTTTTTGTTTCCATTGTTTCTGACAAGAAATCATTATTAACCCATATCATTCCACTGCATATTAATATGTGGTTAATCTGTGGGTGCTTTCAAGAGTTTGTTTTAAACCATGGTTTCTGTAAGTTTGACTGTGATATACCCAAATGTAGCTTTCTTTAGTTTTCTTTTTTCTTCTTGGAGTTCAATTGGACTTGCTAGGTGAGTAAATGTATACCTTTCACCAATTTGGGGAAATTATCCAATTATTTTCTTAAATGTTTTTTTCTCTTTTTCTCTTTTTCATAGATATAACAAGTATTTCTATGTTAGGCCTCTCCTCAGTGCCCTCATAGCTCACTGAGTTTCTTCATTTCTTCCAATCTTTTTTTTTTATCAGTTTAGATATATTCTATTGCTCTGTCTTCAAACTCATTTACTCTTTTCTCCTTTCAGTCTGCTGTTAAAGTCACTTTGCAAATTTTTTATTTCAAATGCTGTATTTTCCATTTTTAGAATTTTCACTTGCATTCTCTTTTTGGTTTCAATATCTCTGCTAAGATTTTCTACTTGTTCATTCATTACATGCATGCTTTCCCCTAAATTCTTGAGATAGTTGTAATAGCTGTTTCAAAATCCTTATCTGTTAATTATAATGTCTGGGTCATCTTATGATTAGTCTCTACTAATTGCCTTTGTCTCAGGTTTAGATCACATTTTTCTGTTTCTTCATAAACCTTGTAATTTTGAATGTCTTGGACAGAGTGAATGATACATGCAGAGACACCAAAGTATATCTCTCTGAAGAGTATGCTTTCATTGTTTGTTTTTGAGTAGGCAGTTAAATTGGCTTCAACTCAAATGCTAACCCTGTTTCCTGGCAGTGGAAGAACCAGTTTAGTTATTTTAGACATGCATATGTAGTTCAGGGATCAGCCCAAGATTTTGGCCAAGTTTTCTTACAGAATCCTTCTCTACCACCCTGCCTATGGCTTTCACCTTTCTAGGATTTCTCTCCTGACCTTCCAGCTGTTTGGTCTCCCCAGACTCTGTCATATGGCTCTCCAAGCTAGTGTGACTATGGATTTCAATAAGAATTTTAGCCACCCAGCAGACTGCAACAAGGGCCTAGCCTCAAACAAAAAGCTGTATCAAAACAGGAAAATTACCCTGTTCATTTAGTTCCTTTAAATGTAGATTGATTTACTTCCAGTTTCTTTTAGTTCCTTAAAGAGTCTTCATATTATTGTAGTTCACATTTTATATAGAGTTTGTAGTTATTATCTGAGAGTGGTTTGACTTGATAGAAGCTACTTATTACAAAAACTCTATTTGTGTTAACTTTATATTCACTAAGGAATCAGTTTATTAATTAGTTTCCCCAGTACCTCCATGTAGCAGTTGCCTGGTGCTGTCGTTTTAGTAGATTTTTCCTCTACTCTAACACTTTAAAATATTTTATTTATTCATTGATTTATTCATTTGTTTATTCCCCACATATTTACTGAGATTCTGCTATGTTCTAGGCATTGGACATATAAAACTGAAGAAAATAGTCTCTTCCCTCACAGAGCTCAGACTGTAATCTGCAGTGTCTATTACAGTAGTTACTAGCACACATGTAGAATACTCCCATCATTTGAAAGTTCTAATGGATTGTGTTGGTGCGGTGGGAGAGAAAGATATAAAAATTCATCACTAAAATACAGTATTGTAAAGCATCAGAATAGAGTTATATACAAGGTATGGCAGCTGAACACAGATGGTACTACTTAATTGATATTAATTACAAAGATCAAAAGGAGAGCTGACTTTTAAACTGAATTTTTAATGACTAGAAAGACTTGGTCAGTCACCCTAAGGGGTATATTAATAAGTAGTATATCAATAAGCTAGGAAGCTTTGAGACAGATTATGGAAGTATAAGAAAACTCCTGATTCATACACATAGTTTAGGAGTTTGGATGAATAGGGACCATAGATGGAACATATTTAACATGAAAATAATGAGTTGATTAAAGTCATATTGAGTTTGAGATGCCTACTGAACACTCAAGGAAGTCATATATATCGTTCTTTAACTTAGAGAAGAGAGATCTGCATAGGAAACATATTTGATGGCATAATATATTTGAGGTTGTTGATAAGTTTGTTAGCACACTTGAGAAGCTCTAGACAGTATGGAGAGAGAAGTGAAAGGAACTAACACATCTTGATTATTTAATGTGCATTAGACATTCTGGAACTTAGGCACTTTACATGTGTTTGGGAGGAAGTACAATTACAATTGTACTTTGGTATGGAAAGACCTGGATTTAAAGTCACGCAGTAAGTACCACTTTACTAGGTGAACTTAAGCAAGTTACTTAATTTATCTAAACTTCAATTTTCAAAAAATATAATAATAAACTTCATGGGGTTTGATGAGAATTAAATGAAAAATTAATAGGAGTACCTAGCACATGCTAATCTTACAATATATGTAATTTATTATTATTGTTGTTATTATTACTATCACCTTACTTAGCCTTCATAATAACTTTATTAAGTAGCTTTATTGTCATCATATATCTAAAATTATCATAACTTACCTAAGGTTTCTAGTTGACAAGTGAATCATCCATAGCCAGAACCAAGGTGGTCTGATTCCTTTCCAAGGTTCTTCTTTGTAATAGTTTCTCACAGGAATTAGAAACGTTTACTTAATTATAGTCAAAAGAGGATATATATTTTTTTCTTTTCTTCTTTTTAAGAAAAGAAAGAGCAACTTCAGACATGACTTTGAAGCAACTGCATAATCAAATTTCAATTCATGTAGCCTCTCCCTGTGCCAAGATAGTTAGTGGTATTGAAATAGTATTTGTCTGTCAGCAGATCTGATTACCCACTGCTTTTAGACAACTGAAAAAAATTGATCTCAGGTGTCAGAATATCAACCAAGAACTACAAAAAGGCCCTTCTCCATTAAATTTTGGGCAGATAACCTATATTTACTTTTAAATGTCTTGCTAAAACTGAAGGCCTTAATATATAACTACAGTGGTAGTAATTTGTACCACCCACCAATTTCAAAGGTTACATAATGATTAAAAGAATTTCATGCCTTTGTAGAGAGTTATAAGAATATAATGACTTACTAGCATTCCAACAGGTGCCTTATTTTTCATGTCTTGACAGTTCTTATAACTCCCTTATTTGGTGATTTAATAAGAATAGTAAGCGGATCTTAGCTTTAAAATGATACAGCTTCCTTATATAAAGCTTCAGGTTATTTGTTCCAACGATATTTATTTGGGAAAAATTCATTGGTACCTCACTACATAACATGTATTATTTGGAACTGAGGACCCAAAAATGAAGAAATATAGATTCTTTCTTTAATTTAGAATTTATAGTCTATAGAGAAATAATTGCAGTAAGTTTTGTAAAAGGCAAAAAATTTATACGATCTGAAAAGAAACCAGAGTATGCTAATTGCAGTAAGGTTTATAATGAAGGGATGTTCAAGTTGCACGTGGAGGCTGGCCAAGCAGTTTTCAAAGAAAAGGTTAAATTTCAGTGTGATATTGGAAATATGTAAAATTTTAAAGTTCATTAAATTGAACATTTATGATTTATGCATTTTGATGTATGTAATATTACCTAAAAAAAAACTAAAGAGATACTGAGCTCTAGTTAGTAGGATTGCTTTATACAGAAAATGGGTTCATAGTTCCAAGAAGTCCTTCTGTGTATTCTAGGCTTAAGTTATATATATAAGGTCTGTCCAGAAAAAAGTCCAACCATTGTTAATATAACGAGAACGTTTCCAAGACATCAATGTGGTCTAGCAGCCAAGGAGAGTCAATTGGAGTGCATATGTGTGAATAGTGACGACTTCACTGTACTAGTCAGTGGGGGCAGTAGATGCCATTGAGTGAGCATGTGTACTGTGTGGCTCTTGAATTCAAAATGACTGAGCAAGTAGAGCAAGAAATCTGCATCAAATTTTGCATTAGGCTTGAACATTCTTCCATGGAAATCATTTGAATGATTCAGAAGGCTGCTGCTGTGGGCAACTGGTGATTGGCAGCTTCATCATGACAACATGCTCACTCATGCATTATGTCTCATGCAGAGATTTTTGGCAAAACATCAAATCACCCGGGTGACTCAGAATCCCCCATACATATGATAATTAAAGAATGAGAGTCAGGTGTGTCACTGTTGATAAAGGAGTTTCGTATGGAAATGGGTAAAATGGCAACTACCTGTGGTGTTTTACTGCATTAGAATATCAGCACAAAGTTATGTTTTTTAGTGGATATAAAAATGACTATTGACATACAAGTATGTATATGTATATGTGCATGTGTGTATACCTATATATCGGGTTGGCCAAAAAGTCCACTTACATTTTTTCATAAAATAAAAAACACATTTTTCATTTTCACTAATAACTTTATTGATTTAGGTATTTTGAGTATGTCATCTGTCTCCCACTATTGGCTTCCAGTGCATAGAGGCCAGGGGTGCTGCTAAACATCTTCCAATGCATAAGAGAGCCCGACAGCAAAGAATTATTTGGCCAAAATGTCAACAGTACCAAGAAACTTTGCACATCACTTTTGACATGTTTGATCAGTCACAGCACCTTCTCCATACACTGCACAAGTCTTTTTTTGAATTTCAGTTGCATTTTTACCTATCTTGAAATAGTAAAGCATATGTCACTTTATGTACTGCACATTTTGTACTACAAAAAATATGTAATGCACAAAAAATATTTACTACACAAAAATGTCACATATCTTCTCCCATGTTTAATATTAAAATGGCTGCACAAAAAGTCACCAATATGGTAAGTTTTTTTAAATGCACACTGATATGACAGTTGTCACAATAAAATCTAACAAAATTGTTTTGAATGAAGTTAAAGACAACTAAGAACTACTAGAGCCATTTTATGGAAAAAACTAAACAAACATTTTGGTCAACCCAATATAATTGTATGTACACATATTACATCAAATAAATACATATATATGGATGTCTGTATATAAACTTATAGACATATACATATATATACATATTTTCTATTCACTAAGAGGGCCTAAAAACAATAACACACTAGTGGCAATAAGCACATGTAGCATCAAGATCTTGGTTTCTATCACTCTTCATTAAAAAAAATAAAACTTTTTGAGAAAATGACTGATTATAGGGATGCAGCAGGAAAAGTCCAAGATAAGCCTGGAACATCTTCTTGCCATGTAAAGTAAGAAAGTATTGAAATAACAATGAAGACACCATAAAGGACACAGAAGCCAGCTTAAAGGGGCTTCTGTTGGCCAAATACATCATTTGAACATCAAAATAAATAATAGTAATGAATTACAACTCATTGAATAAAACAATATCTATGAATCAATATTGATAGAAATTAATTAAATAATTGAGAAAGATGAGAATTCTCCTCTTTAAAGTAGAATGTCAATAAATAAAGATAGTCTCAATGATGGATTTAGAAAATTGTCAATGGATGCTAAAAGTGTAAGAGAAAAAAGGGGGTGAGAAATAGAATATTTCCACACCCCCAATATTCACCCATAAGTAATTTATGAATTACAAAGAATAAAAATGGTGTATATGTGAGAAAAACAGCATAGATATACTATACAGTATATCCTAATGATTCTGTTTCTCTGGAGGAAATACTGAAAGTAAATATTAAAGACATTTTGTACCTTCACTAAGTTTACCCACCCCAATTCCTGCCTCTGGCAACCACCAATGTGTTCTCCGTATCTATGAACTGATTTCTCTTTAGGGGGAGGGTTAGATTCTACATATAAGTGAGATCACATATTTCTCTTTGTCCGACTTATTTTACTTAGCATAAGGTCTTCAAACTCCATCAATGTTGTTGCAAATGACAAGATTTCCTTCTTTTTAAATGGCTGCATATAGTTATTCTCTTTTACATATGTACCACATTTTTTTAATCCATTTATTCATCAGTGGACACTTGGGTTGTTTCCATGCCTTAGTTATTGTATATAATGCTGCAATGAACATCGGGGTGCATATATCTTTTCAAGTTACTGTTTTTTATTTCTCTGAGTAAATATCCAGAAGTGAAATTGCTGGATCATATGGTAGTTCTATTTTTAATTTTTTGAGGAACCTCCATTCTTTTGCCATAGTGGCTGCACAAATTTACAATCCCACCAACAGTATGTAAGAGATCACTATTTTCTACATCCTTGACAATACTTTTTATTTCTTGTCTTTGTAATAATGACAACTTGATAGGTGGGAGGTGATATCTTCTTGTCGTTTTGAGTTGCACTTTCCTGATGATTAATAATATTGAGCAATTTTGCATGTACCTATTGGCCATCTGTATGTATCCTTTGGAAAAATGTCTATTCAGATCCCCATTTTAAAAATTAGACTCTTTGAGGTTTTTTGCTACTGAGTTTGTAAGAGTGATTTGCGTATTTTGAATATTAACCCTTTATCGGACATGTGATTTGCAAACATTCTCTCCCATTTGGTAGGTTTCCTTAACATTTTGTTGACGGTTTTCTTTGCTATGCAAAAGTTTTTTATTTGATGTAGTCACACTTGCTTATTTTTGCTTTAGTTGGCTTTGCTTTTGTTGTCAAATCCATAAAAACATCTCCAAGACTGATGACAGGGGGCTTATTGCCTGTCTTCTTCTAGGAGTTTTACAAGACCTGACCTTCAAGTTTTTTATCCATTTTAAGTTAATTTTTGTGTATGGTATAAGAATGTGATACAGTTTCATTCTCATGAATGTGGCTGTCCAGTTTTTCCAACACCATTCTTTGAGGATACTGTTCTTTCTTCATTGTATATTCTTAGCTCCTTTGTCATAATTTAATTGACCATATACGCGTAGATTTATTTTTGGTTTTTAGTTCTGTTCTCTTGTTCTGGGTCTGTGTTTATATCTTACTGTTCTATATTACAGAACTATAGCTACATTACTATAGCTTTGTAATATAGTTTGGAATCAGGGAGTGTGGTGCCTCCAGCTTCGTTCTTTCTCAATATTGCTTTAACTAGTGCAAGTTCTTTCTTGAAGGGAGATCTGAGTAGTACCTCTCCATGACTACCATACTCTACCCTTTCAAAAGAATTCACTCTTTCCTTTCTACCAAGAAGCTGTGTGTATGTGTGTGTGTGTATTTGTGCCTATGTGTGACAAAGGTATATTTTATTAATGAAGGAACCAGAATGATGACAATGATAACTCAAAGAAAGGGAGCAAGAACTATTACATCTAGTTAGTGGATAAAAAGAATGCTAAAATAAGATTGCAAATTAAATCAAAACCAATTGATGTCTTATCAAACAATAAAACCATAGTCTATAAGATTTATATTTTCTACTGGACAGGAATAAATTGCAACATATAGATCTTTTACAAGTTAAGATTAACTTTACAGAGCTTGGCCTTACTAGTAAATATTCAAAGTTACTTTCCCCTAAAACAGTGGCAGTCAACTGGAGGCAAATTTGCCTTCCTTCCACCCCCTCCCCTGATGTATTTGACAATGCCTGGAGACATTTTTGGTTATCACAACTGAAGAGAGGAAGAGATGCTAGTGGCAGCTGATGCTTAGAAGCTAGTGATGCTGCTAAACAGCTTACAATTCACAGGTCAGCTCCACAACAAAAAATTGCCTGGATGGAAATATCAATAGTGCTGAAGACCATCTACAGATAACACTTCAAATGGCTTATTAGACAATGCTCGAGTTAGTATGATTCTGAAAGGACATATGAAACAAAATTTTAATGTTTCTCAACTCATTCCTTTAACTGTAAAGTTGGGGTAATGATAGTAGCAACCTCATATAATTTGGAGGAACATTAAATAAAACAATTGTGCTTGATTGTATTTTTTCAAATATGGACACACAAATGTATGTCCAATCCCAAGTGGAGGTTATGCTCCCTCCCCGTTGACCCTGGGTGGATCTCTGTAACTGCCTCTCCCACTAGAACAGAGGAAGTGACACGGTATGAGTTGTGGGGCTAGGTCATAGAAAGCAGTACAGCTTCCATCTGGCTCTCTTCTTAACAGCTCAGCCTCCAGACATGTGAGCAAAAAAAGCTTTGAGATGGTGCGGTCTGCACCTGACTGCATTCTCATGGGAAACCTCCGGTCAGAACCACCCAACTTAACTGCACTCAAATAAATTCCTGGCTCACAGAAACTGCGGGGGATAATAAACGATTATTTCAAGTCACTACCTTTGGGGATGATTTTTCCACAGCAATAGACAAGCCAAACAAAAATGCCCACATGGTTCTTTGCACAATGCTTGACTCATAACAAAGGCCTAATTGCTCACCTTTTTCTGTAGTTTTAATTTTGTAGTGTTAGTATTTTCAATGAGTTTTTCATTAGTAATCTGCATTTAATTCTAGTTTTACTCCTTCCAGGCACTAGAGGGCTCTCTAGGCATTGACAGAGGGCCCTCAAACATGCAGGTGCAGTTGCCTAACCAAGGCACCAAGTGGAGCCAGACCCTAATTTTTCGCTGTCCATTTCAGAGGTGACCTTGACAAAAGAGAAAAGGGCTTTAGAATCCATCCACTGTTATACCTAAGAAAGATGTGTTAGATCATGTTCTGTAAGCACATTCTGAAAATCAAGGCAGCTTGTTTTGATGAACAACACTGCCCCCAGGCTAGATGTGCAGACCAAAGACAAGAACCACAGCCTTTCCTTCTTTCTTTCATTTTAAATGTGGCAGAGCAGGTTATTTTTTTCTTGGATCCCTGAAAAGAAGAGATCTGTAAGCCCAAAATTTCTAAAGAATGCTGTACATAATCTTTGCTGTATCTGGAAACAAGGCAAAAGCAGTCTCTATGTTGTAGCTTCTGATAGCCAGAGATTAATTCTGAATACTGTTTTACGGGGTCTCAAGAACATTTGTCCCACCACTTTAACTTACAGGTTTTTAAGTTTCTGGGTTTTTTAAAAAAAATACTTTATTCTGTATACACATGATTTGATAGTCTAGTGACTGTGAAAATGGGCCATGATTATGATTGCAGGAAATCTGAGAACCAAATCCCTTAAAATGAATGGACTAAACCAAAGACTGGGTTAGTCTCCCCTTTACCCAACAAATTCAAAGCAGACTTCACCTGTAATCATTCACAGTAACTTGAGAAGATTGGCAACCTGCACTTATGATGACAGCCTGCCAGCCTCTGTAACTCTTGAAAGCCTGTCTCATACTCTGAGATGGTTCAAATACAGCTGGGGTTTTAATGGAGCAGTGGTCTTGGAAATAAAGGAGGTTCTGTGGTAAGCTTATCTGATTAGAGCATTACACTAAGAGGTCAGGGTTTTGCAGCCCGGTAGAGTATAAATCAAAGGGGCCTGGGGTTGGGGGAGAACGGAACTCTGGGAGGCTAATTCTCTAAGAGTGTCCTGTTACTATGACTCAGCCCCAACTCTAGCTGACCCACCAGCTTGCTGATCAACCACAATGAGAACTGAGGGAGAAATTAATATTTGATCAGCTCAAGTCCTATCTCATGCTGGGGATCAAAACAAAAATCAAATCAAAGACAAATGTATGATAAGTTAGTAGAAGGATGTTTCTGCCCAAGGCGTGTTATAAAGAATGAAACTGATTTTCAGGTATCACTTATGGCAATGTGTCATCATTTTGTGCTCACAAGATGTATATGTAACATACTTTCCCCTAATACACTAGTGACAGTGAATGCTGCCCTCTTTTGTTTAATCACAAATTGTAGAGTATGAGAGCACATCCAATCCCTTTTAGCTAAGTCTGGAAATTCCCAGGAAGTTCCAGGCATATGCTACCCAGTAAGAATCTCTCTTGGGTGCCTTGTAGATCTGAAGTAGCAGTGGTAGCATGCTCTCTGCACTGTTTAGAGGTTCTTTGGCTGAGTCCCCAGGTCACTGATTCTGACAGCAGGAATTCTGGTCACCTCTGGGTCAGCCCCTACCACTTCTCACCAATGGCTGCTACTTCATTCCATGCTCTCAGTAGCCTGTCAGCACTATGGTTGGGCTATGCTGAGAGGTAGGGACACATTCTGTGTCCCTACAGCTGCTGTCCTCCAGTCAAGGACTACCTTCTAGCCCTCACCTTCTAAGGGTTCCTTCCTTCTCAAGTCTATCCAGTGGTGCGAGCAGCAACTCACACCACACAGGCACTCCAAAAATTATGAAAGACCACATTCTGTGGCCCACATCTGTACACCTCTCCCTGTGGTGACTTCCTTCTCATAAGTCACTCCTTTTGCAGGCAAATAAAATCCCATCCTGTTGATACGCTTGACTACATTAGACTTTACAACGGGCAAGAATACTTTGGCACCTTCTTCTCACAGGTGAAGGACTCTGAATAATTACCCTTTTTTGCAATATTTCAAATCAGAAGTGGATTAAGACAGGATTTAGAATCTTCAGGTAGGGCAGAACTTTTCAAATGGGTACAGTTCCAAGGGATGGAGTCAGTGGATGGAGTTTTCCAGTATGAATGCCCTTCTGGGTTAGAAGCAGTTTACTGAAATTGGGAAGGGAGGGGCAAAGCAGAAGCCTAACTTCAAGGCCAGTAAATTTAGGTCTCTGTCCCTTTCTCTAACAGAGGAGCATATTTTACAGCCTTCCCCTCCCACAGGCAAATGTCAAAATGTCCTCCAGAGCAGGTTAACGAATCCCCTCCTTCTGCACTTCTATACTTCCACTCAGTTCCCTGAGCTATGCCCTTTTTCTGTAATTTTGTAAGAAGGGGTCTTGTAAAATTATTCATCAGACATGTTTTTGTTGTTTTGTTTTGTTTTGTTTTGTTTTGTTTTACATAATAGCGGTTGCTATTGGAGCAGACATTGACCGCCTGGATGCTGATGGCTTCCTCAAGGTCACTAGAGCCACCTTTCCCTTCCTGACCCCTTTTCTCACATGCTTTCCTTTTTCCCTTTAATACCGTAACCAAACTTTGCTTCACTGTGGCTTGGTAAAGCTGGACATGTGTGTATCACTTTTTCATTAGACCTGCCCATAGAGCTGTTTCAAACTCTAATGATAGGTATGGATATATTTTGTATTTACTCCCTGCTTCTTGGAAGTTCAAATGCTGACAGCAGCAGGAGAAGGAAAAGCTAACCATGGTGGCATTTACTAGAAGAATCTGTTTTCTGTAATTGTAATTATGAGGAGATACCAGGGCAGGGGTTCTGGCCCTTTGTGAATGCTGACCAAAAATAACTCTATCATAAAGAGACAACTTTAGTGATTTTATTTACAACCAGGAAACCTGTTTGTTTCATATGTTATTCCAACAAGGACCATCTCCATGTCTTTATAGACCAATGCCATGATAAAGGGAAGAGAACAGAGAAGAGCATTTCACCTGCTCCAGCCAAGCATTTCAACTTTTCTGCGTGCTGTTAATGGATGCATTTTAATAATCACAATCCAGAGAAGAGGTTCTCCTCTTGGTTGCCTAATCAGGAGATTCAGCAGTTGGAATTCTGGGCAGGAATTCCACAGGTTGGGACAGCAGAGGTGCCTGGAGATGGTGTGTCACACTGCCTCTCAAATTATTCTTGGCAGACCACTTCCAAGTTTCCTATACTTTGTGCTGCAGAAGTTACAGTTACAGAATCCAAGACAAGGGGCTTTGCAAGGAGGGGAGGACCATCAATACTTTTAAATGCCACAGAAATTTTGAAGAGAAACTGAAAAATAGACATTAAACTTGGGAGTTAAGAACAGGTGAGCTCAGAAGTCATAGTGTAGAGATTTCAAGGGTTAGGACAACAAGGAAGGAAGGTTGGAGAGTGAAGGCATGAAGATAAACTACTCTTTAGCATTTTGGTAACTGGAAGAAAAGAGGTGAGATATACTGAAAATACGTACTTAGTGAGGGTCCCGCTTGCTGTATTTTCTACTTTGTGGAATCTTAGACTACCTAGAATACCTAAGGTCCTCTCAAAGGAAGTTCTTGGTCCTCAGTCACCTTACTTGTAGCCATGTGGTCTCCTTGTCAGGTTTGATAGGAACAGAGACAGACAACTGACAGGAGTTAGCCATTGGTAGGTTAAACAATGACCAATAGAGTGGCCTGGCAGAAGAGTTCTGTCCCAAGGGGCAGTGTGTACTGACTGCTGACTGGTTGAACCACTCATTCTTCATGTCAAAGAGTTAGAACCAAAGACACCAGAGAGACTCAGGTAGCAGTGGGAACAGTAAAGGTAGAGACAGAGAGAGCAGATCACTTTGTCACCTGAAGCTACTTGGACAAAAGAACAATAGATATCCTCCCTAAAGAAACAAAACAATAAGAACCTTAAAGGCTTCATAGTATCTTGAACAATGTTTCACTCTCTATAAAGCCTTGCTGGGGGTGGCTGAACTCTTGTCCTCCCTACTTTCCTGTATATCCTCATGAGAAAATAAAACAATTCAACAAAGGACTTAAAAGAACCCAAGCACAATTTTGTTTCTTACAATCTGAAAGAATATAATCAACATGTGAAGGCAGAGAAAGTGGGATGTCCTTACCAAAAGTAATTCTAGAAAATTCTCTTGGTATCAAGTCCTTAAAGAAGAGTCTCAATGGGCATAGGCTCAATGGTTCCATCTTTAGGAAAAGTACAGAAAATTCAGGTTTACCCACCTACTGTCTACCCCATAGAGTAGTTTTAACTTAAATGAACCAAGGCTACAGGAAACTTAAAAGCACAACCCCCAGTTCCTTGCAGTCTTTTATAAAATTGGCAGGCTGACTCTATCTACAGTAGAATTGGGAAGATAAGTTATGAAAAGTCAGTACTTGAGAGAGAAAAATCAAAGAACTCTAGGACCAAAAGGTACCTTGCAGGCTGTTATGGGCTAAATTGTGTTCCCCAAAATTTATTTGTTGAAGTCCTAATACCCAATACCTTAGAAGGTGACTGTATTTGGAGATAGGTTCTTTAAAGAGGTGACTAAAGTTAAATGAAGTCATGTGGGTTGGCCTAAACCCAATATGACTGGTGTCCTAGTGAGAAGAGATTAGGACACAGACACACACAGATGCAGGACCATGTTAGGACACCGGGAAAAGACAGCCACCTACAAACCAAGGAGAGGGGCTTCAGGAGAAACAAAACCTGCCAATCCTTGATCTTAAACTTATAGTCTCCAGAACTCTGTGAGTATAGATTTCTGTTGTTTAAGCCATCCAGTCTGTGATACTTCATTATGGCAGGTCTAGAAAACCAGATAGTTAAATTGTTTTGTTTTATTCTTGAAGAATCTGAGGTCAACATCACCCAGCTTGCATCAGTGCTGGGTGTTCTCAGCCCCAGGGGTTCTCAGTCTCAGCCAAGGAGCCTTCATACCTCTCACATTCCTGAATTTGACTTGTGTGGATTTCTAGAAAAGAGAAGAAAGGATGATAGAAAGACCAGTGACACAGTTGGAATCTAGTCCATCACAGGAAAGGAATGGATAGGAAAATCGTTACCTGATTTAATACTTTTTTGTAAAGCCCTTTGACTCTAGGTCTACTCTATTAATGACTTTTTGTCCTTTTGCACTCATATTCCCATTCTCAGCTTTGTCCCTAAGTGGGACAAATGATTGGTTGTAGACATTCCAAAATGACTTCAGCATGATTTTCAAATATGTGAAACCCTGTAAGAGTAATGAGCCTAAGCTTAGCCAAGATCTTATTCTTTCCTTTGGTATTTACATCTCTAATTTCTCAATTGTCTTCAAGAAGCTCTTTTGATGAGGGAAATCTTGGACACCTGGGGGATTCATGGTCGGGGAGTTTAAGTGATTTGTAATTTTTTTTAAGTTTTAGTTTCTGTTGTTTTTTTTACTGAGCATGTGTACCTTTTAGGTTTTTGTTTGTTTGTTTTTAACACTAGGGCCTCAAAATGCCAAACTATTTTCTCTCTCAATCTCCTGTTGGTTTCAGATGACAAGCTTTTAAAAGCACAGCTCTGTTAGTTTTAGGGAGCTTTAAGACTCATTGTCTTGTACCTTCCTGTCCCCTGCTACACTCTTGTTGTTGTCATATCTCAGGGTGTTTTAAATCTCTGATTTCCTTCTTTGAGTGGTTGTTTCCCATTTATTTTATTTAGAGATAAGGCAAAGCTTTTGAATCTGAATGAAGCCTGGCTAACTGAGCTTAGTCTGTTGGAAAGTATCTGGATAATCCTGAGGTGAAAAAAAAGGGGGAAATGCCGAGAGGTTATTTCTCAGAAAACCCATGTTTTTCTCCACAATTCTATAGGTGAAATTCAAGCTTCCCACTTCATTTCTACCAGTTGGTGTCATTGATGTTGTGCCAGGCATTGTGCTATGAACGCTGGTGGCTTGTGACCTAGACTGCCTCTCACAAACAACAACATATGTGGCTGAGACTACCATTCAAGTCTACACAGATTCTCTGTTATCAGTCTACACAAACTATCCATCATTATTTTGCTTGGGAAGGCTCCCAGTCAGAACTCTAGTGGCCGTAAAAATATGCTTTACATTCACTATTAGCACATGGAGAAGAAATTAAAATAGGCCTGATTTATAAGACCAATAAATAACACAAAACATAGTCTCACTTAAAAGCAAGAGCTAAAACAAAACATTCTAATCAAGTCTTTTTTTTTGAAACTATAAAAATAGTTTAACCCCCCAAAAGAATACATAATGAAACAAAATAATAGTTTTAATTATTTTTAACAAACTTTTAGAGTATATTTTAAGTGAAGTTCTGGCCCCTGAAAATTTTTCTTATTTATGTGGTTACTAGTAAATGATATATGAATTAATAATAAATTTTTATATTAGATGTTTAATAATGGTAAACAAATACACTTTGTTCTAGTTAATTATAGAAACTCTTCATATTGAGTTTCTTTTACATTAACTATATCCAGATACAATAACAATCCACTTCACTTAATTCCTTATTCATCTATTGCTTGTCCTCCAATAAAGTGATGTTATAAATTAAAGGAAGAAACTGCCTCTTTGATTTTATTAACCACAGGCCTTTCAAGGAAGACAGGCAAAGTTCTTGTTGCTTCTATCTGCAATCACTTAAGTCTCTTTGGAGAAATTTCTTCAACGCGTGGCTCAACTTTTTGGAACTCTGGACAACTGTGGAGGCCACAAGTGATAAATAGTTTGGAAATGAAGATCAAAAAGAAAGCATTAGGAGAACTGGGAATGTTTAGTCTAGAGAAAAGGAGAATAAGTGGAGACATACTTTTCCTAACTGTCATAAACAGGACGAGAACAATTTTTCCCCCCAAAGAATGAGGAAGAGCAAGTGAATATAGGCAGAAGCAAAGGATTTAGCTTTAACTAACATAATTTCTTTTAGGTTTTTCTATACATAAGAATAGAATGCTTAGGAACTCAGAAAATTACGTTAGAATAATTTCAGAATGATATCCCACAGGTCAATCTGGAGATTAAGAGTGTAGCAATACCCAAGGTAGGTGGAACATTCACATTAGTCACAACAGAGAATCAGGAATACTTTTTGTTGATAATTGAAATAATAATGGTGCTTGCTTCTCAGAAATTTAACATTCATCACACATTGATCAAATGCCTATTCCATGTCACTCACTGAAGAATCCATGATAGCTAACATTTACAGAGTGGTGGTTACATAGATTTACATAGATGCAGTTCTAAGTGCTTTATACATCGGAATTAATTTAATCCTCACAACAGCCACAGGAAGTAGGTGCTATTCTTTTTCTATTCTTGCAAATGAGTAAACTGAGGCAAAAAAATTATTTGCCCTCATGCCTTGAACTTATAAATAAGAGTCAGGATTCAAACCTTAAGGATCCCCTGAGAAACAAACACCAGGGTGAGATTAGACATGAATGAGATTCATTGGGAGAAACACCTACAAAGAATAAAGGGGAAGAAGCAGGATGAGGGGGAGCAGGGAAAGTCTTCAGACCAAGATGCAGGTGTGACATCTGTGAAAGCAGAGAAAGAAGGAAGGGCTGAGGAGGAAGAACCTCAGATTGTGCAGATCTGAGAAAGTCTTGGCTATGCTGATGGATGGGGAGTCCTGGGTCAAACTTGGAAGAACCCCTCATCAGGCAGGAAAAGCCTCGTGCTGGTACATGCATGTTGCTCAGTCATTGACTAGGGGGAGTCTAAGAGAAGTGTGGTCTGCCATAAATGCTGAGGGAGATCCACAGTGGCCATTGGGGGTTATGCCTCCTGTAGTAGGCGCTTTTGAAGGGAAATCTGCATTGGACAGGTCAGAGCTCCAGCTGTCTGGCACAAGTCCTTGCTGTTAATCATTGTTTTGCTATCCTCCTGAGCCTCTTCTTGGGGAGGGTGTATTAAGACAGATGTAATTCTATAGCAAAGAAAGGCTTGAGTAGGAAAATGGGACACTTTATTAAAAATCTCTAGGGGCTCGATTTTCATAGAGTACCATATAAGCAATGCCCCAAACTCATAAATCTGAATAGTAATCTTCCAATTCAAACATACTTGTAAGTTTTGCTCTGGAACAGACACCATCTTCCCATAAAATCTCATAAAACTTTTTAGCCAATATTTAAACATTTCTTTGACACTCACTAAATACAAGACATTGTGTTAAGTGCAAGGGGACATACTAAGATCTAAAAGCCTTAACCATTTCTATCCAATGATTTATTCAATGGGGAAGATGTAATTAATATAAATAACCAGGCTCATATGAAGACATATAAAAAGTGCCACGTGAGGCACAGATTTACTGCTATGGAAGTTTAGGGGAAGAAGAGAGATAACTTCTTGTTGGAAAGACTAGGGAAGATTTCATGAAGGAAAAAGCAATGGCATTGTTTCCTCAAATGCAAATATGGTGGCTGGGAGGACTTTAATATTCATTCCAGTGGGAGAAAGTAACAAAAGCCTACCACAGAAGTAGAAAACCACTATTAAATGACAATAGTATGATTCTCATAAGATATAAGAAATATATCAATCTTCTTTATTATAATAAGAAACAAGTATTTACTTTTGGTCTGTATTAGTTTTCTAGGTTTGTTGTAACAAAGTACACAAATTGGGTAGCTTAAAACAACAGAAATTTATGGTTTCAGAGTTCTGGTGGTTGCAAGTCCCAGATAAATGTGTGGACAGGGCCCTGCTCCCCCAAAGTCTCTAGGGGAAAGTCCTTCCTTGACTTTTCCAGCTTCTCACAGTGACAGGGGTCCCTTGGCTTGTACATGCATCACTCCAATCTCTGTCTCCATGTTCACATGACATTCCCAGTGTGTTTCTGTATTTTCAGATGGCAGTGCTCTTTCTGAGTCTCTTTCTTTTTAGAATGATGCCAATCATACTGGTCTTGCCCTACTCCAGAATGACCCCAATTTCCAAATAAGATCACCTTCTGAAGTACTAGGAGTAGGACTTCAACATAACCTTTTGGAGGTCACTATTTAACCCATAACATTATACTATTAACTAATACTATCAGTATCAGTACCAACTAATACTGATACTATTCTTTTCTGTCTTCTGAAATTTAATTTTACATGAGCAATAATTTGTCCCTTAGATTACCTAGGTACTAAGGATTGTGCAAAGAAAACAAGCTTAAAATTGTGATTATATTATTAAATTTGTATATATTTATATTGATACATCACAATATAATATTGAGACATCTGAATAAATTTCCTAAATAATAAAAATATTGTTAAACATTTGACAAAAATATTTATTATCACTCTTTCTTTGTCTTCATGAATCAGTATAGTTTAATGCTCAATCTGTTGACTTTTATTATAATTTCAAAGCAGATTCTTCACTTAGAAAATTCTAGGGTAAAAGGTGCTAACTCCAGGTTCAGACTCTTTGATCACAAGAATCTGTCCCCTTGTTCCTGAGAAACAAAAACAATGAAAGATTTTGCACTACACTAGACAGAGAGAGAAGTAAACTTACGTGGAGATGGTTGGGAAAAGCTCATTAACTAGTTTAAGTATGGAGTTGTCTGCATTTGGCAGATCGCATTTATCAAAGATAGCCACAGAAAAGTATAACATATATTCCATCCTACATGCTCTACTTATAATGTGATGTTGGCAGTCCTCCATTGAGAGGTGGTATCTATGTTCTCTCCCCTTGAATTGGATAAGGTTTGGTAACTGGCTGCTACTGAACAGAATGCCCTGGAAGCAAATATGAGTCACTTCCAAGGTAGGATCATGACAAACATAAAGCTTCTGTCTTGGTTTTCTCTCTTCCTCCCTCTCTCCTCCTTTCTTCTATCTCTCAGTCTTTCTATTTCTGTTCATCTGTCTCTCATTCTCTCTTTTTCTCTCTCTTTGTCTCCCTCTTTCCCCGTCTCTTTCTCCCAGGACACTTGCCTTTGGAACCCGGCCACCATGTTGTGAACCACATTGTGGAATTCAGGCCACAAAAGGAGGCAACACATGGGTGTTTGAGCCAACAGCTCCAGCTAAACTCATGCCCATCAGTCAGCATCAACCTCCAGACAAGTTGCATGGACAAGTCTTCAGAATATTCCAACTGAAGCCCAGACATTATGGAGCACAGACAAATTGTTCTACTGTTTTTTGGACACATTCGTGTCTAACAGGATCCATGAGCATAGTAAAAGATTGTTTTATGCTATTAAATTTTGGGGTAATTTATTATACAACCAGTTACTAGAATACCATATATCCAGCAAAATAACAAGCTGTGAAGCTAGATTCTTAGGTGACATATCTGTTGATGCAGCCAGAACTTTATTCAGGCTTCTGAGAAAGATACTCTTTTAGAAGCAAAGAGGAAGGAATACTAATGCTGAAAGGCCCTTAAAATCTATGAAGTTTTGGGTTGCTAATATTCTACAACATTTACTATAAGATACCTCTTAATTCAGGGTCCCATGCCCTGGCATTCTGTTTCTTACTCTGGTTGACAAACACTTGGTGCCCTTGAAACTAAGATGGCAATCAATGTCAGTTTCATCTCAGGTAACCACATGCAGAATATTGATTAATAATGTTTGCAGAGAAAGCAGCTGGCTAAAGGTGACTAATTTTAGGGGCTTCAAACTTGTTGGGATAATTAATATATTCTGTATTACTGTTAAGAAAACTCCTCCCTCCTTTATTTTCTTCCTTCCTTTCTTCCTTTTTTTCCTCCTTTCTTCTCTACCCCCCCATTCCTTTCTTATTTAATTCCTTTATTTCTTTTTGGGTGGTGTCTCTCTGTATATGAATGACAAAGATAAAAAACTAAGGAAGAAGGAATTATCTCATTTTTTTATTAAAGTGGTATAACTATATTATCTAGTTTCAAAATGAATTATATGGGGGCCTTAGAATTGCCGCTCTTCCTACCTGGGTAATATTGAACTTTTCAGTTGAGATAACCCAATTCATCCATTCATCTTAAGCTCTAATTTAATGCATAAAACTTCCTAATTAATTTCAATGATGCCTCAACAAGGAATTCAGTAGTGAATTTTAAATTAATGAACTTGACAGCTATAAAGTCACCACTGAAAATCCATAGAATGATAAATCTTTAAAAATGGCTAAGAATTCAGAGTTTATCAAATTAACTAAACACTTTTACATTACTAGCCACCAAAGTGAAGTTACTTGCCTATTCAGTTGAAGCTGTCTTTAAAATCTGTATCTGCCTTGGCTGGTATGGCTCAGTGGATTGAGCTCCACCTGTGAACTGAAAGGTCATTGGTTTGATACCCCGTCAGAGCAGGGGTATGCCTGGGTAGTGGGTCAGGTCCCCAGGTGGGGGCATGCAAGAGGCAAACAACCTTTGTATCTCTCACACATTGACATTTCTCTCCCTCTCTTTCTCCCTCCCCTTCCCTCATGGTCTTTGGGAACTTGGTGGGGCCAAATAAATGCCTTAGGTTAGGAAATGGGGGTCAGATCATGAGACTAGGAACAGGGACATACTGGTGGTGGTAGAAGGTTGGAGAGAGATCAGGCATGAGAATGTAAAGTTAACAGTTGAATATTTACCCATTTAATTTTTTGGAGTACTGTCCAAACTTTGATTTCATTAGAATTGTCTATGTACACTTAAAGTGGTAAGTTTTGTATTAACTGTATCCAAACTACAGCATAAAGGTGTATTTTCTGTATATACTTTAGCCCCCTATACAAGATATTTCCCTTCATATGTTGTCTAATGGGACCTTCCCAGACCTAACTAAGTCTCACTATTATTTGTGTGATAGAATGATGATTATAAAAATACCTTATAATATGACAGAAGTTTTTTAATAATTCCTAAAATGTATTCTAAAAATGTATTCATTCTACTTGCATTTTTTTTTACTTTTTCTTTTTTGTGTCTCTCTGTTGCCTCTGCTAAATAAGTTTATATATTTAGTTATTGTCAAAACTTAAAACCATTTTATTTGAGAAAGAAAAATTCTTTTGCTCTCAGACATTTCCCTGGGTGGGTGAGGTCTAAGGTGTGGGGAATGTACTTCCTCCTTCAAGCTGGGTTAATCTTTGAAAAAGCTTTGGCAAGTTTTAGATCTTTGTCTGATTAAGAGCTGCTACAAATAATAAGTAGGAGAAAAATAAACTGAAGCTATGTTTCTGTTGTGAATACAAGTGTTAGTGATCATTCTTCATATCTCTGTTCCATGATTTTAGGAATTATAGAAAACAATGTGTTGCCCTTTTATTCAGATTGAATATTTTTATTACAGAAGTCAAAAGACTTTTTAGGATACAAGGGTCCCTCTTGAACATTTCCCAGGTGTGACAGTGATGCTTTCACTTGGGCAGATAATTAACTCTGTCATTTTTCACTTGGGTATAATAATCAGCTCTCAAACAAAAGCTCTCCTTTGGCCCCACAATCCCCTTGACATCTCCTGCCTTGTTTCTCTTCTCCTTTTTCTAGCAAAATTATCAACAGAGTCATTATGATCTCTCTAACCACTTTTTCACCCCCTTGGATTCTTTCTAAAATATTCTTGTCCACATCCCGAGTAATTTCTATGTTGCCAAATCCAAGACTCTTCTCAAACTTCTCCACTTATTCAGCCCCTTAGTTTCTCTTCACAATGCTGACTACTTCTTGTACTGGAACCTCCCACTACTCTTAGTTTATATTTACCTAGTTTTCTTGATACCTCACTGGCAGTTCTTGATGTTTTCTCTGTTGGATTATCCTCTTCACCTTGACATCTAATATGTTGGAGGATCCCCAACGCATAGTTTTAGGCTCTCTTCTCTATTTCTCCCTCTAGAGAAATAAACTTATTACCCTAAGATCTGAGATGTCATTAATGTGCCATGACTCCCAGCTTCTTCATTTCTAACCTTTCTCATGAGCTCCAGACCTTTTCATTATCTCCATTTGACTCTCTAATAAGTATCTCAAGTATAAAGTTCATTTTCTTCTACCCTTCAACCCATTCCTCCTACAGTTCTCCTAACCTTAGATAGCGGCATCACTACCCACCCAGGAGCTCAAGGCTTAATTTTCCTTTTCTAACCCATTAGCGAGTCTGGTGGCTCTATCTTCAAAATATGCCTCCAATCCCTCCACCTCACACCATCTTTATTGCTATCATGCTAGTCTGAACCACCATCATGACTTACTTGGATGAGTACAATTGCTTCTGGATGTCTCCCTGCTTCCACTTTGCCCCACAATCTATTCCCATATAGCAACCAGAGAGGTGTTTTGAAAATATAAGTCATATATTATTTCTATGCTTAAAACCATCCAGGCACTTCCTTTCCAAAAGCACTTAGAATAAAATGCATCTCTTTTATCCAATTTACAAGTTGACTTGACCCCTGTCGCCTTGTACCATTTTCTCCCTCACTTGCTCTATCCCAGTCATTCTGACTATATTTTGCTCCTCCAATATGCCTTGATGCTTTCCACCTCAGGGTCTTTTGTATATGGTTTCCCCTATATTCCTTTGCATAGTTGATTCCTCCTTATTTGTCATCTTAACTTATACATTATTGTTAGCCCCACAGATCAAACTTCCCTGATGACTCAATTCAGAGGAAGTGTTCCCTCTCATCACCACATCCAGTTCATCCCCATTAAAGCCCTTAGTATAGGTTGTAATTACAGACTTGTTTGTTTTCTCATTTGTTGTCTTTCATCGCCCACAAGAACGCGAGTTTCCATGAGTAGGGACTTGCTCTGTCTTACTATTAGTTGCATCACTGCTGTCTAGAACTATGCCCTGCACAACAGATATTCGATAAGTATTTGTGGAATGAATGAATCTGTTTTTAGATTATTCAAGGTATTTGTTTTTCCTTGGTTGCCTGCCAATCTAGTCCTTGGTAAAAAATTAGAATAAGGAATATGTTTCTTTTTCAACTTGTGTTTAGAGAAGATATAGAACTTTAATAGACTAGAGAGTGCTCCTAGCTTTTAAGTCTTAGCTTTTAAGTCTTAGCTTTTAAGCAGTATATTCCTTAATGATAGCAAGTATTTGAAGATAAGCAATGAGCGCTATCAGACTTTCACTGACAAAATATAGTCTTACCTATTTTCTTTCCTTTTTTATGAATTTTATTTTATCTGAATTGGGAATGTGGTCATAGCTATGGAAACTGTTGCTTGTATGTGGACTTTTCAATTACTGGCATTCTAGAAATGCTGCAAGATTAGCATTTTTGTTTACTATATTTCAAATACATTGGTCCCAAGACTGTGTGATGCTAACTCTTCTTATTCTCAATAATCACAAAATAAAGATGCTAAAATGGAATTTATTATAATACCTTGGGATATAAAATTATAACTATAAAACACTAATGTAATACTACGAGCTCATAATATAAGTGGACACTGAACCATCTGTGTTTTATGACACATTGTGTCATTAAAATTTTTGTGTACCAATCTAAAGTAAAAAACAAAACCAAGTTCCAACTAACAGATGTGCCGCTTCAAACATACAACCCAGCAGTCCTGGATCCTCACTTGAGGAAATGCCTGCAAAAGCTGAAGGTCAAGTTAAGATATCACATTTAACATTCTAGAAGATAAAAAAGAAGCACCTCTAACACATATTAGAAAAAATGATAAATTAAATATAAAACTCTGTTCATCCAAATAAAAGATTCTATGTGAAATACTTTTTTATTGGAAGAAAAGAAGGAAGGACAAGAGAAAGGGAGACACTGTTCAAGAGATGTTATGCCTGACATGTGGTTCAGCAGTTTGAATGTAGCCTCTTGGGCTGAGCAATCAAGAAAATGAGTGTCAGTATTTACATTCCATTTACATGCGGTTTCCAGTATGTTTCAGCCATGGAAAGTGTGAAACCAGGATGGAGATTACTAGGGCACCCAGAGCTCAGGGAGAGAATATCAGTCGCTATGGACCAGAGATGTTGGGAATCACTTTATGGAAGGGGTTGGACTTCTGCTAAATCTTGTTGAATGCGTAGGATTTTGATATAGATGTGAACATTGAGAAGAGACTATGAATAAAGACACATATACAAAAACAAAGTTAGAAAAATTAAGTTAGACTTCTCTATCCCTAGGAAAAAGTTTAAAAGGGTATTCTGATGGAAACAAGGGAGCAGTTAGTATAGTCACAGGAAATGAATGGAATAAAACTGCTGTGGGTTTTGAACATCAGGCTGCAACATGAATAGGCAGTAAGAAGTTTTTGGATACCTTGAGGGAAAGTGGCATAAAAGAAGTGATGTGTTAGAAGGAGAAATTCTTGAGGGCATCAGGCAAGATGGGATGCCAAAAGGTAAGCTTGGAGTCCTACCATGATGCCATTTCTTCAATAAAGATGTAAAATGTAATAAAATAATAATCTGTACTTTGATAGTGGTAATTTTTTTCTTTAACTCAAGTTAATGTCCTTATTTTTATTTTTAATTGTGGTAAAAAATATATAAAGTAAAATTTACCATCCTCTTTTTAAGAATACAGTTAAGTAGTATTAATTATATTCACATTATTGTACAATGGAGCTCTAGAACTTTTTCCATTTCTGGCAGAACAGAAGCTCTGTACCCACAGAATGACAACTCCCCATTTTCTCCACCCTTGGCCCCCAGCAACCATCATTCTGCTTTCTGTTTCTATGAATTCGACTGCTTAACATACCTCACATCAGTGGAGTCATATAATATTTGCCTTTTTTTGGCTGCCATATTTTGCTTGGCGTAACGTCTTCAAGTTTCATCCATGTTGTAGCATTTATTTTTTAGACAGGGTTTCCATCTTTTTTAAGGCTAAATAATATTTCATTGTATGTATATACCATGTTTTGTTTATCCATTCGTCTGTCAATGGACATTTTGGGTTGCTTCCACCTCTTGGCTATTGTGAATAATGTTAATAAATATGAGTGTGTGGATCTCTTTGAGATCAGGTAACTCATCGACATCCTTTTCATTAGGGTCAGTTTCCAGAGATTTATTTTGATTTGATTGGGCAATAGTCTTCCTGTTTCTCTGTATGCCTTGTAAACTTTTGTTAAGATTTGGGCATTTGAAAATAAGCCACTTACTGCAGTCTGTGCACACTGGCTTCATAAAAAAGTCCTTCACAAATCAGCACGGTAGAATATTTTGGGGACCTCTCAAACCTTTTCTAAAGGTATATCTTCTCTGGGCTTGTGCAAACCTCTGGTTAAAGAGGTTTGCCTGCTTCTTCTCTGGAGCCCCTACTCTCTTTCTTCCCCTGGTGATGGTGGTAATTTTAATGAAGATAAAGGAATAATTCCAAAAGGCAATTTGAAGAAAATGGAAGCAGACATTTATTGTGTTGTGTGCTCTATACTTTACATACAATAGTTTAATTAATTCTTATAACAACCATTCCCAGTGGGTATTATTCCAATTTAGAAATCATTGAGTCTGAGATTAATTAACTTACTCAAGATGAGACTGTGGGGCCATGGTTAAGAGCCAGCAGTTTGGGGCAGTGGATTAAGATGAATCAAAGTTTTTTTATTTGTTTTATAAAGCTGTATTTCTACTTTTATTTTTTTCTCCTAAGTCTGGGAGTCTTACACTGGTTTCTGTAGTTGTATATCAAAGACAGCTGCTGAGTAGGGGACATGCAAAGCAGAAAGTGATGGCCGGTTTTTAGTTTTATTTTTTATCCTTAAAACCAAGCATTTGACTTTAGATAAATGAGAGATAAGTTTCTGAAAATAAAGAACAGTCTAATAAAGGCTAATAATGAGTGATTCCCTGCTGGTTAAGGCAAGCATTTATTACTAAGTTTGCTCTAAATGAGTTCCCTTTGGTGGCTGCTGTGACCTGAGCTGGACAGGAGTCACAAACTAGAGGTCGTGAGAGGCAGCTAGCAGGTGCATGTTCCAAGCAATATCCTGGTGCAGAGTAGAAAGAGCATAACACACTTGGCAATTTGGAAGTCATATAAAATAAACTTACAGCACTAGGGTTAAAGAATAAGACAGTTCTGAGATTTGGGGATACAGCTCAAGTTTTAGATTCAGACTGTAAAACCTGAAAAACTCTCTTTACAAAGAAAAACAGAAGCTCACAATATTGTTTCATTACCCACCGGTGCTTTTGAGCCATGAACTTTCCCCCACTTTGGAAACTTCCCTGGAAAATCCATTTCATGCTTGTCTACTCCAGTAAAATCCATGACTGAACTGCTACAAAACAAGAGAATTGACTGAGGGAATGTGAGAAATCACCTTGTACACACAAGCTAGTTGGCATCCTTGAGAGCCCCATGCCTCTGACCTTTGATTTACCTGTCATCTTGGACCGTGACCTTCTACCGGCAGAGAGGGCATTCTTATTTCTCCTGTGCCAGCTGACTGGGAAGTGATCACAGCTCAAGTATTACATTCTTTGAAACACTGAAGAATATCTCTTGGGCTGAGATATTCTTCAGTGTTCACTAAGGGCTGCTGGGTGCCCGGACATCAGGGTTCTGCATTCATCAGCGCCTGAGATGTAGTCTCAGGACCTGCTTGGTAACTCTCTAAGCTATTTAAAAGCCTCAACTATGATTTCTTTTCTCTTATATGAGTGTGCCTGCATCAGTTATCTTATTGCTGCTAATGTGTCCCTTAAACTAATGTGATAAAACATCTCTGTCTCCTCTGTCACAGGTTTGTAACCACCGATCTATATAAGGATTCTTAGCCAGCCACCATCCCATTCTCCACTCTGACTTTATTCTCACATTTTCACTCTTAGAAGGTAATCTAATTTCTTCTTTCCCCAAGGAAAAATCACATTTTTTAACAAGAATTTATTGAGCACCTGCTATGATACAGGAATTGCACTAAATTTTTGGAATGTAAAAGCCAATAACATGTTTTTAGCATGGTGGAAGGAGATAGACATGAGAACAAATAAGGGCAACCAAACCATGTAGGTGAATTAATAAATAGATGTATAAGGTGAAAGGAATGTAGGAGAGAGGTCAATTCCACTTGGGAAGGCAGGAAAAGTTTCATAAAGACTATCTGGAATGAACTTCCCAAATTCCCTTCCCTCTGCCTCTGAAATCATCAGTAGCTGTAGATATTCTTAGAAAAGAGGTCAACTTCTTTCTAAGTCCACCCCTTAAAAGTAAACTTCATCTCCCAATAAAAAATGAGATAAAATAACTACAAAAATATTGTAAAACAACAACATAGAAAAATTAGGAAAAGAAACATCTCCCATAACCCAATCAACTTTTTAACATGGCTGCCATCATCCATATTAGTGTATCTTAATATCTTTTCTTTTCCTATGCATGTTTAAATATTTATAACCATAACCCCTTGTGTTTATGTTTATCTTTTACCCCTTCCTCTGAGATCTGACTCCTTCTAACTCTATGAGGTCTGTCCAGAAAGTACCCAGCTACATATATGAAAAACAGATATTTACTGAAGAAGATACAAGAGACAAGAAACATTGTACATAGGACAATGATGACTCAGTCTCCTTCAAAGTAGGCACCTTGGGACCACACACAATTCTCAAAGCATCTCTTCCACTGTTCAAAACACTATGAAAAATTCTCTGTTGGAATCGCCATCTGCTGCCTCATTGTATTTTCCTGAATCTCATTGACAGTCTGAAATCTCTTCCCTTTCAAAGGTGATTTTAGTTTGGGGAAAAGCCAGAAGTCGCAGAGTGCCAAATCTTGGCTGTAGGAGGGCTGAGTCACCTGAGCGATCTGATGTTTCACCATAAAATTTCACATGACGCAACACATGAGCAGGCACATTCTTGTGATGAAACTGCCAATCACCAAGTAACCCATAGATGCGGCCATTTTCATTGTCTTGCATCTCTCAACCAATGAAGAATATTGAGGTAGTGCTTCCTATTAATTGTTTGGCCGGGAGGAGAGTATTCATGATGGACAACACCTTCCCAATCAAAAAATATAGTTAATGTAGTCTTGATCTTGCTGCAACTTTGCCACGACTTCTTTGGGCATGGAGAACCAGGTGACTTTCATTGGGACAACTGGGTCTTCATTTCCAGATCATATCCATAGGCCCACAATTCATTTCCAGTTATGACCTTCTTGAGGAACTCTGGTTCCTTGGGAGCAGTTTGAATCAAGTCATTAGCTACTACAGCACAATGTTTCTTCTGCTCTAGTAGCAGAAACCATGGAATGAATTTTGCCACAACACATTTCATGCCAAGATCCTGCATCAAAATCTCAGACACAGTAGTTTTTTTTTAAATTTTTATTTTATTTTTATATTGTTCAAATACATTTGTCTCCACCTTCCTGCCATCACTTTCCCCTGGCCCCCTCCCTCACCTCCTTCCTTCAATCCTTTCTGGCTTTCACTTTGTCCAGGGGTCCTTTATACTTGTCCCTTGACTTGATCCTTCCCTTCCCTTTCCTCACCCCCCTTTCCCTCTTGATTCTGTTTCTTTCTTTTTTCTTTCAATATTGCTGGTTATTTTTTCCTTGCTTGTTTGTTTTGTTGATTAGGTTCCACTTATGGGTGAAATCATACGGTATTTGTCTTTTGCCCCTGGCTTATCTCACTTAGCATAATGCTCTCCAGTTCCATCCATGCTGTCATGAAGGGTAGTAGCTCTTTCTTTCTTCCTGCTGCATAATATTCCATTGTGTAAATGTACCATAGTTTTATGATCCACTCATTTACTGAGACACAATAGTTTTTGGAGTTCCCGGATCAGCCTCTAGTTCTCACAATGTCAATCGCTGATCTTTGTTGATTGCAGCCTGTGCATGTTCAACATTCTCAGGTGTTCTGCTTGTTGTAGGCCTTCCAGAACATGGATCACTTTCAACAGATTCTCAACCATCTTTGATGTGTTTGTGCCACAGTTTTATTTTCTTTGTACTTATTGCAGCATCCTTGAAAGCCTTCAGAATCATCCAAATAGTTTCTACAGAGGAATGTTCAAGCTTAATGCAAAATTTGATGTAAATTTGTTGCTGTACTAGCTTAGTCACTTTGAATGTGACAGCCACATAGTACACATGCTCACCCAGCAGCATTTACCACCCTCTACTGACTAGTACAATGAAGTCATCATTGTACACACATGCACACTCCAGTCCACTCTCCTTTGCTGCCAGGTTTCATAGGTGTCACACAAACCATTCTTGTTATATTAACAATGGCTGGACTTTAAAACAAAATATTTTTTTATTTATTGATTTTAGAACAAGACAGAGGGAGAGAGAGTGAGAAATTGATTTGTTATCCCACTTACTTATTAATTCATTGGTTGATTTATGAATGTGCTCTGACTAGAGATCAAACCCACAACCTTAGCTTATCAGGACAATGCTCTAACCAACTGAAGCTACCTGGCTAGGGCTTTACATCTTAACTGTCTTTCCCACCAAAAATTCCCATTTATGTCCTTACTTAAGTCACACCTTTTCTATAGCACAGGAAGCCAAATCACTTTCTTAGCCATACTAAATGACCCACTTATGAGCCAAGTCACTTTTCTTATTGATCCTCTACATCTTGCTGCAGGTTTTCTCCCTTGACTCCCTTAGTTGTCTGTTTTTGAATTTGGTGGGGTTTTTTTTCCTACTTCTCTAGTAACTCTCTCCAGCTCCATGTCTTTCTTATATAAGTTCCTCTGCCTCTGCTCATCCTTTAAAGACTGGTGGTTCCCAGGGTCTCACCTGCTGCCAACTTCTCTTCACTTATTCTGAACTCTTTGGGCAGTTTCTATGGCTTCACATATTCCCTGAGTGCTTCTAGATCTGTATCTCCACTCTGGTCTTCTTGCCTGAACTTCAGCCCCAATAGCACCTTACTACCGAGCATCTTTACCCTGGACACCTCCAACTCAATGCTTACAAACTCCATTCTTCTCCTCATTCAGTAGCTTGGTCAAAATTATTACTACCCAATCAGTCCACCATGCCAGAGGAATGAACACCATCATTTTTCTTTGTTGTATAAATTTTTCCTGCAAAATGTTTCTCAAATCCATCCCCCATTTTCACCACCACTTTTTAAAATGAGACCCTGACTATTTCTTGTCTGCTTTACTGGATAGCCTAGTAATGACGGCACTGTTTTCCATTTCTTTTTATAATGTTTTTTCTTCTATATTTTTTCAGAAATTATATTTCTAAAATAGAAGTGATTTTTAAAAATAATTTCCTTAAATAAAAATTGTTAATGATTTTCCACTGCCTGAAATAAAAATTTAAATTTCTTACATAGTACTCAAGGCAGTGTGTAACTTGCCCCAATCTATTTTCCTGCCCCTGTTTCTTTTCTTCCATTCCCCCTGCACCCTCTGATACAGCCTCATGCAATTACTGCATGCTGACCTGCATCTCTGAACATCCACAAATCCTTACACCTCCCAGGTCCTACTGCAGTTCTCTCCCTACCTAGAAAGCCCTGTGCTTTCTCTAGGTCATATTCATGCTTATAAGTCTAGCTTAAATGCCGCCTTCTATAAAGTCTTCCCAGACGGCTTTTCTTCTGCCTTCTGGAAATCAGTCACTTTCTCCTCTGCATTCTCACACCAGAGTGGTTTCCGAACATGGCCGTGCATGAGAGCCAACAGGGAAGCTCTTAAAAGATACTGATGCCTACACCACTCAAACCAGAATATTTGATGGTAAGCTTTGTACATTAGCAATTTTTGAAATCAGATCTCAAGTGCTTAGAATTTGGTAAGTTCAAATCTTGATATGTGATTCATAGCACACTGTCACCACTATCTAGGCATGTATCTCTTTTAATTAGATTTTAATAATGTAATGAATACATGTGAACTTACCACCTGATTTAAGAGCCAGAACATGACCAGTAGCTTATTATCTATGTTTTCCTCATCTAGTCACCCATTTGCCTGCACCAGAGGTAACTATTACCCTGCAATTTTTATGCCTTTGTTAGACATATAGCTCTTCAGGCATTAGCATTTTTCCAAAGCTACAGGTAATTCTCATGTATAGCCAGGCGACAGCCACTGTCGATGCACTTGCTACATGGCCTTTATTCCTGCTGTCTCCCAGGGTCACTGCTGTGAACCATCTGACTTTCCTTCCTTTGGCTCTGGCTTTGGAAATCCTGCCTCACTCTGGCCTTTCTGAAGATAGTTCCTCAGGCCCTGGTCTCTACTATATTCACTTACAGTATTCTGTTCTCATCTTAGCACTTCCCCTGGCTCTGAGCTTTGGACCTGTCATCCTCTACCCTTTCTCTGTCCCCTCTTCAGTTTCGTTTTGTTTTGTTTTGTGTTTTTTTGTTGTTGTTCCCACTCCATGCCATAGTGTTTATCCTTAATCATAGCAAAGTAGAGCCAGTGAAGTGGAAAAGACTGGTATATAAAGAAACAAATAGAGGAACAAAACAAAAAATGTTCTCTGTATTTTAGCCTCTAATGCCTGGTATGGCAGAATTAAGGTTTAGTACAGAAATGGAAACTCAGTCTCTCTTTAACATATGGGCCAGAAGGATGTCTCATGCTGGAAAGAAATAAGTTCTATTTTTAACACACATTATTAGAACCACCTCCTTTTATTACTTCTCTTAATGATCACAAATAAACTGTATGCTGTGGTATAGTATGTGTATTTATTGAAACAGGTTACAAATAGTCAACAGGGAGAATGAGACTCACTTTATTCTGGGTTAGCCTGATTCTGAGACAAGGAATTCCTTCTTGATTAGTTCAATTCTGGGGTCTCTTTCCTTGGTCATATAAAAGAAAAGCTGAGTTTCTTTGAAAGAGCAAAGAAGACAGATGGACAGAGTGATCTGTTATAATTGCTTCTTGGGAAAGTCACAAAAATATTTTGGACTAGAGCTGGGACATGTCTCCCTGTTGTTCATTAGTTGTAACATTAAACTCTGCTCTCCCAGGCACATATATGTGTCAAGATCTTCCCAGTTTGATCACACGCAACTACCAATGTACACATGGATGATAATAAATATGTTGAAATGTCCCACTAACTTGGGGTGTGAAGGTAAGCCTGCCAAATACATTTTAAAAGATAGTATAATATTTGTAAGTGAAATATTCCTAGACTCACAATGAATTATTATTTCTTTTATGGTTCAGATGAGAAGTATTATAACAGCTTAGTTTCACAAAACCAATAAGTTTCTCAAATGAGAACCACTGCAATAAATTTGCTATTACTGGGGTGGACTGAAAACTCAACAAATTAATAAGAATTATTTTCTCTGAAGTTTAAATTTATTAAATAACGTTTAAATATAATTTGTAAGGATTTTAAAATTCTAAAATTCTTCCTTGTGTCACTGGAACCAGCTATCAACCTGATCTTCACGGATCTTAAACAGCAAAAAACATGCTTCACAAGTTGGGTAGCTCCCAAACTCTCCACTCTTCCCTTGCACACATGCACATGTGCACACGCTACATATGTTTGTACAGGGAGGTACACCCACAACAGCTGGCCTGTCCCAGCTTGGGTCTAAAAGAAACTCTGACTTCTAAAATTGCTATGTTTAAAAAAAAAATCATGACGATACTGTTGAGTCCAAAGCTCAAAGAAACATGATGTCAGGAAAAGGCAGAGCAGAGCAGTTTGGGGAGATTAGGTTTCCTTAAATTACAAAAGCAGTAAAAGAAGGAGGCTTTTAAAATCAACATTTTATAATCAGAGTCATGGTTGTGTTTTTGGTCCTTTGCTTAGAAAAACAGTATCGTCAGAGGTGACTTAAAACCTGCCTAGGAGTACACAGCACAGCTAAAGAGAAGTGTGCAAACACGGAGCAGCATCCAGGGAGGGTCCTCCTGGCCTTTGGACCAAGGTTAAAAGTTCTGAGACTCTTGAAAACAATTATTTTCTTCACTAATAGAAAAAAATTCCATAAGAACAGTATATTAAGTAATATTCTTTTATTTAAAGGGTTATTTTAAGGTTCACTGTCCTGAATAAATAAATAAATAAATAAGGAGAGGTGATTAGATCTGCCACCAATCATCTACTAGCAAAACTGTTTCCTAGTATTTGAAGTTCAGTTTAGTACAGCGGTTTTCAAAATGCAGTCCCAGGATGAACAACATCAGCATCATTCTAGAATTTGTTAGAAATGCAGATTCTCGGGTCCCACCCCAAACTTTCTGAATCAGAAACTGAGATGGGAGCTGTAGCCAGCCTTCCAGGTGATTCAGTACCGGCTCAAGTTTGAGGACCGCTGGCTATATACAGTTCACTATGTGAAAGACTAACAGGTGTCTGACTATAAGTCAACCATATTGCATTGCTTACTGATAAGGCAGATAAACCAGTAGGGTCTCTGCAGCACCCAAGCCTTATTCTTAACATTTTTGTCTGACAAAGAAAAGGATTAATGTGGAGATAAAAAAATTAATATTTTGTTCAGTGAAGGCCATCAATGTAAAAGGTGGAAAATCAACTGAATATCACATAAAGGTTAAAAAAAAGAAAAGAAATCTCACATATATTATCTTTTTGTTCCTTACAATAATAAATATAATATACTCAATTTGCTTGCTTTTTTTTTCCTTTTTCGGTTAACTACAAGGTACATAAGACAAAGCCAGGAAAAATAACTGTGTTCTATTCTGGTTAATTAAAGGAGAGATACTGGATTTTTGAGAGGAGCTTATTTTCTTAAGGGCAAAGCTTTCCTTAAGTTTTTGAATAGCCCACTCCATAGTCTGAAATAGGTGCCTAATAAAGATTCATTAAAATTGAGGGGAAAGGTAAATAAGAGAAAAGGGCATCCAAATAGAAAAACACCCAAGGAGGAATATAAGCATGAGAGACAGAGAAAAAGATGAAAAACATATACGGAGAGAAGGAAGACACCACACAGAAAATAGAAGAAAAAGACAGAGGTAAAAAGCAAAGAGATGATACCCTGAGAAATAAAGAACTAAACTGACCTATAACTTATCAAAGTAAGGCTCATGAACTTCAGATTCAATGATCAAACTTTTAAAGCTTACAACATTTTCTATTTTAAAAGTTATTTCTAAAAATTCTTCCAAAATGCTGGCCAAGTTTCAAAGGCCAACAATAGACTTTTAACTCTACCCAACAGAAGGAAGATGTTTTGCCAAGAAGACACATTTGGATCTGAGATGAATTGCTTGAGAGGCAGTGAGCGTCCTGTCACAGGGTTCTCAAGCCAAAGACCAGCTGTTGGGAGGAAGGTGACAGATCCTGTACCAAAAAAAGATGGGGAAGGGAGAGTTCAGTTCTTTTTAAATCTTCAACTTTGCTGAGAATATTTCTCACTTTGAATTCACAGCAGCTGTTTCACAGATATGTGAGCATGGGAAACATGGCTCAGTGGACCAAGGCCTGTGAATTCTCACCTTGAATCAAAATTTACCTTACACTCTTAACCAATCACTACACTAGCTCATGCTTGGTTTCACCTCTGCAATGTGCATATGCTCTAATATCATATAGTGCAGTACGTGAACAGTTCAAGATCAGTTGTAAGCAGAGATTGCTTAGGAGAGACTATAACCTGGCATAAATGTTGGCAGGAGACATTCTACCCACATCCAAGAAGAGGTTTATTATTTAAGAAAAGATATCATAAAGCATGAATGACCACAACACACAAAACAGAGCTGGCAGCCATGTCTTAAAAGTCAGAAGAGTTGATCAAACTCTGGAAAAATAGTAAGTACTGGCTTTCCATGCATTGTAACTGAATGGTGGAACTCCATTTTGTCATCTCAGGAAATGAATGAAAGATAGAAATGAAGAAAAACAACCCGCACTTCCATTGTCATTATACACAGTACACTCATTTGTCATTATACATTTGTCCAAACTCATAGAATGTACAATACTAAGAGTGAATCCTACTATAGACTGTGGAGTTTGGGTGATGACATTTCAATGTAGGTTCATCAATTGCAGCAAATGTACCACTCTGATGGGGGAGGTTGATAATGAGGGAGGCTGTGCACGTGTAGGACAGGACTATATGGGATATCTTTGTATCTTTTTCTCAATTTTGTGGTGAATCTTAATTGTTATAAAATAATAGTCTGTAAAAAAAAAACAACCCACTTCCATTCCTGCCTTTTGAACCAATCAAGTGTTTTTATCTATCAGTAGGTTGGACCCTCCAATAGTGTGGATGATAAGAAACTTGGTGGACAAAAAAAAGATTCTATCTTACAGACAGTTCCAAAACTTCTTAAGTTTGTTTGAGCTTGTCATTCATTTGGTATTGGACTTAAATGGAAATCAATCCCTAAATACCATACAATGAAAACAAATTAGAAGTTAAACTTTTTACTCAAGGAAAAGCAGTACAAAAAAATAAAGAGGATAATGAAACATTTGTTTTATATATGTGGTAAAGATGCAAATATATCCACATAAAGATATATGCTATCTTTAAATCTCTACAGAGAAACTCCTCTGCTGTCAGGAAAGTCTTCTTTTTGACAATGGCAGACCTGGATTTGTTTGCATCTCTCTTTAGTCCCTTCAGTGCTTTACTGTGCACATCTTCCAAGCAAAGAGTATTGGAACAATGCAAAGAAATCTTTCTTCGTGCAACAGTGCAATCATTCTTGAATTAACTTAGTTCAAAAGGCTTCTTCTTGAATCAACACAACTAACTAGACAAATAATATCTTAGGTTCCATGTGAGTCTGGTTTTGTCAGTAAAATAGTGGATTTATAGCTTTTTCCATTAATCCAATTGCTTAAAAACATTAAGTCAAGGGAAAAAGGCAAGACTTTGAGTATGTGGCTGTCAAGACTTCATTATACAATGATGGCCTTGGGTCAAGACTAGGAGGTGGCACTTCCTGTGCTGGCATTAAAGTCTGATTATTGACAAGTGCTCAGAGTCGCAGTATTCTGGAATAAAGGGAAGGCATATCCAAGTATAGACTATTAATGGCATTCTTGATTCTGGCATTTGGAATTCCTTTCCCACTTTAGGTAAATATGGGGTTGATTTTTATCAGGTTTTGCTACTAGGTTTCCAACATAGCATGTCTCTTGTATTTCTGAATAGACTCTAGTAGAATGCAAAAGAGAAAAGAGGCAATCTAATTTTTAAGTGCCTTTGTACAGAGAAAAATAAAGTGGTAATGAATGTGTTCATGCAATGCATGTCTTTATAAAAATACATTTTTTAAGATCATATTCTTCTTTTGCCTCATAAGAATTAAGAGAACTAACATTTATCGAGTACCTACTATGAGTTAAGTTTTTTTAAAGATTTATTTATTTATTTATTTTTAGAGAGAGGGGGAGGGTGGGAAAGGCAGAGAAACATTGATGTGTGGTTGCTTCTTGCATGCCTCCCACTAGGGACTTTGCCCACAACCCAGGCATGTGACCTGACTGGGAATCAAACCAGCAACCCTTTGGTTTGCAGGCTGGTGCTCAATCAAGTGAGCCACACCAGCCAGGGCTGAGTTAAGTGTTTTTACAGATATTATTTCCTTAAATGTTTACAACCAAGTCAAATAGATATTATTATTAACTCCATTTTCAGATGAGAAAACTGAAGCCAAGAGAATAGAACACTTGGTCAATGTCACCAGACAGCTGGTAGGAAAGTTGGGATTCAAACTAGTTGGTTTCTATTATAAAACCAAAGTATTTTTCTACCATTGTTGCACCATTTTCTGGTTATGTCAATTTGGAATTCTAATCGTATCTTATCTCATTGCTGGTTGTCAAAAAATAGTGATTATATACACACCCCCACACACATGTATCAATGTGAGTGCATATATATGCATTTATGGGATATGATGTAGTATAGTGGTAAATACATGAATTCTGTAGTGAAAGTGTCTGAGTTCAAATACCAGCCTTGAGGGGCTTAGCCACTCTGACTCATTTTTTTCCATTTGTAAAAAGGTATCTTGATAATATAATAGCTAAAAATGGGGTCTGGAACTTTTTAAGCACTGTGTAAGTACAGTTGACCCTTGAACAACACAAGTTTGAACTGCACAGGTCCACCTACAGATTTTTTTTCAAATGACCCATGAAGTTCAATTGACCCACACAATTCAAAGCTGTTATTTGAGGGTCAACTGTATTAACCATGACTGTTATATCAGAAAGGGTAGAACTCTTAAGTAGTATTTCTTATCCAGTGTATCTTGGCTGAAACTCTTTGGACAATGAAAATTTAGTGTTAAGATGGCCAAGATTAAAACTGAGATAGATTTATAGACCAGTTTGCTTCATTTCAGCTCCATACCCATGAATTCCCTAATACTACTCAGTTATATCAGTGAGCATTATAGGTCAGAAAGACTCCCTGAATTAGAACAATTTATACTCTGCAAAATACATAGGTTATTGAGGATCGGATAGTACCTTAGCTATGAAATGGCACATAAGTCTTTTACTGTTGTAATTAAAAACACTGCCTTCATATACCCATGTTTATAACAGCATAATTCATAATAGCCAAAAGACAGAAGCATCCAAATGTTCATTGACAGGTGAAAGGATAAATAAAAGGTTGTATAATCCATACAATGGAATGTTATTCAGTATCAAAAGGGAAGGAAATTCTCATGCATATGGCAGCATTGAGGACATTATGCTAAGTGAAACAAACCAGTCCCTAGAGGATAAATACTGTATGATTTCATTTAATGAGGTACCTAGAATAGTCAAGTGGGTACAGACACAAAGTAGAATGGTGGTTTCCAGGCACAGGGTAGGTGGGGGAGAGGAAATGGGGAGTTATTGTTTAATGGGTATAGAGTTTCAATTTCAAAAAATGAAGAGAGTTCTGGAGATTCGTTGCACAACATGTTAATGTACTTAACAATAATAAACTGTATACTAAAAATGGCTAGGATTGTTACAGGTGGTTACTAGGTTAATTGGGGTGATCTCTTTGTAAGGCATATAAATGTTGAATAACTACATTGAACATTGAACATCTAAAATTAATATAGTAATGTATATCAACTAAACTTTCAATTTTAAAAATGGTTAAGATTGTAAATTTTATGTTACATGTTTTTTACCACCATTCAAAATTTTTTAAAAGTACTGATTTCAATCAAACCAACTGTAGCTTCCACGGTGGCCACTTATTAGTGGAAGAGAGTTCTGCTGTTACTAATCTATAAGACCTGATGAAATTGTCAATGCTTTTTCCTGTCAGCAGCCAGTCTCAGTGATGTGCTGCAGCTGTTGTCTGTTCTCTCCAGTCCAAACAAGAGTCTGGGCCACCCACCCTTGGCCTTTGATTTTTATCTAGGGAAACTACAAATATCACTTGAATTAGTGGTATGTGTGGAGAAAATGCATGTGTGTATCCCTAGGTGGTCACCCTGTTGAGCCCCTTTACATAGGGGAGAATGAGGGGCAGTACTGAAACCTTCCATATAGGTCAGTAGCATTAGATCACACAGTTGTCAGATATTATGCTTTTATTTCCGATGACATTGTTGGAACTCTAGGCAACATCCAGGGTCTCTGTATTTGTACCCATATTTTTACACACTATGTGAATGTCAAGTCTGCTGTTTGGAACTTGGACAATTCCCCCAAGCAGGGACTGGTTGAATCCCTTCATTAATTAGGACCTATTTCAATACCTGTGATCAATACTTTCAATATGACTCTTTTAGGTAAGAATTGCAGGCCTATTTGTTCTTTTAAAATGTGATTGAATCTTACAAATATGTGTGTTTTGTATATTTTTTCTTTTTCCTAGTTGGGAGGAAGGAAGAAGGAGAGAGGACATTTAGTATTACAACACAAATGAGAGCCCATTTCAAGTTCAGCATGTTAACTAACAAATGAGTATACTTCATAATAGTATTATAGTGTAAATAGGAAACTTTATTTTACTAATAATTATTCCTCTATTCAGACATCAGCATAAATTCCTTATGCTTCCCTGACTACTTGCACACTTCCACGTGTGTGTAAGCATGTGTGAGAGAAAGTGCATGTGTAGTACATCTATTATGTGCTATACTGAAATGTAGTTTGAAACAATCACAACTCATGCTACTGAAAGAGTAGAGACTTTGTGTCTGACACCTATGACACCTACTACTACAGACTTACTTTAAAAAGGCAGCTATCAATTACCATGTAATTGGCTTCACAGAAAATAAAGTGCAAGTGATAGTATTTTACCCTGAATGTCTCTTAATTCAAACCCTCTTGAAAAGTAGAAGCCATTGTAAAGATTAAGTGTCACCTGTTATAGGAAAGGGACCAAATGACCTCTGACCGGACTACTGCCAGGGAGGTTTGGCCACATCTGTGATTTCCATCAGCATCCACCTTCTTCGGCCCATGAAGAGGCCAGGGCAGAACTTGGTTAAGGAGGGGAAGTTGCTTTCAAAAGATCAAGATGAAAGAACCACTGGAATCAAAAGCCTTCGTACAATGACTGATCCTCTTTTGCACATTCCTAAGAACTGACCTGTCCTTGGCCTTCCAAATTGTTGCTTCCAGAATATCAACCTGTCAGGGCACTGAAGAGAAACCACAGCAAATGGTGAGATCATTGGGTGTGATCAGTAAGTCATGACGGAAGAAACAAAGTCATTCTGCTTCTCTTTCAGCGCCTAAACTCTCAGGTATAGTAAAACGTTGTCAAGACTGAACCTTTACTGTATGAGATCTTGGCTCTCTGGTTCTCAGGCTACTGAACTTAAGAAACTAGTGGCCTTGGCAGGAACTATTTTAGCAGGGATTGCAGACTTTAAAATGAAGGGGAAGTAAGAGCTTTAAACTAAGTTTCCCACTTGCGTTCGATTAAGAATAGGTATTTGCTTTGTTCACAGAAAGATTTCACAGGGGTGATTTCATGTAAAGCTAAGGGCAGAAGTGGGATTGATTTACGTCATCAGGACCTCATCAGTCCAGTGACTTTCTATGAATATGATGTGAAACATGGCTGTGTATGTGTGTAAACACAATGCCTGAATCAGATAAAATGACCACCCACAATTTCCCCCGCATTGCTGGGAATATTTGCAATATTAGAGCAGCTCTCATTCTCTGGTTATAGTTACAATAGTACTCTATACACTGCGTCTCATTTGACTTTCTTTTTTTAAAATTGTTATTGAATTTGTTGTGGTGATATTGGTTAATAAATTATGTAGGTTCAAGTATACATTTCTATAATACATCATCTATATATTGTATTGTGTGTTTAACTCCCAAAGGCAAGTCTCCTTCCATGACCGTTTCCCCTTTATCCTCTTCTACCTTCCCCACCCCGTTTTCTTCTGGTAATCATCATCCTGTTGTCCTCCTCTATGAGAATTTCTTTTTTGCTTAATTCCTTCACCTTTTTTTATCCAGTCCTCCAACCCCAATTCCTTCCGACAGCTGTCATTCTGTTCTCTGTATGTATAAATCTATTTCTAGTTTGTTAGTTTATTTTGTTCATTAGATTTCACATATAAGTAAAATCGTATGGTATTTGTCTTTCTCTGACTGGCTTATATCACGTAGTGTAATGCTCTCCAGGTCCATCCATGCTGTCACAAAAGGTAAGATTTCCTTCTTTTTTATAGCCAAGTAGTATTCCATTGTGTACATGTACCATTGCTTTTTAAGATACTAATCTATTTAATTTTCATCACAACTCTATGAGGATGGTTTTCTTGCCCCTACTATACATATTGGAGAACTAATGCTTAAAGAGGTTGAATAGCACACTATGGTGGCATAACCAGGAAGGGGTAGAGTTGATGTTTAAGCTGGGGGAGCTCAGAACTTTGCTCTCAATAATGCTCCCACAATAAGTAGCACCGATTTTATTGTCTGCACAAAGTCACAAAAGAATTCTGGGTGACCATCTGAGAAGCCCATTCACTAATTTTCCTCTCCTTTACAAAGCTGATCCAGAAGTCCAGAAGTCTGGCATTGCCTCCTCCACCATCTTAACTTATGTTGCTTTCAGTCCTTCCAAGAGTAACTTTTAACCTATCTTCTTTTCATGACCCCAGTTTTCAATCCTCCCAGCAGTGTGTCCTGAGTAATAGAATCAGGTGAAAAGTCCATGTGTCCTAATAGAATGGCTACCTCTCTGTGAACTTTTGGAGAGGTGCCATTTATGCAGCCATATCTAACTGCCCAGTCTCCTCTTTAACCAGTTCTCCACTAAATTCATTTGAAAACTATATCAAGAGGAAGAAAAAGTCAATTTAGTTGCTGATCATCAACTTTCTCTTTCCACACTTTCCTGGATGTCTGCATCTTTTCTCTTTCATCTCCTTAGTTACCAGGGTTCTTTAAGAGGCTGCGCTGTTACTGTGCGCTATGTCAGGATAGATAGATACGTAGATAGATTCTAGATAGACATGTCAAGATATAGATATATGTGTATGTATGTATGTATGTATGCATATGCATATTCTTGGTCTGGGTTTCCCCAGAAGCAGACCCTGAGATAAAGATTCACATGCAAGTAGGAAACACTAGTGAAGAAGTGAGACAAGGAAAGGAAAGAAAACTAATTAAAGGAGAGATCAAGCAACTTTCCATTGGGGGCAAATGGAGCAAGCTTAATTCCACTGGGGAATTCTGGGAGACTGTGTAGATCTTGCTACTTAAAGTGGATTTTCATCATCATCATCATCATCATCATCATCGTCATCTCAAGCTCCATCCTAAACCCACTGAATAAGAAGAATGTGACTATTTAGCAAGATCCCCAAGCTCAAAGTTTGTGGAGTACTGGGGAAGAACATGCCTCAAAGTTATACTAGGGGGCAATAAAACTGTGAGATTTATCTACCAACTCCCCATTTGACATTGGTGGTGAGCTATTTCTGAGGGTTTCAAATCTCTGGAATTTCTGGCTGAGTCTTTATATAGGCAGCACATTAATGCTTCAGGGACTAAAAAGAGTGTTCAGACAGAAAATTAAAGGTATTAGCAGTAAGCAGTCATCAGCATAAACAGTTATTACAAATTCAACTATCATCCAACTAGATATGAATATAATGTTAAGGCTGATATTGAATTGCAATAATAATAACCACAACTATTACATTGATACAATGTTAAAGACACATCAAGTAGATTAAAGTAAACAGGATTTCATCTAGGCTTTTATTTTAAATAAAGCAGTTTATTTACCTAGTAGAAAAATACTATTATCACAATTAATTTTAGAAACATTAAAATAAATATTATTTTGTGTTCAGTAGTTATTTCAGGCTCAAGTAGACCATGAGTGAGATTAGGAAATAGCATTCCATATTTAATTTACTTACTATAATCCCTGATATTAACCCTCAGGAGGGCTGGGTAGGCACATGATTGATATTCTCCAATGCAATGAAAAATTGTGCACCACACATATTCTGGAATACATTAAAGACCTAAAATTATAGTGGGGGGAAAAAAGACTTGGCTCCTACTATAACATCAAATACTGGTAAAAAGTTTTGAATAACATCCAGAAAAATCCATGACTAGTCCCAGATGCAGTAAAGTAACTACACAGGAAAATCAGTCTCACAGTAAATGTTTGTTTTATCTTTCACATGTATTTTGAAGGAGTATTAGAGTATTCTATATCATGCAAGGAAAAAATTCAAGATGCAAGTAAAGTTTCTAATTCACTAACAAATGATTCAGCTTGGGAAAAAAAAAATCTCTCAGAAACATCACACTTAAAAAAATCCTAAACAAGATTCTTATGTTTAAACAATCGGGCTAAAAAAAGTATGAATCTAAAATTTTTGGACATGACAGGATATATTAATTATTAACTCAAAATATAAGTTCAGCTCTTAAATTTTATTAAGTAAAATTTTTTTGAAAATGATTTGTCAGCAATAAGATGTGCTATAAGTGTAAAATGCACACCAGATTTTAAAGTTTCAGTTTATTTTCTTTCAAGTCTCAATACATTTATTTATTTATTTATTTATTTATTTATAAGTCATGTTTATTCTATCACAGTTGTCTCAATTTTTCCCCCTTTGCCCTCCTCCACCCATCCCACCCCTCACCTCCCACTCCCACAGTCAGTTCCCACTCTGTTGTCCATGTCCATGGGTCATTCATACATGTTCTTTGTCTAGTCTCTTCCCTTTCCTTCCACCATTGTCCTCCTTCCCCATCCCCTCTGGTCACTTTCAGTCTGCTCCATGTTTCCGTGCCTGTGGTTTATTTTGTTCATTACTTTATTTTGTTAAATAGATTCCACTTTTAGATGAGATCACATGGTATTGTCTTTCACCAACTGGCTTATTTCACTTAGCATAATATTCTCCAGTTCATCCATATTGTCGCAAAAGGTAGGAGTTCCTTCTTTCTTTCTTTTTTTTTTTAAATGCAGATTGATTTTATTTATTTATTTTTTAAATGTCAAAATCCACTATAAGATATTAAAAAATTTAAATCCATTATAAAGTCTCAGCAATTAAAACACCATGACACCAGCACAGAAATAATCAAGTAGAGCAATGAAATAAAATGAGCATTCTAGAAGCAAACGTATATATCTGTCTAACAATGTAATATATGATTAAATTGATATTTCAAATTAACGGGGAAAATAAGGCTTATTCAACAGTAAGGTGCATGGACCACTATTACTTGAAATTAAACAAATATAGAGCCCTATTTCACACACTAGACAAGAAATATTCAGGTGAGTTAAAAATCAATATGTAAAATCTAAGGAGTTTTAGGAGAAAATACAAAATAACATTCTTCTTACCTTGAAATAACATAGTTAAACCCAGAAGCTATAAAGTAAAATATTGACAATATGACTGTATTAAATATTTAAGACTATACAGTAATATGCATATAAAAAAGTTAAAGGACAAGTAATAGAATAGGAAAATATTTGCAACACATCTAAAAAAGGGTTAATAGTATTTTTTCTCCAGGGAAAAATTTCTACAAACATTTAGTAAAAAAATTGATAAAGAATACCAGAAAGTTATTTAAAGCTTTTTAAAAATAATAGAAATAGGCAATAAATATACAAAAACAGGTTTAGTTTCAACAAATAATAAGGTAACAATTAAAATAACACATCATTATAACAATCAGATTAATAAATATTAAAAATATTGGTAATATCAAGTATTGGTGACTGTGAAAGGAACTGGGTATTCATTGATTCTTGTTCTTTATCTTTTTAAAGCAGTCCCTTTACCATATTTTGCCAAAAGGTTTGGTGGAAGTGTATTCTTTTAGCCTTCTTTTTTTCTGGGAAACTCCTTATTTTGCCTTCCATTTGAATTGAGAGCCTTGCTGGGTAGAGCAGTCTTGGTTGCAGGCCTTTGCTTTTCATGACTTGGAATATTTTTTTCCATTCCCTTCTGGCTTGTAGTGTTTCTGTTGAAAACTCAGCTACTAGCTGTACTGGGACTCCCTTGTATGTTACTACCTCTTTCTCCTTTGTTGCCTTTAGGATTCTCTTTTTGACTTTGCTATTTTAATGATGACGTGTCTTGGAGTGGGCCTCATTGGGTTCCTATCGAATGGGACCTTCTGTGCTTCCTGGACTTGCGTGACTTTTCCTCTCCTCAAAATACGGAAGCTTTCCTTCATTACTTTTTCAAACAAGTTCTCTATCCCTTGCTCCTTCTCTTCTCCTTCTGGTATCCCTATTATGCAAATATTATTAAATTTCAGGTTGTCCTGCATTTCCCTAAATGCCTCTTCATTCTTTTTGAGTCTTTTTTCATTTTCTTGTTTTCTATCTGGGAGCTTTTTTCTACCTTGTCCTCTAGCTCTCTGATTCGTTCCTCTGCTTCAACTAGCCTGTTTTTGATTCCTTCTACTGTGTTTTACAAATCAGAAATTGTATTCTTCATTTCTTCTTGTCTCTTGTTGATATTTTCTATGTCCTTTTTCTTACTGATAGAGTTTGCATTAAGTTCCTTGTAGTTTCCCTGTAGTTTTTGGTAATTCTCTCTGAGCTCACTGAGCTCATTGAGCTTCCTTAGAACCTTTGTTTTGAACTCAATATCTGATAGTTTACTTGCCTCTATTTCATTTAGTTCTCTTTGTGGGGATTCCTCCTTTCCCTTCAACTGAGGGTTGCTTCTTTGTCTTCCCATTATTTGTGAGATTCTTCTTTTTTGCTTCTGATTTTGTCTTGATTTTCTGACTTTGTGGTGTGAATTTCTATGGTAGGATACTGCTGTTTTTTCTTTCTGGATCTGCCTCTGATAATGTCAGAGGCTGTCCCTCTCTGACCTTAGGCAGTCTGTTTGAAACTTCCAGGAATCTACTATCTGTGGCTGTCTCCTTCAGTTGTTTAAGTAAAATTTTAAATAAAAATCAATTAGCTATGTTTACTTTTATACATTTTGTTGCTCAATAGAAAACCAAGTAAATTTTTGGATATTCAAAATATTATAAAATTATACTTTTTTATTCATTTATTAATCAACTATCAAAATTAAAAACTTTTTATTTAGAAAATGAAAAGTTCGCACTGGCTGGAGTTACCCAGTGGATTGACCACCAGCCTGTGAACCAAAGGGTCACTGGTTCCACTCCCAGTCAGGACCCATGCCTGGGTTGCAGGCCAGGTCCCCAGTAGGGGGTGCTCAAGAGGCAACCACACATTGATGTTTCTCTCCCCTCCCCTCTCTCCAAAAGTGAATACATGAAATCTTGGGGGGAAAAAAGAAAATGAAAAGTTAATGCATATAGCATATTCTTAACATAAATTAAGTAATTAAATCCTACAGAATATATTCTTCTTATGCCTCTTTCTCTGTCCTCCATCTCTCTTCTTTCTGCCCTTTCGCTGCCAAAACAGTTTTAAATCTGTTAAGTAAGTCTATTGTGAATGCATCAAGCATAGCATTTTCTGTACACTCTTCACACTACAAATTAACTGCCTTATGTGGAATAAAATCTAGTGAAATCCTTCTTTTGCTGAGGTCCTCTTTTCTTTCATAAGAAGTTTATTATCTGACCAGGACACTGAAGAAGACATCAGTGGCATTAAGTCATTTATTTATTTATAGCATGGCTGACAGACTCATTGACATTAGAAAGAAAAATTATGACAAATTTGACAATTACTCCTTATTGTATTCTAAAGTTCAGGTTAAAAAACAAAACAAAACAGTGGAATCTCAATTTGGGTGGAGAAGGTGGAATTTTTTTTCAAAGAAATAAAATGATTTTTTCTTTCCCTGAAGTATGTGTAAAAGACAACTTGTAGAGAGGTCAAGGTGGGAATTTTGGGAGATAGGCTGGAAACACCAGCACATGACTCGTATCTGAAGCTAAAGTTAAGAGGAGTGCCAAATGGGATGAACCTTTGGGATGAGGGTAAATCTGAGAAAACCAGGTCCAAAACTAAATGGGTTTGTACAGAAAACTCCGTGGGTTCTAGACTAGTGCTGCTTAACAGAGAGGTAGATGAGCCATGAAAGTGAGCCATGTATGTAATTCAAAATGGTCCTGTAGCCCCAGTAAAAAAGAAACAGCATTGATTTAAATAGCGTATTACTTAACTCAATATGTAAAAAATGCTATTGTTATTAATATTAGTGAGATATATAACACTCTTTAAAAAATATTAAGTCTTCAAATTTAAGTGTGAATTTAATACAGATCATTTCAAGTGCCCAAAAGCCACCTGTGACTAGTTGTCACCTTGATGGTGAGCTTGGGTCTAGACAAGCTATTACATGAATCAAATTGCTTTTAAAAATATTTGCAGGATATTGAACAACCAGATCAAAAGCACTTGTTATGATCATGAAGCCAAAATTGCATTTTTATTATAGCGAGTTTGGACCTAGAACCCGAGATACCTAAAAGACTTTTCTCGAAGGATTATTTTGCCATCCAATTCAACTTAACATACTCTCATGTATTCTACACATATGTTATAACCAGCAAGCCCCTCCACACACAAATCATAAACTGCAGTATGCTATTCTCTACCCTCTGGAAATTGCTATAAATTAGGAAAATCATTCTGATTCATTTTTTAATACAAAAAGCAGCATATTTTCTGCTTAAAAAAATATGATCCACCTAAGGTACAGGAAAACCTTTACGTCAAAGTTTTGTTGAGGTCTTTGTGTGGCCAGAGGAAAGACATTAAGAAGAAAATGGCTTTGTTGTTTGTGAAGTTATGTATATTAGGGCTTACTTTTTTTATGTGCTGGGGGCCTCAGGTCAAGTTTCGGAGTTAGGAAAAAGACAAAGGGCAACCTGTCACTTAGGTGCATAGTAATATGTATATTAACATCCCCGTGGGGGAGCAGTCTGAGCACATTATATTGTAATTAGAGAAATGTTTCTCACCCTTAATACAGACCATGGTTGTGATGTTTTTGAAACTTAATGTCTCTTCTGAGACGAGTTGTCCAGGAAGAATAAGAATAAGGCATATTGCACTATGAAGGAAATCTCAAAAAGCACTGAACTTGGAACATTTATTCTGGGCTGGCCTTAGGAAAACCCAGTGATGCTCTGGCTTAATTTGAGAAATGTCCTGCTGCAGTGGATTGCCCTGGGGATCACAATGGTTGAGGTGTGAAAATGGATAGGAAGAGAATTCTAGGACAAGGCTGATACCAAAGAGTAGCGGAGGGGTTTCTCCAAGGGAAGGTGAAGGGTCACAATCTGGTAGTTTAAAAAGAAAGTCCCTTCAAGGAAAGATAGACCAGAGGATCAGGGCACAGGTCTAGACATACTGGTGCAGATATATCTATAAGTATTAGAATAGGCTTGTTCAGCATACAGTATTAATTTCTCCTCCTATAATGTAGTCTTTTACAGTTTTTAAATAAATATCTTGTGTGATAGAATAAAAGAAGGACCAGGTACATTATTTGTAGAGTCAGAGCAAAATGAAAATGCAATGAAAAAATTACTAAGAATTTCAACAAAAAGTGGTATCAACATATAATGAAATGTGAGTAAGGCTTCAAAGGAAGAAGATTCTGACACATGCTCAGTAGCAAGCAGCAGAATACTAAAGGCAAAAAAAAAGAATTAAGCAATTAGATTAAATGCTATGTTACTTACAAAGTAACAAAACAATTATACTAAAGACAGAATTCTCATTGCTATTACCAAAGCCAGAAAGCAATAGAATAATGCCTTTAAATATTGGGAGAAAATAGCTATCAATCTGGGACGTTCTTTCTAGCTAAATTATTATTCATGAGTAAGGATGAAATAAAAACAACTTCAAGCAAAGCAGGCCTGAAAGTTTACAACTCATGAACTTTCCATCACTGAAAGAATTACAAACGGATGTACATCATTAGGAAGAAAACTAAACCCAGGAGGGGGGTGTGGCATGCAAGAAATATTTTGCAGCTTCTCAATTTACTCCCTTGTCTCTCATAACTCTTTATGTTTTCTAATTCTTTTTTTCCCCTCTGTGTTGCATTCTGAATTTCATCTTATTTTTCTAGTTTACTAAATCTCTATTTATTGAGTTTTTAGTTATTATTGTTATTTTTAATCCTTACCCAAGGATATATTTTACTGACTTTGGAGAAAGAAAAGAAAGAGCAAGACCTTGAAGTGAGAGAGAAACATCGATCGGTTACCTCCTGTGCACACCCCAACCAGGGATCACACCTGCAACCTTGTTGTACAGGACAATGCTCCAACCAACTGAGATGCCTGGCCAGGGTGAGTTTTTAATTATTGTTAATTGTTACGATTAAGTTCAGGAAAAGTAAGAGAAAGAGCCACTATAGCCATGGCTTTAAAAAAAAAAAAAAGGGAAAAATTTAGCTTTCATTCAAGATGGAATAACAGGGACTGGATTTCTTCTCCTGTTTGGTAGCAAGGCTGGGGAGGGGGTGGCAGGGGGAATAAATATAAAGAACAATGGTTTTCAGGACACTGGACATCAGGTAACAGAGGATAATGATCCTGACTGATGAGAAACAAACAAGGTAAGTCCTATAATTGCCCCAGCTTGCTGCTTTGAGAGAGTTTTCGTTTCCAGCCTGTGTCAGTGAGAGAGGGAATGCAAGTAGAGCCTATTGGACTCTTTTATTTGAGATGAAACTGAGAGTCTCAGGAGACCAAGTCAGATAAGAGTTCACAGGATGGAATATTAAAGAAAGGAGAGCTGCACAGAGAGAGGAACACAAAGATCTGAAGGAGTTATTCCACTGGTAGTTGAGTAATAATTGTATGTGTATGAGGAACATATTTGAAGATAGAAAAGGAGTACCATTTAAAATAGCACAAAAATATGAAATACTTAAGGTAAAATCTGACAAGGATATACCCTGAAAACTATGAAACATTGCTGAGAGAAATTAAAGAAGAATGAAATAAATGGAGAACTATACTTTGTAGATCAGAGAACTCCATATTGCTAGGATATCAATTTTCCCCAAATTTCTCTATATAATCCATGAAACTCCAGTCAATATACCAGGTGGTTGTTGTTTTGTTTTTTTTTAGAAAATGAGAATGATTCTAAAATTAATTTGGAAATCCAAAAGACTTAGGGAGTCTAAAGAAAATGTAGAAAAGGACAAATCTGAAGGTTACTACTTGATTTTGAAATAAAAGGTATTTAAGTGGGGGTAAGAATTAGAACAAAGACTTAATAGGAAGTTTGCCCAAGTATCTCCAAATAAAAGGGGGTAAAACATCTCTTGTGTTGGGATGTAGTAATTAACAAAATAGATTGTTGTTGTATCACATAGACTGGCAAAGTACCATGTAGAAAGTCCAATAAATATTTGCTGGATATAATCAAAATTGGTCAGACAATGAAGAATCTTGAAAGTTGGGATCACAAAAATAAGCTGTTTTCAAACTTGATAAATACAATTTCATTCACTTATATATTATTTTTACCCTACTCACTTCTTGAAAAGATTTAAAGTAGCTATTAATTAAGAAGGGAAATAGCCAAAGATTTGTTACCTGACATACACATTTTATACCCTTGTGTACTTCCCTAAGTTTTCTTCAAATGAATGGTAGATGGCTGAGTGACTTCCACTCTGCAATACTATATAGATCTTATATGTGGCTCCCACTGTCTAGACTTCTTGCTTATTTTAGATCCATCTAATGCATGAAGGACAATGGGACATTTTCCAAGACTAGGACGTCATAGTCCTACTCATATTACGAAATTTTCCATTATTGTTCCAACAAAGCAAGCACTTGAGAATGGCCCTGTGGGAAATGAATGCTTTCACATAAATGGCCGTTTGCCACACTGTCCAGTGTCATAAAATGGGTTATCATGATAGCGCCTCCTACTCAGCATGTTCCCTCCCCAAGAAGAGTTTAATTCTTTCTAGAGAACAAATTGGTAACTGGTGATTTACATCTCCTCTTAAAGAAAAGATTTTCCCCATGTTTATGAAAAAATGATGCTAACAGTAAATGATGTTTAACATTGGACATTAGGTTGGTATTTCAGGTGCACTAGTGCTTTTGATATCAGGAAAGTCTTATACGTGATGAAAATGCTACATGTTGAGGAAGGGGAGTGTCTGAGTCCATGGGTCTTGAGTGGGTGCCTTTGGATAGTGAAGAGGGCTTTCAATTCAAATTTTAAAATTAATCATAAAGGAGACAAAGAAACACCATGCACTTTGTTCCAAATGGGCAAAATAAGCATCCTTACTTTTTTCAGAGTTTGGATATTAGAACACTAAGGGCTACCTAGATTTGAACTCTGTTCTCATGTTTACATTGCCTATAGTAGCATTTTGACAAACAGATAATGTTTCTTTCTGCCTCTCATTAACTGTTGTTCAAACTCCCTACTGTATTTTACCAGAATCTTCATGATCTGGTCCTTGCTTACCTCTCCAGCTTTATTTTTATGCTCTAGGAACTCACACATATACATGTGCTAACCTCCCTCCACCAACTTTATCCCACCCTCCCTGAAGAGGCACCACACCCATACCTTACCAGGCAGACATTATTTTGGTTCTACGTATACCCTAGGTTCCCATCAGACTCTGGACTTTTGCCCATGTTGTCCTATTTGCTTTAAACATTGTTTCATACATAGTCTTTTTTATGGACTGCTTGTTTGTGTTCCCCCAAACTCAAAAGGATGGTATTAGGAAATATGGCCTTTGGGAGGTGATTAGGCTAGGGGGTGGGGCCCCATGATGATATTAGTGTCCTTAGAGATACAGAAGACAACTAGACTTCCCTCTTCCACATAAGGATACCATGAGAAGGTCTGTAAGCCACCAGACCAGAACCTGGCCCTGCTGGTACTCTGATCTTAGACTTTCAGGCCCTAGTACTGTGAGAAATAAATGTTTGTTGTTTAAGCCATCCAACCTACGGTAAATTGTTTTGGCAGCCTGAACTGACAAAGACAGTCTTTATTTGGCTAACTTCCACTGATCCTCAATATGACACTTATTCCACTCTATTTTTGGCAGACTGTGTTTTGTAAAAATGGCCATACCTGCATCTCCTATTCCACATGCTCTTACCTCATTCTCCTTCATCCAGAAGTCAGGGGCACAGGCTGACAGAGTCTAATTCTCCTTCCCTGGAATCTAGGCTGGCCTTAGTAACCAATGCAATGTGGTGGAAGTGATGGCCCATGATTTCTAAAAATGGGTAAGACGAGGCCTAGAAGCTCTTGTGTGTTTCTGTTGAGATGATTTCTCTGGGGGAATCCAGTTGCCATGTGAGAATCCAATGAACCTGCCATGCCAGAGGGGATGCATGTAGGTGTCCAGGCCACAGTTCCCAACTTACAGCTGAGCAAAACTGCCAGCCAGGTGGGTAAAGACAGCTTCAGAGAATTCCAGCCCTCAGCCAGTAAGTCATCCTCAACCAGTGAATTTTCCTAGCTGAGGCCCAGATATCATGGAATTTGGTACCCTGTTCAAATTCCAAAGATGCAGAGCCATGAACATAATAAAGTACTTGGTTTAAACTTTAGATTTGGGGATAATTTGTTACACAACACTAGCAACTAAAATATAATTATATAAATGGATGTTTCCTTATCTAGGCTGTAAGATCTCACACAACATTCTACAAAGAAGAGGACAAGGACTCTGAATAACTGATTTGTATACCATTGCTTTTTTTAAAAAGTTTCTTTCAGTTATTGATTTTTAGAGAAAGAGAAGGAAGCTGGGAGAGAAAGAGAGAAAGAGAAAGATATGAATTTGTTGTTCCACATATTTATGCATTCATTGGCTAATTTGTGTACGTGCCCTGACCAGGAATCAAACCTGCAACCTTGGTGTTATCAGGACAATGCTCTAAACAACTGAATCAATGGGAGCAGTACACACTGTTGAGTGAGCATGTATACTGCATGGCCATCGCATTCAAAATGATTGAGTGAGTAAAGCAACAAATCTGTATCAAATTTTGCCTTGGGCTTGAACATTCCTCTGTGGAAACTATTCCGACGATTCAAAAAGCCACAGCTATGGACAACTGGTGATTGGCAGCTTCATCATAAGAATGTGTCTGCTCATGCATCACATCTTGTGCAGTTTCTCAGCAAAACATCAAATCACCCAGGTGACTCAGTCCCCTTACAGCCCAGGTTTGGTGCCCTGCGACCTCTGGCTTTTCACAAAATTAAAATCACCTTTGAAAGGGAAGAGATGTCAGACAATAGATAATATGCAGGAAAATACAACAGTGTAGCTCATGGAGACTGGGAGAACTTTGTGAGGTCCCAAGGTACCTACTTTGAAGGGGACTGATGCATCATTGTCCTATGTACGATGTTTCTTGTATCTTCTGCAGTAAATGTCTCTGTTTTTTATATTGCATAGCTGAATAACTTCTGGACAGACCTCAAATGTTGAAGCCAGAATTTTTATCCAGATTTCTCTAAATTCCATGATCTTTCCAGTCAACTAGGCTGTAGGAGGTCCTATTATCTTTTAAAAGTATCCAAATAGCCCACAGGGAGGATGTTTCAACAGGATCATGGTATGGGGGTCACTTTGATTCTGACTCTGCTGAGAACCAGATCCCCTATTATACTACAGATTTGAATTCTACAGATTTGAATTCTCATACACCAATACCTGGATTCTTAACTGACCTGGAGTACAGTGTCCTAGTCATGTCTTGAAGATAAACAGTTCAGACTACCAGATCCCAACATAGTACATTGTACCACCAAGGAGATGGTTGAGAAATTCAGTTGATGGCTCTCAGCCATACATTCCTTTTGCCCAAGAATGCATTTCTGTTTCTGGAAAAAGGAAAGTGACTCTCTAAGATCCATTCTGGTTGATCATATTAGCTGTTCTGATCATGACAGCAATTATGACTTGAGTTGGTTTTGTTAATTCCCCATTAAACAGTGTATATAGAAGCTCTGTTTGCTAAGGCAACACACAGTAATTTCTTCAATGTTTACAGTGATAAGTGATAGGTGATAAGACCACAAGGACCAGAATCAAGGGCATAGGCTTTGGTTCAAGTTACTCAAAGATTACAGGAATTCTCAGGAGCATTTCATAGCTTAAGGAGTAAGCTTCCTTGAAATGCAGGCTTGGGCTGCTGAGAACACGGCCAGAGTTCTATCATTGATGGCCACATTCCAGAACTGTAAAACAAGGTATGGCCCTCAGCAATTACTTTTAATTGTTTTATTTTATTTTTTGTAATTCAATGAAAATTTCCTGATCATCTCTAATTACAGAGCACTCTGCTTGGCCATGTATCCCTATGGAAGACACCAAGAAGTAGGGCACATGATCATTGCCTTCAGAATATCACAACTGTTGGACAAAGAAAACTAATCAACTAACACATGCCCCAGAAGGGGAGATGAGCTTTGGCTTAAGGACACTCCCAAAATTCAAGGGAGGCACATAGGAGGGAGAAGTCTACTCCAATAGGAAGCTACATATTTGAATTCGATCAAGGGTTTATTCCTTCAGTTTGACTCAGACCAGCCTTTTAAGATGCATTGTGAACTAGACAGTAAGCTTCAGAGCAAAATAAATTGTCCTACATCCTGAATCTAACTAGTTCACCATAACTAGATCACCATACCTAGTACTTAAAGAAGTTACATATTTCAACAGATTACTTTATCATTTATTACTTTTATGGTGGGTCAAAATATAATTGTTCATAATAAATGCATCTCAAAGTCAGAAATTATGGTCAAATATGTGATTATAACATATGATACTTTACATATGTTACAGTGCCAATAAGTGATATTTAGGCCCTTCAGTTTTAATACACTTCACATTTCTACTTTCTTCTACCTTGGAGAAAAAATTATGAATCTTCTCTCTACAAATCCTAAATTTTAGAATATAATGTAAGTTGAATTTTACCTGTAGACATGCTAAGTTGAGCAGCATTACTCTCCCTTAAAGATGAAAGATTCTGGACTTCTCAGTAGCAATAATTTACATTAATTCCAAAAGAAAAAAGAAGGATATTAGAGCAAGTGAAAAAGAAATAAACAAAAGAAAATAAAACTTTAACTCTAAAAGAAAAGATAGAGGAAGCTTAGGGAATTAGAAAGAGGGGAAAAAAAGGAAAGGAAAAAAAGAAAAGATAGATCTGCCATGGCTGGTGTGGCTCAGTTGGTTGGAGTGTCATCCCATAAACAAAAGGTTGAGGATTTGATTCCCAGTCAGGGCCCATACTAGGATGTGGGTTACATTCCTGGTCCACATGTACAGGAGGCAAACGATTGATGCTTACCTCTCTCCCTTGCTCTCTCTCTAAAATAGCAATAAAAAACATGTCCTTGGGTAAGGATTAAAAAAAAAAAAAAGTAGACCCAAGATGGTGGAAGGTTAAGTGTAAGCTACACTAACCTCCTCTGAGGACCAAACTGGAATTACAGCTAAAGAAAAATCATCCTGAATAACCAATTAAACACTAGCTGGAGAGAACAAAGGACAGATGGAAGAAATCACCTCACTACAATAAGACTGATAGGGAGCATGGAGGAGGTGTGAAAGGGCTGGCTGGGAGGCAGATGAAGATCTGGAGGGATATTACAGTAGCTGGGGGTTCCCCCTGAGAACTATGGAGTCTAAACCCCAAGGTGGGCTCCCTAGCCTACAGTTCCAGAACCAGGAAAGGAACCCAAATAACATCCAGCTGTGAAAACCAGTGGAATTCCTGTTCACAAGAGAGAGATGGCTAGACACAGAGAGCCTCTTAAAGGACCCAGACACAAAAATTTTGTTTGTAGCCAGTTACCCCGGGCTCCAGTAGAGGGAAGCAGAGTGTACTAGAGATGAACATGAGGAGAGTCTGGGATTGGTGGCTCTGAGGACAGAACTGAAGAACAGGTACCAGGATCCCTGTGTTGAGTCACCCCCCATTTGCAGGAGCCATCTTTCTCAGGTAGAGCACTCCAGTCCAGGTGGCATCGGCCTGAGGAGAAGCAATAATCACACATGCAGGAATTACCCTGCCCCACCCTGTGGAACTTATGCCCCACTGCTATGGAGAACAGCTGAAGGCTATTTCAGAGACAAAGCCTAACAGAAAACCTTCAGGCAAAGGCAGATCTCTGGGGGCTCTGAGACTTTATATGACCCTCCCCTGGGCCTGCTGCTGGTAAAAGCCAGCCTTGGTGCACAGACTGGTTCTTTATGCACATAAACAGGCCCAGCAGAGGGAGCCAAATGATGTGGATCACTGATAGCACCAAACAGGTTCCCCAGGGCCAGTCACAAGCAGCATATGACATAGGTCTGCACCAGAGTCTGTGCAGATCTACTTAATATATAGAAACAAATACAAAGAAGCAGCCAAAATAGGAAGACAAAATAAATAAATAATAAATAAGCCACAAATGAAAGAACAGGAGAATTCTCCAGAAGAACTAAATGAAGTGGAGGCAATTTAGAAGAAATTTATCAGATACAGAGTTTAGAGTAATGATTATAATAAAACTCTCAACAACATGAAAAAAGACACAGGAACAATAAAAAAGGACCAGTCAGAAATAAAGAATGCAATATGTGAAATAAATAATACACTGAAAGGAATAAATAGTAGGTTAGATGAAACAGAGAACAGAATCAGTGATTTGGAAGACAAGGTAGAAAATAACACCCAAGCAGAGCAGCAAAAAGAAAAAAACATTTAAAAATGAGGAAAACTTAAGAAACCTTTGGACAACATGAAGCATAATAACATCCATGTAATGGGAATACCAGAAGGAGAGCAAGCAAGTTATTGAGAACCTATTTGAAGAAATAATGACCAAAAACTCCCCTAGTCTGGTGAAGGAAAAAATACACAGGTCCAGGTAGTAGAGAGAGTCCCAAACAAGATGGACCCAAAGGGGAGTACACCAAGACACATCATAATTAAAATGGCAAAACTTAAAGCCAAAAGAGAAAAGCAGGTAGCTACCTACAAGGGAGCTCCAATTGGACTGTTACCTGATTTATCAACAGAAAAATTTCAGGCCAGAAGGGAGTGGCATGAAATATTTAAGGTGTTGAAAAGCAAGGACCTACAACCAAGGCTACTTTACCTAACAACACTATCATTTAAAATTGAAGGAGAAACAAAGAGTTTCCCAAACAAGAAAAAGCTGAATGAATTTGTTAATACTAAACCAGTACTGTAACAAAGGTTAAAGGGCTTGCTTTAATAATAAGGAGAAGAAAGATAATGAGGTAAATGGTTTTAAAATAAAATGACAACACATCCATATCTATCGCTGATCACATTAAATGTAAATGGCTTAAATGCTCCAACCAAAAGACAAGCATAGCTGAATGGATTAGAAGACAAGACCCATATATATGTTGCCTCCAAGAGACCCACTTCAGATCAAAAGATACACACAAACTAAAAGTAAAGGGATGGAAAAAGATATTTCATGCAAATGAAAAGGAAAAATAAATGTGAGGTAGCAATACTCATATCTCAAAAATAAACTTTAAAACCAAGGCTATAGTAAGAGACAAAGAAGGACACTACATATTGATGAAGAGAACAATCCAACAAGAGAACATAAGCCTTGTAAACATTTATGCACTCAACATAGGAGCACCTAAATATGTAAAGCAAATCTTGATGGACATAAAGGTAGAGATTGACAGAAATACGGCCATAGTTGGGGATTTTAACACCCCATTGACTTCAATGGATAGATCTTCCAGACAGAAAATCAACAAGGAGACAGCAGCCTTAAATGACAAACTAGATAAAATTATTTTAATAGATATCTTCAGAGCATTTTACACCAAATAAGCAGAATATGCATACTTTTCTTTTCTTTTTTTTTTTTTTTAGATTTTTACTTATTTATTTTTAGAGAGAGGGGAAGGGAAGGAGAAAGAGAAGGAGAGAAACATCAATGTGTGGTTGCCTCTCGCACACCTCTTACTGGGGATTTGGCCCACAACCCAGGCATGTGCCCTGACTGGGAATTGAACTGGCGACCCTTTGGTTCACAGGCCAGTGCTTAATCCACTGAACTACATGAACCGGGGCTGCATACCTTTTCAAATGTACATGGAACAATTTCTAGGACAGACTACATGTTAGGACACAAAACAAGCCTCGACACATTTAAGAAGATTGAAATCATATCAGGCGTCTTCTCTGACCACAATGCTATGAAACTAGATCAGTCACAAGGAGAACACTGAAAAATACACAAAGACATGGAAACTAAATAACATGTTATTAAACAATGAATGGGTCAACAAGGAGAGGAAGGAAGAAATCAAAAGATACCTTGAAACAAATAACAATGAGAACACAATAATCCAAAATATGTGAAACACTGGGAAAGCAAGCCTAAGAGGGAAATTCATAGCATTACAAGCCTATTATTACACGCTTATCAAAAAACAAAAAACAAAAAAACCCCTCAAATGAACAACATCACTTTACATTTAAAAGGAACTTGAAAAAGAACAACAAACAAAACCCAAAGTGAATAGAAGGAAGGGAATAATAAAAGTCAGAGCAGAAATAAATGTAATAGAGTCTAAAAAAATATGAAAGTTTAATGAATCCAAGAGCTGTTTCTTTAAACAAGATTGACAAATCTTTAACCATGCTCATCCAGAAAAAAAGAGAGAGGACTCAAATAAATAAAATCAGAAATGAAAGGGGAGAAATAACAACTGACACCAAAGAAATAGAAAGGATTATAAGAAAATATTATGAACAACTACCGGTATATGCCAACAAATTGGACAATCTGGAAGAAATGGATGAGTTCCTAGAAACATACAATCTTTCAAAACAAAATCAGAAAGAATCAGAATCTGAGTAGACACATTACAGCTAGTGAAATTGAAGCTGTAATCAAAAAACTCCCAACAAACAAAAGCCCTGGACCACATGGCTTCAGAGGTGAATTTTACGAAACATTCAGAGAACTAATGTGTCTCCTCCTCAAACTATTTCAAAAAATTCAAGAGGATGAAAGCCTCCCAAGCTCATTTTACAAGTCCAGCATTGTCCTAATTCCAAAACCAGGTAAAGACTCTACAATAAAAGGAAATTATCGGCCAATATCCTTGATGAACATAGATGTTAAAATCCTCAACAAAATATTAGTAAACTGAATACAGTAATACATCAAAAAGATCATACACCATGATCAAGCAGGATTTATTCCAGGAATGCAAGAATGGTACAACATTCATAAATCAATACATGCGATTTACCACATTAAAAAAATGAGGGATAAAAACCACATGATCGTATCAATAGATGTAGAAAAAGCATTTGATGAAATTCAGCACCATTTATGATAAAACCTCTCACCAAAGTGGGAATAGAGGGAAAATGCTTCCCAAATAAGGTAAAGGTAAAGGAGTTCATCATCACCAAACTATCATTATAAGAAGTGTTAAAAGGACTTATTTAAGAAAAAGGCCAAAACCCTGAACATTAAAATGGCAATAAATATGTAACTATCAATAATTGAATCTAAAAAACAAACTAAGCAAACAAGCAGAAAAATAACAGAATCACAGAAGTGGAGAATATTGGGATGGTGACCAGCTGGAAGGGCTGTCTGGGGGAATTGGGGCAAAGCTGAAGGGATTAAGTAGTACAAATTGGTAGTTACAGAATAGTCAGAAGGATGTTAAGAACAAGTATAGGAAATGGAGTTACCAAAGAACTTATATGCATGACCCATGGACATGAAAAAAGGAGGGGGGACTGCCAGAGATGGGGTGGGGGTTGCTGGGTGGAGGAAGGCAGGAGGGGAAAAACTGGGACAACTGTAATAGTGTAACCAATTAAAATTTTTAAAAAAGATTCCAATGACATATTTCACAGAGCTAGAACAAATATTTCAAAAATTTATGTGGAAACACAAAGGCCCCACATAGCCATAGCAATCCTGAGAAAGAAGGACAAAGTTGGAGGAATCATACTACCTAATATCAAGCTATACTATAAGGCCATCATAATCAATAACAGCATGATACTGGCATAAAAAAGACATATAGATCAATGAGACAGAACAGAGAGCCCAGAAATAAACCCACAACTTTATAGCGAATTAATATTTGACAGAAGAAGCAAGCACTTACAATAGGATAAAGATAGTTTACTGAATAAATGGTGTAGGGAAAATTGGACAAATGCATGCAGAGAAATGAAATTAGATCACCACAAACAGAATAAATACAAAATGGATTAATGACTTAAATGTTGGACTCAAAATCATAAAAATCCTAGAAGAAAATGTAAGCAGTAAAATCTCAGACATTTCTCATAGCAGTATTTTTTTCTGGTATATAACCTTGGGTAAGGGAAGCAAAAGAAAAAAAATAAACAAATGAGATGACAACAAACTAAAAAGTTTTTGCTCAGCAAAGGAAACCATCAACAAAATAAAAAGACAACTCACTGAATGTGAGAACATATACTCTGATATATCTAATAAGAGGTTAATATCCAAAATTCACAAGGAACTTACAGAACTCAACACCAAAAAAACAAACAATCCAATTAAAAAATGGGCAAAGGATCTGAATAGACACTTCTCCAAAGAGGACATACATATGGCCAATAGACATATGAAAAGATGCTCAGTGTCACTAACCATCAGAGAAACACAAATTAAAACCACAGTGAGATATCACCTCACACCTGTCAGAATGGCTATTATCAATAAATCAGCAAACAAAAAGGGCTGGCAAGGATGTGGAGAAAGAGAAACCCTTTTACACGGTTCACGGGTATGCATATTGGTACAGCCACTGTGAAAGCATTATGGAGATACCTCAAAAATTTAAAAATGTAGCTGCCTTATGATGCAGTAATTGCACTTCTGGGAATACATCCAAAGAAAGCCCAAACACTAATTCTAAAGAACATAAGCACCCCTATGTTCATTGCAGCATTATTTACAATAGCCAAGATTTGGAAGCAGCCCAAGTGTCCATCAGTAGATGAGTGGATAAAACTATGGGACATTTACACAATGGAATACTGTTTGGCCATTAAATAAGAAGAAAATTTTATCCTTTGTAACAGCATGGGTGGACCTGGAGAACATTATGCTAAGTGAAATAAGTCAGTCAGAGAAAGACAAATACCATATGATTTCACTCATATGTGGAATCTAATGAACAAACTTAACTAACAAGCAAAATAGAGACAGACTCACTTATAGATAGAGAGCAGGCTGACAGCTATGGTGTTGGGGGTGGAGGAACAGAGCAAAAGGATAAAAGACTCATGGACATGGACAACAGTAATGGGATTGTGGGGGAAGGGGAGAGGCAGGTTTAACGGAGCTAAATGGTAATGGGAAAAAATACAATAAAAAATGTTTGTAAAGATAGATCAAACACACTGTTAGGAAAATTTTTTAAAGATATGAACCGTAGTCTGATTTATTATAATCCATCATATCTTTGCTTATATACCCAAAATAGTACTCGATTTAGTTCCAAGAAAATGACATCAAACACCAAAAGCAACAAATGACTCATAACTTAGAAAATCAGTTGAATGAGCTATAAAAATGGGTCCAAGTTTATTTTTAGTATTTAATAAAGCAGTTTCATTTTCTTCAAATAATAAGAGTATACAATGGTGTTCACTAGGATCTAAAATATATATTAAAATATTGTGAATTCTATTTTAATCTTGTACTTTCAATTTTTTTTTTTTTTTTTTTTTTTAGTCAAGTGTAGGGAACATGAAAGCACTCAAAAAGCGATCTAACCATGATACTTGGAAAAAAGGAATGAAGTATAATTGTCTACGATAGTAGAATAAAGTACATAATTTATTAAAGCAGTAAAAATGGTATTAGAAATGAGGTTTCTCACGTTAATATGTTATTATTTTTCTAGTCTTCCAGGGTTCATTGTCAATACCACCAATTGTGGTCCACTGTAGTGGTGGTCACATTTTTAATGGTCCTGTCTCTATTGAGTCTGTGTTTTATTTCTCCACCGTGCCTTTCTCACTTGACTTATAGCTGTAGTCATTCACCACATAAAATTACCAGTACTAATAAGATGATTGGATGAAAATGTAGAATAATAACCATGTAATAGGTAATGTGCCATAAATGTGGTGTACACATATTATATATTATGGCAAAACCTTAGTAATTGCCTGTCTGGTTTAATTTTCAGCTGAGTAAAGGGAAAAAACTCTGAGGTTGTGCTATCTTTTTCTCAATTATTATTATTACTACAAATATCTGTATTGGTCAGAGAACCACATAAAAATCCTCACTCTAGTTTTATAGTTGTCAACATTTCTGGAATTGGAAGCTAACCTAAGGTAAAACACTCAAGCACAGCTTTCCAGAGTTGTCTTACTTTTCTCATCAGAAATGAATTTCAGGTTAACCTTTAAATAATAAGAAACAAGAATTCCCCATGAAATTATGGGGTAGCTAAACCCCAGGGTAGGGAGGGGACAGGACACAGGGTGAGGATATCATATTCTCACTTCCTTATTAGCAAATGGCTTGAAACCTGAATGGCCTTCTTGATCTTGGAGTCTTGCTCTGAGCTCTACAGAGAAGCAGGCTTCATGATTTCAGGCTGGAGTGGGCAGGGACAGTAAAAGCTCAGGCAAAAGTCTGGTGTGTACCAATTCCAGCTTCATATTTTTCTTTTTAGCCTCTATCCTCCAACTCAAAGTCCTAGGAAAGCTTGGCTTGAGAGAACCAAATCATGGCAAATTCATTCTCAGATTTCTGCAAACATCTAGTAGGTTATGCCAGGTGCTACAGATTCCAGCATTAATAACCCCAAATCTCTGTCTATGGGTAATTAAAAGTGTAATGGAGAAGTCTATACTAGTTTCCTAGGCTGGTGACCACAAACTGGGAAGCTTAAACAACAGAACTTTTCTCAGTTACAGAGGTTAGAAGTCTGAGATCAAGGTGTTGGCCATGTTGTTTCCTTCTGAGGGTTGTAAGAGAGAGTCTGCTGGTATCAGGTGCTCTTTGGCTTGTTAACAGCAGTCTCCCTATGTCTCCACATCAGCTTAACTTCCATATGTATTTGTCTCTGTATTCTAATTTCTTTTTTAATAAGGATACTAGCCATATTAGAATTAGGTCCACCCTAATGACTTCATCTTAATTGGATCATCTACAAAGAACCCTATTTCCAGATAAGGTCACATACACAGGTACTGGGGATTAGAACTTCAACACCTTCTTGGGGGACAGAGTTCAAGCCATAGAAGAGTGGTTGTTCAAATGGATAAAAATTCTATAGTGTGTGACTCTCCATATTGAACTTCAACTCCTCCTGAGTTGCTACATTCTGGGCTTCTAAAAACCAGCTCCAAAGACCTCTGTTACTTTACTGTCATTGTGTTAGCAATTTCAGCAATACTCGGGGCTCCGTTTTGACGTGAAAGCTAGACTACAGGCTGCTCCTTGGTCCTAGCCTGGCATGTCACCCCCTGGCCCTTCACCGCACGCTGACATGATTTTTCATCAACAATGGAAGCTTTCTGTTTCATGGGTTTCACTGAAAAACTTTTCTTACCCAATAAACATTTTCTATGCCTATTGTTCTAGATTCTACTGGAGCTTGGCACACACTCTTGCCTTCAATGAGAAATTCACAGTGCAGTGAGGGACAGGAAAAAAGTAAAACAGAGAAATAGAGGCTTTTATATAAGCCACCAAAGTGTTCTGGGGGTGCATAGAATCAGCCCTGAATCCAGGCTGTGGATAAAGGAGAGGAGGTCAGGGAAGGCTTCCTGTAGGAGGAGACACCACAGCTGAGTCTTGACATAAGTGCAGTAGGATTTATTTGAGCAATATTTAAAGGTAGGAAAGGAGGGGAAGTAAGGTAGAAAAACATATTGGGACAGACAAAACAATAAAAAAAGAGTACATAAAAGATGTTAATTAAATACTGGAAATATTAAATGAATACAAAGATAAAGTAATATGTTTTTAAACTTGGGTCTGAGCATTTTTTATTTTTTCAATAAGCACAAACAACTTGCCTTAGTTGGCTTGGCCCGCTATAACCAAATAGCATAGTCTAAGTGGCTTAAACAATAGGCATTTGTTTCCATAGTTCTGGAGGCTAGGAAGTCCAAGATCAAGGTGCCAGCAGCTATGAAGTCTGGTGGGGTTTTCTTTCTGTTGAGGAGATGGCTGTCTTCTCACTGTGTCCTCACATCATGAAGAGAGTAAGCTCCAGTCTCTTCTAATCATGGGCTCTGCTCTCTTGACTTTACCTGAAATCAAATTACCTCCTAAAGGCCCCACCTCCTAATGCCATCACATCAGGAACCAGGGCTTCAGCATGTGAATGTGGGAACTACAGAAAGGTAGTACAGCTTTTCCCCAACTTGGGTGTTAAAAGTGTCAGTTAGACTTGGGAAAACTGTTCAGATTCAGCTTTCTCCCCAGCTGTCATGTGATTCATGGGCTGCTATTGCTCCATCACTCTGGTCACCTGATGTCAGGGCCTCCCTTCCCCTTACCCCCAGGAGCCTATGATTTTTTTTTTCCATATTATAAGAGAAAGTTTATTTAGAAAGTCACAGAGGTAGAAGCAATGAACCATAGAAGAAATGGGCTCAGGAAACAACTTATAGAGGCAAAAGAAACTGCCTGTGGAGCTTAAGAGAAAGAGAGAGGCAAGGAAAACCACACCTCAGAGAAGGAGGTTAGGAAAGGCATGGGCATGTGGGGGGCGAGGGGAAGGAGGAGGGAGAGGAGGAGAGGGAAGGAAAGAGAGAGAGAGTAAGACAGAGCCTATGATTTAAGGGTCATTTAGGTCAAGAAACCTATTAGACTTACCCCTTACCCTCAGGATGGATCTCTTCATGCCCTAACACCTTAAAATGCACATCCAACCCTAAGGTAAATGGGAAAGTTCACCAGGCTGTCAAACCATAACGGCTGAAGAAGATTACATGAGGGCTGAAATTTTTCATTTGAGCCTGCCCTAAACAAAATAAGATGGAAATATAGACCTTGTTAGCTACATAATCATCAGTGTATTTTTAATAACAAAACCTCAGCATTCCTTTAAAGTAGTGTAGTTATCAGGAAGGAAATAGCTGATGTCATGTGTTTTTCTTTTAAGGCATCAAGAGTCTTGACCATGTCTTAAGCTGTAGAAAAATGCATGTATGCATGCCAGTTGCCATCTTTCAGTATAAACTGTGCTGGTGGGGAGAAGGAGGCTGGTTAGAAAAAGAAAAAACAGAGTGTACACATAAGAATATAAGTACCAAAGAAAAAGGTCAATAAGGCAGCGATGTGGCTAACCATAATTTGGCTTCTAGGATTCACATTCTGGGCCTTTGAGCAACTCTATCCCCTTCCTCGGAGTCCTGTCTGTCTTTTTCCGACCCCTTTGCTAGTGGTTTGTGGGCTGAGGGCACTTCCTGGCCAGCGAGGCATCATCCAGAGGGTCTAAACACACAAGTACTTCTGGGATTTAACGTCTGTCCCATTTCCATTCCTCAGAGGGAGAAGAAAACTGTTATTTCACAGGCCAGGCTCTGAAATTCCACAGTCTGTAAGCAGGAAGAAGAGACGTTTACAACTGCTGTCTGTTTGTGGGGCTTGGGTGTTTCAGATGTGTTTAATAAAGCCAGAGTTCTACATTTGATACAGAAAACAATTACTCAATGTTTTAAATAAGAATGAATATATTCCTCTTCTTCCCACATTTAGCCTTAGGGGGTCATTTACAGCATTGATTCTAACTCAGTAGGCATGACTCAAAAGAAAGAATGAACTCATTAATCAATTTTGTAAAATTGATTTAATTCTTACTATATTCTGGAGGTTACAAAGAACTGTTAAACCCAGGCCTCCCCTGCAAAGAACCTACAACTAGTCTGGGACCAGCCACAGACCAGGAAGCTGTTCTTTATGGTTTGTTCATCAGTGTCTCTCCCATACTGAGCACAGTATTCATTTAGTACATCTGGGTGTTCAACAAACATTTGTCAAATAAATAATTGAGATTAATGTTACATGAGGACATTATGGCTAAGGTGATTACAGTGGACTTCAGAAAAGAGATGGCATTTTAGCAGTGCTTTTAGAAAGCAGTAGAACTCCATGCAGCCAGTGGAGGGACGACAAAAAAGTGTTATGATTTCAGATAAGGAGACAAAAGTGCATCAAGCCAGGAGATTGGGAGACCCAGAGCATTTTCAGGAGGAGGAATGATCAGAGGCTCGGCTGCAGGAGAAAAGGCTGAGATAGACAGGTTCGAGTCAGACAGGGAAGAGAGTGTGCTGGGTGAGGTGAGCCTCTGAAATCACTTCCGAATTGACTCCCCCGTGTAGTTGAGAAAGGTGAATCGTGCATGGACTGGAGAGCTGTGGCGAGGGAAAATACATGAGACTGTGCCTGGGAGATCCTGGCCCTGCCCACACTAGGCCCGGAAGAGGAATGCTCTGTGCCTTCCTGCCTGAATTTCAACCTTTAAAAAAGAAATTGTTTAAAAAAACAAACAAACCTGACTTCCTATGTACTTTTCCAAGTGAGTCATAAGGATTATTATGTTCATAGCCAATTTTGATGTAAGGATATGACTATGAATAAGAACTGATTCCAGAACCCCTCCCCCCTGGAGGCTGCTTTTAGCCATAATGTATCTTAGGAAGGAACAGCTGCCCAGTGTCCTCTCTCCCCAAGCTCAGGGTGGGGGATGGAAAACTGCAAGGTGCCTGGTAAGCCCAGGTCATTGTACTTTAGGACCTCTCAAAATAGAGGTGTGTGTGTGTGGTGTTCTGTGTGCATGTGTTTAATATGTGTATGTGTGCATGTGTGGTATGGGTGCCTGAGTGTGATGTGTAGGGATGTCTGGGCACGGAAAGAGTTTGGGGAGTGACACAGGGCTCAGGCTATTACAAGTCTCTTCTGAGCAGACCCTGTGCACAATAATCTCAGTGATAATCTCACACACACACACGCACACACACACATGCACACATACACACAGAAACCAGAAAACAAATTAGTCAGGAAAGGGACCAAAAAAACCCCCCATGAGATTAGATTTGTCAATTTAATAGTTACAGGAAATTGTGTATACTTCAGAAGAAATGAATTTTTCCTATCATTAGCTTTCACATCAATGTTGCATCGTCTGAATTGGAGTTATCACCCAACTTCCCCACCCTGCCCCTGCCCCCCAAGACTATACTGTGCACACAGTGCATCCCTCTGCCTTTATCTCATGCTCTTGCTTCCTGGCAGACTGTGATCTTGTGGATGATAGGAAATGATTCATTTACGTAGAACATTACTGGTCTCAGAGTAGGTGCTTAATGAATTTTTTGACTCAGTGAGATCCAGGAGTGGCTTTAAAGGACAGTGTCCTTGGAGGTCTCCTTTGCTGCATGAGCCAAGAAGGAAGAGTTGATCATCCTGAAGGTAACCGTGGAATCAGTTGCACATTGGTACACAAACACACACACCCCTTCTGAAAATAACTATTGTTTTAAAATCATGTGATCTACTTCAATATCCAGGAGTAAGCATATTTTCTGAATATGGCATAATCCATTTCATGCTAATACAATCTAATTCTATTCAATGGAATTTGTTCTTTATATCAATGTACTGAAAGGTATCAAATGTCCTCTGCCCCTCCTTCACCCCAGCACCCCCAGCTCTGCTGACCCTCAGGTGGACTCTAGGGTGCCGCTCTGGACCCTCACCCACAGTTAAGAAACCCAGGATCAGTCAGGACCATCTAATCCTTTAAAGGACCATCTCATCATAGATGGCTACAGGAAGTCCTGCAGAAGCTTTGACATCCTGATTTTCTGTCTGTTAGGTCACATCCCTGTCCTCGGGAGGCAGCTCAGAGGCTTTCCACTGGAGAAGGAGGGAGTGGGAAGATTAATGACCTTTCTGGTCAAGAACCACACTCCACAGCCCCACCTTGCGGGTGGGGAGCAGTGAGGGAAGTCAAGTGAAGGGATTGGTTTATTCCACTCTTCCAGTTACGAAGACAAACTTCCAATTATAAAAACAGGATAGCACAAACATGTCATAGACATTTAGAGAAAGGAGAATGAGGATCACTGTGAACTGCTGAGGGAAGAATTCTCCAGGCACTGGGATTGGAGCCCAGAGGACTGAGCATGATTTGGGTGGGTGGCATAGTGTGGGGGGCAGGAAGGAGGCAGAAGGGCATTCCTAGCATTCCTGCATGGAGGGTCATTCAAGGCAGGAAGTGGGAACTGAATGGGTGGAGTTTGTGGGGCCAGGACTCCAGCATGGCCACTCTCCTTCCGGGAGTCCAGAGCTTTGCAAAGGCAGTGTACACACCCATGTGCAAACACACCAAGGCTTGCACACACAAATGTATCTCAACAGAAATCTTTGTTTGCACACCCTGTCTCTGAAATCCTTTTTCCTCTCTTTTCTTAATCTGGAAATTATAGCCTAAGTATTAGTAATGATAACAATCTCTCCCATGGGTAAAAGTGCAAACAACTTAAAGTGGCTTTTCAGGTCTTTGTCTCATTTATTACATTACATTATTAACTCATTTCAAGCATGCCTACATCTACTCACTCCTGGAAGTTTCAAGAATGCTTATCAGCTTCATATTGCACTTTTGCAATGCCATCTATTTAACACGATTGCTAAAATATTCTTTCTGTGCTTTGAGAAGCAGGTAAGATCATGCACTTCACACTGACTTGCTTTCAGAGGCATGCCTCCTCCACAAGGGCCTGTGGGGAAGCAAGAATGCCTGGGTATCCCTTCTCCCAAAGGTGGAGGGTTGTGTTGGGGTGAGTCAGCTGTTGACACTCTAAGGGCTGGAAAGAAGCAGGTAATCAGGGGTCTAGGAGCAAAGCCCCCTACTTTCTTGCCCCAACCCAACCCTGTCCAAATAAGGGCATAGTACTATTTAGTGAAGCCAACTTGATAACCCCCAGCCAGAGGGGGCTGAATCAATGTTTGTTGAAAGCACATCCTGTGGGGTAACATGAGTTCCCTCCCTCCCCTTCTCAGAAACTATCTGCACTGGGTTGGGATATGAAGCACACCTGTGGTGCCTGTGTGTGGAAAAGGTGTTTTTAAAGACTGTGTTTAGATTTGCTGGAAAACCCCTAAGCATGTCCCTGTTGCCCTAGACCCTCTGGAACCCATACCCATGTCCGGGTTTTGCTCCTGGTCCTTGAAGGAATATGACTTAGCCCTGAGGCTTAAACTTCTATGGTGGAAATGAAGGTTCTGAGCTCTAACAACTTTCTAGATGAGAAACCACTGGAATAGTAATAGATTTTTTTCTGAGTAGTCACCCTACTCCGAGTGCTTACTGCAAGACAGATACTATGTTTGGCTGAGTATTTTACATCATCCGGTTCTCCATCAATGTAGAAGGTGCATATCCTTACTCCATTTCATACCTGAGAATCTAAAAACCAGAGAGTTTGAGCAGTTTGCTCAAAATCTCATAACTAATTAACTACAGTGCTGTGATGTGAATCCAGGCTTCTAACTTCACCAAAGATTTGAAAGAAGGTACAGTTCTTGCATGTAAATTCATTCCTTCTTTCAGTATTTACGGAGCTCCTACCAAGTCCTTGGGGCAGGAAACACACCTGTAAACAAAACAGACATGGCTAGGAATGTCATAGAGGTCACATGCTAGTGTGTAGATACAGAAAATTAGCAAATATGTAGCATGGCATGTGGTGATAAGTGCCATAGGTAAAAAGAAACCATGGTAACTGAGATTGAAAGAGCTGGGGGTGGGAGGGTAGGGCAGTACAACTTACATAGGAAATGACGAATTCCTGATGCTAGGACATAAAAATGCCTCCCATCATGTCAAGAACAATTGCTAAACTCCTGGAACCTGTCACATCCAGCTGTGATGACAGTATGATGGGTCCCCAGCCAGCATAACAGGAGTCCCTGCCAAATAGGTGCATTTCAGCTTATTGGACCATTCAGTCAAAATGGAAATGTTACAGTACAGATAGGTAATGATGCAATCCTGTGGTGAGCCTCACCCCCCACCTTGATTGGGAACTAATCCCTTCCCCCTTCTTTCTTCACAAGGAGCTTTTGAAAACTTGACCCCCCACCAATCTGGAAACCATTTGGAGATTCCCAAGAGAAAAGGGCTATGTACCAATGTAATTACTGGTATTGTTTTCATTAAATATGACAGGACTGGGAATTACTGGGGAAAACCACAGTGATGAAGGAAGGAGTCTCAAAAGATATGACAAATTAGCATGTTTAAAGATTGGCCATAAAAGCAGGACGTTGATGAATTATCAATGTTTCTAAGCTGTATAAATAAGCAGTTTTACAAAGTAGTGTGATTTAGAGATCTTGAGAGAAGGTGGTCCCATGCTTTGGAAAACAAGTGATTTAATAATGTAACAGTATACTTTGAAAGGATTCCTTTTCCCAGAAGTAGCAAGGTCTGTTAATACCCATATAGAGGGAGGATGACTAGTTCCTGCATCCAGACAGACCTGCCTGGCTGCCTGGGATACCTGGGATGTCAGCCTGTAAACAGCCCATCAAAATCATTGTTAGAACACTCAGTAAAACCAAGGGGAACTGGAAAGTAATCTCAACTGAAAACAATTCCATATAAACCCATAAAACTTCATCATATTTTATACTTCAGACTTCTTTCTAATCCTTTTCAGCACCCTCAAATGTTCTTAAGTAGTAAATGGAGTTTAACTTCTTAATTAATTTATTAGATAATTAATGTAATGACCATTTCAAACCTTATGTATTCTCACGTGCATGTCACTTGGAAAAAAACTAAAACTTTGATTTTTCAGAAACCAGGTTTTAAAGATTGAAAGCATAAATGGTCTCGTTTCTATTTTGAACTTGTACACATAAGACATTCCACTATCTTCCCTCAATTGAAAAAGAGAAGACAAGGAGAATTCTCCAGATTTATTAGCATTGTGATGACAAATATGATATAGAGGAAAATACAGCTTTTGAGGCCATCTAAATTATGCTCTATGTCTTAATTATTTAATACATTATTTGGGGGGGAAAGGTCCAAAAATCCAAAGTGATAGTAGTGGTGGTGATTAAATTACTGTTATTTTATAAATAGCATAAATCTGCACCATCCAGTAGGAAGCCTTTAGTCACATGTGGTTATTGAACATTTAAAACATGGCCACTCTAAACTGAGATGTGCTCTAAGTATAAAATAGACACCTGATTTCAAATTTTAGTATAAAAAGGTATCTTATTAATTTTTATACTGATTATATTTTGAAATAATAATATGTTGGATACATGGGGTTAAGTAAAATGTGAGAGTCAATTTTCTCTGTTTCTTTTTATATTTTTAGTGCAGTTACTATAAAATGTAAAAGTATATGCGTGACTTGGATTATATTTATATTGGACAATACTGTTCTACAGTTTAAGAAAGCACAAAGAAAGTGTTTATTTCAGTTGGCCTCAAAGTATTTTTAATTTTCTAAAACAATTTGGAAATTGACCTCAAGAAAGAATCACCCTAAGGAGGTATAAAATTAGATGATTAAATACATGCTTTTTAACCTAACCCTACCCCCACCCCCAATTTTCACACCTCATTTCAAACAAGAACAATGACAGGCAAAATATAAATGAATAAGTACAACAATATAAGCAGGTTCAAACCCAGTAAGTTTTATATGGACCAAGTTCATGAACTAGATAAACAAGACAGTCAATGGCATATCACATGAAACAGGGGCATCCAGCCTTTTAGTGTCTCTGGGCCACACTGGAGTGGTCTTGGGCCACAGATTAAATACATTGCGACATGTAATCACAAAAACAATCTCATAACATTTTAAGTAAACTTATGATTTTGTGTTGGGCCGCATTCGCAGCCACCTTAAGTCACATGAGACCCCCGGGCCATGGGTTGGACATCCCTGTACTTACTTCTGGAGAAGGAAGACATCTGGGAGTTTGGCTTATCTAAAGTAATGATAACTAAATTTACTCTGTATAAAGTGGCAACTTCAGTAGAACTCCTCCAATTTAAAAATTTAAAAAGCCTGAAAAAAATGCCCTTCTACTTGTTGCTTGAGCATATTGCCTCCTTCTTAAATTAATAGGACATAAAACAGCCTCATCTTCAGAATCTGAATGAAGCTAACTATTGGCTCTATGACCAAATTGGCCATAAACCTAATCCTTGAGGCCAAACCTGCAACACAAGATGTGTTTTGGTCAGCGAGCCCCAAGGAGCCAGGTGGAGGTGATCACTAAAGCAACTTTAAGAGGGAGACAGGCAGAGGAGGAAAAAAAGTACTTTCTTCACAAAATGAGCAGAGAAACCATGATGCCAAAGCAAAGTAACGTAATGCTAAGACAAATCTCTGATACAAATTGCCCAGAAAAAGGTACATGTAACAAAGCAAAATTAAAGTATGAGAATAGTCTGATAAAGACTTTAAAATAAGTACATTTAGGGTGATAAAAGGGATAAGTGAAAGAACGACATTCACTAAAAATAGAACACAGAGTGGGCAAGCAAAAATGAGAAGAAATTAAACACAATGTGTATCTAAAAGAAAAAATGTAAAAATTTTAGACATGAAAAATAGTTACTGAGAAAGTTTTAGAAAACAGCCAAACTGTTCAGAACCAGGAAACTGGAAGACATCATTGAGAATTTCGCTAAAATGCATCACAAAGAGACAAAGAGATAAAAATATGACCAAACAGTCAAAACTTTTAGAGGATAAATAATAAAGTCTAACTGACATCTGTATAACAAATTTCCCAGAAAGACACAAAAGCTACACTTAAAGAGATATTGGCTAATGTTTTCTCAGAACTGAAGGAAGATATGAGCCCTAAGAGGAAAAGTTAAGTCCAAGGCCCCAGAATAAAAATAAATGTTAAATACTATAAGTTAATACATGCAGTGAGACTACAAAAAAACCTAGAACAAAGGAAGGGGGGGAAATGTTAAAAACTATTGGAGTAAAAAAAGACAGATTACTTAGAAAAGACTGACAGTTAAAGTGACAGCAACAGTAGATACCAGGAGATAAAAGAATAATATTGTTAAAAGGCTAAATTAAAGTAAGTCAGCCTAGCTCTTTATACCCAGACAAACTATCAGTCAAACAAAATCAAGAGCAATAAATGTGTTTTTAGATTCATAAAGAAATACCGAGAATTTATCATAATTGATTCTCATGAATTACAAATATTAAAGACTATATTTAAATAAAGAAGTCAAAGGGAAGGCATGGAATACAAGAAGCAGTGGTAAACATAACATTAACAACAAACATGTTGGTTAATTTAACTTTAAAAGCGAGTTTAGCAATTGTGGAGGAAATTTTTAAAATTCCAGAAAGTAGTTATTTAATGGGTGGATACAACTGCCCAAGGAGTTTATAACATTCCTTTCCTTTAAAATGCATAAATTTATTTTCTTTACTTTTAAATTGATTTTTCTTTTTTTTTTGAATTTTTATTTTTATTTTTATTTATTTTTTTAAATTTTATTTTAATTTATTTTTTCAAATACATTTGTCTCTGCCTCCCCCCCACCACTTTCCCTTGCCCCCTCCCTACTTCCCTCTGATTTTTCAATTATAGTTGACATACCATTTTAAATTTTTTTAATAAATGTAGACTTTGGGAAAAATAATATAATCAAAGATTGGAGACAGAAATTAAAATAATAAAAATGATAAAAATGCTTCCAAACCAACAGAGAATGAGAGAAAGATGTATGGAGAATATTCAATACAAAACAAAAAAAAATCCCCACAACTTTATTCAAAAGAAAGCATGTATATACGAAAATCCAATAAAAATACAGAGTAAAAAGAAAATAAGGTGGTAGAAATAAGTGCAAATATATGAGTAATTATTAACAATGAAAATGGATCAAACTCATTGGGTAAATGACAGAGATTAACAGATTGCGGATTTTTACGACAGGTAGCTGTTGTTTGTAAGAAACACTAAACAAAATAAAAAAATAGAATTATACAGAAAGGTTGACAGCTATGGAAAAGTGGTACCATACAATTAATAACCAAAGAAATACTGTGTAACAATGTCAATGCTAGACAGAGTAGAATTTCAGACACAACACAGTAATAAGAATAAATGTGGGTACTACATAATAATAAAAATATAAATCTATCAGGAGATAGTAAACACAAACATGTATTTGGAAAATCTTTTATGTTTTCTCTTAAATGACTCATGGGAAAATCACATTACAAAATATTCATGTATTTTATGTATTTTGAAGATATAATTTTGGGGACAGAAATTGATGAGAATTACAAAAAATTACAGCAGAATAAAAGTACTGCTTTTAAAATTGTTAGATGTAGCTAAAAGGTTTTTAGAGGTAAATATTTAACTTTAAGTAAATTAAAAATTGAAAACAAATGAATTAAATCTGCAACTTTATAAGCTAAAAAAAAAAAAAGCAAACCCAAAGAAATTAAAAGGAAGGAAAGAAAGCAGAAATTAATAACATACAAAACAGAGAAACAGTAGAGATGTGAACAGAATAAATACCTACTTTATAAGCAGCTTTACTAAAATATAATTCACATGCCAGTTCACTCATTTAAAGTAAACAACTCAATGGTTTTTAGTATATTCACACAGTTGTGCAAATATCATTACAATTTAATTTTAGAACCTTTTTATCACTCCGAAAAGAAATCCTGTGCCCCTTGTAGTCACTACGAAGTGATCATTAGACAACCACTAATTTTTCTTTTCCTCCATACCTGTAGTAATCAAAAACTTTCCACAAGGAAAAGCCCAGGCCCAAGTGGCTTTACTTGTTGAAATAGATCAGTCATTTAAATTTTTCCTTTATAAATTTTTCCAAAAAACAAAGAAACGAAAAAAAAAAAAAGATGAGACACTTTCCAGCTCATTGTCTAAGGTCAGGATTACCCTGACACCAAAATCAGACATAACATTACAAGAAAAGAAAACTTTACATGCAGACTCTATGCCTTGACAGGAAGTTTTTGCATCACTCCACTTCAAAAGTCAAATCCACTTCAAAAGAAATTCAGCCATGAAGAATGTACAATAGATACATAAGTCTAAGACCTCTGATTGGAAGCCATTTTGATTTGCCCACATTGATGTAGATGGGAGCATGCCCACAAGAGGAGGGTCTTCAGAAATGGGAGCTGGTCTCCAGTTCTGTGATACTACACACTCCATTCTATTTACAAAAGAAATGCTACAAGTCTGGAACCACCTCTTTTTAAAGGAATTGCATTAGTTCCATAACTGAGGGCAAGGCTATCCGTGTAAAACTGTTGAATTAAGCAAAGTCAGGATTTATTTCTATCCTCAGAAAATCTTTCCTCATTATCACCCCTGGCAACCCAGCACCCTGAGTTCTCTTTCCACTCTATGTCAAAACCTCTCAGAATCTTTATTCACATTAAAGTCTAAATGAATGATAACAATATAAACAATGTTTCAATCAGACTATAGACTGATTGAAGCTAAAACCTATGGACTGAATAATTGATCAATTCTGTCATCATACAATTTTATAGGTATCATTTAAGGGGCCAAGATCTTGTGAATACAGAGGGTCTCTGGATTTTCCTAGCTTTTAAAAGCAATACACATACTAAGAAGCTATTTTAATTCAGATGCCAAATTCTAGGCTGCTGGAAACATAAAGAAGTAAGTTCTATCAGTATGACTGTTTGCATAGAGTTCATGAAATTTGTCCAGAATATAATATACATAGTAGAGGTTCTTTCTGTCAGCAAAGTACACAGGACACACTAAGGAAACATATCTATGTCCAGGTTATGCTTTCTTGAAGTAGTTGTGTCTTTCCTTCCAATGATATATATGGCCAAGATTATTGAAAACCTCTGTAGATGCAGCCTCAGATATGGATAAATGAACTTCCAAACTCATCAATTTCAATAACAGGAGACCCTCCAGAAGACCTTTAAATCCTTTAATGGTATAGATGTTTCTACTATCTGATAAACAGTCACTTTGAATCACAAGTATTTGGTACTTAATCACTGGGGAATGTGTGGCTAGGCTTCAGAAAGACCTACTTCCCTCATTTACCTTTGAGATTAAGAGCATCCAAAAGACAGGTATTGTGTTTGCTCTGGGACCGTGCTGTCCCTTAATTCCCATTGGCACCATTGAACTAATTCCATTTTAAGACCAGCTAGGTGAGGTCTTCTAATCATTGGCAGATCTCTTGTCACTAAGTCAGACCTTCATAACTACCAGTGGTGTATTCCTTCCTTGCAATGCCATATAAAGTGTTAGTCTTCAACCTTTTCATTAGAAAAATAGCCGAGGGTTGTAGTATTGGAAATCTGATGAATCATCAGGGTGAGCTCATGGGTTAAAAATGGGGACAACTAAAATTCTAAATGAATGATGGAAAGAACTTAAATTTCTATTAACACCTTTAGGTCACAAAAGTAGGGCACATGAAAAGGCAAAGGCGCAATGAAGATGGAAGTAGAAATAAAAGAGCTTTCAGCTGAGAAAAGCTTCCAAGAGACAGCACTGGGAGACTGCTCATTTTATTTTATTGTGTAATAAAAAGGAAAAAATGGTGATCTTTTTTTTTAAAGGATCAGGCCAAAAGAGTTTGTAGCATGTGCTATGAACTCATTCACAGAAGCACCAACACATTTAAGGGCAAAGTTGTTCTAAAAATAACTTGCTTCATCAGTTCTGGGACATTTTTTCAGTCTTTTGCCAAGAATCCAATTAGCGTGTGTGCGTGTTTCTCTCAGGCATTTATATATGTGGCTCTCATAGCTCATACTCTTTTGTAAAGAAAAATCATACAACCAAGTGGATGTGAGTAATACTGTATGTGAGTTCTTAAGATGCTTAGGCTCAGAAAGCAGTTAGTTGGTTCCCTGTGGACCAAACCATTTATAACGATCAAGTAACTCAGTTAAACTACCCTATTTCACTTACACAGGAAGCTGGTGCTCAGACCCTCTGCCTCTGGGAAGCTGGCAGTGAGTGGATAAGTGAAAAAAAGACCAGAAAATAGGAGACAGCCAGGGACTTTAATCCTTGCTCAGAGCTTATGTTGTAAGTACCTGTAAATATTTAAACCGAAAGGCTGAAGTTGGCCTATCTTCCTGGAGTATCAATGAATAATAATAAAACCCTTTAATAATAAAACCATGTCAAATACATTAAGAAGTAGGATGCGCATAAACTTTTAAGACAAAACACAGTAGATGGTAAAGATATTTCATGATTACATTTTTCTAAGGGAGCTACTTTGGGCTGAGCCTCCAACCTCCTGAAGACCACTCTTTATGCACAACATGAAGCATAATTTCAGGAAACAGTTGTTGGAAAATTCATTTCTGGGAGTACATTATTAATCAAACAAAACATTCAAGACAGATCACCATTTGCTGTAAGTTTTAATATTATAACAGACCTCAAAGATAATCTAGCCTATCCTATTATTTTGAAGATGAAAATCTATAGCCTTTTTACTATGTAGAAACTGTGTTTTTCCCTTCTATATCTCAATTCCTGGCAGATAACTAGCTGTAATATTTACTGAATGAACAGATTAATTAAATGGATACTTTGAATTTCACCATCTGCTACTATCTGTTCTTGTCACTATTCCTAATTCTGTGTATTTGGAATGAGTGACCAAGAGGTTCATGGTAGAGAAAAATGAGCCTCAAGCCCTGGGTTTCCTGGCTGGCAGGGAGCCGGGCCAAACACAGTGATCACCCACCAAGCAGAACGAGATAGGGAGGTCCAAGCTGTGTTATCAGCACAGGAGAGGAAGGAAGGTTCTAGATACTATAGTTTTAAAACTTATGGAAGGTCCTTCCACTCTGTGGCAGTCTTGGGGCAAAGGGATGGGAAAAAAATTATAACGTCAATGAAGTAGGAAAGGAAGAGGAAGGAAAAGGACAAATAGGAGATGAGGCCTGTTCATTTTCCACTGAAGTTTCTTATTTAAGTTCTGTCGCCTCAACGTTGACAGCAGGAGCAATGTCTGTCTTGATGATCAGACCTCCCACCGCCAGTGAAGTGACCATACATCCTTGATGACTGAATGAATGAATGCATGAATGAATGAATGCTCAAACAGAGTAGGTTCCAGGTTTCAGAATTACAGTTCCAAGAAGCTACTAAGGCCAGGACACCTGTTCTTATTCCATACATCAGTCAGAGAACACACTTGCAGTGGCTGGTCCTTGAGCTCGCCTCTCCAGACAAGCAGGCAATCCTTGAGGGGAGGGTCCCAGACTCAGCCCAGGTAGTCACCAGCCCCAGGCATCCCAGACTACCGAGAGACAAATGGATCCTTATCTCGGAGTTGATAGCTGAAAATTCTCAGAACTAAAAAATCTTTATAGTTCGAGGTAAAAAGTCCAAAAATGTGTTTATGCCTGTAAGGCATAACATTAACATGAATAAGTAAATTATATTGGGTGATTTTTTTCAGAAAAGAGTTGGTAGTGGTAGTGAGGTGTATTATATAAGAGGGCTGCAGGAACCTCAAGTGAAGAGGGGATGCCTGCAGGGAGGAAGAGCAGACAAAAATTAAGGTGCTCAAAAACCTAAACTGAACGGGAAATCATAATGAGAGCAAATGTGCAATTTTTTGACTTCCCTGTCTAAATAAAAGGCAATATCACATAATGACTAGACGTGAGATCTGTAGAATCCAGAGGCCTGGGTTCGAACCACAGCATTGTTGATTTTGAACAAGTCATTAGCATCTCCAGGGCTTAGTTATTTAATCTGAACATGAGGATACAAATGAGGGAAACTGTAAAACACCTAGCATGTGTTACGTGCTTGGTAAACTTTAGTTATACTGGTACACAGACGAGTGAAAGGCAGGAAGTGTGCTCACCATTCGGGGTGATTGCTAATACTGGAGAGTCCAAGACGGAACCAGAGGAAAATGGGCCCCTGAGATAACCTTCCTGAGAAGCGCCCAAGTAGAGCTAGGCACACATTAGCCCTCAGTAAGTGATCGCTTTCCTTCCTTCTACTTTTTTTATCTCCCTGTTTCTATGAAAATGAATGTCAAGTGCAAAATTGTCAAGGGCAAAATTCTCCCTGTTTTTCCTCGTACCTCCCTTCTGCCTGCCAAACTTTTTCTGATCTGGAGACACAGCCCAGCAGCTACACCAAGGGAAAGAGGTGCAAACACAGGTGGGAGTTTCCTTTTTTGAAGAAATGCATATTTTAATGTAACCATCCAGATGCACAGCTCACATGAGAATCTAACCAAGCACAGATAATGCAAAGTTATAAAACCAAATTATTTTCTTCTTCATTCAGCACGTTGAGAACCCCCTGGTCAGGAAGAGGATAAGCAGCTGTTTCTTGGCTCTAGCAAGCAGAGCAAAGGAAGTGAAGTTCAGTGCCCTGGGGCCACTTCTTCCCCTTTCCCCTTCCCCCTTCAACTCCCCCAAGGCTTTTGCCCCAACTCTGGGCCCAGAACCATCCATAGTTCCCAGCCAAAATTTTCTCTCAAGAAGGATCTGAAACTTATTTACATTAAAATACAAATTAGGATTGCAGCTAAAAGCATTACCCTGAAGTTTTGCCTGAGCCTTAAATCTCCCAGCAGCGCTGCAGCAACCCCAGGAAGGAGGGAGACTCTTCCTCACAGGCTTCCTAACCTTGCAATTTGGTATTTTTAAAGTGGGTTCATCATGGAATTCCTGAAATCTCACTGCTACTTGGGTTGTAAATTAATCAGTAGGCTTTAAAGAAAGGCACAAAGTGTTAGAGGAAGAAAGCTATTGATAATAAAAAAAATGATAAGCATCTCCACTCCTTTTGGCAGAGGAGGTAGAGACACACTCAGTAATTCCAGCCTCCCCTGAATTTAAAATCTTCTGGAGCATTTATGCATGGACAAGCAAATGTCCTTGGAGCTCTCTAGAAGTCAGTCTGGGTTAAAACCTGGTATTTGTAACCTGAATTGTGGGGTTGTGGAGAGGAGTAAATGAGGGAGTTAGTAAGGAAGTGCTGGCATCCATGCCTGACTGAAGAGAGTTGGGGATTATTTGAATCTTAGCTCATACCCTGTCACCTCATTTGGAAGTGAGGGTCTGAGTTCCCCAGCTCATGCTCTCTTCAGCTGTCAACTGTAGACATTTCTGAAGAGCTGCTTTCCCCTTTTGAGCTATTTTACATGTTGCTGACACATTTCATCTTTCTGAAGTGCAGTTCTGAGCATGTCCTCCTACGCCACCTGACCCCACAAGCATACTCACAATACATCTTCACACAATAGCAAGAGTTATCTTTTAAAAAATCATATTCTTTTAATATCACACTTAAAATGAAATGCAAACTCATTATTGCAGCTTTCAAAGGCCCTGTATGACTTGGCCCCTATTCATCTTTCCGACCCCATCTCATACCGCTTCCCTCTGCTCACTAGGCCCCACCACACTGCCTTGACTGGTCTTCCTGCCTCATTATTCTCTCCAGCATCAAGGCCACCACCCTGTTATTCCCTCTGCCCAGAATGTTCTTCCACAGATCCTTGCAGAACTGGTGGCTCCATTGCATGGTTAGCTCTTCGCTTAAAAATGACCTCCTACTCGAGGAGTCTCCCCACCCTCAATCACATTAACCCTTCTTCTTTTTTTTTTTTTTTTACAGCACTTCTACAATCTAAAATTACCTTATTTATTTATCTAATTATTACCTAACTCCTTCCAGATGTTAGCTCCCTGAGGACAGGTCTCTGGTTTTCCTGTTCACTGGTCACTGTTTTTTGTCTCCATTACCTAGAGAGAAGTCAACACATGGTTGGCTTTCATTTATTTTTTTTATTAAAAAATGTTTAATTAGAGTTTACATTCAATATTGTATTCATTTCAGGTATGCAGCATATTTCAGGTATGCAGGTGTAGTTAGACATTTGTATAACTTACAAAGTGATCACCTTGATAAGTCTAGAGCCCACCTGACACCATACACAGTTATTACAATATAACTGATATATTCCTTAGGCTTTACTTTACATCCCTTTGACTATTTTTAGTATTTTGCTATAGAACCATGTGATCCCACAGATCAAATCCTTCCATGGTTCTACCTTGTTTTCAGGATCAAGAACATTTTCCTTGATCTGACAGTGGACAGTCTCCATGGTTTTGCCTTAATCCACTTGCTAAATTATGTTCATGTAGTTCCCTTATTATTTTTAAAATTAACACATTATATTGAAGTGATCTGCATGGGTTTCTGTCTCTTACCTTTTGCTCCTCACAGTGCAGTTTGTGGACCAATATTATTGGCATCATCTGGGAGTTTGTTAGAACTACAGAATCTGAAGCCTGGCATTAGAGCTACTGATTCTCCATCTGCTGCTAATAAAAACCCCCAGGTGAATTAGATGTACCTATACATACCTCATAATTACTAAAGGGATAACATCATGCCAGGCAGTCAGTCAGTCACCCAACATGTTTCAGCTATTCTATATATTCACCCCTCCCACTTGGATCTCTCGCAGGTATCTTGACTTTATAGTGCTCAAACTGAGCTAATAATGTTCTTAGCTTGAGAACTAAAAAGCACTCCACCATGACCCAAATAAAGACATGTGCCTAGGTCCTGTTACTCTTTCCTTGCACCCTGCCTTGACCTCCCCTCTAAGTGTGCTGTGTATTTCCGACAGGACCAATGAGAAAGAAACTTCTCAATTTCAATGTCTCTTATCATCTTTTTTTGAGTGGAGGAGGCTCACCATCTCATATCCTGTGCCTCACTTACCAGTTGTTTTCAATCTCAGAAAATAAGAACCATTGTTCTATACTAGTTTATGAGCTATTCAAAGGCTTTATTATTCCACTTTGGAAAATAGGAGCATTGGGGGTGACATTCTCTGAAATAGGGAACACAGGTGGATTAGGCGGAGGTGGGCAGAGAGAAAATGACTTTAATTTTCCTGTGGGAAATACTGGGGGATAGGTATCAGAAGTTAAATGGATATATGATTTTGGAACCCAAATTAACAGGGTTTTGGTAAGCTACACAGAGGTCTTACCTAAGGGGCACATGAGGGGAAGGCCCTGGGAGATGGGGAAGACTGTTGATCACAAGGGCTGTTAGGAAAGTCATACCAGGAACTTGCATTTTCTTATGACCCTGGGGCTGCTGTCTAGGGAAAGTGCTTGCACTTAGGCTAGTGCCAGTTGAAGGCTCCCTGCAGGCTGCTGGGCCCAACAAAACGAATGCTAAGGCAGTAATGCCATGGAATAGCTTAGCTGAACTCTTCACTATTCCCTGACTTCTACCCCTTACCCTTCTCGTGGACCTCACTCCTGTCTCCTGTATCACAAAAATATCCCCTTCTATTAGATTTTTAAATATCATTCAAGAATACCAAATCTCCTCTCTCAAACAAAGTCAAAAAACCTTGCTTGACTATTACACATTTTTCTGCTTTACATTAAAGCTTCTTGAAGGACTTGTTTGTACTGCTGCCTTCAGCTTCTCTCCCATGCTCCCTTGCACCCACAGCTCAGCTGAAACCGCTTTGTCAAAGTCACCAATCACCTCCACATCACCAAATCCGTCAGGCAGTTCTCAGCCCCTGCCTACTTCCCCTATCTGCTGCTGACACACTTTTCACCTCCTGCTGGACGTTCTTTCACCACAGGCCTTTCAGGACACCACACGCTGGTGGTGGGCTTCCTTCCTCTTCAGGCCACTCCTTCTCCACCTCCTCTGTTGGTTTTACTCCTCTCCCCGACCTTTCGGTTGGGCCTACGCAGTACCCAGTCACTAGTTTGCTTCCCTTTCCATGTGTCCTTCGGTGATTTCATTCAGCATCATTGTTTTCAATGTCATCTACATACGTGCTGATGCAGAAAAGTCTGTCTCCAGCCCAGACCTCTCCCCTGATGTCCACATTCCTAAATCCAACTTCCTTCTCTAAAGCTACAGGTCAATGTCTAATAAACAAACAGAACCTGCTTCAAATCTGATTTTTCATTCCCATCCCCACCTGCCCCCCTACAGTTCTCCTCTTCTTTGAAAATGACAGCCTCTTGTTCGCTTGCTGAAATCAAAACATTTGGGCTTCACCTTGATTTCTTTCCTTCACTTCCCACATCCAATAGAAAATCCTATTGATCTCACCTCAAATTAAAACCAAAATTCACCCAGTTATAATCACCGCATTGTTACCTTCCCAATCAAAGCCCCAACCATCTCTTGTCTTGATTATAGTAAATGTCTCCTAACAGAAATCCTGCCTCTGCTCCAGCTTCCTAGGTCTCAACACAGCGGCCAGAGGAATCCCTTAAGAGCATGTCTGATCATATCACTCTTCTACTTAGAACCCTCAAAAGCTTTCTGCTTTCCTCAAAATAGAGGCCACAGCCCTCTAACATTGCCTGTGAGGCCCTCCCTGACCTGCTGCCCATGGCCCCCTGATCTGTTTCTTTCCTCTTTAGTGTGGCTCACTTCATTCTAGCCACGTGAGGATTCCTTGAAGATGCTAAGGGCAGTCCCACCCCAGAGCATTTGCGCTCTTTGTTCCCTCTGTCAAGCCTAATGTTTGTGTCACTCACTGCTCTGATGTTTCTATGCAAATATTGTATCTTCAAAGAGGCATTCCCAGGTACCCTGAAAGGACTTGTCCTACCTCATGTCCATCCTATCCTACTTACCCAGCATTATATTTTCCCACAGCACTTCCTCCATCTAACATAGGAAATGTTTATCTGTTTTTTTCATTGTCTCTTCACTAGTATGTAAGTTTCATAAAGGCAGGGATCGATCTGTTTTATTTATTGCGATAGCTTTAGCATGAAGAACAGTATCAGGCATATAATGGGCATTCAATAAATACTTGTTAAGTAAATGATTGAATGAAAATGTATTAAAGAACTAGATATTAAATGTATAATATGTGTCAAACATGTAACTAGAAATTGAAGGTACACCCAAGGATAAAATGTCACCTCAAAAACTGACATGTGCGATTGCACTAGAAATGGAGAACACAGCTCTGAGGCTCCCCAGAAAGAAGGCCCTACAAGCGAGCAGGGAAAGGGGAGCTAGAGAGGCAGGAGGGAAACCAAGAGAATGTTGTCACAAAACACAAGAGAAGACAGGGTTCCCAAAAAAAGGGAGTTGACAAGAGTAGAAGAAAGATAAAGGGGGAAAAAATGGAAAGCACCAATTATAGCAAAAGCGTTTTGTAGAACTTAATGGTTCCTAGCAACATGATACTATCACCTCCCCCAGGAAGCCTCTGTACGTGCTCATTGTGGTGCTTTTCAATCAGAATATAAGCTGGTTGACGTGTTGGTTACACAGCAGTTTAGGCTGTAAGCAACTTGAGAGCTTTGAGGAAGGGAATGGGATTTCTTGGGCAATACTTATGGGCCAGACACAGTGGTTGGCATTTTGCATACACTAATATATTTGAACCTTATAGCACCCCCAATGAGATAGAAATGATTTCCCATTTTACATATGCAGAAATTTGAAGAGGTTAAATGACTAACCCAAGATCTTACAACTATCACTAACAAAGAGGATACTGGAAAATCAGCCTTTCAGACTCTGTGAAAAGTGTGTGTGGAGAAGTGTTTTTCCCTTCCTTCCTGTGTTACACTGAGGCAGACCCAACTGGCCTCTCGCCCAAAGGCTAAAACCCCTTCTTCCTGATAATAGAGCTGAATTTTGTTTGTGTATGGGGCAACCTTGTACTTTAGGAAAGACTGAGTCTTTTCCTAACCTCTGGAGGCAATATTGGACTGGTCTAAGCCAATTATGACTATTTTATTTGTCTCGTGTTGATTGGCTTAGGACCAAACCCTGTGATACATTTCCACCTCCTAAGACTTGAGTGCATTTCTGCCAGGAAGACGGGAGGAGAAAATAGGGGAGAGGAGACTGTCGCTCTAAGAAATGAATCTTCTCCCAAAAGAAGGCACAGGGACCCCGAAGGGGGAGTGTCTTCTTTTTGGCTTTGATTATTTAGGTATTAATTTGCATTTGCATGTGGTTGAGAATGCACTATATAGAGATATGGCAGCCACTTTGCAATCATGAAGGAACTAACCACCTGAGAACAAAGCTGACATGAAAACATTTATGGATCTACTGAATAAACCAACCCCTGGACAACCTAACCCCAGGCTTCTTGCTTGACTAGGCAACAAAATGTATTGTTCAAGCCACTTGAAGTTCTATTTTTATATTCTGATAGCTAAAGTGTCTGATATACACAGCACACTATGTATATTTTTATTCACAATTTTATTCCCAGCTCCTAACATAGTGGTAATTGCTCCAAAAATATGTTTTGATTGCTTACATGAAGAATGTTTTGTATTTCCAAGTAAAAATGAATAAATCCAATAAATTATTACAGGGTATAGAAAGTTCAGGAGACAATGTGCCATTGGCATTCTCTCTAAAAGCACAAGAGAAAAAAATAGCATACCACATAGAAAAAGCCCTGGCTGTATGTGATATGGCCATGTCCCAATACTCTGCCACCAGGGAAAAAACATTCATGCTAAGAGACCCCTGTCTCCTTGTGTACTGGATATCCATTTCTTCCCATGTAATTAATTGAAACTTGAAATCAACTTTTGTGCCTGGTTACTGAGGTCCAGACTAAAAACAGCCCAGATTGTGTTCTCTGTCAGAAGGTGGCTGTTTGAGATTTGTGTTGGCATCTCTGAGCTGTGACCACAGCACACATTTCTGTGGGAAATATCAGATGTAACATTTACTGCAACATTTTTCCATGAGGAAGAGGGGGGCAGTGGTGGTGGCAGGGTTCAGCATGCCCACGGGAGTTTGTCTCCTGAAACTCGTTTAGATTCATTCTTCCCATGTTAATGAGACCACTTTCCCCTTTCCAGAGCAAATGTAGATGGAGAAGCGAATGAGTACACCATTTACAGACATCAGAGTCCTCTTTCCAATGCCCGTTTCTCAAGGTCCTGTGAGGTTTGTGGGGACAAATTGAGGTCCTGGTTACTGATAAAATTGATATAATTTTAGAATTTTCAGACGACTGTGTGGCCTCTTTTGTTAAAGACCGGCAATTAGCCCTAAAGTACTGAAAGCAATTACCTACACTGTTTCAAAATACCCATATTCAGTATTAGTTCTGGGCACTGTTCCTTTTCTCTCATTCAGCCCCTGCTAAAACTCTTTCGTTCAGCTCAATTATTCTTGTTGTAGTTCCCACATATGGTTCAACTGCAGTGTATGCAGCAGCACTTTAGGAAGACATTCTGCCTCAGGATTTGAAGATTCTTTTTGTGCTCACTTGCTTGTGGCCCTATGGTGAGGGAAGTGACCCTATGTGGTTCCTTATATACAGATTGTCGCATCTGACCCTGTGATCCTGCTGATGGAACCAAGTGGTGGTAGTTGTTTTTGAAGACAGCCATCCTTAGGCTGGTGATGGCAAATGAGATAGCCCGGGTGAGCCCTCTATTGGATAGAGGTGTCCAGTGCCCTATACTGACCAACAGGCTTTATTAGATCATTTTTCTTAGGGAGCCTGAAGTCGGCATAGAGAAAGAAATAAAAGTGACAGAAAAGTCCAGAAACCAAGAGACTCATGGAGAGAAGGCAGTGGGCAGAAGCCATGAATCAGTAGAAATTAAGAAGCTAAGCAGTAAAAGGAGGACATTGGAGGAAGCTAGAAGGGTTTGAGAAGTGTCAAGATTGCAGCACAAATAGGCAGTGGCCTCATCTGGTGCCCGAGATGCCTGCTGTGGAGACAGAAACAAGTTATGGTATCCACCAGCTGAGAATAAAGTGCCAGTTCCTAGGAGGCTTGGTCCTACATTTATTCAAATTCTGCAGTTCTTCCATACATCCCTTTATCGTAAACCTCCATTAGCAGAGAACCTGATTGCATCAGAGTCCTGCAATCTGGAAGAGTTTAACTAATAGATCCAATATCCACCAGCTCTATAATCTCTGTATGTGATAGGCAGAATAATGGTCCCCTGAACATGTCCGTGTCTTAATTCTAGAAACTGAATATGCTACTTTACATGGCAAAAGGGACTTTTCAGATGTTCAGTTAAAGACCTGGAGATGGGCGCTTGTATTATCTATGAGAGTCCATTCTAATCACATGTGTTCTTAAAAGCAGAGAGGGAAACTTTACCCAGCTGTAGTTGGAGGAAGATGTGATTACCAGATGAATGGTCATAAAGATTTAACATTGCTGGCTTTTTTGACAGAGGAAGGGGCCAGGAGCCAAGGAACAGGAGAAGCCTTTAGAAGATGGCAAAGGCAAGACAATCAGAAATAATAAAAGTTTTGTTTTAAGCCATATGTATAGAAAAAGACTTTTAAAAATACATACTTAAATGTAGCATTACATGATCTTTTAAAATTACTTATTTTTCTTTCAACAATGAGTGTATGCTACTTGTATAATAAAGAAATATTGGAAATGTTAAAGAATATTATGCTAAAATAAATTAGACAACCTGCACACACTACCAGCTGGCCCAGCTATGACATTATATGAACAATCTAGGAGATGGCTTAATTGTCGACCTATATCTTGCCTCTTTTTGGAGCTATACCCAGTCTCAGTTCCTCCACCAAGCACCACGAATTTCAAATCACTCTCAGTGCTTTTATTATTATTATTTTTTCCATTGCTCAGGTGTATATGTTTGTATCTAACTACCAAATAATGTCACTGTATTTCTATACGTTCATTCTATGTGCTTTGGGAGTGATTTAATTATTTACTAAATAACACATCCAAGAAATATTTGTTGAGGATACTTTGTGTAGTCAAGAGGTCATTGAGATGATGCATATATTTTAGTTTTCATTAAGCCTGGTGTGGTGCAATGTGACAGACCTCAAGATCATGTTAATAGGACTCAAAATCTGAAGAAATTTTAAGAAGAGATTTTAGATACTTTGTGGCTTAAACAAGATATGCTTATCTTCACAAGCCCATCAGCCTTACCTAAAGTTTGAAACCCTTGAGACCCATTCACAATCCACCCAATGTCAACAGGGGAGAGCTATTACCTGATACTAAAGTTACCAACACTGGTAATAAACACAGCGAATGAAACAGTGTGACTCCTTAGAAGGTACTTGTGGACGACTTCAGTTTAAGAATTTGGCTTTGGTGAATTAAAAATGCAGAGCATGCCAGCAATACCCGTTCTCACTTGAGCAAGAATGTGTCAGTTCTTATCACAGCCAACCATCTTCAGGGCTCTGAATGACCCTAAACCTAATTTGGCATTTGGACAGGACAATAGGTACTTTGCATGACTTGATTAGAGAATAATGCAAGGCTGTTTCCCATTAGGCCACTTTGATCCATGACTGAGCCAAATTCCCTGGATCTGTCTCCAGCAAAAATATACTCCAAAGGAATGAAGGAAATAGAACAGATTTTTAGGAGTAGGGATCTCAGTACTTTTCGTCATGTATTTATTCATCAATATTTGTTGGCTACTGTAACTGTGCTCTCAAATGTTCATGTGCATAAGGATTACTTGGGAAGGATCAACTCCCCAGAGAATCTGATTCAGTAATTCAAGGGTAGGGCCTCAGAATCTATATTTAACCAGCCTCTTAGGTGATTCTGAAGCAAGGTCTCTGCAGACCATTTTATAAAACATTTCATTTGGCTCCCAAAATAATCAGTAGTTCCCTGTCATCAGGAGCTTTGAAGTCCATGGGAGGCAGACACACTATTGTGATATTATGTGTCCAATGAAGTAATTAAAGTCCCTCTGACAGTGAAAGAAGGAAAGGATAGTCTGTCTACGGGAGTGCACTCTTGAAGGACATTGGCAATAAGAGAAGAAGGAAGGGAATTCCAGACGGGAAAATTACCTTTACAAGGCTGCATTATGGGAAAACATAAGATATTAGGGACCAGTGAGCAGTTCAGGATGAAGGGACGGTGGAAGGCACTTTAAAGATGGACAAGCAGGAGGGAATCTAAGAAGACAGCATGGATCTCAATTTACCAACAAAGTCAGTTCAACTTTATTTTGTAGCTAATATGTGAGTGAAAGTTTTTAAGCAAATAGTGACATGACAAGATTTTAAATTTGTCTTTGAGAATATCTAGTATTGTGCAGATGTTCTTTCATATCTCCCGAGGACCTGCTGTGCGCCCAGCAGTGTGCTAAGTATTAAAGGTTAGAGGAGGGCTGCCACAGTTAGGAATTGGGACAATCTAAGCAAGGAAAGTTGAAACTAAGTTAGTGGCGGTGGGTATGTATAGAGGAAACTGAATGGGTCAACAACATTTGAGATTTAGTTTAAAAAAAAACCACAGGATTTGGTGACGAATTAAATTTAAGAAGCAAGGGAAAAATTTGCAATGCTTGGGGGCAGAGAGACTACTATGGACTGACTGTTTGTGTCCCCACCCCATTTCATATACTGAACACTAATCCCCAGTTTGATGGTATTAGGAGATGAGGCTTTTGTGAGGTAATTAGACTGTGAGAATGGAGCTTTCATGAATGGGATTAGGTCCTGTATAACAACGTAGACTCTGTCTCCCCATGTAAGGACACAGCACAACGGTGGGCATCTGCAAAACAGGAAGAGGGTTCTCACTAGAAGGTGACCGTGCCAGCTCCCAGTTCTCAGACTTCCAGTCTCCAGAACTGTGAGAGATAAACATTTGTTGGTTAAGCTGCCCAGTTCATGGTATTTTGTTAAAGCAGCCAGAACTGCAGAGACTAAGTGTATGGTAATTATGTCAATTCAGAGTTAAAGAGGCAAAGGTTTGACCCAGACTTAAATGGAAGTAGGTGATCCCAACCAGAGAGAGCGGTAGAGTGAAAATGTTACCAGACAGGAACCTGGCCTTGAGCAGGTCTGCCTATAGCTAGCTGGTAGTGTGTGGGTTCTTGACTTTGTGCAGGAAAGATTTTACAACGTAAGTCCAAGTGACTATGAGGGGGCATCTATTAAAGCTGGGGACAGTAAGACAAGGAAAGGCTTAGCATGGAAGAAGCAACAGGAGAGCCTAGGCTGGGCTGCCTTAGCTCATTGGGAAGTCACAGAAAAGGAGGATTTGGGAACAGGTTCAGGGGATTAGCCTGGGACAAGCGGCCAGTTGCCAGCTGCTTGTTGCCTTACAGTTTAAGAGACACATGCCTGTGAAGAAAGAAGTGGGGTAAGAAAAAGGGAAAGGAAATGGTGTGGGCTGTTCCTAGAGAAAGAGCATGCAGGCTGGGTCCTTTGTCTTGAGGCTTTTTTTTTTTCTTTCTTTCTTGCAGGTGGGAATCTTAGGGGAGGTCTCAGCGGAAGGGTTCCTCAGAATATTCATCAGTTCTCCAGGTGGGCCCTTCCAGGCTCGTGGTCTCCACTGATAGACTAGTCAGTAACAGGGCACGGGGTTTTTAATCACTGCAGTTGGTTCTGGCATCGCCACCTGGTTTTGCTGCTTTTCTGGACCTGGAGCTGAAATACAACTGAGGCCTAGATGTTATCTCCTAAATGTTATCTCTAGGGAGGATGGGCCAGTGGAGGAAAGGTTACCCTGGGGGTGAGGTTTTTGTTTTCCCAGTTTTGACCCCTGCCAGGCACTCGGTCCTTCTGTAACCATCTGTATCTGTCTATAAATTGCTCAGCCGGTTTGTTCAGCTTTCGGTCTAATTTTCCCTATTCCACTTGCCAAGGAACTTTTCTAACTTCTTACTCTCCTGCGTCAAAAATGTGTGCAGTCCAGCGGGGAAAGATGGGTAGCAGTAAGTGGACAAGGTGTAGTGAACCATGAAGGGGGTCAACCAAGGCTGAGTAGAGTTCACTGAAGAAAGCAAGGAGGGGTCTGAGAGGAAGGAAGGGATTAGTCATATTAAATGATTGGAAGGAGAGACCATAAAGTCTAATGGTTTCATCACCTAGGCTGCCATGGTGTTGTTAACAGATATGACTTCAGGGCAGAGCAGGATGGGGAGCCAGACATCGGATTGAAAGACTTGCAGTAAAGATAGAGGGAATGGAAGGTATGGGAGCGGAGTCATAGAAGGTAAACTACTTTTTCAGGAGAGCTGAGCATGAGAAGAAGAGGAGAAAAGGGAGCAAAGTAAGAACATAGATAGAGCCAAGGGACTGGGTTTTAGGGCTTCCATGAACATGTGGGAACAAGGCGTTTGCTTATATAACAGGAAGAGATGTGGTGAAAACTGATCAAGGATAAGTTGTATTTCCTCTATTGTTTTAGAGTAAAATTATTGCATACACACTAAAGGGAAAAAACAAATAGTGCTGAGGTTTTAAGTACTGCGAATCAGTTTAAAAAACATTTTTGATCTTTAAAATAGTAATTCCTTGATATGGGATTGTGAAATGGAGGCTGTTCTGAGAATTAGAAGGAGGAAAATGTTCATGGAAGAGGAACGATAAAGACTCAGCCATTGTAGAGAAGAAAATGACTATAAATGACTCCAGCTCTTGGCTATCCTCACCTGGAACTGGAGCGTTGTCAGGGGCAGCAGACACACGAGAGAGAGGCACAATTTGACTTGATTTTTTGGTTAAGTGATTGTGCAGGCCAAAGGGAAAATCCATAAAATTGCTTTATCACATAATAATGGACCTTTGGTTTTTGATTGGGAGTCTTTACTCAAAGGTAAATCAATTGGATGTAAATCCATATTTCTGCATATTTTGAAAAGTCAGATAAAATAAGGAGTCTAATTTCTTCAACCAACCAAAGCAGCTATGTAGTTTTACTTTTAATATTCTCATGAATAAGACGTTATTTTCAAATTGCTACTCCGTGTGAAACCAGAACAGCAGTTTGTGTAGTTCCTTCAGAAACTGGGTATACTATAACGGTTTCAGTCTCGTGTTCTGTGCACAAGCACGCTCAAGGGGGAGACTGCACGTGTGCACAATTGCAAATTGACAGAAGTTTCGTACATGTATAGCACTGCCTAGAAAATATCTTGAAAAAATATATCCCAAACTGATAGCAAGGGTTCACTGTGAATAAAGCAGGGGACAAAACTAAAATTAGGGTTGATGGTCAACAGGCACCTTAGTTTCACCTGCAGTGTTACTTGTTTACATATAAGTGTATTCCTTGTAGATTTTTTAAAAATTAATCAAAAAGTTATGAAAAAATCACTACCAACAAGATTTTCCCAGTCAGGTTTTTGGGAAGTCAAATGTGGTTTTTACCCATTAGAGGGACAGGTAAACAGGATATAAGCCATGGAGGTATAAGTGCTTGGTGCTAGCCAGGTGCCTAAATGCAATGAATGCTTTCAATAAATCAGAATCCTTTAAATTTTCCATCAGTTTCCTCTTAAAAATTATTCAGCTTTTTTTCCTTTCACTCTTCTAAGTGCTCATGTTTCTTCAACCAGCTATTCTGTGAACTAAAAGAATGGTTTCATCTTTGCAAATGCCTTTACCTTCTCATGATAAACATAAAAAATGATAACTATTACTATTAATATTAATGAAGTAATGCTTGAAGCTATCATTCAAAGGACTGAAGGATGAACAGAGAATGAGGAACAGGATAGATGGAAGAGTGGGATTCTCAGAGACCATGAGAGATACTAACAGAGCCCACATCAGCAGCTCTTACCCTTGGCAAGGCATGAGGTGCAGGCTGGGCGCAGAGCTTCTGGAGAGTGAGAAATCTTTGGAAAGAAGGCTTGACAGAGAGTCAGTGGGAGCTGACAGGAAGATTCCTGAGCAGCAGAAGGGGCTCAATTGATGTTATTTGGGAAGAATTTGCAAGGAAAGGGATTGCCCTTTGTTAACTTTTCCCTGTGAGGCCTGGGTAGCTTTGGAGCATAAGGGAAAGTAGCCTAGGGCTACAAATGGGTGAGTACTCAGAAGAACAAGAAAATGGAAATCAACATTAATGCATTGCTGAAATAGCTGGTCATGGGGTTTTGACAAGGTAAGAGCACTAGACTTCAGGACCTGCCTGCTGGACTAGAGGAATAGAAGAGGCAGAAGACAAAAATGTCCTATTATGAGAGAGACAAAATTAAGGTTGTAAGTGGCTAGAAAGCAGAAGAGAAAGGTAGACTGTTCATTTTCTTATGTCCACTAGATTGTAATTTCTCTTAGGGAAGGTGCTAATTCTCATTCACTTTTTATTTATCATAGCACTTATTTAATAACTGCTTTTATTATCATGAGTAAACCAATTCATGGGAATAGTTATCTCACGAGATTATTTCCCCACTAAGTTATGAGTTTCTTTAGGGCAGGCCCGGTGTCTTGTGAACTAATATATCAAAACTGCACAGGAAAGCTCAGGGGAGTTTGCAGGTACACAGTAGTTATTGAATGGACAAATGAACTGGATCCTTTTGAACTCTGATTTCTTCAACTAAAAATGAAAACCACAAAACTACTATTTTTGAGTGGGAATGAGGCACATGTTATAATACTAGCCAACATTGCTCTTAAAACTTGCCAAACCAACTCTTGAGCATATTTATTTAAATTCCTCAGTGGGCAGCTGATTCCCTATAGCTAATACTGTCTTCAATCACGGATGGAAATGAGTCAAGCAAATGGAATAAAACACACACACACCAACTGGCCATAGATTTTTAACTTTTTAGCTCTTCATTTCTCTCTCCCACCCTTCAGAAACCTCCATTCCGTACAACAGTTACCTCCTGGACCAAATATTCATGACAAATTCAAAACAGTTCCCTGGGGTTTGGCTACTGCTTAACAGGTAGTTATAAACCATTCTGTGGTGCTAACTGAGATTCCAGCTAACTGAGATGGCATGAAGAAGCTAATTAAAGCAGTCAAGAAGACTGTTTAAATAAAGCTGAAAATGTAAACATAGCTTTTATTGGATAGAGTGATTAGAAACTACGGCTGTTTGTTTTTTGTCAGAAGCATCTGTGGTTTGTCAAAATTTTGACACATGGCATAACCTGCTACTAATCAAAATGAAGAAAACAAACCAAAAAAATGAAGAAGAAGAAAATAACCTAAGACTGTAAGTAAGAAAACAGACAGGAAACCTCCATCTCTTCAAGTAGGAAAAATATTTAACTTGTTTTTTCTGACCTGTTTTTGGACAAAGACTGAGCTTCTTAGTTTGCTTTGACAAAAGTTCCCTCTCTGCACTCTGAAGAACTCCACAGTGGAAGGTCCAGGCAGCTCAGAGTAGGAAAAGAAGCCACTAGGATATAGATGACAGAATAGAGCTAAGTATAATAAAGTTGCCATACTCAAGGACTTTATTTAAATTATAGCCAAGCTTAGCTTTTTTTAGTATATCCAGAGTGTCATTGACTTATGGAAACAACTCAATGGCATTAATCTTCTCATTATATTATATAACTGTAAGTTATTTTTTCTAAAATTGACACCTTTAAATTTATACTGCTTAAATAGCAAATGAAGGACATAATATCTTAGCTGATTAGCATAATAGAAAATGAACAGAGGGACATTTTGAAAAGATATATAATGTCTATATTACTCCTCTACTTCTATCAATTTATTATGAATTCTCTGCACTATAAAATAAAACTTGGGTCCTGGCTTGGTGGCTCAGTTGATTGGAGCATTGCGCTGTACACCAAAAGGTTGTGGGGGTTCAATTCCTGGTTAGGGCACATATCTAGGTTACAGGTTCAATCCCCAGTTGGGGTACATATGGGAGGCACCTGATCGATGTCCCTGTCTCATATCAATGTTTCTCTCTTTCTCTCTCTCCCTTCTTCTCTCTAAAATCAATAAACATATCCTCAGGGGAGGATTTAAAAAAATAATAAAATAAAACTTGGGAAAGGATAATTCTACCCAAAATCTGTAAGTTTTTGATATATAGCATGTATTCTAGAGTGTTTTGTTTTGTTTTTTAAAGAGAGAGAGAGAGAGATAAAGATTAAAAATAGAGTAACTTGATATTTTATCATGGATATTGCTAATTTCACTCTAGGATGCAATATATGTATAATGATTAATACATGTTCTTGTTATTAATTTATTTAGAAGTCCCAACTGCACAAGGCATTGACCTCTGTGTGTGTTGCTTTGTTTAAATATGGTATCTGCCTATGGACAGAGTATTCCTTAGCATGGTGTAGGCTAGCTCAACATTTTTTTTTTATAGAATGATGCAGAAATAATGGAGTATAACTTCTGAGGCTATGTGTTTATAAATTTTCTTTTTTTTTATCCTCACCTTAGAACATGCTTATTAATTTTAGAGAGAGGATAAGGGAGGGAGAGAGAAAGGGAAAGAAACATCTCTGTGAGAGAGAAACACTGATTGGTTGCCCCTTATATTCGCTGCAACTGGGGACCACAACTCAGGCATGTGCCCTGACCTAGAATCAAACCTGTGACCTTTTGGTTACAAGACAATGCTCCAACCAACTGAACCACGCCAGCCAGGGTTAGCTTGACATTTTGAAATAAATGGTGTGAATCTGAATTTCAGAGAAATCAAAACTGCAAATTAAAGCAAAACAAAACACCAAAAGTCACGAGAGTGCAACATATGACATATAATATAAAGATGCGGGGAGGACCAAGGACAGCCCTTTCCTTGTCCTGGAGTTAGAGGAGGAAGAAGTAAGAGCATCAGGTACCACTGGATCATTTGGGGAGTATCAATTGTTCCAACCATCTCTCTCTTTTCTCAACCCTCTATGTCCCCAAGTCATTTTCTAAATAGCAGCAAGAGGTGGAAAGTAGGGAAGAGGAGAAAAGCAAAGGACTGAGCTTATAATAATATTACTTCCCATTAATAATAATAGCAAATACTGCTTAGTTATTTATTTGTGTCAGGCATTCTTTGAGTGGTTTATGTATACTAACTTATCTAGTTCTTGCAACAACCCTATGATTACCATTTTGCAGATGATAAAGCAAAGGCACAGAAATGTCAAAAGGGTTTAAAAGGTAGAGGTAGTTCAAACCTGGGCACTTAGCCTCAGAGCATATTTACTTGACTCCTACCCAAAAGGACAGCTAGGGAAACACAAAAGGCTTGGGACTAAGTGACTTTCCAATTCCCTTCCACATACTCAAATCTAGCTTCAGTACCACATTTTATTTTTTTAAAGATTTTATTGATTTATACTTAGAGAGGGGGAAGGGAGTGAGAGAGGGAAAGAACCATCAATGTAAGAAAGAACATCAATAATAGGTTACTTCTCGTATGCTCCCTGACCAAGACCAAACCTGAAGCCCAGACATGTGCCCTGACCGGGAATCAAACCAGTGACCTTTTGCAGAATGATGTCCAGCCAACTGAATCACACTGGTCAAAGCCCCATACCACATTTTAAATAGAAGGGTATCCATTTGTGTGCCTTGCCCCTAGCAGGGTGCCTAACACAGGGTACAAGTTCAATAAATACTTTCACAATGGAAAGATGGAAGGATGTTTTGTGTCAATTTATAGTGAAACTCTGGAGCATATGAGGCCATAAAACCACAAAAATCCCAATTTTGTTGGCCTTAAAGTAGATTAATTGTTGCCTCACTGCAGCCTAGAGAGGAGCTTATGCCATTTCGAAAGTACATTCCACAGAGTTTTATTGCAATAATAATTTAAAGATCACCTATCTTTCTCAAAATAGCAAATGGTACAGATTCTAACTAGATCGCTTGCGTGTCACTAAACTACAAATCATCTACAGTGTATCAGATGGTTTGAGAAAAAAGGAGAGGCTCAGAGAGGAAATGAACTGAGACAACACTGTTTCACAGCAACAGGAAGGAAAAACACACACACGCTTACACCACTCACATTCTACATGTGTGGTTGCTCAGTAGGGAAATGCTTACAGCTGCCTTTAGAAGCAAGTCTGGTGAGTGCATGATCATGAGACAGGACTGAGCTGTGCCACCTCCTGCCTGCCTGCCCAGGGAAGGGCAAGGACACCAGGAAGACCAGATGATCCACCAGTGGTTCTGCCCTGGGTGAGTTCTTAAGCACTTGCTGTTGCCTGAGGGTAGAAGCTGGGGAGATTTGCTCAGACTCTGACTTCCGGAGTTGGTGTCAGACATCTATCTGATAGTGATCCTCACTGTTAACACCCCTTAAATGGAGGTGGGAGGGACTCAACATGCCCCAAAAGAGAAATAGTGGTTCCCAGTCTTCTTCCAGTGAACCCGGAGGCACTGGCTTTGATGCAGCTTAAAACCTACATGGTTCTATTTGTTTAAATCATCCTGGGTAGGTGCTTCCTACCATGTAAAGGAGATGGCTTCAACATCTTCCTACAAGCCTCAGAGAGCTTACCTGCATTAATCTTGAGCTTTTACTTTTCCTAAATTATTTCAGTACTTCAGACTGTGGACTGTCACTTCCACTTTATGATGGATTAGAGTCATTTATAATGCCATATTCAGCCTCTCTGGGAATGACTCCTGGGGAGCAAGAAATGGTGATTGAGAATTGAACTCAGTATGTGTCTCAGGTCTGCGGAGAACTGGTCATCGGCATCTTCTCTAAGGGATTGGGGACTAATTACATGCTTCCACCTGTCCAAACAGGGCCACAACGACTCTATCCATACTTTCCTCTATATTTATAATTCATTTAACTCATTCATTCATGCAGTTGCCTTTCTTCTACAAAGGGTTTGAGGTCACCTTTTTATCTTGCTGAAATTACTTTAAAATGAAGAACACTTATAGCCTCAAAGGGGGAAACTATTCTAAAAGGGTTATGTAGTAGCTCCCCCCCCCCCCCCGATCCAGTTTCATTTTCCATGGTTTCAGTTACTTGCCATCAACTATGGTCTGCAAATATTAAATGAAAAACTCGAGAATTAACAATTTCTATTTTTTTTATTATGTACCATTTCTAAGTCATATGATGACATCTTGCGCTGTACTGCTCCATCCTGCATGAGACATGAATCATATCTTTGTCCAGCATCACCACACTGTCTGTCCTCCCCACCCATTAGGCACTTAGTAGCCACCTTAGTCATCAGGTCAACTGTCTTGATATCACAGTGCTTATGTTCAAGGGAACATTATTTTACTTAATAATGGTCCAAAAGCACCAAGAGTAATGATGCTGACAATAAGGATATGCCAAAGAGAAGCTGTAAAGTGCTTCCTTTAAGTGAAAAGGTGAGTTCAGTACAGTAAGATATTTTGGGAGACCACATTCACATAACTTTCTTCACAGTATTTTGTCATAATCGTTTTATTTTATTATTATGGTTAATCTCTTAACTGTGTCTAACTTACATGTTAAACGTTATCTCAGGTATGTATGTATAGGGAAAAACATAATTTATATAGGGTTTGGTACTGTCTGAGGTTTCCTGGGGTTTGGGAACGTTATCTCCTGTGGGTAAGGGGCCACTGAGGGTTGTATGTTGTTCAAGGCTGTGTGGAGATGGGCGAGCAGTGTTTTCCCTCCACTAGCGATGTGAGTTAAAAATATATGCACTATGTTTTTAACTCTTGCTCGAGGAGCCCCTCTCTTCCCCCAGAAGCTGGTTTCCCACCTAGAAGTGGGTGTGAAGAGCAATGTCTATGACAGAACCCTGGAAACCAGCCAAGCAACTTTCCTCCTTGTTTCTGTTTCCTCCCAAGTTTGGTTGTTTTCAAGGATATTTCTTTTCTAATGATGGCATGGAGAGGTGCTGTGGAAAGGGAAGGATATGAAATCAGTTTTGAGTTAGAGCTCCACCATTTCTCATTAATTAAACCACCATCTAGTGTGTATTCACTTTGTGGAGGGTACTTTTAAGTCAAAACTTATGTAAGTTAAAGCAAAACTGATGTTTCCCCATTCCCCCAAAAAATACAGTCCAGGAGAGAGGCAGACATTAATTAATAAATACACAAATGTGATGAGGACCAGGACATACTATGGGGAAAACTGATCTCACCTAGGAGTTGGCGGGGGGGCGGTTCTGTAACAAGGATGGATATGAGGACTGAAAAAAAACCATGGGAATTCACAAAGCAAAGGACTAGTTAATGCCCAGAGAGGGGGAACAGTTTTACCATGCTCTGAGCTGGGATACCACAGAATTGTACAGCGTAATTAAGGCCAGTGTGGTCAGAGGGACAAGGGGCTCGCTTAAGATGAGTCTAAAGGGGCAGAATTAAAAATGCTGCTTATTCTAAAAGGATGAGGAAGCTGCAGGTGCTGTGCTCTGATCTGCATTTTTAAGGAATCCCTTTTGACACAGTACGGAGAATGGATGAGAGGGGCCATGCTATAGACAGGGAGACCACTTAGAGTAATCAAGTCAGCCAAGAAAATGCATGACTATGCCTACGAGTATCAAATGAGGAAAGAGAAGGGTAGCTTAGGACTGAATCTCAAGAAATTCTAAAATTTAAATAGAACCATAAGAGAATGAGTTCTCCAAGAAGATTTACAATGGTTTCTTGAAAAGTTAAACACAAAATTACCATATGACTGAGCAATTCCACTCCTAGTTACAGATACAGACAAGACAAGAGTGGTGACAGTGGAGATAGAATTATACAACTAGAAATTACTCAACTCAGAAAGGAAAATCAACAGGACTTGAAGTGGAAGACAGGAAAGGAGAGCAAGGTAAAAGTGCCAAAAATGATCCTCAGTTTTCTGGTTTGTGTATCCAGTGGATGTTGATGCTGCTTCCCAGTCATAGAGACTGTAAAAGCTGGTGGAGACCCAGGCTGGGGTTAGTTCAGTTTTTAGTCATCAAAATAAATAACTTCACTGTCCACATGGGTTCCCAAATGTTCAGGCAGTGCGAGTAACAGACTACTTATAATCGACACATCACAAAGCTTTATTACATGGCAGTTCTAGCCACAAGGAAAAATACTGAGAGTTTAGAAGTAGCTCGACATTGGTGAAATGAGGTGACAGGCTGAAGTGTCAATCCATCCATCTCCCTTTTCACATTCACTTTAGATGGAAGCTTTGGTTAACAGAGGTCTAGAATTCATTCAACTTTCTATTTAATTTCTATAAGCACCTGTTCTCCCCTCTCCACCTTCTAAGGTAGGTGATAATGAAGGGTTAATAGTCGAGGTAAATTTCAATTCAGAAAATGTTTAAATATTGTGAAACATTGCATATTACAGAGAGGTGTGTATAATGTATATGTGTATCCGAATAATGATAGAAACAATAAAATAAGTACACATTCACTGACTGACCATCTTACCAACCCTTGGGGCCAGCTGCATGCCCCTAAACAATTGTGTCTGACTCCACGCATGCCCCCCTACAAAGGGGACTGCAGCCTTAAATTTTGTGTTAAGTACATTCCCTTACTTACTTCTCTTTTCAGATTGGCCTCCTAAATCTATATGTATACATATATGCATATGAATATATGGAATTTTTATTTTTACATATAAATAACATATATAATTTGTGTGTCTATGCAGTTTATTTTTGCCTGTTTGGGAAATTTTAACAAATGTAATCATACCATATTTATTTTTCCATAACTGCCTCTCAGGCTCCACATGATTTTGGAATGTTATCCATGCTGATGCAAATAGGTACTGATGACTCATTGTCACAGCATTTTATTGTGTAGACATATGACCATCTATCATTTCTATCCATTGGCATTGCTCAGTAATCGCCAAAGATCAAAGATGAAGGCTCAGAACATAATTTCAGGAAAGCACAATGCCCCCCAAATTTCTCCCTCTCTGATGTACAAAGAGATGAATGAATTAGGGACCTGAGGGCCAGGAAAAAAAATTAAAAAAATCAAAGGAAAGAAGGGGCCTTAACTAGAGACAAGGAAGGGATATAACTGACTGCTGGAAATAAACATACTCTGGGATGAAAAACTGTGCTGATTGCGGGCACGTTGAGGAAGGCTTTTGTCTTCACTGTCCACTTCCCCTACCACATAAACCTCGGTAGAAGGATCTTTATAAAAACTCACTTTACAAAAGCATCTTCCCGAGATGAGCAAGTGGGTGCTGTTAGGGCTGATCACTTTGTTAGATCCTGGACCAAATTTCATACCATGCTCCCCCAAGCCTTCCCACTGCTGTATTTTTAGATTCATCTTTTCCTTACTCTATATGGGACTAATTAGCTATCACACAGTCATTAAATGGGAAAGAGTTTGTGAACCTTTTGTAACCTTTTGACTAGTTTCCATGACCAAAATTCCCCACCCACAACTTCACTTGTAAAGAGTGGAAATATTTAGAGGAAGTGATACCATCAGCCGCTCAGCTTCACCATGGGAAGTTTTTTTTCCCCTAAGAGCCTAGTGATAAGCCAGTGCCTCACCTAACACCATCACAACATGGCTTCATTCTGTACCAGGTTCTCTTAGCACCTGCTTCTCTAAAGAGAAAACGTGCAGGTGCTTTGTATCGCTAGAGAAATGAAACAGTGAGGAAGTAATGCTCTCTGTCCCCTTCACTGGAGTGGAAAAGTTGAGGTCAATAGTTGGTGTCAGAGATTGTGTCACTAGTTAGGCCTTGGTGGTTGTGGGACCTTTGTGGGTATGAGTCTTCAAATAAAATGTATTGATTTGTTCATTGAAAGAGTAAATGACTAAGAGATACTGTAACTGTTCAAAGTTCATTAGGGAACCAGAACTACTACGATGTGTGTACATATGTACATGTATACATAGAGATTTATTTTAAGAAACTGGCTCATGCATTTATGGACACTAGCATGTTAAAAATCTGCAGAGCAGGCTGGCAGGGTGGAGATCCAGGGAAGAGTTGATGTTGTAGTTGAGTGCAAAGTCAGTCAGCCTGCTGACAGTCAGGCAGAATTCTAGCTCAGGTAAAGTCAGTCGTTTTTCTCTTAAGACCTTCATCTGGTTAGATGAGTCCCACATACATTATAGAGGGCTATCTACTTTACACAGAATCTACTGATTTCAATGTTAATTTTACCTAAAATACAGGGTCTGGCACAAATAATGTCCCTTTTTAATTACAAAAGCATGTAATTCTGTAACATAACAATATTACACTCAAGCACATCGTATGACATTTTAGGTGAAATGTTCAAATGTCTGTCCATTTCGTGGGAGACTCACGTACCCTCCCAACCACACTCAAGCAGGTGTTATTTCTGCTGAACCCTGCATAACTTCACAACATCTAAAATAATGTTGGACCAAATATTCAGGTATCTTAGCCTAACCAAGTGGACACAAAATTACCAACCACAGAGACCATATCTCATTTCATAAAATAAGTTAGTAGTTATGTATTCAACATTTGTTAAGAGCCTACTATGAGCCAGACACTGTACTAGATGTTGAGAATTTAGTAGCGAAGCCAAGCAGACAAAGTCTCCATCCTCATATGTGGGAGATGTCTAAGTAGTTAAAAACACTTGCAGTAGGTTTCATAGCTTCAAGAAGCACTAGAACCAATCAAATCTAATTTTTCCTTAAAATATGGCATTAGAATATAGTGAGGTTGTATCTTTGTAGACTTTATGGTCAACAGGGACCTCAGATGTAAATTATACAATGACCATAAACACTTTTCAACAATTATGTACAACATGCTATCCATTATATCCAGCTTTCAGAAGCACATATAATTCAGTTATAAATGACCATGAGTGTTAACAAATTGCATAAAGTTATATTTAAAATAATATGGCTACAGTATTTTATACATAGTTATTTAATTTTTTCATAATTTCTTTATTTTTTGTCAAGATAAACAAAAGAACCACTCAAGCTGTGGCCAGGTGGCTCAGTTTTTTGGAATATTGTCCAGTATACCAATAGGTTGTGGTTTCAATCCCCAGTCAGGGCACATTCCTAGGCTGTGGGTTCAGTCCCTGGTTGGGGCATGTACAGGAGGCAACTGATCTTGTTTCTCTCTCATATAAATGTTTCTCTCTCTCTCTCTCTCTCTTCTCCTTTCTTCTTTCTCTAAAAGTCAATAAATATATTGTCAGGTGAGGATTTAAAGAAAAAGAGCCACTTAGTTAAGCTGTTACAATTTTGGAAGGATTGCTTTGGGAAAATCTAGAACTGTAAGACAGTGTTTGTTTCTTTGATTGCTTTAAATTATTTATTTATTGGTCTCTGTTTTGTGTGTGTGTGTGTGTGTGTGTGTCTGAAGCAAGGCAAGCACTAGAAATAAAGGCATTAGTTCATGTTGCTTAGAACTGAGAATCCATGTTCTTAAATGATGGGATTATATGTGCCACTGGTTGTGTGCTATACATGGCCATAGGCATGGGAGTGTCACACGCATAACTTACGCTCTAAGAATTCAGCGTTTTATTAGCATACTTAAGTGCCACAGCTAAGGGTAGTAAGCCAATCAAAGTTTTAGATAAGGGCTAGAGAGGGCACAAAGCCATATACTACAAAGAAGGCATTGTCATGATTTATCCCTGTTATCTCCAACATACAGCCCCCACTCTTAAGAAGCTGACATTCAAGTTGAAGAAAGAGCATACATTTAAAATCACATTTAAAGGTAACTAAATGGCCTCCTCAATATTTCCCCAAAAGGCCAAGCATGTGTCCAACTCAGGACTTTAGCACTGGAAGGAACTTCTGGAAAATAACCTGCAAGTCTCCTCCCTTTCCTTATTCAGCTCTTGGGTCACATGTCACCTTATCATGCAGCCCTGCCTTGTCTTTCTATATAAAAGAACCACATCCCTCCTCACACACGCACTCCCATCCCTACACTTATCACTGCCTGATATAGTAAACACCTGTGCATTTACTAATTGTCTATTTCTTTTTCTGGAATGTCAGTTCTGTGGGTGCAAGACTTTGTTTTGTTCACTGTTGTATCTCTGGTATTTAATAAGTGCTCAATAAATATTTTTTGAATGAATGAATGAATCACCTACTTAGTATTAAAGACAAGTGCTACTGTACAGGAGGAAAAGAGCAATTTAAGCCAAGAAACTTGTTCAGGAGAGTGAAGCTTGGAATGGTCTTTGCAGAGTAGGAAAGATATAAAAAGTATGAGATGGTGAAGGGAAGAAAACATGACCTGAGCAGACCGAGGAGGACAGCCTTGTACCCGTGCACTTCTGGGGACCTGTGAACTGATCGCTTCTCCTGGAGGGCAGAAGTGGAAGCCATCTTTCTTGCACATTGGAAAAGTCAGCTGCAGACCTGGCAATATGTTGTGAAAGTAAGAAGCCCACTTTATCGGGCTGCACAATCTGTAGCAAAGACAGACTTTTCCTCAGGAAGGCAATTTTGGATCTGCTCCAGTATTTGAATAACAGCCTGATTGAAAACAGAGTTCAATTTAATATAGCAGAGCAAAAACTATTTTTGGCCTAAGCATTTTTTCAGAGAGAATGTTGCTGGCTGCTTGCTTCAGCCATAGGAAAACTTCAGTAATGCTTCCATATACTATCTTACTCTAAGCAGACCTGTGATTGGCTTCACTGGGTTCCTGCCAAGATGATTTAGCAGCAAAATGTGTCTACTCTGTAGTTAAACAAAGTGTTGTATAGGGAATAGATTTTTCAAATACATCATTTACCATCCCAATAAAAATATTCAATATTCCCAACAATACTCAGTTAGATAATGTTGGTCACTTCTGTGACATTTTTCCTCTTTGTTGCATAATTTAGCATTTCTTGTTTTAATAAAAGATTTTATTTATTTACTTTTAGAGAGAGAGGAAGGGAGGGAGAAAGACAGGGAGGAAAACATCGATGTGCAAGAGATACATCCATCGGTTGCTTCTCACACATCCCCAACAGGAGACCTGGCCTGCATGTGCCCTGATAGTGAATCTAACCAGCAAACTTCTAGTGTGCAGGCTAGTACACAATCTACTGAGCCACACCAGCCAGGGCTAATTAAGCATTTCTTAATAAAATAGAATAGCCCCTTGGCCCATACTCTCTATTTGAGTTCAACCCGGCATGGGTTTTTTAATGGAATTTGAAATGCAGTTGTGCATGGCATTGCAAACATGAACACAATCTACATGTCCATCAGTAGGGTCCTTACTACAATTTGGCAATTCACACTTTGGAATACTGTGCTACTTTTAAAAAGGAATAAGGCTGATCTATGCACAAAGACATGAAAAGATGTGATCTAAATTCAAAGCAACAAATACAATAGAAGATACAGTATAAACTTATTTTCCAATAAAATGATCATTATTATCTTTCTCCTTGTTAAAGAAAAATAAGTGATCATTGGAGTTTAGGAAATGGGTAGATCCAAGAGTAGCTGCTGGGGTGCTTAAGAGGGCAGCTCTAGAGCCTGCTGCCTGCCCAACCCACCAGCTGTGTGCTCTTGAGTGCATTACTTTATCTTTCTATTTCTCAGTTTCTCATGTGCAGAAGGGAGGTAATACGGCCCTACCTCACTGGGTGGTTTTGAAAGTTTTATGAGTCAATATACACGAGGTACCTAAAGTATTAAATGATAGAATAAATGCTAGATACACATTAGCTAGAAGAAGGAAGACTTCGAAGGAGCGAGAATGAGGTTTCATAAAAGAGAAGGGGCCTAAAGAATAAGTAGGGTTTGACAAGAAAAGGGAATTCAAAAAAAAAAGAAAGGAAAAAAAAAAGAAAAGACAAAAGCATGGAAAAGTGAAAAAAAAAAAGAGCAAAGGGTATGAAGGAAATAATCTAATTAAATTCAGCTCAACCTCTATAAAGAAAGTAAAAGTGATATTTTATGACCTAGGTGCTAAACAGGAACACATAGTACAAGTATTAAAATAAAATATTGTATTTATATAAGGAGAATTTTTTAAAGTTTGCTTTCCTTTGCTATCATGTAGACCAACCTGCGTATTAGTTATCAGTCAACACATATTTATGGAGTGTGTACAGTGTGCTGGGTCCTATTGGGAATAAGACCAACAGTCCCTGCCAGCATGGAATTTTTTTCAAGTTGATTTAAAGTAGGAAAACTATTGAGATTATTTCTTTCATTGTGTGTTGATTTGTAAGGTACCCGATTGTTACCATAATTAGCTCAGTGTGACCCATTAATAAATAGAAAATTACAGACATCTCTTGATTTTTCTGTGCTAATGAATAATCACAGGAATAAATATAATTGATAAATTATGTTTATTTTATTTGTAAGTTAAATAAATCAACATTGTATTGCTTTTCAAGTTGGAAGCCTTTCTCCATCTGTTTGGATCTCTGGTTATACCTCATGCCCATCTCTCCTTTACAACTTGTAAATGGCCTCGTGGGCCCAAGGGAGAGGGGAATAGCAACTGTCAGGTTACCACAGTAAGTTCTAAGCCACCGTTTGGCCACTGATCTGGGTGACCTTTGCAAATACCTTACACCTTCTCTCAGTAAAATAAATGTAAGCGGATCCTTGAAACACTGACACTTTTGCTTAGGACTCCTGACCACACTGGAGTCCTTGTGAGAGCCCAGATCCAGTCATGTAATCTCTTAGAGTTCAGACAAGCGAGACATTTCATAGCTCTGCGGAATTTATTTATTTGCAATGGTTGCTGTGTGGAAGGTGCCAAAGTATCTAGTAGCTAAATTTAAGAAATTACAGTAATTAGTTGATCCAAAGGAGTATCATTCATTCTTAGAGTCCCATTGCCAATGATTAAGTTGGGGAGTGTGGTCTCTGTGGAAGAGTTAAAAACCAGACAGAAACCATTACAAAAATTTCCACTGAAAAATAAGTTCCTTGTAAGAGAGGCCGAGAGACTTGCTAATTGCAACTTAGGCTAAACCTGCAGCATTTGCGAAGAGACCACAGGAAGTTTGAATGATGAAGAAGAGAGGACTCCAAGCAGATAGATCAATCCAACAGGTATCATGAGTAATTCATAAAAGAGAAGGGGCCTAAAGAATAAGTAGGGTTTGACAAGAAAATGAACCATTTTAGAGTGAGTTGCAGTGGGAGATGATTTGGGTTTGCTTTCTCCAAGATTCTTACAAACAGTAAAGATTGATAAAACACATTTGTGCTGCTGTGTTTTTCAAAAGTTCAACCATATAATAATAACTTTAGCAGGCACCTCATACTACACTGCCTAAATTTTAAACATTTCCCTAATGTAGGATGATCACAATAGAAAGGAATGTTACTCTTATCTAGCCATCAGTAAGACTTTATTTTTCTTAATCCTAGAAACTAAATCACTGGCTACTTCAGAGGCTCTGACTTAAATCTTAATTGATGCCCATTGCCTTTTTAGTCCACTGTGTGTGAGTCTTAACCAGACACACCCAGGAGGAGGGATTCAGACTGCTGCAATGAAGAAAGGCTAACATTTGACCAGTTTATTGCAACACCCTTTTCATTTATAATTTAGCTCTATAAGGCTCTCCTTTTGAGGTGACCCTCCTTTCTTAATGTTCAATATGGTGAAAACTAGCTTTTTATTTTATGTTTGATTTTTCTTCTCAATCTCAGTGCTAGTTAACATTATTGGATCAAAATATTAACTGCTAACATTTAGATACTAATATATACTTCAGTCAGCACATTAACTCACATCATCTTATTTAATGTTCACAGTGGTCCTGGGAAGTATTATTATATCCCCTTCTGTAAAGAAATGAAATTGAGGACACTGAGGTGGGATGGATGAGGTAACTTCTGTAAGATCAGGCAACTGATCAAATTATATAACTAGAACTAAACCCAGGTCTTTTGTCTAAGTCATTTGCTAAAAAATATTCCTGCAGTGACTCGGCAACTGCAGTAGATCCTTAAAAAAATAGATACCTTTGGTGTGAAGACATTGATTTTTTGTAGATAAAAATGCATTTTTAAAAATTTTTGATTTATTGATTTTAGAGAGAGAGGAGGGGGGAGAGAGAGAGAAACATCAATTTGTTGTTCTACTTATGTGTGCATTCATTGGTTGATTCTTGTATGTATCCTGAATGAGGATCAAACCTGCAACCCTGGCATATCAGGACAATGTCCTAACAAACTGAGCTACCCAGCCAGGGTCAATAAAAATGCATTTTTTAAATTAATTAATTTATTTTTTCAAATACATTTGTCTTTGCCTACCCTCCACCACTTTCCCTTGCTCCCTCTCTCCCTTAACTCTTCCCCTTTGGTTTTGTCCATGAGTCCTTGCTATATGTTCCTTGACTTTCCCCTTCCCTTCCTTTTCCCCCACCCCGCCTTCCTCCTTCCCTCTTGTCTCTGTTGGTTTCTTTTCCTTTCAGTGTTGCTGGTCTTATTTTCCTTGCATCTTTGTATTGTTGGTTAGGTTCCGCTTATAGGTGAGATCATATGGTATTTGTCTTTCGCCCCCTGGCTTATTTCGCTTAGCATGATGCTCTCGAGTTCCATCCATGCTGTTGCAAAGTTTAGTAGTTCTTTTTTTCTTTCTGCTGCATGGTATTCCATTGTGTAAATGTACCATCATTTTTTGATCCAATCATCTACTGATGGGCATTTAGGTTGCTTCCAACACTTGGCTCTTGTAAATTGTGCTGCTATGAACATTGGGGTGCATAGGTTCTTTTGAATTGGCATTTTGGGATTCTTAGGGTATAGTCCCAGCAGGGGAATCACTGGATCAAAAGGCAGTTCCATTTTCAGCTTTTTGAGGAAATTCCACACTGCTTTCCACAGTGGCTGCACCAGTCTGCATTCCCACCAACAGTGGACTAGGGTTCCCTTTTCTCCACAGCCTCGCCAGCACCTGTTGTTTGTTGATCTGTTTATGATGGCCATTCTGACCGGTGTGAGGTGGTACCTCATGGTGGTTTTGATCTGCATTTCTCTGATAGCTAGTGATGCTGAGCATCCTTTCAAATGTCTCTGGACCCTCCGTCTCTCCTCCTTGGAAAAGCGTCTGCCCAGGTCCTTTGCCCATTTTTTGATTGGATCGTTTGTCTTCTTGGAGTGGAGTCCAGTGAGTTCTTTATATATCTTGGAAATCAAACCTCTATCTGATGTATCATTAGCAAATATATTTTCCCATACGGTTGGCTCCATTTTCATTTTGCTGATGTTTTCTTTAGCCGTGCAGAAGTTTCTTATTTTGATGAGGTCCCACTTGTTTGTTCTTTCCTTTGTGTCCCTTGCTTTAGGAGACATATCAGTGAAAAAATTGCTACGTGGGATATCTGAGAGTTTCCTGCCAATGTCCTCTATAAAGACATTGAAGACTTTGTCCTCTAAGTCCTAGAGGACTTTTGGTGTTGCAACTTATATTTAAGTCCTTTATACACCTTGAGTTTATTTTTGTGTATGGTGTCAGCTGATAATCAAATTTCAATTTTTTGCATGTAGCCTTCCAGCTCTCCCAACACCATTTGTTGAAGAGGCTATTATTGCTCCATTTTATGCTTCTGCCCCCTTTGTCAAATATTAGATGCCCATAGAGACCTGGGCTTATTTCTGGGCTTTCTATTCTGTTCCACTGGTTTATGGATCTGTTCTTGTGCCAGTACCAGATTGTTTTGAGTATAGTGGCTTTGTCTTAGAGTTTGATGTCCGGTATTGTGATCCCTCCTTCTTTGTTTTTCTTTCTCAAAATTGCTGCGGCTATTCAGGGTCGTTTATGGTTCCATATATATTTTTGAAATATCTGTTCTATTTCTGTGAAATATGTCATTGGTATCTTAATAGGGATTGCATTGAATCTATAAATTGTTTTGGGTAGTATGGACATTTTGATGATATTAATTCTTCCAATCCTTGAGCACGGTATATGCTTCCATTTATTTGTGTCTTCCTTAATTTCTTTCTTCAATGTTGTATAGTTTTCTGCATACAAGTCTTTTACCGCTTTGGTTAAATTTATTCCTAGGTACTTTATTTTTCTTCTTGCTATATCGAATGGTATTTTTTTTCTGATTTCTTCTTCTTCTATTGTATTGCTGGTGTACAAAAATGCCTTTTATTTCTGAAAATTGACTTTGTATCCTGCTGTTTTGCCAAATTCACTTATTAGGTTGAGGAGTTTTTGGGTAGAGTCTACAGGGTATTCTATGTACACTATCATGTCATCTGCAAACAATGATAGCTTTCCTATTTGGATGCCTTTTATTTCTTTTTCTTGTCTGACTGCTGTGGCTAGGACTTCCAATACAATGTTGAAAAGAAGCAGTGAAAGCAGACATCCTTGTCGTGTTCCAGATCTTAGTGGGAAAGCTTTTAGTTTTTGCCCGTTGAGTATGATGTTGGCTGTAGGTTTTTCATATATGGCCTTTATTACATTGAGGAATGCCCCATTTATTCTCATTTTGCTGAGTGTTTTGACCATAAATGGGTGCTGTACCTTATCAAATGCTTTTTCTGCATCTATCGAGATGATCATGTGGTGTTTGTCTTTTCTTTTATTTATGTGATGTATCATGTTTATTGACTTGTGTATATTGAACCATCCCTGCATGCCTGGGATGAATCCCACTTGATCATGGTGGATAATCTTTTGAATGTATTGTTGGATGCAGTTTGCCAATATTTTGTGGAGGATTTTAGCATCTATGTTCATCAGAGAAATTGGCCTGTAGTTTTCTTTCTTTGTAGGGTCTTTATCTGGTTTTGGGATTAGGGTGATGCTGGCCTCATAAAAAGAGTCTGGGAGTCTTCCCTCCTTTTGGATTTTTTGGACTAGTCTGACAAGGACAGGGGTTAGCTCTTCCTGTTTTAGTCTAAATGTTTTGTAAAATTCTCCTGTGAACCCATCTGGCCCTGGGCTTTTGTGTGCCAGGAGTTTCTTGATTATTGCTTCAATTTCCCAGCTGTTATCACTCTGCTCAAGCTTTCTGTTTCTTCCTCCTTCAGTGTTGGAAGATTATACTTTTCTAAAAATTTGTCCATTTCATCAAGGTTTTCAAATTTCTTGGCATATAATTGTTCCTGGTAGTTTCTGACAATCCTTTGTATTTCTGTGGTATCAGTTGTTATTTCTCCTCTTTCATTTCTGATATTATTAATTTGGGTCCTCTCCCTTTTTTTCTTGATGAGTCTGCTTAAAGACTTGTCAATTTTATTTATCTTTTCAAAGAACCAACTTCTGGATTGGGTGATCCTCTGAATTGTTCTTTTTGTCTCTATGTCCTTCCGTTCTGCTCTAATCTTGACTATTTCCTTCCTTCTACTTGCTCTGGGATTTATTTGTTGTTGTTCCTCCAGTTCTTGAAGTTGTAGTTTTAGGTCTTTTATTTGAAATGTTTCTGTCTTTTTAAGGTAGGCCTGTATTGCTATGAACTTCCCTCTCAGGACCGCCTTTGCTGTATCCCATAGGTTTTGGACTGTTGTCTGTTCATTTTCATTTGTTTCCAGAAATTTTTTGATTTCTTCTCTTATCTCATTATTGACCCATTCATTGTTTAATAGTCCACCGTTCAGTCTCCATGAGTTTGCAAGTTTTTGAAGTTTCTCTTTGGGGTTGATATCCAGTTTCAAGCCCTCGTGGTTTGAGAAAAAGTTTGGTATTATTTCAATTTTCCTGAATTTGCTGAGGTTTGCTTTGTGTCCTATCATGTGATCTATCTTTGAAAAACTGCCATGAGCATTTGAAAAGAATGTGTGTTTTTCTTCTTTGGGATGTAAGGTTCTATGTATGTCAGTTAAGTCTATTTGATTCAGTGCATCATTCAGCTGCACAATATGTTTATTGATGTTTTGTTTGGAAGATCTGTCCATTTTTGACACTGGGGTGTTGAAATCACCTACTATCAGTGTGTTGCTGTCTATATCTTTTTTGAAGTCGTCCAACAATTTCCTTATATACTTAGGGGCTCCTATATTGGGAGCACATAAGTTTACAATGTTGATGTCTTCTTGATAGAATCTTCCTTTAAGTATTATAAAGTGCCCCTCTGGGTCTCTTTTTATGGCCTTTGTTTTGAAATCTACTTTGTCTGATACAAGTACGGCAACCCTGGCCTTTTTCTCTTGCCCATTTGCTTGGAATATTTTTTTCCATCCGTTTACTTTCAGTCTGTGTAGGTCGTTTGCTCTGAGGTGGGTCTCTTGTAGGCAGCATATTTGTGGGTCATGTTTTCTTATCCTTTCAGCTATCCTGTGTCTTTTGATTGGGGCATTTAGTCCATTTACATTGAGAGTTATTACTGATAGAAACTTATTCATTTTTTCTCTTTGTACCTGTGTTTTTCTCTTTCTCCTTCTTTTCCTTCATCTTCTTAAAGCAGTCCCTTTAGCATATCTTGGAGTGCTGGTTTGGTAGAGATGTATTCTTTTAGCCTTCTTTTGTCTGGGAAACTCCTTATTTCCCCTTCTATTTTAATTGAGAGCCTTGCTGGGTAGAGCAGTCTTGGTTGTAGGCCCTTGCTTTTCATTACTTGAAAATTCCTTGCCATTCTCTTCTGACTTGTAGTGTTTCTGTTGAGAAGTCAGCTCCTAGCCGTATTGTATCAGGGCCCCCTTGAATGTTACTTTCTCCTTCTCCCTTGCTGGCTTGAAGATTCTCTCTTTGTTTTTGATAGTTGCCATTTTAATGATGATGTGTCTTGGAATGGACCTCCTTGAGTCCCTCTTGAGTCGGGTCCTCTGTGCCTCCTGGATCCATGAGACCCTTTCTCTCCTCAAATTGAGGAAATTTCCCATCATTACCTTTTCAAGGATGTTCTCTATCCCTTGCTCCTCTTCTTCTCCTTCTGGTATCCCTATTATATGGATATTATTGCGTTTCAGGTTGTCTTGCATTTCCCTAAATGCCTCTTCATTCTTTTTGAGTCTTTTTTCCATTTCTTGGTCTTTCTGGGAGCTTTTTTCTACCTTATCCTCCATCTCACTGATTCAATCCTCAGCTTCATCCAGCCTGCTTTTGATTCCTTTTACTGTGTTCTTAAATTCAGAAATGGTATTCTTCATATCCTCTTGTGTCTTCTTGATAGTTTCTATGTCCTTTTCCAGGTTGCTATAGTTTGTTGTAAGATCCTGATAGTTTCTCTGTAGTTTCTCCTAGTTCTCTTTGAGCTGGCTGAGCTCATTGAGCTTCCTTAGAACCATTGTTTTGAATTCAATATCTGATAGTTCCCTTGTCCCTATTTCATTTAGCTCTCTCTGTGGGGAGTCCCCTTTTCCACTCATTTGGGGGGAACTTCTTTTTCTTCCCATTTTTGTGAGAGTCTGTTAAGTTATTTACTTATTTATTTATTTATTTTTGCTTCTGCTTCAGTTGGGCCGTCTAGATTTCCTGACTTTGTGGATTAAACTTCTATGGTCGTAGGTGGGTCTTTTTATTTATTTATTTATTTATTTATTTATCTTTTCGCTTTACTTTTCTTTCTGGGCTTGCCTCTGATGATGTCAGTTGTTGACCCTATATGACCTTGGGTCATTTGTTTGAGCCTTTGGGGAGTCCACTGTCTGTGTCTGACTCCTGCTTTGGGCAGCTCTGTGACCCCTTCGGCCAGGGATCCACTATTTCCATGGATCGCACTGCACTCTCAAGCCAGCTCCTTGAGCACGCTCCCTGGCCCAGCAGGATCCCCCACCCGCCTGGGCTCACGCATGATTGCCCCTGCCCAGGGGGCCTCATGTACTTATCTGGCCCCCCAGGCCAGCAGGCACCCTGGCACTGGTCAGTTTAGGGTCTTCTATTGTGTGCTTTCCCCACTTTTGGCTCTTTGGGTTCGTTGCCTGCCCTCGCCAAATGGAGACTATGGAAATGGGAGGAAGTCAGCTCCAGGATTCTCCGGTTAATCCTGTCTCCAGTCTCTCCTCCAAGGACTCTGGTCAGCTCTGTGACCCCTTTGACCCGGGATCCACTATTTCTGCGGCCTGCTCTGCACTCCTGGCCCGCGCGGGTAGATTTACACCTGCCCTCGCTGATCTGCGCACTCCATCGCAGGCCCCATCAGTGCCAACCTGTGGGAGGCCTTGCCAGCCCGTGCAAGCCCTCGCCAGCCTGCGCGGGTCCACACACACGCTCGCCAACCCTTACCGGCCACTCTACGCAAGTGTGCGCACCTGCACTGGGTGGTTTTGGGCTGTCTATTGTGTGCTTTTCAGCTTTCGGCTCTTTGGGGGTGTGGCCTCTTCCCGCACAATGGAGACTATGGAAAGGAGAAGGAGTTGGGACTCCCCAGTTCCTCCTCCTGTTCTTTCCCCAACTCCTCTGTCTCCAGTCTTTCCTCAGGGGTCTCTAGGCAGTTCTGTGACCCCTTCAGCCAAGGATCCACTATCTGTGTGGACTGCATTTCAGTTGCAGGCAGTCTGGTTCTTGCGTGCCCCACTTCTGCCTCTTTGGGGGCGCGCCCCACCTACCCAAAATATAGACTACGGAGTCGGGACTCCTGGGTTCCTCCTCCCATTCTTTCCCCAACGCCTCCATCTCCAGTCTCTCCTCAAGGCTCTCAATGCAGCTGTGTGACCCCTTTGGCCAGGGATCCTCTATTTCTTCCAGCCAGTCTGCACTTAGCCCCCCAGCTCACACGTGCACAAGCTGTGTGCGAAGCACACAGAAGGCAGGTTAATTGATTTGCTTATGCCTGAGCGAGATGGTAGCTGCAGAGTGGGAGGTGCATATCACCGGGGCTGCACCGGCTGCCATCTCAGTTCTCTTCACAAAGTTTTCCTCACCAGTCTTTTCCCAGGCACCAGCCCACTCTGCTGTCACCTCTACCCAGAGATCAAGGAGGGTGGCTGCCACTGCAATTTTTGCGTTGGCCCTTTAAATGTCTCTTTGCATCCCCAGCCACCTGTCTCTGGCAGAGAGTGCCCCTAAGCTTTTCGGGGTTGCATTTTGTCTGTATTTTCCTGGTTTTAGCTGCTGTAGTTTAGAGGTCCCTGTTTATGATTCAGACCCCGTTCTTCTCGGGGGGAGCTAACTGGCCGTTTCAATGTCCCTCTGGTGCTGGTGTCCATGGGCACCCAGCCCACCCTCTCAAGCCTCCACCACGCTTCTCACTCGTTGGGATGTGTGAGAGTTGAATCCACTGTCTGTCCACGACTCCAAGGCTCCTCTCCCACTATCATCCCATTGTTTTCCAGGTGATTACTCCACTATTTAGTCACAATTCCAGTTTGGTCTTGGGAGGAGGAGGTCAGCATGACTCCCATTCACTCCTCTGCCATTTTTCCTCCAATCCTAAAAATCCATTTTATTTCAAGATAGGAAATTGTTGTTGTTGTTGTTGTTGTTTTATTTCCACTTCTCCCATGTTAGTCTTAAAGTGCTGACTGCCAAGGGCCAAGATTTCCCACAGAAAAATCTACTGTGTGCATGAAGTAACTCTTCAATGCCATAAGTTTTTCTTTCTACAACACATTTCCTTTTTGTGATATTTGTTAGGACTGTCTCCTTTTTAAGTACCTAATATCCATGGGTTCTCTCCGATTTTACTTGGGCAAAATGTGTTTGTAGAGAAGGATTTGGTCTTTAAAAAATAAGAAATATCAGCGAAATTCTGTCTCTCTCTCTTTTTTTTATCCTCACTTGAAGACATGCTTATTGATTTTAGAGAAAGGGGATAGGAGGGTGGGAAGGAGAGAGGGAGAGAGACATTGATGTGAGAGAGAAACATTACTCAGTTGCTTCGCGTACGTGCCCAGGCAGGGAATTGCACCCACAACCTAGGTATGTACCCTGACCAGGAATAAAACACATGACCTTTTGGTTTATAGGATGATGGTCCAACCAACAGAGCCACACCAGCCAGGGCAGGATTTGGTCTTACTCATTTCAATTGGTATGATACCAAGGTACTACTCACCTGCTAGTTTCATTTTAAGCCTTATTTCTTGCTATAAAATAAGATGTTTGCTTGTCAAGTAAAGTGGGCTTGGGGGAGTAGATGGAGAAGATGAAATTTTAAATCAGAGACATCTTCCCTTACCCCTCAAATGCTTCCGTGTAGATGTAATGTGCTCTAGCCAACTGCGCTCTAACTAGGACATTTTGGACTACCAACTATGGCAACATAACAACTTGCTATGCCATACATTTGCTATGATGAATAGCAAATAGGCATTTAGTAGGAGAGTTGTTTTTCTTCAAAGGCAGTTCAAGAATGGATCTGTGGAATGCTGGGGTCATTTTGTTTCCTCATTGGAAAGAAACAGGATGTTTCTACATTAACCAGAAGGCTTGAAAGGTAAGAAGGAGTGAGGGTGCTTGAGAAATAATTTGAGCAGACAGAATGTTAAATATCCTATTGTAAAATAATGTGTTTTTATTTGGAGCTTGGGTGGTAGGAGATATGGGTAACATAATGAAAGAGGCTCAGCCAAACTGTCCACCCTCTCCTCCGTTGGCTGTTTTATGACTTCACTACTGTCACCACAGTTCCAGCTGGACACAAGGGAACCACAGAAAAGGTAAAGAAATAGGGGAGGAAGTACTCTCCCCTATTTTCTTCCATTTGTAAAGAAAAATCATTGTAATGAATATTATTGTGAAAAAATATATAATATTATGAGTTCGTACCATTTTCCTCTCTCCTTCCTTCTTCACTGATGTTTCAGCTTCTTGGACAGATTCTGATTATTATTGGGATTGTGGGAAATACATGGTAGATTTCCTGGTTAGTAGGTAGAAGAGATGGAGGGCTGGTGGATAATGACATGTACTAATAAAGTTTTATTGAGCATTTAATATGTCCTGAGAATACATACCTCCTTTGACTCATCACCCAATGAGGGAAGTGTTACTTCCAGTATAATTCCAGAGCTTCCATAAGGATTAGAAGCAAGGGCTCTGGAGCCAGCCTGCCTGGGTTCAAATCCTGGTTATGTCATGGGCTAGCTATGTGACTTTAAGATAGTTACTTAACCTTTTCATGAATCAGCTTCCTAACCTTTAAAACTGAAATGAAAATAAGGTTACACACCTGAGTCAGAGGTACCCCCAGTCCAACCCCAGGTTCAATAAATCACTAGGAGGACTTACAGGAATCAACATATAGTCATGCTCTATTACGTCAATTGGATACAAATCGAAATCAGCAAAGGGAAAAGTACAGGGGGCAAAGTCCAGAGGAAACCAAACACAAGTTACCAAGACTCCTTTCCCAGTAGAGTTACACAAGACATACTTAATTCCTCTAGCAATAGTTATGACAGATATGAAATGGTGTCTACCAGGGAAACTCACTCAGGACTCAGTGCTGGAGTTTTGATTGAGGGCTGGTCACTTAGGTTGGTCACTCTCTGTCAAGCACATACCAAAATTCCTGATTCCCAGAAAGGAAACAGGTGTTCAGCAAAAACCACATTATTTTGTGCAAACAGTTGTGTGCAGTGAGTAATTCTTATCAGGGAATGGTGGCAATCCCCCAAAATCCAGGTGTCCAGATGCCAGCCAAGAGCTAATCTTGCCAGCAGGGCTTTCAAAGGATATCAGACTTGGGTGGGCTGTGTTAACTCTTTTCAGTACATCACCTCATTGGATTATTGTCAAATTAGATGACGTAATACATGTCCACTGCCTACAGCAATGCCTTATACTTGGGTAGCCTCAAAGCTTTATTAGCCATTATTATCAAATGGAAAACAAGTACTAAAGATTGAAATAAATACAGAGCCAAGACTGACCTAACCAGAATCTGAACTCACATCCACCTGACTAAAAAACATCAATGCATTTATTTGCTTCACTCTGCATCAGCAAAATAGTATTCTTCTTCAAGCCTCAATAGAAAGTGGAGATGGTGGATCCCTTCGCTCTCAGGCTCACAGTGGATGGAGCCTTTAAGAGTAGATGCTTGTTTTTGAGACACAGCTTCCTCAAACTACAAGCAGCCTCACACTTTGGTACTGAACCCTCCTTCATTAGACCTACACCTAGAGTGTAGACATGGTCTAGTACTCTAATGCCCCAAAGGAGCATATTTTTAACTTGCCACAATCTTCCCCTTCTACTCAGTTAGGCATGCTTTGTTGAAATCCCTCACTTTTCAGGATTCATATCCATAAAGCCCTAATAATTTTCTTTTACAAGATTTATATAGTGAACCTTCACATAATTGAAATCATCCAACTGTAAATCTTTTTTGGCTTAAAAAAAATCTGACAAAGGACTTTCTCCTGCTCACCCTTTCCTGATGCAAAGCAGTCGATCAAGCTTTCTAAATCATAGAATTCCTTCTACTTCACCTGTCATGTGGTTTGTGTGTCTTTGGCTATGCCAATGGGATAGGCAGCAGATGTATCCAACAGCTAGCTGTGAATATACTGTAGACAATTGCACAAATCAACTTAGTTGAACCAGGGCAATCTCTGTGTTGAGATGGAGTGCTTGACTGTAGCCAATTGAGATGTATCATTTAGTTTAAAAGAAAAAGGATTTAGAAATGGGACATTGCTAGCAAAATCCTTTGAATTTTGTCCCAATATTTAGCTTTTATAAAAGAAACTTTGCAAGGAAAATATTTTATGTTAAAAAATGTGCGTTATCAATGGAGATTGCCATATTGTCATAGAGTATGATGAAATAAAGTCATAGGGCAATAGTTTGTTTCAACATTAGCACAGTTGTTATGCATCTGTCTCTTCCAACAAATGAAGATTTTGTAAGTTCTTAGTCATTTCTGTCCCCCACAGTGCCTCACATAGAAATTGCAAATGGTGAAAGGTGAATAGAAGTCTGTTCCTTTAACATTCAATTCCTAATGTATTGTCAATTTAATAAAAGAGGTTCACCTTTGGGTTAGGTGGTTTATGACATACCTCAAATATGTTAGATGGCTATTAATTGGATGACTATTGTCAACCCAGAGCCAGATTTTGACACCTATGCAAATCTTTTCCTCCAGTGACAAAAGCAAGCAACAGAAGGAAACTAAAGTTAAAGTATAATATGAGGTTAATATCATAATTTGAAGAATAAATAATGGGACATAGAAAAATAAGAAGTGAAGTTCATAGAATATGGAGGTTAAAGTATTTACGGAAGTTCTGGTTGCTAGTAGCTGGGCCCAAGGGTGCTACTGAAAAGCTTAAAGGATGCAGAAGAAAAGCAAGAGATAGAACAGACAAAATAGAGAGAGATTGAGAAAGAGACAAAAATGGAAGAGTGACAGCTTAACATGATTTGTTAAGACCTCATTTTTTTCTATGCAATCTACCAAATATTCCTTGAATTCCTCCACCATTGTTCAGACTAATTTCTTCTTCCTGTCCACCTACCAGGCTTAGCTCACGTATTTCTTTCTTCTTGATGTCTTTTCTTGAATACCCAGCCCACCACAGCCACCATGGCTTTATCTCTCTTGCAAACATACGTAGCTTTCTGTTGTAATGTTGCGTATTGTTCCTTAAGATCACATTGAGATTTAGATACATATACACACATGCATGTATACATATATATATATATATATTAGATATATATAAAATATATACTGGTAATATACATTTAACTAAATATAAATATATGTACATATTTACATGTGTATTATACTATACATATTCACCTCTGAATTTTTTATACAAAAGAGGCAGGTTTTTTGTTCTCTCATCAGCAGCAAGCTCTTAAATGTCTACTGTGACTCAGGTAAAAAGAGGATGCCATCTAGGGATTAGTCTAACGTTAACCAGGGTCACCATTCCTTCAATTCTGACCCCATGGCATTGCTAAGTATTAAGTACCAACAATTCCTTTAGCAAAACTCAAAATGAGGTTTGCCAAAGGCTGTTTTCTTATTTACAGATCAGCTCTTTAATTCTGGAGACCATTCTTTCACAATTTCATTGTTTGAATCAAGCTTGAGGGCCTCAAAAGCAGATGGCAATAAGAACAAGCACCACATGCACATGCACACTCACACAAACAGGCTTCCACATGTGCACCCTTTCTGTTCTTCCTGCTATTCTGCTCTGCCCTGGGAAGACCTACTAGCTCCTCTCATGAAGTTCCCTGTGACTCTTCCCTGGCTGAACAATGTGACCATGCAATTCTTACCCGTGAAGATTATTTTCTCCTCTTCCCTACAACTTCCTTTAAAGAATTAGCCTACTATTCTTGATCATGTTCTCCTTTGGATGTTATTTTGCCAATCTTTGATATACAATATTTTGTATTTTAACCCTTCCTCATATGTCACAGGTCTTCACCCTAAGGTGCAGGTTTCTTTTGCTTGATCTCTCTTGAATCTTGAATCATATTTTCCTTTTTGGGTGGCTCTAGAGACCGAATCTTCTTCAACAGCAGTTCCCTGAAACCACAGAACTTGACACTGGAAAGGACTATTGTCCCTCCACCCTGTGACACACTGACAGGAGAAACCTGTGGAATTCTACCACACGATGAATAGTTTTGTTATAAATTCCACACTGACTTCTGCTGATAGAACTGCATCCTCCTTCTCTCATGATACAGGCAGGAATTTCAGAAAATTATTTGATAAAGCCTTACTTTTTGAGACACAACTGTCAATTACACTGCTTAAAGAATGTGGTTTGTCCCTCAATGGCATGAACCAAGTCTCAAGGGAATAGCCATTTGGCCATAAAATGTGCACCAACATGTTAAACTCTGCCAACTAGAGAATACCTTAATGACAAAGACCATGTTTAACGGACTAGATGCCAGCCTTACACAATGAATCTCCCTCAGGTCTCAGATTAGTAACCCATGGCAGTTTGTTTGGGATATTATGAAAGGAAAATGCTCAGGTCGATCAGACATTGAAGGAGCTCTGGAGAAACTGCCATGATGACATCCAAACATCGTCATGGAGGAAGGTGTCCAGAAGGACAGGAGGTGAAAGTTAAGTGTGTACAGAGAATGAGGGGAACTTACAGATAGCTAAACTGGCAAAAATGTAGTTCTCTCTTTAATTTGAATTTACAAAAAATTAACTAGCCAATGCAGACTATTGTGAAATACAGACAGGCGGGCACTTTTTCTCTAAAGCCAGTTGGGTACGTCTTCACGATGCCAGACTGTTAGGCCGAAGCTTCCTCTATCTTCCTGCTCAGAAGAACCCAAACACAGAAGAGATCCCTGCAGACTTCCGGGCAAAGGCTCATTTAATCTGGATTCCTTCAAGTGTAAACACGATGGTCTATTGAAAGTTTCGGTCTGCTTCTTCAACAATTTCCCTACACAGAGATAAATATGTATGCTCCTCTCTGTGTTCCTTCCATCCCTATCCCAAATGAAATCCTTTCTAACTCTTTCCCTGTAAGTCCTCTGAATTAGACTCTTGAGGACTTTCCCTTCACATGGCAGGAATTTTCTACCCTCTCTCTGTTACATACAAAAGCCCTTTCAAGTGTCTCTAAGCTTTTTGAACTTAACAAGTCTCTCACAAAATATTTGTTCCTGACCCACCTCTAAAAAGATGAACTTTGAGGATTTCCTAGTTTTCCCTTCAGTAGTAGGAATGTGCATAATTACGCAATGATTGCCTGCAATGGTGTGAGCTTGGACTCAGTATGGGAATCTACTCAGCCTCTATGAATGATCAGAATTGTTTTACATCTCTGCTTGCAGCACCCTTCCCCCACCATCCCACATTTTGTAAAACAGAAAAAAAATAAATAAATGTCTTGATTCCAAATAAAGAGGCAATTATTAAGGGTGACATGCAGGTCATGTTTCCTCTCTCTTCCCACCTCCCTGCCCACTGCCACCCACCACGCTTCTGAAAGCCCACAAGGCAACCAACCTACAAGAAAAATACCCTGTCTCCCTTTAGAGTGACTTGACTCTAGAGTGTCAAAACTTATTAAATACTCAACTTTATTTATTATCTAACACAATATTTTCCTGTCAGCCAGGTTCAGAGGTATTTCCTCATAAATGGATGTCCTCAATGCAACACCAAAAGGGTTCCAGAACCTTCCAGGTGGCCAAGCCTCCCAGACCAGTTTGCACTAGAGAACTGTTCAGCACTGGCAAGCATTTCTGCCACTTACGGCATCAAGGGGAAAGACTTTGCTCCTGTTCTGCTGTTGACGTTAAATAGTGGAGTGATTGCCGCCTTAGTTGTTGACTAGTCCGCCCTGGGGTGAAACTCACAGTGACTGCCTGGGTAAAAGGCAGAGAAAGCTGCTTTTGCTCCTTGCCACAAACTTGGCCATTCAGCTAGGCCGATATAGAACTGATCTAGAAGAGATTATTTCTCCATGTGTGTAGGCTCTGATGAGAACTAAATCTTCTTTCCAGGGAGGAGTTGGGAAGGCCTCTGTTTCCTGCCAGCTTGGACACACATTCTTGTTTTCTCAGGGGTAACATGATCGTATACCAACTGATCAACTATTTGTGGTATCATCATGGTAGCAAGAGTGTGAAATAAAGGGAGGGAATCTTTAAATTCTATTACTATTACTATTATTATTTGTGTTCTTCTAGGTGCCATTTCTTATTTCGAGTAGTTACATAAAAGTTGCAAAGCCACTTAAACACCATCTGAATGTTCCTGTAGAACTTGGACAAGGCACTCCTCTCTTAAATGGCCAATAATGGTCAGCGGCTTTCTCTTCCTTTCTAACTTTGTTTGGGGTGTGTCTGGGTAGAGGTCTGGGCTGCAGCCATGTGGAGGTCTCTGTAGTCCAAGACACATTGCTTGTACTGATGAAGATGGGTAGGAAGACGGTGCCAAGGTACCCACAGCTGTTCCAGCACCAACAGAGATCAAATACATGCCAAAGAACACAGAGTGATTAGGGGGCCCTGCACAGCCTGCTCAGAGATTGGATAGTCATGCTTGGGCCTCCAGAGGGATAATGACTAGTTTACCCACAGGAGTAGAGTTAATATGCTTGAGTAATCTCCCAGCAAATCAGTTTAAAACTTAAGTATGACGACAAGCTAAAGAAAGCCAAAAAGGAATTGGTGGATGAAAAGTGACAAACAATCAAAATGGAGTCTTTGAGAGAGTCTGGTGGGCTTGGCTGGCAGCCCCAGGATAAAGTGCAGCAGTTGCTTTATTGTATTCAGCACAAAGGCCCTAAAGCTGAGAGCAGGAAATCCTGTTGTTCCCACCCTATCCTCAGCTGAAGTCCCATGAGACAATACTCCTTAGATAACCAACGGAAACCTCTTTTACATGCTCAAGGATGTAGGTCACAATATTCTTTAGAAAGCCGTAGGAAAGGTCACTGTCATTGAAACCAATAAAACATTTATGCACACATTTATTCATCAATAATTTATTGAGTTCTATACTGGGGGCTGGTGAAAGGGGTGTTATAATGATTACAAAGATTAAAGAGACCGAACAGCACACTCGACTGAGTTTACGGTCTGCAATCGTGATACTAAAGGCTCCTGGATGCCCCCTGGAAGCCGCTCCGAAATGCAAATTCCAGATCCCCCAGACCTACTGAAGCAGAAACCCTGGGGGTGGGGCCCAGCTGTGTTTTAACAAGTCCTCCCGCTTCACGGAAAGTCTAAGATGTACTGGAACATAGCCCTCAAACAATTGTGTCTTGACCGTTTGTGAGGTGTGTGGAAAGTGGTTTATTATTAATGATAGTTAACATTCCAACATTTATGAATAATTTACATGTATGTCACCTACCAAGATTTTTCAAAATATAGATCTCTGGCTCCACCCAATTCTGTCTGAGTCATAATCCCCAGGTATGGTAGCCACAATGTATATCATTTTAAAGTTCCCTAGATGACTCTTAGAATCAGCCAGGTGTGAGGACAACTGGCCTATAAGAGCCATTTGCCCTGTAACAACAACAGAAAAAAAAATGCAATTCCAGAGACACATTCCTCACAGGGCAGATTTTCCTTACCCCAACAAATCTTTGGTAGACTCTAACATTTTAAACATCTAGAAGAGAAACTCCAATGACTGAAGTAGAAGAGGTAACACAACACTCCTCCCCCTTCTGCAGTGGCTGCTGCCGCCCTTTGTAAAAACCTGAAGCTCCCCAAAAATGTGGCATGGCTGATCACCCAGATTTGCTCAGGACTAATTGGGCTCTGAAAACATGAAAACTGGGACAAAGCACTGTACAAACCAGGACCTGGTAGTATAACTGCTGGTAGCCCCACGTCAGAGCCGAGATAAAACCCACACTTCTTGCCATTGGAATGGTTCTTTTGTTATTGTTATCATTATTGTGTCATATTATTGCAAAAATAATTCAGATTACTGTTTTTTCACTTTGTTTTTATTCCCTAATTCCAGAAGAATTTAAAGGAGTAACACCATTATTTTATGTTTTAAAGTACTCTAAGTATTCTAAAATGCCCTTGTAATCATTACTGTGTTTGTATCTTTTCTATTTTATAAGCCCTGAGGTCCAATATGCCATGTGCATACAGACTGGATCTTCTCTCAGGTTTCTGTATATTTTTGTGGTGTTTCCTGTGGTCTTATTGTGCCTTGCTGAGGTCTGTGTATTAGTTAGAACTCTTTAGGTTGCCAATAAAAGAAACCTAATTTCTAATGGCATAGGAAAACAAAAGCATGGGACATTCTGGCTCCTGTAACAGAAAAAAGCTTTAGGCACAGCTGGATAGAGGGGCTCAGTCGCATCTGGACATGGTCTCTCCATCCCTGAGCTCACTCGGGCTGCTTCTTCCAATGTGGTAACAAGAAGTCCCCCAGCTGCTACAAGTGCATGCCCTCTTCTTCCAGCCACTCAGCTGAATGCAGTTTGTTGCCAGTAGTTTTTGTGGAAGTCCCTACCTAGGATTAACTCTCTTTGGGCTGACATGTACCCTGTGCCCATTCCCAAACCAGTTACTGTGGCCAGGACAATGGAATGTCCTGATTGACAGGGCCAAGGGCGTGTGCCACCCCTAGCACCAGGTGCAGAGAAAAGAAAGTTTGAGACTCCAAAGGAACCTCAGAATCTGGTTTCCAGAAATGGGAAAAACAGATGCTGAACAACTGAAAGTCCACCATAGTCTTAAACTGAGCCATAAACCACCCCAGACCCATCAGACCAGATTACCCCATCAACAGCATGTACCCCAGTTTCTTCTTCCACCCCCACCTGGCCGAGATTTTGCCCCAAAACACCATGCTGTGTGGGTCCAAGGCCATCACCACCAGTCCTAATTTTTAAGACCTGCAAAACTTTTGTCCAAAGCTCACAGCAGCCCCAGAAACCAGCAGACTCCATTAGAATAGTAGAGAACCTTTTGCTGGGCCTCCAAATATGGAGCTCCTGCAAGTTGGGAGCCGGTGACTCATGCCTTTTGTGTCCTCTCTGGCCCCACATTGTCCAGCTGGATCTGTGACATATGACTGGGTGTTTTCTTCAATGTGTCCCATAGAAAAGGAATAAATAGCCTCAGAGCTCTTTCTTTTTCTTCCTTCCTTTCTTCCTGTAATTCATACTCTGGCCAACTCAGTTTTGTTCAAACCAAAGCATCTCACACTGCCTCACAAGTTCTGACACAGCTGCTTGCTTTCTTCTTTAGTCCTCTGTCAAACCAGGAGTAAAGTTGTACCTTGTGGCGAATTTTTAGTCTGTAAACCTTATCCTTTGTTAAACTGAAATCTTAGATTAATCAGCATGAAAATGCCAGCTCCCTTGAGATCTCTGAATTATGGCCTCGTATTATTCTTCTCACCCTGACACTTATGTACGGCCCTTCCAACTTTTACGGCTTGCTTTACTTATCCATCAATAAGGTGCTGTTCTGAGTCTTTTTAAGCAGTTTTTTCTTCTTCTTCATTAGCCTGCCTCTACTCCATTTGATCCATTTTATTTTATATATAATTGCATAATATATCCCTAATTTGGGTGAACAGCTTGTCAATCCCAAAGATGTGCTTTAAAAATGTTTATCTTACATATTAATAATCCTCCCAATCATGTGGACTCTGTCTAGCAATGGGGCCATGTGTTAGTTCGCCAGTTATGATGTAACAAAGTACCAACACCTGAGTGACTTGAAATGACATAGATGTGTTCTCTCACATGTCTAGAGACCAGAGACAGACAAATCTCTCTCTGAAACTTCTCAGGGAGGATCCCCGCTTGCACCTTCCAGTTTCTGGAAAGTATTCCTTGGCTTGTGGTTGCAAAACTGCAGTCTCTCTCCATCTTCTCATTGCCATCTTCTCACATGTGTCTCTTTCACAGGACTTCTCCTCTACTCTTATTAGGACAAGTCATATTGGATTAGAGCCCACCCTAATGATCTCACCTTAAAGTGATTAAATCTGAAAAATCCTCATTTCCAAATAATGTCACACTTACAGGTCCTGGGAGTTAAGACTACAGTATGTCTTTTTGAGGGGAAGAGTAGGGGACATAATTCGACCCATAGCAGGCAGGAAAGGGAGAACAAAAGAAAAACAAGGGACAGAAAAAATGACTCTTTAATCTTGGGCAACCAAAACCTTATCTCAGAAGCTGTTTTCCTAGAAAGATTTTGAGACCCCTACCATTAATATCTTGAGATAGAGGAAAGGGTTTAATGATGGAGGTAAGAGCCAAAAAGGGAAGGGGCTCCCCTGAATGGCAAATCTGTAGAGACATACTCATGCTCCAAGGACCTACTCTGTGCTTTACACATTTTATCACACTGGATCCCCAAATAACTCTACCATATAGAGACTATTAGCCTCGTTTAATAGATGAGAAAACTGAGGCTCCCAGTAAGTGAGTAGACACAGGGCATACAGCTGCAAATAAAAGAACCAGATCATTATTATTATTACCATTTTCATTTTCATTATTAATAGCCATTAGTTCTCACATGCCTACTATACCCAGGAAATTACCCAAATTAGCTCAGATTTTCACAGCTCTGAAGAATGGATGTTGTCAGCAATATACAGAGGAAGAAACTGAAGTTCAGCCAGGCTAAGTCATTTGCCTAGGCCTTTCTGACCCAGAAAACTGTTTTTACCACTATGCTAAACTGCTGGGGTAGAGGGCGGGGGCCTTAAGGCATCCAAATTAAGATTGATTTAGCCTCAGAAAAAGAAGCTACAAGGAGAAACTGCATAGTTGAATCAGAGGCTTCACGGTATAAAGCAACATAAAAAGAGATATTCCTGGAGGAATAGGCTAGAGTGAAGAGTAAGTAATAGCCAGCTGATCAGTGGCAGGAGAGTTGATCAAAGAAGAAAATGATAGATATTGTTAATAGGGCTAAGCAATCTGGGCTCAGTATCTGTGTACATATCTATACTGCCCACACAAAGCAAATTCGTTGAATATCAACAACTCACTTCTCTTAAGCAGAAGTAAGAGGGGGAAAGGTAGGTTTCCAGAAGGAAGTCTCATGTGTCTTATGAGAAGCGGTGGAAGGAATTGGGCTTATTAACCCTGAAGAAAAAGAAATTTGGGAGGTAGGAGGGATAAGAGAAAATGTTTGGATACCGAGAATGCTGTATGTGGAAGAGCAAGCCACTAGTAAGGGCAGGGCCAGGCCTGTGTTCTTGCGATGGCAGCTTTGGACTCCATTTGAACAGTTTGCTAACAAGCTCACTTGTGTCACCCTGGAATGAACTATCTGCCAGGGGGCCACTGAAGAACCTTTAGAATTCACCCAGTGTTCTCTATTGTATTATTCAAAACCTTCAGAGTCCCTTTGTTGTCTTTGGGATGAAGTTCTAACTCCTTAACAAGGTCCAGGAGCCCTCCGCCCCCACCCGATCTGGCCCAGGCTTATTGCTTCAGCCTTATCTCCTACCACTTCTCCCCCGGAACTTCACACTCTAGTTGTGGGTCTCCTGGCAGCTCCCTAAATGTGTGAAGAGCTCAGTTACATCCCCATCTTGCTCTATTCTCACTGCCTTACTTCACTCTCTCAGTCCTTTTCTTCTTCTCACCTCTTTTCCTTTCTCCTCTCTGTGCCCTGCACATCCTGTAAACTTACCTGAAACATCTTCCACCCTTTGATCTTATTCAGGCTTACTCTCTTTATTCCTTCAAGACACTTCTCCCAAAAAGCCTTTTCTGATTTTCCCAACCCTGCAGGACATTCCTTCCAGAGCTCCCCAAGTGTACAACTACACTATATTTATTCAGGCACCCCACCTGCTTATCTACTTGCCTGCCACCTTCTCAGGGGGCTAGCCACAGGGTCTTGTTCAGCATCTTGGTCATATCCCCTCTAGCGTCTGGCAGAGAGTAGGTGATTAATAAGCATGTTGACTGACTGACAATATTGAAGGAGGCCAGGCCTGCTGGCCTCTAAGTTCCCACCTACTCAAAGAGTGAGTCTCAACTTCTCTTCCCACAGTTAGTTACAGAGAACAGGAAGTTGCCAAAGCCAGATGATGAGACCTCTTTCTGTTTGGGGTTGCCCAGGTCTGCCTGATCTTTATGATTTGTAATCAGGGTATTTGAAAGGGAAACTGAACCAAGAGAAAAACATAGTTTTGATGAGGCAAGAGTTGCACAATAGCTAATTGTGTAACAGTGACTATAGCCTCTGAGGCCATCTTTGGTCCTGTTCAGATTATAGAAAACGCTATATTGGTCAGCTTTGTGGGAGGGCCAGAGGACAATTATTACAACTATGACTTGAGTGTTTAAACAGCCTTTCCCCTCAGGGTATTGCCTCTAGAGGTCAGCCTGACAACTGAAATCCCCACCCTAAATGATTTCCCCTTAGGAAGGGATATACATAAAAAGATTGGATATAAATTAAAATATATTACTCATATGGTGTAAACATTGAAGCCACTTTTGGCCAGTAAACACCAATTGTAAATTAGTCTACTATTGTTTAGTAGATCAAACTGTATTGCCCAAACTAGTCCCTGAAGAACTGTGAATTTTGAATTTCTCAGTTTCAAAGGTTGGAAAATACTTTAAGTTTGTACTTCATTCATTACCTCTTCTGAACCCAGAGACATTCTGAGCTAGATAGATGGGGGATTTTTATTGCAGGTTTGCAAAGAAAAATGCTGAGTCTCAGAGAGAAGTGACTTGCCCAAAGTTTCAGGTCATAAAGATGAAAGGGAGTGGCCCGGCATCCTAATCTTCGTCTTCACAGTGCCCCCTTCACCCTGTACCTCCTGACCCTGTTCTTGTGGAGAGGTGGGTGTCCTGAATTGAGTCTGAGAGGTGGAAGAGAAACAGGTGGGGTGGGGGCTAGACAGAGCAGGCTGGATAAGCTGTGCCCCGGACACTCCTTAGCCCAAATGGGGATCCATAAAGGGTGAGGGAAAGGAATTGGGGCATGGAAATGCAATTGCAAGGAGAGGGAACAGGAAAGAATGGCTGGCCCTTTACAACTCAGTGTTTGGCTGGCTCTGACTCAGTAGCTTTGGGCTATAATTATCAAGCAAATGCTCCCACAGAGAAAAGAAGTTTTCATACCTTCTCCACAAGGGGCCCAAGAGCTGGGACCTTACTGAGCACAGATTCAGGCTGCTGCCTGCCCCAGATACTGGTGGAGCGATCAGAGCAAATAAGGAGCCTTGAAAAGCTGAGGGCGATGCTGCTCCATCAGCAGCCAGCCCAGATCCGCTCTGCAACACCAGTGCTCCACAGCCCTAGCTTCCTCCCCAAGGAGTGTCCAGTCTGACCTCAAATAGAAACTGTGGAGATAAGTCAGAGAGAGCCAAGCCCTTTCTGCCTGCAAATTCTAATGTGTGCATGATAATGAGATTGATTCTACCCAGTAAACAGAAGGGACATTGAACACACCTGGAGGCCTCTGAGCCTTCTGATGACCACACTACAAAAGTGAACCACAGATATTTTCCTCCTTAATAAAGAACATTGCTCTTCTGAGTGGGTATTTAACAGCTAATACTGGCCTCCCTCATTCTTTTGTCTTTTAAGGACTGTCCCCATCATAAGAAATAGTAGGGCTGGGAGATTCTGATGAATCAGTACCTGGTGCAGAAAAATCTATGTAACACAAAAGATTCAAATATTACATTAACATGTGTGCTTACTCATGCAATGAACATTTATTAAGCACTTTCTATATGCTAGACACTGTCCCCAGTGTTGGAGAAGGTGGGCAAGGTCCCTGTTCTTGAGAGCTTATATGCTAATAGTGGAGACACAAATAAGCCAAATAAATAGATAGACTAGATCATGCCAGAGAGTGGTGCCATATAGAAGCTAGACATGGGTGATGTGGTGTAGGAGATGTTTTAGATAGAGAGGTCTCAGGAGTCACAACCTCAGGCAAAGAGAGCGGGTACATGAGTTGTGTTTGAGGAAGCAGGAAAAGGCTAGTGGGATTGGAGGACATGAGCCAGGGAAAGTGGTAAGAGATGAGCTTGGAAATTGTTTCCACCCCCAGTTATCGCCCTGACTTAGCCTTTTGATGTTAGCTAACAATACCAATAACACTACTTTGCTTAGTACTGTATTGCTGTTTACAACCCATGCATGATGTGTAATTTCTACTCAGAGATAAGTCCTCTGCAAGTGTTTATGAGGTTAAAAGAAGACAATCTCTCATCCAGAAAGTCCATTTGGAAACTTGGGGGCAGAAGACAAAAGACTAAGAGAAGATTCAACATTGGGCAATCTGATTGTGATCACTGTGACTTATAAGATATTTGGTCTTCATACACAGTTCCTGGCTCAGAGTTCCCTAAACCCTTGGGATTTCCTAAGTATTTAGAGTGAGGAAGGTGCCATTGTTATGTTCACAGAGGTTATTTTGGATCCCACTGAAAAGTGGGGGCTGATTACCAAGAGAACCAAGCATGTGATTAGAGGTTTAGGACTTTCAGTCTCACAAACACCCTCTACAGGGAAGGAGAGGGACTGGAGGTTGAATCAATTGCCAATAGCCAATAACTTAGTCAATCATGATTGTGTAGTGAAGCCTTCATAATAACCCAGAATGATAGCTTGTTGATCTTTTTGTGGGGAGAGCTTCTGGACTAGTGAACATATGAGGGTGCAGGGAGAGTGGAGTGCCTGGTCAGGGCATAGAAGCTCTGAGCCCTTTCCCCATGTCTTGTTCTTCCATATTGCTGTTCCTGAGTTATATCCTTTTACAATAAACCAGTGATCTGGTAAGTAAAATGTTTCTCTGAGTCCTGTGAACCTCTCTAAAAAATCAATCAAATCTGAGAAGGGGTCATGGCAGCCAGAAGTGCAGATACAACCTAGACTTACAATTTACATTCTGAGGTGGAGAGCATTGTTAGAACCTTCAGTCTGTGAACATTTGATCAGAAGCCCCTCTAACAACCTGGGTTTGTAGCTGTCATCTGAAGCATTACGGGTAGGGGAGCGCTCTTGTAGGACTTAATCCTTAACTTGTGGGATCTGGTGCTATCTCCAGGTAGATAGCGTAAGAAATGAATTATATTTCTGGACACCTTGCTGGCATCCAAGAATTACTTGTTGCTGTGGGGGATCTCTCCACATTGGAATTGGGTCTAGAAACTCATTTTTACTGAAGTTCACCTGGCAATGAAGCCATGACTAACTGTGGCTGCTGTGACAGCAAGAGAAGAGACAGGTCTTTGTTTCACATACAGAGCAAGAGCTGGCAGGAGGAAAGTCTTTTTTTAAGGTCTTCAAATGCAGCACACACACATTCACACACACTCAGTCACACATTCTCACACACACTCATGTACACACAGGCTCACACTTGCTATCTTTGTGCCTCCATCCCGTCCACTGCTGTCCTGAACCAAGATAACCTACACAGGTAACTTGAAACCCTGAAATTCCTTCACATTGTCCCAAAGGACATATTGTTGAAAGAAGTTGCAAATATCATGGTCTCTTGTTACTCAGTTTTCTTGGCTTAGGGTTAAAGCTCTAATCAGCTCGTTTTTTTTCTCTCACCTGCACCCCTAGTATCTCTCTGTTATATCTTAAATATTCTCACAAATGGATTTTTTCTCCCTTCCTTCCCTCAGAATCTTCAAGGTTATTTTCACTCTTTCACCCCTTTCCATCCTTCCTCACCCTGATCCCTCTTTCCAAGCCCCCTTCCCAGTTACCATATTCCAGACAAGGAGATCTTTCATGAAATACCTTCTTTTTTGACATCTTCTCTACTTCAAAAAGAATGTCCCCCACATTTCTTTCCTTTCCATTAAGCAGGTGACTCCTAGCATTTACAATGCTAACTTTCAGAAGGACATAGAATGAGAAGTATGAGTACTTTCCTCTTCTTCCCTCACCCCTGAGTCCCAATGCCCAGTTCCTTTGAATACTGACTCTAATGGGAGTTGGGAGTCAGAGCAGGGGGAAGAGAAGGATGATAGAGGCGAAAGTTGTTTTTTGATAAGAATAAACAAAGTAGGAGATGAGGTACATGTTTTCTGAATTTTGGAGCTGGAGATGCTGATATTCCTGATGGGCTGAGGGCAGGTGGTACAATGATGGCTAACCGCCAGGACAAATGCCCAGCTAATGCAGCCCCATGTTGGAATGTGTGCTGTGCAGTGTAAGTGCAGTAGAAACCAGAGAGGCTGCAGTTTGCCTTGGAGGAGGTAGCACTGAGGTCACACACTTTGGAGTCACCCGGATGATTCTATATTTTGGAATCTTATTTTATCAAATAACTGTGACCTGGAATAAATATGCCCTTACCTGAAACTTGGAATCTTGTTTGCTTTTTTTTTTCTTTTTTCTGGAAGGGTGTAACACTTAGGAGAGGAGTGTGATGCTGTTGGTATTTTGTGCACAGCCCCTTCCCTCTCTTTTCAAGGTAAATAGCTTCACTAGAGTGGACCATCTAATAGGGTAGACCAGGTGGACTTTTTCAGTAGTCTGGAATTTGATGCTAAATGAGGTGACTAAATCTTTCAAATTGAGGCTTCATTCATATTTTAATAATGATGTCCATTACACTTACTTTTTTATAACCAGAGATGTGGGAGGCCCAGGTGTCCTGAGATTACCACACTTAGTGGAGTTTACACTCAGTAATTCCTGAAAGAACCAAAAAGGTGGTAGATCTCAGGATAATAAATAGCAAACCACCCACCCTGTCTCTTACAAACTACAACCCCCATTTCCCTTTTCCTCATTATCTCCTTCCTAGTTACACCTTATCTCTAGTGGGCAAAGTACAGAAAAATATCTGAGGTTATATTTATTGTAAATATCTATAATTCATCTGAGAACCTAGGTAAAGTATCTCACATGGCATGCCAACTACATGCACATGTATTTCGTTTATGTGTAAATATCTTTTTACTCAGGTTTATTGACTTCTAATTTTAGAGTAAAATCTGATGTCTTGAGTTTCACAACATAATGGGGTGTTATTTAAGGCTGTTTACTCAATTTTACATTTAATAACAATAAAGGGAGTTCTTTCTTTCTTTCTTTCTTTCATTCATTCATGTAATGAATGTATTATGTATTATGTGCCAAGTACTGTACTTGGTCCTGTTTATGACAGTGAAAGAAATGGACAAAAGTCTTTACCCACATGGAAGTTACATTCTAGAAGGAAAGACAAAACAAAATAAATAAAATATACAGTGTGTTAGTGATATGTACTACTGAGAAAAGTAAAGATATGAAGTATTAGGGTACAAATTTAAATGGAGGGAATCTTGATAAAAAGGTAACTTAAAATTTTTTTAACCCACTTTATTAAGATATAATTTATCTGCTGTAAAATTCACACATTTGAAGTGTTTAAATTGATAACTTTTGACTAATGTATATATCCACTACACTAACAAGATAAGAGAAATGTCCATCTCCCCAGAAAATTTCCCTTTACTCTTTCATAGTCATTCTCCTACCCCCACCCCAAGATACCATGTATACAATTTATATCATTATAGATTAGGTTTCCCTGTTTTAAAATGTCATATATTTAAATGAAATCATATAACATGAAGTCTTTTATATGTGACTTCTTTGGGTCAGTTTAATCCATGTTATTGCATTTATCAGTGATTTTTGCTTTTATTACTGAGTATTAATCCATTGTATTAATATAGCACAATTTGTTTATTCAATTATTTATTACTTCTGTTACTTTTTATTTTTTCTACAGTTTCCACTTGATATTATTTCCTTTGGACAGGAGTATACCTTTTATTCAAATCTGCTAGTGATGAATTTCCTCAGATTTTGTTTATCTGAGAATGCATTTCACCTTCACTTTTTAAAAATATTTTTGTTTAATATAGATTTCTGGGTAGACAGGATTTTTTATCTAACACTCAAAAGATTTTGTTTCATTATCTTCTAGCCTCTATTATTTCTGATGAAAAATTAGTATAATTCTGACCTTTGTTCCCATGTATATAATGCTTCTTTATTCTTTGGCTACTTTCAAGATTTTTCCTAAATGTTTAGTGTTCAGTAGTTCAACTATGACATATCTATGAAGGGTTTTCTTTATTATTCTTGAGTTTCTCAGATTTGTAAGTCATTTTTCAAAACATTGAGGAAGTTCTTGACCACTGTTTTTTCATTTATATTTCTTTCTGCTCTCACTCTCTTCTTTTTCGGGGATGTCAGTCGCCCAGGGGTTGGACTGTTTGACTCTGTTTCCTAGGTCCCTGAAGCTGTGTTCATTTGTATTGATCTGTGTCCAATGGCAGTGGTTCTTCATTCTCCCATCTTTACTCTGTGAGCTTCTCCAGGCACTGTAAAATTCTAGATTTTCCATGCAGTTCTTTTTATGGTTTCCATTTCTCTGCTAAGATTCCTGATCTATTCAATCAATAGCCCCTTTTTTAATATTAGTGAATATATTTTTAATTTTAAAAAATATGTATTGTAAAACATTTTACAGTTTTTATCTTCTAAGTCCGGCAGTCTTAGAATCAGTTTCTTTTGACTGCTTTTATTTTTTATTCTAGATTACATGAGTTTGTTTTGTTTTGTTTGTTTGTGTATTTCCACTTTTAGTGCTTTATGATTGACTTCTGGACATTGTGAATTTTACATTTTAAAGACTCTAGACTATTGTTCAATAGAACTTCCTGCATTGAGGAAAATATTTTATGTCTGCACCATGCAATAGGGTATTGGCTATTGGACATTTGAATATGAATGAGGAACTGATGTATACATTTCATTTAATTTTTACAAATTTAAATACTTATGTATTTTACCCCCACAACTGCTCAGCCTCAATTATATTTATTTCTATCTCAGCCCCTTCTCAGCTACTATTCAGTAAGCCTTGAGTTGCTTATCCATGCACATGTACAGTCCAGCCCTCAGCCATGTACTTGTGGAGTACCTCCCCAAACATGTACACAGACTTGTAGGGCTTTCTTTCTGGACAGATTCCAGTAATTTCAGTTGCTTTTAACTTTGATCCCTGCCTCTTGAGCTAAGCAGAGCTACCATGCTTTGTTCACATTCTGATCTTCAGGTAGAGAGCTGGATTACTGTGGGACTCACCTCATGCTCCCTTCTGCCAGATGCCACACTCCCATGCTGTTTATTTTCCATTGCCTGAACACTATCTTAACATCACATATCTTGTCCAGTTTCTTCATTGTTTACAGGGGATGAACTAGTCTGAAACCACTTATACTGTCATGGTCAAGCAGCCTGCAAAGTTTCCTTTTAAGTACCAATCTGAATCAGATGAGGAATATCTGGGAGAAGAGAGCTTTAGAGACAGGAATCATCAATGGAAAGGGCTGTGAAGCAGAAGCCTGCCTGGCTTGTTAGTTGAACAGCAAGAAGGCAGCTTGGTGGGAGTATGGTAAGCAAAAAGGGTGGGAAATGATGTCAGAGAAACTGTAGGGTAAAGATGGAAAAAGATAGTTTAGCATTATATGCTATTATAAAAACTCTGGCCTTTATTCTAGTGGGATGGGAAGCTATTGGAAAGTTGTGGGCCAAGAACTGACTTTAGTTAAAGCAGGATCACTCTGTATATTGAAAACTGACCTCTAGGAAAAACACAAGGGAACCACAACAAAAACAGGGAACTGAATTGGAAGGCCATTGAAGTAAGCTACTGGCTAAACTTGTAAATAAATTAAAATTCTGTATTTTAAAAGTTTGATAGCTGGATTTTTAACAGTTTCTTAGACATTGGAGCTCGCTAAGAGACAGGCATCTTATTGTTTGACAGTACATCATCTAAAGCCAAATTAGACTTCCTTCCAAGATGGAGGCATAAGTAGATACATCTTGCTTCCTCACACAACCAAAAGAAGGACAACAACAAATTTAAAATAGAAAACAACCAGAACTGCCAGAAAAATCAAACTGTATTGAAGTCCAACAACCAAGGAGTTAAAGAAGGAACACTCATCCAGACCAGGAGGAGGGGCAGAGATGGGCAGCCCAGGTGGAGAGGATGTGTGGCAAGGTAGTAACTGGAGGACTGGGGGGCAATGCAGTGGCTGGCGGACCAGGTGGTCCCACAGTACATGCGGATAAACCAGGAAGAACAGCTGGGGAGCGAGACAGATGGTGCAACCCAGGGTTCCAGTGCTGGAAATGAAAGCTTCACAACCTCTGGCTATAAAAACCTGTGGGGGTTGCAGCAGTGGGAGAAACTCCCAGCTTCACAGGACAGTTCACTGGAGAGACCCACAGGATCCTAGAATGTACATAAGCCCACCCATCCAGGAAACAGCACTAGAAGGGCCCAATTTGCCTGTAGGTAGAGGAGGAAGTGACTGAAAAGCAGCCAAGAGCCAAGCAAGCAGCATTGTTTCCCCTCGGACCCCTCCCCCACATACTGCATCACAATGCAGTGACCTGAGTTACCCCACCCTGGATACCTATGGCTCCACCCCTTACAATGTAACACGTGCACTGAGACAAAGAAATATGACCTAAATGAAAGAACAGAGCAAAGCTTCTAAAATAGAACTAAGTCATGGAGAGAGAGCCAACCTATCAGACACACAGTTCAAAACACTGGTAATCAAGATGCTCACAGAATTGGTTGAGTATGGTCACAAAATGGAGGAAAAAGTGAAGGCTATGTAAAGTGAAATGAAGAGAAATATATAGGGAACCAACAGTAAAGGGAAGGAAACTGGGACTCAAATCAACAATTTGGAGCAAAAGAAAGAGATAAACATTCAATCAGAACAGAATGAAGAAACAACAATTCAAAAAAAAAAAATGAGAAGAGGCTTGGTACCTTTGGGACAACTTTAAAATTCCAACACTGAAATCACAGGGGTACCAGAAGGAGAGGAAGAGCAAGAAATTGAAAACTTGTTGGAAAAAATAATGAAAGAGAACTTCCCCAATCTGGCAAAGGAAGTAGACTTCCAGCAAGTCCAGGAAGCTCAGAGAGTCCCAAAGAAGTTGGACCCAAGGAAGCACACACCAAGGCACATTATAATTACATTACCCAAGATCAAAAATAAGGACAAAATCTTAAAAGCAGCAAGAGAAAAGGAGACAGTTACCCACAAAGGACTTCCCATAAGACAATCAGCTGATTTCTCCAAAGAAAACTTGCAGGCAAGAAGGGGCTGGAAAAAGTATTCAGAGTCATGAAAAACAAGGACCTCCATCCAAGATGACTGTCTTCAGCAAAGCTATCATTTAGAATGGAAGGGCAGATAAAGTGCTTCCCAGATAAGGTCAAGTTAAAGAAGTTCATCAGCACAATGTTATGAAAAATTAAAGGGACTTATCTAAGAAGAACATAGTTAAACATAGCCATTCTCTCCATAAAAGATGAAGATCGGAAACTATGAACAGTAAAATGACAACAAACTCACGACTGTCAACAACTAAACCTAAAAAAAGAAAAACCAACTAAGTAAACAACTAGAACAGGAAAAGAATCACAGAAATGGCGACCAGAGGGGAGGGGAGTAGATGGCAGAAAAGGTACAGGGAATAAGAGGCATAAATGGTAGGTACAAAATAGACAGGGGGAGGTTAAGAATAGTGTAGGAAATGGAGTAGCCAAAGAAATTATACTATGACCCATGGACAGGAACTAAGGGCAGAGGGGAGAGGGAAATGCTGGTGTGGGGGCAGAGTGGAGGGGAATAAAGGGGAGAAAAAAATGGGACAACTATAGTAGCATAATCAATAAAATATATACAAAATTAAAGAAAGAAAAAGAAATAATAACACCAAATTAGCTGTGTGGCTTTAGACAAGTGGCTTAAAATGCATCTCTTTGTTTCTATAGAATGGAGATATTAATATTACATTAAAATATTATAACAATTAAATGAGATCATTTATGTAAAATTCCTTAAATGGCACTTTATGCATATGGAGTAAGGGCTCCATAAATGTTCTGTATTGCCATCTGGTCATCTGAATGTGTGATGATCATCTCTTGATCCAATGGACTATTTCCTGATCTGTGAATGAGGAGTACAGATAACCAGCTCTTGTCCTCAAGGTATATGTGAGGCTTAGTAAAGGAAGCCGACATGGAAACGATATCTTAACACTGAAGTAAATAAGAGCTAAGTAAATGTACACATTTTCATCTCTTGAATAAGAGAGAAAGCCATTCATTCAGACTGGAGAGTTCTTCAGAGACTTCTGGGAGGCAATCAGACTTTGAAGGATGAATGAGACACAGATATTCTGAAAAAAAGGGGGATTTATATTGTGCACATGGCTGCCTGGCTTATTTGAAAGTCACAGACCTACCAGGGATGATGTTCCTTATATGGCTTCTGAAGATCCCCTGAATCTGTGGCCATGGCTAATGTTTAAAAAGCTCCTTAGATTCAAGGTGAAATATAATGAGTTAAACATAGCCATTATCTCCATAAGCTCACATTCAGAATCCACCATGTGTAATACGATGTAGTTATATTACAGCCGAATGAGTTTATTAACCCGTGTTTGGAAATTAGATGATGATTGCATGCACAGTCTTGCTGAACCAGAAGCATTTCACAATTGCCCCTGAGAATTTAGGAAAGGTTCAAGAATTGCAAGCAGAAGAGAACTCAGGTGGGCCCTGAAATCCCAGCACCAGTAGCATTTGGGAAGTGAATGATGGTCCATTGGACACAGGAAGGCAATAGATACACTACTCAAAGGTTTTGATTAATGCATAGGGTCTCACATTTCATCTGGCGCAACACGCATTCAATCGATCATTTCTAGCATAGCCCATAGGAAGAGAAAAATTTGACAGAATAGAATCTAGTGAGCCAGGAGTGTCAGTCCCACGGCAAACAGTCTGCTGTGCTTTGGAGACGCCTGTATAAAACCTGAGGAGAGCCAGCTTTTCATAGAGTTTAAGACATATCTAATGACTGGTGGCAAAGAGAGTAACCATCTTGTTAATGGGGTAAAAGCAGTGGGTAGGCTCATCACTTTTAGAAAGCTTTCTTTGTTTTGATTATGAAAAGTCAACTAAGAATTTATTAAGAGTGGGCAATAAAGAGCACCCTCCTTGGAGTGTACCTGTGTCTTCCTCTTGGGCACGTACATTTTTTAAAAAAAACTCTGGGGGTTCACATGGGACTTTCAACCAGGAGAAGAGCACGCGGCAAAACCCCTGAACCTGCCCCAAGGCCCCTTTTCTCTGACTTCTTGGTGAGCAGCCCCGCCTAGGCTCATTTCCCCACCTAGCCCCTCCCCTGTTGCTGCTTCTCTCCTAGACCCTATTTTTTTTCCACTGTCTACAGCTTTAATAAATATACTCTCAATAAACAAACAAACAAACAAACAAATAAATAGGGCAGAAAATATTCATCAAAGAAATACTACACGGTCATCAAAAAGAATGAAGCATGTTTGTGTACTCTAACAGAGAATTATCTCTAACATCTGTAATTAAGTCATCAAATCCAGGGACAGAATGGTATGTATAGCCTATAATCATTTATGTAAAAAATATGTGTAGGCAAATATATAAAAGAGGTTGCCTCTGGAGAGGGGAACTGGGTAGCAGGGACTTAACAGGGAGGGGACTTATTTTTCAGCCTATCATTTTATCTTTTAAATTTAGTTCTGCATGTACCTAAATTCAGATAGATTGCATTTTTTTTCAGTTGAGGAAATTTTAAAGTATAGGAAAAAAGAAAATAACACTCATAATATAATTTTCAAAGGAGCTAGAAATAGATTCTTCTCTCTCCCATTTGTAAAAGTAGGCATAATCATGCCAGATGGTTATTATAACTCCGTTTAGGATATAGTCCTTCCCTCTGATAGTTCACTGAAGAGTTCCTGAGTGTGTTAATTTGCAAGGATTACAGTAAAAAAGTACCACAAACTAAGTAGTTTAACAAAATAAATTGATGATCTCACCATTCTCGAGGCTTAAAGTCTGAGATTAAGATGTGCCTTCCAAAATCTCTGAGGAAGAATCTATGCCTCTCCCCTAGCTTCTGTGGTTTGCTGACAAATCTTGGTATTTCTTGGCTTGTGGAAACATCCCCCTAATCTCAGCCTTTATCTTCACAATGGTGTCCCTTCTGTGTGCATGTGTGCCTCTGTATCCAAATTTCCACCTTTTATAAGAACACCATATTGGATTAGTCATAATCAATTAGGGGGTCCACCCAATGACCTCATTTTAACTTAACAAATTACATCAGCAACACCCCTATTTCCAGATAAGGTCACATTCTGAGGCACTAGGGGATAGGACTTCAACATATGAACTTAGGGGGATGGGATACAGCTCAAGCCATAACACCAAGTAACACATCCCTTATCCAGAATTACACTGCTTACTGAGGGGAAGTATTTTGCAATATCTATAAGGTACAGTTAATGGGATGCATCGCCTCATTCCCCAAACGTGTAAAGTAGATAAATATTGGCATGGTCTATGGGGAACTCTGTCCCATGGAGTCCTCTGATTCACCTCGTATGAAATAACGAGTCATTCCAGGCACCATTTGTCTGTCAAGGAAAGGGGAAGGCCATTCTCTCTAGAGGAGAATGTCCCAAGCCCCTGTGCTCAGTGGCTTTTATTGAGAGGGTTAGAGGTGGGGAATAGGGAGCAGGAATGTATAGGTAATCTAATTACATCAGTAGCTTAAGCTTACAGAGAATAGATGCTGTTTAAAGATGACAATGGCAGGAACACACCAAATTTCTTTGGGCCTGAGTTGAGCAAACATTATGGCGCCAGGTGGGATTTGGGTCAGGGTCCAGGAGTTTTATAAATTTCTTTCCCAGCCTTGAGCTGGTTATCTGGTATAAGATTAACAGAGCAGGAGGGAGAAACAAAGCATGCTTCAAGGAGTGCAATTTACTTCTAGGCCTGATTTCCCTCCAGGGGCCCTCGGAGTTATTATCAGGTCTTGCCTGCCTCCAGCATTACTGGTGTTCCGGACAAGATTTATGGGTCCTTTCCCAGGCCCCAGCTTGCGCGGGGTTACAGTTCCCGATACCACTCAAAGTGGCCCCCTACTATGATCAGATACCTCAAAAGTTCTGAGTGCATTATCATCCTCAGAGAAAGAGATGAAATTTGGTTAATTAAGAATGACAGTTTCTATAGTTAGAGCAATACATCAATGAAGGAAAGCTCAGATTACGTCTCCTGCCTCCCACCCGCATCGTGCCAGCCAAGGGTGGATTCACTCAGTGATGTCTAAGAAGTACCACTAGTGCCTTACACTGCACTGGGAGCTGAGCACAGAGAATGACAGAACATCCTCCTGCCATTCAGGTGGAGAAAAGACATACATGAAGTAACAACTTTGTTGACATGGGGAAATGCTAATGTAGAAATATTAACAAGGCAGAAGAGAAAACCCCTAACTGGACCTGGAGATGCTGAGGGAGGTTTTCTGTAGAAGTGACACAGGAATGGAGCTGACTCCTGAAAGTTGTGGCAGAGAGTCAGTAAGGTAGACGAGGGTAGCGGGAGGTGAGAAAGGGGAGAAGGGAGTCCCAGAAGATGTCATGTGCAAAGTAAGAAAGACCTCAGCAGCCTTCTGGTGACTCAGGATGGAGGCAAGGGAGTTGGAGTAGAACCTCAGGTGCAGGTGAACTTCTGAAGCGTTTTACTTTTCAGCCTGAGGATTTTGGACTTCTTTACCCTACAGGAAACCCTGGAGGATTTAGGGGAGCCACTTGGTCAGTTTTCCTTTTCGGGAAGATCTTTATGAGAGATAATGAATTAAGGGGGGAGAAATTAAGAAGAGGGTGCCATGCAAGGAAATTTTGTAGGTGAAAGAAAAAAGGAGCAATAAACTATAGTTGCAGTGACAGGAATAGAAAGCACAGAGGATACTTATTTTCCCCTATTTGAACACATTCATTTCATTTTATAAAAATTTTGTATTTTTCAGATTATAAGTTAATGTATGCTCAATGAAAAAAATATTAGAAGCATTCATGTGTATGGAATACCAAAAAATGACCCGTAATTCCACTGTAGGAATAAGCATTGTTTATTTTTGCATGTATGCATGTATCCTATTAGGTTCTTTTCAAAGTGACTATATACATAGTCACTTACTCAAACTATTTTGTAACCTGCCTTTTCCACTTTATGTATATATTCCCCTATTCCACAAGTTACTTTGTACAAGTTAATTTTTCATTGATGTGCCATATTTACATAGCCAATCTAGGACACAATTTTGAAAACTGTTAAATTATACATAGCAGCAGGAAGCAATTGATTAGCTGATGAGGTAGGACGGAAAGGGAAAAAAACTGGGCAACCCCAACTTTCAAGCTAAAGTCTTTCTCCCTGCAGTTGTGGTCCTGTTTAGGCCTGAACTGGCAGACACATTACATGAAAAGGATTCATGAATATATGTTCTATTCAGTTTCAACAGTGGTGAAAATAATCACAGTTCAGGACATGCAGACACATCTCCGGGTTCAGAAACTGCCAGAGCATTCATTAAAGCAGATAACGTGGCCTGCAATGAAATCCTCAAAGGATGTGGTGGATAAAGCAAATGCACTCCTAAACACAGCTGCTGGCTGCCCAAATCCCAGCTGCTCTTGATGAGCCATCTCAGGGAAAAAGCAAGTAGAGACAGCCTTCTCTGCCAGGAGGTAAAACCTCTCCAGGTTGTGTGGCCCTGGCCCGGCCGCTGCACCTGTCACTCACCTGATATCTCCACATCCTGGGAGGCTATGTTTGTGCTAGTACGCCCTCCATCTTTCCACAGGGAGGAGGAGGAGGAAGGAGTGGCTCTATTCAAAAAAGGGCATCAGTACCTGTGAGGCCCAAGTCCAACTGAGATGATTAGTAAAGCTTATTCATTTCTCAAACATGAACAGAGGAGGTATTGGGAAATAAACAGACTAATTAATCAGGCACTTCATGTTTGGTTTCCATTGTCTAATGCAACTCCTACACACCTGAGCCTCTTTAGAAATACAGCTTGTGTCTTTTGACAGATTGGGAACTGAAAGATGTTCCCTCTTTAATCTCGTGGATGGAATGTAATGTATTTTAGTCACTTTCTTCTTTTTCTTCATGGATCAACTGTCGGAACAAAATATAATCACTGGCACCTGAGGTAGATTTTCAGAAGGAAAATCCTTCCTTCCCTTTTCTTTTTCTGAAGTGTATAAGCTGTTTCTTTTCTTGCTTTTTAAAAAATTTTTCTTCTGGGAAACAATGAATTTAAACTGTATCTTTAACTACATGGAGCCAATATGAGGGGACTACTAACTGCTCTATTAGTATTTATTTTGCTAAAGAGAAAATATGGTATGTGCCTAAGTTGAAATGCTCTTTATCATTTATGGTTCATTGATACTCATCCATTCCACACTAGGCACATATTGACCTGTTGCTACTAGCCCTGTGCCTGGAATTGTGGTAGGCACTGGAAAAGAAGGGAGGACTGCAATACAGCACCCACCCACTGGCCTCAAGGACATCACAGTTGTTGGGAGCTAATGTCAATAGGACATGATGTATGGTCTAATGAAATTAAACACAGAGTTCAAAGGACAGTCTAATTCAAGGGGTATCAAGGTTGGCTTCACAGAGAAGATGCAGATAATGTTGAGGGAACAGCAAGAGGGTGGAGTTATAAGAGAACATGGAACATTTGGAGAACTGGAGGTGTCTCCAGGTGATGTGAGCAAAGATGAAAGGGGTGCACACTAACAAGAGACTCCTCCCTATCCTGGAGGTAATGGAGAGTCACTGATGAATTTTAAGGATTTAAGGAGGATAATGTCAGTTCAAGGTCAGCAAAGAATTCCCTGAATGAATGGTCACTGTACCACTGCATATGTGTGTAGTCTTATAAAGCTAAAAGCTGAAAGTCTGATTGGAAACTCTATCCTGTAGTTCTTGTAATGGAAACATGAAGATATCTCATGATTTACAATGCTGGGTTAAAAAAAAATCAAGGACAATTTATAGTTCTTATTGCCTTACTTTTTTTCTTAGGGCAAAATATATATAACAAAAAAAAAAAAAAAAAAAAAACCCTCAAATGGTGCTCACCGTTACCATGATGAATGGTGTTTTTTAATCTTACATCTTTCATCATGAAAGACATGTTGCTTCTGGTTCAAACTTGGGCCAATTGACAAAGCTTTTCATGTCTGTTGACCTAATAATCAGCCATTGCACTCTAGGATTTAGAGGGGATCAGTTTAAAAACAGCTATTAGAGCATTTGAATGAGAGCCCCCAACCCCATATGTCTGGGCTTGCTTCTGCCACAGAGAAGCTACCATTTTCTATCCAGGGAGGTACTGTGCCTCTCAGCCTGCTTTAGCACTGACATGTAAAAGCTGCTTGCATCAAATATGGGTAAATTGGAAACTCAGTTATAAGATTTTGCAAGAGCAGCCATATGAAATAAACTTGAAGACTTGTGGCAAGTCTGGTCTAGTGTCCAATTTTGGAGAATGGCATGGAGAGTTCATCAAGGGAAAAAGATGTAGCATCACTCCATGCCTATCGCCAATGAGTAGCTTTGAACACTTATTTCCTCTAGTGGAGAATTAGTTTTGGAACAGTTGTTTTACATTCAAACATCTTTGGAGCTCTTTATTTTGGCAGCTTTTGCATTGGAAAACAAAGCTTTTAAACTACTTCCCTCCCCACCATCCCCGACCAATTGTATTAACCAATTGACATAGAATGAATGTTTGTGCCCCTCCCCCTTCTGTTTATATTTTGAAGCTTAATCTGTAGTGTAATGGTGTTTGGAGGTGGGGCCTCTGGGAGGTGATTAGGTCATGAGGGTGGAACCCTCATAAATGGTCTTACTGTTCCTATAAAAGACACCCCAAAGAGCTTTTTTGTCCTATAAGCCATGAGTATACAATGAGGAGAGGTCTATGGACCAGAAAGCAGGCTCTCCCTAGAAGCCAAATCTGCTGAAGCTTTGATCTTGGACATCCCAGCCTCCAGAACTGTGAGAAATAAATGGTTGTTGTTTACAAGCTACCCAATCTATGGTATTTTTGTTATATAGCAGCCTGAACAGACTAAGGCAGAAATTGCTACTAAAAATCGGATGGTGCTATAACAAATTGGTAGAAATGTAAAAGCACTGGAACCAGGTAATGGGTAGAGGCTGGGAGGGTTTTGAGGTGTATGCTAGAAAAAGCCTAAATTGCCATGAGTGAATCCTTAAGGGCAATTCTGATGAGAGCTCAGAAAATAAAAGGGAGAACTGCAGAAAAAGCCTCAAACTTCTTAGAAAAAACCTAAGGAAGCTTGACGAGAATGTTGTTAGAAATATGACTGATAAACACCATTATGATGAGGTTCCAGGAGAAAATGAGAAACAAGTTATTGGAAACTGGAGGAAAGGCCATCCTCGTTACGAAGTGGCAAAGAGCTTGGCTAAGTTGTGTTTCAGTTCTAGTGTTAGTGGAATATAGTACTAGTGAGTGATAAACTTGGATATTTAGCTGAAGCTGTTTCTTTTTCTTGTAATTTTTCTTAATAGTTTATTTTTTATTTTATTTTTCCATTGCCATGTCTCTCCCTTATACCTTTTTCCGTCTCCACCCACCCTCTTCTGCCACAATCACCCCACTGTTAGCCATGTCCATGAGTTCTTTTTCTCTTTTTCTCCATCCCTCCACCCCTAAACCTACCACCACCCCAAGCTGTCAGCTAACTCTCTGAGTCTGTCTCTATTTTGCTTATTAGTTGAGCTTGTGTGTTAGATTCCACATATGAGTGAAATCATGTGGTATTTGTCTTTCTCTGACTGGCATATTTCACTTAGAATAATGTTCTTCAGGTCCAGTCATGCTGTTGCAAAGGGTAAAATTTTATTCTTTTTTATGGCTGAGTAGTACTCTATTATGTAAACGTACCACAGCTTTTTACTCACTCATCTACTGGTAAGCACTTGGGCTATTACCAAATCTTGGCTATTGTAAATAATGCTACAATGAACACAAGGGTGCATATATTCTTTCAATCCAGTGTTTTGGGTTCCTTTGGATAAATTCCCAGAAGTGGAATCACTGGGTCATAAGGCAGTTCCATTTTTTATTTTTTTGAGGTAACTCCATACTACTTTCTACAGTGGCTGCATTAATTTTCATCCCCATCAACAGTGCACAAGCGTTCCCTTTTCTCCACATCTTCTCCAGCACTTGTTTGTTGATTTATTGATGATAGCCATTTTGACAGGTGTGAAGGGATATCTCATTATGATTTTATTTTGCATTTCTCTGATGATTAGATATTAAGCATCTTTTCATATGTCTATTGCCCATCTGTATGTTCTCTTTGGAGGAATGTCTGAACATATTCACCAATATATCTGATAAGGGGTTAATATCCAAAATTTATAAAGAACTTATAAAATTCAACAACAAAAATTACCCCAAAACAATCCAATTAAAAAAATAGCTGAAGCTGTTTCTCAGCAAAGTGTTGAAGGTGTGGCTTGGTTCCTCCTGACTGCTTATAGTAAAATTCAAGAAGCAGGAAAAACTTAAAGGTGGTATTTTTAACAAAAAAAACCAAACCAGAATTTCTTAGATTCACAACTGGAAAGGAATTTGCCTCAGGGTGAATCGTACCTTGAGTCTTATCCTTCTCTAATTTAGATAATGTTTAGATGATACCTTTGAGTTTAGAACTTGAATTGCTGCTGGGATAAGTTAAAGATTTTGGAGGTTACTGGGATGGAATAAAGGTATTTTCAGGCCTGAAACAAAAAGGATATGAATTTCATGGAAATAGGGGCAGACTTCTATAAACTGAACGTCCTTGTCCCTCATGAATGATTAGCATTAGCAACCTTATAAAATTGACTAAGACTAAAACACTCCCTTCCAGCTGCTAAATTTACCTACGTTTCCCTCAACACCCCTCTCACTCCTGCCATGTTTATTTAGACAAGCTAGCAGTGTGCGAACAAATCAATGCTCACAGCTATTTATTGCTTCAGTCATACGAGTCTATCAAATTGTGTTTTTCTGGGCAGAATTCTCATCTCTTTAGCTCTTCTCATAACACAGTCCCCCCATCTCTGTCATAATTTTGGTGGACTTATCTTTCAATTTAGTCTCCATTGCTTCCCATGAGAATCACTAAAACTGATGCCACCAGGATCTCCAGTTTGAACCCTACAGAACACTTAAGAAGAAAGGATTTGGGTTTAGTTATTATTCTTTCCCCATCTCTAGAAATATGGGTAGCTAACCAAGTGAGGTTGGTGATTTCCTTCTCTAGATATCTTTACTCTAAAGTACACAATGTTCCGTATGTAAAAATCTATACAATCAACTAGTTATTCAATGGGTTATGTAGAAAATAGGCCCTAAAACAGTGCTGGATTAACAGGGAGGTACTTACTGTTTTTTGCTGTGTATAATGCTCAACCATGTAGAATGAGCATCCATGTTCTGGGTCCAAACTTTCAGGAAAAAAAAATATTCTTTTTTAATTTTTTAATTCCATTTTTATTTATTTTATTTAGAAACAAAACTGATTATCATATTCCAGGGTATTATTTTACATATGGATATTGTTATTGCTCTCTAGAGTTACACTTTAAATGCATAAACATAAATAAAAGAATTAAAAACTTTTATATAGATACAAATTAGTACTACCCATGTATAATGTGCATCCTTATTTTTCCCTCAAAAACTTGGGCAAAAATGTACATTATACACAGCAAAGTACTTAGGGCACCAGCAGAAATCAGAATATGGCTTTGATGGGCTTATCCAGAATTTTACAATCAGATTAAAGGGAAAAACCATTTTGTGTCTTGTGGTTCAGTATCCCTTCTTTTTTACTTACCCATCAGAGGAGGCACCATAATATTTCACTGCTTGGAGATTTTGCCTAAGAGCTAAAGGCAAGTAGAGAAGGGATCGGATACAGGCTCACCTTTGTTCTATACTTTGTCTTTTCTGCCTTCATTTAGCTCTGGTTTTCATAGAACATGTATCTGAATGGGAATTGTAATTATTTGGCTTCTGTTATCAGCAGGGTTTATATGATTAAAGTAAGCACAGGTTGCCTTTTTTACCTCTAGCCCATGTCTCCCCCTTCCCCAGTTATTCCAGATGCCTACCCCAAAACCCCTGTTCAATCTCATGATGTCCCCTCCTTCATTGCAGCGCCCCCAGTGCTCTCTGCTCCTGTCAAAACATCGTGCAGATTCCTTAGTCATATTAAATTAGCATCAATTCTTTATAAGGTAAAAATCATCTCACTCCCAAAGTAATGTCATATCACTATGAGTCAAAGTTGTAGATAAGGAAGGTGTGTCTAACTGAGGAATTCTTATTTTAAACCAGTGGAGGAGATAAATGGCTAGGGCAGGCTATCTCAATGCTTCTATGCTCCCATTATATGGAGCTGCACTGTCTAATATAGTAGTCACCAGCTGCCTGGGATGGTTAAATTTTAATTAATTTAAATGAAATAAAATTAAAAATTCACTTCATCAGTCACAAGAGCCGCATTTCAAGTGTGAAATAACCACATGTCTCTCATGGCTAACATATTGGACGGCGTGGATTTGAATATTTTCATTATTGCAGAAAGTTTGTTGGCCCGTGCAAGTTTAGACAATCACTTTTTGACCTATGCAGAGGCAGTCTACTCCTTGCCCTAATGTTGGGTTTCTAAGCTTTGGCATTACTGACATTTGGGACTGGACCCCCCGTTGTTGTAGGGGCTGTTCTGTGCACTGCAGGACATTTATAAGTATCTCTGGCCTCTATCCCCTTCTTGCTAGTAACACCCCCACCCACCAGCCCATCCAACCAGTTGTGAGCATCAGAAATGTCTCTAGACTTTGCCCCAAATCTTTCCTAGGGGACAAAACGGCTCCCCGTTGAAAATCACAGCACTAAAGCTGGGTGGTGCTTTGGGGGTCAGAGAGGATATCTGTAAGCGTGCTAGTGAGCAAGATGGGTTCAGGGACTTGTAGGCTCTTAGAGGGTGGAGATGCTGCAGGGGATAGGCCGTGCACATTTCAAGTGTTCTTGAAGCATTACAGATGAGAAGAATTTTAGAATGACATTTATAGCCCAGAAAGATATTCTTTCCCTGGCCTTAGGAATTCCCTTGATGCTAAATTGTCACGTGTGTGGAAGCCAGAAAGAACTGCAGGGCGGGGCTGTAAATCCACAGGAAGGCAGAGAAAAAGCCCAAGGGGCAGATTATGGGGTGAATTAACTTATTCCAACAAAGGTGAATGAGGTTACCCCCAGCTTCACTCTGAGATTTCCAGCCTGGTGTGCTGCCTATTCCCAAAGTGGCCTTTCATGCATTAAATTCCCATTGCTGCTTCATCGCAGTTTGTCAGATGTAAATTCTAACCCAGGTTGGGTCTCTCTTCCCAGCACCAAAGTCATAAAGATGTTTGCCCTTGCACAGGTCTTTGACATGCATGAGGCCAAATTTGTGTATTTTTCCTAGAGCCCTCTTGAGAGCTTAGCCCTTCTCTCTGACCTAGGCAAGGCTCTCTGTGATGTGTACTCCTCCTGACTGGGATGCCATGCTTGTACCTCAACATGGAATTCTGAAGCAAGACATTGAAACATGAATCCAAAGACTGGAGAACTTAAAAGTCTTAAACTAGCAAATGTTTTTCATTATTTAATATTTTAAAGAAATTAAATGCTGAAATATTTATGGCCACAGCCTCCTTTGTGAGCTGTCAGTGACGGCTTTCCTGTTAGGAGACATCTTATGGAGAGGGAGCACTTAGCCTGTTCCCTCTGGGCCACTAACTCTTAGCAAAGCTGCGTCAACTATCCCATTGGAAGACTGGTGAACAGTTTATTCACCACACACTTCTATCTGAAGTGAATGGAACCAAGCTCAGGAGAAGTTCAAGTTTACCATAGAAGGCAAAGCAGAGACAAAGGACTGTTGTTGGCTGCATATTTGCATTTTAGATTTAGCTCAAGTTGTTTTTCTTTTTGAGGGACAAAGTCAATCATTTTATAAATAAATGAAGACAATGATTCAACGATTCTGCCAACATTAAGAGAAGAGAGAAACCACGTCCCAAAATACTTTATACACTCTAGCTTGCAGTGGGTATGAATTGCACAATGTCTTCTGGAGTGACCTCTTGTCTTTCCTTTTATATAGGGGCTATCAGAATTAACATGTTCCATCTTGAAGCTCTGCCCAGTGGTCTGGCATGACAGGGAGTCATCCAGTGTGATTTGAACCTTCCTATACAGTCTAAATAATTATTTGCATGTAAGGAATAAAATCCCACTATTTTATTTTGTGTTGCTGGGTGGAGGTGTTTTTAACATTTTGGGTGAGATGGCTCTTTATCATGAAAGTGTCTCAGGCTCATAGCAGGGCATTCAGTGTCCCCAGCTTCTTGGCACAAAATGCTAGTGGTGTCTACCTTCAGTCACTGTCAAAACCAACTAACCCCTAACATATGCATTTCCCAGCATCACTTAGTGCATAGCACTGCCCCTGCTGGACACATTGCAAGCTTATTGGATTAGAAATCAGAATGTTAGCACTACACATGGGAATTTTTAGGCAGCAGACTAGTCCTTTATTTATTTTGCTAGCTTATTCTGCAGACCTCAGATCTGACACCCACTATTATAGATGTGTGAATGGGTTTCGACTGCCCCAGTCATCCCCTGGAGTTAAATAATATAGGTGAAAGACAGGAGAAGAGAATGACCGGCTGCCCAGCCATTCCATTCTTGTACCCTGTTGATCTCCTAATGTTGTGAATACCCTTTAAGAATTCTCCCAAGTGTGGAGCAAGTGGTCTTAAGGTGGGAGGAAATTTGCTCCAAGGCAAAGGCTTCCCTTTTCTCTCTGTTGGAAATTTGTCCAGGTGCCTTCAGATTATGGGATTTCCTCCCCATCTAACATCCTCATACAGATACCATCCCCAGACCCTTACTGATGGCCAGCTGCTTTAGACTCCTAGCTAGCCATCTTTCATTTTCCAGCTTCTCTCTCTGCCTCTATCGCATAGGGTGAAGCACTAAGAAGTTAACAGGTAATCAGAGAAAGTTAGAACTGGAGATGAGCTAACAGGTGATCCAATCAAGAGATTTTCAACCTACATACAGTTATTTGTTGATTGTGAAGATACTGGAGGAGATCCATAAGCTCTTCTTATTTTCAAAAGTGATATCAGAACTCTGATTTACTTTAAGTGAGATTCACAAGTGTATTAAAATATGAAGGATTTTTTTTCTTTTTGCCTAAAACTGCATTGACATAGTAAATGGTTCTCAAAACTTTTTCTTTTATATGATTTCATTTTTCATGTTTTCATAGCTTAGTCATCCTCAAAGTTTTAGGTGGTTGTAAATGACAATTCCGAGTCCAGACTGCCTGAGCTATGGGACCTTTGGTTCCTGAGTGGAGGAGGAGACAAGACATCCCAGGAGCAGGATCACCTGGGCCCCAATCAAGCCTACCACCTTGACCAAGCCTTAGACAGCTACCCATTTGCTCCCACGTTCTCAGTGACAAAAGCTGGAGGGGGACAGGGGCAGGAAGCTGATGAATTTTTGTGATGTTTTTTTCTTTTAATGATTCCAGGCTGGATTGAAAAAAATTACAGTGTGAAACACCGTCCATTAGGCTATGAAAGTCCATTGTGCCCACATGACTCAAGAATGGTATTCATTTTCTTTGCTAATACTTTGAAATCCTTTGTGAACAATAAAAGTTAATATAAGCAAGGAAGTGTTTTTCATAACAAACTGAAATCCCTTTTTCTTGTCAGCCCCACGGGACCAAAAATACCAGTGTCTTTAATTGGTATATCAGTACCACCCTCAAGAATTTCTTACGTACTGTAAACATAAAACGTAACTTTGGTAGAGTCCCATAGCAAGCTATACTCACGATCTGGGAGGAGCTGGGCTTTGCAGCTGTGCAGGGGCTTTTCTTTATTGCTCTTAACTTGTACCAGAACTAAATATCTATGTAAAAAGATCATCTGATAACAAAGCTCAGTGAATTAGGGAGAAACTGGTTAAAGTGAAAATTGATTCCACAGAGAGCTGAAAAATAAAAATGGCTCCTTTTCAATATAAAGAACTTTGCTAAACTATTTAATTAAGAGTCTAGTATATAGCCATAACTGTCTGTCTAATGAGCACTCTTCCTGACAGCCTTGGAAATACCTATTCACCAGCTTCCCTTATTCCATGGTGAACAACACAGGCTGTGGTGCTGGCAAACTTGGGCTTGACTTTGTTCTACTGTTTGGAATCGTGTGATCACAGTCAAACTATTAGACCTTCTTTGGCCTCCATTTCCCCAACTGAAAAATGAAGATACCAGTACCCGTGTCATCCTGTGTTGTGAACAGTGAAGACAATAATGCATGTAAAGTGCTTGGCATAGTGCCCAGCTCATACTAGCTGCCATTGCTGTTATTTAATCAAATATTTTTGAAATCAGCTATGTGCCGAGTGTTGTACAGGCTGTGGGGCTTCAAAAATGAATAAGATAAATATTCTGACTCAAAGTACTTATAATCTAAGAGATGGCAAATATACACCTAAATACTTATGGGAGAATATTATGTGGCACGGGAAAGACAGACTATTGGCATTTGCATTGAATTTTGAAGCATGAATAAAAATTCTTCATGCAGGGAAGATGAAAGACACTCCAAGATTGTTCAGGTGAAATAACTATATACCTACATGAGAAGAAAAAGATGATATGAGTTTTGTTTTGGTTCCACTACAGTTCTTACAGAGCAGATTATGACTAACTTAATAAGGTAAAACAAAGCCTGGTGTTTGTAATTCTTCTTTTTCTTTCTTCTACCAAAGCTAGCAGAACCAGGGACGTTGTGGCTTCAGGAGGCTTGTTAGATAACTAGAGCACATTTCCTTAAGGTCTGGGCCATCTAGTCTTCACTCATTGATGACTTGGCCTAGATCTGCCCAGAATATTGCTTGGTCATAAAGTGACCCATGAGGAACCCTCTATCCAAAGTGCTCTCTCCACATTCCCTTTGACCTGCATAGAAAGATTTTTGTAGCAAAAGTTTCAGTATAAACCTCAAAACCCAACATGTCTAGAAGACTCCCTTAAGAATGGCTATAGTGTTGGGTTTCCTACCCCAAAACCTGATCACCGTCTACCATTGTTGCCTCACAAAACCAATGACCTTGGCACAGACAGACCACAGAACTGGGAAGGATGGGTGAGTTTGTTTTAAGTTTAATGAAAGGGATTGTTTTGAAATGTCCCCAGGAAAAACTGTAAGGAGTAAGGAAGTGGAACCATAAAGGTAAAGGAGCAAGCAAAGGGAAGTTGTATAGAGGGTAACTTGAAACAACCTCGTAGGGGAACTTGGAGCTGGTTTAGATCACATTCCAAGGCTGTCCTGAAGGGCTAGCCAACCTACACTGGGTCAGCACTGGTCCTAGGGAACATCAGTTCCCAGGAACTGTGTGCTCTCTTTGCATGCAGGCTAACTGAGCCCTATAGCCAGAGGACAGTCTGATGACAAAGAGACAGCAGCTCTGGCATTATGAAATAAAAGTATACAAGCAGGGCCCAGTGTAAAACAAAACTGTGGGCACCCTTTTTCTAAAAGGAGGAAAAAGGTGCCATCAGGGGTACCAAAATAATAGCTTTTTCCTTTCTTCCAGAGTCATGGCTTCACTTGTCATGGCTTTTTTTTTTTTTTTTTTAATTTTCTATCTAATGCCACTGTAAGAAAAATTTAAATTTTAAATGTTATATGATGAGCATGAATGTTACCTTTCATCTCTATTGTGTGATGCCAGTTTTAAATGCAAATATAAGAGCAATTTAACTCATATGCTAATCACCAAAATTACACAATTTGCATATTTTGTTCTTACCATAACAGTGGAAAATCTTCACAAAACTAACTCAACTGATTTTATTTAATTTCTTGATATGTATATTTTACTTACAATCTCTATCTTTAGCTCACTGATGAGTAAGGGAGGATTGAAAGAAAAAGAACTTATCGGTTGCTTTATCTCTTTCTTTCTCTGTCATCATTTTTAGCATATGTAGTGAGCTAGTGCAATGAAGTAACATGAGAAAGAAAGGACATGATAGGATTCCTTGGTCATTTATGTTTCTTAGAATGCCACTGACTTCTGTGGTTGAAGCAAGTTTTGGTTCAAATGGCAAGCGTGACCTCTTGGGGATGTTGGCATCCCTCGCCCACGCCCACTTCCTTAGTTCTAGACAAAACACACTGTGTTTGTATTCACTTTGAATCTCCATGAACTCCCACATGTTCTTGGGTCCACAAGAATTCTGTGCTTATCGTGAACACTCTGTGAGACTGGGGTAGAAGAAGGGGCAGGCACTCATATTGTATGTACCTGTTCTGTTCTTGTGCATGCTCTGTTATCCCGTCAGAATTCACTTACAAAATACAAGCTCAAAGTTCTGTTAGGAAGTTTACTATGGTGACAGTAGAGTATTAAACTCAGCATGATTTTTTTCTGAGCATGGAGTCCTGTGTAATCATATAAGTCACATGCCACGATGCCTGTCCTGCATTCAGGAAGGCAGCACATGTGAAAATGGTGAAGAGATCCCAAGAGATCTGGGTGGGGAATGACAAAGAACCCTAGGAAGCTGGTTTTGCACACATGGGAGTTTGGACAGGAGGAGTCCAGGGCAACGAAAAGTATAACCCCAGCGCATACGCCATGCCAAGAAAGAGGAGGCAAAAAAGAGACAGGGGATCAAGTGGAGAGAGGATCAAATGGAGAAGAGGCTAGTTAACTGAGACACCAAATTGGAAGCATCTAGAGAGAACCATGAAATGAAACTGAGAATCACATAGGGAAGAAAGATACTAGGAAAAGGTCATCATAAACCAATAACATGTGGATCTGATTGCAATCCTGAGTGCCTTTCATAGAATCCCTCTAAGCCTGTGCAGTCCATTTCATATGCTTGGACGTGGCTCCTTAGTGTGGCAAACCCTGCTGGAACTCATGGCCTCCCAGTTTCCTCTCACTGCTCTTCCTTCTTGGTAAAAAACAAGACCACCACTAGGAGTGAGACAGCCTCTGTCCTCTCCTGTAGAGAACAGCACCTCTGCTTTTCCAAAGGTTGCAAGGGTGTCCAAACTGCGGCCCATGGGCCACATGTGGCTCAGGATGACTATGAAAGTAGCCCAACACAAAATCATAAATTTACTTAAAACATTCTGAGGTTTTTTTTTGTCATTGCATGTCTCAATGTATTTAATGTGCGGCCCAGGACAACTCTTCTTCCAGTGCAGCCCAGAGAAGTCAAAAGATTGGACACTACTGGTAGATAATGCTTTTCACAATCACTTCAAACAAGCAGGAAACTGGCAACATTAAACATGTGACGTGGGAAGTGGAGAATGGTGATCTGCCACCTTGCAGGACTCTGGGTCCCGTTGTTCATCTGTGAGACTTTGCAACACAGCAGTATATTGCCATGACTCTGTCCTCCTTCCATCACTCACAACTCAGTCTTCTGTGTTAACTGATAATGGGATTTCTTAACCTTGGCACACTATTAACATGTTGAGCCAGATAATCCTCTATTGTGGCAAAGTGTCCTCTGCACTGTAGGATGTTTAGCAGTCTCTGACCTCTGTTCACTAGATGCCAGTAACACTCCTCCGCCTGTTGTGACAACAGAAGTGTCTCCAGACATTGCCCAATGTCCCTGTGGGACATAATTGCTCTTGGTGAGAGTCAGTAACTTAGAGCATTTGGGCCCCTGTTGAGGAACATGCCTGTAAGAGACACCACTTTCACCATGTGCTCTAGCTGGACCTACTATCCCACTTTTATATCAGCCTGTGTCTACTTTTCTGAATGTGGCTTTTTTCATCACCTTGTCTTCCCTACAGCACTATATCGCCCACTCCTGGGTATGTTAGTAAGGCCTTGGTGGGTAGTAAAGCCACCGGTGGCTAAGCCTCCTTGCTCTGTGTCCATCCAAAAGAGTTACATGAGCCTTTGAAAATTGCTGCAAAATATATACATCTTGAGGTCTACAAAGAGTCTGTTAGCTCACCATCCCCTTTCTATATTATGGTACTATGTTCTAATATCTAGCAAGAGCTCAGTGTTTGCCAGCCTTGTCATATGTATTATCCCATTTGATTCTCAGAGAGAAAAAATAATAATTGCTATAAAATAGTGTAGCCATTTTTTTAGATGAAAAAATGAGTCTAGGAGTTAATATGTAACCTGCCCAGGACCACTCAGGAAGTAAGTGGGTTTGAACTTCAGTTTTTTGGCTGCTAATCTAAGATTCTTTCACTTCTACCAATGTTTCTCAACTTGGGTGCATGTAGGACTCACCTGGAGGTATTGATGAACAGTGCAGGTTCCCAGGCCTCACCCACGGAGACTCAGCAGAGAAGCCTAGAGCAGGCACTTGAATTGGGATTTTAAGCAAGTATTTCCAGTGATTCTGATGCAGGTGGTCTGTGGAGTTCACCTGAGAAACACTGAACTCTATCTTGCTCCATTGTGCTAGGAGGAGAGGAGAGAGAGAAGGGTTGTGTGACGTTGAAAGCACTCTGGGCTCCCTTCCACATCCTTCAGAGTCAGCCTAGTGTCTGACTGGCAATACTGGGTCCAAAAATTCAGCCCCTATTGGATACATCCAAGCAACATTTGCAAGGCTGGAGGGTTCCCCCAGCTCAGGCCTCAGGTGCCAGGACTCAGGCTACTGTCCGCCCACCTGTGAGTAAATCACAAAGCACTTTCATCCGTTCAGTTCAGTTAGGAGAATTAGCCCAGAAACATTGCACTTGTTGTCCACAGATACTTTCAGAAATTCTTGGTCTTCCCTGGAGACTTTTCCTGGTAACTTTGCCTATGTTAGCGAGACCATGAAAAACCTGGATTGGCCCAAAAGCTGGATGTCTGCTCACTTGAGCTTCCAAATAAGCTGGGAAAGTAGAGGATCCAAGACATTTTGGTATGACATATTTCCAGTGAAAAATATTAGCAAAACATAACAAAAATAATATTTAGAGGGCTCAGTTCCCATTAGAATTTGGTGAATACTCCAGAAGATCTCCTGAGGTTAGATCTGGTTTAAGGGAAAATAATGACTGAGGTAGGCTTGAGTTTCAGACTTGAGTTTCTCCCAGTTCCCTTGGGAGGCCAAAGAGAAAACCTGCAGAGAAACACAAAACGTTGCTCATTGTACCTCTGACTTATTTGCAAGCAATTGTATGTCTGCCCTACAAACCTCACTTAGGGTTCACTGCACTTTAAAATTAGTCTCTGTGATGTAATATCCCCCACTATTCACTCACAGTGTGGGGAGAATTCAGTATCTCTGAATCATGATTTCAGTGGTTGATCTTCTCAGTTCAAACCACAGCTGTCAATGACTTTGGCTTTTATTTGGTGAGCTACAGCTTCAGGAAAGTGCCAGTTTCTCTTCTGTGGCCCTGATCTAACCTAGCTATTGTCTTAATTGTTCTTCATGAGCTCACCTTTTCCAAAAATGCCAAACGCTGTTTATACCTGTGCCTCCAATCCTATGAACCTATCCTGGGAGGACCAATGCTCAGAGAAGACAAGCCTGTCATTTGTGGGATTTATACATCTCTTCTGTCCCTGGGAGGTGGGGGGACTGGGAACTGTGTTCACTGTCATTATGTCATTGTCACTGTGTGTGTTGTAACCGCAGAGCTGGCTGCTCATGTAGATTGTATGTAACCCAAAGGCATATATTGCAAGAGTTCTTGCCATCTGTGAGACTGTCCTCTGTGAAGGAGGAAACCTGAGAGGTATTTCATGAACATGATCTATACCTTGAATCACTAAGGGCAGACTAAGAACAGACATCTCTGAGAACAGGCTGGCTCCCTTTTTCTGATGGGGGTCAGAGATAGCACATGATCTGGTCACCTCATAGCTGGAAAGATGGTCTCTGCTGTTGGGGTGATGTTTCGTTAGGACCACACCCCCCCCACACACACACTCAGAAGATGCAGCTGTTGCAATGGTCCACTCCCCTTTGTTCTCACTCCATGCTCACTGAGTGACTGTCAAGTTCAAGTCTTGCCAGATACCTTTATACCTGGAAAGGGTGCCTTGGGCCATATTTTGATTATTAGAAGGGAATTTCTTGACCTACTTCTTTCACTTCTACCAATGTTTCTCAACTTGGGTGCATGTAGGACTCACCTGGGGGTATTGATGAACAGTGCAGGTTCCCAGGCCTCACCCACGGAGACTCAGCAGAGAAGCCTAGAGCAGGCACTTGAATTGGGATTTTAAGCAAGTATTTCCAGTGATTCTGATGCAGGTGGTCTGTGGAGTTCACCTGAGAAACACTGAACTCTATCTTGCTCCATTGTGCTAGGAGGAGAGGAGAGAGAGAAGGGTTGTGTGACGTTGAAAGCACTCTGGGCTCCCTTCCACATCCTTCAGAGTCAGCCTAGTGTCTGACTGGCAATACTGGGTCCAAAAGATGCTGTCATTTTGTCTTTTTAGGCCATGACAGTGGGCTGGCCAGGTAAGAAAGTTTGGGAGAGAAGCACAAATCCTTATTTCCTGTTGGAAACACAAAGTCAAACAATTGTCTTTCTGATGGTATCGCAATAAAATTCTTCTGTCCCTGTGAAGGGAGTACTCATTTTTTATCAGTGGGACCTGGAGCAACAGTAGGGACTGGATGGTCTTCATTGCTAGGTAGAACCAGAGGTGGCAGAGAAGACAGCGGTGGTTGTCACACTTAGAATGTGGCATCCAGGCATCTAACTGGCTCTTGGAGGAGGAGGTGTTTGGTTGTTATTACCTTGGAATGACAGAGACAAATGGGCCTTCACACTTGTGACGTAAACCTTGGCCACCAGAGCTTGCACTTCATCAAGCCGCCCCTGGGGCCTGGTGGATGGATTTAGCAAAATGAAAAAACAAGACACCCAGTGAAGTTTGAATTTCAGATAAACAATAACTACTTTTTAGTATTGTTTTTAGTATGTATTTTTAGTATACAAATTATTTGTTGTTGGTCTGAAATTCAAATTTTACTAGGTGTCCTGTATTTTATCTGTGAACACCACATGGGGCAGTCTCAAGAAAGCCCATAAGCAGTTTCTTCAGGCCCTATCATTTGTCCACTCCTCTAGAAAAAATCTATTTCAAGCCAAACAGCAATTTAAGTTTACTTACTGTAGTGTACATTTTGAGTTACTATTTCCTCTCTTTCAGATACAGTAAAAATTTAAGCATGTTTTCTCTTGTGAAATTGAGAAATAATACAGTTTTTCCACAGGGAAGGAATTTTCAGTCTTATTCCTATAATGCTTCATAGACTTTGGGCTTCCTCTCCTCCATCAAGGAAAAGGTTGTCTGGTTAGGATAGACATAGCTGGAAATGGCAGAGATTCTGATCCTGCAGGAATTCCTGCCACTTAGGGACAATTAAGACAATACTCAATGGCTATAGTCGTGCCCTGTTCACCAGTGTTAGGGTTTCTTCTGCTAAAGAGAAAGTAGCTTCAAATATATTCTTTATAAAGAATAACCAACAGATTCTGATTAAAGAAATCATTTTTGTTGCTAGCCATTGCTCACTCTGTCTCTCTGTCCCTCCCTCCCTCCCTCTCTGTTTCCCTTCCTTCTTTCTTCCCTCCCTCACTCGCCTTTCTCCTTCTTTTCCTAATTCTTCCCTCCCCTTTCCCACTCCCTCTCCCTCCTCTGTTTTGTTTTGTTTTGTTTTTGAATACTTGACAACACACAGTATAACATTGTTTAAAACTTTAAGGGATATACAGGTAAAGTTTCTTTCCTACTCCTATTTTCTATCTAAGTTGCCCAGTCCCCACCTCCTACCAAAAACACATTTATACACACAAGTAAACTGCTGGTAATTGACTTTTTTTCTCTTTCCAGAGTTGTTTTTTTTCAATGTATATATAAGCAAATTTGAATAGATGTTGTTATCCCCAAATGATAGCTTACAAAACCCACTGTTGTTCTGTACCTTGCTCTTTTCACTTGCCATCATATCTTAGAGGTCTTTCTCTACAGGAAGACGTTGTTCATTCTTTTTTATAGCATGATAGCACTCCAATTGCATGGGTTCCCATAACTCATTTGACCAATTCTATAGTAACAGAAATTTATTCTGTTTCTTATACTTTGCTGTTACCAGCAATGCTTACCAAGTAACCTTGTACTTGTTCAAGTATATCTATAGCATAAATTCCTGCAAATGCCCTCCATGGATCAATGGGTGTGTGCATATGCAATCCTGATAGGTTCAGACAAATTCTCTGTCATAGGCATTGCACTGACTCTGCTTCTACCAACAGTGTGAAAGTCTGTGGCAGTCCCCACTGGGACTAGTTCCTGAGGCTTTCCGGGGATAAGGAAGGGATTAGAGAGTATGAGCAGTTATTTAATTAGAACACTGGGCTCTCCAGTGCACTGTCCATGGCTATTACCATTGAAATTCTTAAGCCTCAGTTTTTATTATATGACCCGAGGAGGGAATTTTTTAAATTATTTTATTATAAGTGAATAAATTAGTACTCTTGGCTAAAAGTAAGAAAATACAGTTCAATCCAGCTTGGTGGAGGCAGGAAGGGGGATGGGTAGGGACAAAGGAAGGGAGGCGAGAGCAGTGTCATTGTAAGGACAGGATATATCTCATGGCACCAGAGGGAGAAAGGCAGCAATGCTATCAAGTTCACACTTGGAGAGGGACTGCATGAGTAACTCAGTGTGTGTGCAAAGGCGTTTGACTCTGAATTTGTCTCAGGCACCCACCCCAGGTTCAGACAGCTGTTAAACAGTGAAGTATGATGATGCTGTCCAAATTAAAATCTGAAACCTACCTCTCTGCATGAGCAGAGCAACCGGGGGAATCTTTTTGAGCTGGGCAGACATTCCAAATATCATCTGCTACATCTACAAATGAAATGGTTTCTCTTTGTCACTTTAATATTATAACAAAAAGAATTATAAATATAGAGCGGAAACTAAATGAATTCTAAGTGACCAACAAATCTCTCATTTAATTCACCACAGTGGCTTCTGCAGTTATAATCTCACTGTGGCAGAAATAAATCAGATATGTGCTGGACAAATCCTCATCTCTGCTGTTGCTTCTATTCCGAAGACAGTTTCCTAAAAACTGGGTTTTCAAAGTTTTTAGAGTAAAACAAAAATTTTTTACATATTTTTTAAAAGCTTCTTTTTCATGAGCATCCCCCCAAAATCCATAGATTTCAGGGCTGGCCTATAGAACATATTTCAAAGTGACATGTAATGTCACTTTAGAAAGTGAGCTACTTCTTTTTGTGACCTAAAGATAAAATGGCCAGAAGGAAAGCAGCCAAGTCTCTGAGTAATCTTATTGAGGATTCAATTTTCTAAGTATGACCTTATGCTAGCAACAGGTCCTAAGTAACAGGAAAACAAGCCAAGCTAGGAAGTCCTGCTTCTAAAAGACAAGAAACTCCACGACAGCAATGTCTGAAGGCTAATTTTAATTACATGACATTCATGAGTCATGAATGTCATCAGAGATTACAGACAGCTAAATAGTCACCCTCCTTTTTACATTTTCACAGCATGTAGGCTCTCAGGGACTTCTTTCATCCTACACTTTTTTTCCCCCACTCCCTCTTCCTTCCTAATTTCCTTTTTTATTAATCTTTTTTATTTTTCCATTATGTGCCGTACTAAGGTTCTCCATAGAAACAGAAGAAATGGCATACATATGATTTATTATAAGGAAGTGGTGGCTTATGTAATTATGGAGGTAGCAAGTCCTAAGATCCACAGAGTGAGGTGGCAAGTTGGAGATCCAGAAGAGCCAATGATCTAGTTCCAGTCTAAATCTGAGGGCCTGAGAACCAGAAGAACCTATGGTGTCGTCTGAAACACTTCTGAAAGCTGGCAGGCCCAGGAAAAGCCAATGTGTCCTTTAAGTCTAAAAGCAGGAAGAACCAATGTCTTTGGTTGTTTGGGCAGGAGAAATCCTCACTTAGGGAGAGTCAGACATTTTGTTTTATTCTGTCCTTTGACTGGTAGGTCCCACCAAAATTAGGGAGGACAATCTGCTTTACTTGGTCTACTTATTTAAATGTTAATCGCATCCAAAAACATTCTCACAGGAACACCCAGAATAGTGTTTGACCAAATATGTGGACAAGCCCATGGCCCATTTAATTTGATACCAAAGGTGCCTTTCTATTCTCTCTGCTCAGGCCACTGTTGGGTGGGCCTAAGAACATGACCTCTCATGTTATCACTCCTGTTTCCCGTTTCTTTTTTTTCTTAGTAAAGTTTCTGGACAGAGAGGTCCACAATCACTGAAATTTTTCATTGACTGTTCAGACCAGCGGTATTTGGCGTCTGTCCCCATTATGCCAGTGAAATTTATTTCCTTAAGAATGTTCATAATCAAGTTATCATTCTTTTCTCTTGTTCTCTGTAACAGCATAGCACCCTGAATTTCCTTCTACGTCTCCTGCCCCTTCTCCTCCGCGCGCTCCCTAGGGGTGCTATTCCCCAGGAGCCCACCCTCTCCCTTTCTTACTTTATAAGCTCTGTCCATTCAATGTCACACACTCCCTTGCTCTAAGCTATAGTCTCATGACTCCAAAATCTGTATCTTCAATGTTCACTTTTCTTTAAATCCTAGACTTGTTTATATAAACTGTTTATGGATTCTATCCCCACATGACATTCCTCGCATGAAGCTGGAGCTTACCATGTCACACTAAATTCATCATTTTCTCACAGACCTAATTCTTAATTCCTCTCTCTCAGAATCATATTATCACACACCCAACTCCTAACCTTCCATCTGGGAGATACTTATTACAAACTCTCCCTCTCCCTCACCTTCTAAGTCCAGTTAGTTATTATGCTCTATCCATTCTACTTGCTAAATACAGGCTTTCTCTCCTTTCACTACTGTCTTTCAAGGCTTAATCTGGGTGCTCCTCATTTCTCATCTGGAAGCCAGCACAGTGTTGTAATGGATTTCTTTCCACCTTCCCTCCAGCAGCCCTTCCAACTCATCCACTAGATTCAGTGTGATTTTATGACAAGGAAATGTGAGCAAGTTTCATCTCAGTTAAAAGTTTTCAGTCTTCTTCACTGCCTTAAGAATGAAGAACATAGACACTTCAGTAGTCCAGGAGAGAGGCAATGGGCTAAGAGTGGCAACTGAGATGCAGAAATGGGAAAATAAAGAAGAGAGCGGAGACCCTCAGGAGATAGAAATGACAAGATCCCATTATTGCTTAGATGTGGGGAGTGAGAATAAAGGAAGTGCTAAGGGAAACCTCTCCATTTCTGACTTGGATGAGTGAGTGAATCGTGATCCCATTCCCTGAGACTGGGGACCTAAACCTTCCTTTCCCCATGGACAACAGCAAGCTAAGTTACGTGGGTGGGGCACCATGTCTGGAGAAGCAAGGTCTTAAGGAAACCAAAATGTCTGGGCACAGATGAGTCAGAGCCTAGTAGAGAAGAAGAAATACAAAGTAATACCAGATGGGGGAAGGAAGTAGATGAAAGTCACTGTAAATAGTTAGCTTCCAAAAACTGTAGAGGAGTGGAAGGTGTGGTAAACAATGTCTTCTCTTTTGCCAGCAGATTGCTAACAATTTGTTGGCAAAGACCAGGAAAAGAATCAGGGCTGTGCACCCAGCAAGACATTATCTAACAAAAGGGTTTAAAGGACTTCCACCCTCATTTATTTCGTGATCGTTGCCATGCCCCTTTTTCTTGGTCAGAGTTTTGGCTGTAGTTTGGAATATCTTGCTGTTTGTAGAAAAATTTAAAACATGGACTATTTTGTTGCTATGCCCCCAGGGTGCACATTGAGATGTGCGCCTAGTTGAAATAATAGTCCTTTTCATCTCACTCACTTTACCAAGTCTTGCCCATTTAAAACAAAGGAAAGGCTTGTTTTGTAGATCTTTAAAACATACGTGAAAATTTCTAATTCAGTTAAAAGCCAACCCCCTCTAGGGATCATTCTGAAAAAACCAAGGTCGTTTGAAAAACAATATGCCAGCCACATTTAAACTGGTTAAATTGAGCCAAACTACCTAGTTTGACTGTTTAGCCAAATTCAAGTATGTCCAATGCATTAAGGTACTAAATCCCCAACAAATTCTTCTTTGTCATGGCCTGACAAGATCACTGGTATATGTTTATTGGTTTCACACAAATGGAAAAGATATATACCATAGCTAAGAGGAAGTTTTCATAGGTAGCCTGGTTAGAATCCTGAATGGGACCCTAGAGAGGGCTGCAAAACACAATATTTCTGCCAAAAAGCAGCAAAAAAATCTAACTTTTTGCTGTGCAAGCAGGTGGGTGATAGACTGTTTTATGAAAGGTTTAATTAACTCTGTCTCTCTGTCTTAGTTACCTACCAAAATAAACTGTGCGAATCCCAATGTGGCAGAAGGGCTCCATCAGCAGCTGGCAGGCAACGTCTTAGCAAGGCTCCACAGCCCAGGGAAGTGAAATTACTAGGGAAGACAAGTTAGTAAGTGTTCAGTTTCAAGAGGCCTCTCTTTCCGGTACTGACAGTGGCCAGGCAGCGAACAGCCAGTGTGCTCTGCTGGCTGCATTATTCCCAGGTCCAGAGTTGCCCTTGGAGCCATGAAAGGAACCCAGCTGGTTTCAGCCCCAGGCTCTGCTTTTCCTTCTCTTGGTATCTTCCTCTGGGGGAACATTGCCCAGCCCACTGAGGAGGGCCTTTCGGACACTTTTTCCCGTAAGTCTGACCCAGGTCATGCTCCATTCCCTCAGGACACTACCCAGGTGGTAAAAAGGTTACCAGATAGGTTCATTCAATTTATTAATATAATATTTATGATAGATAAATATGTAGCTTCTGTGCCTTTTAACTAAATAGCATTTTCCCATGGCTTCCATAGGCAGAGGTCTTGCCAATTTCACCCATGCCTAGGCCAGGAGCATTGCCTCTCTAATGTGTTTCTGGATCCCATCCCCGCCCCTTCCTTTAGAAAGTTCTTTTTTCTTTCCTCTCACCAAGAATTCTCGCAGAGCACCAGGTAAAGAGTCTAGTTCGGCCCTGGCCCATGTGGCTCAGTTAGTTGGTGCATCACCCCATAAAGCAAAATGGTCACGGGTTTGCTTCCAGGTCAGGGCACATACTTAGGTGTGGGTTAGGTCACTGGTCAGGGCACATGCGAGAGGCAACCAATCAATGTTCCTTTCTCGCATTGATGTTTCTCTCCTTCTCTCTCTCCCTCCTTTCCCTTCTCTCTAAAATCAGTAAGTGTGTCTCAGGTGAAGATTTTTTTTTTTTTAAGAGTCTACTTTATCATATATCCTCACTCAATAAGCATTTACTGAGCACCAACTGTGTATCAGATTCTAAGCTAAGTCATGACAAAACAAAGACGGAGAAGCCAGTTATTCTCAAGAATGTGTAACCTAAAGGTCCTATTTACATACAAGTGCTTGCTTGCACATGGGTCTCAGAATCCCATGTGAACAGTGAGCATATTTACAAAGCCCAAATCCCAACATATGACCCCAAAAAAAGATTGCTCTTCTAATTTGTGAGTGTTTTATATGAATGTATTTAAAAGGCTTAAAATTAAATTGCGTTCGTAAGACCTTTAACAAATTTTCTTTACTGAAAAGAAATAAATTTTATTACATCAGGTTTTTCTGAGGGAAAGCTGTGCTATATGTTCATCAAATCCATATGCTTTAACTTGTAAAACCTCCTATAATCATAGTCTATGGCAGTTGGAAAGGATCTGAAGTATCACCTAAGTCAGGAGATTTAAATTTTTTACTTTATTTTTTAAAAGATGAAACACTTTTTTTAAGCCAGATATTACCAAGAGTTTCAGAATATAAAACAGTTCAGGCTGGAGCTGCTTTGGTCAAAGGAGAGATGAAGAGCTCCGACCCTTCTCTTCCAATCTCCCTCTCCCACCCGCCACCTCTGCTCCCATAGATTTGGGAACTGCATGCCACAAAAATAATGACCCAACTGCTCCTTGTGTCTCCAATTAGGAAACTGAGATACAAAGAAACTGTGACCTCATTCTAACTAATCACACCTGTAACAACCCTGTTTCCAAATAAGGTCACATTCTGAGATATTGGGGATTAGGATTTCAAAATATGATTGGGGGCAAGGGCATACAATTCAACCCATAGCACTGCTTCCTGCCCTGTTGGGATGAAGGTCTTGGTCAAGCCAAGGAAACCCCTGACACCAGATTCTTAAGGGAAAGATGTGAGCCTATTTGACCAGTGCTGGGAAGAAGTCAAAGGAGAGACATAGCATGTAGAGAGACATCCCTGAGAAGGCACTGCAACCAGGTAGAGGTATTAGATTGAGATCTAGAGGAGAAACTTCCTTACTGTCATAAGGAAGTGGGGAAGAGAATGGGATGAATTTGGATGCAAAGTCAATCTGCAGAGGTAAAGGAGGGAGGCCAAGAGCATTCCCTTCAGATGGTGCCAGCTTTCTTCATGAAGCAGGAAGAGAGATTGCCTATTGAGGCTGACAGTGGAGTTTGGGATTGGAGCTCAGTAGAGGAGCAGGCAATAAAACCAGAGACTTGAGGAGAGCAGAGGAAGTCTGAAATGGCCCTGTGCATAACTGACAACAGCCAGCTGTGTCTAGATTCAGCACCAGTGCATCATTACAGAGGAGGACACATTATCATTGTAATAGAAAAATGGGAGGATGGGAGGATGAGCTGAGCAGGGAAACAGATAAGGGCTGCCTAACAGTAATAAGGGCCCAGAGGGCGTTGGTGACCATAAGTTTACAGTGGCACCATCTGCAGGGTGTGTGGTTTTTCCAGCAATGCTCAACAGATGGGCGATTGAAGTAGAGAAAGTAAACAATTGAGTTCATCTAGGGCTGGGCTTTGCCCAGGAGAGTGCACTAAAAAGAGAAAGCGGCAAGGAGGTTGGGGATATTAGTAAGAGGAAGATAGCTCAGGGGCCCAAGTAGGTGGAGAAGGAAGTGTGAGGGGTGGAGGCTGTGACTATTTCTGCTGAAGAGGTTGGAGCATGTCCTTTGTTTTCTTTTGACCAGAGCACATGGTTATTACTGCCTCCTGGAAAAACAGATGTTACCAGATGTGGCACGCAAATGAGTTGCAAGCTGATGGGTTCCCCCAGCTGATCTTGCTACTCTAAGGTGGTCCTGACTGGTCCCAGCTGAGTAATTTGGCAAGTTGTAGCCAGTGCTGCCCCAATTGTCAGAGCAAGCTCTGAAGACATACATACCCCTATGAAAAGATTTCAATATCAAATTCATATTTGGTATGTTTGTTCACCCTTAGGTCATTCTGCTAATCTGAGTTCTTTTCAAATGCTGTAAGGGCCAACCCTGTTTATTTGGAGTTTATTACTTTGAGTTATCCAAAGCTACGGATTTTCTCTTAGCTACCAAATTTAAAATAAAAATGTGGGTATTATCATGAATATTATTGTTATTATTATTATATGCCTCTACTGGTGCTATTAGCAGACAAGTTAGAACTCCAAGTTATTAGAATCACTTTGGTATTTTGAAATGCAAATAAAAGAAATTTTAAAAAAGAAAAGAATTTTTTTGGTGGTATACTTAAAATATTCCTAGCACAGACTAGTTAAAACTAAGAAAAAAATACCAAACATTTTCAAGAACAGTGGGAACTCATACCATGATGGTGAGAATATAAATTGGTACAACCACTTTGGAAAACAGTTTGGTATTTTCCATTAAAGTTGAAGATGCGCCTATCAATCATCCAGCAACTCTGATCCTATGTATATACACAACAAAAATAAAGATCTATTTAGTAGTATTATTCATATGGCCTAACACTGGAGACAATTCAACTGTTTATCAGTATTAAAATGAATGAATATTCATACAATACAATATGATACAGCAATGAAAATTATAGGCTAAAACTATTGGCAACAACATAGTTGAATTTCACAAACATAATGCTTACCGAAAGTAGCCAACATAGAAGAATACATATTGTATGATCTCTTTATCCAGAGTTCAAAAACAGGGATGCAGACTTAAGTGGGTAAAATGTAAAGAAAGGCACAGAGAAGATTTTCATAACAAGATAGTTACCTTTAGGCAGGTTCACCCCTAACATTTGTGGGGCTTTAATGGAGAACTTCATATCATAGGCCTAAATATTTGAAGTTGTAAATTTAACTTACCAACTATGAAATAAAAGATATTCTACCCTCCTACCTTGACAAATATATCTTCCTGGCAAACTGGAAGAGCAGACTGGACCTCAGAATTCTTGGGCTGCTTAGAGCTTCTCACTGGAACATGTGACACAAGAAGATGTGTCCCCTAGACCACAGGGCCATCCACCTTCTCCTCCCACCCTCTGCTCTACTGCAGCGAGGGCCTTTGCATTCATGCATGTGCATTCCCTACTCCTAAAGTCTAACCTTCATCCACAGCCTCCTTCAAATATCTTCCTCTAGGGTACCACTCAGGAAGGAAAACCTGAAGAAAAGGCCCAGAAGACCTTCAAGTGGGTGCAGATGCATTTGGATGAGGAATCCAGATGTCCCTGTGTTTGGCCCATGGTTAGAAAAGGAACTATGGGTCCCAGATGGTCATGGGCTCTTGGGTGTACAGACTCCTCTCCCCTTGAAAAGGGACATAGCTGGGGGAAAGCTAGAAGCTCAAAAACACAAGGCACAACACAAGGTTCCCTTCATGGGGCTTAGGGCAGTACTGCACATACAGAAAAGAAAGGGTTTTTATTGGGAAAGGCACCTAGAAAACTTCTAAAGTCCTGGCAGTATTCAGTGGCTTAACCTGGGTGGCAGTTACATTTATAACAATTTATTAAGCTCTGCATTTTTTTATACAGTTTTCTGTAGGTATGTTATATTTTACTATAAAGATTTTATGAAATTTCTCTCTATATGTATTATTCCTTGTGCTGTAGTTATGGGATCCTCACAGACAAATCCACTCTTAGTGACTATCTTTAAGCTCAGACATGCTATGCAGTTGAAACACCTCAAGTTGTTAATCCCTAAGGGCATAGTGGACAGAATGTCAAAAACACAGTAATTGTCACTGCTGATCCTGTTCAGCGTCTGGGGCCGATATTCCTGGGTGACCATCGTGGAGTTCAGGCAGAGCAAATGAGTCACAGGCCCATGTCCTCTTGCCTAGCATGGCAAGTGCCTCAGAGGAGAATTCCTTTTCCCCTCCTTAACCACAGTTATAAATGCTGTGTTTGTCACACTGAAATTACTGGAGGCTGTTCCCATTCTAGTAGAAGTGAAAGGAGACCAACTCACCATTATCCTGTTTGGAGGGCAGGTCTAGGAAGACTTCCTTTCCCCATCAGGGCAGATGGATAGGTCCATCACCCAGTTTGCTGAGTTTCTACTATGTGCCAGATGCAAGCCTTGTTTTTCTGTCCCACATTTTAAAACTTCGTTTAGTTGAACTTCTTTTCATTCTTGATAGGAAAAACATTTTTCTTTTACAAATGTTCAGCATCCTACTCCTCAAAAAGACTTCTGTGTGCCCCACATGGTTTAAGTATCAGGGTTTTTCTAAGAATATATATTTCAATGAAGATTCATATAGACACACACACACACACACACACACACACACACACACACACACATCCCATCCCCAAACCGAACTTAATGGTTGTGAGATGGTGAAAGGGAAGTGAAAAACTAAGAAGTACTGACCAACCAAAAGCCCAGTCAATTCTTTTCTCCCCAAAAATCAAAATCTGGCCTTTGCATCTAAGCTGTTTCAAAGCCACGTTGCAAAACATCTTCAAAAAGCAAAACATGGATAGAGCTCAAGTGACCTTCATTAGCTGCTGCTGAGAGGTAGAATCAGACATGTTGGGGGGGCTTCAGAATGATAAAAGTAGCAACATACTTGATTAGTTTAAAGGGAAATAATGAGGCAGTGGGGTGGAGGAGTGAAAAAAGTTTTTTCAGTGACAGAATGAAAGTTGTGGATTACAGACAAGGGAGGATCTCTCACTTCTCCCCTTCTGCCTGAATTAGAAATGCCTGGCAAACATCACCCAAGACTCCTCCCAAAATTTACCTTCTCCCTCATTTGTGCTCTCACCAGACTCCCTTCATTTTCCACCAGAGTGCCTGTGACATTTTATAGCATTGCATTTTTTGGTTCTCCCTACTAAACTGTGGGTTTCTGGAGAAGAGGCCAGTATTTTATATGTCCTTGAAGTTCCAGCTAATGCATAGTAAAAGCTCCATAACTGCTTTTTTTGATCACATGAATGAATGAATGAATGAATGACAGCTTCCTTTCATGAGAATATGGATTTGGCTTTTCTAACTGCTATAATGCAATCCTTAAGTGATGAAAAGTGTCTCAGCCTTTCCTAGAGTTTACCCGTTTTCATGATTTTAACTTTTTTTTCAGGTTCAGGAAGCTGTGAATTCTGTAATGTCATATGCAGGCATGAGGACATCGTGCAGTCTTTAAAGTAGAGTTATGAAAAGGAAGAAACTGGTCAGCAGATGAAAATACTGGACTTGCCCTCTTCAAGATCCAGAGCTCCAACATTCCTTGGCTTAAAAGAGAAAATCACCTGGGAAAATGTGGGCAAGGGTGAGTACTGATGAAAAAAACATACTTCTGGTGTGATTGCGTTTTGTCCAATTCAACTCAGACAAATTCCATTGAAACAATAATACAAATGGCATTCTCTTCTCATCCAGGATAGCAACTAATATTTGAAATCAAAAGGTTGATTTTGGGCCACAGGTTTTTGCTGTGTTAGGTGAACTTTTTTCTTTTAATATTTTATTTATTTATTTTTAGAGAGAGGGGAAGGGAGGGAGGAAGAGAGGGAGAAAAACGGTGATTGGTTGCCTCGTGCGCGTGCCCCGACCAGGGACCAAACCCGCAACCCAGGCATGAGCCCTGACCAGGAATCCAACTGGCCACCTTTCCATCTGTGGGGTGACACATGACTGGTAAGCCACACCAGTCAGGGAAGGTGACTTTTTTTTATATGGATACACTGTGACCACAGGAAATCCTCTTCCATTCAGAAATCTCTGGGGAAGCAGTCTTCTGATATACAGCTGGAACATTCTTCTTAGTATAATTAATATCCAAGCAAGTCTGGACCTTATATTCACTGAACTAACTCAGAAGCTGAACTCCTCGGTGACGGATTAGCCAGCTCTCTGGTGCCTCCTTTCCCTGTCTGCCAGTTCCCTTTAAACCATTCCCCTTCTGTTCAGCCATTCCAAAAAAAAATCAACTTGTCTTGGGTGGCAGTTAGGATTAAAAATGGTCAATTCTCCTGTCTAACTAAGGCTCTCTAATGCTTTTGTAAAAATTAAATAGAAGTGATATGTAATTGCACCTATAAATTGACTTCTAAGGGAGGCAGGCAGCATGGTATGGCATGGTGGCACAGGGGTCAGGCAGACCTGGGATTATGTCCTCACTTGGGCACTCAGCAGGAAAGCAACTGTGTACCAGTTACTTGACCCTTTTGAATCTCTGTTTCCAAATTTACAAAATGGTGATGGGGGATTATCTTGAGAATGGAGGGAAAATGAATATAAAGTAACATATGCTCAAAAGAAAAAAGGTTAATTCCTTATTGTGCTCAGATCATTAATTAGTCGTCTGTATCCCATGGAGAAGTAACCATCAACACAAAAAAGAAAGTACTGGACAGTCCCGTGATTCCAAAGAGGGCCTGGTTGCATTTGGAGGGGAACAGCTATAAGTTAAATAAAATGACAAATTTTTCCTTTAAACATTTTGATAAGTGCTCAAGGAATTTCTGTAGAAGTCATTAAAACCCATTAGTATGCCCTATTACTGTGATGTTTTAAAGTACAGCGATTACCTCTTAAAAATCCTCCCTAGTCCTAGAATTCTATGACAAAAATCTCTCACAGAAGCAGACACTTCAAAGGGTTTAACCTACCAGATCATAAATCCAAACAGGAACAAATTACATTTACTTGTGATTCCTTAGCATGAATATTAATTTCTTAATGAGGAGTGAAAAAAAAAATCTCTTTTCATATTTTAATACCTATTGAGCCAGTTTTATTGAACAGAGAAAAGAACAGAGCAGAGTGGAGAAAGGGTTGGGGAGAGAAAGAAGCATAACATTCTATGAAGCAAGCCAGAATTCCATTCCACATGAGTCCCTGAAATCAACATTAACACTGTGTTATTGTTATAAATACATATTAATTCTCAACTTTTGGTATTCTATCCCTGAAAAACAGACAATTCTACCACCTAAAATCTTTAATGTGCTTTAGGATTATCTATGTTCAGAGTCCAAGGGTTCTTTGAGATCATTAATTCCATCACTCTTGGGTTTTTTCACATTAAACTTTATTTCAATAGTCTATACACACATCCTTGTAACTTCATGCTAGACTAAGTAGAAGTAAATATTTGGAAATTATTAGTATCACCTAATAAAAAGGAGCACTTATTCCTTGTCATCAATGCGTCCTAAGGATACATTCCTGCTGTTCTATTGGGGGCGATATGCTGGTTAAAAATATGGACCTGAAGCCATGCTGCCTGATTTGAACCCTAACCCAGACACTAACAAGTAGCATGACCTTGAACAAGTTATTTTATGTCTCTGTGCCTCAGTTCCTTCATCCATAAAATAGGGCTGAATGTGCAAATTGCTTAGAGTTGTGCTTTGGCACATATTCATTGAGCATAAGCCCTCAGTTGAGGATTCAGTGAAACCCAGAGTTCTACAGCACAGAAAAAGTAAAGTACATGCAGCTAAAAGAAATTACTAAAGGAAGGTGGCAGAAACAGAGTGTGAGGAAAGGCCTGCTGAGAGAATGGGGCTGCGGGAATCTGGCTCAGGCTAAACTTCATTGCTCCCCTGAGCTCCCTGATGCTGGGATTTTTTGGTTCCAGCAGCAACAGTGAATATCCCATCAGGGCATGGCCAGCAAAATCCTTTGAGAAAACCTGTGCTTCCCTCATAAATACTCTTAAAAGTGAGCTCCTTACAAAAATAAAATAAAATAAATAAAGTATTCTTGGCAAATAACAGCCAGTCCTGAGGTAACTGCAAATACCGCTGAGAGTCCGTGATCACACCTGGAGAGCCAACTGAGGGCTGCAGGTAGACTGGCCCTTTGCAGCCTTCTTCTGCCTTTCTACATGAATCAGTGGTGCGGAGGCAGCTGGTTCCAGTTCCCCAGACCAACTGCACTCCTGCTTCTCAGTGAGTTCACCCAGGTAGCTTGATAATGGCCATAGTAAGGGTATTTACACTACAGAAATTTGCAGACTATACATCAGGGCAGTTTGGTTTTGTTTCATTATCACAAAGCTGGTAGTTTAACAATTCCCAACGCACCACTGGGGATGATAAAGAGGCTGGCTCCGAAAAATGGAAAAACTGAAAGAAAAATTTTTGAAACTGTAAAACTTTTTTTTTTTGGCATTCCTTACTCTCCCCTTTTATACTAAGGCAGGAAGCTGGCAGTTGAATATAGTCTGTTGTGGTTAATCTAAATTAAAAAAACCAGACTGAACTATTGCCTCACAGAGGGCCAGAAAGTATTGACTGACAGAAGTTGAAAATTGTGTCCTTTTCTCCCATTAAATACAAGTTCACCTCATGTCCAAAATCGCTACCAGACTGTGTACTTACATCTGCCATAGGCCTGTGATAAATGTCCTAAAAAGGAGACACAATAAACTGGAATAATTCATATATTCTTTTTTCATCTTTTAAAACATATGATTTTTCTGACATATTTAATGGAATATGATGACTCTATCTACTGAGAATTATTACTTTACTTCCTTACACCTAAATGACAATTTAACCTGTTTCTATTTCTATATTGCTCTGTAAGAGTAAAGATGAAAGAAAAGGGACAGAAATGAAGAAGTAGCTCTAACCTATACCTTTATGAGTTTGATCAGTCTGCCCCAACAAATGGCCACAGACTAGGTGACATAAACAACAGAAATTAATTTCCTCACACTTCTGGGACTGAAAGTTCAAGACCAAAGGTGTCAGCAAGTTCAGTTTCTTCTGAGGCTTTGTTCCTTGGCTTACAGGTGATCTCCTTCTCACCATATCCTCACCTGGCCTTTGCTCTGTGTGTGTCTGTGTTCTAATCTCTTTTTAAGGACACCAGTCATACTGGATTAGGGTATATGTTAACAATCTTATTTAATCTTAATCACCTCTTTAAAGACCTTATCTCCAAGTACAGCCACCCTCTGAGATACTGGAAGCTAAGATTTCAATGTATGAATTGGGAGGAAAGGGAGCATGGGGACACAATCCAGCCCATAACAAGGCCTAAGCATAAGCATAATTTATTCACAGGAAAAATTTAACAACATCACAGGTTGAGTTCCCAGAAGTGAACTCTGGAGGGATGGAGATTTGGATGCAGGAGGTTTATGGGGAGCACTCTTGGAAACATCCACAGGCAGTAAAGGACACAGGACTAGGCAGAGGGAAAGGTTGTCTATAGTACAATTATAATACAGACTCTGAATGACCCATGGGCCCTCTGCTGTCAGGGTGGTCCATCAGAGTTGTACAAAATGAAACAAAGGGGCTGGTCTTTTTACCCAAACCAGACATGGGATGTGGGCTTTCCCAGGGAGGAGGCATGATGTGCATTAAGAGGCTCTCTTCAGCTGAGGACCTACTCAGGAGAGGATTCAGTTGAGAGCTGCTAGTCACCAAGTTCTCAGGAGCTGACAGAGTGCTTGAGACAAAGCAGGGTCTCTAGTCAGTACACTGCAGTGTCCATAACAGAAGTTCCCCAAGTGAATGGAAGGACTTAGAGTTGTCTTCTTCAGAAATTTCTCATAATGTCTCTCAGTAGTTCAAAAGGCGACCTATTTATTATAAACCCTCAAATATTTGGTCCATGCTGGACATATAGAAAACACCCAGCAAGATGGTCAATGAGTTTGGCTTAGTGGAAAAGATATGCTCTTTGGAGCCAAAAAAGATATGGGTTCAAATCTCTGCCCTGGTATATATTAGTATTTCTTACTCTCTCTGAACCTACATTTTCTCCTCTAAAAATTGAGGATAATGATACTAACTTTGTTGGACTATTACAAGATTTAGCGGAGACAAGTGTATTTGAAAAAATAAATTAATTTAAAAAAATAATAAAGAGGTGTTTAAGAGAGCGTCCTGAAAAAAAAGAAGGAAAATACATACTTGGAGTGTCTGATACAATGCTTGACACACACAAAAATAGGCATCCAGCAAGAATTAGTTCCCTTCCCTTTCTTTTAGCAAATGGTTAATTGGTAGTAATCAATTACAACCCAGAAATAGAGGTTTGATCTCCTGACTTGAAGAATGTATCTCAAATTCTGGTGTGATCAGCATCACCTGTAAAGATTGTTAAACTAGACTCCTTGGCCTGCCTCACAGTGAATTTTATTTAAGGATCTAGGGTGAAAACCAAGAATGCACAGTTTTAACCATCTCCTTGAGGGTTTCTGATCCTTAGAAAATCTTAAGGCCCCAGGTCAAGGCTGTGAATGTGATTTCAGTAAGATTGGGAGACCAGTGTTTAGAAGATGCCAGAGGTCACTTCCACTTCCCTGCCTTGTCATTTGTTCTGTTGATGTGGACATAATGAACACATCAAAAAGACCTCTCTCCCTTGCGTAAATACTTTGTATTCCAAAACTAAAATGTGCATAAATTATGGCAGGTAAAGAATCAAACTAATGCTTCTTTCTAAGATGTAGTTTTATTGAGGTATAAGTTATAACTACAAGGCACTCTAGGGCAGACAGGAATTTTCAAGGGGGTGGATCCCCTGAGCTTGTCTGGAAAATGGAAAGCATGCTCAAAGATGAAGTGTCCTGCCTGTGTGGGACTCTTCAGGCCCGCAAAGAGGCACCTCTGGATGGAGATTGAACTTTCTCATTTAAATCAAGTAAAATTGAGCTCCCTGGATGGGACTGCTGAAGGCTTTCTGTGTTTGATTATAGGTCCCAAAGCCCAGCTGCATTGTAGAAATTATACTGTCAGAAAGACATTGACCAAGGTCCAGAAAGTAAACAGGAGCTGGAACACAGAAAGTGAGCCCTGAGCATAGACGGCTTTCACATCCCTACCAGACATTTTCCCTGATTTAACATGGGCCATGTGGTTTCCCAGTGTCTTCTGTGGCTTCCTTTTCCCACAGAGAGGCCTCATTTATTCTAAAATATGAAGCTTTGGGAGTTTCTTGAAAATGGTACTTTCACTCAGTAAAAATATGTCAAGATGAAAATGTTATCTGTGAGAATTCATTCGGAAAAAGGACTAAACTAAGAATGTGAAAGTAACAGTCTATTTTCCCCAAATGATCAGTATCTCCCCAACCTAATCAATTTCCATGTGACAAAAAAAGATTTCTTGGAAAAGCAAAACAAAAATATTGTATTACAATCACCAAGAAACTTAGAGTAGCTCTCTACTCACCATCTCCATACAACCATCACAAGTGCAGAAATCTGAGCTTTTTTGTTTCAGACCCATTCTGAGTTTTCTTATTGATGAAGGAGGTTTCTCTCATCATTTTTCCCACAATTTGCCTTTATTCTAGTTTTTTAATATTTTATTTATTTTTTTAGAGAGAGGGGAAGGGAAGGAGAAAGAGATGGAGAGAAACATTAAAGTGAGAGAGATATCGCTTGGCTGCTTCTCCCACGTGTCCCGACGAGGGACTGAACCTACAACCTAGACAAGTCAAACCAGAGGCATTTTGGTTTACAGGACATCCAGCCAACTGAGCCACACTGGCAGTCGGGGGGAGAGGGGCATGGGCAGGGGGAGGTTGTATTCTAATTTTAAAAGATTATTTCTCCAATTTTAACCAGGGCCTTATAACACACACAGAGTCACTGTTACACTAAAGAGAACCATGCACTTCTATCCTTGAAGTGCTGTCCAGAGTCCCCTCAGTCTTTACGCTGGCTCATTTAGAGAAGTATCTTTGAGTAAGAAATCCAATTAAACAGTAGGTTTACATCTAATGCTTACTTCCTGTGTTCAGCTCTCTTTCCGCCTCTCCCTGTGTTCTGCCACTCCTTCAAAACACAGAATTTCAGAGCTGAAAGAACACATGAGTTAGGATAGGACTGCAGTAAGCTGCAGTAACAAGTAAACTCTAAAATCTTAGGAGCTTAGTACAGCACAGTTTAGTTCTTACTCCTGTGACAGTCAATGCGCAGCTATCCTCAGGTATTAATTTTCTTCCATCCTGGGGCCCCACCTTGTCAGGGTCCTTTACTCCCAGCAGTATAGATAGGAAGAGACAGGGAGCAGCCCAGGAAAGTGGAGTCAATCATTTCCATGAGGATTCTATTGGCCCAAAGACGGCTGAGAAATGTAGAGAAGTGCAAAAATGCTAGTAACATTTGCCTCAGAGAGACCTTAGGTGCCCTTTGCTTTCAACCCTTTTAAGTTGTGATTTTTTTTTTAAATTGAAGCAACCAAGACCCAGAGAACATAAGTTACACACAGCTAATTAGTGACAATTCAGTCCAGTGCTAGCCACAAGTCCTCTTGTCCATTTCTATTAATTCCAGAAATCTCAAGATACAGTTGGAGCATTGTTTCTAGAACTTTCCAATCAGGACTCCAGGATGGGGAGGACTATGACAACCCTTCTCAGAAACCCACAGTTCTGGTGCTGTCCTCTCAGTCCAAGAGCTGGACAGATGAATATTTCAAGGAGCAAGTGCCAGAAATAAGCCCTAATTACAGGAAATGCTTCTTGGCTCCTAAGGGATATAAAATTACTTTGTGGAAAGTCAAGAAAAATAGAAACAGAATACCCTGTAATACTTTGTTCAGAGGCCAGAAGTCACCTATTAAGGTTACATTTTGTGCTTGATTCTGACAAGATAGCTGGAAGGGTGGAGACAGAATTTTATAGGGAGAACAATTTTGAATGATGTTCGTCTGATTTGCAGCCATTACATTGGTTCATAGAAAATACATCCTGAAAGCTTGTGTTCTTCATAGTTGAGATCAAATGTGAGAAGAAACAGACTCCCAAACAATACCTGATAAAGAATAAGGAAATGAGTGCAAGCAAGGACGGTCTCCTTGGCGGGTTCCGAACGCTGTCTGGAGAGCAGGGCTTCACTAGTGGCAAGCACCCCTGTGTGCCAATCTGGATAAACCTTGGCCTCACCTCTGACCATCTACATCAATACCTATTAAACACTCAGTCACATCCCCATTTTTTTTAGGTCCAATTTTATCATTATAAAGGTTGTATATCTGGACTTTTTTTGCCTGAACTTTAAAATGTTAATCTGGGTATCTGACATTGAGTAGTTAAAGGCTGCATAGTAGTTCTCTTAGTTTTAAGGATCTTAGGCAAACTATTCAACATTCTGAGATCTCCCTTCTTCCACCATAACAGCTAGGGAGGGAACAAGAAATAAAAATTGCATCTGCCACTGGAGAATTAAGGTGTTGATTTAATCTAAACATTTCTTATCACATAAAATCAAGTAACAATGATAATAGAAATTAGATTCACAGCAGTGCCAGATTACATTACTTTATTTAGCTGCTTTTTCCTAAAATATAATCACAATTCATAGATTTACAGATCAGATATTAAAATAGCAAAGAATTTAATCATATATACCTTCATTTTCTAATCTTTCCATCTCATTCTCTTCTTCCATGTTCACTGTTCCCCCTCTTTAAAAGAAATTTTATCCTTATAAGTTGGGGGAATATTGTGCCCATCTTAATTGACAGCGATATTGTGGCGAGTTAAATTAATGGGTTTACTGAATCACAGGTTAGTTTGTGGCCAAACTTGGGCTCAAGTCAATGGCCAGAATGGGGAGCAGAAGGGATGGAAGCAGGCCAGGAAGGTATCTCCAAAACCTGGAAATAAGTTAGCTTTTAGAATTAAACTAGGAAAATTAAATAAAAAATGCATGCAAACTAGTAAAACAGAATGGATAAAATTAGCCAGTTGTGGAAGTAAGCCAAGAAATCATCCATCTATATATGAAATAAAAGTCTGTGGGAGCATCTCAAATGGCAGTCCCATTGTACTGGGGACCAGTAAAAAGGAAGATTTATACATGGTTGTAAGATAGTGAGCAGAAAACTAAGTGGCTATGTCGTGCCTATTTGGATAAAAGCTATGTGAACAGAAGGAGCTGATTAGCCAAGGAAGCAGTAAAAAGAATCAGAGGGTCATAGGGGCTCTCTGGATGGCAGAGCCTATCAACCTGGAAGATTTAGGAAGGACTATCTTGGCAGTGTTCACCAAAGCATGTGGTTCCGTTAGCGAGACTATTCCTTTTGTGGGTAAGAGTGCCTCAAGCCATTGACAATAATATTCTAAGATCAAGTAAAAGCCTTTGTACTTATTCTGTAGACACCAAGCAACCTTGTGATAGTTTGGCTCCTCATACAGTGAGCCTATTGACAGAGCTGCCTCAAAGCTTTCTACTTGCCCATTGTATTATTATTTTAAATTACTATAATTATACTGATTCTGTGAGCTGGTGCCACCTTAAACACGCCAACAAAATCGCTTTTATGAAACTAACAGACTTTAGACCATGGTAAACTCTTCAACTTAAACACCACCTTATGGGGTACACCTGGGCAGGCAGTAATGTTACCCAGTAACAGCTTCGCCTTCACTCTGTGCTCTTCCTGAACTGCCACTGAACCAGCCACATGTAATTTTGAACCATGTAGAAAATCAAGATCAAGATGTTCTAATAACATGCCTGCCTTTACTGATCTGACAAAACAATTGCCATATTGTAAGCCAGAAGCAGTCTGCAGAATGAAGGGATGGAAAGAACCTAGACCACTTAAACAGGCCACGTGCTGATTTTCAATTGTATCTGGGGTCCTACCATAGACAACTTTATCAAAGATACCAATGTAGTTGACAGGATAATGTTTTCCAGGTTTTTCACACTGTATCCAGTTTTCACACTTAATTTTTCGGTAATAAATACAGTGACAGCTCATTACAAAATTCAGCTTCCAGAGCTGAAAGGTTAAGTGGCACCTCTCACCTGTTGGGTGATAGGTTAGCATCTTACCCTTGTTCCTTCTCTACTCTCTACCCTACAACTCTGCCTGGAAACTTGTTCTCTTGAAGCCTTAGATTTCACATAAAGCCTCTTATAGTGAAAGTAAAGTCAGAAGGCCCTACTACAGAACTTCAGGTGTATATATTACAGGACACAAAAGGCAGAGCTAAAGGCAATGAAAAATATGGCATAAAAACTTGAGAGTATTAACCCCAGTCTCAACAAGATTTTTGATTAGTGTGTTATGTGTGCATATGTGTCTGTCTGTCTGTTTCTCCTGTATGTCTAGGGGGAAAGATTTGTATACTTTTGTACCCTCATGCTAGCTTGTCACTCATGTATAAACACATGTCCATAGACATTGACTACTTGGGTTTTTTAAATAACTTCATTGACATATAATTGACATATATAAACTACATGTATTTAAAGTGTATGTTTTTGGGGTCACAGCCCTGCCCAGAGGCCCCTAAGGGGAGACTAGAAACGCAGGCACTGGGGAAAGAACTGGAGGAGGAACCGGGGAGTCCTGACTCCTTCTCCTTGCCGAAGTCTCCATTGCGCGGGAAGAGGCCACACCCCCAAAGAGCCAAAAGCCGAAAAGCAAACATAGAAACCCCCAAAACACCCAGAGCAGGCGCGCACACTTGCGCTGAGTGACTGGCGAGGGTTGGTGAGTGTGTGTGTGACCCACGCGGGCTGGCGAACGCTTGCACCTGCCGGCAAGGCCTCACACAGACTGGCACCCATACGGCCTGCGAGGGATTGCACAGAGGGGCAAGGGCAGGCGTAAATTGACCTACCCGCCGCGATTGCGGAGCAGCCCACAAAATAAGTAGAGCTGCCCAGAGTCTCTGGAGGAGAGACCAGAAACAGGATTAACCGGAGAGTCCTAGAGCTGATTTCCTCCCATTTCCGTAGTCCCCATTTGGCGAGGGCAAGCAACGCACCCAAAGAGCCAAAAGCGGGGAAAACACACAATAGAAGACCCTAAACTGACCAGTGCCGCGAAGCTCGCGTGCCAGGGAGGCCAGATGAGCACGGGAGGTCGCGAATAAGCCCCCTGGTCTGGGGCAAACACATGCGAGCCCAGGCAGGTGGGGGACCCTGCCGCGCTGGGAACACGCTCAAGGAGCTCTCGTGAGAGCGCAGAGAGATCCCAAAAAATAGCCCAGCCCTGACCGAAGGGGTCACAGAGCTGCTCCAAGCAGGAGTCAGACACAGGCATTAGACTCCTGAAAGGCTCAAACAAACAACCCAAGGCCCTATAGGGTCAACAACTGACATCATCAGAGGCAAGCCCAGAAAGAAAAGTAAAGGACAAAAATACTTAACAGACTCTCACAAAAATGGGAAGAAAAAGAAGTTCCCCCCAAATGAGTGGAAAAGGGGACTCCCCACAGAGAGAGCTAAATGAAATAGAGGCAAGGGAACTATCAGATATGGAATTTAAAACAATGGTTCTAAGGAAGCTCAATGAGCTCAGCCAGCTCAAAGATAACTATGAGAAACTGCAGAGAAACTATCAGGATCTTACAGCAAACTATATCAGCCTGGAAAAGGACATAGAAACTATCAAGAAGACACAAGAGGATATGAAGAATACCATTTCTGAATTGAAGAACACAGTAGAAGGAATCCAAAGCAGGTTGGATGAAGCTGAGGATCGAATCAGTGAGATGGAGGACAATGTAGAAAAAAGCTCCCAGAAAGAACAAGAAATGGAAAAACGGATCAAAAAGAATGAAGAAGCATTTAGGGAAATGCAGGACAATCTGAAACGCAATAATATCCGTATAATAGGGATACCAGAAGGAGAAGAAGAGGAGCAAGGAATAGAGAACCTCCTCAAAAAAGTAATGATGGAAAATTTCCCTAATTTGAGGAGAGAAAGGCTCTCATGGATCCAGGAGGCACAGAGGACCCCACTCAAGAAGGACCCAAGGAGGTCCACTCCAAGACACATCATCATTAAAATGGCAAATGTCAAAGACAAAGAGAGAATCCTCAAGGCAGCAAGGGAGAAGGAGAAAGTAACATACAAGGGGGCCCCAATACGCCTAGGAGCTGACTTCTCAACAGAAACACTCCAAGCCAGAAGGGAATGGCAACAAATATTCCAAGCCATGAAAAGCAAGGGCCTACAGCCAAGGCTGCTCTACCCAGCTAGGCTCTCCATTAAAATAGAAGGAGAAATACGGAGTTTCCCAGACAAAAGAAAGCTAAAAGAATACATCTCTACCAAACCAGCACTCCAAGATATGCTAAGGGGACTGGTTTAAGGAGATGAAGGAAAAGAAGGAGACAGAGAGGAACACAAGTACAAAGAGAAAAGATGAGTAAGTTTCTATCAGTAATATCTCTCAATGTGAATGGACTAAATGCCCCAATCAAAAGACACAGGGTAGCTGAATGGATAAGAAAACATGACCCACACATATGCTGCCTACAAGAGACCCACCTCAGAGCAAAAGACCTACACAGATTGAAAGTAAAGGGATGGAAAATAATATTCCAAGCAAATGGACATGAAAAAAAGGCTGGCGTTGCCATACTTGTATCAGACAAAGTAGATTTCAAAGCAAAGGCCATAAAAAGAGACCCAGAGGGGCACTTTATCATACTTAAAGGAAGAATCTATCAAGAAGACATCAACATTGTAAACTTATATGCTCCCAATATAGGAGCCCCCAAGTTTATAAGGAAATTGTTGGATGACTTCAAAAAAGATATAGATAGCAACACACTGATAGTAGGGGATTTCAACACCCCACTGTCAAAAATGGACAGATCTTCCAAACAAAACATTAATAAACATATCGTGGCGCTGAATGAAACACTGAATCAAAGAGACTTAACTGACATATATAGAATCTTACATCCCAAAGAAGAAAAATACACATTCTTTTCAAATGCTCATGGCAGTTTTTCAAAGATAGACCACATGATAGGACACAAAGCAAGCCTCAGTAAATTCAGGAAAATTGAAATAATACCAAACTTTTTCTCAGACCACAAGGCCTTGAAACTCGAAATCAAACTCAAAGAGAAACTTCAAAAACTTGCAGACTCATGGAGACTGAACAGTACACTATTAAACAATGAATGGGTCAATAATGAGATAAGAGAAGAAATCAAAAAATTTCTGGAAACAAATGAAAATGAACAGACAACTGTCCAAAACCTATGGGACACAGCAAAGGCGGTCCTGAGAGGGAAGTTCATAGCAATACAGGCTTACTTTAAAAAGATAGAAACATTTCAAATAAAAGACCTAACACTACAACTTGAAGAACTGGAGAAACAACAACAAATAAATCCCAGAGCAAGTAGAAGGAAGGAAATAGTCAAGATTAGAGCAGAACTGAATGACATAGAGACAAAAAGAACAATTCAGAGGATCAACCAATCCAGAAGCTGGTTCTTTGAAAAGATTCATAAAGTGGACAAACCTTTAAGCAGACTCATCAAGAAAAAAAGGGAGAGGACCCAAATTAATAATATCAGAAATGAAAGAGGAGAAATAACAACTGATACCACAGAAATACAAAGGATCGTCAGAAACTACTATGAACAATTATATGCCAAGAAATTTGAAAATCTTGATGAAATGGACAAATTTTTAGAAAAGTATAATCTTCCAACACTGAAGGAGGAAGAAACAGAAAGCTTGAACAGACTGATAACAGTTGGGGAAATTGAAGCAGTAATCAAGAAAATCCCAGCACACAAAAGCCCAGGGCCAGACGGTTTCCCAGGAGAATTTTACAAAACATTTAAGGAAGAGCTAACCCCTGTCCTTCTCAGACTATTCCAAAAAATCCAAGAGGAGGGAAGACTGCCAGACTCTTTCTATGAGGCCAGCATCACCCTGATCCCAAAACCAGATAAAGACCCTACAAAGAAAGAAAACTACAGGCCAATTTCGCTGATGAACATAGATGCCACAATCCTCAACAAAATATTGGCAAACCGCATCCAGCAATACATTCAAAAGATTATCCATCACGATCAAGTGGGATTCATCCCCGGGATGCAGGGATGGTTCAATATACGCAAATCAGTAAACGTGATACACCACATAAATCAAAGACAAGACAAAAACCACATGATCATCTCGATAGATGCAGAAAAAGCATTTGACAAGGCACAGCACCCATTTATGATCAAAACACTCAGCAAAATGGGAATAAATGGGGCACTCCTCAACGTAATAAAGGCCATATATGAAAAACCTACAGCCAATATCATACTCAACGGGCAAAAACTGAAAGCTTTCCCACTAAGATCGGGAACACGACAAGGATGTCCGCTCTCACCGTTTCTTTTCAACATCGTATTGGAAGTCCTAGCCACAGCGGTCAGACAAGAGAAAGAGATAAAAGGCATCCAAATAGGAAAGGAGGAAGTAAAACTATCATTGTTTGCAGATGACATGATAGTGTACATAGAGAACCCTGTAGACTCTACCAAAAAACTCCTCAACCTAATAAGTGAATTTGGCAAAACAGCAGGATACAAAGTCAACATTCAGAAATCAAAGGCGTTTTTGTACACCAGCAATGCAATAGAAGAAGAAGAAATCAGGAAAAATATACCATTCGATATAGCACGAAAAAAGATAAAGTACCTAGGGATAAATTTAACCAAAGACACAAAAGACCTGCATGCAGAAAACTATGCAACATTGAAAAAAGAAATTAAGGAAGACACAAATAAATGGAAGCATATACCGTGCACATGGATTGGAAGAATTAATATCCTTAAAATGTCCATACTACCAAAAGCAATTTATAGATTCAACGCAATCCCTATTAAGATACCAATGACGTATTTCACAGAAATAGAACAGACATTTCAAAAATTTATATGGAACCATAAACGACCTCGAATAGCCGCAGCAATTTTGAGAAAGAAACACAAAGTAGGAGGGATCACAATACCAGACATCAAACTCTAAGACAAAGCCACTATACTCAAAACAATCTGGTACTGGCACAAGAACAGACCCATAGACCAGTGGAACAGAATAGAAAGCCCAGAAATAAGCCCAGGTCTCTATGGATATCTAATATTCGACAAAGGGGGCAGAAGCATAAAATGGGGCAATAACAGCCTCTTCAACAAATGGTGTTGGGAGAGCTGGATGGCTACATGCAAAAAATTGAAATTGGATCATCAGCTGACACCATACACAAAAATAAACTCAAGATGGATAAAAGACTTCAATATAAGTCGCAACACCATCAATTCCTAGAGGAGAACATTGGCAGGAAACTCTCAGATATCCCACGCAGCAATTTTTTCACTGATATGTCTCCTAAAGCAAGGGACATAAAGGAAAGAATAAACAAGTGGGACCTCATCAAAATAAGAAGCTTCTGCACTCCTAAAGAAAACATCAGCAAAATGAAAAGGGAGCCAACCATTTGGGAAAATATATCTGCTAATGATACATCAGATAGAGGTTTGATCTCCAAGATATACAAAGAACTCACTCGACTTTACTCCAAGAAGACAAACGATCCAATCAAAAAATGGGCAAAGGACCTGGGCAGATGCTTTTCTAAGGAGGAGATACAGAGGGCCCAGAGGCATTTGAAAGGATGCTCTGCATCACTAGCCATCAGAGAAATGCAGATCAAAACCACCATGAGGTATCACCTCACACCGGTCAGAATGGCCATCATAAACAGATCCACAAACAACAGGTGCTGGCGAGGCTGTGGAGAAAAGGGAACTCTAGTCCACTGTTGGTGGGAATGCAGACTGGTGCAGCCACTATGGAAAGCAGTGTGGAATTTCCTCAGAAAGCTGAAAATGGAACTGCCTTTTGATCCAGCGATTCCCCTGCTGGGACTATACCCTGAGAACACCAAAACGCCAATACAAAAGAACCTATGCACCCCAATGTTCATAGCAGCACAATTTACAATAGCCAAGTGTTGGAAGCAACCTAAATGCCCATCAGTAGATGACTGGATCAAAAAATAATGGTACATATACACAATGGAATACTACGCAGCAGAAAGAAAAAAAGAAGTACTAAACTTTGCGACAGCATGGATGGAACTGGAGAGCATCATGCTAAGCGAAATAAGCCAGGGGGCGAAAGACAAATACCATATGATCTCACCTATAAGCGGAACCTAACCAACAATGCAAAGATGTAAGGAAAATATAACCAGCAACACTGAAAGGAAAAGAAATCAACAGAGACAAGAGGGAAGGGGGGGCAGGGAAAGGGAAGGGAAGGGGAAAGTCAAGGAACATATAGCAAGGACTCATGGACAAAACCAAAGGGGAAGAGCTGAGGGAGGGAAGGTGGGAGGGGGCAAGGGAAAGAGGTGGGGGGAAGGCAGAGACAAATGTATTTAAAAAGTAAATAAATTAATTTAAAAAAAAATTAAAAAATAAAAAAAGTGTATGTTTTTATAATGTCGACATACATATACATCTGTAAAACCATCACCACAATCAAGATAATGAACATAATCATCACCCCCAAAAGTTTCCTAGTGACCTTTACAATCTCATCTTCTGCCCCTTCCAACTCCCATTCCATCCCCAGGAAACCATTGATCTGCTTTCTGTCATTATATATCAGTTTGCTATTCCTGGAAATTTATTTAAATGAATCACAGTACATATTTTTGTTTTCTTTCTTCTTTTACTCAGTGTAATTATTTTGTTTTTCATCTATGCTGTGGCATATAGCAATAGTTCATTTCTTTTTATTGTTGCTGAGTAGAATTCATCGTATAGATGGATTACAGTGTATTTGTCTGGTCATATGCTGATATATACTTGGGTTATTTCCAGTTTGGGACAATTAGGAAAAAAGTTCCAAGAAAATTTGTGTAGATGTCGTTCTAGGGACACATGCTACCTTTTCTCTTGCATAAATACCTAGGAAAGATGACTAGATCATATTGTAGGTGTAGGCCTAACTTTCTAAGAAACTAGGAAACTGGTTCCAAAGTGGTTGTACCATTTTACACTTCCATCAGCAACATATGCAAATTCCAATTTCTCCACATCCTGGCCAGCATTTGGTATGATCAGATTTTTCTTTTAATTTTAGCCATTCTAAAATGTTATGATATTTTATCATGGTTTTACTTCGCATTTCCCTGATAATTAACAATGTTGAGTATCTTTGCGTGTGCTTATTTGTTATTTGTATGCCTTTTAAAATATATCTGTTCATATATGTTGCCCATTTTGTAAATTAGGTTTTTTTGTTATTATTGAGTTTTGAGACTTTTTAAAATTTATTATGGATGCAACTATTTTTTCAGATACACATGGGTATTATAAATATTTTTTTCCAGTCCCCAGGTTGTCTTTTTATTATATTAACAGTGCCTTTGGAAAAGCAGTCATTTTTAACTTTGATGAGTTCTATTTAATTTTTTCTTTTATGAACTTTGCTTTTGGAGTAGTGTCTAAAAAATCTTTGCCTAACCCAAGGTCAAAATACCTTCTCCTGTATTTTCTTCTAGATGTTTTATAGTTTTAGGTTTTAGGTTTGGAATCATCAGTGCCTGCATGAAATTCACGGCACTGTGTGAGGTCACCCATGTGGTGACTATTAATAGAAATGAGAACAGTTCCAGGAAGAGGAGGATCCAAGAAAAGAGTGAGAAGGAATAGCCAATGGGGCAGAGGACGAACCTGGAGAGTATCGGGACAGGGAAGCCGAATTTAAAAAGTGTTTCAAGGAGAAAATGATCAAAAGCTGCTGAGAGGTTAAGGTGGCATTTTTAATCTCTAAAATTTATTACTGGGTTAAGTGAAATAAACACCTGGAACAATGTGCTAAGGTGCTTCAGGCTGCAGGCCAAGTAACAGAAATCTCAATTCAAAGTAGCTTAAACAAGGAGAATGTTCATCATGTCACATAATATAACTCTGGAAAAGGAATAGTTGTGAGTTTGGTTAATTTGTTGGCTCAAAGATGTCATCAAGGACTTCATCTTTGGACTCCACTATTTCCATAAAGACAAGGTGGCAGCTCCAGATGTTATATTCTCACATAGTGTCCAGAGGTGGGATAAAGGGGAGAGCCCTTTCATCATGTATCTTTTCAAGAGAGAGGAAGCTTTACCAGTAGATCCTCTGCAGAACTCCCTTTCAACTGAGCCAGAATGTGGCACAACACAGTCCTAAACTAATCCTGGCAGGGAGAATGATATAAACCGACATTCACACCCTGGAGCTAAGGAACAGAGTCTCTGAAGGGCATGGCCATTCTGAAGAGAGTGAAAAGACCGAGGATTCTGTCAGAGAGCAAAAAGAATTAAAGAGGCGGTTCTTGGTTTAATAACCCACACTGTCTGCAATACAAGTGCTTGGTATTTTAAATGTGCCCTTTCCTCCACAGCAATGATACAAATATAGGAGGTTACGAATAAATATGCATTATCTCTCAGACAAAGGAGAAGTTTGTTCTCCTCAGGATAGTGTTTGAGCAACTACTTGATTGCCCACCTGTGCCTCCCATAGTGTCATAGAATCTGGGGTCAGAAGAGACCATGAAAATCCATGTGTTCTATATACACAACCCCCATGTCTTTGTATGTTAGACAAGGTCCCAGCAAAAAATACATGGCATATTGAAATTATCCTAATTTAATAAGATCTCAGAAGATCTGAAGCCAGGACTAGCTATGAGTGAGGGTGGAGCATAGTGAGATCATAGGGTAATGCAGCACACAGGCTAGTACCAGAGAGGTCTTCCTATCACATGTGGGTCCAAGGTGGCAGAGCGCTCTGAAGTATGGTCACCCAACAGGAGCTCAGACTGATATCAAGGGGCCCAGTAAGCCTATAACAACCTTGCAAGATGAGGGGACCTGAGAGATAAATGCCCTGGCTTTACCTCCTACCTCTCTTCTACTAGAAGCCAGAAGGCAAGAGAGGCCTTCACCAGAGTCCCTACAGGTGAGACTCCAGGCACAGAGCAGGAGAGAAAAAGGTGAAGATGGTTCTGGAGGGGCAAGTAAAAGGTATCCAGCCTGCCCCATGGGGGGAGACCAGCCACTCCCGAGGCCACTCCTTTCACCTTGGGACAACTCTGGAAATTTCCCAGTCAACCCAAGGATTCCATACAGAATAGACGTATTACTGCATCCTCATGACAACACTACAAAGAGAGGACAAGGGCCCACACATCTCACAGCCGAGTCTAGAGCAAAAGTCATCGAGACTTTAGTTTAGTCCTTCACCCCAGCGTCCAGTGGAGATAGACACTTAGGGTCTCCACATGTCTTTCCCTTAGTAGAGTGGTTCTTAAATAGGGGTGATTTTACCCCCAGGGGATATTCATTATGTCTGGAGACATTTCATTGTCACAACTTGAGGGAGGATCTGCATGGTCCTGGAATTGAGTGGGTAGAAGCCAGGAATGCTGCTAAATATCCTAGAGTGCACAGGACAGCCCCACAGCAAAGGCTGATATGTTCCCAAGTGTCAACAGTGCCAAAGATGAAAAATTCAATAGGAGCTGACTCTGTGCGAGGCTGTTGAGTAGGACCTTCCCCCAGAAACCGCACCTTGACAATCTCCCTGTGTACCTGGGCTGAAATCTTTGTTTTCAGGGTGAGCTAATAAAAAGGAGCACTAGAGTCCTTTGAGAGCAGGGAAGGGAAGAGTTAGTGGAAGCAAAGATGAGGACTGAGGCAGATGAGCATAGAGAAGCTCCTGGCTTACCCTTGGAATGGTCGTTGTTGAATTTCCCCTTGGTCAACATCCCAACTCCTGAGCTAACGGTGGGAGAAGGAAGTGAGGCTGGGTTGCAGTGGACCAGTGCCAACCACTCCTCGGCCCACACACTATCATGGCTTCCCAACTTCAGCTTCTTGCAGGCAAGCATGTAAACAACAGCAGCCATGAGAAACATAACAAAAAAATCAAAGTTGTTTGGTCTTCTGTACAGAAAAGACCGGTGGACTATTTCACCCCCCCTCCATCCAAAGGAAACAACCAACCATGATGACAGGTGGCTGTGTCTGGCGTGTAGACACTGAAGCCTGTGTTTTCCTTGTGCTAGAACCATTTCCCAGAAAACCAGCTGCTGGCACCAACCTGCATGTCCAATCACCGATGTTAGCAATGAAAAATTGTTAAATATTAACTATGACCATGAATCAAGGGCAGGTGAACTTAGCTTCTGCTAAAGGTCAGCAGATGGAAACATTTGATGAACATTTGCTTCATACAGCGATTTCTTTTATTTGACCTATATAGATCAGTAAGAAGTGTCATATTTTAAATGAATCTTCTAGATACCTTAAGTTTACCTATTTAAGAATAACCGTCATGATGTCACCTTTGGGGGTGAGGAGCTTTCTATAAGGTGTATATTTCCTTTGCTTGAGTAAAATAGTATGTTGACAATAACTCTACCTTTTAAAGTGACTCAGAGAGCCAGGCAGCCCACTCTGTGCACCTGGCCTTAGCCTCACAGTGACAATGGGAAAAGGAGGCAGTGGTGGCCGTGTCCCAAGCAGGAAGGAGGACTCAATGCTGCTCCACGTGGTGCAGGCCAGCGTGACAATTTTGATGTTTGGATGATACAGCACTGATAAAATCTAACAATAAAACTGTGGCTTCGTTTAAGCGTGCTCTAAAGAATAGTGACGTTTCTGAAGCTTATGATAAACGAAGAGGCACACTCTAAGAGAACACCTGCTAAAAAGAAGAAAAGCCAAAAAAAGAAAACCACAACTCCCTTGAAGCAGTGGAAAGTTGGTGACAAATGTTCTGCCATTTGGTCGGAAGATGGCTTCAGTTGATTTTAAGAAAGAAAACTGTTGTGGTTTACACTGGATGTGGAAAAAGGAGCAAAATCTGTCTGATCTACTTTCCCCAAAGTCTAAAGTAGCTAATTATATCAAACAGAATGCTCATCAAAATGAAAATGAGAAAAAAATTTCAACAGATAAAAATGAGAACTCCTCCAGGTATCCTGGAACTAAACCATATAACATCAAGTCAAAAGCTGCTCTGTGGAACTCTTTTTCTCCCGCCACCGTCCGCCCACCCCGCTATGCCAGGATCAGGACAGGGACCAGGAAACCAGATTTAAAATTCAATGGCTCACCGCCACCACCACTACCAGCACCACCCTTCCTATCGTGCTGGCTGCCTCCATTTCCTTCGGAACCACCAAATATTCCCCCACCATCTCCCCTATGTACAGATTTCCCTGATGATCCTGGCACTTTGGAAAGTATGTTAATCTCTTGGTATGAGTGGCTCTCATACTGGTTAGCATATGGGTTTCAAGCAAATCAAAAAGAGGGAAGGTGCTCACATTTTAATTAAGGAGTAATTGATATGGTATTATTTAATAGGTGCAGCTCTTCCCCAAGGAGAAGTGTATTTTGATACGTCCTGGTTTATGTGAACAGTTTTCATCATTTTCTTCATGAACACTTGGTTGAGTGGCAATCATTTGCATTTGCCATTGTTGCATGCGACTCATGCTTAAGTAATCAACCAGGTATTTCTAGGGAATAATCAGTTTGAATAACCGAACATGGAAATCTGCGTGGTTAAAAGAAATTCAAGGTCACATATAGTAAAGTCAATCTCTCAATATTGCTATTGAACATATTCATATATTATAACTTTCCTAGTGTGTTAAGCTTTTTATTAATGTCATTCAAAATAAATGATAAATTTTTAAAAAGTGACCCAGGACAATTACTATAATGTAATAATAGAAAATAACAAGCTGTCCTCAGACACAGGAGCAATTTGCCCAGTCATTAAGTGAACCCAAATCATGACCTTCTTTCAAGGGGTGGGACAGAAGCTCGTTCTTACACAAACTCTCCATAGCTCGTCTTTATCCTCCCTTTGTGTAGCTATCAGCTGTTACTCTTTACTTATAGCACCAGGCCTATCCACCCATAATCTTTACCTTCTAGTAAAAACTACTGTGGACTCGGATAATGGTTCCCAATTTTTGACTGTTTAAAAAATTATCCATTCCTGCATCCCATTTCCAGTGTTCTAATTTAATTTTTCTGCGGCATGACCTGGGTTCATGAAAGAGACAGTTTAAAACTCCCAAGGTGATTCTGTTGCACAACCAAGGTTAAGAACCACTCAGGTAGGAATTCTGAAATTTATTAGAATGAAACATAAAATAAGAGTTAATTATGATCTGAGAGATTTTTCTATGAATAAATGTCAGTATATAAACCAGTAAGCTTTAGTATATGAACTACCATTAGAACTCCTTGCGTCTGTTTTTGCATGCTTAGATGTACTCCAGGAAGTGATGTAAGCTAGGAGAGGGGTAGGATGGATCAGTGATTAAGTCTCAGAATTGAGAGCTCAACTGCCCAGGTTCAAACCTTGACTCAGCCACTTACTGTGTTACCTTAGGCAAGTGTCTGAACCTTCTGGTGCCTCAGCCTCATCAATAAAGTGTTGGGAGAGTTATAATACAGGTTTATGCATACAGAGGACTGAGAATAGAGCCTGGCATGATGTCAGTGTTATTAGTTTTGGCAAGAGACAAAATTCACTTTAGATGGTCTAGGTTGAAAGACAGAGGTAGGGGCAGGGTTAAGGGAATAAACCAGGGGTGTTGCAGCAACAATGAGAAGCTATTACTAGCCTAAACTGGAAGAGCAAGAAGTAGTGTTACAGGAACCCAGGGAAAGCTGAGTCTGTGGAGAGACACAGCAACTGCCCTGGATGAAGCAAAGGAACAGGGAGGGAGTAGGGAAGAAATACCCTAACTTCTCTCTGCTTCCAACCTCTAATCTCAGGGTCAGCTTCTCAGGGCACAAAGCATAATAAAAGGGGGAGAATGAATTTGAATGGGAGGGAAGGTAAATGGAGAGTACCCAGCACAGATAGCTGTCATTATCACTTAAGCTGGGAAGTCATCAGAGAAAGGACTTATTGCCCTGGAGTGGGCAAACTTTACACAGCATAGCTGTAGAACTGTCCCTCAATCCACGCTCATTATGGAGGAAAAATGCCATGACCACAGACTTTTTGCACAAGACTGAAATGGTTCAATATTGCTGTGAGCGAAAGGTCAATTTAGAAAACTGTCACATGCTGTTGGGTATTTCAGAGCTTAATGCAAAGTCCTTCACCCCTGTGGAAGTATTTATGTTCCTGCCGGAGCCCTTTCCTCACTTGCTCATTTTCATCTCCTTTCTACCCCCGTCCATGTGCATCAGAAGACAGAGCTCCCAGCTCTCTTCTTTGCTAAGTGAAACACATTCCTCAGCTTGACTTGCAGCACACTTTGGAATTTTTCCTCCATCGCCTCCCCAACCCCAAACATTACTTCTTTCTTCTCACTTATGAATGTTGACCTTTCGTCCAATAAAGTGTTCAGTCTTCCAACCTCCCACTTTCTACTTAAGTAGCAATTGTTGTCTGTGTTTACCTTTACCCGCCAAAACTGTCGTTGGAGCCTCATTACTTATCAAGTACTGAATGACATAAGTAGAAGCAGAAGCTCCTATCTTTCAGGAACTTCCATTCCAAGTAAAAGGGATAAGAGACGATGATCAGGTTGGTAGGTGGTCTTCTCCGTAGACATCTATTCAGGGTGATAGTTTCCTTTCCATGTTTTAGCCCCTGAGTCCATCATATTGCAAATGAAAATTATTAACTTTCAGTTTCATGCCTGGATGCTTCTGGAACTTCTTATACTATGATAACATACATGCTTGGTTGCACTGGAGACCCTTGATTTATTAGCATCAAGTTTTTTCCAGATTCTATGATTAGATATTCTTTATCAGATTTAATCAAAATATTCATCCTTATTACTCTATTCCAAATTCCTTTGGATTCATGCTTTCCATCACATACACATATAGTAATAGTCACAGTTTGTCCCATTCTCCTTTGGAAGCCTGGCAAATATTCCTCTTAGGCTCTTCTAAGTAAAAAGAGAACATGTAACTCCCTCCTCTTCACTTCCCAGTATTTCGGCACCCTGAAACAAAAGCACCATAATGTTGGTGCCAATGCCCCCAAAGAGAAATGGAAATTGAAGTTTAAGAAGGCCTGGTGAGATCTGAGTTGGCAGGATTTTAACCCACTGATGTGAGTTCAGAGCAGAATCATCAGTAGCAGACATAGCAGCACTCATTGAACACACAGTTTCTATGGATTCAGTAAATCTTTGTCCTCACGATACTTGCATTTTAGATAACCCCTCTAACAATGTAGGCTGGCATAGGATGAATGCAAGTTTAGTAGTATATAAATAATAGCAATTGAATTACACAATAAAAATCTATATTGCAAGCATTTCCCTTAATCAAGGCAATTTTCTTTTTTTTAAATGAATTCTTTATTTATTTTTTAGAGAAATGGGAAGGGAGGGAGAAAGAGGAGAGAAATGTCCATGTTAGGGAGAAACATCAATTCGTTGTTCACATGTGTGAGAGGCAATGAATTGTGACTGGGGACCGAAGCCGCAACCCCGGTTCTAACCGGGGACCGAACCTGCAACCCAGGCATGTACCCTGACTGGGAATCAGATCTGGGACCTTTCACTCTGCAAGACAATGCCCAACAAACTGAGCCATACTGGTCAGGGCAAGAGTAATTTTCTACCCAAGTAATTTCCATTTCAGTTGGTATTGGTGAGACTATATTTCTTAATCCACCTCTGTTTCTGCACGCATAATTTTGGTGCCTGAGAAATATCTCCCACTTCCAAATCTGGTGTGTTGTTTGACATTTTTAATTTATGACACATCCACCAATTTACTGAGGATTTATTCATCAGTATCTGAAAACATGTCTTAAAACGATGTCTACAAATTAAAATATTTTAAAATAGAAATTATGTAAAATTACTCCCTAAGTCCCTATTTGGGTAGGTTGAAATGCATGCTTTATATATTTTGAAGTGTATATATAAAGGGAGAAAAGCACATCTGGAAATTGAAGTGTCCTCAATGTAACTGGCCTCATCTCTTGGCTCAACTTGGGAGAATGATAGTAAAGATGGAACAGCTCCAAAACAGGTGGACAGAGCACTTCAGTGTGTCTCTCCTCCTCACAGCAGTTTTCTCTCACATTAGAACACATACATGGAGGTCAAGTTATCTACACAGATGCAATAATTTTCCAGGGAACAACCCCATGTTGAACAATGTGCTAAGAATCACTCACAGATGTTGTACACTCTTTTATTTTATTATTTATTTTTAGTCCTCACTGAGAATATATTTATTGATTTTAGAGAGAGAGGACAAGAGAGAGAGAAACATCAATTGGCTGCCTCCCATATGCACCCCGACCAGGGATCAAACCCACAGCCCTTTCTTTGGTGTACGGGACAATGGATGCTCCCATCAACTGAGCCACCTGCCCAGGGCTGTACACTCATTTTATAGAAACTAAGTGAGAAAGAGATTATTCATTTACAAACTATTTTTTCACTTAACCGAAGTCTCAGATAATGCCTCTGTACTAGTAGCTATAATAATTTTTTAAATTTCAACTCACACATTTTCAAGAATATATCTATTAAAAATACACTCACATAAATAAAGGCGGGTAGGTAATCACATGGCTATTTAATTCACAATATCATAGCTTAGACACTTCCTTCAATAAATCTTCACCATTTCTACTCCTAAGGAAACACTTTCTTGTCAAGTCAAATTAGGCAACAATTAAGCAATAGGAATGTCTTTTCTTCATACCCCAGCACAAAGCCAGCAGGCCCTCTGATGATCTGTTAATAATGAAGACTGGAAAACAAGGATTGCTGTGTGACAGATCTGTGCACACAGTCCCCATTGCTGTGGGAGTCAGCATTTTGGTATGGACAAGGCCAATGGTTTCAGGGTCAAGAAAATTAATCAAATTAGGGGAAGAGAAGTAAAAATTAAGTAGACATTATGAAGACCAAAGGAGATCAACAATCCAGTATCTGTAAATGGATAAACAGTCCTCTCCTTTGCACACTGCAGAATGTTCAATGGAATGTGAATAGGATGAAGCCAGGAATGAAGGAATGGTGCACTTTCCAGGCACGGCTTTTCTCTCTCTAACTTGGAGACTCGTCCACTGCCTCCTTACTTGGGCTTGCTCCTGGACCATGGACCTCCAGTAAGTCCAGTGCAAGGGAGAGGCAAGGGTTCGAGCAATGTGGGTTTAGGGAGGGGGGAAACACACCTTCTGCCATTGATGACAAATGGAGTTTTTCCACTTAGTGACCTTGAAGTAAATTTATCAGATGGTGGTGTGCTCCTCCCCCTTTTTGTCCAGCCTTTACACACACAACCTTAATTTAAGACATTGTAATGAAAGGCAGAATAAGAAGCAAATCTAGATCAACCTGCATTCAATTGTGCTATAGCTAGAAACCTTAAAAGTAGCAGGTGACCATTTTGTTTTAACTTAAAAAACAATCATAGTTTTTGTCAAGTGCTGAATGTTAACATGAAATCTTGCAGCAGTCTCACCTTCTTTCCACTGGACTTTGGTAGCTGGGAGAAGCCACAGTTAGTGACCAATGAAGAAAGAGTTGAGGGTAGAGGGAATGATTAGATCTTATTTGTTTTGGGTACATAACAAGCAATCTCTGAGAATGGAAGAAAGAAGGAACAGCCAATGGAAGGAGACTTCCAGCGGGGAAGTCTCCTGATTTGACACGCTAGGTCTTCACCGAGCTGAGCACTGATAAGACAGCCACCTTCTGTGATCAGGCCACCTAAGAAGTGCTTGGAAAAATATCTCAATGGGAGAAACAACCAGAGATATGCTATGCTTTAAAGGAAGGGATGATTCTTTTTGCTCATTGTGGTTTTACAATACATGAGCCTGGTTTATATGGCAGCAGCACAAAGCAAGCTCTGTTTAATATTGTCATACTTAAGCTATGTGCATGTTTATCATTTCCTTACCAACAACAGCTGGAGAAAATGGCTAAGTGAGATTGGAGAGGAGGGAAGGAAGATGGATAAGAATTAAAACATTGGAACGGACGACCTACAACTTTGTTGATAAATGAAGCTCCAGATCTAGTCATATGTCATTGGCATCAAAGTGTCATGACTCTGAGTTTTTCCTTCCAGACACAGAGGAAGCAAGGGTGAATGTAAAGCAGGGCTGTGAAAATGAAGCAGACAAAGCTAAAAACTATTTACCTTGATTTCCTAAAGTTCTAGGGTGTATTTACCACCACTCCACACTGGGCCCTTTATTTGGCCAGTGCAACCATTTAACTGTTTAGAATGAGCTTTCATAGTCCCTACTCTTGGTGGGCGAGGCCAAATAGAGCTCAGATTGTACCTGCTAACTGTTAAGAGCCAGATCCAGTTATGAAATCATTCTGAAACCTGGGACAGGCCCACACTGCTTGGCAGGCCTCTCTGTCCCGCCAAAGGCTGCCGAAATAGAGAAACCAAATATGTAAAAAAGTCTAAACTCTTAGATGTGCGTCGACCAAGAGCTATACATGATTGATGTTTCTCAGCAGTTTGTTATCACCTGTGCCACTGCCTCAGTTACAATGTATCCACCCACCCCCATTCATCTGTCAGGTGAGGTTTAGCCTCCACCAAGAAGTCTTCCCTGAAATCCTCAAAAAATTCCCTTCTATTGACTTTCCTCTTTGGATTCCAAAGTATCTGTTTGGGTTTGTCTGTCTAACCAGACTAAAAATTCTTTGGAGGCAGGAACAATGTTCTTTCCACCTTTGTGTCTCTAAAACTAATCACCATGGTAGGTGCTCAGCTAATAACATTGATACAGATCTACAGTCACTTTGCTAAACTGATGGTGTAGTAAGGGCAGTTTGTATCATCTATTGGTCTATCAGTCCCAGAGCTGCCAGCTGAACACTGGGCTCAAGGCAAGTGTCTCACAATATGTATACAAGACAGAGTGGGGCAAAAGTAGGTTTACAGTTATGAGTATGAAACAGTTTATTCTTGTATTATTATTTGTTAATTATTGTATTTTTTCCATACTTTTGTTCCACCTTGTGTTCAGAAAGGGAGACATAGAATTGGAAGGTAGAAAGATCACTGTAACCTTAATTTTCCTGTTGGAAAGTGTAAGTGTTGGGTCCAGCTCACAGTGCATCAGTAGTACCCCCTTCAGGTGAATGGGAAGTTACATGGTGATGTCATATTGTTACTGGAAAGGGGACCTGGCCCGGAGTGGGTCTGCCTAGGGCCAGCCCGTAGCGTGTGGCTTCTTGACTTCGTGCAGGAAAAATTTCACAACATGAGTCCAGGTGAATTTTAGAGGATGTTTATTAAAGCTGGGGACAGTGAAACAGGAAGAGCCCAAGACAGAAGGAGCAGCAGGAGAGGGACTAGGTGGGGAAATGAGTGTAGGCAGGGCTGCTGTGGCTCACTGAGAAGTCAGAGAAATGGGGCCTTGGGGGCAGGGTTAGGAAGTTAGCCTGGGATTAGCTGCCAATTGCAAGCCTGGTGGTGTCCCTTTGGGTTTGGGAGACATGTGCCTATCGGGGAAGAACAGGGGAAGGAAGAAGGGAAAGGTTGCTTGGCTGTGCTCCTAGAAGGAGAGCAGGCCCACCTGCTGGGGACCTTTGTTTTGAGGGGTTTTAAAGGCTGGGTGTTTAGGGGAAATCTTAGGGGAGGATCTCAATAGAATATTAAGCAGCTTTATGCTGGTGCACTAAAATGAAACGCACTCCTTTAACTTTATCTGTCCTTGGGTGTGGTTGGCAAATGGCACTGATTGGATTTCTGCTGTGTCCCTGAGTAGGGTGATTTAAGCAATTTACCCTCTGGCTGGGGAGAAGTGTTAACCATTTATTCTTAAGTGCCCTTGGTTTAAGGAAGATAGGATTTACTAGATGGCTGAAAACTGCTTATTTAAGTATCTGTCTCGGTTTCCCTATCCCAATTGTCCTGGCTTACAAGTCTCCTAGCCTGTGTCTGTCTGTCTATCTCTCTCTCTCCCTCTTCTATATATATATATATAGATATAGATATAGATATAGATATATAGATATCTAGATATAGATATAATAATACTATTATAAAGTTTCAGTCCTGCACTAGCCTCCACTGAACCCCCTAAAAGACTGAGAGCGTTAAAGACCAAACATGCTTCAGGTTATACTCCATTACTCCTAAGAGTCTGGCTGGCAGGTTGCTAAATTGGCATTATGCATGAGTATTTTGGGCATTCCTCTGAATCCATTTATTTTGGTACCTCCTGAATTTCATGAGGAAATTCAACAAAGAAAGCCATTATACCTTACTGGTTAAGAGTGACAAGAAAATGCAAAGATGCAGACATAGGTCTGATAGACTCTTGACATGATCAGTTCTCAGTTATATAGACAAAGTTTTTCTGGTGTGCAAAATGAACAATGAGGATAATCACATCAAGAGTGAATGAACCCTTCCCAATTGCTTTACCGGTCTGGTTACTTAACCTCATTGAGTTCCCAGGATCCTTCCAACTCATGAATGTAGATGTGATACTGCTAGCGATGCTGTTATTCAGGATAAAATTAAGTGCCCCAGAGTTTCCTGGCTTCACAGCTGCATCACTGGAGGCTGATAAACCGGGGCCAAGACTTTTCAAGGTCTCCAGCTGTCCTGAAAGTGTCTGCTTGTTTATTTTAGGTAGATAAGTGTTGCTATTATTCCTGGGAGGGTAGGAAATGCCTGGGGGCTAGAGATCACTGGAGACTTTTAAATTAGAACAGTGTGAAGAGATGTTGGAATCCCTGGCATATTAAAAAGGGGGAGGGGGAGAAACCACACACTCAGCATTTGGTGATACTGTAATTATAGCTCCCCTTAAGAGCAGTTAATAACCACTTACTATTTTGTAACCTAAGGGTAATAAACACTGAAGCTTTGCTCATTAATTGAAGTTGACAGAATGCTAGGAGGAGCCTCGTGGCACACCCCTTACATCAAGGGAGTATTTTCTCTTTGTTTATCAATCAGGGAGGCTTATTTGTTTTTTTATGGCTTAGTCTACAGTTTAAATCACAGGAAATGAAGAGATTATTCTCAGGAAAATCCTTTGGGGAAAACTCTAGCATTATCTCAGTACCTAACCTGCCATAAACCAATTAATAAAGTTATTCATTTTGCCATCGTAATCTGAATGTATCCCTGGAAATAACAACAGACCAAAACAAATGGGATGCCTATGACCTTTCAGTATTCTTCCCAAAGTTCTCACTAGCTCTCCAAATAGCCCAAGGTCAAAAACAAATTGTTCAAATTGTTCCCAGCAGCAAGAAGAAAGCCCTTGACCTAACCAGAGAGAGCACAAGACAGAACTATAGGAGCAGAGGTTCCATGGAAGGTTATTTATTTAGGGACCAGAAGATCTATCCTACAATGGCATCACTTACAGTACTTTCTTCCCCAGCATAAAACCTCCAACAGGTATCCAGTTTATAGTGAATGGATTACGTTCACTGAATTACAATTAAATTCAGATGCTTGAGCTTGCATTAAAAATTTTAAAGCTAGAAGAGAACACTACTTTTGAAAGTAGGAAATGACAGGGGCATTTTTTAAATTTGGGCTCTTTAAGTTTGCAAATTCTAATTTCAATTTTCAGCTTTACTAAAATTCTCATAAACAAGCAACATTTCTCTTCCTAAAGTGGACATAAGAGCATCCAAACCTGTAGATAACTTTTATGAGTTTATTAGAGTTTATTTGAGCCAAACAGAAGACACACCTGGAAGCAAGATCTCAACAGTCTGAGAAAAATGCTTCCAAGTACGGCAGTTTGCAGTTTCTTTTACACATTTGGAATTAATGAAAAAATGTAAGGAAGATTACACAAAGGTGTGAAAAAGCAAAGCAGGGAAATCTCTATGACTAGGTTATAGGATGGTTAACAAGATTCTGTGCTCTCTTGAGGGCAGTTGGTTACTTTTCAGAAGAGTCTGAGAAAGAAGCATATCAAAGGCTTGTTAACCTAGATGCACAAAAATAATAGACTGGGCTCACTTAAGGCAAAGATAACCTTTCATTAAAGAAGCTATAGGCCTGGGGAGTGACTACCCGCCATGACCTGCCCAGGTATGATTTTATGATCTGATCACCCTGTGGTTACTTTCCATTAAATTTATTACAGAACCTCCCCCCTTTTTTTTTTAATTCACACTAATTTCAAGTAGATTTTAGTATCTCTGAAACTAGGTGAAGGACATAAATATAATATAGTGGCTCTATTTCAGTCATTTGAAAGAAATATAAATTTAGCCCCTTTTCCCAAATACTGGAAAATTCTTTATTATCATTAAAAGCCAACTTTTTTTAAATTTTATTTTTCAATTACAGTTTACATTCTATGTCATTTTGTGTTAGTTTCAGGTGTACAGCATAGAAGTTAGACAATCATATATTTTACAAACCAGTCCCCCTGATATTTCAAGTGCTTGCCTGGCACCATACATAGTTAGTACAATGTTATTGACTACATTTCCTGTGCTGTACTTTACAACCTTGAAACTATTTTGTGACTAACAATTTGTGTTTCTTTACCCCTTCACCTTTTTCACCTAGGACCCTCAGCCCCTTGTTTCTGGCAACCATCAGTCTGTTCCCTGTACCTATGAGTCTATTTTCTTTGGCCATTTATTTTGTTCTTCAGAGTCCACATTTAAGTGAAATCATATAGTATTTGTCTTTATCAGATTTATTTCACTTAACATAATACCTTCTAGGTCCATCCATGTGGTTATGAATGGTAAGATTTCATTCTTTTTTTATGGCCAAGTAATATTCCATTGTATATATGTACCACAACTTTTCATCCAATTGCCTATTGATGGGCACTTGGTTGCTTCAATTATCTTGGCTTTCATAAATAATGCTGCAGTGTACATAGGGGTACATATACATTCTTTCAAATTAGTGTTTTGGGTTTCTTTGGATATATATCTAGAAATAGAATTGTGGGGTCATAAAGCAGTTCAATTTTTAATTTTTTGAGAATTTCCCATAGTATTTTCCATAGTGGCTGCACTAGTTAGTCTGCATTCCCACCAATAATGCACAAGGGCTCCCTTTGTTCCACATTCTCATCAACACTTGCTGTTTTTGAATTTATTGATGATAGCCATTCTGATAGGTGTGAAGTGGTATCTCACTGTAGTTTTAACTTGCATTTCTCTGATGATAAGTGACACTGAGCATCTTTTCACATGTCTATTTATTTTATGTTATTTCTGTTAGGTTTGCAATAGAATGCTCTATTATTTACCTTGATTGACAGACACCCAATATTAAAATTGCTACATGATAGTTTATAAATCAGAAAATAATTCAATTTAAATTAATTGAAGATCTATTTTAATTATCTACCATGTTTCAACAAACAGAATAACAGCTACTTCTATTGCTCTTTGGGTTGTAAAAAATATGTTTTCTCACCTTTTTCTAACTGCTACATGTTTCAGTTAGAAGTTGAGGAAATTAAAAAAAAAAAAAGAGCCAAGGAAATAGAGCTGTTAAAGAGGGGAGAACAGCCAGGGGGAACAGGAAACCACTGGCTTCCTGCTCCCAGGTGTAGTCCCATATTCCAGGAAAGAAGTCAAAGATAAAGACATTTTACCTTTGTCCCTGAACTAATCAGACTTGGCCAGAACTTAATCAGATTAATCCAATGATAAAAGATTTCTGCACAACCTGTAGAAATTACATGAAAAAGAATAGGCGGGAAAGTCAGGTGGAGGCAGGACGGGCAGCAGCCCACAGGTAGGTACTTCTTGAAGGCAGTTATGTCCTAGAAGCTGGTCCTCCGCCTCGAAATTTGCTCTTATCTGTGTCGAGAGGTGACATCAACCAAAATGCACATGTGCTTAGGATATGCTCTAGAAAGCCTAATTTCTTCAAAATACAGTGGGCTAGGATAAGCAAACATGTGGGCATGATTCTCTCCTGTACTCAGGCTATATAGGAAGCTCTATCATAAGCAGGAGCCACTTCACTGTTTCCCCTTGAGAGACTACTGTCATAAGAAACAGAATGCTGATGTTTCATGTGAATCCTACCTGAAAATTTATGAGAGCCAAGTAATAACCAGAAGGGAGCTCTATGACCCTGGAATCAGAACATTAGGTTTAAATGAATATGATGTTCATAGAAATGAGTGAAAGCAGGCCAAGGCTTCCATCTAATAACAGGAATTACTTTGCCAACAGTGACAAAAATAGAGTCTAATGACTATACTGCTCTCGTCAGCTATTTCCACATTATGGATTTCTTAAAGTCCCAAAATCCCCAGAGTGGTGCTCTTCCCTGTAGACAGTGCTTCAGTGAGCACCATCCACGTGATCACTCTTCTGATTGCACTTTTTTCTACCTCTCTAAGACCTTCTTCACAAGGCCATCTCAACTTTAGTCTTCTGGGTGATTTTGCATTAAAAAGATATATCATTAGCTCAGGAATCATTCATCAAATTTTTCAAAGGTTTGGTATACATATTTATCCAATCCTGAATTCAAGTCCATTTTCCCTAATATCATACATATCCCTGATACCTGATTCTGCCACCCACATACCCTGCCCTGGAAAGGGAGTGTCCCAAACAAGAGACAAGTCACTGAAAAGAAATAAAGGCATCATAAATTAGTAAATTAGCATGTTGGCTTATGCCTTCCACATTCTGAGTATGTGGAAGCTCCTGAAAGGTGCCCTAGAATAATTGGAAAACTGGAAAGACAAGATTTCCACTTGATAGTTAAATGATAAGATCAATATATAGAACAGTTCAAAGTATGCTTATTTCTATGTTCTCCAGAGACTCACAAAAATAGTCCAAAGATGCCCTATAAGATTTTCTTTTCCCCCAGCTGCTGGAGAAAGGAGCTAGGATGGTGGGGAGGGTGTGACTGCCTGACCCAACGGCAGATACAAACACCAGGTTGACAGAGGGAATGAGGGTATTGTTCTACCTCCTCCGATTGCTTTGAACCCTGATACAAAAATCAGACAACAAAAAGGCCTGGCCATGAAAATGATTTCTCAAACAATGTAGTGCTATTCAAATGTCATACAATTAACATCAACTGAAGTCGTTGTTAACATTCTGAATATTATACCTAACATTCTGAATATTATAAATGCTTTACATCTCTAGTATTAAATTAACATTTCTCTGAGGATTAGGCAAGCCATAGAAGATGATGATAAATAAATCCAAATTAAGGATGAAATCAGGAAAGATGATCCTTTTAGAAAATCTAGTGAAAACCAACACCAAATGCATGAATTTATCCATGATCAAGAATAGTCATCACTGAGGTGGTTTGTAGATGTGTGCTAAGGGAGGCTTAGGAAATACCTTAAGTCCTGTCCAGAAGTATCATTTTGCAATTATTTGCAGTTACATTGCAGTTTGCATGGGGAAAGCCCAGTGGGCAAACGACTGGTAGACTATATGGAGCCGAAGGGAGCCACAGGCTGTGCCAAAATGGCATCCACTCATAGAGGGTGAAAAGTATGCTGTGCCAGGACAAGGATGTCCTAGGAAGTTATCTTAAGGTTCTTGTCTGAAACGTGACTGATGGATACTATCTCAGTGGTTTTCAAACTTCTCAAATATGGGGGAAATTTTCAGGGGAAGACAGGGCTTTATTTTTGGATCTAAGAAAGCTCTAAGATTGCCCCACATGCAATATGAGTAATTCCTAGAAATTGTACACAGAATCCCACTGTAGCACAATAGCTGACAATTTATTTTTGTCATTTGATACATGTTCTTTAGTTTCATTCTTTTTTATGACAAGTGAATATAACCAACAGGCTTATGTACCATGAGTTTCTACTGGAAACCTAGGATATGCCACTTTGTCTAAAAATTCAATTGCATTAGGTTAATGAGATCTGTTTCTAGTTACTAGTTTCAACATTTTGTCTATCACTTTATTTTCTTGTAAAAGAGTAAAATTGAAACTGAAAAAGGTCAAATTGTGGCACAAATATTGGTGAACAAAGATGACAAAACGGAAGCTGAACTGGTTGGTAGGCAACCTCACCATGCAGTATCCTGAGATGTATTAGTCAGTTAATGTCTAAACTGAGTGCCCAAAAAGCAGTTTAAGAGTGCCAAAACACAATAGTCCCCCTTTTCCCCGAGGATAAGTTCCAAGACCCCCAGAGGATCCCTAGAACCACAGATAGCACTGAGCCCTATATATACTGTTAAAGTTTAATGTATAAATTAGGCACAGTAAAAGATTAACAACAATAACTAATAATAAAACAGAACAATTATAACAATATACTGTAGTAAAAATAATGTGCATGTGGTTTTTCTCTCTCTCAACAAACTAGCATGAATTTATTTCTCCTTCACAATTTCACAGGCTGAAGATTCTTTCTTACTTTAGATCTTAGAAATCGAGTGTATGATATTTTTTTTTCCTTTCCTTAAGTCAAGAATTTTCACCTTTTCATTTGAAGGAAGCACCACACTGTACAGCTTCTCTTTGGCATATCCAAATTGCCAGCATCACTATTCTTGTGCTTTGGGGCCATTATTAAATAAAATAAAGGTGACAAACACAAACACTGTGATGCCACAACAGTGGATCTGATAACTGAGATTGTGCTAAGGGACTAACAGGTGGAGATGATGGACAAAGTGATGAGCCATATACCTGGGAGGGCGAGATTTAATCAGTCTACTCAAAACTGTGTGCAATTTAATACTTATGAATTGTTGATTTCTGGAAATTTTCATGTAATATTTTTGGACTGCTATTGACCATAAGTAACTGAAATCAGTGGAAAGCAAAACTGTGTCTGGGGACGGGGGTGGGATTACCTTACAATGTGGAAAAGTGAAGGCTAATCAAACAAAACATGCTTTTAGGAACTTTTGATTCAGAAAAGCTATAATAAAAAAACACAAATACAATAATATTTTCAAATTATTGCAGCTATGTATATCAGTGAACCAGCAGAGCACATATGTGAAGCATCATTTATTCAATCTATAGATTTGATGTTCTTGTATGAAATCCGTGATAACATCAGTGTTCTGACTTACTCGGCAGTAATATTTCTCACTCTGAACTAACCCTCCTTCTGGCTGTCACTACAGTATTCTCTTTTGAGTTACATCAGAAGGGTCTGTCTTATAAGCCTCATAAACGCAGGATGAACTGATCACGCCCAATGAAAGGGCCCACAAAGCTGAAGGCCATCCGCTGTGGTCTAAGGCACTGATAATGCAGGGCAAATATTCAGGGTCAGTTGGTTCCTTTTTTACATTTCTCTACTTAAATTCAATTTGTTTGTATGACATATTATTTATGCTTAGAAATAAACTCTATTATATGTCTTAGATATAATATTTAAATATACCAGTAACTGGTTTATGGACAATTGAATAGAGCCACTTTTTCTTCCCCCTCCCCCAGACAAGGCCCATATCTCAATAGATAATAGCTTATGGGTTTTTAAAGAAATTTTTCTACTAACTCATCAGTGTTATATCTAATGAATTACATATCCCCACACTCTTGCTCCCTGGGATCTCTGTTGTAAATCGATGAAATAGGCAGCAATCAGCACATTTAGCTGAAAGCTATTGCTTCTAACAGCCCTGGATGTCTAAGAGGGTCTCCAGCACGAAATGATTCTATGTTACTATATAAAAAGCCACATCTACTTTTCTTAAGCTCTATACAACAGAGTTAAGTCAAAGTACAAGTCTTATATATTGTGAAAAGATATTAAGAACTACATCACTGCAGCCAAGGAAGTGGTAGCTTTGTTTGGTTTTTTTTTTTTTAATTTTTGCAAAGACATATGACCTTATCGAAGCTTCAGACCAAAAATTCCCTTCAGCTGATATCTAAGAAGCACACGAACCATTAGCTCTTGGTATGATCAAGTCAGATGGTACGTCAGAAGCCATTTCTAAATTTAGTTTTCTTGAAAAGACACATTGTCAGGAAGCACTGTCAGAGAGAAATGGCTGTGGCTAATGTAAAATAATTGACATCCAGGGATACTGACTTCAGAAAGAGCTGCTGAGGTTTCACATGAAGGCTGTTTGTAGTCATAAGCCAGACAGGTAGTTCCAGCATGCACAGATTTTCTCTGGCATGGGTGCTGCAAAATCTGTTGGGCTCAAAGTAAAATCTCTACTCAACTGAAGTCATCCTTGCTCCTATCTATTGATGTGTTGTTCCTGATTCACAGCAATGGATAGTCTTTACGATGAGTGAAAAAAGGGTAATTTGTTCCCTACATGCTTATATACCAAGGCAGGTGCACTCTTCCTGCGTTAACTTCCTACTTAATGCAAGTGATCCTGACCATCGACTGGTTTTATAAAGACTTCAGATAGACAGGCTGGGCTTGCTCGGCCAGTAAGGGCAGAGGTCAGAGACCAACTCAGAAAAGGTCAATAACAGTACCACAGGAAACTGCATCTGCTCTTGGTTAGACCACTGATTACAATTACAATTTCTCGTCCCTCGGTGAGAAACAATTGATACTACAGTTAAAGACTAATTAAAGACCAATAAAAGGCAGAATCATTGTTTTTAATAAATGTGCTTGGCTAAAAGCTGTAGCCAGAAAGAATAACTTGACTCCTTAGAGAGTTTTTGTCTCCAAGATAGGATCCTCTGCATCTAGCCTCACTCTTAGAAGTGAGTTAATTGTCAATGTAATGGTTTATTTTCTAAAACTTTAGGGGAGGCTTTCTGCAAATCTTCACTGTTAACATTTGGGGCCACTTAGGTCTTTGCTGTGGGGCTGCCCTGCGTATCTAATACGTTTAGCAACATCCTTGGTTGTCTCCATCCACTAGATACAAGTAGCACTCCCCCAATCCCAGGGGTGATGATCAAAACTGCCCCTAGACTTGGCAAAATGTTCCCTGGAGGGGAAGGGAGTAAAAAATAACCCCCAGTTGAGAACCACGGGTTTAGGGCGTCATTTAATAAACACATTTCATCTGTACCAATGACTCCTATCCCCCAAATCCTTACCCCCACACCCTCCAAAAGAATTGCTTCTTGTTCTATAAAAAGATCACCACTTTATCTAAATTGGTCATAAGGACAATACATTAATTGATTCAATTGTTATTCCAGGATAGGGTTCTTAGAGAAAAGTGTTTCCATCCACACACCTTAAAAAACTAAAATTGAAAACTCTAAGTATAGTTTTGTTAAAAGAATAAAATAAGTTAAAGCCCAGCAAATACTCTTGAAAAAAATCAATAGAGGATGCTGGGTGGAGGGGGGAAGGGCGGGGGAAAGAGGAGAAAATCAGGACAACTGTAATAGCATAAGCAATAGAATATAATTTTTAAAAAAAAGAAAAAGAAAAAAATCAATAGAAGTAATAGAGGAAATTTGGGGAAAAAAAATCTTAAAATCATCCCAAGTCTCACAACACACAAAGAACCATTGCGGACATTTGGTGAGCATTCACCCGGACATTTCTCCATAAATATAAACAGGTACAAAGCCTGAAAGATATGTGAAAGTGCAACCGAATAACCCAGGATTGATTATTCCATGATTCCATATTGACCTTTACAAAAAGACATTATACTCATGTGGTTTTCAATAAAAAGAATCAAATTTGATTTTCAGATGATAAAGAAATTGCAAACTGGAAGAAAATTAATGAATTTCCAATGTTTCTTCACCATTAAACATATTGGTTCTTAAAAGAACTCCTAAATTAAGAAAATGTTTGTGCAAAATTTTAGGAGCTGAAGTGATTGTTATTTTTAAACTGTGCCTTTCAACACTAACCAGTATCTACTGACTCCCCAACGGGAAAGATGAGGAAGTAAGTTAACGTTTTTTCCTACCCCTGTTCCGCCCATTTCCAATTTGATTAGTTATAATATTTACATGGGGCCTTTAAGCTTTCTTCTTTAGCCATACTTCCTACAGTTGCTTGGTCTCAGTGCTATTTTAAATGAATCTGCAGCCTTTCATTTCCTGAATTTTTTATTTTGACTCATTTTTTATTTAGCTGAATTGGTTTTCAAGACACAGTTTTTATTTGCAAAAAGGACCCATAAATGCTGTATTTCTTGAGCTTTTGAACCCTTGATGATATTTTCCTGCTGCTTTCATACTCAAAGGACAATGTGACTGAGATTCAACTCTTGGATGACCCTTTCTTGCCCTCAAGCTGTCTAGATGTCATTCCATAATTGTTGCTGGAGCTGATGGCCAGTGACCACAGCAGTGACCTCTGAACTCACACTGGATACTGGGAGACTGTGGCTCCACACAGCTCCCTGTTCCCTCTTCTCAGGGGCATCACTTCCTAGGGAACCCCTTGGCCTACTCAGATCTCCTAAAGTCCATTTCTGCCCTTCAGAAGAGGAATTCAGCCTACTTGCTCTGGTCCCAGTCTTCTCTCATCTCTCTACCCTGTTCCAGGTCCAGAGTCCCCTCTTCTCTCAAAGTAACAGCAGGAATGGATCCTCCATCCTCTCCCACTGCCCTTTCTCCACCTCCAGGGAAGTCTGGTGACTACTCTCCCTTCTTTCCACTCTCTTTCCTTTGGGTCTCGAAGGCACAGAGCCATCACTTCCTCCTTTTTCCCTGAATAAGACATTGTTTCTCCTTACTAGTCTTCTTTCTGCTTAATGTCCCATGCAGGATCTGCAATTGACTAGCTTAGTTATCCTAATGGTACCAAAGAAGTCTTCTTCTATGCTCTTAATGTCCCCACTCATTCCAAAAATATGTATATGACATAACCAAGGATTACTTATCCCATGATTTCACACTAGTGTTCTGGTATTAAGTACTTACCCCTCAAAGCAAATAAATCTCCAACTTCTTCAAATGTCACCCAGTTTATTCTTTCCTACTCTAACTGGCCTAAGTTTTGATTGCATTTTTAATCTACCATACACATCTTAGCATATGAAAAGGCCAGACTGTATAAATGGTTATTTTTTTAGATTATACCAGAAAAGCTCTCAAAACAGAATACCCTACATACAGAGGTATTTAATAATGTTTGTTGATAAAGGGGATGTATTGAGAAATCTACTAACATTTGGCAGGACTCAAGAAAAAAGGATAAGGGAATACCAAAAGTAAGTGAAATATCAGAATACAGAATTTAATAATAATAATAATAAACATCAACTAAGTACTTTCCATATATGTGGGACTACTTTTAGTTGTTTACATATGTGGTCTTGTTCAACATTTAGAATGGCTCTAAGTAGGAAGTAGTATTAATGTCTCTCTGTTAAAAATGAGGAAACTGAGGTCTAGAGGAATTAAGAAATTTGTCCATGGTCACACAGCTAATAAGCTGTGGAGTCTGAACTTGAACCCAGGAAGACTAGATGCTCTACATGGATTATTACGAGGGAAATGGACCATCTTGTCTAAATTCTGCAAAAATATAGGCTTAAGAAGCCATAAATTCTAATTTTGGCTTGGACTAATGAACTTCCTTTCTGTGAACATGATAGGTCTCCATCTACCAAGAGAGGTTACACGCTCCCTGTATAAATGTCCCAGACAAAAATGACACCTACCCATGTGTGACCTTAACACACACTCTTCCATTCCAACCAAACGATGACCTCATAATGTCGAAGGCCAGGAATGTGAGTTGGGGAGAAGAAAATAACAACTTGCTTTCACTTTCCAGGCAAAAGCACACCAGCCCAAGGCCATTCTCTCTGCTGTGCATTCTCTGCAGCTTAAGAGGGCCTTCCATGTGCCAGACAGATTAAACACTCAGGGAATTTGATATGATCACTCCTGGGAGGGGATTTTTTCCACTCCTCTCTAATCCAATGAAGCCTGGGCTGGCAATGGCAGTTGAATTGAGAGAGTGACTAAATATGTAGAGTCCTTGGAGGTTAAAATACAGTCTGTCTATGAGGGGAAGGTATTTTTGCCTTTAGCGTGTCTGGATTTCTAATATCTATTGCAGACTATTAATCATACAGACCAGACTCTTGAACTTCTTTGAATTATTTTACATTTAATCGGAATCTACCCCACCCGGCCAAAAAAAACCCTACCAAATCCTGCCTGGTTACCTGATTTAAATGATTTTTAACATTTAAACAATGGTTTACCCAAAATACATACTCACCAATTAAGCATATGTTTAATAGTTTTGAAATGGATTCAAACAAAATCAAAAATACAATTATATGCATATCATGAAATTGTGAAAATTAAAAATTAGCCAAGGACCTATTGTTCATTTCTTTCAGATTTCCTGTTAAAACATTGGTTGTCCTAGGGTTTCACCATTTGAAATACTATGGGAAAAATGGAATAACTCATTTTCAGTAAGACCATTTCCATCTAACTTCATCGGGTGAGAATTTGGCCCAGAGTTTACACTATAATGTATGATTGTGTTTGTTAAAGTGTTGCCTGATTTTATTTGTGACCTTTACATAAAACAGATGTCATGATTTATAAAACCTGAAGTTTCTATCTGAAGTCCAAAAACATCTCTCTTCTTACTCCTCCAAAGCCCTATTTTCCATGTATTTGCTAGACTTTAACTTATTTTATTCTTTTAACAAATGTACATTGAGTTTAACTCAGAGTTTTCTATTTTGGTTTTCTGGGCAATGTGGATGGAAATGCTTTTCTATAAGAACCCAATTTTGGAATAACAACTGAAGCCAAATTGGAAATGTGGAGTGGTATTCAGGTTCAAGAATAGTCATAATTCCCCATTCCAACCACACAAAAATTCCTAAACTTGCTTCAAGCAGAGAATCTGGGATGCGAACAAAGTCTGTTTTCTTTCTACACTCAGAAGGGTAGGTTGTGTGTTTCACCTTAGGGCAGAGAGTGAATCAAGACCCATATGCTCTCGATTGCACAATCTGGGAAGGGAAAAAAAAAAAAAAAAAGAAAACATTTGCCTAGGCCAAAAGAAGTTGCCACATTATCTGTCACCAATATAGCTGCCAGAATTTTTCAAGGTGCAGAAAAAGTAAACCTTTAAAGCAAATCCTTTCTGGTGCATTGTTTTTGGAAGTTGCTTATTAATTTCCTCTTGCGCCCTGACTAATGTGGCTCAGTGGGTTGGGAATCATCCCTCAAACCAAAATGTTGCCAGTTCAATTCCTGGTCAGGGCACATGCCTGGATTGTGGACCAGGTCCCCAGCTATGGGCATGCAAGAGGCAACCGATTGATGTTTCCCCTCACACATCGATATTTCTCTCCCTCTCTTTTCCCCCACTTCCTTTCTCTCTAAAAATAAATAAATAAAATCTTTTTAAAAAAAACTTCCTCTTGCACTTGTCTGGCCACTGAGAGATGGAGCTTATGCACCATCACCTCACAGTAAGTAGAACCTGGGCCAGAGGACTTTTCCACAGTGGGGAATATTCCAGAATATTTAAGGCTTGTAATTTGTTGATTTTTTTTTTTAGATTTATTTATTTACTTTTAGAGAGAGGAAAAGGGAGGGTGAAAGAGAGGAAAAGAAACATCAATGTGTGGTTGTCTCTCACATGCCCCCTACGGGTGAGCTGGCCTGCAACCCAGACATGTGCACTGACTGGGAATTGAACCAGTGACCCTTTGGTTCGCAGGCCGACATACGAGACACTGAGCCACACCAGCCAGGGCTAATTTGTTGATTTTTTTTTTGTTAAAAAATACTTCAAGATCATAAAGTTGAGGAATTTTGGAGGTGGTTATAGTGGAGATGTCAATCCAAAGAGATCTGTTCTAAACGATATCTCCAGGGCAAGACAAGAATCTAACACATCAGGACAATGAGTGTGGTCGTCTGCAAGCTTCATCACTAGGCCAGCGTGATCTTTCATTACCTGGGCTTTGCCTGCTTGGGGATTTTAGTGGAGCAAAAATAAGGGGAAACAGAGAAAATGAGGTAAAAATGAGGTATAAGTTATCAACCACTACTGTACACCATACATCCTGAATTTTCCAGGACACATGTTCATGTAATCTGATTGTTCCCCTCAAAACTAGTTATACTTGCCAAGTAGTGTGTTTGAGTTTTGAAGTAGGAAAATTTAAATTATAAACTAGGTATAATTTATAAAAGATGGTATGGTTTTACTGTTGCCTGAGGGCAATGATTGTGACACATTTATCTTTGTATTTCTAATAACATATGGCAAATGAAAAGGGCTCAATATATGTTGAATGAATGAAGAGAAAAATAAATAAGCTAATAAAAATCAAGATAAATATGAAAGAGTAAAAAATTACTTCATTAAGTTCTATTGTTTTACCTCTATTATTAATGTTTAGTATAAATTAAGAACCCAAAGACCAAGGTTCTAATCCTGGCTCTGCAGTTTCATTGAGAAAATTTAAACCTCCCAAGAACTGTTTTCCATCTATAAAATTGAAATACTAACTTCTTTTATTTAGCTCATTTTCCAGCACTGTTACATAAAACACCTACAACAATTAATGTGAAAATGTTAGGTAAACTGAAAAGATCCATACAAAGATACATTTTTTCTTCATTATCATTATCATCACTGTTCTAGTATTCTGGGTTACTCATCTTGCAAAAAAAAAAAAAATGCTAGTAATCACAAAAACTTCATACCACATCTGAGCTTACTTTTTAAATTGGCTTAGTTTTTATTTTATGAATTAAAAAATAAATCATAATATTCCATGCTTTGTCCCCACAGTGAGCCAACCAACTCAAATTTTGGTAATTTTTTTATAGAGCACCAACACTGGGAAAAATTCTTTTGCAACACACATACTCACATACACACACTTACACACAAATCTCACATATCCTTCAGCACTGAGAATGTTTGCTAGTAGGTGTGAAAAAGACCCACCATCAGAAAAATTGAGAAATAGTTTGTCTTCTCTGACTAGCAAAATTTCTATATCTTCTTTCACTTTAATACTGTCCCCAGAAGCCCAGGATCCTCAAGTTTCTTAAGACCCACCATATATGTTCTTAAACTGCTACTACTTCAAAGTCAGTTAATATGAGTCCATCCCACTCAATGCCCACAGCTGAGGTGACAATGAATGGAGTGAGAAATCATCATCCCCTTTATCATCATCTTTCCAGTCTCTATCGTTTATTGAACATGTACTATGTGGCTTTACATTCAACATCTCTTTTAACCTTATAACAAACAACCTTATGAAATAGAGATTATTGACTTTATTTTACAGATGGGCAAATTGAAACTTAGAATGACTATGTAACTGACCCGAAGGCACACAACTTTTAAGAGACAGTGCCTGAATTTGAAGCCAATTCCACCTTATTCTTAAATCCATGTTTTTAACCACCTCTCTTGACTGCCTTCCCAAGCATTTCTACGATAGGACATTTTTGGTGTGCTAGGGCAGAGATTTATGAAGAGGAAGAAAGTCTTTTGAGAGCTCCTTATTGTACACTGTCTACTGTGTTTATTACTATCAATCCACCAATGTATATTTTTAAACTCTTCTTGAAACATGGATAACTATGCTAGGCTTGAAAGAATATAAAGAATTAAATATTACTCTAATGTAAGTGACTAATGGTGGTTTAATTCTTCTTTTTAGGAAGAGGATAGGAATACCTTGAAAGAAAAGCTATATGCTATAAGCCAAATAAATGAGTTCCTAATGATACAATTTTTTTTTTAAATCTTCACCCAAGGATATGTTTATTGGTTATAGAGAGAGAGGGAGGGAGAAAGAGAGAAACATTAGTTGGCTGTTTCCCATACACGCCCCAACCAGGGGTCAAGCCCATGACCACGAATCAAACCTACAACCTTTTGGTGTGCAGGATGATGCTCCAACTGAGTCACTGGGCCAGGGCCTTAATAATACAATTTCTGCCACTGGGGCAAGCAGATGGAGGAGAAACCTTTTTTCTATGGTTTTTTTGTTTGTTTGTTTGTTTGTTTGTTTTGAAGAGACAATCACTACAATCCTAAAACTGTATCATTTCAGCAGCCATCTGACCTGATCTCTCTTAAGTTTTGATCTTAGTGGTGTCACTCTCAATGTCTTTATTCTAGATGTAAAAATGGCTAGTCAATATTACTATTTAATCAGTCTCTCTTAAAACAATATTTACCTCTGTTATTTGGAGAATCGGAGATTAGGTTAATTACTCCTAAAAATATGACTTGTTTTTCTAACTCCAAGAAAGGTGAGGGAATATGTTATAGACCACTCATGTCTATGTATTGTTTTATAGGGTGTCTTTTTTTGTTTTGTTTTGAATAAGAGCATACAAACAAAACTCCATTATTATAAGTCATTTTATTAATAATAATGCATGCTTAGAGTTCTAAGATTAAATTACTACACACACTCATAAAATTGTTCCTGGTGGCACTTTAATGCTAGTTTGGGGGACAGGACTAAAACTTATCTTCAAAGTCCACCCTATTAAATCAAGCTTCTGTAGGGCCCTGCTATTTTCAAGAATATTATCAAACATTTAATTTACAGGAATCTGAAAAATGATTGCCTTTTTAAAAACTTGAGATTTTCCATGTCTGCCATCTTCCACGTTAGCCTTCGGAGATGAGAAGTCCTTAAACTTAAGTTTAACTGGGAAAAATGTTTCTGAGTAACCAGGTTCCAGGCAGAGTGCCTTCCAGTAATACCCTCACTTGCAGAAACCGCACTCCCCATCAGGCTATCAGAGCAGAGGGTGTTGGGGGAGGGCCTTCCCGTGGCCAGAGGGTCTTATTTTGTAAGTCTTCTTAGCTTGCCTGGGGTCACTGGGTAAGGAGAGGAAGGGAAGCCCCACCTGGTGCTTGCACAGAGGCCAAGCATGTTGCCCTTCTGATCTAGAAGCCGCATCCGGCACCTTCACAGGAACTGCCCAGAGCTGGGTCTTGTCTCCAGGTCTCCCTCAATCCTGCACAAGAGATTCCACCAGACCCCCAAGAAAAACACCAGCAGCCCTGAGTGCCAACAGAGAGAAATGAGGTGTGCATTTTCTGGTTTCATGTTGCAGCTTTTTCTAGCTCCTCTTACGACAGAAATAACATCTGCAATGCCAGAAGCCTATGAAGTAATAAATAACCTTTCCCCGAGACATTCGCCAGTTTTACCTTGCTTTGAGGCATAGTCAGCCCTGAAAAATTTATGACTTTGTGATCTCCAACCTGAATCGACATTACCCCATCAGAGAGTTTAATGACCTCTCTAAGCTTCACTTTCAGAGGAAAGCATGGCACAGTCACCAAAGGAATATCACGGCTTGCATGAGTCAGGTGGTGCAGAAGCTACAACCCAGAGTCTGTATTCAGAGGGAGAATGGAGATGGAGCACTGGCTTTTAAAGCAGGTGAAATAGCAAAACTCATAACCAAGATCATAATGGAGTGGCCTGAAACTTAAATGTAAAAAAATGTATTAAAACCCACAAAACCACTTCCCTTCAAATTCTTGATAGCAAACATGTCAGCTCATTAAACGAAGCTTGTTGTAAGCTGAGTTCAGAGAATAGCATTCACACCTTCAACAGAGCCCATCTGAGTTGCTGGGGCCAGGCTCTCACACTGTTCCCCTGTTGTGCAAGCACCGTGGGGCCTCAGAGCCTCCCTGGTAGGCACAGGCCACCCTCAGAGCCTTCATAAATTAATACTCTGAGACCTATAATAATGTAGCTACACAAGGAAATGGATAGTTTTGAATGCTGTGGAATGTTGTGATGAAACATGAGTTTGTCTACATTCATTTTGGACTTTGGTTTTAGAAGATTCATTTGGAAAAATGTTCAGAGTTACATAGCTGTTACACAGCTTCTTCCATTTGGCCTTTGCCTCTTCCAGGATATGCCCATTCTGCAGAAAATTATCATTTGGAATTGTTATCAGTTATTTACATCTTGGTGTGGATAAAAACTGTGAGAGTCAGTTTTTAAAAGCAACAGATGGCCTTGGCCAGGTGGCTCAGTTGGTTGGAGCGTCATCCCATATATCAAAGATTGAAATTTCCATGCCCAGTCAAGGTGCATACAGGAGGCAACGAGTCAGTGTTTCTCTCTCACATCGATGCTTCTCAATCTCTGTCTCTCTGTCTCTCTCTCCCTACCCATCTCTCAGAAATTCCTCTCTCTCTAAAATAAATAAACAGCATATCCTCAGGTAAGGATTTAAAAAAAATTAAAAAGCAACAGATAGACATAAGGACACTTGTCCATGAGCAAGGGACTAATCACTAGGACAGGAGACAAGGAATAAACAAAATAACTTTGTATGTTACTCAGTTAAAACACACACACACACACACAGCATTTACATTGTCCCTCGTGCTCCACTGTGCTGCTATAAAGGCAGAAATGAAAAACTTCAGTTCTCATCCTGTTCAGAGTTTTGCCTGAGAGCAACTCTTCTGCGGGATTGAAATTTGACTTTTCAAATCTCTTTATACTTCCAGGAAGAACTCTGGGGCAAAAGGACCCAAGAAAAAATAAAATTAGAACAAAAGGGAAGGGGTAAGTAGCAGTGTCTAGAGTGGGGACATTGACAGAAAGAAGCCAAGCTCAGAGGATGGTCTGTTTAGGGGACAGACCCAGACTAGGACTCCAGTGACCTGAAGGCTCCTTCCAGGGTTGTCTCCATGAGTCATGGGCCTTCCGGAGGCACTCTCCTTTAAGGTCCTAGTTTTCCCTTGAGATAAATGTGGAGGGTAGAGTACACTGGGGTTTCTAAACTGGGGTGACTTGCCCCATTGGGTATCTGTCAAGGGCTACAGACAATTGTGGCTGCCACAACTGGAGAGAGGAGGGTGCTACTGGCTTCTAGTGTGTGGAGGCCAGGAACGCTGATAAACATCCTCCAATGCACAGAACAGCACCCACAGCAAACAATTATCCAGCCCAGAATTTCAATAGTGAGAAAGTTGAAAAACCCTGGGTTGTAAAATTCAAAGGGTCCATTGACCATTAATAAGATCCATGTGGCTGATAGTCCCCCAGAAAAGATTGGTCTGGAACCAGGAATTTATGGCCATACTTTGCATTTTTCCAAGGGCCTGAGAGCCAGCGTGACCCATTATACCTATAAATTTTGCCTTGTTTTTTGGCATTCCTGAGCACGTGTCGAACATACTCAGAGGTTGACCAATGCTATTAAAGGGACGTTTGGCCTGCAGTAAATTTGGAAGGTGCCCAAAAGTGGATCGGTCAGCAAATACGCCATTTACATGGGGGCTTCTCTGAGTTTGCACAACATGTAATGTCACCTAAATCAATTCATACTCTTAAAAAGCTGATGAGTATATAATACAAGAGTTAAATATCAAAGAATATGAAAGAGATACCACCTGCACTTCTTGGTAACTGGTGAGTACAGCCAACAAAAGCAGAGGTGCCCCTGTGGTTTTGGAGTGAGCTGAAAAGTTTCCAAGAGTTTGCCTAGAGTTTTCCAAAAGTTGTACAACCATTCTGCCTTCCTGCCACAGCTATACCTGGCAGGAGAGAAACCAATGGGAGAGAAAAAATGCTGGTGCCCCGAAGGTCTCCAAAGTAAGACTCCAGCTCAAGCAGTTGGGGCTCTACCTTATCAGGTGTTTGGCATAGGAAAAAGGTAGTTCTAAAGAGCTAAGGCTAGTTGGTTTGTGAGCCTGCATTCCTCTACCTGTCTGAGGCCTCAAATATTCCCCCGGGAGTCTGTTGAGCTACCATTGTTCAGTTATGATACCCAGTGCACTACTACCCTCTAGCAATAACCACACATAGTGACATGAAATTCTGCTTCGCTGGGCTATCCAGCCCCAGATGCTCTGTAATGTACTGATTGGTGACTTAGTGGTGCTATTACTAGATCCCTCTGAAAATGCAGCCCAAAAAAAAAAAAAAAGTCATCGAGATGGAGCATACAGGTTTCACTCAACTCCTGCCCAAATTACTGAAGTAGTCTCCTAAACAGTCTCCTCACAACTCTCTAGCTTCCCTTCAATTTCTTTTCACCAGTGCAGCCAGAGTGATTCTTTCGCACTCGAAGCTAATTGTATAACACTCCTACTTATATACATAGAATGGCTCCATAGTGCTCTGGAGATTAAGAAAAAATTCCTTATATGAATCCAACTGCTACCTGCCTCTGAAGTATAATATCCCCATGACTGTGCTTCAAACACAGTCTTTCCTTCAGTTCCTTGAATACCTCCTGCTCCTTTCTGCCATTTGCACATGTTCCATCTGGATTATATCTTATTCCTCCCAGGTCTTCACCACCTCACCATTCAGTTAAGTAATTTCTCCTTTCAGAGCTCAACTCAAGACCCTGGCTGGGTAGCTCAGTTGGTTGAAGTGTTATCTTGATATGCCAATGTTACAGGTTCAATCCCTGGTCAGGGCACATATAAGAATCAATCAATGAATGCATAAATAAGCAGAACAACAAATAGATCTTTCTCTCTGTCTTTCTCTCTCTTCCTTCTCTCTCTAAAATCAATCAATAAATTTCTTTTAAAAAAATTCAACTCAGACACTTGCCTCCTTCACAAAGACCTCGTCCAACCTCCCCTACTAGGTCTTTCCTCATATACTCCCCTTCGTGGCACCATGGTACTCTTCTTCATAGCTCTTTCTTCAATTGTGATTTCACCTTAATGTGTGCATTGGTGTTCCATAATTAGCTACTGAACAAACAATTAAATGAAGTATTCCTTCCTGGGGTAGAAGAGAGACCCTCTCTGGCCACACATTCTTACTTGTCTTTGATGGTTCCATCTTCTCAGCATGGGAAATTGTTAGGTTTGTGTCTTTGCCCACTGAGAATCTTCATTCCCTGCCAAGCCCAGTTCACCCACTCGTTCCTCCATGAATTCTTCTCTCATCTCCCACTCCTCACAGGGTTTAATTGTCTCACTCTGTGATCCTGCAGATCTTTATTTATATCTTTTCACATGTTGCCTTGAATTAGCATCAGTTGTAAACACATCAGTCTTTTTTTTTTTTTTGATTATAAGCCCCTTGAGAAAAGAGACTCAGACTAGCATACTGTCCTACAAAGCCGTATGTACCTATAAATATTTGTTAAAGTAAAATGCCACTTGCTGAAGCTTAGGTGATAAGAATAATCTCAAGTAAATACTTTAAGACAGCACTAGTACCAGTGACATTCCACCTACCTGAGCTTCTAAGAACGGATGTGCAATGGAGATGGCAAGAGGTGCTTTCTCTGTGGAAAGAGAAAAAAGTGTCTCCCAATTAACAGAAAGTTACCATCATCTCTGGAGCCTGGTGGGATTTCTCCTCTGTTCCAGAAGGCTGTCATGGGAATAGTACTCTTTCTCTGCATGTAAAGTTGTCACATTTAGCAAATAAAAATACAAGACTCCCAGTTAAATTTGAATTTCAGGTAGACAACAAATATTTTCTGATATAAATATGTCCCAAATATATCATGGAACATACTTATTAAAAAAGTATTCATAGTTCATATGAGCTTCAAATGTAACTGGTCATTCTGTATTTTATCTAATAAACTTAATTAACCACATGCTCTTAACATATGGTTGAAGATGCCATGATATTAACTGGTGGCTTCAAATGGCAGCCCACAGAAAAAGGAATGCCAGCACAATGAGATCAGATAAATGTCATTTTTTCTCAATGCTTACTTATTTGTCTATATGGCTATCATATCACTGCCCGAATCATCATTATCTGAAAGGATGAGTGCTGGATCTATTTTATTACTTGTATAGAATCCTTAAGATGATGCTGCACTCACACATGCATACTTGTGTTGCTGCCTCTTATGCTCAGGAAACAGGAAGAGATTTTGATGATAGTTTTTATAATGTTCCCACAGAAGGTTTAGTGTTAGATTCCAAAATAATACCATTGTTTCCCATACATAAAATTTTACATTAAAAAATAGAAAAGTGGAAATCAATTTGGAATATTTTAAATGTGAACATGGAAGTTTGGGATTTAATTCACAACCAAATATGGGTTTGTCCCAGAGCATGGGGTTGTACAGGGAAAGGAAAACACATATATTCTCCACAAATTTTCCTGGAGACCTACGACTTTTCAAGGAGGAGGGAATAAAAGTGAAAAGTGAGGCATATACCCTGATCACATTTTCCTTTCAGAAGCACCAACTGCTACATACATGTACTCCCGGCAACCTTGATAGAGGAGGCTGGGTTCCTATAACCGGGGAGGCTTTGTTTGATTTCATTATATATTTTCCCCCTGAAAACCTGGCAAGGTGAGACTTTTTTAATTTAGTATTCACCAAAATTAAAACTCAGTTTGATTTGACAAGTTTTGGAGAGTTGAATGACTATACATACATGAGCGTGCAAAACCAAAATAAGGCATTGCCTCCATGAGAAACTAAATGGGAATCCCAAGAGTAGGACTAAAGTCTATGCATTTTCTTTTCACCATAACCTGATCCTGTCTAGAGGTTCTTAAATGAACATGTCCTGGTTCCTCGGGACTCAGCTGTTTTGCAAGAATCTTACATCATTAAGGTGAACTTAAACATTCTCATGTCCTTAGTGTTTCCCCAGAAGATAATGTTTTGGTTCTAGGTGACCATCAGTAAGCATTAAAAACATCAAGCTCAATCAAGCCCAATTTTCCAAAAGAATAATTTCTCTGTTGAAGTTGGGGGTGGGGGGATGTATTCCTATCGCTTCTATTTCTCTCTTTTTTTTGTTTTTCAAGGATATGTTGACCCTGGGGTACAAAACCAATCAGCACACAAAAACAGACCATGGAATTCTGAGAGACAGAGCTTTTTCTGGGAAAAGAGTACTACACTAGGCTAGCACTTAGTTTCTCCCCAACATTTGTCATTTCCAACTTTCATATTAAGAAAGTAATGCTTTGTTGGCATGTGCGGAAGGCTCTATCTACATAATGAAACAGTGTGAGTGACATGGAAAAAAATGTCCATTTCCTAGCATCTCCTTTCTGATCTCTATAGTTTTTCTTTGACCATGGAAAAGGGTGCTTCCAGGAGGCCTGGGAAAAGGTCAACCATAGTTTTCAGGGCCTTTAACGCCAATTTGCAATGAATCATGTTCTAGTGTGTATCTGTGATTGTGTGTGTGTTGGGGTGGGGGTAGGGTGTGACTGCATGTGTTAATTTGTTTTACTCTCTTTAAGGAAAGGGAGGGGCCCATTCTCTGTCCCAGGCCCTGGGACAGAGAATGATGTCAGCACTGACTTTGTGCTGAGATATTTTGCTTGAGGGATTCCAAATAAGCACAGATCAACAAATTACCGCTAGGTAAGGCTACGAGAGCTGGTTTGGATACTTCAGTAGTCACCTACTGCTCCTTCACTTGATTGGCACCCTCTTAGATCCTCCAAAGCCCTCTTTTGATTTTCGTATTCATCTGTATTCTCAGCTGCCAGTGGGCCGGAAAGTTCATGACATGCTCAGGCTGGTAGAAAATAAGAATGCCAGGTTTCTCTGGAGAGGCCTCCATTGTGCTGCTAAGAGCTCCACCCAGGACTGACATGAAAATCTCACAGAGGTAGTATTGCAGAGGTAGTGCTTCAAAGCCAGGATAGAAGATTAGACTCTGATTCCTGTTGGGAGAGCAAAATACAGTCTGTGATTGACAGGAATCAAATAACACAGCCTCAAACCACGGGGCAGAGCACAACACATGGTATGGGACAGGCATTTATATGAAATTAAAGCAGGAAGTAAGAGGAGAATTTTGTATTTCACCCCCAATACCCACATATATGCACAAAGAGATGCATGCACATGTGTGTGCACACACATACAAACATAAACATACTGACACACACAGACTCTAGCTGAGACATTAAGCAACACAGGGCCCACAGCAAACATACCCCTGGAATTGATCCACAGAGAAATTAGTCAAACATTCTGGGGGCAACTAGAGTACAAAAGGTCATTTCTTTGTAGAAACACCTGCAAAAGGACCATATTCTTCAGTTAAACCATGCCTATTCCCAGTTTTGCTTTGTTTTCCCTTCGTAGCACTGTTTCTAAATGCCCAAAGTAGCTGAATGCCTGTCTCTGAGGCTTGAAACTGTCATGGGCCACTAGAAACAAACCTAGTAAGCAGGAGGGATCTGGCTCAAATGCAGAAACCTGGAGTCAGGGCTGACCTAGCTCTGCTGGCTAGACAGATCCCTTCTACAGAAAGTGAGCAGGCCTCAGCTTTTTCACCTCCAAAACAGGGCCCTAATATGGGTCCCACCCATTTTACAGGGAAGAGAGAGAGCCAGGACAGCCCAAGGTGCTTCTGGAGATGAGTTCTCCACAAAAACATTGTTATTTTCCTCTACAGCATGGATTTGAGCTCCTTGCACAACTACCCTGGACCTCAATATTCCAATTTTTTTTAATTCCTGTCTATGAAGAGCCCCATCATAGATATCTTATTCTTTAGTATATCTTGTTCCAAGATATAAAATGACCAAGAAAGGTGATTTAAACAAAACAACCATAACCAAAACAACAAAACACCTTTATTGGTTCCTAAATCTTTATCTCCCCTGAAATGTTAGAATGACGTTGACTACATTAACTAATATAGTTTCAATTAAGTTTTCCATGTTGAGAGAGTTAAGATTGAGAGAATGAAATAATTGCCAACCAGGTGTGTTTTGTTTTTTAAATCCTCACCTGAGGATATGTTTATTGACTTTTTTAGAGTGAAGCAAGTGGGGGTGGGGAGAGAGAGAGACATCTGTAAGAGAGAAACAGCGATCAGTTGACTCCTAAACGTGCCCCGAATGGGGATCAAATCTGCAACACTTTGGTGTGCAGAAAAATGCTTCAGCCAACTGGGCAACCTGACCAAAGTGCCAACCAGTTTTTATAGGGCTTTATTTTTTAATAGGATTGCAATTTATTCTTCCCACTGGAGGTTTTATTCCTTTAAAACTAAAGTAAACAGTGAATTATCACAAAATCCATTGTCTCCTTTAAGTTTCCTTATCACAGCAAAATTCTGAGAACTTTCCACAGGTGGAAGACCCAGGCACAGTGCCCAGAGAAATTAAAATATGGTGCACTGACTGGCAGTTAGAGATAAAAGTTAAAGATAATGAGAATTTACAGGTGTGGGTTTTTATTCCCCAATCTAGTAAGAAGTACCATTTAAATGTTGTTAACCATAAGGGTGCTTCAGTGCTCAGAGGAATGGCAGGGAGCTGTTCCCAATTCTGGAATCTCAGAGTTGAAGTTGCAATGCACTTCTAACACACTTATCCCAAGGGAACAATCATTATCAAATTCAAAAACTCTTTGGACTCAGCTAACAGGACCTGGGGAGGAGGGATCCCTACTGAATGAAGGTCAGCATGGAGGACAGGGGGTAGCCCTGAGCACTCCACAGGCACAGGAATGGCAGCTGAAACCTTGTCAGATATTCAGGATGTGATTCTGGGCACTGTAACAGCCTCTCTCCTCTTCGGTGTGTTAAGGATACCCAGGAATGTTTCCCCTTAGCATTTATAATGCTGAGGAGAAGGAGAGATGTTAGAAGCCACCCCAAGATGAACACTAATGGAGAGTGACATGTGGAGATTCCAGTAAGACTAGATATAATGGTCTCATTTTCATGGTGTGTCAAATTAAATTTAGGCTTTGGCTCCTGTGCATGTCATGGCACTCTGTCTCTCATCCAGAGCCAACATTTCACAAAATTTAATGACTTTACACCTCCAGAGACAATGGCCAGTTGGGAGAAAGACCAGCAGGGCCTCTTTTCTCTCCTAGTCCCCACTTTTCCCTCCCTCCCTCTCCCTGAATCACAAGCTACATGGATGTTTGGCTATGCTCTGGCCATACCTGCCCATTTGCATGTCTCTTTGTGCAGTGTTGTGAACAGGGAAGGCTCATGATGCACTTCAGGATCCAGCGGTCATGGCGCAGGCATTCTGTGGGTTGGAAAAAGCTGGGAGTGACCTGGTTCTAGCCAGAGCCTCTGGGAGCTTCTTCACCATGGCCCCCTACATTCATGACATTGTGTTCCAGGAGGACAGACCCAATGTCGGGAGCTGGGAAAAAGCCTATGCCAGCAGACAGAGCATAAACCTCTCCACAGGGGAAGGAAATGCAATATATAACTGACAGGCCCAGTGTAATTATCTGCCATGTACAGAGGGTTATCCTGACAGCCAGACAAAGCTTGGCATGTAAATATTCAGCAAATAGTTATCGAGCACCTACTATACATATTTAGACTATAGATCCTTAGGGCTGATGCTCATATTCTTCCTCTAACACTCATTCTCCTCTTCCTTAGTCATGAAATGACCACCCAGCATAAAGACTACATTTCCCAGCTTACCTTGCAGCTAGTTGTGGCTATGTGACCAAGATCTAGCTAACAAAATGTGAGCAGAGAGGGCCCATGTGCACCTTCCAGAGAGGAAGCACATTTTTTTTCCCCTTTCTTCTGTCCTGCTGACTGGAATGCAGATGTGATGGCTAGAGACTGAGCAGCCTGAAACCTTCTGTTGAGGAAGGCAAAGCATGAGATAGGAAGACCCTGGGTCTCTGCAGACTTCATGAAGCCCTCAATTAGCCCTAGACTACTTTCCTTCAGATTTCTAATAAGTGAAAAGAAAATTAATTCCTACCTTGGTTAAACCTGTTCTCTAGGTTTTTCTGTCACTAACAGTCAAACCTAACCCTGTAGTCCTCAATAAATGTTTGTTGAGTAAACAGACTGACTTATTGAGTGACTGAATTAAAAAGGAGTGAATGCAGTTCTAGGTGTTCAGCACTTTGGCTAAGCCATACCCAGTAATGAGGCAGTAAATGAGATAGATATGGATCCTGCTCTCATGCACCTGAACTTTGTAAGATACTTTGAGCAAAAAAATAACAAGTGTGCTTTTTTCTTGGGTCCTCGCTTCCAAGATGACGAAGAAAAGAAGGAACAACGGTCGTGCCAAGAAAGGCCGCGGCCATGTGCAGCGCATTCGTTGCACCAACTGCGCCCAATGCGTGCCCAAGGACAAAGCCATTAAGAAGTTTGTCATTCGAAACATAGTAGAGGCTGCAGCCGCCAGGGACATTTCGGAAGTGAGTGTCTTCGACGCCTGTGTGCTCCCCAAGCTGTATGTGAAACTACATTACTGTGTGAGTTGTGCCATTCACAGCAAGGTAGTCAGGAATCGTTCTCGTGAAGCCCGGAAGGACCGAACACCTCCACCTCGATTCAGACCTGCGGGTGCTGCCCCACAACCTCCACCAAAGCCCATGTAAGGAGCTAAGTCTTTAAGGAGAGAAGAAAAGTTCTCTGGAAAAAATAAAATGGAAATTGTACTTTAAAAAAAATAAATAACAAGTGTATTGAACTTTATGAGAAGGATAGTGTGCCATGGTGATGTGTACCCTGGAACTCCAACACAATAAGCGGAGTGATGTCTCCAGGTGAATCCTTAACACTGAGCAACAGTTGGGAGGTGAAGTGCTGTCAGCCCTGAGATGAGAGGCAGCATGCTTGCACTTGAGGAACTAACAGGTCAATGGCTGCAACACTGGATTCAAGGAGAGCCTCAAGGCAGAAAACCAAAGGGGCAGGCAGAGGCTGGATCATCTAAACCATTGACGTTCTAAGAGTGGTCCATGGACCAGCAGCTCCGTCGTCCCCCAGGAGCTGTTGGGCATGCAGACTCTCAGTCTCCACCCAGACCACAGAGCCTGACCTGCATTTTAACAAAAGCCTCAGGAGACTGGTGTGCATAGGAGAATTGGAAAGGCACTATCATAGGGCACATTAGGGATTTGTGTTTTGTTTTGTTTCACTGTTACTTTTTATTGAGAAAATTTGGATGAAGCCCTTTAAGCACAGAAGGAACATAATCAGATTTTCATTTTTAAAAAGTTTTTCTGGCCCCAGTGAAGAGAATGCATTGGATACCTAAATGGATGCCCAAAAACTCAAATAATCTGTCAACAACAGCGGCCCAAGCTGTATGGCCGAGGTCAGTGAGTGCAGAGGGAGGAGGAGAGTTTGAAAGATAGGCCGGAAGAAAAACCAAGAGGTCTAGTGATTGATTGTGGGCTGGGTAAGGGAGATGCCAGCTTGCCCTGCTAACTGGATGTGGAACCATTCCCTTGGGGGAGCTCTGAGAGATGAATGAGGTCTGAGGGCCAGGGGTGGGTGTCAACTTGAAGTGACTATGAATAGCTCAGAGAAGATGTGCAGTAACCAGGTATACACAGGCATTTAGATCTCAGGGATTGTACTAGTCAGGGTTATCCAGAGAAACAGAAACAATAGAATATATATGTTTATTTTTAAAAATTGGCTCACCTATTTGTGAGGTCTTGGCAAGGCCAAAATATGATGGAGGAGGCCAGCAGCCTGGAGACTTAGGAAAGAATTGCAGTGCAAGTTCAAAGGTAGTTTGCCTATGAACCAGGAAGAGAGGATGTAACAGATTAAGTCCAGAGGAAATCTTCAGAATTTCCTCTTGTTCAGGCCAGATCAGCCTTCTATTCTACTCAGGCCTTCAATTGAGTGGATAAGGCCCACCTGCAAACAGAGGACAATCTGTTTTACTCAAAGTCCATCAATTTAAATGTAAATCTCATCTAAACACCCGCACAAAAAACAACTAAAATAATACTTGTCAAAATATCTGGGCACAGTGGCCAAGTTAAAATATAAAATAAACCATCACAGAAATGAAAACTAGGAAGTCATTGGCATGTAGGTGGGTGACTATGAAAACATTGCCAGTAAGCTGCATTGCCCAGAGAGAGAAAACAAAGGGAGAGAGCCCTGAGGAGCATCACTATTTAGTGATCAGGTAGAGGAGACAGCAGGTAGCTGGCAAGAGACTGCAAAGGTACTTGGCTAAGTCCTCAGGGACCAGCTTTCAAGGAGAGCCATGTGCAGATAGCAGGGTCGCCCAGGAGCCAGATGGGGCCTCTGTCTCCCATCAAGTAAGTTACCAGAGCTGGAGAAAATCAGAGTAGCTCTGGTATTCAGGAGACTTATTGCCAACCAGAGAATTAGCCTCAAGCTCCTGGCCAAGATAGCTTCTGGATGAGTTGTCCTTGGGGATGTGATAGGCCAGAGGTTCAGAAGGCTTCCCTGAAAGCCACGGAGACCAGGAACCTGAGCAGCCTAGCAAAACAACACAAGCTTCTTTTCTGTCCAGGCTGGAAAATGGAATGCCAGTCCCTGTTTTCTGGCTGTTTGCCATAGAATAGTGATTTCCATACCAGGGTATTTTGGGGACCAGTCAAGGATCTGTAGAGCCAAAATGTTCAAAGGAAATAACAAGGGTATTAAGAGCATGAGATGTGAAGCCAGACAAGCCTTGTTTAAACCCTAGTTTTATGATCCTGGACAGGACATTCACCTCTCTGGTCAACAGGATTGTCATTTAGAGTAGGATTCCTAACTCCTACCTGATCGGTTGATACAGAGACTAGATCATATGTTCAGCTGTATCTGGAACTTAAGATCTGTACATGGTGAATACACAGAACATAATCTCTCTGTCTCTATGACAAGACCTTAGTTCTCTTCTCTTTCTAATGCCTTCGCTCACCAACAGTCCCCCCACTTTTGCTTTCCCTTTCTATATTTAATTACCACTTTTTGGTTAACACTCCACATTCCCTAGCAAGCATTAAAGGTATACATGCATTATACAACTGAAGAAATCTTTTCAAATGTATACAAACATTTTACTGGCTGGTCTCATGTTTTTGTCCGCCTTTGGAATTGTGCTGGAAATAAAATGCATGAAGTCAGTTATAACTTTCTATTGCCAGAAAGAAATTAGATTGGCGATTGTGGTTGCCAGGGGTTTGGGGATAGGGTTGGAGGGAGGAGGAATGGAGAGTGACTGCTGATGGGCATGGAATTTTTGGAGGGGTGATAAAAATGTTCTGGAATTAGGTAGTGATAATGGTGGCACAACACTGTGAATATATTAAAAACCACTGAACAGTACATTTTAAAATGGGGAGTTGTATATATGTGAATTGTATGCCAATAACAACAAATAGCTATTGCCTGGGTCAAATAGGGGAATGCCTACTTCCAAGATCAACTGTTATGCAAACATGAGACACTTACCATCATACAAGGCATAATTAGGGATTCACAAGTCATAGACAATGATGCCATGATGCCAACTGTAGACTAGGTAGAATGGACTGTGAGCATAGCACGAATTCAAGAAAAGGACCCATCAATAGAGGCTGGAGTGCATTTCCAAGAGAAGGTGAGACCTGAGCTGAGGATCAGGGAGGAATACTTGAGGAGGTGGAGTGGGAAACATTCCAAAGAAGAATCCAGGAGGGAAAGATCACAGTGATCGCTGTACTTTGTTGTTGTTGCCTTTTAATTTCATTTTCTATTACAGTGTTTTCAAGACAAGACAGGAAGACTGGTCTCCAGGGCAGAGAGCTTGGGAGAACAAATCATGGCCAGACAGAGAAGAGCAGTATTAGACTGCGTCTTGATGATCAGGCCTTGTCTCAATGTGAGAGGATGCAGGACCTCATTATCTGAGCCCCTTGAGCTGTGCCAGACAGTCATCATTCGTTCTGATGCATTTGAACACCTGCATCCTACATCAGATAACTTGATGTAAGGATAGCTTCATTGAAAAGAAAACATTTTGACTAGGCTGGACTTTGCAATTTTTTATTACAAGAGTTGTTCAAACTCTGTTTGAGGGAAATGAGATTTCTTTGTTTTAAAGAAATACAGTACTGCCAGGCACAGAGGAAATTCTTAAGCAGCCACCTTATTTTATGTGGGTGTGAAGTGAAAAACCTCTCATTTTTGTAAGCCTAGCAAAAGCAGGGTGTAGCGGGAACAAAATGAATACACACAGGGGCTTTAAACACCACTTTGAAAATCCAGGGTGGGCTTTGTTGGCTAAACCACAGCCTGTCTGGGAGGCTTCAGTAACAAGGTTGGCAAGAGGTCTTGATGTTTCTGTAAAATGCCACGGGTAGTTGTCAAGCTGCCATGCCAAGGAAGCTGGTCGAGTCCAGAGTCCCAAAGCCAGTTAGAGGTGGTTCATTCCTGGAACCTGGGGCAGATCTACCCGTGCCTCTTTGGTGGAATCAGGACACCAGTGGGTGAGCATGTCAGGAGGGCAGACAAAGTAGGAGCAACCCAGCATCTCCCTCAAACTGAGGCAGGTTATACCACTGTCCTGCTGGTGGGTGCCCAAGCCATGAGCCACCAATATGACACAGATGGGACTTATATCCCACTTTACTGGAATATTTTGTAAGCTCCCTCTGGGATAATGGAAGTCTGGGTCTATGACATTCTTTTATCTTTTGCTATTAACATTATTATTTTGTTAGCAGTGTAGCATGGTATGGCTGCTGTTTAAATATCCCTCCTCCTCTCCCCACCGCCCCCAAGAACTTGTCTGCTCTGAAAAGAAGTGGTTTGGCATAAAGTGAAAGTTTTTTAACATCCATTTTCCAGATGGAGCTCTCTGTTAAATGTTTATACACACACACACACACACACACACACACACACACACACACACAGCTAATCCATGTGGAATGCTCCTAAGTGAATATGATTGTTTACTAGACTTCTTAGTCCATCTTATGGCATTTTATAATAAAATATCAGCAAGCTCGTAAAGAGAACTTTTTTAAGGTCCATAATCTTTCTAACCATAACAAAAGGGCAGTAAATATATTGTACAAGAGCACGATGGAAAAAATGTGCTAAAGTATTTCCATAAATCAAATGTAGCACTTTGGCATTGACTCTAAAGCATTAAATTTAGTAAATTAGAACCAGATGATTTTAAAATAGAAACTTACATAACTTTACAGTGTGACTTTTTTTTTCAACATAAGTTTATCTTCATGAAGTCCCCTTGGCTGCTACTGAGTAGGTATTTAACAAGTGAGGGCAGCATCTGGGTATTATTCATCTTTGTAACTCCCATGGTGCCTAGCATTCTATTGGGCAATTAGTAAATATTGGTGGACGGATGAATGAAATCTCAGCAGCGATTAACAAGTACAAGTTAATTGGCAAGGAAATGTAATATAAATATTTATATGGATCTACAGGTAGACAAAACACTGCTACCCCACACTTAATAGTAAAAATATGTCTTGCTCTTTCTTTCATTGTCAACTATGTGTATTTAAATCAATGAATTTGAAATAAGAGGGTGTATCTGCTTCTTATTTGAGTCACCATGTCCCCAACCACTATCACTCTGGAATTTTCCTAATGTATAAGTTTCTGTTCTATTTCTGCTGTCAGAGGAGCCACAGAAAATGCTCCTTTTTGTCATTCCTCCCTCCCCTCTTACACAAATTTTACAATGTAACTGGTACTTTAAGGACAATCTGGAAATTCAGTGCAACATGCCAACTGAGACCATCCTCAACGCGGTGCCACAGGGAATGCAAATTACTAAGGTATGCTCTTCACCCCAAGAAGCAAGTATTTTCTGGCCGAGGATTAGTCAGGACACTGTTGTCGCAAGTAAAAGAAGCTCAACTCTAACCAGGTTTGTGAAAATAAGCATGCTTACTGCCTTATGAATTAGGTTGTCTAAGAGCAGACTTCAGGAATGGTTAGATCCAGAGGCACAGAATATAGGATCAGGGCTTTCCCCATCCCTCCATGACAAATGCCTTTGTTTTTTTTTCATATGGACTCATTCTCTCTTGCTATAGACACTCTCTACAATGAGGAAACAGTGTTTACTACCAGGCTTAGATTTACGGCTTATCATCTAAAGAAAAGAGGTCCTCCCCTTCCCTCGTTTTATTTACAAAATCTCAGAGAAGATCTCAGATTGACTCTTTCTGAGTCATATGCCAATTTCTTGGAGCACTCACTGTGGACAAGATGATTTTAATACATTCCTGTACTGTCTTGTATGATAGACTGAGCCTGAGTGCTGGTTGGGGGATCTCCATTAGTAGATGAATAAAAAGTAGGTTATTTGTGCCATAAATATTGAGGGCATAAAATTGACATGGCTGATTGGATGTGGGAAGTAGGAGGAATAAACAAACAAAAGAAAAAAAACAACCTGAACTTTTGATTCTAGGTACCTAGAACAATGGTGACATCATAAGTAGACATAAAATAGTTAAAAGTAGACACTGTTTCATTTGGAGGTTCATTTGTATAATAACCAGAGTTCTCGAAAGAAGCAGAAACAATAGGCCAATAGGGTGTGTGTGTGTGTGTGTGTGTGTGTGTGTATGTGTGTGTGTGTGTGTGAGAGAGAGAGAGAGAGAGAGAGAGAGAGAGAGAGAGGAAATTAAATCGATTTTAAGGAATTGGTTCACATGATTGTGGATTCTGAAAAGTCCAATATCCACAGAGCAGGCTGGCAGGCTATACCCAGGGAAATGCTGTTTTGCAGCCTGAGTCCAAAGGCTATCTGGAGTGGAATTTCCTCTTTTAAGGGACATCAGTCTTCTTTCTCTTAAAGCTTTCAACTGATTAAATGAGTCCCATCCACATGATGGAGGGTAGTCTGCTTTACTCAGAATCTACTGATTAAATGTTATTCTCAGCTCAAAAAAAGTATCTTCATAGTAATGCCAGGCTAGTATTTAACCCAGTATTTGGGTACATTGGCCTAGCTCAATTGACACATATAATTAACTGTCACAGCGTGTGAATATGAGGAGTATATAAGAAGTTGCTAGAATATTTCTGTGCAGTAGGAACTGAGAGTCTGGGATTCCAAACACAGGTCAGGAGATGTGATTGTGATCAGCATAAAAATGAGAGTAGAAGTCAGTTAAGAGAATAAGATATCTAATAGATACAGGAGAAAATCCATAAGGAAAAATGAGTGCAGGTGGAACCTTGGGGAAAGCCTACCTGAAAAGGAGACAGACATATTGGTGAGAGAAGTAGAAGGGAGGGAAGAACCCACTGCTGTGGGAGCGGAAAGAGGAGTCCATTTCAAGGCAGGTGGTGGTGGAAAATGTCAGGAGCCCGGGGGTGAAAAGGAGGAAGGACAGAGCAGAGTCCCAACTGCGTCCGAGGGGCAAGGGTCTGAAGAGTGCTCCTTAAAATGGGACCTGCAGACCCACACCAGGGCACTCTGTTTTGGCCAGCATGAGAGCAAAACTGCGAGTGAGCCCTTTGCAACTTTGATAGCAATTAGGACTCATTTTATATTGGTTGACTCCATAATTACAACAACAAACAAAGCTTATGTTTCCATCTTTTTATTTTATTTTTCTAGTTTTAAGTGCAGGTACCCTCAGCCTTTTGAAAGTTCTCATTCTGCTACTTTGCTTTTACAAAATACCTACATTAATACCTGTGTTTTGCTAAACGAAGGAAATCTGGAGAGATTTTCACTTTTATGGATGAAGGGAAAAGGCAAAAATAGCATTTGCATGAGCTGTTGTAGAGGTTGTGCGCACCCCCAGCAGCGAGACTGGTGATGCCAAGCTCCTTCCCCAAGCTCTGAACTGTCTGTGAGCACCAGGGCTTTATCTCCATTTATTTTGTGCAGCCATTATAGCAGTCACTTCTTCCCTTCATGCCATTTCAGTTTACACGTTTTCACAGGAACACTGCTTTCACATAGTGAGAAGAATCTGTATTTTCAATACTGCCAATTCGTGATAGATTGTAAATGGAAAACACTGAACTTCACAGTGGAGAGCTAGCAAAACGCTGGCCTGGATGGCGGTCATGGAACGGATGGCAGGACAAGAGGCAAGGAGGTCTAAGTGGGAGGCCAGGATTGTTCAGCCTCTGGTTGTGGCAAGTGAAGGAGAGAGACCACTTGGTTTGATGTTGGGAGAAAGAGAGGTGGCAAAGGGGAGGTCCTGAAGGGTTAAAGAATGTGTCGATGGTCCACATTCACTCACTCACAGTTATAAAGTATCAAAGCCTAGAGTTCTTTCATAACTCATTTGGTAGCAAAGCCTGACCTGGATAGGCCTGAGGTGATGCATAGTCTTTGCTTACCCCAGTTAGTGCCCCTACTGGTACATCCCACTGCCAAAATATGAATGAGTTTGTGTATGGGATGCTGGCCTGGGGCACACAGGGAGTTTTGTGGGATGTGAAATGGATGGTAAATCTGTCTTTAGAATCTGAAATATTCTGAATTCCACAACTCGTCTGGCCTCCAGGTTTTTGAACAAGGAACTGTGGATGAGGAAGACATGAAGGTGCTTGTAGAGAGCAGGGTGTGAAAGATTAGTGGTGCAAATGAGAGAAGGGAGAGTTGGGGAGCTGAGTCTCGGCATGGGCTGTCTGGGTAAGGAGAGAGAGGTTTTTTGAATTTGTGGTTTTGTTTTTTGGTTTTTTTATGGGTGACCAGAACCGTACAGAAGGGGCTTTTGAGACGGCAAAATCGAAAGCTTGGGAACACATAGCTCCAGTCTTGCTAGGGCAGGAAGGGCATAAGCCTTGCTTCTTCCTCCAATTCTCCACCCTTCCAAAGAACAGACGCTCCCAAAGGCTGGTTAGAGCATGAATCTTAAGAACCACAAGCAATGAAGTTCAAGAAAACCCTTGCAATAACCCCTTGTCTACATCCTCTAGTCTGAAATCACAGGGTGCCAGGATTTAAGCAAATTAAGGGTACTTAAACTTAACATGGTATGAGTGAGTGAGCCTTAAAGTCTGGTACGCACTCATTAGCAGGACTCCCCTTCGGCTTTTCTTATAAAGAAGGGAGCCACTCGTTATTTCTCAGCTTCAGTGGGCAGAAAGGAATGTGCTGTCCACACTACACACAGCAAGTCAAGAGTGGACACTGGTCACTCCACCACTACCCAGTCCCCGGCCCACGCTGGAAAGGCATTCCTCTAGCAGATAAAATAAAAGATTGCTGATAGCTGGAGCATTTTGTTTGCTTTCTAAAATGAATAAAACTCTTTACAAGCTTGGATTTAACAGTGTGTGGTATGCTGTGTCCCCACACCACATTCCTTTCATCTTGCCGCCCCCCCAGCCCCCACCCCAGGCCCTGCATTACTTGGATTCCTTTTACTCGCTCATCAGCGCCAGCTGGCGGCTGCCTGGGCTGGCCAGACAGGCCACATGCCCTGGGACAGAGCCTGCTGGCTGCTCAATGGCCTCAGCTGATGAGAGCTGTCAGGGACAGGAGGCAGCAAACTGGGTCAGCCAGGCTCTTTTAGGGTCTCAGAGTGGGAGGGGAATACATCGCCAAAACCCAAAGGAATGGCTTACCCAGTGCCTCCAGGTAAATGGTATTTTGGTGTTTCAAACACCCACTCCCATGCTTCCTCATTCTTTCCCATCCCACCTCCGCCCTGGAGTTATGCAGGATGCCGGATGTGGAGGGTGACTGTCTGTGACCAGTGTGTCTGCAGAATGGTAGAGCTCAGGAGTAAACTGTAAACAGTATCCAGCCCCATCCAGGATTTAGGGCAAATAGTCCATAAGCCTCTCTCTTTATTCTACCTAGACAGTCACCAAAAGTGGAGAGTGGGAAGGGGGTTGCGATGTTCTAGCATGTTAAGTCATGTTATCATGTCATGGTCTATATTCAGTCACAATATATATGTGAGGAAGGGTCAGAAAGATGTTTCAAATTTAAGAATATATAAAAAACAAAAATTAGCAAGAAGAAAATGTGCCACCCTTGCCACTTCCTGCTTCATACGTATTATGTAGCACTATTGTTGTGTTGGGCAGTGTCTTCAGAAAGAGGAGAAGGCCATCCCTTATCAAGTCACAGAATTCCTGCTTATTTGGTCTTGGCAGATCTCCTTGACCTTTGTAGAAATCCACAGTCTAAAGTTTCTACCCACAGAAGAGATTTCTATGACAGTTCATATAACAAATTGTTTACTTGGACATACTAAAGCATGCAATAACAGAACACCTCGTGGCGAGAGAAAACAGAAGAGAGCCTTTGCCAGGCAGTCTGCACAATTTTACTATTAAACTCCTTTTGTTCCATGGAACTTCATTCTTTGGCCCAGCTGGATACATATAAATAGTAGAAATGTAAACCTTTGCATATGTATGAAGATAAATAAACATAAACCTTTATTATGTGTTTCTAATTTTTCCCATATTTTCACCCCTAAATTAATTCTCTTATGAAGATTAATTTCTTAAAACCTGTATTTAAAGAAAATACTAAATTCTAAAATGGAGCCTCGCAGTTGCCCGTCATATAACATATAATTTAATGTTATGTTGTTCAGTTCTTGGGGGGCGGGTAGTAATTCAATATTCCAAAGTTATAATAACACTATTATATACGTATATGTATAACATCAAAAAGGTCACAGTGTTTCAAAAATTAAGGTATTGCCCACAGTCACATTTGCAAGGATCTACTAGGTTCTTAGTAGCACATTAGGGAGAGTATTACATGTATTCTTTCATAATTAATCAAGGACCGAGAGGGGATGAAGACACTCAGTTTTAGTGCTTCACCCCAGAGAGTGTGGGATGGAAGGCAGAAGGCAGTGGGAAGTGGGGTGGGGGAAGGAGAGTGTAGGTTTATTAAAGGACTGTAACAATGACACACTTACAAACTCGGCTGAATGAAAAGAGTCGGTGAGACCTTGTAAAGCCTTCACAGTGTGGGAATCCATCATGTCATGCAGAAAAGAGAAATCCAGAGGAATCATTTCTAAAAATCTCTGTTGTCTAGAGCCACACCCATTCCAGGTGGCTCATCATTGAGTGAGAATAAGAAATAAGTCAGGGAGAAACCAAATCAGAAGTAATTTGGGAATCATGAGTCAACAAGCCTCTTTAGTAAGTAAACACCACCTCCATCTGCAGCAAAAAATATTTTAAAGCAATGCCTTTAACAACTCTTTCAGAAAACAAAGTTTATTCCTAAAACACTGTTTCACTGTTGCCAAAAAGAGGGGAGTGGTGTCGGGTGGTGGTCATGAAGTCTCTTGTGCCAAACTATTAGCGAAAGGAAAAATCAATGAAAGCTCCATTCCACAGCATCCAAAGAAGCAAGCACTAGAAACTGTTCTTGGAGCTTCTTTCTAATAATAGACTTTCATTCAAACCAAGATCATGACTAGTTCAACAGATAAAAGACAGCTATTGCCTAGAGTGAAAGGTGTTCTTTCCCCTGAAAATCACTTATGTTTTCCACATGGACATCAGTGAAGGCTGGGTGCATGGACGAGACACAGGGCTTTGAGGAGATATAAGGCAAAATTCAGTTACCTACATAGGTGCAGGGGAGGATACAACTTGAAAAATTCCCCTTTTGTAAGTCACTTAAAGTGCCATTTGTGGAGAAAGGAGGTCTCACAGGTGAAACTACTGAACCTGACGGAAAGGGGAGAAGCCTGAGCATCCAAATTTGGTTTTTAAGGGAAGTCAGATTTGGGAAGCACTGTGGCCATAGGGGATGAGAGACACAGAGAGTGGCTTGGGGGATATCAACAACGGAGAGATTTTTAAGGAAATAGTTACAAAAGGGATGAAGTTCCGACTAGGGGAAAGATGGCATATAGGCAAGCAGAATGATGAAAAGAGGGCAGTTTAGGCAAGAAGCACCACATACATACAGGCTTCAAAGTACAACTGAGTAAGGGGAATGGTGTGATTGTATGCACACTATTAGCTTTAGTCACAACTCAAGAACAATACCTGTTCCTCAGTTAGGCTTAGCCCCACTAACGTCAAGACACAGCCTTATTAAACTGTCCAATGGGACTCAGACAACAAAGGCACCCAGAGGAAGCATGGGCAGTATGGCACACCGCATCTCAGAAGCCAGGAAGCCTGCATTCACATACCAGACCTGCCATTCACCTGCCTTTAACTGTGCCAGTTGTAGAAACTGCCAGAGTCTCAGTTTTGTTACATGTAAAACTAGAATGTTACAACCTACTTTAGAGGGTTGTTATATTAAATGAACATTAAGTGAAATAACGTTTGTGAATATCTAGCAAAGGACTTGGCACCAGGAAGGGTTTCAGTCAAGGTTGAATGAGCCAGCAGCTAGTTGGGTTGAAGGAGAAATCTCACAAGGGCTCACCTTTGTTTTGGGATGCTTCTGAAGACTTGTAGAATTAAAAAGTCGCTGCCTCAGATTATTTTCTGAAATAACTTTGGTATAGGTAGGCTTTTAAAAAACTGGTATCAAACTAGAAATAATAAAACATGGCCCTAGAATGGGCATTTCTGGATTGTTTCTCTGTAGGTATGGAAGAATCTCTTCTTTAGACTGAACTCAGGGATGGACATGTCTTGTACCATTCTGGAGTGCGAGTCAGCAAACTTTTTCTGTGTAGGGCAAGATAATACATTTCTTTTGGCTTTGCAGTCTGCTACCTCTGGTGCAACCCACACAAGTGTGCCATTGTAGCTCAAAAGACAATGGGTAAATGAACGGGTGCCTGTGTTACAATAAAACTTTATTTATAAGCACTGAAATGAATTTCACATAATTTGCACATCTCAAAAATATTACCCTTCTTTTAATTTTTTTCCAGCCATTTAAAAATGTAAAAGCCATTCTTAGCGATAGGTCGTATAAAAACTGGTGCCCACAAACCATAGTTTTTTAACTGACCCCTATCCAAGAACCAGAACTGGCATCAGGCCTCTTTGAAGTTACATTTATCCTCTTAGTCATTCACTGAACATTTAAGCACCTATGAGATAAGCCTACAGGGGACCCACTGTTGAATGGCACCCCATCCCTTTGGGGCTCACCTTGAAGCTGAAGAAGCAGACATCAACAAATCATCCTGATACAATGTGGAAGAGCCTGATAATAGGGCCATGTTCCAAGTACAATGGTAGTATATAGAAAAGGGAAGGAGGGATTATTTCTCAAAGGGCAAGGTGGGCAGGGTGGGGGTTGTTGACAAGGAAGCACAAAAGAGTCAGTGTTGGGGCTCGGCCTGATAGCAGAGGCATGAAGGGAGGACATCCTCAGCAGGAAGACCCATCTGTGCAGTCAGGACAGTACACACGTGTCTTGGACTGGGTGAGTTGTACCCCACATCTTCTCCATGTGGCTAGAGTGTAGGATGTCGGGTTCGGAGATGGTAGGAGGTAAGGCCAGAAAAAGAGAGTGGGCTTAAATTATAGTCCACACTGACATATGCAGATTTTATTTTTTAAGGCATTGAAATGTTCCCTAGAGATTTTTAAACAGAGTAGTGATGTGACTAGCTCCGTACTCTGGAAATTAAACAGGCAGCAATGTGGGAGCAGGGAGAGATTTCAGGCAGGAAAACTACAAAGAATGACTGGATTCATGCAAACAAGAGATAGAGAGGACTGACTGTATTGCTGTCCTGATCCAACCGCGGGGGACAAAGGGGTGGGTGCTGTGCCTGTCCAGGGTGCCCACCCTCAGAGCAGTGGCTTCATCCTCTCTATGAGAGGCTGAACTAGATGACTTCTGAGGCTACTTCCTGCCCTCACATGCTCTGGCATTGCCCTTTACTTTTAGAGAGCAGCCACATGGGTTCCTCCCAAGTTGTGGACAGAAGAATCTCTTCCCTCTAGCATCACCTTGATTTTTTGCTGTATCCATGCTAGTGCCCAATGGCAGGCAGAAAATCGTTTGGATGGCATTTGATGTCATTGTCCTTGCTTGCTCCGGCTTACATGAATGTCTTGGGAGATAGATTCCTTGTCAGGCAAGCAGCAGGTGGCAAGGCTGATAGGCCTAGAGAGTGCTAGTGAGCACAGGTAGGGGCTGAGCCCATTTTAACCCAAGGAGTACTTGGAGGGACTCCATAAATCAATCAGGAGCATTGATATCGCTTAGTTTAAACAGTATCTTTGCATCCAAAACCTCAGGTAATCGATGGCAGAAAGATTGTTTCTCTATTCATTGAGAGAATTTGTGTTTCCCCAAAGGGTTTTGAAGGAAAAATTCTAGATAACACTAATAAAGTAAAAAAGACCAGTCTTATATGAACTGCATGAAGACCAGAGCTCAATATTTTAACTTATAGCCTCATGTCCTTAAGTGTTTAACCAAAGAATAAAAATGGAACAGATCACCGCATTTCCTGCTCAAAGGCTCCAGTGACTTCCTGTGGCACTCCAGAAAAAATTCAAACTGCTACCCTCTATGTCCCTGAGCTTGCCCTCTTCATGAGGCGCCTTGGAGCCCCAGGGGGCACCAGGACTGTTTGCTGTTCTTAAACCCACCAAGCTCTTTCCTCCTCAAACCTTATCCATGGGACACTTCTTCCGTCTAGAAAGTTCTTTTCCCAGACCTTTGAGTGGGAAAAAATCTGGGAATCAGGATATTCAGATTTCTGCTTCAATATTACTTTCTTAAAGGGACTTATCTGACCACTCTCTCTAAAATAAAATGCCTTGAATGGGTGGAGGTGGAAGAGGGTATAGTGGAGATAAATGATAATAGCAGAAAATACAATAAAAAAATCAACTATTAAAAAATAAGAAATAAATAAAATAAGACACCTTTCCCCCTCAATCCTGGTGTTTTTCTTCAGCAATTTTTCCTGCTTAACTTTTCTTAATTTATTACTCCAAAATAATATTATTTATTCATTCAATTACTGTCCTCTACTCCCACTAGCTCAATGAGGGTAAGAACTTGTCTGGGCTGTTCTGTATTCTCCCCACCTAGAATAGTACCTGGCACATGGTAGGTGCTCAATTGATATGTGTCAAATCAGACAGCTGCCCTATGAAAGAATGGCATAGAGATGAAGGGATTATTCCACCTTTTTTGAATGCTTACTACACATACCAATAACAGTCTAATGGTGATAATATTCTAATTAATAAAACTATTAAATATTAATATTTACATAATATTTCAATAGAGTAATATATAATAAATTTAATGTTAAAATAATAATTAATAATCATAATAATAATAAACAACCATTTATTAAGGTCTTACTGTGTACCTAGTACTATTAACTTCTACCAACATTATCTCATTTAATCCTCATTGTGACCCTAGGCAGTAGATGTTATTAGTTTCTCCATTTTATACTTCAGGACATCAAAATCAGGAACTTAAAAAAATTTATTAACATTCTAACACAGGTTTACCTGCCTCTAAGACCATGGTGCTTTTCTTTATATAACTAACAATACAATGGCCCAAACCACCTTGAAATGAACTTCAGGAAGATTTTAAGTGTCTTACTGTACAGGACAGAAACAGGAAAGTGAGAGAACCACTTGGTATGAATTAAGCTTTCTAATTAGAGAATGAAATGACAAAAGCCCTACCATATGCTTTGGGAAACCATTCAAAAGCAATAAGACGGGGTGAGATAGTGTTCACTACTCAATAATACTCATCAAACAAAACAGAAGGAGGGTTCAGCTTCACTGTTTAGGAAGCCAAAGGAATGTTATCTAGATCTCCTGGAAGCCACAAAACTCATCTTACAGATGGGAAGGACTTTGACTAATCCAGGCAGACACAGAAAACAATTTCCTGCAAAATAACGGCTCTCCCATAAGTCTGTGGGACTGTTCAAAAGATCCTTGTGGTGCAATATGCTGCATGTTTAAATTGTGTTCAGAAAGACCTTGAAAAATCACTCAGGCTCTCTTTCACTCAAAGGCTAAATGAGGAAAAGCAAGGCCTGGTGGATGCCAGAACCGGTGTGTCCAGTCATTGTGCCTGCCCGGGGGTCATGTCCAGGGAATGGGTGCCTCATTAAATTTTGAACTAAACTGTGAGCCCTGGGTCTGGAAATGACTTTTGTAGGGCAGCTGTTCCTCTGTTCTTTTTGCTTAGATCATAAAAGCAGTTTTAATCCATTGAGAATTTCAGAGGGGTAAAGGGGAACAAATCAAACAGATTCTGGTCCAGTTTGGCCAGAAAAAAAATAAAGACTGGTTTTTCCATCCAAGTCATGTAATCTGGTTGGAGTCCATCCCATTCAGGGACAGCATATTGTCTGCACTTACCAAGTCTGAATCCTGAAGCTCACTAAAAAGGAATTTTCCCTCTCCTCTCTATCCTTCAGAAAAGTTTCTGAAGGTGACTCTTTCTGTCCTCTCCTGGGTGACCTCTTTCTCTACGGAAATCATGAAGCTGGACCAAATGTTCTGTCCTTCACTGGAGGAAGCCTGGCCTTTTTAACCAGGCTCATCAAACAGTAGGCATTTTTTTTTTTGTTCCCCAGATAATAAGCATTGTTAGGTTAATGGGTCATCTTCAGGAGAGAGGTCAGAAGGAAAAACTGCAGTGTTCAAAGCTGGAGCTAGAAATGCCAGGCATCAAAGAACACAGTACTGGGTAGACAGTGATGATATATAGGGCATGCACTGGCCAGCCCCATTTGAGGGGTCACAACTAACCTTTATCCTCAGCAGAGCCAGAGAAGGGTCGCTGAATGTGGCTGACACTTCATTCTGTGAGGCCCTGTGAGAATCTAGCCAGGGAAATCTTGGTGCCTGAGCTAAGGGAGTTCCTTTTCACTGAGAGGGAATTGTATTCTGGCTCCTTGCAGACAGACGTAGCAAGTACTTTGAACACTGAAAAGAACAAAAAGAAAAAAAAAAAAAAAAAAGCAAACAGCCTTAAAAAAAAAAGTGGGGGAGGGAGGGAGGAAAGAAGGAGAGCCAGAGAGCTATCAGCAGGGGTAGTTAGTAAAAAGGGGCTGGAGACAGAAAACCTTTTGTTCCCCAGAGTTCGTTTCATGTAGAGATTGTGAGGTGAATGACTTTGAAATGAAATGGGTTTATGAAGGAGTTGCTAGGTCACAGGAAGCATGACTGTCAGACTGCTTTGTGAATTCGATTTCTTTAAAACTTAGGTTAATCTTTAAAAAGAATTTATCTCTTTTTCCCGGTTTTTTTTTGGGGGGGTGGGAAGGATGGAGTAAAGTTGGGAACGGTTCCCACTTTATTTTCCACCCTTTCTGATAATGCAGAAAGAAATGATTACGTGTTCTTTGTCAGAAATTTTCATAAGTTAAGAAGTGGGCGGGGCATCAGATTACCTTGGCCTATTAGCCAATGACGGGTTAGTATGCAAATACAGCCCGTGATAGGCCCGCCTCAATCAAAACAGTTAGCTCAGAAGCTTTGGAGCTTTTTTTGCCTCCTGAGCTCTCCTCTGCGACTGACAAACCTGCCCCAGCCAGGGACCTTTCTCACTTTCATTTCATTCTGCACTCGATGGAGGGGCGGACACGCCTGTACTCAATGCAGTCCAACTAGTGTGTTAAGGAAACGGCTCAATTCACGGCTGCCGAGATGAAGTATAAGGTAAGAGAGTACCTTTTACATAAGTCTCCGTGTGTGTTTGTGTGTGTGTTTCCCACTATGACAACTCCTCTGGAGGGACCCCTTGTGTGACCGAGTTATGAGTTGAGTCTCAGTCACCGAGACTGGCATACAAACAAGTAGGCAGAGATCCAGTCTCTAAGCCCACTCCCCGAGTTCACAGTACACCCGAGTCCGTCTTCTCTGAAAGTTTTGGAGAATAGTCTTAGAAGCGGTCTGCAGCCGTCACTGTGGACCACAGGGTGGCTGACTTCAAGCGGAGCACGTACAAGCTCAAGTCTCCTCGGCTCCCGCAAGGCCTGGCCTCCACTGTCTCCCGGAGCCGGGAGCTGTAATGAGAGAGGAATCAGAACTGCTGAGTCTCCCAGACTGGCTCTTAAAGCTGTTTTCAGCCTTTGCTTTAAGCGTTTAGTCTGGGATAGAGTTTGCCATGTGTACTTTTAGTGGGAGAAATTAAAAGCCCCAGATACTATTATAAAGCTGGTGATGGAGAACTGTGACATCCGTAAATGATGTTGGTTGTAAGAACAAGTGAATATTTGCCATTTCTAGAAAACACTTTTATTGACATTTGAATACACTGAGAGTCTGAAGCTTCTCTCAGGCCAGTTTATTGTCCCTAAAGTTTGCAGAGTGCCATAACACTTTGGCAGCATTTTTTCCCATGCATTTTATATCACTGTTTGTGTGTTTATTCTTGGCAAAGGGATTATAATTTGCTCAGCATATTCCATTTTAAGTCGCCCCCACATGTGAGGCAAGCAGCTACCAGGGACACTGGACAGACGCAGATTGCAATGAATAGGATGTGAATTTTCCTTGGAGGATGAATATTTCTGTTCTAGAATAGTTACTAGTCCTGAAGCTTTCATACAAAAGTGCTATTATTAAAATGAATTCTGGCAAGGTGGCTATGCTTTTGTATTGACGGTTTGTATTACCTGTCTGACCTTCAGGATTGTGTTAGTTGGGGGCTACTTTGCTTTCTCTCTGAATTATCTAACTTCTGGCCCATCCTTTTTTTAATGTGATGTTGTAAATACTCTGTTATGGCTAATAGCCACTGGGTAGCCACAGTGACAAATCTTTTGTTCAAAAGTTATAAATCTTATTCAAAGCTCTAAATCTGAATGTGGAAAACCTTTTATTTTTAAAGTATGAATTATAGTTCTCCTTGAAAAGGTTATAACTATCTGAAGACACAGGCATCAGTTATCAGTCTACTATCAGCTTTCCATTATCTGCCTCCATAGGAAAGATCAGAGGAATGGGTAATCTGGAAGATTCTTAACATTTAACTTCAAGATGCAACCAGAAACAAATCCTTCTACAATGGCAGGGAAGCTCCCTTTTTTCACCCCATTATTCACAATTTCCTTATTCAAAGCAGCGATAAGACTAGATATTGCTCAGCCTGCAATGAGTCTTTGCCCCTCCTGACCCATTGCTGAATGCCTTGACTTCATAAAAACTGACTTGCAGAAAGAAAAAAAAAAGCAAGAAAGAAAATATGTTCATACATTTATTATTGGGAAGTATAAATGACTGAAATTAACAATAAGAGCTGCAATCTAGAAAGTGACAAAGCCTAAAGTCACATATTCAGTGACTTCATCATGTTGCATTTTACTTTTATGGAAAGAAAACATCATGGCAACAGATGATGTAAATTACCACTGGCATTCATGGAGAAAACCTGCCTCTCTGCTGGGTCTTACTAGTGTTGAATACCCTGCCAAGTGATGCGAATACATGATTTTTATTGGCTTGTGGACACCGTCACCAGAAAAAAATACTGACTTCTCTGACCAAATGACAGATTGACATCTTGTGGTGACTATACGTGAAACAATAGCTGAATCAGTCTACTCTCCCTATCTTATAAAGCCTGTTTTCTCTCAATAAATAATAGACAACTTTAAGGACAGGATTTTGTAAATAGGGAGATGACATAAAGGTAGAGATGTGATAAATACATTTCTTAAGACTTACAGTTACAATTCAGCATTGTTATCTTTAATTCTCCCTATAACTCTAGGTGGATATGACTACACTCATTTTCAAATATGGAAATTATGGCTAAGTAATTTATCAAAAGCCACGCAGCTAAAAAGTGGTGGAGCTGGGATTTGAACCAAGACTATCTGGTCCCAGAACTTGTGATTTAAGTCACTATTAAAGAAAAGAAAGAATCACCTGTGACCTCTCTAAAATGTCCTGTGTGACTGGTGTTTTCTTCTCCCAGGAAATTTGAGACTATTTTATTGCAAGTATTCCTGCAGGATCGAGTTTTTGTTGTTGTTTTTTAAGGCAGTAACTCTACAAAGCAAAGTGAAATGTGTGTTTCGCAGTTATTTGTTTAATTTGAGCCACATAAGTAATAAAGCCAGATAATTATTAGATTGTAAAATGCTGGAGTTAGGAATTATCTTTTAAACACTGTGTTGTGCTATACACTATAAATTTACCAGTCAGACTTAAAAATGTTCACTGAGAGATTTGTAATCCAGTCACTATGAGATTTTTTTTAAACTAGATTATCTGGTTTGGCTACTTCAGGGATCATAATTGGACAACAACCAAGCCTGCGCTCATTTTGCTCTTATTCACAGCTCTAGGTCAGCCAGCTCTGTCTTTACAATAATCTTGAGGATTGTGGAATGTAAACTATTACTTTGGTAAACATTTTTGGGTAGCGCCCACCTAGTCTATTTTTATTTCATTGTATATTTTTTTTTATTTCTTCTTAGGAAAGCTGCAGTCACTCTCATATGTACTTAATATGTACTTAATATTCATATGTACTTAAGGATTCAGTCTGAGGTTCTGTGATAGTAAATTTTTTTTGGAGCGGGGGAGGATGTTATTTATTAAGAGTTTTGACAAGCTCCTCTGAATATACAGAGCATGTCCTGAAATGAGGGGAAGAGGCTGAGGCTTGCTCAGGGCAGGTTTCCCTCCTAAGGTTATGGAGACAATTGGGGTTGCTGTCTGCCAGGAGTGTGATTGAAGGTTTGGTACACAGCTGCAGCCATGTTTGAGCAGAAGCTGGAGACCCCGCTCATTTTGTGCAGGCTCTGGCCTGGTCAGTGGCTCTCAGCAGGCACTGCCTTTCTGAACTCTAATAGGTAAGCAGCTTTTGGGGCTTTGCCAAATTTCTGAACCCCATGGGCCTCCATTAAAATTTTTAATTATTTCTCTAATCTACCATTCAACAAATTCATTCGTAAATGCTTGGACTGGAGAAAAATTGCAGATGGAACTTACAAGTCAGAAAACTACATCCCAAAATTAAGATTTTTGTGTTCTAGTTGAATGTGAGCAAGGTAGGTTGGGGAAACAAGAAAGTCTGTACCATTAAAAGCTTTCGAGGGGACTTTGAAAATAGTTTAATTTTCTCAAACTGGCCTGAGAAAAAAATAATTGAGGAATTTAGTCTATGGTCATTTATGACCTCTATGAGTCCCAATCCTTTCCTTGCTTTGACATTTTGGTTTTAAATTCTTTATTCTCTTCTAGATGATTTGTTGCATCCAATCCAAATTAAAAATGCCTGCCCCTCACTTTTAAATCTTAGGTAAAATCTATAAATTTAGAAGCACCAAAAAATGCTTTGAAAAATCTTTGCTTTGTTATTTGTTTTATATTATTTATTTATTGAGCAAACCCATTTTTGGAGCTAACTGACTTCCTTACACAGAGATGAAAGACTTTGTAGAGCTGAAGATGTCCTGATAACACCAAATGTATAGCAAGTTACACAGTGTGGGACATACCAAGGATGCCTTTAACATCCTTTCCTTGCTGGGATATAGATGGGTTCTCTTATCAGAATTCATCAGTGGCTTCCTGTCTGTACCCCTCCCCCTAAGACTTCTAGAAACAACTTCCTCTCTACTGTTCAATTCCCTTTGCAAATCCTAATTATCTCTCATTTTTTCACTCAAGCATTACTTCTGCCTCTATAATAGCTGACTTTTATGGGCTTGATTCCCCAATCCACATGGACATGACACCCTCAGAGCACACCCTATACCTCCGCCTCTCTTCTTTCTTTTGACTCTGCTGTGAGAAATCTTGGTCTTCTGCTGCTCCCTGATTTATTTGCCCCTGTCTCTGCACCTATATAACTTGGTTAGACTATTGCTTTCCACAAGTCAAGGCTCCTCATCTGTCCTCTCTATGAAGCCCAAAACTTTGTCTCCTTGACTGTCTCTCTGTAATCCCTGCAATAGGCATTTTCACCTCTGCCCCCCACTCTGTTAGCACTACCTAATTTATTAACCAAATTTCTTTCAATCTAATTACTGTCTAAATGATACCTGTAACTCACATAAGTTACCCACCGATGCTGTCTGTTCAGCTTTTATCTTTAACATTCAATGTTATTTTGTATTAATATCAAATATAGTGGGCTGTCCAGCTTTAAGTAAGCCCCACTGAACACAAGAAACAAATAAAGGGTGGCTTTTATTTGTATGTCAAGGTTGATTGATAAACAGGTCACTGAATACAAAGTGCGATCTAGGATCTGTTGTCTTGAGGCAGCAACGTGTTGGTCTTGTGTATTCTTTTAGTAGAGATAAGATAGAGTGTGGACTTTGGGGAAAGACATTATTACTTCTTGTGATTTAATGCTCTGTAACCTTGGACAAGCTCTCTGAGCCTCAGTTTTCTTATCTGAAAATAGGGATAATCACTGCCTCCTGTTATTCTAAGATCTAAACAAGAAAATATATGAATGTAATGTACTTAACATGATTCCTGGTGTATAGTAAATAGACGGTGCCAGTCGACTCCAGCTCTCCTTGTGCAGTAGATGCTCAATAGATGTTGAAAAGATAGTGTGGATTAAAAACTTGTTGACAGGGTTATGTTAAAATTGCAGTTACTGGGTTAAAATGGTTGAGTACTGCTGAGTATTCAATGAGTCTGGATATGTATTGTAGAAATGCAAATGCCACACATAGGGAATTACCAGCACATTTATGCACCCTCTTGCTAATATATTGATGAATTGGTATCCTCACTGCTATTGATAAGACTTGATATTCCTGTAATTACAGGACCTTACTGATAGTACATACTCAACAAACATTGGATTGAATGTTGAGTTACATAAAATACTTACACAAATAACTGTTAAAAGTGTCTTAGTGCTGTATGGCATAATGGGAAGAACATGGGCTTAGATTCAAATACCACTTTGCTTAGTTTCTAATAGTATATAAGCAAGCTACTTCAGGCCTCTGTTTCCTGATTGATAAAAATGGGATTTATTAAGTACCTGTCTTACCAGATAGTTGTAAGGAAATAAAATATGAACATCTTTTTCAGCTTTTAGCACATAGTAGACATTTTGAATTGTACCTATTATGATGCATTATAAGTATATATATAATAAATGCAGAAAAAATCGTCAATTAAAAAAATCAAAGATGAAATGCAAAGGTGGTGAGTTGCTGGGTACAGAAGTTCAGGGTAAACTACAGGGTCTGGCAGGAATAGCCCCTGCATGAGTGTGGTTGGTAGGGTAATACTATGAGTGTAATAATTTATAGTTTTAATTTGAAATTTCACCTAAAATGGCATATGGTGTGTTTGAGTGTGATATTTTTATGTTACAGAATTACATGCTTATGATTTTGTAATAAAAGATTTTGTAATAAAAAAAGGGCATTATTTGTGCTGGACCCTGTACCCCCATTATCTTATTGCAGTCAGTGTAAGTAGATGAAAAGTAAGAGGTCTTGGTTACCTATTTTTAGATTACTTTAGGGTTAGAAAGAAAACCAAACAAATTGTTTTCAAATGCCAGCCACTGGGACCATGACATTACTCCACAGTAACATATAGACTTAATTATCAAGACTTCTTGCCAAGGTAAACAAAACAGTGCCACTGGGAAGAAATACTACATTTCCAACTTAAAATGCCATGGAATAGCTGCTGGTTTCCTAGGCAATGGGTTATTGCAGAGACTATGAGCTTGGAAAGGGGACCCCTCCCCCCAAAAAGCTGTTTATACTCAGTTATCAACCCTCCCACCCCCATCTTATTTACCTTGAACATTCCAGTCATCTCTCTGCAGTAACTCTCACTAGTAAGTGAGGACTCTGCAGCCTGGGGAACATTACAGCCTAGCTGCAAGACCATCTTCCTGCGGAATCTTCATTTCAAGATAAATGGTCATGCTGGCGACCTTTCCCACCCTCCACTGCAAAGAGTGATTTTTTTTTTAGAATGTAGTTTTAGGAGACAATGTGATCTAGGTGAATTGAGGCCTGCACTTTAAGGTGGAATAGGTGGTACTCTAGAAAATGTGAGTAGTGATGGCATATGACAGTGATTTTTTTGTGGTTAAGGTAGGGGTAGAGAAGATGATTATGGAGATATTAAACTTGCCAGCGGAATGTTTTCAATATATGCCTGGGCCTCACCATGGACTAGTAATTACCAGTTTATTCTTTAAAAAGAGCTAGTTCCTTTCCCCCACCCACCTCCCCAACCATTAATGGTGCTAAATAGTATTTAACTAGGTGGTTCATTATCCTTGTTCAAAGGCTGGGCCCGTTGATTTGGAGGTGTCTTATTTCTTTGCAAATCTTGCTGTATATGCTGCAAATGAGCATATACGTTGATATTTCTAGTATGTCGAGGTGATAGCTATAAGATGTTACCAAAAAGGTTCCTTATGTTGAATGTCAGTGTTTATGCTTTCCAGAAATAAAGATTGAGCAACCATGAATATGTAAAAGTGCAAGCATTGCACAAAAATATTTGATAGCTCCTTTTGAATTTAATTCCTTTCTTTACTCTTCATGTGTGTAGGGAGAGGATTATTTGTGAAACTTAACAGAAAGTTGCTGCAACCAAAAGGCATATAAGGTTAAGATTTGAACCAGATATTTTTATTTATTAGAGCAATATATATTTAGACAGCATGATATCATTAATTTTTCCTAATTTCTTTTAGTTATGTGGAAACCCTGTGCTATCTCTTATATGAATTAGCCCTAATTTCATTGATTTGTTGTAGTCAGTTTTTTGCCTCTAACTTAGCACTTCACCCCCCAGGAGATGTGGGTGACTCCTGTGGGTTTTTCTGTCCCCAGGCACTGCACTCTACTGAAAGAATGAGTTTGGCTATCCCAGGTTCCCAGCCCTCAACCCCCAGTATCCATATCAAGCAAGGCCAACACATTGGGAAGGTGGTAAAGTGGACTTCCAGACACTCCAGCCTTCTTGGTGTTCAGTTTTCAGGATCTAACAGTACTTGTTAGTAACCTGTCAATGAGGTTTTTATTTTGTTTGTTTGTTTGTTTGTTTTGGCAGGGGTGTGTTACTAATCTTTTGGGATATGACTTAGAGTTTGGCAGGAAATGGGTTACTGGGCCAGCAGGATTTCAGTTTCTATCACAACAGTATTGGCATAGCAGCATTATAAGGTCCTCTTTCCCTTGAGTGATCCCTTGGAATAGAACGTTCATGTTCTTCTTTGTTTCTCCACCCTTCTTCACTCAGAGCTAAGTGGGATGAGCACACCCTTAATTGGGGGTCAGGGAAGACAACAATAGAAATACAGTTAGTCCAACAGCATTCTTTCTTTTAATAACCCCATTCACTGTGAAGCTAGAATTCTAGACAGTCTCATAGAGGCCCAGACGCCTTTGGAATATATCTCATTTCCTTGTAAAGATCATCTTATCATTTAGAGAACATGTCCATTGACTGAATCAGAGACTATTATCTGTACCTATCTTTGTTTTCTCAAATTCTAAATTCAACCAAGGCAGACCCATGAACAAGACATATACTTGAATGCCTATCTTATATTTCTAGTTTAAAATATATGCATATGTAATTTCTGTGGATATGTATCTATGTTTAGAAAAAACCCAAAATGGGACATATGGTCTGACAATGGGAAGGATATTTGAAACTGGGACTGTCTTGGAAAGTTCAGGAACACATGGTCACTCTAGACAGTCAACATGAGCTGCCCCAGTGATCAGTCAACTGTCGAAAGCGTTATCCCTTTTCCCTTATGTCAGACTCTTGACAGGAAATTATCTAAGAAGCTTTTTTTTAAAAAGTGTATGCAGGCAAATTTTTTCACTTAGAGTCATAAATAACATTTAGTTGTAAGTAAAAAGGTGGTCCTTTTCTTTTTTCTTGGAGAAATAGGCATCTTTAGAAATGACAGAAAACCTATCTTGCCCTGTGCACTTGTGCAGAGAACACCTGAGAGTGTTAAGCAGCAGGGGATTGTATTTCAGTTGTTCTTGTTTTGAACCTGGCGTGGTAGCTCTCTGCCTCATAGCCTGCAGCATCTGCCCAAGCCTCCTGCCTCCCTTATTAAGATCTTAATTACAGACACAGCTTACTTCATTGCTGGAGGGAAAGAATTTAGTTTCTCTGAACTGTGTCTGTTTTTTGGTGTGGCAGGTGTAATCATGATGAGATCATTTCTGGTTTATTTTCTTTTCCTGGAGGAATTTTTTTTGAGGGGGTGGAGTACAGTTCTTAAGACACAATTTTATGAGCTCATAATAGTGCGGTAATAAGTGGGCTGTGATTTTATAGAGACCCTTTCTTATGAAGAAATCAGAGAATTTTGCATATATAATTTCATGACTCCTCATAATGTCATTATGAAGCACACATATGTGCATTATCCCCATTTTGTAGATGGCAAACAAAGGCACAAAAGCTAACATGATTTCATTGTCATTAACCTTCCAGTATAAGGACTGAGACTAGACTCTGTTAATTCAGTTTAGTGTCCATCCTCTTATTCAGGGTTTCTCAACATTGACACTAATAACATTTAGGGCTGGATAAGTGTTTGTTGTGGGGGGCTGTCCTCTGCATTGCAGAATGTGTGCCAGCATCCCTGGCCTCTACCCACTAGCTACCAGGAACACACATACACACATTGGTAACCAAAAATGTCTCATGACATTGCCAAATGTTGCCTGGTGGGGACAAAATCCCTTCTAGTTAAGAATCTAGTTAAGAATCACTAGTCTAAACACCCCTACTTCCTTCTGCTTAAAAACAATTGCCTTACTTTCGTTTGTTTGTTGTGATAGAAGCACAAAACTATAAACATAAAGCTGTTTGCCATAATTTTATCCTTACCAAAGTTGAGCTTAGTGTAACAGGCCCTAACCAAAAGGAAACTTCCCCTTGTATGCTTAGCACCAATTTGTTCAAGCAAATACCACAAAATACTAAGAAGCAGCGGGTCTCCCTCAGGTCGCATGTAAAACCAGCAGGCCAGAGGAAGACATACTTAAGAGAATTAAGGTTGCCATAGACAGTCTGGTACATACAGTCTATAATGCATTTAGCAATGGGCCTTAAAGAAAGCTATTTTATCCTCATAAACTGATGGGTAATGTCTACATGTTGAAGCTTATCTATACACCTAGCCATTGAGCAATTTCACTTGGAGATTTCCTTCTATTCCTTTTGCCCCTGCCATCATTCTCTCTCTTCTAGCTGAGAAGCTGCAGCATCTAATGGTTCTTTCTCTGATGTTACAATGGTGACAACATGCAATTGCACACACCCCGTCAGTCAAATGTACGGATCCAGTTCTTAGAATTCTTTGAGGACCTCACAAATTAAGTGGGGTAATAGCAATCAGGCACCAAACCTAGTCAAGGGATCTCCAAAAGAGTTCCACTGAGTTTTGGCATCCAAGTTACATCAGCTGGGTTGGGCTAGGAGGCAGGCGAGGTTGCCAGGATGTGTATGTATTTGTATTGGTATTGTATTTTAGATATTGGTATTATATCGTATTGTGTTTAGATATAACTCAGACCTTGGGGGCTACCCTTGGTGCAACTATTTTATTAGATGTTATAACTTGTGTGTTTGACTTTTGAGAAGTGATGTCGTTTTTGGACATATACTGTAATATAATGGAATGGAGTCTCCTATTCCTTTATAACAATTCTCATTTTGCTTCTCTAAGTACCTGGATGTTGGAGGGATCTGTCTAGACAGGCAGATAGATGTGATCCAGTGCCAACACTGTAATGTTGGCTGAAATCCAGATGGTTGTTTTATTGTTAATAAAACCTATCTTTTGGGTGAGTGGGTGTCAGGCCTTCATCATTATATGGCGCCTGTCAGATTTATCTAGGGACAGAACCCTGAAAAGAGTTTGTGCCTGCCCCATGTTTTTGATCCTTTGCCAATACACTATACTTAAATCTATCAAAACCAGGCAATGTGGGACAAATGCTTATAAATTCCAAGGCTTAATAGCAGCAGTGCTAAATTCTGAGATGGAGAAGGCTCTCAGGAAGTACATCCTGGTCTAGTGGAAAAAAATCCTAGATTAAGAGGAGAACCAGATGCTATTTCTGGCTCTACTGCTAATATAATAGGCGATTCTCTGGGTTATAAAACAAGAAGATTGGGTTAAAATGACCTCTCGGATCCCTTCTTAGTCTGAAATTCTAGTCTAGTTGAATCTGATCAAGGTATGGGTGACCTCTGGTTCTGATACCCACAGAAACCTTTGTGCCCTTCCACCTTCTTTAAGTCCTTCAGGAGTTGCTTAGCTCAATCTCAAAGACCACACAAGAATGGAACACTTAGCTCTTAAAGACACATGTATTATTTATGATCATCAGACTTGTAAGGAAAAAGCTCATTTATTTTTCTCCAATACTGTCAGCATTCAGATTCATCCTCGAAGACTAGCCAAGAAATAAGAGAAGGGGACAATGAAGTCACACACATACACTTGTACATGCACACCTACCTACCAAACCATTTGTAATTGTTTAATATGAAACAGAATTTGCTCTAGGCTTTTGTTGGCTTCATTGTAAACAAAACCCACCCTATGAATGTTTCTGTCCCATATCAACCTTAAGTCAAGGGAGAATAAATGACATTAGTTGACATTAGTTCTAGTGCAGGAAAGGAGAGGAACCTAGCATTTGAGGAAACACTTTTTTATTTTTTAATCTCACATCTCTGTTGTCCATATCATGTTACCAAATCTGGTCAGATAGAAATTTTTTTCTGAGATCCAAATACCTAAATTTACAAACAGCATCAGATGTTCTCACCAACTGTTAAGTAGTGCCACTTGGGCACATGAACCACCAAACTAATGCTAAGTTATGAATGATCCCCTCATTGGATAGAAATAGGTCAATATGGAGGAGACATTAAGATTCCCAAACCTGGGAGCCTTCAGCACCACCACACACAGGGCACACCCCGGCAGTGCACGTGGGGACTGCTGGATGTCAAAGAGTACCTTTGGAAGGCAAGTGTTTAGTGTCACATTCTTTATGCATCACCCCCTCCAAACTGCACAAAGAGAATGCTATGGCTAAACGTTCACGAGGCTGGAAAAGCTAAGAAAACTTAAGGACTTGTGGCAGAATAAATGACATGAAGAATCAGAGAGGGTCCAAGATACTCATTCAAGCTTTGTAACTATCATAGGAGTTTAGAAGTACTTTCCAGAAAATTTTTTAAAAATTGGCTGAAATGTGGCCTAGGGGCAAGGGCAATCTTTGGTGGCACATATTGGACACTCCTCATGTGATCAGCAGCATGACAAGGGACTACTGGGGCCTACACGGATCCTGCTGCCGCCTTTCTGTGACTAGTTCAGATCACATGATGAAAAGTGTGTCAGACTGCAATTAAAGAGTATTGCTGAGAAAAATAAATTTGGATGTGCTATGTATCATGTCTTGTAACTGCTGAACTTGAAAGCTTGGTGTCTACTAGTTAACAATTGTAGGAAGATTGTTAATTCAATGTTGCAGATCATCCAATGAAAAAACCCATGTGTAAAACAAAGTATTCCAAGAAGTGAAATCCAGACTCTTATAGATATGCATGTTTTCTCACTATCGCTATTCCCTTCTTCTGGGAAATCCCACATCCCCCTATATCCTGAAGATGATGGTGGGCAAAAGCCAAAGTGGTCTGATAACCCTCAGACAGAATCTGATTTTTGTCAGTAGGCACTAAAGCACACAAGCCTTTCTCTTCCTCTGTGTCCCCAGACTGACCTTGATGCTCATCGTTTAGCCACTTCCTTTAGGACTGATTTCCTTGACAATGGCCATTTCCTTCTGTACTGTGTCTCTTTCTCACGGTCTGCCCTGCCCAAAGTATGTGCGTACCTCTGTGTGTGTGTCAGATCCCAAGCCAGATCCCAAGGCTAAAGTCTGGTGGGTTGGGTACAGGAAAAGTCATATTGTTGAGAATGTGGCAGCCCTGAGGCTGTGGTGGGAGCTCTTGTATGATAAATATAGAATAAAGTAAAAATAATAAGAGGAAGTTGGGCCACTGGTGATGCTATCAGTCCTAACGGAGTGACACACTACCCATTGTGTCTAATTTCTCTTCAAAGAACAGAATAGATGGTCATGGAAATTATAAGCCACACTTTTCTGTATTTGGAATAGCAGATAGTTTCCCTGGCAGTAGGAGTAATAAGCTTTCTTGACATTTTGTTAGCAGTGGGGGGAAAAAGGCAGGGAAGAGTGGGGAATGATGTGGGAGTTATCATGTGACCTACCCGCTGTTCTGGCTAGTTGTACAGTATTTTCTTCCCACTCCTCAGGCAGAGTTTGGAAACCAAGAACAGCAGAAACCCAATGTTCTGGCAAAGTATGAATGTGTGCAGTCACCTGCTGCCAGATGTGGTTTGCTACATTGAAGGGAGAAAGGCTCTTACAGAAAACATTGTATTTAATCTGGCTGGGGAGGTCAGTTCCTCTTGGCTTTCCTGTTTCCTCGGTGGTTGTGGACACTAGATTCAGGCTTCCCATCAACTTCATTATGCTGTTTTAATAGGGAGGGGTGGGCAATTTCCTGCTTGCTGTCTCCCATATTCTCTGGCTGTGAAGCTTGGTGACTTGGACACACCATTTATCTTTCTGGTTCCATTAGTTTATCTTCCCATGCCCATCTGAAAATTTTGACAAAATATTATGCTGTTGTCTCCAGAAAAGAATTTTGCCCTCCCTGTAGATAGCCAGGAAATCGGAATCCAGAACCCCCTCCAAGTTAGCAAACATTTAATGAGTACATGTTTTGTTTCAGACACTGGGCTACAGAGTTCTGAAAATGCCAAAGGAATATGATGGCCTCCCTGAACTTAAGGAGTTTCCAATCTTGAATGGGATAATACAAGTTATACTGTAAGAAATACTATAACTATAACAGAAAACTGGGAAGAGACACAATTAAATAGGTTTTGGAAAGATAACTCTTCTATTTATGTGGAAGAGATTAAATGCAGGAAAACCAGTTGGGAAGCCAATGCCATCCCCTCCCCCAAAAGTTGCTGAGGGCCTGAACTAGTAGTGGCAGTGAGAAGGAAAACAAGGTCCAAACTGATTGTGTTTCAGGTTGTGAAAAGACTCCAAAAACCTCTGAGGCCACTCTCTTGGCAGTGGTATGCACACTGTTAACAAAGAAAAGTAGAGCAGGAGAAAGGGATTTTTGCACTTGTTAATTTTGAGATAAAGAAACCCATTAGACAACTGGAAACTGTGGGATTGTAGTTCAGAAGAAGTATCTAGGCTGGAGCTGTGGATCTGAGTGTTATCAGTGTTTAGATACCAATACCATGGATGTGACTTCCTGTAGAGAGCAAGCATATAGGCAAGAGACAAGTGCAAAGGAGAGATCCCTTTGGAATATGATCACTTAAGGAATGAGCCCCCCAAACTTTTTTTAGTCTATGAACAAGAAGGAAGATGAGTAGCCATGAGAACAAGAGAAGAGAGAGAATTGGTAAGTGGTAACATGGAAGCCAGAATAGTTTCGAGAAAGATCAGGATGGGGATCCATGTTAGAGGCTGCTACAACTAAGTTTCCTTCGATTAGGATTTTTAAAATTAAATTTATTGGGGTGACATTGGTTCATATGGTCATACAGGTTTCAAGTGTACATTTCTATGATACATGAGCTGTATATTGAACTGTGCGCCCACTGCCCAAAGTCCAATCATCTTCCATCACCATATATTTGGCTCAAATAGGATTTATGACCCTACAGGTCAATTTCCAATCCTGATTAGAACCACAACTTTTGTAGCATATGTATTTGACTTTATTAAATACAGTTCTAATTCAGGACGCCTGAATTTTTGTCCCCACTCTATGACCTTCTTGCCAGGTGACTTTGGCAAATCATTAACTTCTTGAGCCTCATTTTTCTCCTTTGTAAAGTGAAAGAGTTTGACTGTAAGTGTTTAAAGTTCCTCTGTCTTTTAGGTTCTGTGCCAACTGTTTGGTACTTTGCCAAGCTCAAGCTGCATTTCTAACTGCCAATCTCTGAAGGCAAACCATTCAACTGGATATAGAATTACATAGCTCTCTTATCTCTCCTAGGTTTGTTTCTGTGTTGACCTTTCCTGCCATGGAGATACATATGCAGGTGGGGGGGGCGGCGAGAAAGAGTAGATCTGCCTTTCCTGGCTTTTTCTAAGATATTCAGATAATCACCTTCTGACTCTGTGGCCTTAAGGAATCATACCTTTGCACTGGAGAGGGTTCCTCCACCTTCTCTTAGGCAGAGGCATTAACTCTTAATTTGCTGACTTATGAAGTGCATATGTTCTTTTTAATGAGGTCATTTGTGTTCTAGCTAAAGTTAATTTTGCTGTTACCATCTTACTGAACTCCTGCCCCAACACACTAAGTATTTTCAAGAGCCAAGCCCATGTTTTTCCCTACTTTTTGATGTATTATACTCTGCTGGAATCTAATAATATTTTTTAAAATTTACCCAGTAATATCATTAGGATTAGTATTGGTATTTTGCCCCAGAAGGTCTCTTGAGTGCAACCAGTAGTTTTATTACTGCTGTGTGTAGGCAGATACTTGACAAGAGGTTGCAATGTCTAGAACTCATTATTAATTCAAGGCAATATTGTTTTAAGAGACAATTCTCCTAAGTGAAACTGTAAGCAATGGAAATAGCAGATATATATTAAATAAATATGATAGCATCATTAGAATAAGACAAACCCTTGATTGAGAACTGAGAGGAGGCGAACAGGGTAGGAGCCTAAGGCCAAAGTGCCATCCAGCAAATTAAATAAATAGTCATAGTAACTTCCTAAGTCTCTGGCAGTGTTAGAGTACTTGACTTGAATTAACTCATTTAATTTTTACAGCAGACCTATGAAGTAAGTGTTATTATCCACATTCTCATTTTATAGTTGAGGAAGTTAAGGCACAAGGGGGAGAGGTATTCTGCCCAAGTTGCACAGTTAGGACACCAAACCCCAAGAATCTATTTATTTTATAGACATGACAAGAAGAATTGGTCATCTTTAGAACTTTACTGAATGAAATATAATGGAATTGAGCCAAGTTCGGAGAACACTGTATAGTAGAGCTAAGGTGGAAAGAGAATTGACCCGAGAGACCAGAATTCTATTCACGTCTCTGACACCAACAGTGTGGCCTTGGTCAAATGATAAAATGTGCCCCCCTAACCTGTTTTTTTTGTCTGTAAAATGGGGAGGTTGGGTCCAAGTGTATCTAAAGGTCTCTGGAGCTGGAATCTTCTGTTTGGGAGAGTGGCTGGGTATAGACATTGGCCCCCTGTAACTTGCACACATATTAAATAACTCACTCCCGTTCAGCCAAGACTAAGAATATCTGTCAGTGTAGGAGGTGTCAAGCTAGCACTGGGTGCCTGGCACTAACAGCCATGACAAACTTTCTTTCTAAATCCTGATCTCTGTAGGCAGTAGAGAGGACTGCTGGGAAATCACGTACAACTAGTCAGGAGAATTTACTCACAGTGGCTCCATTAGCAAGGACAATGGGCTCTGAAAGTATTCCCAAAGAAGAAACTCTTGAAGCACATCTAGACACACTAACATTCTGCTTACCAGGTGGGGGGAAGGCCACTGGGACAGCAGGCAAAGAACATCCAGAACAGTGCTCACACAGGGACTTCTCTCCGCCTCTAATCAAGCATGGTCCAGCGCTCTACGTCAGTGCTCCATGGAGTTCCCTGGCAGTGGCCCAGCTCCAAAAGCCTCAACTTATTTATGCTGATTAGGTCTGTAGTCCTTTATCTTTCTAGTGTTTTCTGTTTATTTTCTTTCTTCGCTTTGAAGTCCAGGTGGAGAACCATCCACCATAGTTCCTGTAGAACTGGCCCCTACTATTTATCCCTTCTGATTTCATCTTGGGGCTTCCTTACCAGCCATCCCCAATTGTTAAATGGGCCCTGGAAAAAGGAACAGAGACAGGGCATGGGGAGCAGAGGTCAGCTCTCTCCCTGTTCTATAATCTTAATATACTCTGGGGGAGTAATTTCCTTCAAATCATTTTGGTACACAGGACCGGAATCCTGTTTTCTGTAAAGTATGACTTTTATTTTAAATCACAGAACATCCAAAAGATGAAAGAAGAGAAATGGAGATTTTAGGATTGTGCCACATTCTTAAATGGTTCCTCAAAGCAAAACAGAATGATGCATGATTTTACCTTTCTGTATGTGAACTTTTAATTGTTCAAAGGAATCCAAAGCTTCCTAGAGTATAAATACTAAGTAAAATGTTCACCTGGAATACACACCCTCAGCTTCCCTTTGGCTTCCTGTACTGCTCACCTGGCTACATCGACGTCCTGGAACTCAAAACTTTCAAGAACAAAGACTTTAACCTTATCCTTAGAGAGCATCAGCAGGCTTCCTGGGTACTGACTTCTATGGCTTTATTTCCTTTCCTTAGTTTAAGTAGTTGCATTGACTGAGAGGAATTTGGTTAAGTAGGGGCCCTTCCCAACCACTGACTAGAGGGGAGACCTCTTACAGAGTACAACTACTCCATAGCGGAGAACCAGCACTAAGAACAAGACCTGTGGTTACAGGGCATAGTACAGAGAGAGATGATTAATGTATGTCAGTTACGAAGGAATGCAAAGCATGAAGCTCAAAGATGAAGTCCACATTTCTAGAGAAGAAAAAAGAGGGTGCAGAAGTCCAAACAACGACAACCCCAAATTTCCACTCTTCTGTAGTCACAAACATGCTCCATCCAATCGGCAACCCCTTCTCCCACAAATGATCGTGATGGCAATAACTTCGAGTAGTGCATCCAGACATTTTAGTGCAGCTCTGGAGAGATGGCTTTTAGTTTTCCGAGTGCTTGTGGTAAATTTACAACGTTCCCTGACTTCTCTGTGTGCTGGGAAGGAACAGGCATGTGGTGATGGCTGCCATCATGCTGCGAAACATTACTAACGCCAAGAAACGAAATCTTTGGAGCCTTTGAAAGGCTTCCAAGAATGTCAGCACATACTGCCTGCCCACTCTCTGCTGAATGCCTACTTTGGCTGTCTGCTTAGTACTGAATGTACCAGACAGGCCTTCATACAAAGAGAGAAAGTGTTTTGGGCCTCTGGAAGGGGAAGGCACGGCCTTTCTGATGCGAATGGCAAGACTCAAGTAGTAGGAAATAGTGGCAGGATGAGGAGGGGCCTTCAGGAAAGGTATGAATAAAAGACCAGCAGAGACAGAGATGGCACCTATGTGTGAGAAACTCTTTGTAGCTCCCTGCCATCAAATCTGGATATACAGACTCTCATCACACTATGCTCCATATTCGATGAACATGGAAAATACGCTTGCTTGGAGATTCACCCTGTATCCAAGGACCTTGTGATCAACTGAGAATAAAAATTTTTAAGCACTGCCAAGGCATATATAAGTGTACTGTTGATTCCATTTTAACACCAAATGTAAATGCCATTTGTACTGTTTGCGATGAAGGATCTTCTTTAACTCTTTGTGAAAAAAAATGAGAAATGTCAGTTGTAGTACATGTGAGTATCTTGGAATATTTTATTCCTTAAGCTGGCTTTAAGAAAGGAAGAAAAATGTTTTGTATATTGAACTTTTCTCTGACTCTTTAACAGTGCTACTCATAATTCCTTGGCACAGCATCTACTGCTAGAGGAAAGATCTCTTGTGGTGTTCTGAGCTTTTCCAAGGAGGCAGTCTGATGTCATTGGTGGCAGACGCAGAATGTATGTATCTGTCTTTTGTCTGCACCATCTGGTTTTCTCCTTACAGGCTATCATTTACATTTATTCTTCTCTTCTTTCAAGAGGTGTGCCTCTCCATAGAGGAAGGGTTTTAGGTGTTAAAGGGGCTAAGCTAATATTCTAAGATGATTTCCCTTTGTTCATTCTTTCCTAGAATCTTATGGCAAGAGCCTTATATGACAATGTCCCAGAGTGTGCTGAGGAGCTGGCCTTTCGCAAGGGAGACATCCTGACTGTCATAGAGCAGAACACAGGAGGACTGGAAGGATGGTGGCTCTGTTCCTTACACGGTCGGCAAGGCATTGTCCCAGGCAACAGAGTGAAGCTTCTGATTGGCCCCATGCAGGAGACCTCCTCCAGTCAGGACCAGCCTACTCCTGGACTGATTCACCAGACCTTTGGCCAACAGAAGCTCTATCAAGTGCCAAACCCACAGGGTTCTCCTCGAGACACAATCTACCAAGTGCCACCTTCCTACCAAAATCAGGGAATTTATCAAGTTCCCACTGGCCATGGTACCCAGGAACATGATGTGTATCAAGTACCACCATCTGTGCAAAGAGGCATTGGAGGAGCTAATGGTCCCCACTTTAGTAAAAAGGTGAGTGAACAGCAGACTGAATTTTTGTTCCAACTTATTATTTTCCTTTGCACTCAGAGCAATAGAAATATTCCCAAAATAAGAACTTGTGCCTTCTAAGAAGTATGTCTTCCAAGAAGTAAGTATATCTAAATACCCTAACTCAGCATTCTTTTCTCAATTGTTTTTTCATTCATTGGTCAGCAAAACTTTCTTGAATTCCTACTATGTGCCAATTACTGTTGATCAAAAGCCATTATGAGTTCCTGTGCCATTACAGGTCATACAGGATAATTAAGTTGTTTCTCTCCATCTTTCTGATAGATCTGCTTTCAGATCTAAGTTCTACACTCAAACAGTTCCCAGTCTTTTCTGTTTCTTCCTTAAATGGTACAAGGCACCAAATTTTGTACAAGCAGGAAGGGCCCTTCTTTTGCCAAAAGCTGAGTCACGACCCCATTGGCCTGGCTGCACAGAGAACCTACTAGAAGTAGAGGAAGCGAGGAAGCTGGAAGTGGGTCATGCCAACCAACTTGTTCTTCAGAGTTGCAAGCTTACAGTTTGACTCATTTAAAATACGTAGATACTTATATTTAGAAAGGAGCCATCTTCTTATTCTTCAAGTAATTTCTACATTAATGCCTGAACCAATGAATGAAAACACTGGAGTTAAGATATTGAGGAAGACACCTTGTTAAGAAAGAAAGAAAGAAAGAAAGAAAGAAAGAAAGAAAGAAAGAAAGAAAGAAAGAAAGAAAGAAAGAAAGAAAGAAAGAAAGGAGGGAGGGAGGGAGGGAGGGAGGGAGGGAGGGAAGGAAGGAAGGAAGGAAGGAAGGAAGGAAAAGAAAGAAAGAAAGAAAGAAAGAAAGAAAGAAAGAAAGAAAGAAAGAAAGAAAGAAAGAAAGAAAGAAAGAAAGAAAGAAAGAAAAGAAGATGATGAAAGGAAAGGACCAACCTCTTCGGCACTCTGTATAATTCCAAGCACCATAACAATTTGAGATAAATAGAAATTTGTTAATTGAATGAATTTTAAGCATCTAGTATATTATATACTTGTAATACAGTGACAAGTTAAAGGATGAATAAAGTCTTCATGATGCTTTCATCGTAGTGGAGGGACAGAAGCAAACGCTGTACTGTCAGATGCTGGGAAGAAAATAATGTCAGTGAGCTTGTGGGAGTAACAGCAGCACTGACATAATATTTAGTGTTAAGAATGGGCCAATTTAACGGAATAAGAAAAGACCTCTGAATTACAAAAGATGCAGCTCCAAGCCAGAAAGAGCTGGTTGGCTCTTAGAACACCACACATACAGGTGGGGTACCTCAAGAAAATCCAATCCAAAGTCTGAATTTATGAATCCATGTAAATTAGGGAATATCTATTTGCATGATAATGGAATCCCATGTTGAAAAACAGTGAGGGTGGGGAATGTACTGTTAGATTGCTTAAATAACAAAACCAAATCACCTCTTATATCTAAAGTTTGCTTTAGCAAAAAGAGCACATGAGTGCCTAAGCCAAGTGTGTGCACATTAGAAGGAATTCCTCAAGAAATGGTACACAGCTTTCTGACTTAAGTTGCCCAAGCCAGTGATTCCTGTCTGCCTATATAGACCGGCCATGACCTTTGAAAGTCATTTCCCCATCGATTTCAAGTTCAAAGGGAAAGCCAAACCAGACCTCTGTCTCCAGAGGAGAAAAAGAACAGTTGAAAGGTGTAACTATAAATAAATAACTTCTCTCATTCTTGGTCCTCGTTGTTTGCATCTTAAAAATAGCTCTTCCTTCATCTGAGCTAGTGTGAGGCAGACAGGAGAGACCAGAACAGGAAATGCTTGGCTGAAAGGTGGTGGGGTCTGAACTTTCATCGCAATTTATTTTGGCAGGAAGGTAACATGTTTTCTTTTTTAGACTCAACCTTTTTAGTTCCAAGTCTGAAAAACCTAAAACCTCAGACTTCTTCCCATCTTATTTGCTGTCACTACACTGCAGATTCGCTCTATGACTCTCCATCCTGTTAGAGGGGAAAAACTCTGACCACACCTTCCCTTGGATTGATGTTGGGGTCTAGGGTTACCCTTGGGTGCTTGAACTCAATGTTATGTTTGTTTGTTTTCTTAAATTCTAAAATTAGTGGAACATACTGTGTTTAACAAAAGGTGGGTAGGGGATTCCTGTAGGAGGAAGCCAATTTCTGGAAAGGACCTCTGCCAGCCCTCTCAGGGGATGCCAGCAGACCTGGAGACTTGACCAGAGCTCAGGAGCAGAGAATGCCTGGATCCCTGAGCTGCTTCAAGCAGTGGGGGCCTGAGGTAGTAGCTTGTGAGAATGGGGAGGGCAAGAGGGAACAGTCTGGGCTCTTTCCTACTGAAACATTTGGTAGGTGTTTCCTACTGAACACCTACCAAACATCAAGTGTACTGTGGGATATCCTGACCTCACCTAGAAAGTCACCTTAGAGCCTCTGGTTCTCTAGGCTGCCCACCTCTGTCCTACTCACTAGAACACACTGCCTCACCCTGCAATGGGAGTGAGTTTGTCTTCTTCCTTTCCTCTCCCTTTCTTCCTTTCTTTCTCTTTCTCCTCCCTGACCTCCTCTTGTTTCTCCTTCTCTCTCCCTCTCTCTTTCCTTCTTTGTTTTCCTTCCTTCTCTCCCTCCTTTCCTTCCTTCCTAGTGGAGATGGCTTCACTGCTAAGAGGTGATTTTAACCTTCTAGGTAACAGCAGCTGCTTTAAAAACTTCTATCAACATCTCCCTCAGTGTAAGTTTCTAATTCAGATATGTTCCGTGGGTGAGAATCATCCTAATGATTTAAGCCAAAGCCCCAAGAGTTAATCCCAGTGCAGTAGGGGGATCAGCCTGCAGGTGAGGGGGGGCAGTGAGTTCCCATTGTAGCTAAATAGCCCCTTGCCCATTTTCTTTTTAAATCTCTCATCTATAAAAGGGTGGTAGACCCAGAACTAGACATTCTTGGTAGTTTAAGGCCATTCTGTGGTCCTTAAAGGCTATTAAAGAAGAAAGAGGAGACAGTGGAATCTTGTTCTGAACCAATAAAATATGGTTTTAAAATGTTAGGGTACATAAGACTTGCCCAGAGATGGAAGGAAGGTGAAGTGAAATGCATATCCCCAGGCCTTTCCGGGATTCTAAACCCAGGCCTGGGATTCTGCATTTTATAAAACTCCTTAGATAGTTCTGGGGGAGGTGGTCCAGGACTAGATTCTGAGAAACACTGTGAAGCGGCCATGTAGGGGTTGGATATGTTCCAATCTGATTGTGATTCGGGACTTTCCGTGATTAAAGATTCCCTTGATGTTGCAAACAGACGGTTGGCTTCAGAAATTTTATCCACCACAGTTTTTTCTACTAATGAATCACTAAGGGAAAGAAAAAGAATGAATTCTGCCTTCTATTACTACAGCTTTTCTCTCTGGGAAACCCCAGCCTCTACCCACTTTCTTGCATCCCAACTAAATCAAAAGACATTCATCATTCACTGAGTCAGCAGTTAGGGAAAGGTAATCATATAATAGAACCCCCATCCTTTTGCAAACCAAGAGGACAGCACGAGTGCTGTGTAAAGGACGTGGGCTTTGGGGTTAGGCTGACTCCTGGTTCTCTTTCCTTATAGCTATTATTCCTCAGCAAATTACTGAATTTCTTAGGCTTTGCTTTCTTATCTGTACAGTGGGAATAATCATAGGGTTGTTGTGAGACTTAAATGAGACAATACATAGAAAGGATCTGGCACAGTGCTCAGCATAGCAGGGGCTTGAAAGTATTTATCCCCTTCACCCTGTTCTTCTTTTCTGTCTCAGAGTTTATTTTGAACGGCATCAGCCCTGTTTGTGTTCCTCAGTATGCACCAAATATGCAGATACTTCAGTGCCAGCACATAGGCTGTTCCCTTTGAGTATGTGGCTCCCTGGTTGTGCAAGACTTTTGCACAGAGCGGAAAAGAACTCCCAAAGTTATCTGGAAACCATACACACTGACACCTTTACTTAATTTCATCGGTCTTTTTCATTCTGGGTTTTGTGTGCAGGGCCGTTTTATCCATTAGGCATTGCGGGCAGAATGCCCAGGGCCTACGAGAATGTTTGAGAGCTTAATAAAAAAATTTGGCTCCAAAATATGAAACACAAAAATTACAAAATAAAAATTAATAAACAGACAAATGTGTAGGAAACAATATCATGTCAATCTCATTATTACATATAGGGCTCATAAATATTTCATTACATTTGAAAACAATTTGTAGGAAGATTTTTCTCACTTTGAAAAGATTTCTAAATATGTTACGTGATTGCCAAGAACTCATAGGCAATTCTAAATTAACTGAGTTACTCATAGTCCAGTAATTTGAAAAGCTGAATTGTATTTTTTTTAATGTTCTCGATTTTTTAAAAGCAGAAATTCTCCTTCATATGTAGTGTGGTTTGGAGTGGAACCCTCAAACATCCAAAAGCCTAAGGTCCACAAAGTTCTGAAATAACCTCATTTCCCTGTTTCAGAGATCAGTAAAACTGCCACTTGAGTTCATTCATTTCATGCTTGATCTTCCTGGGGAGTTACGTGTGTTTCTCTGATTATCATTTGGACATGTTGCTTTTATTCTAACTAACTGGTGGAATTAGATTTGCTTTGAGTCCTTCTGAAGATGAGTATGGGCTAAATTATATACTCCATTGAGGCAGGCAGGGGTTGTGGCTGTGTCTTTACTGCTATAGGCCAAGCTGATAACAAAGTCTCAGCACACAGATAACACCCAGTGAGCAAATGAACAAGGCCAAAGCGAGAAATGAAGCATTTAATTTGAGTTGACCTTTAAATAAACTGAAAAATGGTTCTGCTCTTATCACCCGATCACCGTCACACACTATTCAAATCCCATCGTTCAGCTTATTACATTCTGTTATGACATATGTCATATTATACATGGTAGTTTTCCCCCAGAAGGGTCTTGGAGAATGTCACCATCTGTTTTCTGTAATCATAAGTATCTATACACAAAACAGGAACATCCAAAGCATGACTGATACAAAGTTTAGCTTGTCTGAAGACCTAACTTTTATGCATTTTCCTCAGTTTAGACAGCAAGATTAGTTAACTCTTCTAGTGACCTAAAAAGGAAAAATACATTTTTTTCCACTGAGGAGCAGAGCTTCCTTTGTGTATGAGATTATTTACCTAGAATGCCTTTCCTCCTCTATTTCTGCCTGTGAACTCCCATTCATACTTTAAAACCATTTTAATGTTCATCTCTTCTGTGAAGCCTCTGTCTGCACACCAGCATTGTCTCCCTCCCCTATGGTCCCAAAATATATTGTACGTTTCTCTTAATCTCAAGGGAGCTCATGGGCTCATTGAAACAGTAGTGGCCTACCATTATAATGTGTATGGTGGGCTAGGCCGGGGCACGTGCTGCTTCAGGAAAGGCACTGCTACAGGAATTTAGGAAATTCAAGTAGTATTAAGATTTATCTAGACTGGCCCCATTACATCATCTTTAAAGACCATTCCATACCTTCCAAAATGGAACACGGCATATATTGGCAGGAAAAAATTCAAAGATTTTAGCCAGGTCTTCTAGGCCCATTTTTGAAAGGTAATATAAGAATCAGAAATAGAGTAACTACAATGTTTATACCTTCTTAGACACTGAGTCACAGTGAATTACACACCCAGAGAGACACGTATGCACACACCCAGAGCCAATGTTTAAGAACAAAGGACTTCCCTTACTGGGATTTGAAACATTGTGAAATCTTGTTGCCCAGAGCAACACTCAGTTACTGGCCAACTAATTGCTATGTATTAGCTGTATGATCTGTCTACCAACAGTAAAAATAGATTTAGAGGAAATGAAATCGCCCAGAGGAGATAAACTCTGACTTTACCTCACTTTCTTTTGCTCCGTCCTTACATACCCAGATACACACACACACACACACACACACACACACACACACCCCCCCCCGCCTCAAAAATAGCAGGGTTAGACAGGACAGATGGTACCTGTAGGTTCTTCACTTATAAAGTACAACCATGGTTCCAGAATTGTACATTTCTGTATAAAAATCATCCTAATTTAAATGAATTAATTTTCTCAACACATGGCTTTTTGAGCTATGCAGAGAAGTAAACTTTCATCTAAAATCTCTACTCTCGAGATTCAAGATAAATTTTACATCTTACACAAAATTTGAAGACCTTGAGCAATTCAAGGGCAGGACTTGATGAGCTTACTTTGAAAATGAGAAGTATCTCTTCCCAGCAGAGTGACCCATGCCAGTGGAATGAGCAAACTGAAATAGCTCCTTAAAAATGAACAAAGGTCCTTTTTGTTTGGTCAGTGCCAAGGCCTGCAAACTCAGTTGCAATTTGTTATAAAGCACAGAGATAATGAATATGTCTAAAAGTGCAGTAGTAACTTCTTATAAACCGCACAAAAGCAAACAGAGGTAACCTTCCTTTCTTTTTCAATGATTTCATGCTAAGTGACTGTGCTTATCAGAGTGAATATGATCAGATATTGTGTGTAGTATGATGTCATGCTAAGTAGTTAATGCTGTGTTTGTGAGGGAGAAGAAAAGAATACATTTGCTTATTTGATTTGAGGATGAAATTCAAACTTGATATTGGTTGCACACATCTTTAAAAGTGAACTTGTTTGAGTACATTGTGCAAAACGCAGAGCTAGATACCATCAGAAATGCACTGGATTCTCAATAGTTGTGCCACAGACCTAGTTGTCAAGGTTCACTTTTAGAGAGGTGTGTCTTTCTCAAAAGTTGTGACTCTAGTAATATTTGAAGAGTACAAAGGAGTCCTGTCTTTCAAGGAACCCCAGAGTCAATCAGTTTTTGAAGCAAAGACTCCTTTAGCAATGGCATTATCACATCTGATTTATTTGAATAATTTTTGTAATATTTGGTTTTCTTAAAACAGTGTGTGCTTAAACCAGCTATTTATCACAATAGTGATTTGTCTTCAAATTTACCAGCAATTGACTGTGTAACCTTTAGCACCTTATTAAGTTACTCACTAATTTTTCAAGATAGTTTTAGATTTAAAGTGGATTTGACTCATCCTGGCCAGATGGCTCAGTTGTTGGGAGTGTCGTCCTATCCACCAAAAGGCTGCAGGTTTGAATCCGGATCAACGCATGTACCTAGGCTGCAGATGTGATACCCTATTGGGCTGTGTATAGGAGGCAACCAATTGATCTTTCTCTCTCTCTCTCCCTCTCACTCTTGTTCTCTCTCAAATCAATAAACATATCCTCAGGTGAGGATTAAAAAAATAATAATAAATCATTGAAAAGATAAATAAATAAAGTGGCATTGACTCACAGGTGCCTGTGAGCTTCAGCTCCATGTTAGGGCTATTATGTCCATAATCTCACCTAATCCTCTCAACAGCCTCAGAAGGTGTTCCTCACAGCTTTCACTTTACAGGGTAGGAGCTGAGGTCTGAAAAGTAAACTTGCTAAAGGATGTAACTCCACTAAGAGGCAAGATTGATATTTCAGCCTACGCCTATCTGGCTCTGAAACTAATTATTTTTACATCCTGGTTTATGGTTGGTGTTGTCAAGCCCTAAAATAAAAGGGCATATTTAGATACTTCATTAGCAGGTCCAGATCACCAGATTCCTGGGTGCTAAAAAGCATCCTATTGGCCAGGACAAATTAAAGTCACTCCAGAAGACTCCTACCTCAGATCCTTACCTCATTGCTGAGTAGCCTCGATGCTGAGAGAAGCTCAGTGAATAAATGTAGAATTGCCACCTCCCAGCTGCAGTGGTCAGTTTCATGGGGGCGGGGCCTGATCCGGAAGTACTGCGCAGGTCATTAAACTGACGTAAAGTCCGTGGTACATTGCTGAGACCATTGCTAGATTAGGTTTCTCTGCCTTTGGAAATACAGTCTTATTAAATAATTGCTTCAAATGGATAATTTCATTTAACCAGATAAAGTTAAATCTCCCAGAATGGACTTGCCAATAACAGGGGCACCCCCAAAAATAAGGTACCCAGATTTTAAGTTTTGCTTCTCAAGTAAAGAAGCAATTTTCTTTGGGAGTATTCATTTGTAAAATTAGAAAAGTAAAATGTGTAATGTATCTTACAAATATAGGCAACAGGACATTCTGCTGGGCTGCTATTGGATCCAGCTTGTTCCTTCTCTTGGAAGGTTCTTGTTTCCTTCTCTGTCATGACAGAGCTGAATAACCCTTCTGACCTTTAGTTCCCTCAACTGTGGAATGGGGAGTAGGGCTGGATTATCTTTAATGGTCTTTGCTAAAATTTTATGACCCAAATATCCTTATCTGATTTCTGTCCCAGTGTTGCTTGAAAAGTTTAATGAAAGGACCTGGCCTCAAGATTGTTAAATAAAAGACTCAGGTGTTAATATAAATTTCAGTTGACCCCTAAGTGTTAACAAATCCTTCTTACCCTACCCTTAGGGTCCAGTCCACCTTCCTACCTAGAACCACAGTCTCCTTTAGAAGATGGGACCCTGTCAGTAGAAAGCAAAGAGCAGGCAGGAACAGGAGGTGGAGGGTTAGTATATGCTAAGCCAGGAAGAATGAGAATTTGCCGACCTGCTCCCATACCAGGTCTGGGTAATAAGGAGGACTCTTATCCCTTCTTTGTTACCAAGAGCTAAGAAAGTACTTTGTGCTGAAACTCATTATTTTCTGCCCGTTTTCCTCTATTTAATCCTCTTGGCTTGGCAGAGGCCCTTGATGTCTCTTGAAGCGACAGCCCTGGGTCAGCCCCCTTCTGAACTGGCACCAATTTCTGCCACATGATCAGTTTGCTCCATCAGCCACTGTGTCTTTTCTCTCAGTTAAGCCATGGGAGGTCTCCTCTTTAAGGAATGAATGACACCCATAGGCATTTTGGTCCAGAAATTTTCATTCCTTGACTTATTTCTACAATTACTTCCCCTTCAGAGCATCTGTGGGCATCTCTCTAAAATCCATTTCAAAATCTAGATTTACTGCTTAGTGTCCTGTTGAATTTATTTGGACATGAAAAGAACAAAAATGCTTGTGCCTTTTCTCGTTTTCATTCAAACATTTTGGGATATTAATGGGATATTAAAAAACAAAAAATAATGGCTTTGCTATACCCAACTGTCACAGGCTGTATTCAGCTTTGTCCAGAGAAAGACCTCAAGCACTTAGGAACCCAGACATCATTTCCCATCGTGTTCTTTCACATTAAATGCTTCTAGCTGCTCTTTGGCACTTGGTCACTCCATAACTAAATATTGCTTTAGCTCTCACTACACAAAGAGCTTCCTGAGAGCAGCAGGGGAGACGTACTAGGGCCTTAACAATCAGGGCACTGTTTCCAGTGAGTGGTTCACCGCCCAAATGCTATGTCAAATGAAAGTGACCCAAGAGCCCCGTTCCACTTCTGAGCTTTCAGTTGTGACTTTTTCCTCATTTGGAAAAAGAGACTGGCTGTATAGTTCTAACATAAAATCAAACATCAAAATGTCTTTAAATGAGAGTACATTGCTTCCCAAAAATAGGGAGAAAAATCTGGATGAGCACAAGATAAGCATTAGGAAGGGTTAACCATGGCCATGGCCCATGAAGGTGGCTTTTTATGGCCAGACCCAGTTTTCATTATATTGTTGCTATGCAAGTAAATAAATGAGCTCACTGCTGCACCCAAGCTGGGCAGAGAGCGTTTATAGAGAATTAATAAATCCAGTGTAGGCAACATGTGGCTTTTCTTCTGGCCATAGAAAAGCAACTAGTAATCTTGGATTTTAAACAGACAAACTTCTGTAACTTTGCAGTTTCTGAAAATTGGATCCAAGTTCTAATGGGCAGGCAGTGATAATAGTAATGTTTCTTTTCCTAGGTTTTTCCTTAAAGGGAAAGGGTTACGCAGTTCATGGACTTGAAGACAAAGAGGTTATTATAAGATCTAATAAATACTCTGGTGGCTCTGTTAATGCTTTTTAAGGGCACTTAAGTGAAATAAACCCTTTCCAACAGGCAGTTTTAGAAGTCTAAATACTCTTGTTAATGCATGAAACCCAGAGATAAAAACAAATAAAATATAAAATTATAAGTAAAACAGGGGGTTTGGGGAAATTCAAGATAGACAGGAAGAAATCTAATTTTACTTTTCACATACACCAAGAAAAATGCAAATTGATGACTGCTAATCAGTGAAGCCTGCTTTTGAATTCTGACAACCTTAAGTACTGTTAATGGTGAGGTTATAAAATCTGTATTGGAATTGTTATGGCACAGTGGCACTTTTTAACTTGTCATCAATTATGTATTATATTTCCTGAGCACCACCTGTGTTGCCCAGTTCTTGACTAGGCCTTGGGGCAGAACACCAGGAGCTAGTTACACACATTCATGCTCTGCTCGATTCACGGGGTAACTCCATTGGTTAATTATCAAGGCTTTATCTAGATATCATTTTCACTGTCTTTGTTCTTCCTTGGGGTTGCTGATAGCATCAAAAAGAGGGAAAGAATCAAAACAGAGATGAGTGTTGGAAGAGAGAGATGAGAAGTTGTGATAAGTAAGTGGGTGGTAGGGCTGGCAGCAGAAAAAGGCACAGCAGACTGTGGTGGGACCTGAGACCCTATTAATCGGCTTTTGCAGGATTTTTGGTGGGCAAGGAGGATCTGCCTTCATGAATGGCACAGCCTGCTCCCTTCCCACTTCCCCCAGCACTCCACTGAACTGTCAGCATGCAACTGAGAAGCTGAAGTTCTCCTAAACCCAGCTTGTGATCTTCCTCTGAAAAAGCCTTGTCTGAAGAGAAACTCAGTCAAGTGCCCTGGGTTTTGAACCTCGTCATCCTTCTCTTGGATAAACATCTTCATCTCTAAGCCTTATAAAGCACGTTTTCTCCTGGGATTTTCCACTGAAGTGTGTTAGGCTGTTATAGTGATAACTGTGACAATGGCAACACTGATGTGACCAAAGTAAAACAGTAACCCAAATAAAGTTACTGCTGGGTATCAAGGGCCAAAGTCTCTTGTCATTTACTGCTTTGATTTTAAATTCCCATTGTCTCATAGACCTCACTAGGAACACTTTATGCATTTGTGGAGATTCGTTTCTTTCTATCTGACTTGAACTTAAGAATGACTGAATTGTGTTTTCTCCCATGGTTCAATCATGAAACATTTCGAAACAAAGAGCCTTGAGATCTGAGATCTGTGATCACTAAGACACAAACAACATCCTCATCATATGAAAAAGAAAGCAAGAATAAGCTGTTGCCTCGTTTTCCTGTCTTATCCTCTGCACTCCTGGTTAACTTTGTGTGTTGGACATTGTATTTTTTAAAAATACTTGTAGAAATCATTTAAAGAAATCCTACAGTGAAGTTCTCTACTTCCAGAGAGAATTTTATTTCTTTCTGCCAGCTTCAAGGGCGCACACAATCCTAATTTCAGACTTTAAGACGTTCTTGCCAACCCTGATGACTTAAAACCTAGCCTCAGCGGACACAAGGGTGGGTTCACTTCCAGTTAATTGTTACTTTTCATGCAGCCTTTAAGGTCCAAATCCAAAGTGGGAGTGGTTATCAGGGTCCCTACCTCGGTAAGCCACTACCTACAGTTCAATATTCTCCCTCGTCCAAGAAAGGTATAAAAAACACATGTAGCATCTGAGACAACAGTTGCAGATCAGCAAATGCTCTCAAGGAAAATGCAACCTCAAAATTTGGGCTTACCTCTATGAATTCCTTCTCTGCTTCCAAATTTTGACCTGGTAATTCTTTACTATCTTTTAACTCTTTGATGCTATTAAGAAGATTTTTAGTGTCGTTTCCTCGTTCTCTTATGCTCTTATGCTGTCTTCAGTAGGATGGTTGATCTAAATTACCTAGGCCACAATTTAAGTCCAAAGTTAAAATAGGTCAACCTAGATAACAGTTGTATTAAAAATAGCTAAGGCTTAAGGGCCTATCTACTCCATGCTGAGTACTTATGTGCTTTTTCTCATTTAATGCTCATAAAATCCTATAAGCATTTTTACTGCTATTTTACTAATGAAGAAATAGGCTTAGAATGGACAGATCCCGTGGTCATGTTCTCACAGCTAGTAAGTGAAGAGCCAGGATTTAGATCCAGCTCTGCCTGAGTCCAGCAGATGTTCTCAATCGCTCCCCTCATCCGATCTAATCCTTTCAATGAGCTAAAGGCCCAATGCAGCATGGCCTCTGCTATACAGCTTCCCACAACACAGGCCTGTCACATATTCTCACAACTAGAGAGAAGCTTGACTCCCATTCCTTTCTATTATATTTTCCTTCTGATATGAAGGTAAAAAGCACAACTCATTTTGATCTCTTTTTGCAAAACTCCCCCATATGTTCTAGCTGTAGCTGAGAAGAACACAGGTGTTCATGTCACATGCAGGCCCTAGACTGGGGAAAAGGAAACCATCTCGTGGCCCTACTTGGTCTCAAATAGTAGTTGGCATGAAATAGTGGTGCAGGTGATAATTCTTCCATGGTTCTGATTTCTCAGCTTTATATAACAGTCTCTTGGCTTTCTTGTCTCCCAAAGCTACTATGCATGGTTGATAAGACACAGTTCTGCCCATTTATCCCTTGGGTCCCACTCAACCTAAAGCTAACTTAACCTGGAAACCAACCTTATCCTACAGAGACAGACTTTGTTTAGTGTCCTTTCCAGTTCCACATCATCTTGCTTAAGAAAAGCCTTGAGCTTTCCTTTAGTTTGTTAATATAGTCAATCAATACATTTATTTAAGATCTGCTATATTTAAGGCATTGTGCTAGGCCCTGCTCTTTAAATACAAATGAAGAAGAAATGGGCTCTGTCTCCACAATGCTGAGGTAAGAGGCACTGAAACAGTCAAACCACAAGTGACAAGCACCATTAGATATGTATGGATAACATGCTCTGCTCGGGGAGTGCCAAGGAGGGAGCTATTATTATATCTGCCTGGGAAGGCATCATGGGAGAGAGGCACCCTGCTTGGCCTTGAAAATGGAATAAAATTTGAATCTGAGGAAAGGAAGAAGAGCATCTTGACAAAGACACAGCGGGAATGAAGGCACAGAGGTGTGAAGGCAGCGTGTGAATCAAAAAATTGAGTTCAGTCTTGCCAAGGCATGGAATTGGTAAGGCGCTCCTGGGCCAGGCCCTCAGAGGCTCTCAAGGTACTGAAGGAAGAGGACAGAAATACACGAATGAAGGCAAAGACTGGTATCCTGGGGGCAAAAGACATGTTTAATTTGGCCAAGATACTGTTTGAACTATTTGAGCCAATTTTGAAGAGTTCACATAAAAATCCAGATTTCTGGTTTCTCCTGAAACGTGAAAGATCTGGGAACACAGGGTGTGTTTTTTCAGGATGGCAGTTGGCTGGACTGAGGAATGACTGCCTCTTTTCAGTAGCGTGTGAGTTCTGTCTCCGCTACACAACCCCGGCTTGCCTCTCCCTTCACTCTTACCTGCTCAGCCCCACAAGTATCTGTGCGGCAGGCCCTTGTTCTCTCTCCAGGTGCAAAGCCAGCCAAACCAAATGTGGAGGTACGAGTGACAGACCCCAAAGGCCTCTCTTCCAACTCACTGATTCCCACACGGGTTGGTTTTCAGGTTCCTTAGCCCTGGCTGCTACCGTAAAGACAGACTCTTCTTTAAAATTTCAGCATGCGCAGCTCTCATAATTATGAAATGTGGAATTAAAGCATCTCTAAAAACAGCTCATACTGCCCGAGATGTGAGGCTCAAAATGGTGTAAATCAAACACATCAAAGTGTGGGGCGGGGCAGGTTGTGTCTGCTTGTTTTTATGCAAGCTGATTCATTAGAGAACTAACATAACCCCAGTGTCTGGACTTTTGATCCTACACTGCCAGGGTCCAACCTTGGAGATTTGTTTAGTGGACTCTCCCTGATCTAAATGACTACAGTCAGCCCTTCTTCTCTGTGTTATAGCTCTTCTCAGTGTGCACCTTTGGACTCCTCCGTTAGTTGACAAGAATGGTACTAACATCTGAGGAAGGGCAATTCCTCATCAGGACAGAAAACCCACTTTGGGAAAATGCAGGCCCTCCTCCAGGGTGATGAGGAAAGCAGTTGCCCAGAGCCCTAGGAATCTCGCGGTTTAGCCCCTTTTTGTGGCAACACTAATGAACTAAGAGGTCAGTTTGGTCCATTCCTAAATCTAAGCTCTTGTAACTATAAATAAATACATAGAATGAAAGGAATGCAGAGAAGAAAAACAAACCGAGAGAAAGGAAATGAGAAACATAACTTGATTTCATTGAGAAAATTAGTTTTAAAGTGCCCTTTATGTAGCAATGCCTTCGATGCCTAGCCATGCAATTGCCTAGGGGAATTCTTCCAAAACTTACATCCCCTGAGCTAGACCTTGGTGTTCCTGGTAGGCTGAGGTTCAGTAACTTGGGATAGTAGAAAAGTTTTTGTGTACTGTGTCAAGCAGGAAGAAAAGGCCTGATGAACCACAAAACTGAATGCTTTGTAAGGTACAGAACAGTCAGCACTTTCCTCTGAGGCAGGAACATGCAATCGGCATGAAAGTGACCCAAGCAATGGGCTGAGGAGGAGAGTGTCCAAAAGTAGATTCCAGCTCCACATTCTTTCAGGCGTCACACAGTGGATTGCTGTATGCCCTGGATGTGTCTGACCAGATGCAAAACGCTGGTCCCATTTAAATGCCATTTGTGGACCAATGTGAATTAGATGGTAACGTCAGGAATGCTGGAAATGGGGAGGTTGTATTTTGTTGCCTTTATCCCCCTGTGGTTTTCACCATCTGTTTCTTTTAATGCATAAACAAGGAAAATGACTGGTTTGGAATACAAAGTTTTTTTAAAAAACAGATGACCACAGGCATCCTCTAAATGAGAAAGAGAGAGCAAGTTGGGGTTCCGTGACATTTGTCAGGAAGTGAGATGTTAAATACCAGGTAGCATTAATGCTGTGCCAGGGAAGATCCACAAAGGAAAGGAAAGGCCTTGTCCATGCCCCCACCTTCCTGAGGTCATGCCATGTGTTTACACTTCACCAAGGGTTATTTTCAGATACCAACACAACCCAGCCCCCTCCCTTCTTAAACTAAAGATGAAGCTGTTTAGCTGGCCTTTAGCATAATCAGCCTTGGTTTTTCAATTAGCATTATTGCTAACTTGGCAACCTTGTATAGAATACACTCTTAGAAACTTTTAGAATGAACAAAAGCTGCCTTGTGAGTGTGTTCTATTAAAAAACGAAAATAGAGAGCTATAAATAGAGGAACTGATGAGATAGACTATGAGAAGATACTTCATTTCTCTCCTCAACTACAGTGAAAACAATTATATTGGGTCATTAGGAACAGAGTATGTTTTTCTTGAGCAAAGGACATCCTGCTTTAAAAAGGACGATTCGCTCTGCACAATATAGCAGCCACTCGATAAAATGGTTCTGTATGCTCTGTGCCAACAAACCTTAAAGCAATAGATTCCTTAATTAAACTGCAGGCACTGGAGAGATTTGATGGGGGTGGTGACTGCTTACTAATCTCTTTTAACTTTATCGCAAGAAGCAATCAGCCACAAGCACCAGGGATTTAAAACCAAATTGAACTTGGGCATTTTAGGGCCCCTGGGGAGAAGAGCATTGGTGCATTTGGCTGAGTTCCACCCACTTCAGCACGAGACGACAGACACGAGCATTTTTCACATAGTTTTGTAGGCAGGCTGACGCCAGAGTTTTCAGATTAGAGAAAGGATAAAAGATGATGGTCTCCTAAGGAACAACCAGCTCTTCCTTATTTGCAGGAATTTCTTCTCAAAAAGGTCACGGGAAATACTGAGGTGGGCTCTGCAAGTCATTCGGGGATAGGGGTTAGGCAGAAACAAGACTCTGGTAATTTAGAAGTCCTTGGAGGATTAAATATATTTCAAAATGAGTTTTAAGTTCAAATGGTTTCTCTATCCGTGTTTAGGACACAATGAAGTATGTAGATATGAAAACACAAGCCTGTTGGGTGCGGTTTGTTTTATTGACGTTGGCTCCAGATGCCTGAGCTCTGATGAGTGTACTTGACTCCTGACATCCCTTGGACATGGGTACTGTCTGGGATGCTTGCTTCCCTGGTGGAAACGGGAAAATGATTAGAGGCCTGAACTCTGTTCCTGGGGACTCCCTGACTCAGTATTTCATTTGTTTTCTAAGTTAGATTGAAAGCTACTGGAGGCTTCTAAGGGCAGTACGGTGTGAGCCTTAACTTTATAAAAGTACTCTAGTGACCTATGGAATTTTAGATGTAATCATGATAATGTCAGATGAAGAGGCATCCTGGGGAAGGTATGAGAGGAATTTTAAGTGGCTGAACTCTATTTGCTTTATTCACTTTACAGATAGTTTTGGAACGTTAACATTTTTTTTTTTCCATTATGCTGGGCTTTTGATGCTCCAAAGCAATGATCTAGGACAATCAGAATGTAAAAGTGATTCTCCCTAGAAGTACATTTTGTGAATTGAGACTTCATTTGACCAACTGTGAGAGGATTTTGCTACCATGGGGAATGGGGATAGAGATATTTCAGGTACTTGTTCTTCATCGGGATTCAAGAGGGATTTAAAAGTTTACTGACCTGGTATCCCCTTGTCTCCTTCCTTTTCTCTCTTCCCTATTTCTTTGGACTTTTTCTTTCTTTTGATGAGGGAGATGAGGGAGGAGTATCTGATGAGAAGGCTAGGAGAGTTACTCAGGACTTGGACTCGGAAGTTTATACCTGCATGTCTTCTTGTCCACAGGTCATAACCCCACTGAGGACAGGCCACGGCTATGTATATGAGTACCCATCGAGACACCAAAAGGACGTCTACGATATCCCTCCTTCCCATACCACTCAAGGGGTACGTATCAGGACCATGATCCCCAGAGGACAGGAGCGCTTCCGGTGGCATTCCTTCAAGGCTACAGAGGAAAAGTACAAATTATGTATACCTCATGTGAAGCTTGATTTGTCTATTCAGGAGCCATTGTAGCCAATGTGATTTAAATTACATTTTCTGGATTTGCTTTTTCAGGAAATCCTAGGCTTTTATCTGACAAAGCTTTTTGTTGCTTATCGCTTTATCATTTTATTTCAGAAAGTATATAATTTTAACTACAGTTTAAAGTACAGAGTGTATTTTAAGAGAGTGTAGCCATTTCACTTAAGATCAATTTTATATTCAGGATAAGTCAAAAAATAATAAATTTAAAAAGAAAAACTTCACCAACCATATTATATAGAATGCTGTCAAAGAGTAAGGACATAATGCTGGTAAATAAATCCATAATTAAAAGCTTAATAACATAAAAAATGACAAATGTAAAACATTTCTATTCTGGGTAACTCTGGTATTTCTTTTTAAGGTATATGACATCCCTCCATCATCAGTGAAAGGCCCTGTGTTTTCAGTTCCAGTGGGAGAGATGAGACCTCAAGGAGTCTATGATATCCCTCCTACTAAAGGGGTAAGTGAGTTCCTGCAGAGCAGCAAAAAAAGCACGTGTGTGTGTGTGTGTGTGTGTGTGTGTGTGTGTGTGTGTGTGTGTATTTACTGGGATAAAACAGGAAGGACAGACCAAAGGGGAAAAACTAGTCTGTGAGAAAGTAAAGGAATGAGAGATAAAGAGGCAGGAAGAGAAGGCAAATAATTAAAGATAACTCAGAACCATATGATTTCACTGATAATAGGGAATATAAAACTGAAACTCATGGACATAGTGTGGTGGTTACTAGAGGGAAGCGGGTTGGAGGATGTGGAGGAGGCCCAATATATACTAACAGAAGATGGTTTGACTTTGGGTGGTGAGCACACAATGCACTATGCAGATCTTGTATCATAGAAATGTACACTTGAAACCTATGTGGTCCTATTATTCAATGTCACCATAATAAATTTAATTAAAAGAAATACATAAGCATGGTCCCTGCTCTCATGGAGCCCACAGAGAAAGGAGGACACAGGTAAATAAATGAGAAGAAACAATTATTAAAAAAAGGTAACCCTAGGGATTCTACATTTAGGGCCCTCCAGTGAAAAAAAATGAAGGTAAAAATCATTCATTCAGTTTGGCAAGCAACTAATATATCTCATACATATACAGGGTGTTACAGCTTATTCAGTCCGTGTATATGTGTTAATGAATTTGATTCACTCTGTCACCCTCAGGAGGAGGCCTATATAAGAAGTATAGTTATCCTTATTTTACAGATAAGGGAAGCATGTCTCAGAACTTCATTTAAGTGGCTCATTAAGTATCACACAGCTGGGAGATCCGGGGAGAGACCTTAGGTTTTCTGACACCTAGTGCAGTGTGTTAATGCATACTCTGCCTCTCAACCTGAATCCTCTAAGGAAAGATACCCAGGAGACAGTCAGAAATGTGGGACTGGGACCTAGGGAGAGCCACTTAGCCAGGAGGGTCCACATAACAGGTAGCACTGGGGCCAGGGGAAGGATGTACTTGTCAAAGGATGGAGGAAGTGAGAACAGAGCAGAGCCTTGAAAATACCTCTCATTAGTGAGTGGAGGTGGAAGAAGAGGCAAGGAACAGGACTGAGAATCCAGGCCTTCATTTTAATATACAGTTGTTTCCACATGATAACTGGAGCCAACTTGACAGATATTAGCTTCTGTTTGTACTTATTTTCCAGGTATATGCCATTCCACCCTCTGCTTGCCGAGATGAAGCAGGGCTCAGGGAAAAAGAATATGATTTCCCTCCTCCAATGAGACAAGCTGGAAGGCCAGATGTCAGACCTGAGGGTGTATATGACATCCCCCCAACTAGCACCAAGCTGGTGGGGAATGACCTTCCCATGAAATATAACTCTGATGCTTCAGGAGCTGCTGAACTGGTGGCACAAAGACACCAAAGCATTTCCTTGAAACACCCACCCCCACAGCTGGGACCGTTGGTAGGCACTCAGAATGACGCATATGATGTCCCACGAGGGATTCAGTTTCTGGAACCACCAGCAGAAATCAGTGAGAAAGCAAACCCTGAAGATAGAAATGGTGTTTATGATGTCCCTCTGCACAACCCAGCTGATGCCAAAAGCTCTCAGGATGTGGTAGATGGAATCAACCGATTATCTTTCTCCAGTACAGGCAGCACCAGGAGTAATATGTCCACATCTTCCACCACCTCAAAAGAGTCTTCACTGTCAGCTTCTCCATCTCAGGACAAAAGGCTCTTGCTGGATCCAGACACAGCCATTGAGAGACTTCATCGGCTCCAGCAGACCCTGGAGATGGGCGTCTCCAACCTAATGGCACTAGTCACCACCACGGACTGGCGGTGTTACGGATACATGGAACGACACATCAATGAGATACGCACTGCAGTGGACAAGGTGGAGCTGCTCCTGAGGGACTATCTCCATTTTGCCAAGGGAGCTGTAGCAAATGCTTCCTGCCTCCCAGAGCTCATCCTCTACAACAAAATGAAGCGGGAGCTCCAGAGAGTGGAAGACTCCCACCAGATTCTGAGCCAAACCAGCCACGACTTAAATGAGTGTAGCTGGTCCCTCAATGTCCTGGCCATCAACAAGCCCCAAAACAAGTGTGATGATCTGGACCGGTTTGTCATGGTGGCAAAGACAGTGCCTGATGATGCCAAGCAGCTCACCACAACCATCAACACCAACGCAGAGGCACTATTCAGACCAGGCCCTGGCAGCTTGCAGGTGAAGAATGGACCTGAGAGCATCATGAACTCTACTGAGTACCCCCACACTGGATCCCAGATGCAGCTGCTGCATCCTGGAGACCACAAGGCCCAAGCCCTCAACAAGACAGTGCCCCCAAGTCTGGGCAAGGATCAGCCTATAGCTGACTGTAGCAGTAGTGATGGCTCTGAAAGGAGCTGGATGGATGATTATGACTATGTCCACCTACAGGTAAAGAAACCAGACTCCTAAAGCACCTATATTCACATTCAGGGAGCCCAGAACCAAGGCCTGTGAAGCTGGTAGGTTGGACTACCAGAGGAGAAAACATGATTAGTGTTAGTCCTAGTGGGTCACTAATTGGAGGCAATACAGGAGAAAGAACACTGGCCTGAATGTCCAGAGTCCTCAGCCTGAGACATTTCTCTGACCCTAATTATGTGACCAACTTATGTAACCTCCCTGATTCTTAATATCCTCGTTTAGAAAATGAATGACACACAGGGTTGTATTAGATCCCATTGATGGAAGAGATTCCCCAGGTAGGATTGTGGGTCCTTGGGTGATCATACCAACTCCACTTTCATTTGCATTTTATGATATAGTTCCACATGACAATTTTTTTTTTAAGTGAGAGCAGATTAACTGTTAAAAAAATCATTAAAAGCTTCTGCACTAGAGAATTTCTAAGGTCCTATCAGCTCAGACTTGAAAACCACTAGCTATTTCCCAATTGACCTAGAACTTACCCTGAATATGGAAAACTGAGCGGTAACAGTTCTTCCTATGGGTAGCAAATCCACCAAGTTGACCTGGAATCCTGACAACTTGCCCTTTCGTTTTGGTGGATTAAAGCATTCTACCAAGATCCATTATTTAGAATTTGGCTTAATATCTTATTCCGCCATTCTTTTCATTTGGTTAAGAACCAGAGATTATCCTGAGAACTATTTAACTACAATTCCCTTGAGTACAAGAGACTAGGGAAAGAAGCAATGAGCCACACCTAGTGCTGAGGAAAGGACTGGTTGTCCAGCTCTGCATATTGAGAAATATTATTATGGCGTGGAGTTGTAGATGATTCAAAGAAACTAGAAGTGCAATATGGACCACATTTAAACCTGGGTTAGGAGGTCAATGGGTTTGCATATAATCTATTAGAAAAGAAACCTGAGAAATAGCACTGGGTAAGGAGGCTTGAAGGGGGTCATGGATAGCTCTCCAAAAATGGTCAAGTGGAACAGAGAAGGCGGTACCCTACATAGAAATGGGTTTTAGTTTACCGCCCTAACATACACAGTGACTCTGGAAGTCTGGCCGAGAAGCACGTCATCCCTGTCTGGGATTCACAGGGTCTAACCGGGCATGCGGGAAATTACCAAGGCAGTGGAAAATGAAATAGTATTTACACATTTGTCAATGAAATTGTTAGCACAAGTGAATCATAGTGGTGATGTAATGTTTTCTTTATGTTGAAAAATAATAGGGTAAAGAGGAGTTTGAAAGGCAACAGAAAGAGCTGTTGGAAAAAGAAAATATCATCAAACAGAACAAGCTGCAGCTGGAACATCATCAGGTAAGTTCAATCAGAACAGAAACCACTTGGTATTGAAAAGATTTCCTGCTTAATAAGAAAGGTATAACTTCAAAAGATCATGATTTTTATCCTTCCAGCACACTTTGGTATAAATAAGCTCCAAGGCATATAATAGGGGGTAAGAACAAAGAGAAGGTTTATGATTTTAGTAATCCAGCTGGTGTACCTGGATTATATCCAAACAGCAATCTTTCCAGGCTGAGCCTGTACACCTAACATATTAGGACTTCTTGAGTTAAGTCTGTTGATCTCAATGAGCAAGACCTACTCAAGCCAACCCAAGGAAATAGGTTCTATAGGAAGGCCATAGTAGGGAAATTCAGGAGGAGAAAATGAAGATGTAGCCAAGTCCAATGAGAACTAGAACTGTAAATTTGTTCTCCTTCTCATACTTCCTTTGCTTCTCTCTAAATCTGCTTCCTTCTCTATTTTCTTACAGTTTCCTCTGCTAATCTACTGACTTGGCCACTCAAGCCCTTTCTATAGATGGCTTTTCATCTCAGCTTCCTCAGCTGATAGTCAAGCCCTTCAGTGGCTCATTAAATTCCTAAAAAAAGAATCTGATTTGGCCATCTCTATCTATCGATATATCTATCTACTTACCTATCTCTCCCTACAATATAAGCCTTTGGCTTGGCTGTTTTTGATCAAATCTAAGGGTAGGAGGGCAGGATCCAATATTTTTTAAATATATCCAAGTCCATTTACTAAGAACTTTGGGCAGGGCAGATTATTCAAAAGTTGAGCTTCAGTGGAGCAGATGTTGATGGGTATTGCTAGTGCAAGGGCATAAAAATAAAGAGACATTTATTGAGGATTTATAACCCTTTTTTTTAAAGATGAAATAAAACGGTACATAGAGACATGAAATGGCGTGCTGCACTCAGGAAACCACAGTTCTCATCCTTATTTTCTGATTAACCAATTGTGTGCCCTTACACAAGTCATTTAACCTCCATGGACTCAAGTTACTTCTCTATAAAATTAGAAAATCTCTCACCCCTCTATCTAACAAAATGACATATTTATGAACATATTTGCAAAAGGATTAACTCAGGATATTGAAGCATCACCTTGTTTCTATTTATGTTTGCTTTAACCTTTGGCAAGATAAGACTGCAGAGCTTTAGGTAACTTATTGAAACCATAGTAATTCCTAAGAAAAAAACAGATTCTGTAGAAATGTAAAGCTCACTGTGCATTTCTTGGGGAAGGAAATGAGTGAGTTTATCCCCGCTCTGACTCAGCCCTATTTCAGGGTGAAAGATTGACTGGGTCCTAGACTGAGGTTACAGATAATCCTTACTGCAAAATAGTCTCTCTCAAGATTTGGTGGTATAGTTAGAAGTTATTATCATTGCAATTTAAAAAATATACAACCTGGGTGCAGTAATGAGAGAAGAAGAAAGCTACACTCATTGAGTCTGACTCTGTGCAACATCCTTTGCTTTTAACTCTGGAGCTGATACGATGAACAGTTAGCATTCAGATTACCTTAGAGATGTTCTTTTCCACAGTGCACATATATAGTTATATGCACTAGTGCTCCTTGTAGTGCTGGATAATAGCATTTATAAATCTGGGCAAAAAGTGTAGGAATCGGTCATGGATTGTCATTTATACTAAGCAATGGGGTCATGGGTTGTCATTTATACCAAGAAACAGGACATGGATTGACATTTATCTAATCATCTTGAAGAACAGAGTCAAGACTTTCCTCCAGAAGAAGCAAACTGACATTGATTTACTTGACAAAAAGATCCCTACATTTGATGTTTCCCTTGCACCACTCAACATTTAATAAACATTTACATAGAGCCTACAATATTCCAAACACCATTTTAAGCATTTTGTAAATATTAACTCATTTAACTTTCATAAAAGCATAGGTAACAGAGCTGGGTTTAAACCCTATGCTCCCTTCCAGTCTAAGGGCAGAGCAAGCCAATCATCCAATAATAGAAAGTCAGAGCTGGAGGATTTCTTAGGGATGATGTTTCTCAACTTCTACATTTTATAGCTTAGGAAAGCAAGGCAACATGACCAAGGCCTCACATCTAATAAGCACCTGGGATTAAAATCTTGATCTTTTAACTCCAAGCCCTGGTTAATTTTCATTACAGCACACTACCCTACCCTTAATGAAATCTTTATTTTCCTTTCCTTGTAGCTAAGCCAGTTCCAGTTGTTGGAACAAGAAATTACAAAACCCGTGGAAAACGACATTTCAAAGTGGAAGCCCTCGCAAAACCTCCCGACCACAAACAGCAGCGTGGGCGCTCAGGACAGGCAGTTGCTTTGCTTCTACTATGACCAGTGTGAGACCCATTACATTTCCCTTCTCAATGCGATTGATGCTCTCTTCAGCTGCGTCAGCTCAGCCCAGCCCCCACGGATCTTTGTGGCGCACAGCAAGTTTGTCATTCTAAGCGCACACAAACTCGTGTTCATTGGAGACACGCTGACAAGGCAGGTTGCCGCCCAGGACATTCGCAACAAAGTGATGAACTCCAGCAACCAGCTCTGCGAACAGCTCAAGACTATAGTTATGGCGACCAAGATGGCCGCCCTCCATTACCCCAGCACCACCGCCCTACAAGAAATGGTACACCAAGTGACGGACTTGTCCAGGAACGCGCAGCTATTCAAGCGCTCTTTGCTGGAGATGGCCACGTTCTGAGAGGAGAAAAAGGAAGAGGGGACTGAGTGGGTCACTAAGGAAAACTGGAAATACTATCTGGTTTTTGTAAATGTTAATCTATTTTTGTATATATTTTATATGAAATTGAAATATTTTAACATTTTATGAGTTAGTCAACATTCAGACATTCAGGGAGTTAGAAGTAGACTTTTTTTCTCTGTGTGGTTTTTGTGTACACACATACGCATCCAAGACATTAACTGTACAGAAACTTGTCCACTTGCGTATGTGTGCTTGTGTATTCATGTTTGTGTAGATGTTTGTCTGATACATTCCATTAAAAAACATGAAATAAGAAGCACCTTAGTAAACACATCTTAATGCTGCATTTTTTTTTTTTTAAAGAAAACATACCAGCTGGTTGTAATATTGCTCTACATATACTTGCAATTTATTGAGTCTGTCACTTCCACCTCTGGGAAGCAGAGTATATTTGCAAGTGTTCATTTCCCAAATAACAAGGCATGGTATAACTTGTCCTTGTTTTGAAACTCCTTCCAAAATTGACTATCTTAGGTACATATTACAAAATGTCTCACTTATGGTTGAAAAAGCCACCTTTCAGAAAAAGTTTCAGAAAGTCTACGTTGATATCAGCTCCTATATTTTAGGCGCTGGAGAGAGAAGAGACACATATGTTAAGAAGCCAAGTCTCCAGTCTAGGACTGGGTTGTTTTGACATGGAGAGGGCATCACAATGAAAGGAGAGCATGTGCTTCCCCAGGGCTATTTAATTGTCTGTATTTTTAAATGATTTGGCCATGAGATTTTCCAAATGGTGTTTTCAGATTTGTGAACACCATGTTATATGCATCAGGAATTTATAAAGACGTATCAAACTATAATCATCCACAAAAAGAAGGATAATTTCATCTGCCAGGTATACTTAGAGGCCTTTCTGACTCTCAGCATCCACTTAGATGCTACTATCCCACTCCCATTACCTGAGGGAAACTGATCAGTTTCTTGGTCACCTGAACTTTAGAGCCACGAGGCTATGTCCTACTCTAAGAGAATTTATAGCTTGATCTTGCACCATCCATAAAACATGCACAAGCACACTTGACACTTAGAGTAGCTATTTGAGCCAATCTATCTTTACAACTGTCTGGCCAACAGTCTTCTGTTCACAGCCCATCACCATCTCACTGCTCAGCACAGCATCCATTCCATTGTCTGTCCCCTTGCACCTGCTGGGGATGACACAGCACAGACACACCACAAGCCACCTGATTAATCATGCGGCAAATAAAATACTTCCTGCCTGGTGAGAAAATGTATTCACATATGACCAAGTCAAGAATCATACTATCTGTGGTCTTTCAACCCAGTTCTTATTTAATGATTTTATCCCAGCCTATCTGAAAATATTTTTATTTGCAGTATATGCTTTGACTGAATTAAGCTTGCATTTTAAACATCCAAGCCATTGGAATAGGACAGGATTTCAAGAGGAGAATGAATGATCTCACTATGATAAAACACCAGTGAAACTTGCCATACAAGGTGCTTTTCAAAACAACTGCTATTACAGTTCTGAAAGTTCTGTGCTGCCAAAGGAAGATTAAAGGTTGTATTGTTATATGACACTTAAATGTGCTGGGAGGAAGGGGATTACTGTAAATCAACAACACTTGAAAAGTTGAGAAGTGTGTCCTTGTAGATTTCATTATAAAATGTGTATTTCTTAGGATGTGATGGACTTGTTCTAAGTGATGACATTTCAGTTTTAAAACCAAAATTTTCAATCTGTATTACTCTTTGTTATGTTGTATGTAGAGGCTACTTTAAATCATTAAATTTTTTAGATCTGTGTTTTCATAGCCACTGGGCTTTCTTTCCCACGTTTCTTTCCTTATCACAGAATTTGGCACTCCTAATACCGAAAGTCAATTTATCAATATTATAGGTCTGGATTTTTTTAGGAAAATCCAGTTGTGTATTTTTAAATTTTGTGTCACTTCAGAGTATATTTGCATTTGAAGAAAATTCTGGAATCTGTGAACATTACCAAACCCAAGTATCTGGAACAAGGCTTCTTTTCACCAGCAAGCCTGTAACTTTAAGTAATGGGTAAGATATTTCTGCTATCATATGGGTGCTGCCATTTGTGTGGTTTCAGAATCAAAGGAAATTGTTCCATTCATTCTGGAACAGACATAAAGAAAAAAATGAAAGAAAACTATATTTGATGAAAAAAGATTCATAGCTACCTAAATTATTTTTAATGCTTAGACTGCTCTTTCACTAAGTTATCTTACTAGGATTTGTAAAGTATTTGAATATACCTTGTATCACCTGCCCACATCTATAAACATTAATTGATTTTTCAACAAAAGTGCAACGGCACTGCAATGGGGAATGGAAAGTCCTTTGAAAAAAATAATGCTGGAACAACTAGATCTCTCAATGGGGGGAAAAATGAACACTTACATTATGCCCTACACAGAAATTAACTCAAAGAGATCATAGACCTAAATGTAAAACTTAGCACTGTAATACTTCTAGAAGTAAACAAAGGAGAAAATGTGTAAGTAGACAAAGTTTCCTTAAAAAGAACACAAAAAGTATAAATCATAAAACTGATAATTTAAACTTCATCAAAATTAAAAGCTTTTACTCTCTTAAGGAAACCATTAAGAAAACAAAAGAGGCATAGACAAGGAGAAAATATTTATACCACATCCATCAGCCAAGAGTATGTATCAGAATAAGAAGACAACTAAATTTTTTTAACTGAGCAAAAATTTTGAACAGAAACTTTACAAAAAATGTGTATGAACAATAAGTAAATGAAATATAAACATACCAAACAGGATCACTAAAATTAAAAAGACAAGCCGTACCAACGGTTGATGAGAAAGGGGGGACAATGGAGCTCTCATACATTGCTGGCAAGAATGTAAAAGGGTACAAACACTTTGAAAATTGGTAGATTCTTTAAAAATTAAATCAATGCCTACCAAATGCCCTAGCAATTCCTCTCTTAGGTATGTGCCCAGAAGAAATAAAAGCATATGTTCATACAAAGACTTGTATAAGAATCATTAATAGTCAAGCTAGAAACAACCCAAGTGTACATCTATGTGACATATCCACACAATGGAATACTACACAGAAATAAAAGGGAACCAGAAAAATGAAACAAATTATGAAAGAATTTCAAAACCATGATGCATAAAAGAAGATAGACCAAAAAAGAGTACATGTGGTACATCTTCATTTATGCAAAATTCTAGGAAATGCAAACCATGGCGACAGAAAGCAGATCAGTGATTGCCTGGGAAGAACACTGGTGGGAAAAATGGATCATGAAGGAGCTCAGGGAAGCTTTGGGGAATGATGTGGTGATGGTTTCACAGGTATATGCATGTCAGAACTCATCAAATTGGAAAAATACATACAGTTTATTCTTTGTTAATTTTTTTTTTTTTTTAGGAAATGGTCTAGAAAAACCCAGTTAAAAATCAGATATTCTCAGGCTGGATTTGTTTTTTAAAGCAAGACTAAATTATATGCTTTTTAAAAGGCACCCATTTCAAATAAAAATATGCAGGTATGTTAAAAGCAAAAGGATAGGAAGAAATGTATCATGAACATTCTAATTAAAGACACAAAAAGCTGGAGTGACTATATTAGCAGACAAATTAGAATTCAGAAGAGGGGCAATGAAGGGTATTTCATGATAAAAATGGTCAACTCATAAGGAAGACAAAACATTCCTAAATGTGTATGCACTGTATTATAAAATTTAAAAATACATGAAGCAAAAACTAATATAACTGAAAACGGAAATGGAAAGTTTAAAATTGTAGGTGGAGATTTAGATATTTCTCTCTCAGTAATTAATAGAACAAATTTAAAAACGTCAGTAATAACTGGGGAGGATGGAACAACTGGAACTCCCTGCATTGCTGATAGGAATGTAAAATGGTACAACCATTTTGGAAAATAGCTTGGCAATCCCATAAAGTTAAACATATACTTACCATATAAATCAGCAATTCCAATCATGGGTATTTACCCAAGAGAAGTAAAAATATATGTCTAAATAAAAAACTAACTGCTTCATTCATCATCCTCTCAAATGGAAACAACCCTAATGGCATCAACAGGTGAGTGACTAAATAAATTGTGGTCTACTGATACAATGACCACTATTCAGAAATAGAAAGGAGTGAACTAATTTTACAGGTAAGAGCATGAATGGATCAACCTTAGAAACACTCTGCTGTGGAAAAGCCAGGCAAAAAAAAAGAATACATATATATGAAACTCTAGAAAACAGAAATCTAATCTGTAGTATCAGAAACCAAATCAGTGATTTCCTGATGTCAGGGGTGCAAGTTGGAAAATATGTGGAAAAGAGCACAAAGAGAGTTTTTGGTGTGATGGATATGTTTTATATCAGTGCTGTATATGATGGAATTATTTCATTATTTGCGTTATCCAAGACAATAAGCAATAGTCACGTGCGGCTATTGAGCACTTGAAATGTGAATAGTACAACTGAGGAAATGTTTTTAATTTTAGTTTTAATTTAAATAGCCACAATGTGATTAGTGGCCACCATTTTGGACAGTACATTATCTATATTCTGATTCTTAGGGTAATTATGAAAACGCATATCTTTGTCAAAATTATCATGACATACACTTCAAGAGCATGCAATTTATTGTATGTAAGTTATAGCTCAATTAAGTCGATTTTATTTTTTAAAAAACATTTATTTATTTATTTATTTATTTTTAGAGCGGGGGAAAGAAGGGAAAAAGGAAGGGGAAGAAACATCAGTGTGTGTGAGAAACATTGACAGGTTGCTTCTTGCATGCCCCCAACCAGGGACTGGGCCCACAACTTGCGCTTGTGCCCTGACTGGGAATCAAACCAGCAACCTTTTGCCTTGTGGGACAATGCCTAACCAACTGAGCTACACCAGTCAGGGATCAATTAAGTTGATTTTAAAAAGAGACAAAGCATTTTCCTAATTAAACCTGTTTCATTTTTTTCAAATCAATATTATCATCAATTCACAGAAACATTGGATGGCCCACAGAAAAGGTCATACCTAAAGTTCAGCTTCTTAAAAAGTCAATCCTGAGCTAGTTCACGACCAGCCAGGAAGGCAAATGTTGTTTCCTACTTCCCTAGTCAGTAAATGTGCATCTGGGCTTTAGATGTTTCCCCATTAACCACACTTACCCTCTTCATAGTTTTTGAAGAATTAATGCAAAAGAAATATTGCCATTGACCAGAGGGCATACAAAAATAAAGATTCAATTACTCATTGAATATTTCCCGCCTGGCTAGCCAGGGCAGGCACATCTGCCCTTCCCATCAATAGGGCAACCACTGTCCGAGCCTGAGGAACCTCCCAGCTAGTGTCTCTGCTCATTCAGCCACGTGCCAGGCAGCAAAGGTACAGGAAAGAAAAAACATGCTCTCTGCTTTTCTGTGTGTGAGAGACCAAAAATAAATATGCCTTTTAAACAATTTAAGGCAGATCATAGACAAATGCCCAACTGAAAGCTTCAGGCAAAGACTTCGGTTGTATAGAGCGCCCAGAAAGCAAAGTGATCTATTATGGTTAGAAGCAAGCACATGCAAAGATCAAGGCTAAAGAACATGATGGCAAAGGAAGGGCTAACTGGATAGACAGAGGGCAGAGGAAAGCCTAACAAAGGCGGGCAGTCAGAAACGAGAACAGCAAGGAGGGAGTGGTAGTGATGGCGTGCTTCCTAAAATATATCGCACACCAAATATTTGATGGCTTGATGAAACTGGGTATTAGACAAGGCTCCATATTCTTTCAAATGACAGAAAGGAGAAAGAGCAGACCTATGGTGGCAAGATGAGACAAAAGAGATAAGAAAGACAATGACAACCATGAAAGGATTAAAGGGAAGAGAAGGAGAGAGGAAGGGAGAAAAGGGACAACAAGAGGCAAGGGGAGACTTTCAGCCAAGATGGTGGCATAGGCAGACATGGCTCACCTCTTTGCATAGCCACATCAAAATTACAACTAACATATAGAAGAACCATCATTCAGGAAAGTCAGAAATCAAGCTAAATGGAAGTCTAACAACAACTATGGAATTAAAGAAACCACATCCATCCAGACTGGTAGGAGGGGAGCAGACATGGAACAGGCTGGTCCCACACCCACATGGATAAAAATTCTGGAGGGATATCTCAGAAATAGGGAGTCCCAGACCCACACCAGGGCCCTCCAGCCCTGGATTCCAGTGCCAGGAAGATAAATCCCCACAAGCTCTGGCTGCAAAAACCAGCTGGGACTGAGTCAGTGGAAGAAACTTCTTGGAGGCCCAAGCCATTCCTCTTAAAGAACCCACACATGGACTCACCTACTCAGACTCACTCCTTCTGATCTCCAGCACTTGGGTAGCAGCTTGAAAGACACCAGTGGCATACAGGGAAAAGCTGAAGTGTCTGGCATCAAGGCAAGCAGAGGCCTTTTTCACTTCACTAAACCCTCCCCTACAGAGCCCATGAGCTATATCTGAGACTTCATCAACCTGGCTAACACTGTTTGACCCACCTTGGAGATCCTCAGGAGGCTCCGCCCCACCCAACTTACAGGCCCACCCAAGCTGCTTGTACATAAGAATGGCTGGTCTTGGCTCCAAAATCCTATCAAACAAGCAATAGCTGGCTTTAATGAGCCCTAGCAGCAGCTAGATTAGATTCACAGCTTGGTTTTGCCTGGAAATGTCCAAACCCACCACAAGTAGTAGCCCTCTCAGATTGCTTTACAACTCAGGGAGGGTGCCCTGGGCAAAACACAGGTGGGAGCTGACCTTTGCCTGCACTACCCAGGGAACCCCAGGGCCTGCACACCCTATGAATAGCTACACACCACATTGTAGCACCACCACCCTACCTCTGCACAGCCGATCTTTCACGGAGGACAGGCATTGCTGGTCAGTGGTCACAACCAGTCCTTGTAACTGACATGGCCTGGGTAAATCCCCCCCATTGATCTGCCAAGAGCAACCAAGTCTCTATTACAAGAGGAGGGTGTACTCAGCCTACACAAAGGGTGTACCTCAAGGAATCAGCTTGGGTGATAGGGGAGGCTGTGCCACTGGACCCAACAGGACACCTACTATATTAGAGCACACTACCAAGACACAGAGTCAAAGCAGCTCTACCTATTAGTAACAAACACAGGGAAGCTGCCAAAATGAAGAGGCAAAGAAACATGGCCCAAATGAAAGAATGAATCAAAACTCCAGAAAAAGCGCTAAACAAAACAGAGATAAGCAGTCTATCAGATGAAAGTTCAAAACACTGGTTACAAGGATGCTCAAGGAAATTGTGAAGACCTCAGCAGCATAATAAAGACCCAATCAGAAACAAAGGATACACTAATTGAAATAAAGAACAATTTACAGGGAAACAACAGGAGAGTGGATAAAGTTGAGAATGAAATTAATGATTTGGAACAGGAGGACGCAAGAAACAACCAATCAGAATAGCAAGAAGACGAAAGAATCCAAAAAATGAGGATAATATAAACAGCCTCTGGGACAACTTCAATAGGTTCAACATTTGCATTATAGGGGTGACAGAAGGACAAGAGAAAGAGCAAGAAATTGGAAATTTATCTAAAAAAATTAGTGAAAGAGCTCTGGCTGGTGTGGCTCAGTGAATTGAATGTCAGCCTGCCAACCAAAGGGTCCCTGGTTCGATTTCTAGTCAGGGCACATGCCTGGGTTGCGGGCCAGGTCCCCAGTAGGGGGACGCATGAGAGACAACCACACATTGATGTTTCCCTTCTTCTCTTTCTCCCTCCCTTCCTCTCTCTAAAAATAAATAAAGTCATAAAATAAAATAAAATAAAATAAAATAGAAAAAAACTTCTCTAATTTGGTGAAGAAAATAGACATGCAAGTCCAGGAAGGACAGAGTCCCAATTTTAATGGATGCAAAGAGGCCTGCTCCAAGACAAATCATAATTAGAAGGCCAAAGGTTAAAGATAAAGAAAGAGAGACTCTTTAAAGCAGAAAGAGAAAAGAAGTTAGTTACCAAATGGTTGAAGGATAGGAGGGGAGAGGGAGAATGGGTGAAGAGGTGAGGGGATTAAGAAGTACAAATAGGTAGTTACAGAATAGCCATGTGGATGTAAAGTACAGAATAGGAAATGTAGTAGCCAAAGAGCTTATACACATGACCCATGGAGATGAACAATGGTGGGGGGATTGCCTGAGGGAGTAGGGGGTGCTGGGTGGAGGGTGGCAAATGGGGGAAAATCAGGACAACTGTAATAGCATAATCAATAAAATACAATTTTAAGAAAAAAAAGAAGGGATGGGAGAGGTGGGGAGAGCAGAGAAGGACAGGAAGAGAAGAGGCAACAGGAAGACACCTGAAAGAGTAATCAGAAATAAACCAGTGAAACAAATAACGACATCAAGAGATGTAAATTCTAAAGCAATATTTTATCTTCTTTGATAATCTAGATTCCCAAGATATTATGAGAAACAAATTGTTGGTAGATATGTTGATGTGTTGTCATTTTGGAAACTACCACTATGGTACATGGCTCATTTGGAGCGATGTGGTACTCATGAGCATATCAAAGGCCCTAAGGAGTCTTGCAATAAAGAAAACTGTCTTTTCCACTGTTTCCCAAAACTTTTCTGACCTTAAGATCTGTTTTCACTCTTAACGCTTATGAAAACCTGGTCTAAGATGTTCAGATGGTTGGTCGTTTCCCTCCCCCCACAAAAGGATGAGGCCTGCTAATGAGACTCATCTCACAGAATCATGGCTTGTCTCACCCTATTATCAAAATCAATACCTCTACTTTAACAGCCCCTTAGAACCAACAGACTAAGGGACAGCACCTATTTTAACCTTTAGCACGCATCCTTCTCCTTAATCTAAACAAGGCACCTACACAAACATACTTTATTGTTTCCTCAATCTATTTCTCATCATCTGAATACCCTAAAGAGAAAGAAAGAAAGAAAGAAAGAAAACAAGAAAGCAAATGGATGATTAGTTTGAATGAACTTTCATAAATAATCAGCTCCTTTGGAAGAGGATTTTTTTTTTTTTTAAAGAAATGCTTTGGTAAGGTCAATCTTATATGAGGAGTTTTAAAATAAAAGTGCTTTCCAGATGAAAACAAAGAATATGAAAGAAAAATAAAAAAAATAGAGATGGGAAGAGAAATAAAGGCAAAGACAGACTGGCCTATCCATGGATTTAATCCGAGAGGTGGTAGAAATGTTTCTTGAAAAAGTGGCAGTAATGATACAAAAACATATATTGTTCTGAAAATAGCACCCTGCAGTGTGGAAGGTGCTAAGGAAGGGGCCCACAGGAATCCAGAAAGCTCAGTTCAGAAGCTCTTTTATGTGTTCTAGAATAAAAGGCAGAGGTAACCTGGATTAGAAAGAAGTGGATAGAGTCCAGGAATGTGGGAGGGGAAATTAACAGAATGGTGAGGAATTGGACGTGGTGCTTGATGAAGAGGAAGCTAGGCTGAGTCCTCTGAATGTGTGTGGACCCATTCTGAGCTAGAAGCACCAGTGGTCTCAACATCTCCATGGAACCAGCCTGTGAAGTCCGTATTTCAGTCCTCCCTGGTATTGAACATCAGGCTAGGCCAAGAACAGTAGCATTGGCCAAGAAACCCCAGACTGTATTAGGAAAAGACTATGTGAAGCTCACCTTACTTCCTCCCAGGTCCTGAACATGCAGGCATGTGCTTATTCTGTTTTGGAAAAAAAAAAAGAAAGAAGACAAGAGAAAAGGAAAACAACCTTGAAAGGATTTTAATGAACAGAGGCCAATATACAAAGGAGAAACCTAAAAAAGGTCAACAAGAAAATTTTAGCATACTGATTTTTATCTCAACGTTTACTATTACCAGTCTGTAAAACAAATTCCTCTGTAGCCTGGTGGGGACGGGGGTGAGCATGAGGGGAGAGAGAAAACCCATAGCTCACAACATAATTTAAGCCATCTCCCAACAACTATAATTAAGAAAACTGAGTTAACAGAAAGGGCATCTTATTTTGTCTCCTCATGGGTAATTTTCCAGGGAGACAAGAGTCAGCAAGGAATGATGTTAAATGAAAACATACCCCTAATTTTCTCTGGTCTGCCTAGCAGTTAGGATACCATCAGACATCAGACACCATCTATCCCTCCTCCAGCAGTTACAAACCATAAGTGGTTTATGAGTCTCCTTTATGACCCAGGGAGCATACAGGCTTTTCAGAATTGCCTGAGCCCTTTGTGACTTAAATTCCTAGTAAAGAAGTTGAAGTCTCTAAGAACAACTGCTGTGAGTGGGGCATTTAGACATTTGTAAGGGTAGCAACATACTCCAGAGTCTTGCACAATGTTGAAATACCAAAACAAAGGACTGGTGTGGATATATTTTCATGAGGATGTATAATTATAAATGGACAATTTACTTAATACTTGTCCTTGCCCTTGGGCAATTATTTCCACCTATCCGTCTAGACATCCACTCAACACTAGAAAGGGTCTAAGATTTGACAAAAGAAGTTTTAGCTGAATGGGTCCCTCAATCCTGTTTGCAATAGGAAAATCAACAAGCAAGAAAACAAAAGGTCTGCAAGAAACATTAGGAAGAGGGCTTGCAGGGGCCTGTCCCATGGAGAAAAGCTTTCTATAAAAAAAGCAATCACGTCCTGTTGTTCACAAAAGAAAGTGGACTTGTGTGTGTTTACACTTCCCAGGTGGCTGACCTTGTTGGAAAGGGGCCCCCAAGAGTCCTTTGTTTCCCTGCCAGTGCAAATGGCCATCACCCATTTACTCCAGGTAACAATGTCTTTATCTGGACACCACCTACTGTGATTTCAAAGCTTTTCTTTTAGTGCCCAGAATGTTGCTGATTTAAAGCAGAGTTCACTTGGGAGCCCTCTGGGTGGCCTCACACAGCACCCCCTTGTGGTCTGGTAGGGAAATAAAAGGTCTAGGAGGACAACGTGGTTTTCATAAGGGATTCTGACACCAACCTGACTGAAATGAAGACATTAATGCAGACCTCACTCAATATTGTGAATATAAAGTAATTCTCAAGTGCTCTACAAACATGTAGCAGTACTATTATTTCTTTGTACATCTCCTAATTCTGTTGTATATTTCAGATCTAGACCATATCGGGTTTACCTTCTCCATCTCACAAGGCTAGCTCACTCAAAGAGCACAATTTGTTGACTGGCTAACTGACCAATCAGCAAATGAATGGAACCACCCCCAACTAACCCCATCTGTTTCACATAGTCGAGGCCCTTTAAAACTAAAAGATTTTGCAGTATCCATAAAGATAACCAATAAAAACTAAAATCCCTTCAAAGGGCAGGATTAGACTGCCTATAAATTACTGTTGTATTTTTCACTTTGTATAAGTAATTTAACATCATTTACTTTATAGTGCTCTTTGTTGTTGTTGTCAGATGACTGTGATTTCTCTGTCTGCAAGTTCCTGAGGTTGGATTTCATATTTCATAGTTCCCTATGGACACAGCTCCAGCACATTCTCTTGAAACGTTGGTATAACTAGACCAGATACTCATCTCTGGATTAAGACTCCATGATTGTGGGGAAGAGTGATGTTACATGTGCTCTCTCCACACAACTCAACTCTTTTGTTACTTCCCTATCTTGATACTAAAATTGTTAGCACATTACAACATTTACAATATTACATCAGGCCTACAAATAAAACAATTACCAAGAAAATTGACAAAAGGCTTAATGGAAGAAAAGTTTTAACTAGTAAGCAAATTATAGGCAAATGTATTCATATTTAAACATCAAAATATTTTGTTTCTCTTGAGTAATTGATACACTTTTGGTCATGAAAGTAAGATTTTTGTAACTAACTAATCATGTTTTCCCTTTTGCCTTTTACTACCAGGAAGATCAGAGACAAATTTGATACCCAGTGTCAGTAACTATTTAATACCAATTGGTTTGAATATCTGGCTTCTAACTTTCCTCTTTATCTAGCCTTTTCTACCTAAATTACTCCCTGTTCTCCCTTTTATGGCTACAATCTTCAATATTACATGTTCATGTGAAAGATTTTGAGTACTAAGAGCTCAGATCTTCACAGGCTGTGCAAAGAAGCATGGGCTCTGCCTCTCCTCCTGCAGAGTCAAGTGATCCCTGGTAAAATGGGCTGGACCAATCCAGCTCAGGCTCACAGCTATTCTCTTCTATGGCACAGGCACACTGCCAGCATGTTGGGGCGAGACAAGTTCTTCTGTTGGCTGCTTCTCACACCCTAAATCAATCTTTCCTTGCAACTTTTCCTGGGCTTGAGTGTGGGACAGTCCAGATTTGCATTTCTGCTACTGTCAGTCTCCCCTCAGAGAACTAATGCCCTTTCCTGAAATCTAGTCTCAGACAAGCTTTAACATATTTGACACTCAGAGACAGCATTAAGGTTTAGTATTCCATTCCTTTTTCTTTCAGAAGGCATCTCGGCATAGTTTCATAGATGCAAGCTTGACTAATGAGTGCCTGGAAACATCCAAGCCCCAAATGTTCTATCTGAGAGCAATGTCTAAGACCTAACAAATGTCTTTTGACATCTGTAAACTTTATAACTAACAGATGTGCAGACTTTCCAGTTGCAGGTGGAGAGAGAATACAAGGTCTTTCCAGAAGAAATCCAGCCATGTAACATGAAAAATAGAGACATTTACTGAAGAAGATACAAGATACAAGAAACATTGTACATAAGACAATGATGCCTCAGTCCCCTTCAAAGTAGGCACCTTGGTACCTCACACAGTTCTCCCAGCTTCTCTTCCACGGTTCAAAACACTCTGGAAAATTCTTTGTTCAAATCACCATCATCTGCCCCATCACAGTATTTTCCTGAATCTCATTGATGGTCTGAATTCTCCTCCCTTTCAAGGTGATTTTAGTTTTAGGAAAAGCCAGAAGTCACAGGGTGCCAAATCTGGGCTGTAGGTGGGCTGACTCACCTGGGTGATTTGATGTTTCACCAAAAACTCTGCACAAGTTGTGATGCATGAGCAAACATGTTTCCTGTGATGAAACTGCCAATCACCAGTTGCCCGTAGCTGCTGCCATTTTTGTTGTGTTGCATCTCTCCACCAACAAAGAACATTGAGATTGTACTCCTAATTAATTGTTTGGCCTGGAGGGGCATACTCATGATGGACAACAACTTCCCAATCAAAAAACACAGTTAACATGGTCTTGATCTTGCTGGGGCTTTGCCGCGCCTTCTTTGGGTGTGGAGAACCAGGTGACTTCCTTCGGGGCAACTGGGCCTTCGTTTCCAGATCATAGTTATAGACCCATGATTCATCTCCAGTTATGACCAGCTTGAGGAAACCTAGTTCACTGGTAGTGGTTTGAATCAAGTCATTAGCAACTGCAGCACAATGTTCCTTCTGCTCTGTTACCAGAATCCATAGAATGAACTTTGCCACCACACGTTTCATATCAAGATCCTACATCAAAATCTTGGACACAGCAGTTTTTGAAATTTCCAGATCATATTCTAGTTCTCACACTGTCAGTCGCCAATCTTTGTTGATTGCAGCTCATACACATTCAGCATTCTTAGGTGTTCTGCTTGTTGCAGGCCTTCCAGAACATGGATCACTCTCAACAGATTCTCGACTATCTTTGATGCATTTGTTCCACAGTTTTATTTGTGCTGCACTTATTACACCATTCTCAAAAAACTTCTGAATCATCTGAATAGTTTCTATGGAGAAATATTCAAGCTTAACACAAAATTTGATGCAGATTCCTTGCTCTGCTCACTCAGTCATTTTGAATGTGATGGCCAACAGTACACATGCTCACTCAACAGTATCTACCACCCCCACTGACTAGTACAGTGAAGTCATGATTGTTCACACACGCGCATTCCAGTCCACTCTCCTTGGCTGCCAGGTTATATCGATGTCACACAAACTGTTCCCCTTATATTAACAATAGTTGGACTTTATCTGGACAGACCTCGTATATCACACTCTCCTCCCATTCCCATGGCAGGAAAGAACTTCCTTGCATCCTCACGCACATACACTTCTTCCTGTGACTGGTATTTCCAAATGGCAGGCAAACATCCTTCATTCTCCATGTAGACTGCCTATTAGTTGCAAGGGAAAAATAGTAATTATACAGTGGCAAAATCAGACAACCCCTTGGTGGAGTGGAGTGATCAAAATCAACACCATCAGTGAGGGGCAGAGGGACATTACATGCCTCTAGACGTGACATGGTCACAATATCACCCACATACCATTGAATTGCCTTGCCTGATCATGAGGAAACATCAAATAAATGCAGAATAAAGACTGCTTATTCTATTTTTTAAAGGTTGGGGGAACATATTCTGCAAAAGCGTTCATGTTATACAAGACAAAGGAAGGCTATGAAATGTTTTCAGGTTAAAGAAGGCACAAGAATGCTGACAACTAGATAAATCACCTGTCACTAGCCTGGGTCTCATCCTGGAGGGAAAAATAAAGGACATTATTACTGGGTCAATTGTCAACATTGAAATACACACAGTAAATTAAATAGAAATTTCTAATCAATGCTAAATATCATTAGTACTCTGGTTCTGTAAGAGAATATTCCAAGTTCTAGCAAATATGCACTGAAGTATTCCAGGGTAGAGAGCCACAGTGTAGGCATGTATATTCCAGTAAAAGAATTTTGTACATATTAACAAGGGAATCTCAGCAAAATGTGCTATTCTCATTCTTACAACTTTTCTGTAAATTTGGAATTACCTCCAAATAAAGAGTTTTTAAAACAACAATCCTTCAGTCTTAATTATAAAAAGTTGGCCTCAGTAATAGAATCTAGGTTTAAATCTCTCTGCCTCTTAGCTGTGTGATCTTGAGCTATTTCACTCTGAAAGTCTTGATTTCCTCATTAGTAAAATGGGTATGTTAATAATCACTGTGTCATGGGTTTGCTACATAGCTTAAAATTACAAATTAGAACTTGTACACTATTTATAACAGGCTATAGTACACAACCTGCATCATACAACTGTTTGATAAATAATTACTGCAGTTCAGAAATTAGAAACAAAATTAACACAGAAAACAAATCTAAAAATTCCCTTTTGGGATCCACTGACTGACTAAATTAATATATCACTGTTTTCATAGAGTAGCATGAACTGTGCGTTAATTGTTGGGTCAACAATCAGACAAGTATGGTTCATCAAGTAGGGTTAAAGATGTGGGAGAGCTTAAGTTCCTTGTGTAATATTGCTTTTGTAAAAACAGTGAAAGATATTACAAATCAGATACTGAGTTCAAATAAACACACAAAAAATAATATTATATTGGGTTTTCAAGAAATAAAGAAGTGAAATATAACATCCTCAATGGTCCAACCTTGTTTTAGGACACAAAGTAATTAAAAAATCAGAAAGACTTCTCATAAGAATCACTTCTTTCAAACTGTTTAAGTCTTTTTGTTTTATTTTTAATTTTATTTTTTATTTTAGAGAGAGAAGAGGGAGGGAGGAAGAGAGAAAGAGAAACATCAATGTGAATGAGGAACATCGATTGCTTGCCTTCCCTACATGCCCCAACTGGGGACCAAACCAGCAATTGCCCTGATGTGGAATTGAACTGGCGGTTTCGGTTTGCTGGACAGCAACCGACCAACTGAGCCACATTGGCCAGGGCCAAAGGAGAAAGTCTTACACCAAAAACCCAATGAAGGGAAAGTAAAGTTCTCCTGTCTTTGGCTTCTTTTATAATTTCTCCTGGAAGAGAGCAGAGCTGGGCCACCTAAGAGACTTTTTTTGCAAAGCTCCTGAAGACTCTCACCAAGAAAGCCCCCACATTTGGCAAGGCCTGAGCCAACCCTGCCTCCAACCATCCCAGGGCTGCAGAGCTCCCCAGAAGCCACCTCGTCGGCCCTGGACATTCCAGGAAAATGGCCACCTATAGCATTCAGGTGGGTGGCAGGTCTTCCACCCCAGCAAGTCAAGATAACTGCAGCATGGAGGTGGCAATGAATATTGATTTGGGGCTATCCAAGAGATGTGCAGCTCATTAACCTGTACTAAACTTTGTCTTGGTCAAACCAGCCCACCAGTGTGTTGTGCATCTAGAACACACTGTGTTGGCTTCTCATATTTCACAGAATTGCTATTACTCTTTGACTTGATACTGTAGCCTAGCCCTGAGTGACCTGCTACAAGAAATAGCCTTGCTATTCTGGTGTTGCAGTGATGGATTTTTATTGTTATTTTAAACAAGAAGTTCATTTAGAGAACAAGGCACCTGACCTGAAAGGAAAGATACTAAAGATTCGTTTCCTTTAGAAAAATTTATTCCAACTTAAAAATAGATCGCCTACATGTAACGGTTATGTACAAAAAAATAAAATTATAAAATTGTCCTTGGTGTTCCAATAATAAATGAAATACGTTACAATTCTCCAATCAAATAAAGTATGCAATGGACTTTGTTGTTATTGTTTATCTAACAATGAGGGCAAAATAATTTAATGACGTGTAAACATAAAAGTCAAATAGTGCACAACCAATAGGTTTTTTTTACAGAAACAGTCTTTTCTCCATTTCCTTTTGATGGTAATTGAATATATCAATGATCATTTAGTAAAAAATAATAATAGTACAATAGACCTGGTAACATATGCCAGTTACTTTATCTACAACAAAGGAAAGGGAGAGAAGGAAATGACATAGTGGAGAAAACTATGAATACAAGGCAGGATGTTGTGTAAGCAAATTGTACTTTTCTAACTGAGAATGGGTTTTATCTGTGAGTTGTGGCGTAAAGTAGCACATTTGTGTTCTCGTCCTTCATTTCCAACTGTGCAGGTGTGTTTGTTTTGTTGATTGTCTGCCCATCAAATTGGAATTTGATCTGCCTCAGTGACAAACCCTGTCATTCACATGAGGTTTTTATTCATTCAGGAGTGCTGGATTTCTTTTAATCTTCACTAGAACAACCTGCCCCGCCTCCTTCAAATGAATCTGCTCATTGTCTCTTGGGTTTTGTGCGAGCCGTGGCAAGTGCTGGAGACCCTCTCAGCTGAGTCAGAAAAAGAGGAACCAGGTCTGCACCCAACACACAAGCTGCAAAGAAGGGCAGAAGGAGGCGGCAGTAGAGGAGAACAGAGAATGCAGTGAGGCTTTTGAGTAGTATTCTGGGGTACACAAGTGCCCCTTTATAAAGATCCCCTGGGAAATTTTTCTTTGGTTCAGACCTAGGAAAGCTACACTTTCCTGAACAGCTACTTTGGTTGTTGGAGGGCTTCAGGGCTTGGCTCTGTGCCCCCCTCCTCTTCTCCCTGAAGGATCCTACACAGTTCTATGAACCTAATTCGAGCTGTAGGCATCTCTCTCCTAGGCAAATGCCCCCAAACTGGCCCCCCTGTTTCCACACGGGCCCATTTACAATGCAATTACCACATAGCAGCAAGAACAACCTTTTAGAAACATAAATCACATCCTGATACCCGCCTGCTCAGTGCCCTCCAGTCCTCTTTGCCCTTTCACTGGAACCTCAATTTTTAAAGCCCTTCATAATCGGTGCTGATCCCTGACCTAAGCTCAGACCATGTTCACCCTCCCTTCCCACGTTCCAACCACAGAAGCCTCTTTTCTGTTCTCAAATAAGCCAGTCATTCCTTTGCACCAGCTGCCCCCTCCCCTGAGGATCCCCACCCGATAGTCAAGACCAGGCTTTTTGTTGTTACCCAGTGCTCAGCAGTTTTAACCTCCCAATCTAATGTCACTTTCACCTTCCAGCACATTCACTTCTCTTAATCTTCTCAGAACCTTTACTGCTAGCTCGTACACTTCTTGCCTGTTTCTCTCTGTCTCTTTCCACCTAGAACGTGATCCCATGGAAGAAGAAACCCTTCCTGTCTTGCCCAGTGTTCTGTTTTCAAAGCCAAATAGTGCCTCAAATATGATAGATGCCATGTATTTATTGAATGAGTCTTAAGAGCATGGTAGACTTGGGAACCATGAGTGTTTTCTCACAGCTACAATCCCCAGTACTTTCCGAGTCAAAAGCAAGGTTCACTTCTACTTGCCACAGATCTTGGAAAATGCATTTCAGGGAAACACACTTCCTTATGTTTTTCTGCGTATTTTCCTCTTGCACTGATTTTCTCAACTTAAAAAGTAGTTATAAAGGGCTAAATGCTGTGCTAAGCTTTTCTCAATGCTTAATAAAATGTGGTGGTAAATAAATCATATAGGTGGACTTTGCTAAATATTACATGATAGAGTTCTATGGGTAACAAGAGGAATCACTGACCTGTGCCATTCACCAGCCACAAAGGGCAAAACCTGATGCTTCCCCTGAGTCCACGCTAGGGAAACACAGGAAAAAGCTAATCCACTGCAGGAAGCCAATGTAAATCCTCACATCACAGCCAAAGTCAGTTCCCAGGTGTCAGGAGAGCAGACACCAGGCTAAGCTGGCCTCAGGACCAGCCAAGGTGAATGAGATAAGAAGAGAGTATGGAAGGACCTGCCCAGCTACACCAGATGGGAATATTTTTCTAACTTATAAATCAAGCTAAGCATTTCTATTGCTTATAGCATCTTTTTTTTTAATTGTGGTTTTAAAAAATACATAACATAAAATTTACCATCTTAACTATTTTTAATGTTCTAATCAATACTATTACATATATTCACATTGTTGCATAATAGATCTCCAAAACTTTTTCGTCTTCCCATACTGAAATTAAATGACAACTCCCTGTTTTCCCTCCTCCCAGCCCCTGGCAACCGCCATTCTACTTCCTGTTTCTAGTCGTTTGACCACTTTGGATATCTCATATGAGTGGAATCATGCAGTATTTATATTTCTGTGTCTGGTTTATTTCACTTTGAATGATGTTGTCATGGTTCATCCATACTGTAGCCTATGACAGGATGCCTTTCCTTTTTAAAGCTGAATAATAATCCATGACAGATATACGCCATATTTTGTTTATCCATTCATCTGGTGATGGACAGTTGGGTTACTTCCACCTCTTTGCTGCTGTTGGATGGGACACTTCTACATCTATGTGCGCCATGCTCTGGCCTAAGGGACATCTGACTATGCCCAGGCTTTAGTCAGCATCTTCCCCTTCCACAAGCTTGGGGGAAAAATCATAAAACCATGCAGACTGTGCCATTCATGGTCCCCACCATCAGGTGTACCCAAACACTGCTTGACAAGCTTCTGGTCAGCTCTCTCACTCATTTTCCATGCTCCCGTCTCAGGCCTTCTCCACTTTTCTCGCATCTTCTAGTGCGCATTACCACTTTGCTCAGGTTTATCAGACAATCTCTGTATATGTGGTATATTCTCAGTGAATGGCATCCACCCAGTTGGTAAAGTCAGATACCAACAAGCATTCTATTTTTACAAGCCCCATATCCTACCAGTGACAAAGAGTAACAGAATTTTGTCTCTAATATGACAGAATCTATTCACTTCATATTTTTCCCATGGTTATTCCCTTAATACCAGTTACTAACCATCTTTGTCTGGTAGAAGACTGCAAGAGCCTACTAATTGATCTCCTCTATGCACCCTGCCCTTTCCCACCCATTCACCGTCCTGAATTTGGGTGGCATTCCTCTGCATCCAATGTGATTATACTGTCTTTCAGGGGTACCCTAATGATTTCCTGGGTGTAGCATAAAGGTCCTCCTTGACCTGAGCCTCATCCCCTGCCTCCCATCCTACCCACCCTTGTTTCAGCCATGCACCAAGCCCCTCTTCACACATCAGCCATTTTCACACCTGACATAGCTCACAGTGTTTCTCTCTCCTGGCATACAATTACCATGTTTCTTCACTGACTTAATTCTTCTTCTTCATTCAGGAATCACCTCACACCTCTTTCTAATCCTAAACCCAGGCTCTTTCCTCCTGTGCATCCTCCCCAGTACTGGAGCGCCACTTTCAAACTTTTCATTCCGTTTTTGAAAGAATCATTTCTTTCCCAAACTCCCACACTATGTCTTGGGTTCTTTGAACATGTTCTTGGCACATAAGGTCATATTATGCATCCACTGACTGCCTTCTTTTCTATGCTAAGTAGACATTTCATAGTGTAATAGTGCACAGGAACTTCTCAAAAGTCCTAGTGTTAAGCATGAGTAACATACAAACAAGTGCACTTAGAGGAATGTTTAAATTGTGAATTATAGCTACAAAAGAAACTGTAAACAATTTAAACTAGTGAAGAATTGCTCTACTGTGTGTCTCTTTTTACATAAGTATTCATACACAAGGGCTGAGTTACAGAACAATAAAGAATGGCAGTTCAGTTCTGCAGCAGGCACCAAAGACGCTAAGGTCACAGACAGACATCCATTCTGCGTCCTGTTTTCAGTAGTTTATGAAAAATTAGGCTTTCTGTCTGAGGCTTTCTTTGTGTAAGCTCAAATTTCATCTTGGAAATTCAGAACAAGCTCTCTTCAATTAAAATAAATCACTTTTCCCCATTATAAAAAATTTTAAATGTTTCTGAACAAAGTTCATTGAACTGCAGCTCTGATTGGTCCAAAATGAATGAAAACTGTCAAATAATATTAATAATAAAAATTTTCATTAAGTGGGTTGGGGTTTTTAAAGGCAAAAGTTTCCTTGGGGAAAACTGTTATTGAATTAACAGTTTTAGGAAATGGGAATTAGGATAATCCTAGGCTTAAGCAAGAATAACAAAATAGAAATATGGTCATTCATATTTCTGAAGGTTTTCATAAAAAGACATCTTTTTAGTTTATGAAACTAACTACAATCTTTTCTTTCTTGCAGATCTAACTTCATACTTTTGTGTGAACTCTATCGTATTGATTCCTTGAATAAGAGAAAATGATTAATGCAGCACCATAGTTGAAATTTGGAAATGTTTTTAGTTCTCTTGAGAAAGCATCTATCTTTACATTCATATTTAAATAAAAAACAACACTCAAAAAAACAATTGGAAACTAAAGAACTAAACTAAATAAACTAATTTTCACTCAAAAATAAGGAAAAAATTAAAATAAACTGATAAGAGTAGATATAAAGGATTAGTAGTGATAAAAGCAAAAAATAATTAATTACAAAACAAAACTAGAACATGTAAAATCAAGATTTTTGCTTTTAAAAGTCCAAAAAAAAAAAAAAAGACAAATCTCTGGCAACTGTGTGCAATCAGGAAAAATCATGAATCTGTAACATTAAAAATGAAAGGAGATACAGCAGTATAAAGGAAAGACTACTATACACAATTCTATGTTAATATGTTTAAAACCAGGAACAGCTCTTGGAAATTTTAAATCATCAGAGCAAAATCAGGAAGTGACAGAAACCTGAATGGGAAATAATCCCTATGGGAAAAATATTGAAAAAGTTTCAGAGAACTAACCCCAAAATAAGATATTAGATTCCTATGGATTTTCAAGAAAGTTCTATCAAAGTCTTGAGAAAGGCATAAATAATCCTTACCTGAGCTAAAGTATTACAGAATATAGAAAAATATTGCATACCTTTGATACCAAAACAAGAAAAAAAAGAAATATACTGTAGTCCAAAATATATGCAGATTCTAAACCGGGTATTAAACTAAATATGTAAACATGTAAATTAGATAAAATGTAAATTAAATATGTGGATGTGTAAATTAAAAGAATAATATACCTCAGTGCATTAGAAGAAGAATAAGTAAGTTGAGTCCAGGTAAGTAAAGCCAGTATAAATGTAGTAAATCTGTTAGTGTAAATCATCACAAAAATAAACAAATCCATATGACCATCTCTATAAATATCAAAAAGCTATTTAATAAAATTCCACATCCATTCTTAATATACAAAAGCTCTTTGTACACTAAACTAGAAAGATATGTCCATAATCTGAAACCAAATGCAAACAGCATACAGATTAATGAAACAATGCCATTTCCACAAAGGTCTAAAACATGAGAAGAATGACTTGTCTAACTAGTGTAATACAGCAATAAAGAGAAATTGATTTTTTTAAATCACTTTAAACAAAAAAGAAAGCTTAAGTAAAGGGAAATTTATTCTTAAAGTTAAGGAAACCAAAGAATGGAAAACATAAGTAGACAGCACAAGAGACTAGAAGTAGGACCTAAAAAAACTTTTCAGAATACAAGGTAGCTAGCTAACGTATTTAAGTCTCTGTATCTATCTCTCTGAAAGCAACTTGATCCCAAATTTCATTCACTCTGTCTTCTTAGAAAATCTACTACTCATTTTTTCCACTATGCTTCCCAAATGTCATCCTCAGCCTCTGGGGCTATATGACCTTCTAGTCATTATCTTCTAAAATATTGCTATGACCCATTTTCTCTTTTCCCTTCTTCTTGGGCACAGTTAAATGGATGTCAGATCTTTCCACTTGGACATATTTGTCTCTTACACTCTGAAGAGATTATTAAATTTTGAATTATAATCATCTTTTTGTCTCAATGTGCTTTACTTTTCATTCTTCTATTGTTCAGTTTGCTACTTGTCTTTTCAACTGTGTCTAACCTGCCATATTAAAATCTTAATTTTAGTTATTTTATTTTTCAGTTCTATAATTTCAAGGTGGTTTTATTGTGAATCTAAAATATAGTTATTTTTCAGTTCCTTATTGAAATTATTTCTTGAGGGTTGCAATTATGGTTATTTTCTAATTCAACCTTTTTCTCTGTGTTTATTATTTGTAAATCTTCCATAATGAATACTTTTTCCTCATCAACTACTTTGCTACCCTGAAGTGCAGTTTGAAAGGAAAAGCACGAAAAATGTTTGATTATTTTCAGAGTAATAGTCAAGGCCCTAACAATCCCCAATGATAATCAGTCAATATTCATTTACATTTACCCATATATTTATCTATTCTATTGCTCTTTATCTCTTCCTGCATTTCTAGATTCCCACCTGGGACTCTTTTTCTTGTGCCTAACACATTCCTTTAAAAAAAATAACATTGACTTATGGTGAATAGTTTCATGAATCTTAATGCATGTATAAATTTTTAACCACCACTGCAATTGTGATACATATGTTGAAGACTCCATTTAATATTTCTTCTCATATAAGTCTACTGGTGACATATGTGATATATACACTCAGTTTTTGTTTTTCGGGATATATCTTTATTTAGCCTTCATTTTAGAAGGATATTTTCACCAGGTATAGAATTCTAGACTGTTATTGCCTTTCAGTCATTTAAAAGTGTTATTCCATTTTATTTCCATAATTTCTACTGAGAACTTAGCTTTCAGTCTTATTGCTGCATCTTTGAAAGTAATGTATCTTCTTTCTCTACCTGCTTTTATAATTTTCTCTTTGTCTTTGATTTTTTAGTAATTTCATTATGATGTGCCTATGTGTAGTTTTTGTTGTCTTTATCCTACTTAGGTTTCTTAATAACATTTTATTCTGTGACTCAAATTTGTTACCCCTTTTGGAAAATTCTTATTTATTACCTCTTCAAATATTGCTTCTGCCACATTCTTTTCTTCCCTTCTTGAACTCCAATCACATGTTAGAATGTTTTATGGGATAGACCATGTCTCATATCTCTCACACTATTTTCTTTGTTTTTCTTTCTTTCTTTTTTTTTTTTTTTTTGTATTCCAGCCAAGATGTTTTCTACTGCCCTATCTCCAGTTCACCAGTCCTGTCGGCAGCTTTGTTCAACTTGATATTAAACTCAATTTATTGAGTTCTAATTTTGATTACTATATTTTTCAGATCTAGAGTTTCTATTTGATTTTTATAAAAAATATAGATTTCAGTTCTCTAGTAAAAGTATTCTTATTTATTTTCTTGATTACATTAATTACTATTATTTTAAAATCTCTGTGTGATAACTGCAGTAATCTGAGACACAGTAAGTATATTTCTATTGTGTTTTTTCTATTGGCCTCCTTTCTTGGATACTAATAATTTTGGATTGAAAGAGAGTAGAGGCTCTGGATGAAGATAATTTCCTCCAGAGATGGTTCACTTTATGGTCTGGCAGACAGCTAAAGTAGGGACGATTTATCACAACCCAGTCAGGGACTAAGATGACTCAAGATTGAGGTACAGTAAGGCACGATCTATCCTAATGAACCCCTTCTTAAGGGTCCCAACTAAAAGCCTAGGACATTAAAGAGCTGCTGTCTAGTCAGTTCCTGATTGCCACAACATGAGACTGCCAAATATTCCACTGTGCTTTCTAGCTTGTTTCCTTAGTCTTTCATGTTACATGACTAAGAATTACCAAGGACTTCAAAGAGAAAACATCAAATGTCAGGCTAGCTTCTCTGTACCTTCCTTTTTTTTCTGGAACCTTGGCTTCTTGAATTATGGCTGATTTGGAAACCCCACACTCCAAGTTTTACAGCTTCAGACCTATGAGACTGCTGACAGCTGGGCTGCTTCTCTGCCTCCTAGTAACTATCCTCTCCCAAGCTTCTCAGTACCTTTCTCAAGGCCAAAAATTACCACATTCCAAAAGGAGAAAAGCAACTTTCAGAACATTGGCCTCACTTCATTGAGAATCCTCACCCTCTGGTACCTTGATCCTTCAACTGCAGGCTGTCTCAACAGCTCTCTGAAAATTGAAAATACATCCATTTTAATTGTATCCATCTTTTTCAGTTGTTTTCAGTAGAAGCAGCAGTTTTCAGCTCATTACTTTATCATATCTGGAAATGGGAGTTGCCTCTTTGTTGTTTTTTTTTTACAACTGCATAGTACTTCACTTTTCAGATATACTATAATTTAATCAATTCTCTACTAAGAAACATCTGTGCTGTTTCTAGCCTTTGCTACAAAAACAAGGCCACAATAAGACTTCTGCAAATGTCTTTACATATTTGCTGTTGAATATTTGATATAGAATCCTGGAAATATGATTGCTGGGTTAAAGAGTGAGTACACATCTAAGTTTGCTAGATATTGCCAATTTCACTTCATAGAAATTATGCCATTTTGTGTCCCCACCTGCAGTATATAAAAGTGCCTGTTTTCACACAATCTCTTGCCAAAATTTGCACTGTCAAACTTTGGAGATCTTTTTTTTTTAATCTGTTACACAGACAGCCAGTATCTCAGTAATTTTAACATGCACTTCTCTTATTGTGACCGAAAACTATTAGCATAATTTTTCTGGGAATTTTGTATTCATAACTTTGTTAATTTTAAAGATCAGATTGTAGATCTTTTTCTTCTCGATTTTTAGGAAATCTTTGTGTATTAAGCATATTAACACTTTCTGATATACTCATAAGTTGCAAAATTTTTCCCAATTTGTAATTATCTTCTGATTTTTCTTATGAAATGTCTACTCTTGGGTTATAAAAATATTTACCCATGTTTTCTTCTAGTAGTTATATGTTTTTCTGTTTTTGTTTTATTTTCATTTAGCTCTCTAATACATTGTGAGGAAAAAAAGTTTTCTTTTTCTTTATAGCTATCTATTTGGCCCAACATCATTTAAAGTTAATGTTCCCTCTGGTTTCAATGCCTCTGTTGTCATATGCTAAATTTTCCTTAGTTATATCTCTGGGGATCTATTCTGACCCACTGGTTTATAAGCCTTTTCCTTAGCCAGGATGTCAGTGCTTTAATTGAGAGGATTTTAAATGTTTTACTATATTCTTTATGTTTTCTAAAGTAAAAATTCAGTTTATTCATCTGTTTACAATAAGGTACACAAGAAGCAGTGTCTCATATCATAGATTTCACTTCCAACTCCCTGGAATGCTCATTTCTTTGGTTAAAAGGAGAAACTAGATGGGAAAGCCAGGCAATGCTTAGGCAATGGAAATAAATTCGGGGCAGGAGGAATGCTATCATTTTCTTCACAGGGATGGGCACGGGGGCTAATAGTCACAAGATGATTTTCTAGAATCATTAGCTGAAAGCACAGAAGCACCACTCCTGGATGTTCAAGCTGCCTTGGGCCTCAGTTGTCCCCACCACACAGCGCTTCCTGGTGGTCACCCGGGGTGTCTTGCTGGATGTAGCAGTACAGAGACTTGCCATACTTTTTCTTGAATTCAGACCCGCTTTTCAACATGTCCACTTCACTGCAGAAGATTATGATTCCGATCAAGACCTTACCACGTGTCCCATTGCCCTTCATGGAGCCATGCAGTCAGTCAGCAAAATACAGGGGCTTGTTCTGGACACCTTGGGCCAGGTTCAGGAAAGCATTTTAAAGGTCTCCCTTGATTTCTTTCTTGGTGCTCTCCAACATGTCGCAAGGGCTCTAGCTCTTGTATCTTTCAAATACTTTCTGTCCGTGACACACGCCCCACTCGTTCATGATGCTGATCCACTTGGGAACATCAGTTCCTTTCCTCTTCACTCCAGCATCATAGAGATCCTGGTCATCTTGGTCAGTCAGTTTATAATCAATGACAGAACTATCTTCTGCTGTTCTACCTTTGCGAGGTCATTCGCCAGCTTGCAGAAGTCACCAGGTGTGTCAGAAATAAAGTCCTTCTCTAGATAAGTCTTGTACATTCTCCTGTAAAATCTGTTAATTTACTGCAACTCCTGGTTGGTCCTCGAGCAGATCATCTCAGTGAGAGGGCTCATTAGCCCCCAGCTCCTTCATGAAGGCCTTCTGCTCAGAAGCATCATACTGAGCAGGTGTTTTCAATAGGCCCAAAATCACCCTCTCCAGGTGGCCAGACAAGGCTGACTTCAATGCTGATGCTACTTCCTTTTTGGACCATTTCTGGTAGGCAAAGGCAATATCTTGTCTCTGTTCATTGCTGTGATTGGTCTAAATGTTGACAGTGGCAACATCCACACCTTTGGTCTTGATGGTCATTTCAAGGTGCAAAGCATCCTGGTCAGCATCAAAGTTGGTATAGGCTCTGACTGGCCCATTCTCATTTGGGAGTGTAAAGTGATCACCCTCCAAGTTGAGCTTGCACAGAATTTTGTCAACAGCAGACATCTTGAAAGAAGGTGGGTGGGGCACTGAAAACTGTGAGTGTCCCAAGATGCCGAGCTTTACTATATTCTAATAAGATTAACCATGCATTAAATATTATTTCCAAATATTTCCTGACTATGCTGGCTTTTTATCCTTTCATATAAACTTTATAATTAATTTGTCTAGTTCTGGGAAAATTTTTGAGAAAATTTTTATTAAGATTGTATTAAAGTTATACTCATTTTGGGAGAAATAGCATTTTTATAATGGTGAGTTTTCCTACTCGAGAATATGTTATTTTTTCAATCTGTTCAAAGCTATTTTTATATCTTTCAGGAGTGTTTTACAGTTTTTCTTTTATTTTTGCATATTTCTTATTAGTTCTATGTCTAGGTATTTAAATTTGTTATTGTACCAAATTTACCTTCATTATATCTTCAAACTGCTTATAGTTTATGTATATGAAAACTAACAGTTTCAGTACAATAATTTTATGACCTGCTACTTTATTATCTTATGATTTGTAGCACTTTTCCATTGATTCTTTCAGTTTTTCCAGATATACAATTATATCATCTACAAAGTTTGCCTCTTTCTTTCCAGTTCTTATGAGTCTAATTGTTTTCTCTTGTTTAATTGTCTTAGCGAACATTACAACGCAATGTGAAATAATTGTAGAGGTAACAAGCATCCTTGTCTTGTTCCTGACTTGAAAGGAATGAGTCTGTAAAGTATTTGACATTTTACAGTCAAATAAGATGCAGGCTTTTGGACTGATAAACACGCACACATTTTATTAGCTTAAAAAATATTTCCATGCTAATTTTTTATTGTATGCTATTGCTGTATATTTGTATTTGAAAAACTACTTGCACTAGTAATCAGAGGACCAGGATGACATATCTTGCTCCAGAGTAGACTTTTGTTGCTTATACCATAATCATGGGGACACTATCAACAATCCAGACTAACCCTGTTCTAATGTTAAGGTTTTAGATTTCCTAGGCCTTTCAAATGTACTGAAGGGAGGCTGCAGTTCACATGAGGGCTCAGTTAGTTCGAGTCCAATTTTGCTCTTAAGGGGCATTTTTTTCAGGGTTTCAATCCCAAGTTGGGGTGTGCTCCAGGCCCCTGACCTTGGCAGGCTCTGGACCACAGCTTTTTCTCCCTAGCCTCAAGAGGTTTTTAAAAGTGCAGCTCGATATTTCAGTTCTCCTTTCAAGATCTGTAAATGTTCCCCAGGACAAGAGTAGCTCCAAATACTAGGTTCATTCTCTTGATTTTTGTCTTCTCCCAGACTTGACCAGCAATTTCTTACAATCTAATTAATTCTTTGATGATTTTAAACTGAATTTTATATTTCATCCAGCATTGCTTTAGCTTTATTTTTAGCAAGAGAATTGGTCTGAATCACTTGACCCTCTGCTACCAAAAACAGCATTCCTTTTGATAAAACAGGTTAAAAGTAAATTTAAATATCAATAAAGAGAAAAAACAAAGGAAGCAGACTTTTTGAAGTCAGGTTTTTCAATGTGTGAAAGATTTCCAGAGGTCTGAACTATCATTTAGAAACAGGTACTTCTCCACAAATAGCTGACAGCATAAACTTCTTATGACTAAAAAGTACAAAAATAATGAAGTTTATTTCCATAGCATGCCCCCCAAAGTAGCTTAATCTTATAGTCACACCTTGACATTTTACCCAATTTCTATATTATCTAAGCTTTCCTAGGATTATCTTTATGGCACAGAAAATATTTTTCTCTCCTAGGAAAATGCTAAGCTATTCCTTGACTCTTATCCGTTGCCTAAGCAATTTTTTTCCAGGAGTCGCTTTCTTCACATACACAAGCAAAAACATAAAGAAATAACAACAAACAAAAGAACTAACAGCAAAAAAACAGTTACAAAAGAAATTTTAAAAGCATAAGGCACCATACACTTTTATGGGACTCTTTCCCCAAGTTTTGCAATCTAATCTTTTTCACACGCATTAAGGTCACTCAAAGCATGCCTCATAGGTTTAATAACAGTACTTAAGAATTTGAACCAACTACTTTTGTTACAGTTTCAAAAACTACTACCCAGAAGATTGTGATTCCCATGGGCAGACAATTGGCTAATGTATTTGGAACAAAATCTGAGATTTAATGGGAATTGGCAGTGCTGAAACAGCACCTGAAGGTGGCAACTGTAGAGAACTTTGGGAGTTATGCAAAAGTGGGCGCATTTCAAGTGGGGCCCAGAAGTGCTGCCTTTGTTTTTTAATATTCAAACACAATACCCATTATTAGGGATCTCTTTCAGCAACATAATATACCAAGGTGATGCAGACAGGCCTTCCTTTCTACTGCAAACACATAGAGTTGGATGTAATTGTTTGTTTTTTTTTAATTGTAGTATTTCATAATCCAGCTGAAAAGAAAGAATGAGAGATGACCAGGGGCCAAGAAGAAAAAGAGAAATCAAAAGCAGAGCAGTAAGAGGGAGCTGAGGCAGCCCTGAGGTTTGGTGGTCACTGAGGATGGGGCCCCAGAACCACACCCGGGCATAAATCAATAAACCATGCCTGCGAGAGGTGGACTAGAAATTTCTGCACTCTGCACCAGAAAAAAGACAAGAAATTTGGTCATCCATGCATCTTAGGTAAGAGAAAAAATTATCTGTGTGAATTAAAAACCTTAGGCATCTGCCATATGTACATATCAAAGAATATAAACCCAGATCAATATTTTATATCATATAAAAAGAAATTCAAATTGATTAAAGACCTAAATATAAAAATAATAAAATCAAAATCCTGCAAGAAAATTTAGGAAATGAAGCATTTACAGTAAGGGTAGAAGAGGCTTTCTTAACCAAGATTGGAAACCTAAAAGCTATTTAAAAAAGGTTGATATACCTGCCTCTATAAAAAGTCTTTTTAAATGCTTTATGGTGATGAAAACTACAACCAAACTAAAGAACAACCATCACTCAGAACTGTCAGATATCGAGTTGAATGGAAGTCCAACAACTAAGGAATAAAAGAAATCACATCCATCCATGGAATGGGCTGGTTCCACATACATGTTGTTGTGTATATAAATTCAGGAGGGATGTCTTGTAAGTGAGGAGTCCCTGCTCCACACTGGACCCCCCAGTCCAGGGTTCCAGTGCCAGGAAGATAAGTTCCCATAACTTCTGGCCTCAAAAACCAGTGGGGATTGAGTTGGGGGAAGAAACTTCTGGAATCCTAAGCAGTTTCTCTTAAAGAACCTGCACATAGACTGACTCAGAATTATTCCCTCTGAGCTCCAGCACCAGGGTAGCAGCTTGAAGGCACCAGTGGCATACAGGGAGGACCTGAAGTGTCTGGCATCAAGGAAAGAGCTGGGGGACAGCTTTCGTCCAGACAGAAGGTGGGCAGAGTCCACTGTTTCTTTTCTGAACCTTCCCCTCACAGTGCCACAGAGCCGGCAGGTTGTGCCATAACTGAGATTCCATCAGCCTGACTAACAGTTTGACTTGCCCTGGAGGTCCCTAAGCCTCCACCTTACCCAACTTACAGGCCCTCCTAAGCTGTTAACAGTGGCTTTTCCATATGAATGACTGATCTTAGCTCATGCTTCACAACTTCCTAAATTCTCTCAAACAAGGACAACAAGCTTGAGCAAACCCTCAGTTCCTGTACCCCTTGCTAAGTGTCCCTAGGCCTGGTACTACCAGTAGCCAGCCTAGGTTCACAGCTTGGTTTGGCCTGAGAATGTCCATGACCAGGACAAGTAACAGCCATCTCAGATTGCTTTCTAGCTCAGGCAGAGTGGCTGTGGACAAAACAAAGGTAGGTGCTGACCTTGGCCTGCACCTCCCAGGAACCCCAGAGCCTGCACACCCAGTGGACAACATTGGAATGTCACCACCCTGCCCCCACACAGCTACTCCTCCACAGAGGGTAGAGGTTGGTGGTCAGTGATCACAGTCAGTCCTAGCAGCTGAATGGCCTGGCTAAATCCCTCCCATTGACCTGTCAACAGTAATCAAGACTCAACTACAAGAGGAAGGTGTACTCAGATCACAAAGAGGTGCACCTCAAGTACTCAGATTGGGTGATAGAAGAGGCTGTGCCAATGGATCCTTCAGGACACCTACTACATTAGGCCACACTACCAAGACAGGGAGTCATAGCAGCTCTATCTAATACATAGAAACAAATACAGAGAAGCTGCCAAAATGAGAAGACAAAGAAAACATGGCCCAAATGAGAGAACAGATTAAAACTTCAGGAAAAGAACTAAACAAAATGGAAATAAGCAATCTATCAGGTGCAGAGTTCAAAACACTGTTTATAAGGATGCTCAAGGAATTTAGTGAGGACCTCAACAGCATAAAAAAGACCCAGTCAGAAATGAAGGATACACTCATTGAAGTAAAGAACAATTTACAGGAAAACAACAGTAGAGTGGATGAAGCCAAGAATCAAAAACTGATTTGGAACACAAGGAAGCAAAATTTTATATATATATATATATATAATATATATAATTTATTATATTATATAATATATAATAATATATATTAATATATAAATTATATGTATAATTAAATGTATAAATATATATTTAAATATTTATAAATATTTAAATATATATTTATATGTAAAATTTTGTACATATATACATATATGTGTGTGTGTGTGTGTGTGTGTGTGTATCAGAACAAGAAGAAAAAAGAATCCAAAAAATTGAGGATACTGTAAGCAGTCTCCGGGACAACTTAAAGCATTCCAACATTTGCACCAGAGGGGTGCCAGAAGGAAAACAGAAACAGCAAGAAACTAGAAATCTATTTGAAAAAATAATGAAAGAAGACTTCCCATATCCAGTGAAGGAACAAGACATGCAAGTCTAAGAAACACAGAAAGTCCCAAACAAGATGGATGCAAAGAGGCCCATTTCAAGACACATAGTAATTAAAATACCAAAGGTTAAAGATAAAGAGAGAATCCTAAAAGCAACAAGAGAAAAGAAGTTAGTTACCTACAGGGGAATTCCCATGAGACTGTCAGCTGATTTCTCAAAATAAACTTTGCAGGCTAGAAGGGACTGGCAAGAAATATTCAAAGTCATGAAAAGCAGGGACCTACAGCCAAGATTGCTCTGCCCAGCAAAGCTATCATTTAGAATCAACGGGCAGATAGAGAGCTTCCCAGACAAGAAAAACTAAATGAGTTCATCATCACCAAACTATTATTAGGTGAATTTTTAAAGGGACTTATCTAAGAAAAAGAAGATCAAAATTATGAACAATAAAATGACAATAAGTACATATCTATCAACAATTGAATCTAAAAAACAAACTATGCAAACAACAAGAGCAGAGACAGAATCATGGATACTGACAGTGTTTTGATGGTTGCCAGAGGGGAGGGAGGAGTAGGGGAATGGGTGAAGAGGAGAGGGGATTAAGAAGTACAAATAGGTAGTTAGAGAATAGCCGTGGGGATGTAAAGTACACACAGGAAAAGGAGTAGCCAAAGAACATATGCATGACCCATGGACATGAACTAAGGCGGGGATTGCTGGAGGAAATGGGGGTACCAGGTAGAGGATGGGACATGGGGAAATATTGGGACAACTGTAATAGCATAATCAATAAAATATATATATTTTTTAAAAGGCTACAGGAATCAAGACAGCATGGCAATGACAGAGGGATGGGCACAAAGATTAGTGGGACAGAATGGAAAACCCAACTTTATTTTATACCCTGGCAGACACATGTGCACTATATATATATATATAATGGATACATATATTATACATATATTATATTATACATACATATATAATATATATTATATATGTATCCATAATACATATATGCATAACATATAATGCATCTTGTAGTGTGTATTATAGATGTTGTAAAATAAAATAACATTATGTTATATAATATTGTGTTTGTGTATGTAATGTGTGTGTGTGTGCCAGGATTATTGTACTCTGGCTTATTTTTTTTAATTTGATTTAATTTATTTTTTGTGGGGGGAGGGAAGGAAAAACAGAGGGAGCAAAACATCAATGTCTGGTTGCCTCTCACATGCCCCCCACTACTGAGGACGTATCATGCAGCCCAGGCATGTGCCTTGCCTAGGTATCGAACTGGCAACTTTTTGGTTTGCAGGCTGGCACTCAATCCACTGAGCCACACCAGCCAGGGCTACTCTGCATTATTTTTAAATTATGGATATATATCCAGGGGTTAAGAATACAAGCTTTGAATTTGCTCGGATTTGGTTTTTGTTTGTTCCAGACTTGTATTGAAATGTTTTATTTTACACATATGTACAAGAAAGTAAAAATAATAAATTTTAAATATACCAATGTATAAATTTTTATAAAATGAACACACTTATGTAACCAGCCCCAAGATCAAGAAAAAATTATTAGAACCACAGAAGCTCCCATTGTGATTACTACCCTCCTCCAAGAGAAACCACTATTCTCTTGGAGGAGTATAGTAGATTCATTTTATATGAATGAAATGACACCATAAATTAATTTTGCTTTGTTTTCAACTTTATATAAGTGAAATCATAATATATGTAACTTTCTCTGTCAGGCTTTTTTTCTGTATTTGTGAGTTTTTCTATATTGTTAAACTTAGTTATAATTAGTTCATTTTCATGCTCTGTTCTGTTATTCCATTGTATAATTACTTTGAATTTTACCCATTTACTGTCAATAGCACTTGAATAGTTCAAATTTGGGACTATTACAAATAGTGCAATTAACATTGTATAAATCTTTTATTGAACATATACCTGACTTGCATTTGTGTCTCTATATCCTGGAATGGGTTGATATGCTTATGTCCATCTTTAGTTGATAAATATATATCTGTTTTGGGGGGGCTGGGTGGTGTCTAAATATGTACCTTGGAATGGAATTACTTATATATCTATTTTCAACCCTAGTAAATGCTATAAAACAGTTAAAAATAAAAATAAAAAAATAAAATTCTCTATCCAGCTCATCTCATGAGGGCAAGCAAGGGAAAAACATGTTCAGACAAATACTGAAAGTGCATTCTGTGAAAACCTTCGCCAAAAGAACTTCTAAAGGATGTACTTGGTCAAAAGGAAACTGAAGCCAGAAGGAAGAACTGAATCTCAAGAAACAATTAGAGAGCCAAGAAATCAGTAAAGATGTTTCTGTAACTGAAGAAGTATAAACTCCAAAAACTGTCTTGATTGTGATGATGAATAATTAATGACTTAGTTAAAAATAAGGTGGAAAAAATCCTCAACCCAAATAAGATGAAAAATGGATAGGACCGAACAGTTACTACCTCATGAGGTCCTGGCATTGAGGACGAACACTATTGTCTATCTTTGGATTTTGTTAAACAAGCATCTTCGTTTAAAAAAGAAAAAAGAAAAAAAAAATGTCCACCCATGACAGTCAGGCCTTTTAGTTGCTGACAACAGAAACTAACTGTGGTGGTTTAAGCAGGAAAGAGTTTTATTAAAATATCAGTAGATTGCGGGACCTCGGGAAAGGGTAGCCCGGAGTTCCAGGGCCGCGCAGGCAGCACAGTGCCGCAGCCAGGCCGCTGAGCCGGCGTGGGGAGGACACCGCGGCCCTCACAGCCGGCTCTGCCCGTATGTGCCAGGGCATCAGATAGGTCACCCTGGAACCCCTGCCAGAGCTGCCTGGGCCATCGGACCGCTGCAGCCACCGCTGCTGAGCCACAGCTAGTGCTCCCTGGGGCCCCCTGCTCGGGACCAGGAGCCGTCACTCAGATAACTTGCTAGCATAGGACAGCTGCACAGCAAGCAGAGAGATTTTTTGGTTTTACAGAGAGAGGCAGGCTTAGCTTCCCAAAGATCCAAGAGGTAGGGGACACCCAGAAGAGATCGTCCACTGGACCACTAAAAAAATGTACATATGTGCACTGCAACACTAAAATAATTGGAATAGGAAGTATAACTTCCTGTAGAAGGAACAGGAAAATAAAGATAACTAAGACAATAGAAGGCAGGAAAAGGGCGGGGGTGGGGGAGTGGGGGGATGTTTATTAGTTTCCTAGGGCTGCAGTAAAAAGTATCACAAACTGGGGAGCTTAAAACAACAAATATATTCTGTCACAGCTCTGGAGTCTACATGTTCAAGATCAAGGTGTCAGCAGCTTGATTCCTTTTGGGAAGCTCTGAGGGAGAATCTGTTCCAGCACCCTCCCCAGCTACAGCTGGCTGCCCGCAATCCTTGGCATTCTTCATCTTGTGTATGTATCCTTCCATTTTCTACCTCCACCTTCAGATGGTGTTGCCTCTGTGTCTCTGTGTCTGAATGTTCCTCTTCTTACAAGGACACCAGTCACAGGATTAGAGCCCAACCTAATCCAGCATGACCTCATTCTAAAGTGTCTACATCGGCAAAGACCCTATTTCCAAATGTTTCATTTACAGGTTCAGGGTGAACATGAATTTTGGAGGGACATTATTCAACCCAGTACAAGAGGTTTAAAAAAAAAAAAAGATAGTAATCACCCAGGAGAAAAACATATTAAAAATACAGGTATTTATTTTGACGTTCTGAGAGTCTGATTCAGTCAACTGAAATAAGGCCAAAATTCTGCATTTAACAAGCATCCACATGATTCTACATGCTGAGAGAGCACTATTAACAAGGCAGATAAATGGGAAGTGCTCTGTTAGAGGTGCCCACAACAAGGCTGCAGGAGCACCAGGCACAGGGGTACAGGGCTGAGGGGAGATTAAAAGTGAAAGGGTCAAGATGATGGGCATTTGTAGCAGCAGCAGAGCATAGTGCTCACTCTGAAGGACCCAAGGTGTGAGAGTGGGGGAAGAAGGGGACAAAAGCCAGGACCTTGGTTTTCTTTCTGTTTTTTCCTTTGGTGTAGGAGGAGCACTAAGAGCTTGTTTTTACACATAATCATTAATGAGTAAAAATTAACAACACTCAGTGAAAGATTTAGATATTTTGTTTTGTGTCTAAATCAAATTATCTGTGACACTGAGTCTATTTACCAGGGTTGGTGAGACATGCAATATTATAGTCATTATTGGCAGAAAAATCTCCCTTCCTAAGAGCCCAAAGGTTCATACACAACCCAGAAAACTTAGCCAAAGTCCACCAGGGCTGCCTTTGAGATGCCTGTCATTTGACCCCTCTGAGGTCCAACCACAGCATCACTCCGTGGGCCCTGTGTGGCCACAGAAAACCCTGCTACAGTTTCCACAGCTGGAGTTGGAGTCCAGATCCCCAGTATCAGCAATGCACCCCATCAGAGACCTGCCATCTCCCAGGGCTATAGGGGAACAGGGTTCAAATTTCTGCTTTCACTTCTTAGGAATCCAACAGTATTCCCCACAAGCCACTGAGTCACTGTCCCTAAATGTCCCTTTTCTCCTAACCGTTTGCAAGTCCTTCTCCGTGTTGGAAAATCAGACTTAGAACCCCAGTGAGCACAAACCAGGTGCGTCTCTCCTGAAGTGAGGGAGAGCCAGTGCTACAGGACACAAGGGCCAGCTGCTCTATGAGGGGAGTGAGGAAGAAACCAAAGAAAATAAACATTATGACTTTCTCAATTAGCTTATCCTGACATGTACACTCATATAAGTTAGGGCTTTGTCATGTGTTTGTATTAGAACATGTACTTATTATCTCTTGTGCTGAATGATATAAGGTGATTCAGATGCTTTGAGTAAAAAAGAAATGTGTTTTCCATCTCTAAGCACCAGGCAGAAGCCCAGGGTTTGGCACTTAATCATATCCTCAGTCAAGTACTTTACCTCTTTTAACCTCAATGTCTTTTACCTATAAAATAAGAATAACATTTTCCCTGCCTTCCTATATATACCTCACAAAGCTGTGGGATTCAAGGAAAGCAATATACAAAAAAGGATTTTGCAAATTGAAGGCACTATTATTATTTCCATGATGTCCCACCAGAAGTAGAGATTCCTGACTCCCACAAGTAAATGTATGGATCTTTGGAGCAATCATCCTTTCATCACTCATTGTCTAAAATTATCTATTTTATGGAGTCATACTCTGGGAGGTGAAGTTCAAATGCTATTTGCGAGCACTGCTTTTTCTGACTTTAGGTCCTCCCCAGCAGGAATCAGAGGTACTACAAATATTGTCACCTGGCTCATCTTAGCTTTAGATGGAGGGAAATGACATCCCTGTCTGGCCAGGACAGCCTGCTTTATGTCTGTCGTCCTCGCTCAGTGATGAATAATCCCGCCCCCTCCTCTTCCCTCTCAAAGTGTTCCAGTTTGATCAACGATTTATACCCTTGCACTAGATACTTTAGGTAAAGAGGATTAGGTAAAATATCTATCATGCAAAATAGGGTGCTATTTAATTACTAAACCCAGCAATACTCTTTCAAAGGAACCCTCTCCTGACAGGAATAGAAACTGGATCACCTTCTAACTCTAGAAATCTGTCGCCATCTTGTGGTCAAGAGCTGCTGTTCGGACGGGATCTGATGGGACCCAACGGAATCTGACAGGATCTTTTGACCTTTTTAGATGGGAGGAAAGGTTGATGGACACAGAATACACTGAAGGATGTAGGGGCTTGCAAAGTAAGCATATCATTAACATACACTTTCGTGTTTGTTGATTAAAGGAAAAAGATAACCACTTTCAGGAAATGCTGATAAGGCAGGAATGATGCCTCTGATTTTAGACTTGGAGTCTGACTAAAAGATTGAATATATGTAGCTTGTGGGGTTAGAATGTTATTTGACACAAGTTCTACCTTGCATTGAAATATTAATTCAATATAGTGGGCACGATGGTGTTTAATCAAATAAATCCACCCACAAATGTTTAATTCTTGTCTGGGATCACACCACTGAAGGAAAAGAAGACTGCTGTGTGTAACAAAAGAGCTGCCTGGAAAAAAGGAGTGGGGGGAGGTTCAGAAAAGCTCCCCTGAGAAAGTGACTTGTGAGCTGAAATCTGATGAATGACTAGGAGATAAGGGCAGGGGAGGCAGTGTTCAAGTTGGGTAAGAGGCGGTGATGGGGGAGCATGGATGGGCACTGAACACCCGCGTGACTGGGGAATGGCTCGCAGCGGCAGATGTGTACGCATGTGCTGTGCTGTGATGGATGCTGGAGAGGCTGGGAAATGCAATCTTGTGGCATGTCACTGGGCATATTAAGTATTTTTTTTTTACCTTTTTCTAGTAGCAATGGAAAACCATTCACATGTTATAAGCAAAGAGATGACAGGGCCCTATTTGAGTTTCAAAAAGATCATTCTGGCCCTGACTGGGTAGCTCCGTTGGTTAGAGCATCATCCAGATAATGCCAACGTTGCTGGTTCGACCCTTGGTCAAGGCACAGGCAAGAAGCAACCAATGAATGCATAAATAAGTGGAACAGCAAATCAATGTTTCGCTCTCTCTCCTCTCTCTCTAAAAAAAAACAAAAACAAAAACAAACAAACAAAAAACCCAAAAAAAACCTCTGGCATCAATAAGTAGAAAAGATCGGAAAGGGGCTGTAACAGATTTGAGGTAGTCACTACTAGAATAGTCCAAAATGAATGGAATTGTAGGAAATGCTCAATATATTGGGCACTATTCTAAATACTGTGTGTGTGTTCATCCATTTAATTCTTACACAAACCCTATGAGATAGGTACTGTTTTTACACCCATTTTACAAATGAAAATTGGAGCACCCTGAAGTCTAATTCCAGAGGCCACCCTCTTGACCACTATACTACATTACCTGCAGGTGGTAATAAAAAGCTGGAGAAAAGTAGATGGGTTCAAAAGCTTTTTGAAAGTAAAATTAGCAAGACAATGTGTTCCAGCAACCAAACAAGGTCACTGGAAGAACACCAGGTTCAGAAGGGGTTATAAATTTGCCTTTGTAGATGTTGAGTTTGATGAGTGTGTAAGAAAAGAGGAGATACTGAGGAAATCTTAGGAGATAGAAATGGGGCCCCGCTGGTGGCCACACTGGGCCCAAGGAGTGATGCTGTGAATGGATCTCAGGGGGATCGAATGACGGGCATCTCAAAGGCAGCCCTGGTGGACTTTGGCTAAGTTTTCTGGGTTGTGTATGAACCTTTGGGCTCTTAAGAAGGGAGATTTTTCTGCCAATAATGACTATAATATTGCATGTCTCACCAACCCTGGTAAATAGACTCAGTGTCACAGATAATTTGATTTAGACACAAAACAAAATATCTAAATCTTTCACTGAGTGTTGTTAATTTTTACTCATTAATGATTATGTGTAAAAACAAGCTCTTAGTGCTCCTCTCATATCAAAGGAAAAAACAGGAAGAAACCCAAGCACTCTTCAACGGTGAAGAGAAGGTATTGAAGTCACATATTGGATTGCCTCCCAGGAAATTCTGATATTTAATTGCAGGATAAGCCTGCAAATGAGAGGAAGGTGTGGCCAGATGGACAGGTACAAAACTAGTAAGGCTAGAAGTCAATATCATTCAGTCTAAAGGAAAAGAATGTTTAGGGAAGGGATGAGCAACCACGAGGGCAGGTGAAGCTGAAGACTGGAAAATGTCCTTCAAATTTTATCTCAGGGCCCACAGAGATAACTCCTTATAGAAGTCTGGTGTGAAGTGAAGAAAGAAGAGTCACTGGCAGCTGAGGGGGTAGAGAAGAGTTTTTGCCTTTTCTGTTCTTTTCCTCCCTTTTCCCTTCTTTTCTTTCTTTTTCTTTCTCTTTCTTTCTTTCTTTCTTCCTTTCCTTTTTCTTTCTTTCTTTCTTTCTTTCTCTTTCTTTCTTTATAGAATATACTTAATGAAAAATCTTTAAATGTTTTTGAAGATGATCCAATTGACAGAGAGTGACTGAATATATAGAAGAAATAACTGACAGTGTTAATTTGCTGACAAGGTAGGAAAATAGGACCCAAACCACAGGAAGGGGGTCTGTCCTTTAATGTATTGACAGGGCAAGTTCTGTAGAAGGGTGAGTGGATTCCAGGCTGAGGCTTCCACTTGCTCTCGGAAATAAGATACACAGTACCTACCTGGATGGGAAGCATAACCAAGGGTAGAGGATTACTACCTTGTATGCTCACATATCTTCTGTCCTCCTCAAATGACTTGTTTAATCTAAGTGGTCCCCTGAAATGTGCTTATTTCAGTTGTTTCTGATATCATAAATACATAATTAAATATTACAATGAAATATGAGTGCAAAAAAGGACTGCTGTTTCTATGAGAACTCAGTTGAAGATTTTGGGAAAATTTTATAAAGGCAAGATGCTAAAAATTGCTGCACATTTAGGAATGAGTGAGGCAACTGTGAAAGATGGAAAAATACAGAGAAAATCTTTGCTCTGCAAGATTTTATTCTTGTTCCAATTTTAAGAGAAAACAGGAAATCACAGAATTATGTGTGACTTTTACAAAGAAAGTAAGATTGAACTCTAAAGAATCTATACTCAGTTTTTTAAAAAAAAAAAAAAGCCTCGGCCTTCCTTACCTTAGTATAGGATGAATATATATGTTTTCATGACTCCCCTTTTCAACTGACCTTTTCAATGGACTGAACAACTCCTAGACTAAGTGGTCATTAAGGAGGCTTCTTTGGTTACAAAGGTGAATAAGAAGTAAGGAAAGAAGAGAAGGAGATTAAGTTATGGACTGCCTACTATATAGTAAGGAATTTGCTATTTGACAGGTATATCAAAAAATTTACTTCTTACAGCACCCTACACATCATTCCCATTTAGCAAACCAAGAAACAGTGAGGTTAAATGAATTGCCAACCACCAAGTTAGAGAAATTGGGTAGGAATTCAGTTTTCCGGACCTTTATCCTCAGATCTAGATTGGCCCTTTCCACAAGTGTTACATGCACCTGGATTTATTCTCAAATATGTCCCACCCTCATGTCCATCAGCCACCCATCAATGATTTATCCTTGTCCTTTACATCCTATATCTAATCAATCACCAAACCCTGTCAAATTGACTTCCATCACTATCTATTCAATTTGCCCTCACAGCCACCAGCCTTGCAGAGATTCACATGTTTGGCATAGATTACTACAAGTTTCCTGTTGCCACATTTCTTAAAGTCAGACTGAGCAACATCATCCTTCAATACACGAGGTCTGTCCAGAAGGTATCCAGCTATGTAATATGAAAAATAGAGACATTTATGGAAGAAGATACAAGAAACATTGTTCATAGGACAATGATGCCTCAGTCCCCTTCAAAGTAGGTGTCTTGGGACCTCATGCTGTTCTCCCAATCGCCATCAGCTGCCCTGTTGTATTTTCCCTGAATCTCATCAACAGTCTGAAATTGCTTCCTTTTATTGATTTTAGTTTTGGGAAAAGCCAGAAGTCGCAGGGCGCTGAATCTGGGCTGAAGTGGGGCTGAGTCACCTGGGTGACTTGATATTTTACCAAAAACCCTGCACAAGACGTGATGTATGAGCTGGCACGTTGTCATGATAAAGCTGCCAATTACCAGTTGCCCATAGCTGTATCCTTCTTAATCACTCAAATAGTTTCCATGGAGGAATGTTCAAATTTAATGCAGATTTGTTGCTCTACTCACTCAGTCATTTTAAATGCAAAGGCCACTCAGTATACATGCTCACTCAACAGCATCTACCACCCCCACTGACTAGCACAGTAAAGTCGTCATTGTTCACGCATGTGCATTCCAGTCCACTCTCCTTGGCTGCCAGGTTACATCCATGTCCTGCAAACCATTCTCATTATTTTAACAATGGCTGGACTTTCTCTGGGCAGATTTTGTTTATCAGTTGAACACTTGGCTCTTCAAGCTCATTTTTCATTTTGCTTCTAGCACCTTACTGCCTTCTATGTATGTCCCTGGTTTTCTTTTGAGTGCTTCTCAATGTCCTTAATGGCCTGTTTTCTTTTAACAGCCTCTTAAAATCGATGCCCCTTAGGGCCATTCCCTGGGTCTCCTATTCTAGCCTCTCCCAGAAAATCCTATTTTTTTTGCCAACAGCTTCAATTGCATTCACATCCAGATGCTCAACAAATCTATTTTCAACCATGCCCCTCATGGCATGGCCAAAACTGGACTCTCATCTTCAATCTCCCTGTAACCAGCCTCAAACCTACTTCTACATTCATTCTTCAGTGTTATCAATCTCAAACTTAAATGTTAAAATCATCCTTCACCAACAGTTCTTCTTCACTTGCCTTCACAATCCAATCTCAAGTCTTGTGATTTTTCATGTCTTCAAATTTCCCATGGTTGTCACTCATTTCCAGCCTGCCACTAGCTCTTTTCTTGCTTGGGCTACAGCGAGATAGACCTTGTATCCATTGAGCCTACAAGCCAGTCCTCTTTGTTGCAGTTAGCACGAGTTTGCTAAGCCATCTGCAACTAGTCAGATGCAAGGGTGGCCACTCAATAAGTCAATCAATGCCCTCATTCAATTTAAAGTACTTCAATGCTCTCCATCACAAATGGCATGTACTTCAAAACCTTTGCCATTGCATGTCTTTTGTAACCTGAATCTTCTCTGCTTCTACAGCCTCAAATCATTGTTCCTCATAACCACTCTTCCAGCAATAACCAATTATCCACAGTTCTCCAGACGAGTCACCGTCCATGACTCTAACTTTGAACATGCTCTTTCTTCTGTTTGGAATCCTCTTCTCATCCTCTGCCAGGAAGACTCCTACTTCTCAAGATTTTTCTCTGGAAGCTTTTGCTGTTCTTCCCTGCTCTCTCCTCCCCCAACAAAGTTCCCCCTAAATGTCATCATTTTTATAATTGAAGTACCTATTTTTACATAACAATCATACACTGGCCTATAGAGCTGTCGCGGTAGGGGGTTGGTTAGGCAGGTTTGAGAGACAACACTCTCAGGGCCCCCCAAAAACACTTCTCTTTCATTTTCAGGAAACTTTCCTCCTTTAAGGGTCACACTTGACAGCCCAGGCCTTGAGGTCAGTCTTCTGGAAAAGCCCCTGACCATGTCCCCAGGTCATTGTCATTTTCCCCATCCCAACTCCAGCTATCTTATATTAGTGGCCATGCTGACAGCCTACACAATACCCTAAAATGAGTCACAGTTTGGATTCCCCTACTCTGTGGCTGTGGAGTTGTTACCAAATGTGGACCCGTTGCAGGGGTGGTAGGGGGGGAGGTTGGTGCTCAGATTCTATTACCAAAGCAATGCCCCACCCTTTCCCCAGGGTCCCTCTGTCCTAGATGCTTTGCCCACCGCCCTTAAAAATTAAGGCCCCCAATGGTGAAAAGGAAAGGAACTATATATTCAAGTTATGCAGGTTTGAATAATGGCTAAATGTCACCGTTAAATCTCAAAATCTCTTTAAAACACCCACCAACACACAGTCCTGCCTTTACCACCTTTGCCTAGTCAGGCCTGTCAGGGGTACCGTCCTGCAGAAGGAAAAAGAAGTCCAGAGCTCAGCTAGGCAGGCCTCTCGCTGTTCCCAGCACCATCCGCTGTGTCATGACAATCTTGTTATCAAATTGAGAACCTGTGGCACCTTCTCGAGGCCCACTAGCAAAAGTCTTTTCTCCCCTTTCCTTCCTGCAAGGTCTTTGCATTGTTCCCTTAAGGTGTGGAGCAAACCATCTCCAAGCTCTCATTCTCACATGTGCCATAACCAGGAGGAGCTGCTCTGCATGGCTGCTACATCTTGCGTTCTTGCTTCCTAAGCCGCATGGTCAAGGGAGCCCCGACTCTGCTCCCAAAACCACGTGGTCAAAAGCCTCTAGCATGACCGGCGTGCCTCGGTCCAAGACCCAGCATGAATCCTCCCCTGCAACCCCAACTCTGACTCCTTCAGCAGCTGCTGCAACCCTGGGCGCTGCCTTGCCCAGTTACAACCTGGGTTAAAGTTCTGTGAACCTTCCTGGTTAGCCTTGTTGATACGCAAAATAACCATCTTTGCAAATGAGGTATGAAGCTATCCTCCTGTTACAGACAGCAAATGACTCAATGGCAGCCTGCCCTGTGGCGGTGGCGGGGCTGTGAGAATTTCCTATATTTTTCTTGGACACACCAAGTTCTGGACCCCATTACAAATCCCCTTTGGGGGTGCCTACCTGCACCGTTACAGGGTCACTGCTCAGCACTGTTTCACCTCTAAAACCCTAGTCTCCACTCCAAACTTCCTTCTGTCCATTATACACAAATGTTAACTCATTTTTACCTTTAACCTCTACCCTTTCCCATCCAGCCAGTTCACTGCCTTAATGATCTGACTTCTCTTACAATCTAGCCCAAATCCCAGAGTTAATCTCCAATGACCTTGCCCTAATTTAGACACTCCTACCTTACAAAGACTGATGCTGGCACAATCCACTTTTTCCCATCCTACATTCTTAGCAGCCAAGCACTGCTGGAGAAAAAGCAAAAGCTGGCCCCCAGCCACCGCAACTAATGGTCTCCTCTCTCAAACATGTTTTCAAAGGCATTCCTTAATCTTTTTTCTTGGCTTTGGTCTCTTTTGTCACTCTGTCTTCCTGGTGGATAATACTAACAAAAATAGAGGACATGGTCTATTGTATAGAATATCAAAATAATACCAGATAAAGTATGAGAAGAAACAAAAAGGCTACACACGGTAAATGTAATTTAGCTCTAATACTACATGTCCTTCAGGTTCTAAGCCAATTACTTTCATGGCACGCAGAATACTGTTGCTGTCTTCTCTTTATTCCTATAGATTTTGAGTTTGAAAATGAGGTGAAAGATGGACCCTTGGGAAAAATGGCTGCTTTCAAATCCCTTCATACTTTACCAATGAAACATACACGTTTGTTTATTTTAATTTATTCTGTTCGGTTTAAAGTAAAAGTTAAAACATCATATAAACAAACCACAGAACATTTAGATATAGTATTGACCAGTTTGAAAACAAAAACAATGATTACTTACACACATTCCTCATCTCTACTTTTACATCTTACTATACAAAGATACTATTAACATACACAATTTTAATTCCTTATAAACCTATTTGTCAAGCAGCAAGATGACAATGCATCATAGCACAGCACAGAATGTTTCCTTTAGAAACCACAGCAGCAGTATTTGGTGAGTGGTTATGCATAGAACTAACTTGGAGGGTAATGTTAAACATTGGTCATACAATAGGCAGTATACATTAACAAATGGAAGATGTAACTTGCATTAAGATAAAATGTTACTCTTTATGCTTTAAGTTAAAAGCTAAAAAATACTTCAGATGCAGATAATACAAGGTGTTTTAATTCTAGACACCACAACAAAATACTATTCCATTAGCTGCTTGAGTCTGTAACCTTTGAGTACTTAACTGTTCATGGCTTTTTAAAGTCAACTTCAAATATAAAAGTATCAGTTAAAATCTAAAGTTACATTGGTTACCCATTACATTAAAACATAACTTTTCAGAAAAACTGACTTCAAAAAAATACTGCATCGTTGACTTAAAATAATTTCAAAAAATGTTGCCCTAAAAATAAAAAAGCACTACTTTCAGATCATTTAACACATTTTGGTTTAAAATGCCGTATTTGTGAAACCATTATTTAATATATTCTTAACTTGCAACAAAATAACAGTTTGAAGCTGTTTTTAAACCTAACAATAGTTAAAGAAAAGGATCAGCACACGTGTGAATTGGCTATCCACCAAATAACATATTTATGTTTCCACCATGGAAACAATACTACAAAATCCACTGGATGAATTCTATTTTTAACTTGATGTAAATATTAAAAACCTCATTTAACAGCACTACACAAATGTTTAGTGGGGTTTTTTGGCATTGAAATCAAAGCAATGCTACCAGTACATTTGATACTGGCAATTTTCACAAAAGTTCAGAGGCAAAGAGAAAGACTTGAGAATGGTTAGTTGGGAAGGAAATGAAACAACCTACCAGTCCTCAATTTTAGAATTACTCCTCAAAAATGGCATACTTGATCAACATCCACTTGTCATTGTTAATGAGCATTTAGACAAGACTCATACTTGTATGCTTTTTTAATGTTCAGAACCTTCTAAACTTTAAAGTTAACCACAGGCTAGTCCATCTCCTACTGAGAAACTGAAAATGCTCTTAGGAAGTTCTGCTAAGTCCAGTTACAAAAGCTCTAAAACAGGGGGGAAAAAAAACCAGAAAAAAACCCAGAAACACTATACCACACAAATAATTCTGTGTTAGCAACTATTTCTCTTGCCTTTGAAATATGTACTATAGTGAGCATCTTGGGAGAAGAGGGGTACAGAGTAAGAAAAGTTTTAAGCAAAGGAAAGTTTGTAGAATTTTCATATTGGCATCAATGATTTCTTTTAACTCTCCTGAGTTAAAGCATGGTAAGATATGAGTTATTAATATGCTCTTGAGTATGTTTCCCAAATAAGCAGAAAATTTTTTAAAATTCCTTTTAAAAAGACATCCTTGAAGCATAAATATTAATAAATAATATCAACACATACACCTTTACATGGATGGATTTGTTTAATTTGTGGATGGTGCTTACAGGTTTCAGGGGGGGTTACATCTCCCATTATTCTTTAATACTGATACAGCATGGAAGCTCTCCAGCTACCAGTTTGTCAGCAACTATTATTATCTAAACCTAAGATATCCATTATAAAGCAGAATCCACAGTTCAAAATACCAGACAGTGAAAGATCTTATTTAATTCTCCCAGTACCAAGAAGCTTTTTAGGCTTTTTCCTCCCTAAATGATGATCATTTTAATGTAGTATTTAGCTAGTAGGAAGCACTAAAATTAATGCTTGAAACTTGTGTCACTGTTTTTTAATCCCTGCAGTCACACAGAAATAGAAAATTGCATCCAATAAGGAAATGATGCTGTGTAAAGTCCCTTTTTGTATACACAAAGGACTACAATGACAGTAGAAGTGTGCATCAGGAGTACCACTTGGAGCAGAGCAAGTGCGTTGTTAATTAATGAAACTATCACCATGAAGTATGAGGTACCAAACACAATTACACACCCTAGTAAAGGTGATATTCTGTGATTACTAGTTCTTTAGAAACAAAGTTTAAAAACATAAAAAAAGAACCTGAATGAATAAAATAAGTTGGCTTTGCAATTCACTCGTACAAAGCCGGTAACACTAAACAGGAAGGTTCTTTAATCCTTATCTCTTCTCCAGTAAACACACAGTCCAAAGTTCAGTGAAGACAAACATGCGAACCTGGCAAGAGTCATTTTACAGTGAAGTAGGCATTTTCACCCACTCTTTTTTTTTTTCAAATACCCGATTTCTCTGAGATCTTGTCACTGAATTGCAGCTTGTGAAGAAGTATTTTTCTCCACAACACGTGCCTTGAGTATGAAGTCTTCCCATACAAAAGGAGTAACTAATCCTACTCTTCCTACTGTAAAAGACAGTTCTTAGATTCCTCAGTTACTACTCTAAAGTCTTGAATAGGTTGCCAAAAAAAAAAAGTGTCTCATAAAGGATAACTATTTTAACAACATTTTAAGCATCAGAATTAAGTTAGCAATAATTGGTATCTTAGGAAAAAATAAATTTACAAGCTACTTTTTAATTTAGATCCCATCACTTGTAAGAGGCACCATATGTATCACTAAGAAAAAAACACAGGCAATTAAACTATGATATAATGTTTCCATATCATGTATAATAGAACATTAATATTTATTGAAACAGAGTTTCTCACCACATCAGTCTTGTGCATACATAGTGTTACAAAATAAACTGGTTAAGTTGTAACTCTAACTTCCTGTCCTGAGGCCCAACTCTTCTGAGTCACTTCTTAAATCAGGCATTGACACCTGCATTCCTCCTCACAAGAGCACCCCTGGCATCATCAGGAGCACCAGCTATGCACCATTTCTTGAAGGAGTGCTCTACCACTGTCTTCTGCTTGTCAGAAGGAACCTTTGGACAAAACAGTGTTTTGACACCTGAATGAGTCCTGCTTAACGCATGGATTGATCACACCAGCATCTCACTGCTTTGAACTGTTTCATCTGTTTCAAGGGTTTTGGCAATTTCTCCCACCTTCAACTGCATCACTTAGCGCGTGACAGGCAATCCTTTTGCATGTGTCTCAGTGACAAAATGTAGTACAGCTTTATCTACTTGAGGATATCTTCCCTTCTTAGGGCCTGTTAAAAGCATTTTGTTGCTTTTCAATAAAATATGGAATTGCAGTCATTCCTCCAACAACAGATATTTGTTCCGCTGCTCTGTTTCCATGCTTTTTTGCATACACAATAACTTTTCATTTCAGTGCTGAATCAAAGCGTAATCTTTAGAAGACATTTTAAAATGCCATTTAAATCGGACACATTTGATACCAACAATAGAGTGATGATGCTATGACAAGCTGTAAGTTCACACACGCACAAGATAATTACATCAACTATTGCCTGGTTGACAGTAATGGTGAGTTGCGTCCCAATTTCAGACAAGTGTGTGTGTGGGAGAAACTACATTATAGAACTAATAAAATATAGTTTTCAAACCAGCAATGTTTAACAGGTTCAGACAAGTGCAAAAAAAAGCACACCAAAAAAACCCAACAATAAACCCAAGAGCCATTGTATATAAGTAAAAGCTAGTAAAGCAAAAGATAATCTTTAAGATGAAATTTGCAACAGTCCAATTTGGTTTTAATTCCCTTTATTTTCATATGGCTTACATGTAAATCTCTTCTTTTTTAATTGGACTTGCAATCCAAGCACAAATGTTCTTCAGTATTTTAGCAATTGCAAAGCTAAGTCATTAAAGACAGAGGCTCCATCATTCACTAAGACGGAATGATGGTTGGGGTCAGTGGCCTTCATCAGCAGGTGCCCTCCTTTGGCGAGCAGATCTGATCCTGTGTGAAGACAATGAAGCATCCTCTTCTGTTTCAGATCCTGAAGGCTCATGATCTCCCTCCTGGGATCCTGTGTCTCCCACCAGTTCCCGCAGAAACTTGAATTTCGATAAAAAAAGGTGCCATACAAAATACCAACCTAAAGAGAGACAAAAAACATTAAGAATAATTATTACACACAATGTTATCAATTGACAACACTCCAGTTAATTTCTGAGGGTATATTATTATACAATATGTATAATATAAATAAATATATGTGATTACAAATATATATTTATATAATAAATACTTACTAAGCATTTACTATGGACAAGGCATAAGGATGAACTCTAGGTTTATAAAGGGATGGAAAAAACAGTTTCTGCTTTTACAGTGTTTAGAATCCAAGTTTGGTGCATCTATAGTAAAATTACAATGAACTTATGATACTGAAGTAAAATTATTTATTATATGTATCAAAATCAATTTTTTTAAAAGAGAGGGGAAGGGAAGGAGAACAAGAGGAAAAGAAACATCAATGGGTTGCTTCTCGTATGCATACTGACCAGGGAAAGGAACCTGCAACCTAGGCACAGGCCTTGACCAGGAATCGAACTAGCTATCTTTCACTTTGCGGGACAACACCCAACCAACTGAGCCATGCTGGTCAAGGCTAACATCAAAATTTTGAGAGCAGCTTTCTTGAGAAGAAAGAATCCCTTTGCTATTTACTTGGAAATTCATATATCAATGCTAATAATTACTAAAAGCAAGTTTTCTTCAATAAGAATACAAGAGACATTAAATGACATCAACTGCTCTATGGTGAAAACTTCTTTAGGACCAAGCTACTTATAAGTTTCTCGAAAACACAAATTTTCACAGAAAATTAATATATTTCCTTTAATTACATAATGAAAGAATAGAGCCAGGGCACTAGTACCTAAAGTTCATGATACTAAAAATACAGCATTTTCATGTCAACATTATCAAAAAGTCTGAATAACTCCTTAAAAAAATTACTAATCAAATATTTCTTATTTTTGCAGAAGTTTACTAAGTTTTAGAAGCCTGCAAATAAGAGAAAACATGAAAGGAGTGCACTGGCTAAAACCTGAACTGGCTGCCCTAATGTTAAGGGCACAAACTAAATAAAATTAACTATTGTAACAAATTTTTCACATTAGCATGCTTTCTTTAAACACTCTAGTTTCATAGAAAAGCAAGAGACCGTAACATAGAAGATTCTGATAGGTAGCATTTTATAAAAATGAGATCCAAACAACTTTTCTAACTCCAGCATTATAACAGGCCAAGATGAATGGTCAACTTTAAGGAAGTTTCCACAGTCTCTGAAAAAAAAAGGATCAACATAAATTCCTTGGTACTAAAGGACTAACTTCAGAGATTTAACCCATATTTCAAGTTCTTATATTCCTCTTTTATTACTTTAAATTTTCATACTAACTGAACCATACCACAAATATATGTATTTTGGCCAACTATGTGTTTAGGTTAAGTCACCTAACTTTGTAAAATATTAAGTATTTTAATGATATTCCAAACTAGTGAGCTCTCTCTTCACCCAAAATTTTTTGTAAAAATAGGCACAGCATTAGTGAAAAGAACACCAGAAGTCAGGAGTCCCAGTCCTGACAGCAAATTTAAACAACTATTGTGAGGAAAAACTGAGATGGTATCGAAAGGGCTTAAGGTGCCTGGCATTTTGTAAATGTCCAGCTGACATGAGCTTTGGTTATACCCTGGGCAGTGGGATCTATTTTGTTGTTGTTTACTTAACTTATTAAAAAAAATAATTGAGATACAACTCACATACCATAAAATATGCCCTTTTAAAGTGTGTGATTCAGTGGCTTTTAGTATATTTGCAAGGTTGTGCAACCATCACCATTTTCTAACTCCATTAGCAATTATTCCCTATTTCCTCCTTCCCCTAGCCCCTGGCAACCACTAATCTACTTTTCTATCTCTATGACTTTGCCTATTGTGAGCAACACACACACACAAGCATACCTTATTTTATTGTGCTTTGCAGGTATTACATTTTTTACAAATTAAAGGTGTGTGGCAACCCTGCACCAAGCAAGCCTACTGGTACCATTTTCCAATAGTATTTGCTCACTTCGTGTCTCTGTGTCACATTTTGATAATTCTTGCAATACTTTAGAGCAACGCTTATTATGGTGATCTGTGATTAGTGATCTTAGATGTTATTACTATAATTGTTCTGGGGAGTCACGAACCATGCCCATATAAGATGGCAAATTTAATCGATAAATGTCTTGTGTGTTCTCACTGCTCCACCAATCAGCTGATTCCCCATCTCCCTTTTCTCAGGCCTCCCTATTACCTGAGACACAATAATACTTAAATTAGGCATGTTAATAATCCTACAATAGACTCTAAGTATTTAAGGGCGAGGAAGAGTTGCACATCTCTTTTTTTTTTAATTTATTGATTTTAGTGGGGGGGGGCACACATCAATTTGATGTTCCACTTATTTATGCATTCATTGATTGACTCTAGAATGTGCCCCTGACTGGGGATCAAACCCACAACCTTGGCATATAAGATGGCACTCTAACCAGCTGAGCTAACCCAACCAGTGCCACATCTCTCACTTTAAATCAGAAGCTAAAAATGATTAAGCTTAGTGAGGAAGGCAAGGTAGAAGTCAACACAGGTCAAAAGCTATGCCTCTTGTGCCAGTTAGCCAAGTTGTAAATGCAAAGAAATAGTTCTTGAAGGAAAGTAAAAGTGCTACGCCAGTGAACACATGCATAAGAAACCTTAATAGCCTTATTGCTGATATGGAGAATGTTTCAGTGGTCTGGAAGGAAGATCAAACCAGACACATTCTCTTAAGACGAAGCCTATATCCAGACAAAGCCCTAACTTCAATTCTATGAAGACTGAGAGGTAAGCTGCAGAAGAAAAGCAGAAACTAGCAGAGGTTGGTTCATGAGGTTTAAGGAGAGAAGCTTTCTCCACAACATAAAAGTGCAAGATGAAGCAGCAAGCGCTGATAGAGAAGCTGTCGTAAGTTATACAGAAGATCGAGCTAAGATAAATAATGAAGGTGACTACACTAAACAACAGATTTTCAATGCAGACAAAAGAGCCTTATATTGGAAAAAGATGCCATCTGGGACTTTTGGAGCTAAAGAGAAGTCAATGCCCGGCTTCAAAGCTTCAAAGGACATGCTGATTCTCTTGTTAGGGGCTAATGCAACTGGTGACTTCAAGTTGAAGCCAATGCTCATTTAGGATTCCAAAAATTCTAGGGCCTTTAACAATTATGCTAAATCTTACTCTGCCTGTGCTCTATAAATGAACAACAAAGCCTGAAGGATACACATCTGTTTACAACATGGTTTACTAAATATTTCAAGCCCACTGTTGAGACCTACTTCTCAGGAAAAAAAGATTCCTTTTAAAATATTGCTCATTGACAATGCACCAGTCATCCAAGAACTCTGCGGAGATATACAAGATTAATGTTGTTTTGCCTGCTAACATTAACATCCATTCTGCAGCCCCATGGGTCAAGGAGCAATTTTGACTTTCAAATCTTACTAGTTAACAAATAGAGTTCGTAAGGCTCTAGCTGCCATGGATGGAGATTCCTCTGATGGATCTGGGCAAAGTAAATTGAAAACCTTCTGGAAAGGATTTGCCATTCTAGGTGCCATTAAAAACATTTGTGATTCACAGGAAGAGGGCAAAATATCAACAGGAGTTTGGAAGAAGTTGATTTCAACCCTCATGGGTGACTTTGAGGGGTTCAAAACTTGGGTGGAGGAAGTAACTGCAGATGTGGTGGAAATAACAAGACAACTAGAATTAGGAGCAGAACTTGAAGATGTGACTGAATTGTTGCAATCTCATGGTAAAAGTTTAACGGATAAGGAGTTGCTTCTTACGGATGAGCAAAGAAAGCAGTTTCTTGAGATGAAACCTGTTCCCATTGAAGATGCTGTGAAGACTGTTGAAAAGACAATGAAGGATTTAGAATATTACATGAACTCCGCTGATAAAGCAGCAGCAGGTTTGAGAGGACTGACTTCCATTTTGAAAGACGTTCTACTGTGGGTAAAAAGCTATCAAACAGCATCACATGCTACAAAGAAATTGTACCGGACAAGGAGTCAATTGATGTGACAAACTTTATTGTTATCCTAAGAAACTGCCCCAGCTGTGGCCATGTGGCTCATCTGGTGGGAGTGTCATTCCGTCCACTGCAAGGCTGCAATTGGATTCCCAGTCAGGGCACATACCTAGTTTGCAGGTTCAATACCCAGTCAGGGAGCATATGGGAGGCAACCAACTGATGTTTCGCTCAATCAATCAATCAATCAATCGATCAATCAGTCTCTCTCAGAAACATGTCCTTGGGTGAGGATTTAAAAAAAAAAGAAAAGAACAAAATTGCCACAACCACCCCAACTTGCCATAACCTTTACCCTATCAGTCTGCAGCCTCAGAAGATGATGGTTAGCATTTCTTAGCAATGAAGTATTTTTCAATTAAGGTATATACATTGTTTTATTAGACATAATGCTATTGGACATATAATAGACTAAACTATAAACATAACTTTTACATGTATTGGAAAATCAAAAAATTCGTGTCACTTGCTTTAATGCAATGTTCACTTTAATGCCGTGGTATGAAACCAAACCTGCGGCATCTGATGTGTGCCTGTAAAGGAAATCACAATATATAGTATTTTATGTCTGGCTTCTTTCACTTAGTATATATCTTCAAGGTTCTTTATCCATGTTGTTGCATGTATTGCCTCATTCCTTTTTATTGCTGAATGATATTCCATTGTATGGACAAATCACATTTTGTTTAAATATTCATCAATTAATGAACATTTGGCTAGTCTCTACTTGATGGCTACAATAAAAAAAAATTTCCACTTTTTTGGCTGCAATGACCATTTGTGTACAGGTTCTTACATGGACATGTTTTCATTTCTTTTGGATATATATTTATGAGGACAATTGTTGGGTCATATGGTAACTTTATGCTTAACCATTTGTGAAACTGCCATTTTTGAAGGCAGCTGCACCATTTTATATTCCTACCAGCAAAAAAAAAAAAGAAAAAAAGAAAAAAAGAAAAAAATTCCAATTTCTCTACATACTCCCCAAGATTTTTTATTGTCTACCTTTTTTAGTATAGTCACCCTTAGTGGGTATAAATTGTTTATCACAGGGGCTTTTATTTGCATTTCCTCAATGACAAAAGATTTGAACATCTTTTCATGTGTTTATTGGCCATTTGTCTTCTTTGGAGAAATGTCTATTCAATTACTTTGCCTATTTTTAAAATCAATTCTATTTCATCTATCTGTATATCTACACTTATTGCCAGCATCACACCATTTTACTTATAGTAGCTTTGTATTAACTTTTAAAATTGAGGTTAGGTCCATCAACTTTGTTCTTTCAGTGCTGTTTTGGCTATTTGGAATCCCTTGCATTTCCATGTGAATTTTAGAAGCATGTTGTCAATTTCTACAAAAAAAGGCAGCAAGAATTTTGAAAGGAATTGTACTGAACCTATAGATCAATGTGGGGACTACACTGTATTTTAAATACTTCTTTGTACTTAACAAATTTTTCCACAATGGACACTTTTTAAAAAAGATTTTATTTATTTATTTATTTTTAGAGTGAGGGGAAGGGAGAAACAGGGAGAAAAACACTGACTCAGTTGCCTCTCGAATGCCCCCAACCAGGGACCTGGCTACAACTCAGGCATATGTCCTGACTGGGAACCGAACTGGTGACCTTTTCGTTTTGTGGGACAACACCCAACACACTGAGCCACACCAGTTAGGTCTGGACACATGTGGTTTTGGTAATCAGGTAAATCAGTAGAAAAACAAGTCAGAAACTAGTAAGTAAATCATAAATACGCTGTAGGCTCATATCCTTTAAATAGCCCAGTGCCATTAAGTGGCTTAAATTAATAAAGCCAATTGATTTCAACATGTACTAAGGAAAATCCTTAACTCTTAGGTTAGTTTTGAGAACTCAATCTAAATGTTAAAAGGACTCATTTGCCTAAGGTACTGTGCTGAATAGAAATTATGAAAGTAAATTTACCGCTGGGGAAATTATAGTCAAGCTCAAAGATGAGAACCTCATAAAGGTCAAAGATTCCAAAAGTGGCTACAAGGCACAAAATGACCACAAAGAAAACTAAGGGAGGTTAATGAAGGTCTTTGGACTGAAAAGAAACCATGGTGAAGGCCTGTCGCCACTGGAGTTCCCACCATAAAACAATGCAGTTTGGGGATGATTAAGACAAAGCAAAGTTTCCTAGAGTGGAAATCTACAAAACAGGGAACTGAGAATAATTGCAGCAATAAGTTTTAGGATAAATAAGAGCACTCAGCTAGATCACAAACTCTCTCCCAATTTTAATGAAAAAAAATTTTTTTTAATCACTGCAGTGAGTGAGCAAACAATGTAAGAAATTCATAGAAACATCGAAATTTAGAACATGATGGCCAACTGGAGAAACTCTATAGAGTGTGGAGCAGCAAGTTAAGGCCACTACCTCTACACTCACCACTGCCCTCCACGACGAGCTAAACCACTTGACCGCACACCTCTTAATTTTTACCTGTAAATATGGAGGTAAGAAAACTTAAAAAGTATGTTTATTTTTCCTGGGTGTAAGGTATGTGAAGTTGAGGGTGGAGGGGGAGTATGTGGGTAGTGACACTGTTTCCCACAAAAAATCATGAGATAGAGAATATCCCTAATATAGACATGGAGTTCGTCTACTGGGCAACCAAAAAGAACACCCACTGTGCTTGGTTTTTACAATGGCTACTGTACAATGATGGGGGGAGAGGAATGCAATGTGAAAAGATAAATTATAGTGTTGATAAGAACTGCTATAAGGTTTACTACATTAAGAAAAGTTCAACAAGTTGTCCTCCAAGTAAAATGACTAAGTTCTTACATAGCTATAATTTAGGGAGAGAGAGAGAGAGGAGAATGTAGGAGAGGGGGATTTCCATATCACAGTACCTAGAATCAGTAAAATCTAATGCTTCTACAACAGATTGTTTTTCAGAGAGGGCTAAGTCTGAACAAGGAATGATACTAAAAATTTCAGGCAGTTTGAATGGAAAAACTATACACTACCTATGTACAGTGCGGGGCAAAAGTAGATTTATACTTGTGAGTACCTGAAACACAGTTTATTCTTGTGTTATAATTTACTCAAGGCTGCCTCAGACTTATTATTCTAGTTTCCTTTTCTCTCTCTCTCTCCCTCCCCACCTTACTTTTCTCCTTTCTTCTTTCTCTCTCTTTCTCTCTCCCTCCCTCCCACCTAGGTTGGGGGTTTGATTGGGTCGCATATAGGAGACAACCAATGGATGTTTCCCACACATCGATGTTTCTCTCTCTCTCTCCCTTCCTCTCACTCTAAAAGCAAGAAAAAAGTCCTCAGCTGAGGATAAAAATAAAACCAATGGACATGTCACATCCTCAGGTGTGGAAAAACAAACAAACAAACAAAAAACCTTCTCCAAAAGAAAAGTCCTGGCCCAGATTAATTCTACCAAACATTTAAGAAAGTATACAAACTGTGACAGACATCTCAGTAACCTCCATGAGTCAAGCCTTTCTATAAACCTTGTGTGACCTATATGCTTGAGTATGGGCAGAACCTGTGACCTGCTTCCAACCAATAGAGGTAATAGAATAGTTATTCCCTTTATTAGGTTATATTATATGGTAAAGGTAAAGTTATTTTGTAAAAGGTCTCGATAGGCTGATTCTGAGTTAGTCAAAAGGGAAATTACCCTAGGTGTGCCTAATTCAATTAGTTAAGTGAACATCTTTAAGAGAGAGTAGGCCCTTTCCTGGTATCAGAGAGATTCTCCTGCTGGCTTAAGAAGCAAGTCACCTAGCACTCTACAGTCACAAGAAACTGAATTCTGCCAATAACTACCTGAGGCAGGCCAACACCCTGACCGGAGATTTATGGGATGGGGGAGCAGGACCTAGCTAAGCCATACTCAGACTCCTGACCCACAGAAACTGTCAGCTAATAACTATGTTGTTTTAGGCTGCTAAGTTTGTGACAATTTGTTATGCAGCAACAGAAAAGTAGTATACCAATTCTATGCGAACTCTTCCAAAAATGAAAATTTGGTGACCCTTAAAATAAAACCTGACAAAGGTAGTTTTAAAAAACTGGATATATTCTTCATGAATGTAAATAGAAAAATCTTTAAAATTTAGTAATTCAAATCCTGCAATACATAAAGATGACAATAACTTGTGAACTAAAGGATTATCTAGGAAATGTAGGGTTGCTTTAACATTCAAAATTAAGGTAATTCATCATCTTTAACAGACAAAGAAAAACCACAAGGCCCCATTCACCACATGAGGACCCAGGCAGAGGGCTCTCACCAGAATGCAGCCATATTGGCACCTTGATCTTAGACTTCCTGGCCTCCAGACTGTAAGAAATAAATTTCTGTTGTTTATAACTTAAATAAATAAATAAAATAATTAATTGAAAGAAAAAGAAAAAAACACATGATCATCTCAATAGATACAGAACAAGCATCTCAAAAATCCAACATCCACTTCTGATTTTTAAAAAGATCTCAACAAAACAGTAATAGAAGGAAACTTTTCTTCTTTGATTTGATAGAGTATCTACAAACAGCAACAACAACAACAACAACAAACTCTACAGCTAACATTGTACTTAATGGTGAAAGACTACCCGTTTCTCTCCAAAAAGGAAGGAAGGAAGTCTGCTTTTACCCCTGCGGACCCTGAAAAGTAAGATACCTAATACCTACTAAGAAGGGCTCCTGATGGCTAAATGGGCTCAGATTTTAAAAACTGCCTAGCAGCTACTTCTACACAGGGGCCTCTCATGCAAACTGCTCTTCAGGTGCACTGAACTACCTCCCTACATCATGTTCCTGTCATCTGAGCCAGGCCCTATAAAGGGGTTTTAGGAACTGTATTTCAACCAGCAAAACTGAGGCCTTCTCTGTGTAGTCAGAGTAGCACAGCTACATCCCCCCACCCCCCATTAGCGTCTTCGCGGAACAATCAGAGCAACTCCATTCTGACAAATCAAGACAGTGCTTTCTGGACCAACTGAACTATGAGGATTTGAAGTCCTCCTTGGCATGGGGACAGACAAATCAGGTACCGGGACAGGGATTTATTCTCTACATAAGTCAGCTCCCCTCTGGCTCCAAGAGCATACTCACTTTCCCTTTCAACCAAAGACTGAAGACTGTGTTTCCTGATGTCTCTCGCCAGACCTGACCTACCCAGGGCAAAGTGGAACAGTCTGGACCAGAGCAGGTGGAGTAGGTAAGAACAGACTGTCTGGCCAGAGAGGGAGCTCACTCCAGGGCCACCTATGGGCCATGCTGTTCCACAGCCATACTGCTTCATAATTGAGCTGTAACACCTACTGAGCTGTTCCACAGCCATGCTTAATCACAATGGAACTGTGTGCAGTTTCTTTCTACACAGTAACTTAAATTGGGGATTCCTGTTGGCATTGCGAAGGACCATCAGTTAACAGCCCTTTCTTTCCAAACTGTACTAGAAGTGTAATGAGGTAAAACTAAAAGATATAATTGAACAGAATAGGTAAAACAATCTTTATTTGCAGTTCACATGAGCCTCTGGGTAAAAAAAATCCTGTGGAATTTACAAAAAAAAAAAAAAAAAAGAAATCCTCTCTACTGCTCCTCCCAACTTACTAGAACAGCAAAATTGGGCAAATTTACAGGATATAAAGGCAATATGCAAATAAATGAATGCATGACTGGTGATCTGAATTAGCAGTTTTGCCAAATATACTGTCAATATAAAAAATAATTTGTGTTTCTATATATTAGCAGCAAACATTAAAAGAATGCCATTTATAATAGCATCAAAAATATTAAACGTTTATAGTTAGACTAAACTAATACAAAAACTAAATTACATATCAAAATATGCAAAATGTTGCTAAGAGAAATTAAAGTCCTTAAAAAATGGAGATATAATATGGTCATGGACCTTAAATTACGATGTCAATTCTCTCCAACTTGACCTACAGGGTCAATGTCAATTTTGACAAGCTGATTCTGAAGCTTACGAGAAAATGCAAAGAATCTAAAATAGCTGAAACATTTTGAAAAGAATAACACTGCATAAACTACACAGTTGGCAAAAGGAATGGGTCAATGGAACAGAATAGTCCAGAATAAACCTATACATGTAGAATCAATTGATATTCAACAATTGCCTTTTCCATAAATGATGCTAAAACAGTTGGATAACATTATGTGTAAAAAAAAAAAAATCTTTAACTCAAACCATACACAAAAATTACCTCAAAGTAGGTCCCAGACTTATAGGCAGAACCTAAAATACTCCTAAAAAAATTTGTAGGAAAAAAATCTTTGTGACCTTGGGGTAAGTAATTATTTCTTAGATGTGACTCAAAAAGCATTAAATACAAAAAATTGATAAATGGGACTTAATTAACATGAACATGAAAAATGGACTTTTCTAAAGATATTTAAAATAAAAAGGCAAGATGCATATTAGAAAATATTTACAAAACATGTATCTAATAAGACTGTCTTCAAAATACATAAATTACTATAACTTTGATAATAAAAAGACAATGTAATTTTTTTAATGAGCAAAAAACCTGAACAGTTAACCACATTAGCTAGCTGTTGGCAATGCAAAACATTTGTCAGTTTCTTATAAAATTACCCAAGAGAAATGAAAATAATCCTAACATCCATCGATAAGTAAATGGATAAACAAATTGTGGTATTGAGGCAGGATGGTAAGCTAGGAAAATTTCCTGGCAAGTGGAATAGGGAAACTGAGACATATAGTTAAACAAGCAGTTTGCAGCCATCCCAAAAATCCTATCTACTGTAACCAAGGGCACTTAAGAGTAAATGGTTTGCACCTCTCCTCACCAACCAAAACACCCTACTCCGGGAGACAGCAGAAATCCAATTAGTGCCATTTGCCAAACACACCCAAGGACAGATGAAATTAGGGAAATAAAATCTCATTTTGGCACATCAGTATGAAGCTGATGAACTATTCTTTTGAGATCCTCCCTTAAGACCTCTCCCCACCAGATTCTCGGCCTTTAAAACCCCCCAAAACTAAGGCCCCCAGACATATCCTCCCAGGAGCATGCTTGCCCCTTTCCCTTCCCCCGCACCTTCCTCCACATACATGCATCTCCTAAACTCCAAGGAATCCCAGAGGCTTGCAACCACAGCAGCAATGGGCCCTGGCAGTGCATCTCAAAAGAACCCCCTCAACCTGTCTGTAAGACCCCCTTTTTCTGACTTCCCAGGGAGCTAAACCAGCCCCACCAAGGCTCATTTCTTTCTTATAACATTACCAGAGAGCCAAGGCAGCCCCTTAGGCGTTCCAGTTGCTTCCAATATCCTAAGCCCTTCCTTGTTTCACTGTCCCCAACTTTAATAAATGTCCTCTAAAAATCACCTAACCTTGTGTAGTGATATCTTGACTGCACCAAGTCAAGAACCCACACACTACTAGCCAGCTTGAGGCAGACCTCAATGCCAGGTCCCCTTTCTGGTAACATTTTACCCATACAACAGAATATTAACCAGCAACAAAGAAAATAAATCACTGATATACACCACATAGGTGGATTTCAAAAGCATTATACTAAGTAAAAGAAGTCAAATACAAAAACATGTCATATGATTCTATTTATAATAGATTCTAGAAAAGGCAGCATGGTCATGAAAAGCAGTTCAGTTGTTGTCAGGGGCTTGAGAAATTTTAACGGGGCACAGCCAGGGCCCTCCTCCCAAAGGGTATTTTGTAACGGAGTTCAGAGATTGGGGTGTCCAAGAAAAATATATTCTCCCCACCCCAGGGCGGGCCGCCATGGGGGATGGGAGCCTTGAGCAGGGCCACTGAGAAGTCATTTTGCATGTCAATAACAGGGCAGCTCCGTTCCTCATTTGCAAAGAGGATTATTTTGCGTATCACCAAAGCTAATCAGGAAGGTTTAAAAGACGTAATAAGGAATGTAACTGAGAGAGAAAAAGGAGAGACAGGGGCCTGCAGGAGAGAAAAAGGGACACATACTCTGGGGAACAGTGTGAAGACCACGCGGGAAGAAAGAGGGGAGAGAGGACTCTTGCTAGTGGGCCAGGAGAAGGTGCCACATGGTTATGGATTAAGAGCTGGAGATCGGGGCGACGCGGTAGATGGTGCTGCGACCCGCGAGAGGCCTGCCTAGCCGAGCCCCGGACTTCCGTTATTTTCTTCTGAGGGACGGTACCCCTGACTGGCCCGACTGGGCAAAGGGGGGAAGGCAGGACGGTGTGTGTGCTGGAGATTGTTTTAAAGGGATTTTGAGGTTTAAGGGTGACATTTAGCCATTAATCAAACCTGTATAACTTTTGAATAAATAGTTCCTTTCCTTTTCACCAAACTCTGCCATTCAGAGCCATAATTCCAAGGGCAGCGGGCAAAGGACCCACAACCGAGGGCTCCCGGGGAAGGAGGGTGTCGTTGTTTCGGTAATAGCATCTGGGCACCACCCCCCCTCAACGGGTCCTATTGTTCGGTAACAAAATGACTACGAAAGGACAGGAGGGAACTTTCAGTAGTGATGACAATGTTTTGTATCCAGATTGTGGTGGTGCTCACACTATTGTATGCATTTGCTAAAATTCATCAAATTGTGTTCAAATTTCTGTTCACACTTTTCAATGATCAACACAGTTTATTTTATTCTACTATTATTTTGAAATGTATATTATTCTAAGTAAAACCATATAAAACTAAGGATGGTTGAAATTTCTAAAACCAGATTTAATCTTTGAAAATTCATTTTTCAAACAATTAATTCACTTATTCACCTGTGCCTAAATATGATAGGTAACAAAAATACAGTCTATCGTCAAATTTCCCAGATTCGATTACTAGCAAAATCACCTGGCATAAACTCTTCAGGTGATGCACACAGGAGCACAATCTGGATGCCTCATGCTCCCATCTATAAACCCTATCCTAGCCAATTCTTCAAGAGCCAGAAATTCATTCATTTTTTCATTCATGCAAATATTCACCGAGCACCTACCATTTCCAAACACCATTCTTACTGCAATATATTTGCCCAATGATAATGAAGAACTATAGAAAAAAAAATAAAAGAGTAAGGAAAAGGGAGCATGTGTGAGGGAAGCTGGTATCTCAGAGAGGGTAGGGAGGCCTCGCTGACAACCAGAATGACAAGGCTGCCATTTACTGAGATGGTGAAGCCCACAAGAAAAGCAAGATCAAGAATGTGGTTTTAAGATATGTTAAACTTGAAATGATCATAATAATCAATGTTTAAGAGTTTTTATAATCCAATCTCCAGACCCCCACCCTGCTTAGAGGTCAGACGGTGGAGTTAAAACTTCCCATTCTCTAATTTGTTTGGTTTTTTAGTGATCAATCCCTATCCTGAAACTAGAAGGCCTACCCTGAGCCACCTCTCATTAGCATAAACTCAGGCCCGGTCAAAAAAGGCCTGCTATGAATAACAGAAGATGCTCCTATTACTCAGGAAATTCCAAGGGCTTGGGGAGCTCAGTGCCGGAACCCAGGAACACCAAATGAATTTATTATCCCATGGAGTTGAACTCAGTGCTTGCTGATTGCTCTTGGAGACATGGGCAAAGAAAAAGCCAAATTCTGTTTAAAAGGAAGGTGATAAAAGGGAACGAGCATACACACCCAAGTTGATGAATTCCATGTCAAAGTTGAGTGCATCCACATTAGTGAACCTTTTCTTACACTCTTGCAATTTGTTGTTGAAAGTAATGACTATGCTGTATCCTCTTCCAGGACTTGTCATTTAGTAGTAAGTATCTCAGAACTACATTAACAAGACATAGTCAAATAGTTGAGAGATGAATGGGTGTATGACACACCCAAAAGACTGGGAATAAATGACAACGGTAAAATAATGCCTAAGGTTTTGTGCATAGACCAAAAATGAGTTATTTTAGAAAAAGAGCCCAAGCTTTATAAAAACACCAGAAAAAGGAGTATAATCATGTATGTGAAACTGGCACTCAGGAGTCCAGAATTTTCTACAGTTAACCAGATAAAAGTGTCTTTCCTACTGGAGTATACAAGGTTTTAAGGGAAGGAATTATGCTTTATTCATTTATGGATACCCTTGACCACAACAGCACCTAAATAAATGTAAGAGTTCATTTAGTATTTTATTGAACTCTTACATGAGGCAACTCCATCACGAGACAACACTGGTTTGTACCATACTTAAAACTTACATGTAATGGGAAATTAATTTAACAATTAATATTGAGGAATCTTTCTTCATTCCTTTTGAAAATGCATGAAGGCCTACTACACACCAAGCACTGCTCCAGGATCCTGAGAGAGAGCAGTGAACAAGCAAAACAAGGTCCCTGCTTTCATTCAGCTTACACTCTCACTGGGAACACAGACACATGAAATCGCTCATTTCAGGGAGTGCTAAGCCAACATTAAATGACAGAGGGACTGGATGGACTACCTAGGTGGTTAATTGATGTGAAACCTGAAGAGAGATAAAAACCAGGAAGACTGAGGAAACTACAAGATTTGGTGGAATGTTGAGAGTAGTGGGGAGGAGAATGAAAGATATGTGGAGGAAAGAGCTACATCACCCAGATCCTTGGGTTGTATTTAGAGAGAAATGGGAAACCATTGGAGAATAGGTTTTAAGCAAAGAGTTGAGTGAGGCAGGATAATAAGGAGCTAGGAAAATTCCCTGGCAAGTGGAATAGGAAAACTGAGACATAATTAAAATGCCAAGCAGTTTGCAGCCATCTAGTAAATCCTATCTTCCATAACCAAGGGCACTGAAGGGTTAAACGATTTATACTTCTCCTCCCCAACCAGAGGACAAATAGTTTAAATCCCCCTCAGGGAGACTGATAGCAGAAATCCAATTAGTACCATTTGCCAACCACATCCAAGGACAGATGAAGCTAAGGGAATAAATTTTATTTTGGCACATCAGCATAGAGCAGATAAATATTCTATCGAGATCCTTCCCTAAATCCTCATCCTTTACAACCCTCAAGACAAAGGACGCAGTGCACATGCTGCATTTCCCTTCCCTCTCTTCTTCTCCCTTAGGCACAGCATCTCCTAAACTCTAAGGGTCCCCAGGAGACTTGCAACCAGGGGAGCAAGGGGCAGCAGCAGCTCATGCTTGAGCTAACTCCCTGAACCTGTCTCCAAGGCCCCCCTTTTATTTGACTTTCCAGTGAGCTGACAGCAGATCCACTTAGTCTCTCCCCTGTTGTTTCTTCTGTCCTAAGCCCTTTCTTGTTTCACTGTCCCCAGCTTTAATAAATGTACTCTTAAGAACCCACACACTACAGGCTGGCTAGAGGTGGTAACTGATCTAGCAAAGCAAAAGAAACAAAAATCTGGATGGCAGGAGAGGGGGATACTAATTGGAGCCAAAAGTCAATCAAGAACCACACAAAAGATCAAGATTTGAGATGGGAAAAGATGAGGGGACAGAAGAAAAAAGGATGGGACTTAAGTGCATTTATAGAACTGTCATGCAGGCAGCCAAGTTTACAACACTCAATAGGGTAATGAGTATTCCTCTCTGGAGAGATGGAAATAGACCTCCAGATACTTACAACTGGGGATTCCTCCAAAGAAGAAGCCCAATCATCCTGCAATGAGCCCAGAGCTGACACTAAAACAACAAAACAATTATATAACTATTACACGTATGGTGATAAGATACTACAAACATGAAGCAAGAACAGCTACTATAGAAGGGGAGTAACAGAAGACAAGAAATCTGAAGTTAATAAGTAGATAGCTAAAATAAAAACTTAAGATGTATAAGATAAAACCCCAAACATCCCCAGCCAAAAAAGGGAGAGGAAGGTAAGACAGAAAATAAAAGCTAAAAAGATAAAATTAAAGAATCAGGACAACACCCAACTAACAGAAGTTTCAGAAAAAATGAAGAAAATTATCAAAAATACAATAGAAATTTTTCCCAGAAATGCAGAATAAAATCTGAACCAAAGGACCCAGAAAAATGAAAAACCATACCAAGCCATATCATTACAATGTTTCAGAATACCAATAATTACAAAAAGACATTTTCAGGCAGGCATTAAGCTCAAGAAATCATTTTCCACGCACTCTTTCTTAGAAAGCTACTAAAGAAATGTGCTCCAACGAAACAGAAGTGTAAACCAAGAAATATGGTGACATGAGATCTCGAAAACAGTTTCCAGCAGAGAGGGTAAAGGGCAGGCTAAGAATAGAAGCTGTTGAGAAGAAAGGAGGCTTTAGAAACGAGTTGGGATGGTGGAGGGGTAGGGTTGGGGGAGAAAAGAACAATTTTTCTGAGCACATGGCATATATTTGTGATAGGTGTAAGAGACTGGGAACGTGGGGGGAGGGGAGCAAATAATGTGTACATACAAAACAGTAATACTAGGTCAATTAAAAATTCATGTATGAACCTCAAGAAAATAGAGAACCATATAAGAAAGGAAGTGTAGTCATATTACGAATTGACCAGCAGGGACTACTTACACAGTCAAAATATAAATTTTGACTATCAAGTTAGCCCAAAATTATCATTATTAAAGGCATGCAGGGAAAGAAATGGGGCCTTTACTATGGTGAGTAAATAATGTCTAAAACCAAAGAGGTCAAGAAATAGCTATGAACGAATTATTTAGGAACATAGAAGCAAATAACTAAGAGGGACAATAACACTGAGGATTGAGGGGAACTACTGTTTTTAAAAGCCTTTTAGTACTATTGGCTTTGAAATTTTCTTCTGTTAAAAACTTTTAAGCCCTGGCTGCTGGGGCTCAGTGGATTGAGGCCCAGCCTGGGAACCAAAGGGTTGCCAGTTTGATTCCCAGTCAGGGCACATGACTGGGCAGCAGGCCAGGCCCTCAGTAGGGGGCGCATGAGAGGCAACCACACACTGATGTTTCTCTCCCCCTCTTTCTCACTCCCTTACCCTCTCTCCAAAAATAAGTTTAAAAAATCTTTTTTAAAAAATAAAAACGTTTGAGAAAACATTTTCTGAATAAAAAATGCCTGACCAGTATGTGAGAAGTAAATTGTAAAGAAAAGAGGGAGTGGAAAAACACTAGTTAGGAAACTAAGGCAAGCCAAAAATTGAGATAGCAAACATGGAGAAGAAAACATTTCAGATTTTTAGATGTACAGATGCTCCTCGATTTACGATGGGGTCACTTGTAAAGTGTCAGATCCCAAAAAATCCATTGTAAATTGACAATATCATAACTCACAAATGCATTTAATTAACTTAACATACTAAACAGCACAGCTTAGCCTGGCCTATCTTAAATGTGCTCAAAAGTAACTGCCTTCTTCTTACCAGCAGCAGGACACATTGATGGATGTTTTGTAGACAGGATGGGATGCCAAACCACAATATCCAAAAAGCTCAATACAGTACTCTTGTAGAGTATCAGCGGTTTACCCTTGTGATCAGTTGCTTACTCTCATGATCCTGTGGCTTACTGGGAGCTGCAGCTCAATGTGCTGCCCAACTTAACAAGAGTATACAACTGCATGTTGCTAGTGCAGGAAAAGATCAAAACTCAAAATCTAAAGTATGGTCTCTGTTAAATATATATAGTTTTCACATCATTGTAAATTCAAAAAGTCAAATAGTCCTAAATTGAACCATTGTAAACCAGAGACTATCTTCATTAAGTATAAGATGCTTATTAGATATCTAAGTGGAGATATTAAGAAAAAAAATTTTGATGCATATGCCTGAGATGGAGGAGAGAACTGAAAGCTGGAGATACCAATTTTGGTCTTCAGTTAGTTAATATTTAAATCTCTAGGACTAGATAATGTATCCTATAGGTAGAGAATGAAAGAAATTGAAAATAAATCTGTATTAGAGCATAGTATGTTATAGAAATATAATAGAAAATAGCATGCATCTCATGAGGTAAGAGCAAGTACTAGTCCATAGAATTTTTATGTCATAGAGAGATATAGGTAGATAGATGTATAAGTAAACTGATTAATATATGTAGTTTATATACTTACAAATGTACTGGGAATAAGGTAAGATGTATTTCCTATCGTAAACTGAGATCAAAAAAAGCTAAGAAATTCTAGGGGATGAGATGCCAGGAAAAGATAAACAACTAGACACGATGGTGGGAAGAACATCATGAAAGTATGTATATGTACAAGAGCCAAGAGAAATGCTTCATGGAATCTGGAATTACAACTAAATTGTGGAGAAATCACCTGGAACAAACAACTGAACAATAGCGAGAGAGGAGCCTTATAACCTCAGATAGACAGAAGAATCAGCTTTAGCACACCTAACTGGAAAGGAGAGTAATAGAGACTCAAGAAGGCAAGTGGGGCACCTACGGGTGGCAGCACCAGAAGGATATTGAAACAGCCAGTTGGATCCCCCTGAGAAGGGCAGGGTCTAAACCATAAGCAGGAATCTCCAGCCCACAGCAGCAGAGCCCAAAAAGTACACAGATAACAGCTAGCTGCAAAAAGCGGCAGGGTTGCTCTCTGCCTGAGACAGGTGGCTGGCGATGCAAAGAGCCTTTTAAAGGGCCAACGCATAAATTTTTATTTGCAGCCACTTACCCTTGTCTCTGACAAAGGCAGGGGCAGAGTGGGATAGAGACACCTGAGGGGAGACTGAGGAAGGAAATTTTGGGGAGAGAACTGAGAGTAGCCAGTGGGATCCTGGTGCTGACTCACCCCCCATTTGGCAGCAGCCATCTTGCTCAGGCAGAGACCACTGCCCTGGGCGGCAATAGTGTGAGAGATATAATAAACCCGCACCCAGGAGGCACTCAGCCCTGGCCCGGTGGTGCTAAAGCCTGACTGCTGAGTACAGAGTGGCAGCCAAAGATAGTAGACCACTGTCTAAAGGGGACGCAGAGTGATCTAGAGACACCTGAGGAGAGACTGGATATGGAGGCTTTGGGGAAGAGAATGGAGAGAGTAGCTGGCGGGATCCTGCTGCTGACTCCTCCCCTATAAGGCAGCAGCCATCTGGCTCAGGCAGACCACTTCCTTGAGCGGTAGCAGCTTGAGAGGACCCAATAACCATGCCCCCAGAAGGGGCACTGCCCTGCCCTGTGGTGTCTAAGCCTGACTGCTGAGTGCAGAGTGACTAAATTAACAGCTGAAGGAGACAGCCAGAGACAATAGATTCCTGGAAATCTCGAACAGACCACCTAAGGTCAGACAGGGTCAACATCTGACATCATCAGAGTCAGATTCAGAAGGAAAACACAGTGGTCTTGCCATCGAAGTTCACACCACAAAGTCAGGAAGTCACGACAGATTAATTTAAGAGGCAGAAGCAAAAAAGAAGAGTCTCACACATAATGAGAAGACAAAGAAACGCCCCCTAGTCAAAGGGAAAGGAGGAATCCCCACAAAGAGAACTAAATAAAATAGAGGCAAGTAAACTATCAGATACTGAGTTCAAAACAACGGTTCTAAGGAAGCTCAATAGGCTCAGTGGGCTCAGAGAGAATTACAAAAATCTACAGGGAAACTACGAGGAACTTATTGCAAACTATATCAGCATGAAAAATGACACAGAAACTATCAATAAGGGAAGAGGAATTGAAGAATACAATTTCTGAATTGAAGAACACAGTACAAGGGATCAATAGCAGGCTCAATGAAGCAGAAGATCGAATCAGCAAGCTGGAGGATAAAGTGGAAAAAGCTCCCAGAAAGAGCAAGAAAATGAAAAAAGACTCAAAAAGAATGAAGAGACATTTAGAGAAATACAAGACAACCTGAAATGTAATAATATCTGTACAATAGGGATACCAGAAGGAGAAAGGAGGAGGAAGGGATAGAGAACTTGTTTGAAAAAGTAATGACAGAAAACTTCCCTAATTTCAGGAGAGAAAAAGTCATGCAAGTCCAGGAAGCACAGAGGATCCCATTCAAGAGGAAGCCAATGAGGCCCACTCCAGGACACATCATCATTAAAATGGAAAATATCAAAGACAGAGAGAATCCTAAAGGAAGCAAGGGAGAAACAGGTAGTAACATATAAGGGATGCCCGGTACAGCTAGCAGCTGACCTCTCAACAGGAACACTACAAGCCAGAAGGGAATGGCAAGAAATATTCCAAGTGATGAAAAGCAAAGGCCTGCAACCAAGACTGCTCTACCCAGCAAGCCTCTCAATTCAAATGGAAGGCAAAATAAGGAGTTTTCCAGACAAAAGAAGGCTAAAAGAATACACCTCCACCAACCCAGCATTGCAAAATATACTAAAGGAACTGCGTTAAGAAGAATAAAAAGAGTCAATGAATACCCAGTTCCTTTCACAGTCACCAACACCTGGTATTACCAATATTTTTAATACTTTTGTGACAATGATGTGTTATTTTAATTGTTACTTTATTATTTGTTGAAACTAAACCTGTTTTTGTATTTTTATTGCCTATTTCATTGTTTTTAAAAGGCTTTAAAAGACTTTTTGGTATTCTTTATCCATTTTTTGATTAAATATTTGTAGAATTTTTTCCCTAAAAAAGAAAAAAACTGTTAATCCTTTTTTAGAAATGTTGCAAATACTTTCCTATTCTATTACTTTTCTTTAACTTTTTTATATGTATATTACTAAGTATTTAATATAGTCATATTGTCAATATTTTAATTTATAGCTTCTGGGTTTGAATATTTTACTTCAGGGTAAAAAAAATATTATTTTGTATTTTCTCCTAAAACTCCTTAGATTTTACATATTGATTTTTAACTCAACTGAATATTTTTTGCATAATGTATGAAACAGGGCTCTATATTAGTTTTATTTCAAGTAATAGTGGTCCATACACCTTATTTGTTGAATAAGCCTTATTTTCCCCATTCACTTGAAATATCAATTTAATCATATATTACATTGTTAGATATATACGTTTGTTTCTAGAGTGCTTATTTTATTTCATCGATCTACTTGATTATTTCTGTGCTGGTGTCATGTTTTAACTGCTGAGACTTAAAATGGATTTAAGTTTTTTAAATATTTTATAATGGATTTTGACATTTAAAAAATAAATAAAGTCAATCTGCATTTTAAAAAATATAGAAAGAAGGAACTCCTACCTTTTGCAACAACATGGATGGAACTGGAGAATATTATGCTAAGTGAAATAAGCCAGTCAGTGAAAGACAAATACCATATGATCTCACCTATAAGTGGAATCTATTCAACAAAGTAAATTAACGAACAAAATAAACCACAGGCATGGAAACATGGAGCAGATTGAAAGTGACCAGAGGGGATGGTGAAGAAGGACAATGGTGGAAAGAAGGAGAAGGGACTAGACAAAGAACTTGTATGAATGACCCATGGACAGAGACAACAGAGTGGGAATTGACTGGGGGAGCTGGGTGGGATGGGTGGAGGAGGGCAAAGTGGTAAAAACTGAGACAACTATAATAGAATAAACATGATTTATAAATAAATAACTTAAAAAAAGAAAAAGTCCTTCATGGAAAGAATGCTCACTAGTATAAGAGGTTAAGTACAATTAGAACTAATAAGTGACTACAGAATTAGCATTATGGAAGCCATTTGTTACTGAACTTGACAAGGTCAGCTTCAGTGCATGGTGGGAGTAGAAAACATTTTAGAATGAAGGAGAGTCTGACAAAGTAGACACAACCAATGTAGAGGGCAGAAGGAAAACCTCCCTGGGAATCTGAAATTTGAAAATCAATTCACTGTGTGTAAGTGCCCAGGAAGAGTTCTAAAATAAACTGGCTATGATTTCCATGGCACATAACTGTGTCATAGACTTCTAACCTCCACTGTAAACTGGATTTAGAGAGAGGGTCTTTTAATTTTTTTTTTCAATCTTCACCTGAGGATTTTTGTGGTAGTTGTTACTAATCTTAAAGAGAGGAGGGGAGAGAGAAACATCAGTTGCCTCCCATACCCACCCTGATCCAGGATCCAATAGCAATCCTAGGTACGTGCCCTGACCAGGAATCAAACTAACAACCTTTGGTGTATACAAGGACGCTCTGACCAACTGAGCCACTCAGCAGCCTAGAAGGAGAGATGCCTTCAGAGAGCTAATTAAGGTTAAATGAATTCATAAGGGTGGGGCCTTAATCCAATATAACTGGTGTACTTACTAGAAAAGATTAGGGCAGAGGAAAGGCCATGTTAAGACACAGGGAGATGGAGGTATCTATCAGTCAGGGAGAGAGGCCTCAGAAGAAATCAAACCTGCTGACGCTTTGATATCATATTTCTGGCCCCCAGAACTGTGAGAAAATAAATTTCTGCTGTTTAATGTCTGTGGTATTTTGTTATGGCAGCCCTAGCAAACTAATACAGTACCGTAGTTTCTCTCTCAAGTCTGGTAGGATCCTTTCCTCCTCTCCTCAAGCCTCAGGGACAACCTAGTCAAAACACGAAGCTTCCTCATCATTAGCTCTCCCAACAAAAAAATGTTTGGATTGCTTCATAATGTTATTAGTTCTTGACCATTCCAATCAAAATAAGGTGTTCTTTTACTTACTGCACCTCACCTCTAATTCCATAATGTTTTCTGAAACCAAAGACAGGGCACTTTAGGAAAAAATGAGTAGTCAAATAGCAACTGAGAGCTGCGTGCAAGTCTGATATTTGCAGCAATTAGGAACTTTGATGTCCCAAAGGCAAGTTTGGCAAATATTCTATCAAAGGTGTTGTCACATGTCACAAGGTCTACATGTCACTTTGCCATCTCCAGGTAGTCTGCATCTTCAAATTACAAAGAAAGCATATGCTTTCCTCCTTCCTCATATCCAAAACAAATCACAAAGATCTGGTTTTCCTTACTTCAAGAATCCTAAACACCCAAAATGCTAACATCAAAAGCAGGAAATTGATAAAGTCTTTTCAATGGCTTTATCATTAGAAAAGAAAGGCTGTAAGTTAGCAGCTTTACTCTGGTGCCCTAGTAAAGGAAATTAGAAGTATATATACAACCATATAGATATAAATACATATTTATGCATATGCACAAACACATATATCTTCTCCAAACACAACTTTCATAGTGAGCAATTAATACATTAATCATGTAATGAATGCACCCTGGTATTAATTTTGAATTCTGATCAATTACTGCATTAACCTGAAACCATACTCTAATATAGCAATTATGAAAAAATACACTACTTGATATCTGGTTCAAAATACTTCCCAAATTTTCACAGTTGCTCAGCCACTCTGCTAAAAGACCACTTGTGGTTATCAACACCTGTATATAAAGAAATCAAAAAGATCTAAAATTGTGCTAATATTACCTTGAGAAGAAAGTTGTATGTCTTCTCATTCCAAAAAGGAAAAAACCCACAGCAAACAAAATAGCACTATTATTACAGAACTAAGAGTTGGGTTACCTGACCCTGGAAGTTTAATATAGCCAATGTTTTTAAGGTCTACCTAGTCTCAACATATCTGTTTGGAATTTAGTTTAAGCCTGAACTCAAGTAAACAAACAACTTCACACGTGCTTCAAACCCAGCTCTGACTCTATTTCTGATTAAATGAAGGTAGCAAAACCTCTCTTTATTTTAGGGTAAGAATCTGCAAAAAAAGAAAAAGGAGTAACCAATCAGTTCACCTTCGAATACAGGCCAAGGTTAAAATCTGGGCAGACTGTGGTAAGAAAGGCAATCAAGAGCAGACGCTGACGGTGAAGCAATATCTGGTTTAACCCTCAGTGAAGATGCCCAGACCTGGATCCTGTTCTGTCCCTCTCCAGGATGCCAGACGGCCTGTCATGGGTCAGGGGTACATCTCCTCTGAGGTCACTCCTGAGAGGTAAGTGGACAACAGATGATTTTAAGACACTTGTCCATCGAAGCCTTAAATTTTTTTTAACCAGACAGAACACGCAAGTCAGCAACACTAGTAAAGCTGGCGCGTGTGCCGCAGCGTGCAATTGCCCCACGGCGGATGCCCCACTCACCGCACACCATCAGCAGCAGGACGATCAGCAGCGTGGCCACGAACACCAACAGGGTCAGCCCAACGTTGTGCCACATCTTGGGCGGGGGTAGGGGGGGCGCGGTGAGGGGGCGGCCCGCTCAGAGCAGCGCGGCGACGGGCGCGGGCGGGCCGGCGGGCGGGTCCCGGGCTTCAGCGGCGAGCACCAAGCGGGGCACTGCTCCCCGGCGGCATGGGAGGTGGGCGCCCCTCGGCAGCGCCCCCAGGGGGCGGGGCGGCGAGGCGAGGGGCAGGCAGCGCCCCCAGGGGGCGGGGCGGCGCGGGGCAGACACCACAGCCAACCGCCCGACCGACCCTTCTTGCCCAGGTCGGCGGAGCACGGTTGAAGGCGTGCTGCGGCGAGCCCCTATCCACTCATCGCTCCCGGGAGCCGGGGACACGGCGCCCGAAGATCCCGACGGCGGCCGGATGCGTTTCCATGGCGGACACCACGAGCCTGTGGACTGGAGAGAGGGCAAGCACAGGCACGCGCGGCGATCACACGGCCGTCGCGGCGGCGCGCCCCGAGGGTTCCCTCGGCCCTCAAGAACGGCAGATAACGTCTCCTGGCAGCCGCTACAGCTGCTCCCAAGTCACAGGCCCCCTCCCCCTGCCGCAACCCCTCATCGAGAGTCCCCACCCCTTGCCGCCTCCGCGGCGCAGAGGCGGCTGGGAAATGAAGTCCAGAGTCCCGTGGAGGTTTGGGAATACTGAGCTATAGGAACTACAACTCCCAGAATGCGCCACCTCCCAGTTGCTTTGCTTCTCCCTCGCTCGTTCCCTCTCTGTCTTTGGTGTTTCTCAAGCCACAAGCACTGTCTACCGACTGGGAGTTTTGTGTTCTCAGAACCCCCTCAATTGGCTGTGCCAAAGCGCCAGACTGATTTCAACCATTATTCCACGTACAAAGGCGCTTGTTTAAAACCATGAATGACGAAGCACGGAGAGGAAAGAAAGGAGTGGCAGCTGCCTGAAAAACTGGTTGCATATGAACCTAGCCCTGTACCTGGGCTATGTAGTTGGAAAGTTGTACACTTGGGACTTTTGAGGAAGTACTCGCGTTTCTGCCAAAGAAACTGGCCAGAGGCATGGAATCTCCCTTTTCTTCCTGTAACAGATGTTGTTCTTTGTTTTCACAGGTACTATATTTTAAGAAATGGTCCGCGGTGGATTTAAGGACATCCGCTTTGCCCTCAGTTTATCGTAGTTGTCAATTTAACCCATGCTACATCCTTGAGAACAAGCGACAGACGACCCAGAGCTGAAAATTTTGCTGCACTGGCTTGAACAAACGACTGTGAAACAGGGCACTGTAATAACGTTCAGTATTCTGTCTCTACGTGAAATTAGAAGTCCTCAATTCTGATAGATTACATTCATTTTTTAAACAGGTACCCCCAAAAGAGGAAAGAATAAATGTGTAGGCCACTTTTAGAAGGAACCACATACAGCCTTGACGTTTTCCTCATTCTCTTGCACCTTCCAAAACTTTTATGTTCTACAAATTCCTTTACATTGTCCTCTCTCCAAAAGCAAACAAAATCTGTGTAGGAATCCCTTGATTTAATAAATATATCCTGACCATACCCAGCTGCCTTACTCTGTGACCTGTATTCCCTACGCAACAGTATTATAAACAAATATATACTAGATATGAAATATTAAGGGATAATGACTTTGCAAAAGATTAATACAGGGTTCTTATGAAGAGAGTGATTACAGTGCAGTTAAGATGTATTTATAAAATATAAATTGATGCATCTTTCATTGAGGGTTGAATTTTATTATATAAATAAAGTTTTATTAAAAATCTAGTTGAAGAGTGGAAAAGAACATAGAAGAACTGGACGAATTTATTTTAAAGGCTTTTATCTCTCTTCCCTTCACGTGTGTTGAATATCCAGCAGAGCCAAGCATTATTGTAAGTGCTGGAGATAGAGTATAATAAGACAAGCAAAGGTATATGCTCAAAATGCTTATTATAGTTGGAAGATACAGACAATACACATAAATAGGAAAATCTTGGGAAATGCTAATTCTTAAGTTGAAAACAGGACAGTGTGATAAAGATAGGGGTGTTATATATTTTTAATACTTCATTTTTTTATTGTATTTTTTCATAATAGGGGTGTTTAGATGAGAGGATCAAGGAAGGTCTACAGGAGAAAGTGTCATTTAATATGAGACCTAAATGACAAAAAGGGTTCAGCCATGGAAAGACCTAAGAGGAAGAGTGTACCAGGTGATGGGAGCAGCTAGTGCAAAAGCTACAAGGAGCAAATAAACTCAGCCATATCTCTAAGCCTTGATAGTGTTTCTCAGCCCTGGATGTCCATTTCAAATCATTCGTAGATTTGAAACTTACAAATGGCCAGCCCTCATCCCCATACCAAATAAATGAATATTGGTGAGGTTAGGCACAAGCACAGTAGTTATTAAAAGATCAGCTGATAACTGTTGTGAATCCCACCATTAAGAACCATTATTCTAAAGCAGTGATTCTGAATGAATGGTCTCTGGTCCAACAGAATCAGCATCACCTGAGAACCTGTGAGAAACACAGGTTCTCAGGCCCTACCCCAGACCTATTGATTCCAAAACTCTGGAGTAATCCACGTAAAAGGTGTTGTCTTGAATTAGGGTAGTAATCAATAAAGTGAAAAGTGGACAAATCAGGGATATGTTTTGAAAGGAAAATCATGAAGATTAGTTGCTGGATTAGATGTGGAGACTGGTGAGAAAAAGAAAGAAAAAATGACTCAGGTTTTTAGCCATAGCTTCAAGGTGAATGGCAGTGCCATTTCCTGGAATGGGGAAGACTGTGCGACCATCCCCACGCAATGCTATAGAAACTCCTGTCTTTACAAATGATTCTTAAATGTCTGGGTAAAGATGTTGTGGCTGGGACAAGTTCACCCAGCCAGGAAACAAAGACTCCTAACTCAAAAGTCCAAGAGCTTTTCCACAAAACCATGCTGCCATATGTCTTATCATTTGCTATATATTAGCATAGATCATTTTTCTAAAGACAAATTCTGTAAGGGTTTTCAAGAATAAGGTTTGAGGTAACTTGAGCCACAATTATTTCTATAGTTCTACTTACAGTTCTCACCCCTGAATAAAATGCTCTGCTCTGCTCCTTTCTTTCTGACTACCTCAGTCCTACTTATCCTGCAATGTCTGTCCAATTTCTTCTTCAGGAAAACCTCGTGATTCCTGTTCATTTGTCTCTCTAGCTCATCTAAGGCAATTGCCTCAGCCTTACTAGTACACTGGGATTACCCAGGTAGCTTTAAAAACAGATCGCTGGTTTCATGTTGGGCATACTGAAAGTGGAGAGTATGGTATAAATGGTCTGTTATTGTTTAATATCCTCCAGGTTTTGCTGAACAGTCAGACTTGAGGAACACTAGTGCCAACTATATTTAAAAATTAAATAGGTATTTACCTTGTGATATTCCTTGGGTTGTTTTATATTATTATTTTATATATACATAATACATATTATTTATATATGTATAAATAAATCTGATTTTTCAAAGGGAACATTTACCCCTCTCTGCTATTTCCTTCCATAAGGGAGAAAGCTCAATTGGTAATAATACGTCTGGTCTCTCTATGCTCTTTTATTCCCTCTGTGGCTGGTGAGGGGAGGAATGACTTATCTAATTGGTACATTTAGAAAAAATAAACTGGCTTTGCTGAGCTCATTTCTTCCCACATTCTTCTTGAGCTGCCTTATGTCTTACTAGCACAGGCTTTCAGCATAAGGAGGGCTACCCAAGTTCAGCAATGGCTCAGACGAGGGTTTAATTGACAGGCCAGACTGACTCTCACATTATTATATGTTTTCTGACTTAGTCTTTATTATTAATAAAGGTGATATTATGGCCTCTGTATGTCTTACTCATTTTTAAAATTTCTCAGTTGGGCAACATGTATTCATTGTTCCCCTCAGTGATCCCACACTGTTTTGAAGATAATTAAGGGAAGGAGCCAGGAATTCGGTGTTTCTGCATTGCCATGTATTAGGTGCTTCTCAGAGACTGATTTTTCCAAACGTTTGATCACTAAAGCTTGGCAGTAGCCCTAATTTTTAGCCATGTGTCCTCTAAATATTATGGTAAAAATTATACTAAATGTGGGATACATACAAAGTAACAAAGGCAAGACTCTTGTCCTCAAGGAAACCCAGTCCTACGGCAAGTATTTACCAAATACCTACTTTGTGCCAGAAACTGTATTTTCCAGTAGCAAAACAAAAAATAAACAAAATACACCTCCTTACATAAAAGAACCCAAGCCTTTTTTCAATGTTGACCCATCTGTGTTTCATGAAATCAATTTAATGAGGAATTGACCAATCTCTAAAGGAATAGGATTGGATAGGATAGGATAGGTCAATATGTACTACAACTAGTAAAGGCAAGTACTACTCATGAAACTTATTTCAGTTATGTGCGTGTGCGTGCGTGCGTGTGTGTGTGTGTGTGTGTGTATGTGTGAATTGAGTTGCAATGCAAATATATATTCTTACTGTGGGTTACAGTTTTTAAAAGCTGAATATCCATAAACTAGCAGGGGAATCCACACATGTACATAAGTGACTATTAAATATTATTTTACATGAATATCATAGGTATTTTATAAATAAGATTGAGGTTTAGGAAATCTAAAAAGTTTGGTAGTAGGTAATGGATAATTTGACATTCAAACCCCAGTGTGTCTGACTTGAAATTTTGTTTCCATTGTACCACAAGACTGGGGATGACAGTAGGAAAGTTCTTGAGAAAAGGGGAAGATTAAGGAAAATGTCTTGAAGTCATGAAAATGCATTTTGTGTGTGTATGTGGGGGAAGAGTAAGGGTCCTTAAGATTCCATGAAAAGACACAATTTCTTTCAGTTCTAATGAATTTGTAGTAGAGGTATTATATGGTGGTTGAGAACTCCTGTTTTATAATTAGACTCTGGCTGTGACTTCTGACTTGGTTGAATTACTTCATCACTCTAAGAGTTCAAGCCTCTGTTACTTTTGTAAGCATTTGTAAAATAGGTCTAGTAATAGTACCTTTTTCATAAGGTTGTTTTGAGAGTTTAATGAGATGCTATAAAAAAACTTAGCACAGCACCCTACACTTAGGAGGTCTTCAATAAATGTTAGCTATTAATCTTAAAACCTAATATATTCTAATATATATTGAAAGGAACTGGATAGCAGGATTGGTTTCATTCAACTCATTTTTACTTAATTTAAAAAACAGTCTGTTTGAGTTTGATCACAGAAGCAGAACCACCATGTGCACAAGCAACAAAGTAATAGGGGAATTATTTTAAGAATCAATGACAATTGTATGAATTAAAAGCAATTAATTTATAAGAATTAAAGGCAATTATTATAAGAATTATTGTGAGAATAAAGGCAGGGCAGTTCATGCAGGCATTTGCCTCTATGTCTAGTGCTGAGCCTGTAGTTGCTATACTGGAAGTTGGGAAGGAAAGTTGGATGTGGACAAGAGCAGGGGCAAACTAGGACCGATGTAGACAACTGTTACCTACAAAGACTAACTGGAACCTGTGTCTGTCTCCCCTCTCCTCCAACATTGATGCTATAGGTGGCATGTAGGAGAAGCTGGAACCCTTTACCCTGGAACTATACACACACTCAGTCCAGGAGTTGGAGAAACTGGAGAAGGGGATGTGCCAGAAGCTGGAGTATGTTAGTTTCCTAGGACTGGTATGACTAAGCACCACAAACTGGGTGGCTTAAAATATGAGAAATTTATTCTCTCATAGTTCTGGAGTGAAGTCTCAAGTGAAGGTGCTGGCAGAGCCATACTCCTCCCCGTGAAGGTTCCAGGTGAGAATCCTTTCTAGCTTCTGGTGGTGGCGGGAGATCCTTGGCCTTTCTTGGCCTGCAGTGGCATCCCTCCAACCTCTGCCTCTATTTTCACATGGCATTCTCCCTTATGTGTTTGTATCTCCATGTCTTCACATGACCTTCTTATGAAGATATTAGCCATTGGAGTTAGGGCCCACACTGATCTAATATAACCCATCTTAACATAAGTAATTAATTAATCATATTTGCAAAGACCCTGTTTTCAAGCAAGATCACACTGTGAGATTCCAGGTGGATATAAATGTGGGGGAGGGGAGGAGATAACACCATTCAATCTTATACATGGAGAACCCTTAGCTGAGTGCTTTCCCCTTGGCAATTGGTGGGCTAGCTGCAGCTCAGAGACAATGTACCTGGCACCCTCCACCAGCCATTAAAACAATAAAAAAAAAAAAAATTTGCACTTGCTTCATTTCTACTTCCCAAATAGCATCCAAAATATCTCTGTTGGCCAATACATGTCCAGAAACAAATAGGAAAGGAAATTCTGGAAAATTCCAGCTTAATGCTAAGTTGATACAGTACAAAGCCACCACATAATGAGAGTAACTGAGGACTTTTTTTTTTAAAGATATTATTTATTTTCTTTTTAGAGAGGGGGAAAAGAGGGAGAGAAACATCCATGTGTCATTATCTCTTGCACACCCCCAGCTGGGGACCTGACCCAAAACCCAGGCATTGCCCTGACTGGGAATCAAACCAGCAACCACCTTGTTTGCAGGTCAGCACTCAATCCACTGAGTCACCCCAGCCAGGGATGGCTTTTTCTTTCTTCTTACCTTTCCTTTTTTTCTTTTTTAAAGCAAGAAAATAACTTGATAGATATGTTTTAAAAATACTGATCTGCAGCAGAGTAGAGGTGAGACTGGTGAGGAAAGATTATAGACATTAAGAGATCATTGGCATAGTCCAGGATAGAATTCTCTAAACTTTTTTGATTGTGTTTTTACTAGACTAGATATGTGGGGTCAACCTCCTGGCTGAATACAACTTAAAACTCTGAATTAAAAGAAAATACGTGTCAAAAAACTAATAAAATAATGAGCAAGAACTGACCCAAAATTGGGGAATAGACAGAAATGGAAATCCAGCAGTGTGAGCTGGGCATTTGGGGATTCTTTTACCCAAGGGAGCATCAGAAAGTCCTGAAGAGATGCTGAGCAACTCTGGGGACTCTGCTGAAGCTGGCTTCAGGCTCAGGGTGCCTGGAGACTACCAGGCACATAAGACTGAGACACCAAAGGGCTGTACCACAGGTGGAAAGGGGAGCCAAAAATAAACCTACAGCCTGGGTCAGCTTTGCCTGATCTAGTTGGCCCAAAAAAGTTTAAATCTTGAAATTGGATTAAGGGAATACTGGGTTACTAGAGTTCCAAGGCCTGGCAAAAATAAATGAAAAAGCTCAACACCCTAGGCTTCAAATTATTTCTACAAATAACCTTTCAAATGTAATTTTCAGCACAAACGCAAACATTTTTTATTACTTCCCATTCTTGTTAAAAGCATTTTTTGAGCACACACTTTAATACATGTTTTGTTTTGTTTTGCTTACAGAGATGAGCTAGAAATGAAATAAAGTATTTAAGTTTTTATTTTTAGTGATAGGCAACAATTTTAATGTCAATGTTTAGTTTGTCAAGGTGACAAAATACCACAAACTTGGTAACTTAAAATGACAGAAGAAGCCCTCGGTGGGTTGGGCGTCTTTCTGCAAACCAAAAGGTCACTGATTCCTGGGCGATTCCTGGTCAGGGCACATTCCTGGGTTGTGGGCCAGGTTCCTGGTAGGGAATGTGCAAGAAACAATGATCGATGTTCACACATCAATGTTTCTCTCTCTCTGTTTCTCCCTCCCTTCCCTTCTCTCTAAAAATAAATACATAAAACCTTTAAAAAAATGACAGAAATGTATTCTATTACAGGTCTGAAAGCTGGAAGTACAAAATCAAAGCAATGGCAGGGCCATGACCTCTCTAAAGCCTCTAGGGAAGGATCTATCCTCAGCTCTTTGAGTTTCTGGTAGTCCCCGGCACGCCTTGGCCTTTGGCAGTGTAAATCCAATCTTTGCCTCCTCTTCACATAACTATCCTCCTTCATTGCCACTGCCTTCTCTTTTTATAAGATTATCAGTCATTAATTTAACTAATTCCAGATTCCACCCACTATGTGAAATTAGAATGTTCCTATGAAATCTTTCATAAGTGAAAACTAAAGAAGCAATTACCATTAATTTACATGGAAAAAGATTTTTAGTGTTTCTAGACCCCCAAAATAAACTACCAAATCATACCAAATACTCTTAGTTACATCCATTTTACACTAAGGAAAACACCTTTCTGAGATCTTTTAGGCATTTTTAAAATTTAATATATTTTATTGATTATGCTATTACAGTTGTACCAATTTTCCCCGCTTGCCCCACTCCACCCAGCACCCTCACTCCCTCAGGCAATCCCTACACCAGAGTTCATGTCCATGGGTCATGCATAGGTTCTTTGGCGGCTCCATTTCCTAGACTGTATTTTACATTCCCATGGCTATTCTGTAACTAATATTTTTACTTCTCAATCCCCTCTCCTCTTCACCCATTCCCCCTTGCCGCCTCCCATCTGGCAACCATCCAAATGCTGTCTGTGTCCACGTTTCTGTCTCTCTTCTCCTTGTTTGCTTAGTTTGTTTTTTATACTCAGTTGTTGATAGATATGTATTTATTGCCATTTTATTGTTCATGGTTTTGATCTCCTTCTTTTTCTTAAATAAGTCCCTTTCACATTTCATATAATAATGGTTTGGTGATGATGAACTCCTTTATATTTTCTTGTCTGGGAAGCTCTTTATCTACCCTTGGATTCTAAATGATAGCTTTGCTGGTAGAGCAATCTTGGCTGTAGGTCCTTGCTTTTCATCACTTGGAACACTTCTTACCAGTCCCTTCTAGCCTGCAGGGTTTCTTTTGAGAAATCAGCTGACAGTCTTATGGGAACGCCTTTATGGGTAACTATCTGCTTTTCTTTTGATGCTTTTAAGAGTCTCTCTTTATCTTTAACCTTTGGCATTTTAATTATGATGTGTCTTGGAGTGGGCCTCTTTGCATCCATCTTGTTTGGGACTCTGTGTGCTTCCTGGCCTTGCATGTCTTGTTCCTTCACCAAATTAGGAAAGTTTTCCTTCATTATTTTTTCAAATAGATTTCCAATTTCTTGCCGTTTCACTTCACCTTCTGGCACCCCCATGATGGGAATGTTGGAATGCTTTGAGTTGTTCCAGAGGCTGCTTACACTATCTTTGATTTTATGGATTCTTTTTTCTTCTTGTTCTTCTGATTGCTTGTATTTTGCTTCTCAGCTTCATCTGCTCTACTGTTGTTTCCCTGTGAATTGTACTTACATTCAATTAGTGTATCCTTTGTTTCTGACTGGATCTTTTTTATGCTGTTGAGGTCCCCACAAAGTTCCTTGAGCATCCTTATAACCACTGTTTCAACTCTACATCTGATAGATTGCTTATCCCCATTTTGTTTAGCTCTTTTTCTGGAGTTTTGTTCTGTTCTTTCATTTGGGCCATGTTTCTTTGTCTCCTCATTTGGCAGCCTCCCTGTGTTTGTTTCCATGTATTAGGTAGAGCTGCTTTGACTCCCTGTCTTAGTAGAGTAGCCTATTGTAGAAAAGCACACCAGTAAGTTGGATGGGGAAGAGCTTTAGGTAATTGCCAGGGATGAGCACCCTGTGTGAACCAGGTTTATGGAGTCTCAGATATGGTGTCACTGCTGTGGCTCTGGGTGAGGGAGGGCTCAGAAAAGGGACAATCACCGCTGCCTGGACTCTGGAGTTTTGACTAGGAGGAAGCTGTCTCCCAGCACTCACTCTGATGCCAAACACTTCAAATTCTCTCTGTATGCCACTGGTGCTCTTCCAGCTGCTATCCCAGGACTGGAGCCAATAGGGAGTGAGTCTGTGTTAGTCCTAAGACAGTAGCAGGCCCTTTAAGAGGAGACACCTGAGAATCCCACAGTGCTCTGCCACCCCAACCCCCACTGGTTTTTACAGGGACTTAGTTCCTGGCACTGGAACTCTGGGCTGGGTGGTCTGGTATAGGGCTTGGATCCCTCACTCCTGAGGTATCCTTCCTGATTTTTATCTACCACATGTTGGTATGGGATCATCCATTCTGCATCTCTGCATCTCTTACCCATCTCAATGAATGTGACTTCTTTAATTCCTTGGTTGTTGGACTTTCATACAGTTAAATTTTCAGAGAATTCTGGGTGATAGATGTTGGGGAATTCAGTTGTAATTTTTGCTGTGGTTGTCCAAGGAGGTGAGCCATGTTTACCTGTGCCTCCATCTTGTCTTTTAGGCTTCTCTGATACCTTAGGACATACCTTGCTAACAGATGCACAGAATCAGCTGAGATAGAGCACAGATGGTCAGAGACTAAGTTCAAAGCTCTGACAGCCTGATGCTGTGTGGTTCCTGGGGAAGGAGCTTGGAGGTGACACTCTCACTCTGGTGCATGCTGCCTCTGTGAGGGCTTGCTGGGAAAACAAACACTGAATGCTATTTTCGTTTTTCCCTTCAATTTTTAAAAACAAAAATCTCTTCAGATTTCTTTGGAATAGTGAAAACAGGCACTAATGCAGGTCTTCTGTATTTTTGAAAGGAAAACTTTCAAAAAGGGGCATTATCTTTATATCTGCCACAACATTATTTCCAAATAAGTCAATTTGAGGTATTAGAGGTGAGGAGCTCCACTGATCCATTCATGGTATACAATTCAACCCATAAAAATCATTAAACAGCCTCCATTATTTAAAAAAATCTTTTGAACATGATTAATACTTTGAAATTGAACAGCTCAATGATTTAAGTTTGGTTTATCTTAATACTTAATTTTACTGTTTGTCATAATTGCAAAAAATGACTCAAAATATCCAGAGATCTAAAGTAGGGCATTCCTGACTAACTTTCTGAATTGCGGTACAAGTTTTTTCAATCCCACCCACTTACTATACAAATATTTTTGTTGATATTCAGCTGGTAAATTTCCATCTCTCCTGTGTTAATTGTTTTCAAACACTAATTGGAAGATGTTGCATTTTTTATTATTTTTTAAAATAGGTTAAAAATCCATGGAAACTCTTTGTTTGGAAAATATTTAAACAAGTGAAAAAATGCTGGTTCCAAGTTTGTGTGCAGATAGGAAACACAATTGTGTAGTGTTTGACAATTAAGTCATATGGCAGTGGAATTGTTTTCAAAATATTCTCTCACTCGGCTGCATTTCTTTCAAAGCAACTACTATCTCATTTATTATTAAGAGATACTCTTTATCTTGAGGAAACAGGTTTTACATGTTTTTTCCCCCAGAACTGTCTGCTATGCTATATGCTCTAGAGAGCCACTCTATTATTTTGTTTCAGAAAAGGTCAGGAAACTTTGTAAAGTTCTCTCCTAGGAAGAACACTGTGATTCACCATCCTTAAATATTCCCCATTGATGTCAGAGTATGGCTCCAGATGTAGGAAGTGCTGGTGGCACTTCAGAGATTGCCTCATCCATATTCCTTCTAGTGGTAGTCTATATCCAGCGACTGATCCTTGCATGAAAATGAAGACCTGGGCATCTCCACCTAATAAAGTTTAACTTGGAAGGACCATTCTAGCTCCAGATCTCCTGTGGGGTCAGTCAAGGAGTTTTGGGCCTGCAGTGCAGCTCGTCTTCTCCCTCTTCTCAGTCCTGCTTCCTTCCTCTCCTTCCTTTCACTCATGTTGAAACAAGGGCATGCCTTCATAATCGTCCAGCAGGCTGTGTCTCAGAATTTCCTTCTCAGAAACCCAACTTGCGACACCATCATTTAAGAGAAAAAGAATGTATAACTTGTTTTTATATGCTTCGCCAAGAGAAAACCAGATGACTCCTGTGTAGTATAAAAGTTTTACCTGGCCAGTCTAGTAATGACTTATTATTTTAAGGTCAAGCTTTTACAAAATTAAGCCCATTGGAAACAACTCATAACAAGGAAACAGCAATGCATAGTTATACACTGAAAGTGGAACTCCTACTACGACCTCAGGATACCTATTATTCTGTTTCACATATGACCATATAACATACTGGCCAAGTGAGGGCCCCAGTGTCAATCCTTGAAATACATATGAGGCAAGCTTACTCTCTTATCTTTTAAAATAAAAGTATAAATTTTCTCATATTTCCTTTTTATGTTTAATGAAAATTAATAAATAGAAACCTCATTTAAAATAGAGTCAGGAAGTTAGAAGACAGAACTCTCAGGCATCATTCAATACTGTCCCCAATGGGAAAAGATGTACCTTGCACTTCCAACAAGAAGTAATACTTTAGGACCTCAGAAGGAGGAAGAAAAGATTTCTCCTCACCCAGTAACAGCTTAACTAATGGGAGACTGCCATAACTCAACCAATTAAAAGTCACTATACTTTAAACTTTGTTTCCTCCAATGAACTCCCTGTTTACAACAACCCCCTCCAAGTTCATAAAAGAACAATTTTCTCCTTTGGCTCTGGACTTTTGAGAGGTTCACCATTAGACTGGGTATCCTGAATAGCAATTCTTAATTATTCCCAAATAAACCCATTTTGCTGAATAAATACCTAATTTGTTACAGGTCAACATTCTAAATGCATAATATTGCACATTCTATTCATCTGGGCAAAAGGATGTGAAAACCTAAACATAAGGTGTCGCAAAGGAAGGGCAGAGGGAGCAACGCTATGACAACAGGGCCCATTAGTTGTCTGTGCTACTGAGGACACTGAAAAAGCCAATGATAACTTCCAGAGTGTTAGTGCAAGTGACTTATCAAAAGTCATTGTACTAAACAGAAATCTTTGACTTGGGGAATAAGGAATGTTAGCCATGCCATATTTGGGTCATGATGATGGGACATCTAAAGATGTTCAGCAGAAAGACATTAGTGCGTGTCTGGAGGTTGTACAAGATAGCAGTCAGTACTCAAGTAGCCATCTGCACATTTGGGAGAGTTAAAGCTAAAGGAGTGATGAAGTATAAGAAGAGAACAAGATCAATGTAGTGTTTTTAAAAGATTAGGCCTAAAAAGAAAAATGACATTTTCAAATCAAACAAAAAAGATTAGTCCTAGCAGTGGAGTTCAGGATATGTTTGAAAGAACTTACGTTGCATAGGGGTACTGAGCATGTCACCTCAAAATATGCCACTTAGGCATATTGATATTTTGAGTAAAAGGTACTTGAAAAATAGCATATGCAAGAGACTTCCAGTCAAGGTGGAAGCATAGGTAAACACAGCTCGCCTCCTCACACAACCACATCAAAATTACAACTAAAATATAAAACAACCATCACTCAGAGCCATCAGAAATAGAGCTAAATGGAAGACAGACAGCTACAGAATTAAAGAAACCACATCCATCCAGAATAGTAGGAGAGGGAGAGATGTAGAATGGGCTTGTCCCACATCCATGTTTGGTGGATAAAAATATCGGGTGTGAGGAGTCCCAACCTCACACCAGCCTCCCAGCTCATGGTTCCAGTGCCAGGAAGATAAGTCCCCACAACTTCTGGCTGAAATACCAGTGGGGATTGAGTCAGTGGAAAAAAAAATGTCTGGAGTTGCAAGTAGTTTCTCTTAAGGAACCCATACACAAACTTACTCAGATTCACTCCCTCTGAGCTCCAGTACCTGAGTGGCAGCTTGAAAGGCACTAGTGGCACACAGGAAGAAAGTGAAGTGTCTGGCATCAAGACACAAACTGGAGGACAGCTTTCTCCCAGATAGAAAGGTGGGCAGAGGCCATTGTCCTCTGTCTGAACATTCCTCCCACAGACCACAGAGCAAGCAGGTGGTACCACATCTGAGACTCCATCAACCTGGGTAACACTGTTTGCCCCACCCTGGAGATCCCCTGGGACTCCACTCCACCCAACTTACAGGCCCACCCAAGCTGCTTTTCCATATGAGTGGCTGGTCTTGGCTCATGTTTCACAACTTCCTAAATCCTCTCAAACAAGCAACAACTGTTGTCAGTGACCCCCCTAACCCCTATACCGCTTGCTAAGTGGCCCCAGGCCCAGCACGGGTAGCAGACAGTCTAGATTCACAGCTTGGCTTCTCCTAGGAATCCACAAGTCCAGCACAAGTAGCAGCCATTTTAGATTGCTTTATAATTCAGGAAGCATTTCACTGGGCAAAACACTGGTGGGGGCTGATCTTTGCCTGCACCCTCTGGGAAAACCCAGAGCCCAAGCTCTCATGGGCAGCTACAGACCATGTTGGAGCACCACCATCCTGCCCCCCACAGCTGATCCTCACAGAGAGTGGATGCTGGTGGTCAGCGGTCATAGTCAGTCCTTGCAGATGACTGGCCTGGCTAAATACCTCCCATTGGCCTGCCAAGAGTAATCAAGGCTCAACTACAAGAGGAGCATGTACTCAGCCCACATGGAGGGTACACCTTGAGTACCCAGTCTGGATGTTGGAGGAGGCTATGCCAGTGAACCTTACAGGACACCTACTACATTGAGTCATGCACCAACACAAGGAGTCAAAGCAGCTCTACCTAATACATGGAAACAAACACAGGGAGGCTGCCAAATGAGGAGACAAAGAAACATGGCCCAAATGAAAGAACAGAACAAAACTCCAGAAAAAGAGCTAAACAAAATGGGGATAAGCAATCTATCAGATGTAGAGTTGAAACAGTGGTTATAAGGATGCTCAAGGAACTTTGTGGGGACCTCAACAGCATAAAAAAGATCCAGTCAGAAACAAAGGATACACTAATTGAATGTAAGTACAATTCACAGGGAAACAACAGTAGAGCAGATGAAGCTGAGAAGCAAAATACAAGCAATCAGAAGAACAAGAAGAAAAAAGAATCCATAAAATCAAAGATAGTGTAAGCAGCCTCTGGAACAACTCAAAGCATTCCAACATTCCCATCATGGGGGTGCCAGAAGGTGAAGAGAAACGGCAAGAAATTGGAAATCTATTTGAAAAAATAATGAAGGAAAACTTTCCTAATTTGGTGAAGGAACAAGACATGCAAGGCCAGGAAGCACACAGAGTCCCAAACAAGATGGATGCAAAGAGGCCCACTCCAAGACACATCATAATTAAAATGCCAAAGGTTAAAGATAAAGAGAGACTCTTAAAAGCATCAAAAGAAAAGCAGATAGTTACCCATAAAGGCGTTCCCATAAGACTGTCAGCTGATTTCTCAAAAGAAACCCTGCAGGCTAGAAGGGACTGGTAAGAAGTGTTCCAAGTGATGAAAAGCAAGGACCTACAGCCAAGATTGCTCTACCAGCAAAGCTATCATTTAGAATCCAAGGGTAGATAAAGAGCTTCCCAGACAAGAAAATATAAAGGAGTTCATCATCACCAAACCATTATTATATGAAATGTGAAAGGGACTTATTTAAGAAAAAGAAGGAGATCAAAACCATGAACAATAAAATGGCAATAAATACATATCTATCAACAATTGAGTCTAAAAAACAAACTAAGCAAACAAGGAGAAGAGAGACAGAAACGTGGACACAGACAGCATTTGGATGGTTGCCAGATGGGAGGCGGCAAGGGGGAATGGGTGAAGAGGAGAGGGGATTGAGAAGTAAAAATATTAGTTACAGAATAGCCATGGGAATGTAAAATACAGTCTAGGAAATGGAGCCGCCAAAGAACCTATGCATGACCCATGGACATGAACTCTGGTGTAGGGATTGCCTGAGGGAGTGAGGGTGCTGGGTGGAGTGGGGCAAGCGGGGAAAATTGGTACAACTGTAATAGCATAATCAATAAAATATAATTTAAAAAATAGCATATGCAGGAAGGATACTCTGACCTGTTTTTTTTGTTTTTTTTTTTTTTTTCTGAAAGCAGGTGATAACACTCTCATATGAAAGGTGCCCTCCCAGTGCCAGGAGGAAGGAAGACATTCTTATCACCACAGATAGGGAATGGAGGCCAAGGGAAATGTGTACAAACCAGTTTTCTGAAGCTAAACCTTATCTTCCTATCCATGTCTCCATGATTAACTGCCCTAGTGCAAACTCCTTTGTTTTGTCACATTTTCACAATTTACTATTTTTTGTACAATCTAGAAATAGATTGTACTATTACTATTTTCAGAAGTTTGTACCCTAACTTCTTCTTTAGGTCTTTATTTTTCTTGTGAAGCCTTCCACGAACATGTCAAAATTACGGCATAAAATTTGTATACTTCTCTCCTGTTAAACTTATGTCAGTCTAATTATTAGGCCCAGCTGGAGACCTAAGAGGACTGAGGAGATATTGTACTCCCCTACAGTCCCTAAGAAATCTAAAGGAGGCTGCGGGGGTGCAGGTGCAGGCTAGAAACTCCTAAGCAAGAGCATAGTGAGGGCAGAGGGATGGAAAGGAGATGATGGGTTCCAGAGATATCATTAAGAAAGGCAAGCTTTGTGAGAAACCAGGGAGAAGAAAGAGTTCAAATTTTCCTTTTGGATCTCATTTGGAAAAATCTTTTTATTTCAAATACACTACTATTCTCTACTCTCATTCTAAACTTATGGACATCCACAAAAATATGGTTTAAGTCTTGGCAGTGGTTTGGTTAAGTTACGGTTAAGCACCAAACACATACCATTTTTCCTTATGGAAACTTAAGTAGCCAAGTATAGTAATAGATTTTTATCTGCACAAATAGCAACAACTGTTATGAGCAAGAAAGCATATATGTCTGATACACATTTCCTTTCTTGGTCTAACCATTCCCCTGACAGGTAGAATATTTAGCTTTAAACCATACGGATAATAGTTTTTATTGTAGCTGTTTAGGTTAATTTGTTAGTTTTAAAGGAAAAGCTAAACAATTTAGAACTTTAAGAGATAACCATACTATTATTTTCATAACTTAATAAGTTGAACGTTGATTGTGCATATCGCCTTCGTCCTTTTGGGCTGCTACCACAAAAATACGTAGAACTGTGTGGCTTAAACAACAAACATTTATTTCTCATAGTAATAAAGGCTGGAAGTCCAAGATCAAGGCACCAGCAGATTCAGTGTCTGGGGAGAAACACTTCCCGGTTCTTAGAGGGCCATCTTCTCACTGTGTCCTTCCAGGGCAGAAAAAGAAAGAGCTTTTCAGGGCTCCTTTTACAAGAGTACTATTCCCACTGATGAGGGCTCTACCCTCATGACCTAATTACTTCCAAAGAGCCCACCTCCTGATACCATCATACTGAGGGTTAGGATTGCAACATATATATGGGGAGGGGAGATTGGACACAAACATTTAGTTTACAACAGATATCATACTCCTTTCCTTTAGCAGTTCAAACTATCTTATCGTTGATGTACTGTAACCATCTCTGCCTAACAAAAAAATTAGGTAACAACAGAAACCAGTGTGTGTGTGTCGGGGCGGGGGGCGGGGGGGCACTAAGCAAAAAGAGAATAATTACTAAATCATGTCATGTTTTCCTTGGTGATACACAGAATGGAATCTGCATCTTTTAATTTGAACAGTTAAGCCCTGACTTAATGTAAGTCCTTACATTTCCAAGGAAATGTGCTGCTTTACTGGATCTTTATTTTCTAATACAAATAATTTAATTTCCTTTTTTTCCCCAGTATAGTTTTAGGAAGTTAATCAGTTGAATAAACTAAATTATTTCATATCCATTTCAATCAGGACTAGGAGGAAATTGCATTTGGGGATTACCAAAATCACTTTAATTGGATTTAATATTGCAGCTCAAGCTACTACTTTCAAGCCACTGCTTAAAAATACTTATGAATACAGTACTTTTCTACCTTATCATGAAAATGTAAACTGATGCTCAAAATTTATTTTGTAACTTAAAGTTTGGCTAACAGTAGATAATAACTTTCCTGTAGTGTGACTTATCTACTGGGTTAGCTCATTTAATCTCCATCTCAATTCTATTAGGTAGGAACTATTATTATTCCCATTTTATAGATGAGGAAGCTGAAGCACAAAAGGTTAAGTGACTAGACCAAAGTTATGCAGCCAATTAATGGGAGAACCAAGATACAGACCCAGAAAGTCAGCCCCGAGACCCTTTTCTTAACCATTCTGCTCTTCTGCCTGCTTAAGTAAGAGGTAAGTGGTTATAGGGGGAAAATACTCCAGCTTGCCTCCATAACATTCTAAAAATCAAACACATAGTTATGTTGTATGTTGGGGGAATTCAAACAACTGATGCCTATAATATAAATTGTTCCTGGAAGACACAACTTTTCTGCCATTTAGTCTGCCCTGGAAGGCCACCTTCCAACATTTCATCTCATTCCATCAGTAAGACAATGCAACAAGTCTTATGACTTTTTGTTGATGAATAGTGACCAAAAATAAAAATAAAGAAAGCTCTAGTTCAGATTTTCAAACTTCAAGCCATCACACATTCACGAGTTGTAAGAAGCATTTTTTTAATGGACTGTAATAGAATAAAAAATATGAGAGTACATTTCATAGTATAAGATATTGTCTTATTTATTAAACTTATTTTTGTACAGAATCACAACCTAAAATATATTTCTTACTGTAGGTTGCAAACAAAAAGACATTGATGTCTACTGATCAAGTCCATATCCTTTTGAGACTAACACCAAACCTTCACTCTTCAATGACTGTACATCTGATCTTAAGTGCACCCTTAAACATTCAAGCCTAGTACTTACCGCTTACATTGACAGCTTTGGTTGCCTTAAGAATAACTCTGGATTGTATTTAAGATTGCTATTTAAATCCTTTGCCTTGCAATGTCTTATTTGGTTTCCATCTAAAACTATATAAAGTAATAAGTGATTTATAGGTGGTTTACAAGTAAATACCTTCAAAAGTGGAGAGTTTTCCCAACAACAACAAAAAAATAGCCAAAGAGCTAGAAAGGACTACCAGAAGTCATCAGTCTTTTGCTATTCAGAGTGTAGTACACAGACCAGCAGAATCAGCATCACCTAAAATAGAATGTCAGGCTTCCCCCTACATCTGCTCTGCCATAGGTCTGCTCAAACAGGATCCGTAAGATCCACAGCTCATTACTTATGCACTGATCTCAGCCTTAGCCTCCCTCCAAGTCAAGACTTTCACATATTAGCATGGGAAACAACATTGATCAGCTTAGATTAAATAGAGCTTTTCCTCAAACTAGAAAATAGCAAGGGAGACTAGTAAGTAGAAGTATATGCTCTAATTCACCTCCCTATTCGTTCTGGTCTCCCCTCACTTTCTCCTTCTCTGTATACTTTCTACTGCTCTGTCTCTCAACCCAAGCACAACATCAACTTTTGCCCATTCTGCTCCTCGGAGTACCCACCTAAATGGATTTATATGTGTGGATAGATCATTATTAGGTTGTGTCTATGACAGATTTAATGAAATTTATTAAGGGGTTGTAATGAAATGTATAGTGAAATTTTACTTTATAAATGCATTTATGTAGTTTTAAGCAATGGTCTAAGAAATATGAGGAGGGGGTATAAAGATGAACAAGATGTCATCCTTATGTTTTTTACAAGTCTCAAGGAGGGGAGAGAGTTCTTACAGCAAATATATCTAAAGAGAACTAGTCTTGCATATGGGCATAGGAGGTCTTAGAACCAAAATTTTAAAAATGTGAAAACATGTTGTGCCATAATACAGATTCCATGTAGACAAAGTGTAGAGAAGGAGAAGCAAGATTCTGGGTCAGTGCGTGTGCCTAGGCTGCGGATCAGGGTACATACGAGAGGCAATCAATGTTTCTCACATCAATGTTTCTCTCCCCCATCTCTCTCCCTCCTTTTCCCTCTCTCTAAAATCAATAAGCATTTTCAGGTGAGGATTTAAAAATAAAAAAGAACAAAAGGCATTTCTATAGGTGGAGAAAGGAGAGGGGGAAAAAAAGGAAGATTTCAAGTGAGCATGATGGATGTTCTCAAGGATCAATAAACAACCATATATAGAACCTATGGAAGGGTGAGGTTGAAAAAAATAGAAAGTGCCTAGTTATAGAGAACTCAACCTCATGCTGAAGCACTAGTTTCAATTCTAGAGTCTAAGAAAAACCACTCTTGTTATATCCAATCAATTCTTCTCCAAAACCCAGAGGAGTAATTTTGTTTAGAAATACAGAGCTGATGGTGTCCTGCCTATAGCATCTACCCTAGCCTCCAGTTCCCCTTTCCACCAGTTCCTATCATTCTTAAGTACAAGAGCAAAACTCTCTCCCATGACTCAGAAAGCTCTTTGTTGTGGCCTTGCCTTCCTTCCTTCCCCTCTTAACCTTGATCTCTTCACTGGAACCTTGCTGTGGTTTAGTCCTGGAGGCACTTAGGCTTCCTCTCAGCTTGTTGCTTTCTGTGCCTAGCCACCTCCCATGCACCCTGCTCTTCATCTTGTTTGCACCTGTCCATCAATGTCAGTTCATTTCAGCTCAATTACCGCTTTCTCACTTAGCTGACCAAAGTTAGGTCTCTCTGTTACATATTTACAGAGAACTCTGTCCTTTCAAAGCACATCTCATAGTTCATAATTAAACACTTACTGATCTCTTCATTTGGTGAAAGTCTGCAGCCCAATAAGACTATAAACTTCTTGAAGACATATTTAACATCTTTTTAGCTCAAACTGAAATTCCTGCCTTAAGTAGTATTGTGCTGTCACGTAGTTTGTAGAATGAATGATTAAGAATGACATAATTCGGACTAAAAGTTGGCACATAATTCAGAAGATATTGTAGAGAAATTGGCATGTGTGAGCATGGGAGGCTGTTGTAAGGGCGAGAGGAATGATCTCACAAGTTTCTAATTTTTGCTAAGTACTTTTTTACATTGTGAATGTGAAAATTATACATGCAAAAGTGTATGCATATGCATCGGTATTTCTTCTACAGGATCTGCAGGAGACAAATGACATTTGTAGATGAATATAAGGGGGGACCCTGAAAAAAACAGACTTTATTTATAAAAAAATTGTATATTTATTCTTACATGTTTAAACTTCAGTCACCTTCAAAGTACTCTTCATTTGATGCAATACACCTATTGAGATTTTTTTTCCACTGCTCAAAACAGTCTTTGAACTCATCGATTTTGATTAATTTTAGTGCTTCTGCCTTTTTTTGTTTCACCTCTCCACATTGGCAAAAGTTTTCCCTTTGAAGACTTTTTGTTTGTTTGGGGAAACTAACAAAAAAGTCAATCCGGTGGTGATTAGGCAGGGTGGGGGATGGGGGTCATGCCGTTTTTGATCAAAAACTGCTCAACACCCAGCACAGTGTGGTAGGTGTACTTTTAAACCACCCATCATAAAATGGGCACACATATGGAAAGAGTCTTCCAAAAAAAAAAATTCACTGAAGCCGAATGCAGCCTCTCACAGCAATGCCAGCTGGTACACAGATTCAGATGGGTTCCTATAACACTCACCTATCAGGGGAAGCCTGTACCAGAAGGGGCTTAACTTCCAGAAGATAATTCTGGTTTTGGGGTGTACCCCCTCATAGTTTGTCAGGAGGACATTTGCTTAAAGGACAAACTTCTTTTAGTACAAATTATAAATGACATTCTTCAGAATCTATATTTGAAAAGTGCTAGTCAAAAAAATCGCATTAGCAGGAATCACCTATATTTACAGAGGTGCACATTTCTCCAGTAGAGGGTGCTAAAATATAAATTTGGCATAGTGAAGTTTTGCAAGAGATCAGTTAAGTAATAGTTTTGCTTATTCAGTCTTGAGTGTCAAGTTCTTAGAGCAAATATATCTGAAGAGAACTAGTCTTGTATAATTTGGGCATAGAAAGTCTTAGAACCAAAATTTTTTAAATGTGAAATTTTTAATATATTTTAATATGTTTTTAAACATATATTCTCTTTTAATATATATTTTATTGATTATACTATTACAGTTGTCCCATGTTTTTCTCCCCTTTATGCCCCACCCCTCTGCTCCACCCCTTCCCCCAGCATTCGGCACCCCCCCTCCATAGTTCATGTCCATGGGTCGTACATATAAGTCCTTTGGCTTTTCCATTTTCTATACTACTTTTAACCGCCCCCTGCCTATTTTGTACCTACTATTTATGCTGCTTATTCCCTGTACTTTTTTCCCCATTCTTTTCCCTCCCCCTCCGATCTGATCTCCATTTCTATGATTCTTTTCCTGTTCTAGTTGTTTGCTTAGTTGCTTTTTTTTTTAGGTTCAGTTGTTGATAGTTGTGAGTTTGTTGTCATTTTAGTGTTCATCATTTTTGATCTTCTTTTTCTTAGATAAGTCCCTTTAACATTTCATATTATATGGGCTTGGTGATGATGAACTCCTTTAACTTTACCTTATCTAGAAAGCACTTTATCTGCCCTTCCATTCTAAATGATAGCTTTGCTGAATAGAGTAATCTTGGATGTAGGTCCTTGGCTTTCATGACTTTGAATACTTCTTGCCAGCCCCTTCTGGCCTGCAAGGTTTCTTTTGAGAAATCAGCTGACAGTTTTCGGGGAAGTCCTTTGTAGGTAACTGTCTCCTTTTCTCTTGCTGCTTTTAAGATTCTCTCCTTATCTTTAATCTTGGGTAATGTGATTATGAAGTGCCTTGGTGTGTGCTTCCTTGGGTCCAACTTCTTTGGAACTCTCTGAGTTCCCTGCATCTCCTCAAAGTCTATTTCCTTCACCAGGTTAAGGAAGTTCTTCTCCATTATTTTTTCAAATGAGTTTTCAATTTCTTGCTCTTCCTCTTCTCCTTCTGGCAGCCCTATCATTTGGATGTTGGAGCGTTTAAAGTTGTCCCAGAGGTTACTAAGCCTTTCCTCATATTCTTGAATTCTTGTTTCTTCCTTCTGTTCTGGTTGAATGTTTATCACTTCCTTCTGCTCCAAATTGTTAATTTGAGTCCCAGTTTCCTTCCCTTTACTGCTGGTTCTCTGTAAATTTTTCTTTATTTCACTTTGTGTAGCTTTCACTTTTCCCTCCATTTTGCAACCATACTCAACTAATTCAGTAAGCATCCAGATTACCAGTGTTTTGAACTGTGTATCTGATAGGTTGGCTATCTCTTCATCACTTAGTTCTCTTTATTGAGCTTTGATTTGTTCTTTCATTTGGGACACATTTCTTTATCTCAGTGCCACCCGTTACACTGGGAGGGGTGGAGCCTTAGGTATTCACCAGGGTGGGGCAACCCAGGTCATTGCATTGTGATGCTGTATGTGGGGGAAGGGTCTGAGAGGGAACAATGCCACTTGCTTGGCTTTTGGCTCGCTTTCTGTCACTTCCCCCGCTACCCACCAGCAAATTGGGCCTTTCTAGTGCTGATGCCCTGGTGGGTGGATTTGTGTATGTTCTAGGTCCCCATGGGTCTCTCCAACAGACTCTCCTGTGAGGCTGGGAGTCTCTCCTGCTGCCACAACCCCTGCACTGAGGTTTTTACCTCCTGGGGATTTGAGGCTTTCTTTTCCTGCACTGGAGCCCTGGATTGTGTGGTCTATCTCGCTCCCTAGCTGTTCCTCATGGTTTATCTGCAGCAAATGTGGGACCTCCTTGTCTGCCAGCCACCACCTTGCCACTTACCCTCTCTGCCCTGGCTACCTGTCTCTGCCCTTGCTAAGGGTCTGTATGAATGTTTCTTCTTTAGTTCCTTGGTTGTTGGACTTCCATACAGTTCAATTTTCTGGCAGTTATGGTTATTTTTTGTTTTTAAATTTGTTGTTGTCCTTCTTTTGGTTGTGTGAAGAGGCAAATTGTATGCCTCCCTCTTGGCCTGACTAATATTACATCTTAAATACAAGGGCATTTCCTTCATTTGCCTTGTCACTTTGTAAAACTTTTAGTGTTCTCAGGGAAAAAAACAAATTTGCTGTAGGGTGATGTATTACATGTATTATGCACAATATATTATATATTGTGTCAGTTACTAGGAGATTGGAAAATGAGCCTTTTAAGAAAGTTTGGCAAAATTATCATAAGTCGCTCAAATTTGTAGAGGTTATTTGATCACATTTAACAAGCCAAAATTTTTCTGAGGTTGTAGAGAGGGACCTGAAGCCATGTTTAGAGCATGCGCAACAGAGCAATGACTCGGGAGGATGATACAGCCCCCAGCATGGTGGACAACAAGTGCTTATCTGAGGGGAACACCGCCATCTCAAGAGAGTGATGCAAGACACATGTACCAATCACAGCTGATGTATACAACATGTGCCTATCAGGACAGAGGGAAACAACATGTGCTTACCCAAATGGGAAAAAAATATGTATACAAGAAATTGTGCAAAATCAACATGACTTTGCAACCAAAGAAATATAAAAGCAGAGGACTCCAGACCATGGACAACACATCCCCAGAGTGAGTCACTTTGAGAGGACCTGCATGTTCCACCTAAGAAGAGAAAGAGCTCCACTGCACTTCCATCCCTCTGACTCTAACTTGAAAGACTTTGACAGCCTGGCCTTGTTGCCTCCCAGACCCAGATCTGATCTGGATTCTTGGGACTCACTCAGGTTTGTTATCCCCCAATTCTCTTGTGTGACGTTATTGTTGATTGATTATGAGTGATTATTATTGTTATTAGATTAGTATGGATTTGGGTCAAATCTGCATTAATAAAAGCTGAGTGAACAGCATAGTCACTTGTGTTGACTCACTGTTATTCCTTGGTGCCAGTGTAACCTGTAGGGCTGGTGGTTGTATAGGTGGCCCTGCACTTTCAGTTCCTGAGACCTGGGTCAGACAACCCAAAACATACTGTATTGTGAAACATATACTTGCAAGAGAGGTATAAAAGGCTATTTTAGATATAAAAGGTTATCTGGAGGCCCATTTGTTTAATCTTCAGAAACTTTTAAGAAACCCTGTGTATAAGTCAGGATAGTCAAGATAATAATGAGGTAACAACCTCAGTTTCAGTAACTTAAACAGCAAAGGTTTATTTCTAGCTCATACTTCATATCCACCGGATAGTTGGCTCAGGGCTCTTCCCAGTGTTGTTATCCTTAGAGGAACAAGGTTGACGGCGGGGCCACCACCTTGGAAGTCAGCAGCCACCAGCCACCATGGCAGTGGGAAAGAAAAACATAGAACATCAAGCATTGGATATCAAAGCTTGTCTGGAGGTGATGTCCATTACTTCCACTCTCATTTTCTTAACTAAAACAAATCACTTGGCCACACATAACTTGTAGAGTTCTGGAAATAGAATACTATGGTACATCTGGAAGCAAACCAGAAATATTCAATGAATAGCTCTAGCAACTACCACATACTACAAATGTAATGAAAATGGAAGTCATTGTAAATAATATCTCAGTAATAGAAATGTTGATTTTGAAGTTATCGTCATATATTCTATCCAAGGGTCTGTAGGCTACATTATTAACCCAACTTTCTTCCTTAGTTGTAAGAACTGCTAACATGGTTAATTAAAATATTTTACTTTTGGCTTTTACATTTATTGCTATATATGGTTTGGAGGGGAGAAGTGGATAGTAGTGTTACTCCTCTGCTTAGGTTTTGCTTTGATTAATGTTAAAGTTTGTCTTTTCTGAGAACACAGTAACGGTGGTATGTATAAGGAGAAAGGAAGGGAACAATTGGTCTCGGGAAAAAGGGTCTGGCAGCCAGAGGTTAAGCTTTTGCTGTTCATGGGTGACAAGATAAAAATGAAAAAAATGCCACTCAGAATACCCTTTTTGCTTAACCTCATAAAACCAGAGAAACAGATGCCTCTAAAAAGCTATAAAACGGAGTAGTCCTATTATTAAGTACTGGAAAGAAGAGCTGCTTTTCTTTTTGTAACAGACCTAAAAGAAATCTCAGATGGATCTCCAGCTAAGCACATAGGGTTTGACCGCCTCCTGCAGTGATAGCCCTTATTGCTCACCAAGAACAATCCAGGGTTGTAATCAGGTTGTAATCAGAGAGGCACAAAACCAGTTATCTTGGGAACCAAGGCTCTCCTGCCAAGGTGGAGCTGGCAAGTAGCCTGACCTCAACAAAGCTGAAGGAAGCTTTAGGTAAGAAGCAGTCTGGCAACAGTCTAGTAATCCAAAGATAATCCCAGGCTTTTAAAAAGGGACAGACAAAGAGATAATTGGCAGTTATGGATGATCAATATGCCACCCCAACCTGTATCCTGCTGGAAAGGCAGTGCAGGTGGGTGAGGTATTAGCCCCCCTCTACTTACAGTACAAGCTGCTGAGTTATGGAGAAAGTTGCAAAGAGTACTTTGTACATTTCCACAAAATCAACAGAGGAAAACAGAAGCCATCAATAAACCTCGTTAGAGTGTGGTATTACATTTTAATAGTCATCACCGTCATTCCCCATCCACCAAAACTTTACTAACATCATATTTATTTTTCAGGGGCCTTGCAGTTCCCATATTATCCAAAAGCTTTTTCTAATCCTCCCAAATTAGAGTTCTTCTTATCTCTCTGTTCTGCCTCACTGTTTATGAGTAGCTCTTTGATAGCGCTTACCACAGTCCTCTTTTCATTGCGTCTGCTTGTGTATCTGTCTCCCTTCACCCTAACCTCTGAATTGTGAGCATTTGGAAGCAGTTATCAAATATAACTTTTCTGCTGACTTTACCCAGCTCCTATCCAGTGCTGCGTACACAGAATATGCTTGATACATGACTGTTGATGTAGATGGACAACATGAACATTTTATGATGACATTCAATTTCCTTCGTTAATTTAAAACTATCCCAAAGATCCATAAAAGTACCAATAATAATTAAGCCCACACTCAAGATGGCATTAATTTCTCCTAATGCATTTACCCGGGTGGTATAGCCTAGATATTAGGAACATGAACTTTGCAATCGGAGTGGCGTGAATTTCAGCTCTGTTTCTTATTAACTATGTATTCCAGGCAAATTACTTCATCACCCTAACCTTCAGCTTTAGGTATATAAAATGGAGCTGATAATATCTCACTCGTTGGGCTTTTGTGAAGATTAAATGAGATAATATATGCAAAGCACTTGTCACAGTGCCTGGTTCATTAAAAGGTCTCAAAAACAGCTATTGTTAGTATCCTATGCATTCCCACAAGCTTCTATAACCCCAAGCACTGTAATCATAGAAGTCCAAAAGTATACTGTTTAAAAACTGATGAGAGAAAGAGAATCTATGGACCAAAAGAGAATTAAAAGCTATACCAATCAGTTGCAATGTATAGGGACCTTATATAAATCCTAATTGAAACTAACTGAACACTGACTTTGTTGGTATTAAGAAATTACTATCAATTTTAAAGATGTGATAATGGTATTGCAGTTATGACTTTCAAAAAGTAGAGTTCTTATTTTTTAGAGATACATCCTAATACATTCACAGGTTAAAATGTATAATATCTGGGATTTGCTTCAAAACAAGCTAGGATAGGATGGGGGGAAGCAAGTGAGGATTTAGATGAACTAAAACCTGGCTGTTAGTTGATAATTATTGAACCTGGGTAATGGGTACATGACAGTTCCATTAATTTGAAACTTTGGATTTTTCCATAAATAGTTAGCTATCCAAGTATATTCATGGGTCATTTTCTCCCTGGGGAGCAGTCTTTGAGATGGAGAAAATTTCCTGGGAAGTGCTCCTGGAATCAACATCTGTTGGACTAGAAGGGAAGGAAGTAGGACTAGGTAGTGGGAGAAGGACTCATTTGGTCCCCTTAAGCCCTCTCTGGGTAGGATGGCCCTTCAAAGTGGTTCTGAATTAGGTTGAGGGAACTGGACCATTCTATCCTCACTTGACTAGTCACTGGATATAGACACAACCTAAGCAAAAGAGGGGTGTTACTTTGAGCAAAACAGCAAGGCCCTCTAGCCTATAGCAAGTCCAGAAACACACTTGGCTATCTGAAACCAACACTCACAGAAACTGGGGGAATAAGTGAACATGAATAGTAATAAATATTGGTCAGTAGCAAAAAAACAAAGCAAAACAAAAACCTTATTTATTCCATTTGAAGTACAAAGACTGGATTTCTCACATCCTTAATAAAGACTTTCTGATAGCAAATATTTTACTTTTGTGTGTATTTTAGGAAGTCAACTTCCTTTTCTTTATCTTATCTACCAGTTACTAGTTTGAGGAAGACATTTCTGTCATCCTATAGAATGGATGCAAGTGAGTGAGACCTGTATACTGACATACTTCTTCATGTTGATAATGAATAGCTTTCTCTTGAAACTTTCCTTGAAAGGAAGCCAGAAAAAGTAAATAAAAACCTTGAAAACCCTAGATAGTCACATCAACACATTATTGCAGCCAGTTTTGTTTTCTTTACATCAAATGGCTGGGTTCTGTTTCCATCTCATGAGAAAGTCTCATCCCAAAAAGCCCAAACCCATACTCTGGCTCGCTTTGTGTGCATAAGCAGGTAAAAGCTGTGGCCAAAAAGTGGTGACTCAGTTTCAACACATGATAAAACAATCTTTCCTCTTTTCTGCCACAACACACTTTAAAATTTCAATGAAGAAAATATGCAAGATTTCTTTCAACTGAATAAAATATTAGTAGATCCTGAATATCTGAAGCTTGGTGAGTGTAACTGAGGAGGAGGTGTGAATTATTATTATTATTACTACTTATTATTATTATTATTATTAAAATTATTATTACTAGTCCACACAATCAGCTAGTGGAAAATTAATAATCCTAAATCACTAGAAAGTACAAGAACTAGCCCTATGTAATTTTAAGGTTATCATTCTTACTCAGTGGCATTTCAGTGGAGTGGGAGTGATTCTGAGTACAGGCGACAGGTGGGGTACCATCTGTTCAGATTGCAATAACATTTTCTTTAATGAATTAAACATCTATATGACTTTTATTATCACTGTGTGATGGGGCTTGGAACCTGGGCAGGGATAAGGCTCCCCTGCTCTGTGTGGAATCAGCTGAGGTCATTCTGTCACCTGAATTTAGCAGAAAGCTAGGCTGGAATGGAAGGTCCAAGAAGGCTTCATTTACATGTGTGCTGCTTGGTGTTCCTCCAGGTGGCTTTTTTCTCTTAACATGGTGTATCATATTTCAGCAGTATGCTTGAGCTTCTGTACATCCAGGTGTCTAGTTTCCTCAAGTAAATGCAGAACCTGCCAGTCCTTTTGTAGGCTAGACTCAGAACTGGCCTATGATTGCTTTGCCCATATTTATTGGTCACACCAAGTCACAAGATCAGCCCAGGTTTAAAGGGAGGGGAAATAGATTTCATCTCTTAGTGTATTTATGGGGGGGAAAAAAGGAACATAAGACAACAACATCTTTAGTTATTTTTCTACCTCAGGTAGAATATTTAAAATCTCACATAAATATGAGACAAACAAAAACTAAGAGAGTTCATTATGAGAAGACCTCTACCATCCACACAAAAAAGGTCAAGTAAATTCTACAGGCACAGGAATGTGATGCTTGGCAGAAAGCTGGATCTATACAAAGAAATGAAGATGTCCAGAAATGGTTAAACCAAAAGAAAACATAGAAGATATTTTTTTTAATTACCCTAAAAGATAATTGACTATCTAAAGAAAAAATAATAGCAATAAATTGTAGAATTGTAGAATTATGGTATATTTAAAAGAAAAATGTATACCAACAATAGAAGTGGGGAATTAGGAGTACAAGTATACTATCATAACATTCTTATAATATATGAGAAGCAGTATAATATTATTTGAAGGTAGATTGTGATTAATTAAAGATTAGGGCAACCTAGGTATACACAGGCCTAATACTATGAGCTAACTTTACTTTGCTGACATTGGATTAAACCAGCATTCCACACAACAATAGCAGACCACATTCTTTTCAAGTGCACATGGAACACACCAAGATAGGCCATATTCTGGGCTAACTGAATAGATTCATATATGGAAATGTTTTTAGAAATTCAAAAGAATTAAAGCCATATGAGACATGTTTTTTAACAATAACAAAATTAAACTATAAATCCATAACAAAGAAGTATCTGAAAAACTCCCAAATCTTTGGAAATGAAAAATTACTAAGTTACACATGAGTAAAGTAGGAAATCACCAGGAAACTAAAAATATTTTTAATTGAATAAAAATTAAATTATAATATATCATCATGTGTAAGATGTAGCTGAAGTGATGCTTAGAGGTAAAATTATAGCATTATATGCCTACTCAGAGAATAAGAAAATCTTATATCAATAATCTAAATTTATCTATTAAGAAACTAGAAAAATAAAACTAATACAAAAGAAGGAGGAGAATAACAAAGAAAGAGCAGAAATCAGTGAACCCAACCAATAGAGAGAAAACAACAAAACTGAAAGCTGATTCTTTAAAAAGATCAATAAATTGATAACTCTCTAGCCAGACTTACCATGGATATAAGAAGGGACTCAAATTACCAATATTGGGAATTAAAGAGAACATCAGTATGGATCCTGTAGACATTAAAGGGCAATAGGGAATATAATGTACAATATTATGCCCACAGATCTGACAATTTTGATAAACAAATTCTTTGAAAGGCACAAATTACCAAAGCTTACTCAAGAAGAAATACATTATCTAAATGGTTTTGTGTCTATTAAATAATTTGAATTCGCCCTGGCTGATGTGGCTCAGTGGATTGGATTGATTGTTGGCCTGCAAACTAAAGGGTCGCTGGTTCGATTCCCAGTCAGGGCACATGCCTGAGTTGTAGGCCAGGTCTCCAGTTGGAGGCATATGAAAGGCAACCACACATTGATGTTTCTCTCCCTCTTTTTCTCCCTCCCTTCCCTGATCTCTAAAAATAAATAAATAAAATCTTTAAAAAATAAATTGAATTCATATTTCAAATTTTTTCTGATAAAGAAAAGTTCTGGATCAAATTACTTTAATGGTATATACTACAAAAATTTTCATTTTATTTTTTATTTTATTCATTTTTATTGTATTTTTCCACCACCATTTACCACCCTTATACCTATCCTCTTTCACCTCCACCCAGCCCCCTCCCCTAAAAAATTTTTTTAAGGAAGAAATAGTACCAGTTCCACACAAATCCATCCGGAAAACAGAAGAGAAGGGAAGACTTCCAAGCTCACTTATTAAGGACAGCTGTACCCTGACACCAAAGCCAGACAAAGGCTTTATAGGAAAATGATAGAATAACAACTCTCAAGAACATAGGTGTAAAAAAATTTTCAACAAAATATTATTAAATAGAATTCATCAATATATAAGAATGATAATACATCATGACTAAGTGAGCTTTATTCAGGAAATGAAAGGCTAATTCCATATTCAAAGATTAGTCAATGAAATTTACCACATTAACAGACTAAAGAAGGAAAAAAACCATATGATTCTCAGTAAAATGGAAAAAACATTTGACCAAATTCAACATCCACTTATAATCATTAAAAAAAAAAAACTCTCAGAAAACTAGGAAGAGATAATTTCCTCAACCTAATAAAGGACACCTACAAAATAAAACAAAACAAAACAAAAATGCCCTACAACTGCCAGCACATTTAATAGTAAAAGACTGAAAGCTTTATCCTTGACATCAGGAACCAGAAATGGGTTTCTGTTCTCATACTCCTATTCAACATAATATTGGAGGTCCTGGTCAATATAATGAACAAGAAAAAAAAAATCAATCCCTATATAAATATCAATAGTATTCTTCTCAAAACTAGAACAATTTATAAAGAACAAATTTTAATCCTAAATTTATTTGGGACCATGAAAGACCTAGTATACCCAAAGAAACTTTGAGAAAGAACAAAGTGGGAGGTATCACATTACTTGATTTGAAAGTACACTACAAAGCTATAGTAATCAAAACAGTTTGGTACTGGCATAGAAACAGACAGATCAATAGAATATAATAGAGAACCCAGGAGTTCCAGCTAAGATGGAGGCATAGGTAGAGGGCCCAGAAATAAATCCTTGCTTACAAGGTCAATTTGTTTATGACAAAGCAGGAAAGAACATACAATGGAACAAAGATAGTCTCTTCAATAAGTGGTGTTGGGAAAACTGGACAGATACATGCAAAATAGGGGAAAAAAAATAGGACCACTTTATTATAGCATATACGAAAATAAACTAAAAATGAATTAAAAACTTAAATGTAAGACCTAAAAAGATAAAACTTCTAGAGTAAAACACAGGCAGTAAAGTCTTGGACATTGGTCTTAGCAACATCTTTTTAAATATGTCTCCTCAGAAAAGGGCAACAAAAGAAAAATAAACAAATGGGACTACATCAAACCAAAGAGTTTTTGCAGAGCAAATGAAACCATCAACAGAACTAAAAGAGAGCCAACTGAATGGGAGAAGGTATTCGCCAATAATACACACAATAAGGAGTGACTATATCCAAAATATGTAGGGAACTCATGAAACTTAATACAAAAAAAAAAAAAAATCAAAAAACCCAAAAAACCAAAAACCAAAAAACAACCCTCAAACAATCCAATAAAAAAATGGGCAGTGGATATGAATAGACATTTCTCCAAAGAGGACATAGAGATGGTCAATAGACATGTGGAATGATGCCAACATTACTGATCAGCAGGAAAATAGAAATTAAAACCATAATGAGATACCACCTTACACCTGTCAGAATGGCTATCATCAAAAAATCAACAAAAAACAAAATTTGCCTAGGATGTGAAGAAAAGGGGGAACTTCATGCAAAGGTGAAACTTACTATTGGGATTATAAACTTGTGTAGCCACTGTGAAAAACAGTATGGCGTATCCTCAAAAGAATTGCAAATAGAACTGCTGTATGACCCAGCAATTCCAATTCTGGGTATTTACCCCTCAAAAATCCAAAAACACTAATTCAAAAAGATATATCTACCCCTATATTCATTGAAGTATTGTTTACAATCACCAAGATATGGAAGCAACATAAGTGTCCATCAAAAGACAAATGGATAAAGAAAAGGTGATATACGCATATGTATGTTTACTCAGCCATAAAAAAGAATGAAATCTTGCCATTTAAGACCACATGGATAGACCTAGAGGGTATTATACTAAGTGAAATAAGTCAGCAGAGACAGACAAATACCATATGATTTCACTTATATGTGGAGTCTATAAAGCAAAACAAATGAATAAACAAAACAGAAAGATGGTTGCCAAAGGGGACGTGGTGAGGGGATAGGTAAATAAAAACAAACTTTTCTCAGTTCTGTTTTAGCATGCTTCTTGTTTGTTATGAAAGACATTAAAAGCCTCTAATTGTATTTTTCAGGTATCACACTTTTAAATATCAGTGAACAATGTTAATAGTTTGATATATTCACTTTCCTTTCTATCATTTGCACAGAACACAGTAGTTTTTATATCCTCTGATTAAAAAATAATAATAAAAAGAATAGAAAAGGTACACTGTCATGATTGTATATGAAAAAAATCTCAAAGAATCTACTAAAAAGCTTCTAGAACTAATAAATAAGTTCAGCAAGGCCATAAGCTAGAATGTCAACATACAAAAATCAATGGTAATTCTATATGCTAGTACAAACAATCACAAATTGAAAAATTGAAAAATAATTTACAATAACACCAAAAGCATTTAATACCTAGGTGTAAATCGGACAGGTGTAAATCTGACAAGATATATGCAAGATATGCTCACAACTACAAAACAGTGATGAAAGAAGTCAAAGATCTTAATAAATGGACACAAATACTAGTTCATGAGTTGAAAACATATTATTAAAATGCCAGTTCTTCCAAAATTGATCTACAGATTCAACACAATCCAAATTTATGCAAAAATTTTTAGGAACATTGACAAGCTGGTTCTAAAATTTATATGGAACGCAATGGAGCTGGAATAGACAAAACAATTTTGGAAAAAAAAGTAGAAAGCTTATAAAACTTGGTTTCAAAACTTACCCGAAAGAAACAGTAATCTAGCAATTTCACAATGCTATTGGTGAAAAGATAAACACATAGATCAATGGAACAGAATAGAAAGTTCAGAAATAGACCCACACATAGATGGTCAGTTGATTTTTGACAAAGGTACAAAGTCGACTCAAAGGTAAGAAGATAATCTTTTCAACAAATGATGTTAGAACAACTTCATATGCAAAAATAAATAAATAAACTTTATTCTTCCCTTGCACCAAATATAAAAACTAACTGAAAATGCACCACATAGACCTAATATAAAATATAACACTACAAAATCTCTAGAAAAATATATAGGGAGAGATCTTTGTGACATCAGGAAGGCAAACATTTCTTACATACAACAAATACCACATATCATTAAAAAATTTAAAGTTTGAATTTCATCAAAATTAAGGACTCTTTGAAAGGTTTTGTTAAGAAAAAAAAAAAAACCTATAGCTGAAAGAAAATATTTGCACCATAAATATTTGATAAAGAATTTATAACCAGAATATATGAACTCTCAAAATTCAGTAATTAAAAAAACCCAATAAAAAATGGACAAAAGATTTGAAGAGGCTCTATTGAAGAAGACATTCTGGGGCAAACACATAAAAAGTGCTCAGAAAAACCTGTTGAGTGGGTGGATGAATAATGGAATGAGGTTTGGTCTTCCTGAAGGTATTTCCTACTTGATTAATTCTTTAGAGTTCATTTTGATGATTATTCTAGTAACTAGAGCTAGGGAAATTATTCTAGTACAAACACACATACTAAAGCCATTTAAAAATAAGTTTTAAGTATGTCTATCCCAGGCTCCTTCTAGTAAGACAAATAATTTTTTTAAATTTAGCAACATTAACATAACAGTATTTCATAGAGCTGCTTGTTATGGTATTTCTTAATATCAAATGATGGTATTGTGCAAAGTTCTTATGAATCAAACAATTTAGTGGAGGCCAGTTTGATTCAGCCCATGTCCTCATGTCCTTTCTAAAGATCTTGCTTAATGCAGGGGTGAATGTAGACTATTCAGATAAGGCTACAAAAAAGACAAATTTGCATTAAAAATTCCTCTCTCAATTTGGCTTTTGATAGACACTCAGTATCAGTGAGTTCCAGGTAATACTACTAGACAAATAGGGTGCAGACGAACACCCATTAATGATACTAACAAGGACATGTGTCTAAGAAAACCACCCCATCACCACAACTTGGCTTTAGTGCGAGTTTCTGCTTTGTTTCAATGCTAGTATTTTATTTTCTCAGTTCCCCTCATTTGAAGAAAGTAGTTCAGAAATAGAAGTTGTTATTACCTTCTTTTTCATGAAGACTTTGTTAGAGAACCTTTAAAAGCCTCTGAAATTATGTGCTTCTCTCTTGGTCTCTCTTTTTTCATGTTTCAAATTTTGGTTTACAATCTATTTTCTGAAAAAATAAAGGATCTTAACTAGTCTTATTAAAACACGGTTTGAGGGTTTTTTTTTTTCTACTTGATTTTTCTTTTTCCTGAAGTGGAGTAAAGGTTATCGACCTGTCCCTTGCCCAGTTCCAAAGGACATCAGTTTGTTTTAAACTATTTGTTTAAGGAATTCAAAAAGTGGCCAGGCCTTTGCATTTGTTCATATGCTCTAAGGTGTACTGAGGAAGTGTGCTAAAGAGTCAAGAGATAGTCTGGCTACTGAATACAGTTTAGTCTGGAGGATAAAATTATGTATTAGTCAGCAGCAGAAGTTCACTTAGCAAAATCCAAAGCTGTGCAGTCCTTGCTAGAGAGTCTGGAGGTGGGGTGAGGGTTGGAGGAACAGGATGAGTCCATAGTTGAATGGTAAAAGATGTCATCCTCCAAATGTGGGGTCATTAATGACTACTGTTTATCAAAGTTCAAGAATTTAGTGACTTCAGTTCACTAGAAATGATACATCAAATTGGTGCAACAAGAATTCTAGTGTGTCTGTTTAATGCTGCTGTAGACCTTAATGTAAAAGGGCAGGTGAGTACAAATTCATTCCGTTTCAGTACAGGGAGGATGATCAGCATAAGCACATATAAACTGAAATATGTGTTTTTAAGGACAAAGTAAAAATACAGGAGACATGCAAAGGAGCTAAATTTCACATCTTTTGTTGGTAATAAGAAATGTTACTTAGCTATGCACTTGTAGCTAACCTTATCACATGCCCCAACATGCAAGTCTCCTAGAAGTGAATTCTAGTTCCCTGAATTCCAACTATTATTAGAATTCAACAGGCCCCATGGTGAGGCTTCTTCACTGCTAGTCCTCTGTCAGGAATGTGGAGATCCTGCTAGAACCTATGAAATGCAAACTCCAAAGAGCCATCATGCTTAATGGAAAATTGCTGGAACTATCTATGTCTCCCAATTTTTTTGTATATCCCTCAGTGCTGGCATGGTACAGGCCTTGCAAGAGTAATGACCACATTTTTTTCATGATGATGTTTATATAAATTATATTATTAAATTAGCATTTGTTCAGGGACTACATTTCCCTGTTAATTATATTAATATACTTTTCAAAGATTTTTGAATCTAATTAGATTCTCACTAGAACATCAGAGAAACCTTAGGTGGCACAGGATTTTAAAAAAGGTAGGTTTGTCTTAGCTATAAATTGAATGTGTACCATGTTACAGAAGCTGTAAAGACAGTTGGAATTGACATTTTAAGTAAAATTCTGATGTAAACTGAAGAATTTGTATGACCAAATAATTATAAATTACCTTTAAGAACTAGTTAGAGAATGGCTATACCAAGATCGTCATATGTACTTTTTTATCCAACTAGTTTAATGAGAGAACCATGTAATATATTTTTATTTTATTGTATTTTTTCCATTACCATTTATGCCCTCTATACCCTACTTTACCTCCACTGAACCCATCCCCCAGAATCATGTAATATTTTACTCAATATAATTTTTATATTATGACTCAGTCTCCTCCTGAGTTCTGACCTATCCTCTTGAAAAGGATCAATCACATTAAATAAAATAATCGGTTGAGGTTTTTCTTTTCAGAGCTTATATAGTTTTAGAAATTCTTTGTGCTGTAGTTAACCAAGGAGTATATAATGGAAAGTTTCTGGAAGTAAGTAAATTAATAAATGAAGAAGGAATGATTGCAATAGAATATTACAATATTGCAACCTCTAATGAAACCCTGGATGTAGGCACAGAGCATTAACTGATGCCTAAACATCACACACAAAAAAAGTGACACAAAGGATATGTGCCCCTTTATGGAGACATACACTACCAAAAAAAAAAATTCTCATCTGAATGTGATCAAGCCTCTAGAACTAGTTACAGATTTACAAAAGCAGAGGTCAGAAGCACATTGTAACCTGTTCTCTGGGGATGTCATAAGCAAAATCCAGACTGTGGGAAATTCTATAGGATAAACAGAAAAATTGCAATAAAACAAAAAAGAAATCAAAGGAGATGGTGGAGTATAGAGATTTAAAGAGACTTAAAAGATATATTGACCAACTGTAATGTTAAAAAAATTGGAAATTTATATAGTACATTACTTAACTTCTTTGAGCCTCAGTTTCCTCATCTGTGAAATACAGCTAGTCACAGGACTGTTGCAAGCTACTATTCTAAGCTATTTAGCATGGTTTATATCAGATACCCAATAGCTACCTGCAAATGCAACATATAAAGAATGATGAGCTAAAAGAACGATGAGGTTATAAACTGAGGCTGCCTGCTATGACTTCTGGATTAATCTGAGGATCCCTTTAGTCTGTTCCCCAGATGCTGAAGAAGTTGTTTGGGTTGCAACATTGCACATGGTCGAAACCTGTGTCAAGTAAAAGGCTTTTCAAACTCCTGCACTTCATTTAGCTTTCTCATCTCTATCTCTTCCAGAAGGCTCATTCACCAATATACTAGTAAAATAAAATGTTAATTATTTGGGGATTGCTGTTCACTGAATAATAATTATAACACAGATAAACAATTTATTAGCTAATTTTTAATAAAACTATACTCTTCTAGCCATTTTTAGGAAGATTTTATTTTATTCTTTTTTAGAGAGGGGATGAGGGGAGAAGAAGATGGAGAGAAACATCAATATGAGACAAAAACACTGGCCGGTTGCCTCTCACACACCCCTGACTGGGGACTGAACCTGCAACCCAGGTATATACCCTGACCAGGAATGGAACCAGCATCTTTTGCTCTGTAGAATGATACCCAAACAACTGAGCCACACCAGTCAGGGCTAGTTTTTGTGTGTATGTGGTGTGTTTTTTAATTAACTTGTCATCTTGGTGGAATCAATAACAATTTTGAGTAATTTTTTGTTGACATATATGGTTTTATTATTTTTTAATTTTTAAAATTTTTTTAATCTTCACCTGAGGATATGCTTATTGATTTTGGAGAGGAAGGGAGAGAGAGAAAGAGAAAGAGAGGAACATTGATGTAAGAGAAACATCAATGAGTTGCCCCCGACATGTGCCCCAACTGGGGATTGAACCTGTAACATTTTGGTACTATGGGATGACATTCCAGCTGAGCCACATGGCCAAGGTTATACAGTTTTATTGTTGATTGTCTCTCTTTTTTCCTTTATTTGATGGGAAAGGAAAGAATATGCAGGAGAAATCATCTAAAGTAAGCAAAAAGTCAGGGAGAAATCTATTACATTCCACGTGTTCATACAAATTTTTTCAAACTAGCAGCAATTTCTTTTTTTAAATTTAATTATTTGATGTATTTTCTCATTACTATTTATCCCCTTATACCCTTTCCTCGCTGCAATCACCACACTGTTGTCCACATCCATGATCCCCTTTTCCTTTCTGCTCAATTCCTCCACCGTCTACCCTCCCCCATTTAGCTGTCATCCTGCTAACTGAGTCTGTCTCTATTTTGCTTGTTAGTATAGTTTGTTCATTAGATTCTACATCTGAGTGAAATCATATGGTATTTGTCTTTCTCTGCCTGGTTTATTTCACTTAGCATAATAATCCATACTGTCACAAAGGGTAAAACTTTCTTCTTTTTCACGGCCGAGCAGTATTCCATTGTGTAAATGTCCCATAGCTGTTTCATCCACTCATCTACTGATGGACACTTGGGCTGCTTTTATATCTTGGCAACTATAAATAACGTTACAATGAACACAAGGGTGCTTATATTCTTTTGAATTAGTGTTTTGGGTTCCTTCAGATATATTCTCAGAAGCGGGATCAGGGGGTCAAAAGGAAGACCTACTGTTAATTTTTTGAGGTCTCTCCATACTGTTTTCCACAGTGGCTGCACGAATATGCATTTACACCAATTGTGCAGAAGGTTCCTCTTTCTCCATATCCTTGCCAGCACTTGTTTATTGATTTATTGATGATAGCCATTCTGACAGGTATGAGATGTGGTTTTAATTTGCTTTTCTCTAATGATCAGTGATGTTGAGCACCTTTTCATATGTCTATCGGCCATGTCTTTAAATAAGAGTCTCTTCAGGTCCTTTGCCCATTTTTTAATTGGGTTGTTTGGTATTTTTTGGTGTTCAGTTTTATAAGTTCTTTATAAATTTTGGATATTAACCTCTTATCAGATGTACTGGCAAATATGTTCTCCAAGTCTGTGGGTTTTCTCTTTATTTTATTGATGTTTTCCTTTGCTGTGCAAAAACTTTTTAGTTTGATGTGGTCCCATTTGTTTACCTTTCTTGCTTCCCTTGCCTGAGGAGATATATCTGATAAAATATTGCTACTAGCTATGTCCAACATTTGGCTGCCTATGTTTTCCTCTATGATTTCTTTGGTTTCAGGTCTAAAATTTAAGTCTTTAATCTATTTTAAGTTTATTCTTGTTTGGGCTTCTGGCCAAGATGGAGGTGTAGGTAGACAACACTTCGCTTCCTCGCACAACCAACAGAAGGATAACAACCAATTAAAAAAAAAACAGAACTACTAGAAAATTGAACTGTATGGAAGTCCAACAAACTGGGAGGAACAACTGGGGAGCAAGACAGACAGCACAATCCAGGATCCCAGTGTAGGAAACTAAAGCCTCAAAACCTCTGGCTGTAAAATCTGTGGGAGCTGCGGAGGCGGGAGAAACTCCCAGTCTCACAGGAGAGTCCACTGGAGATACCCACGGGATCCTAGAACATACACAAGCCCACCCATCTGGGAATCAGCACCTGAAAGGGAATAATCCGCTTGTGGGAAGCAAGGGAAGTGACTGAAAGTGAGGCAAGAGCCAAGCAAATGCCTTTGTTCCCTCTCTGACCCCTCCCCTGCATACAGCACCACAATGCAGTAAGGTGGGTTGCCCTGCCCTGACGAATACCTAAGGTTCTGCCCCTTCCAAAGTAAACAGGTGCTCTGAGACAAAGAAATACGGCCTTCGTTCTTTCTCAGGATCATTCTTGCTGTGTGAGCCTCTTGTGATTCCATGCAAATTTTTGAAATATTTGTTCTAGTTTTGTTAGTTATGTCATTGGAATCTTGATAGGAAAAGCGTTAAATCTATAGATTGCTTTGGGCAGTATGGACATTTTAATGATGTTAATTCTTCCTATCCATGAACACCGTATGTGCTTTCAATTATTTGTATCTTCTTCCATTTATTTCTTCAGTGTCTTATAATTTTCTGAGTACAGGTCTTTTACATCCTTGGTTAGATTTATTCCTCGATATTTTATTCCTTTTGAAGCAATTGTAAGTTGGATTGTTTTTAAATTTCTCTTTCTGTCAGTTCATTATTGGCATAAGAAAATGCAACTGATTTCTGGATATTAATATTGTATCATGCTACTTTACTAAATTCATTCATCAGTCCTGGTAGTCTCTTGGTGGAATCTTTGGGATTCTGTATATACAGTATCATGTCATGTGCAAATAAAGACTGTTTTACTTCTGCCTTTCGAATATGGATGCTTTTTATTTCTTCTTCTGATTGTTGTGGCTGAGACTTCCAGTTCTATGTTGATAAAAAGAGGTGAAAGTGGACATCCCTGTCTTGTTCCCAATCTTAAGGAGAATGCTTATAGTGTTTGTCCATTGAGTATGATGCTTGCAGCGGATTTGTTGTATACGGCCTTTATTATGTGTAGGTGTGTTCCCTCTATTCCCACTTTGCTGAGAGTTTTTACCATAAATGGGTGCTGGATTTTATCAAATGTTTTTTCTGCATCTATTGATATAATCATGTAGTTTTTATCCTTCATTTTGTTTATGTGGTGAATCATATTTATTGATTTGCAAATGTTGCATCGACCATGCATTCCTGGAATAAATCCCACTTGATCACGGTGTATGATCTTTTTGATGCATTGCTATATTTGGTTTGCTAATATTTTGTTGAGATGTTAACATCTATGTTCATCAGGGATATTGGCCTATAATTTTCTTTCTTTCTGTTTTTATCTGGTTTTGGAATTAGGGTGATTCTGGCCTTATAAAATGAGCTTGGAAGCTTTCCCTCCTCTTGAATTTTTTGAAATAGTTTGAGAAGGAGATGTGTTGAATGTCTCTTAGAATGTTTGGTAAAATTCACCTGTGAAGCCATCCAATCCAGGGCTTTTGTTTGCTGGAAGTTTTTTGATTACTGCTTCAATTTCAGTAGTTGTAATCTGCCTATTGAGATCCTCTGATTCTTCCTGAATTAGTTTTGAAGGTTGTATGTTTCTAGAAGTTTATCCATTTCATCCAGGTTGTCCTGGTTTGTTGGTATATAGTTGTTCATAATATTTTCTTACAGTCATTTCTCTTTCTTTGGTGTCAGTTGTTATTTCTCCTCTTTCATTTCTGATTTTATTTATTTGTGTTCTCTTCCTTTTTTTTCTTTATGAGTCTGGTTAAAGGTTTGTCAGTCTTGCATATCCTTTCAAAGAACCATGTCTTGGATGTCATGATCTTTTGTATCATTTTTTTCTGACTCTATTTTATTTCTGCTCTGATCTTCATTATTTCCTTCCTTCTACTCATTTTGGGCTTTGTTGTTCTTATTCAAGTTACTTTAAGTGTAAAGTTAAATTGTTTATTTGAGCCTTTTTTTTTTTTTTTTGAGATAGGCCTGTAATGCTATGAATTTTCCTCTTAGGGTTACTTTCTCAATGCCCCACCGATTTTGGATTGTTGTGTTTTCATGGTCATTTGTTTCAAGGTATCTTTTGATTTCTTCCTTGACCTTGTAGTTGACCTATTCTTTGTTTAATAACATGTTATTTAGCTTCCATGTATTTGTAGGTTTTCCAGTGTTCTTGTTTTGATTTGTAGTTTCATCTCACTGTGGTCAGAGAAGATGCTTGATATGATTGACTGTTTTTTTTGTCATAATATGTGGTCTATCTTAGAAAGTGTTCCTTGTGCACTTGAAGAGTATGTTATTCTGTTGCTTTGGGTTGAAATGCTCTGGAAATATCAATTAAATCCATTTGATCTAGTGTGTCATGAAAGGCCATGGTCTCCTTGTTGATTTTCTGCCTGGAAGATCTATCCATTGAAGTCAATGGGGTGTTAAAATCCCCAACTATGAGTGTATTTCTGTCAGTCTCTCCCTTATGCCCACCAAGATTTGCTTTACATATCGGTCCTCCTACATTGGGTGCATACATGTTTACTAAGGTTATATCTCCTCTTGTTGGATTGTTCCCTTTATCATTTTCTAGTGTCTTTCTTTGTCTCTTATTATAGCCTTGGTTTTAAAGTCTATTTTGTTGGATATAAGTACTGCTGCCCCATTTTTTCCCCCTTCCCACATGCATGATATATCTTTTTCCATCCCTTTACTTTTAGTCTTTGTGTATCTTTTGATCTGAGGTGGCTCTCTTCGAGGCAGCATATATATGGGTCTTGTTTTCTAATCCATTCAGCTACCCTATTTCTCTTGGTTGGGACATTTAAGCCATTAACATTTAAGGTTATTATTGATAGATATGTATTTAGTGCCATTTTATTGTTAAACTATTTTCCTGTTTTGTTTTTCTTTCTCTTTTTCTTCTTAAAGCAAGCCCTTTAACATTTATTGCAGTACTGGTTTGGTGTTAGCAAAGTCCTTTACTTTTTTCTTTACAGGGAAGCTCCTTATTTCTCCTTCACATTTAAATCATAGCCTTACTGAGTAAAGTAGCTTTGATTGTAGGTCCTTGCTTTTCATCACCTTGAATATTTCATATCACTCGATTATGGCCTGAAATGTTTCTGCTGAGAAATCAGATGACAATCTAATGGGTGTTCCCTTGCATGTAACTACCTGTTTTTCTCTTGTGGCTTTTACGATTCTCTCCTTGTCTTTAAGCCTTGTCTTTTTAATATGATGTGTCTCTGTGTAGTCCTCTGTGGGTCCAACTTGTTCGGGACTCTCTGAGCTTGCTAGACTTGTGTGTCTTTTTCCTTCACCAGATTAGGGAAGTTTTTGGTCATTATTTCTTCAAATAGGTTCTCTAGCCCTTGCTCACTCTCCTCTTCTTCTGGTATTCAAATATCAGATTTTATTATGCTTCATGTTGTCCAAAATGTCTTAAGAGCTCCTCATTTTTTAAATTCTTTTTTCTTTTTGCTCCTTTGCCTGGGTGTCTTTTTCTATCTTGTCTTTCAAATTGCTAATTCAGTCCTCTTCTTCATCTAACCTACTGTTTTTTCCTTCCAGTGTATTATTTATTTCAGATGTTTTATTCTTTATTTGTGACTTGCCCTTATATATGTTTTCTGCCTTTTTGCATAATGTTGAGTATCCTTATAATCATTACTCTAAACTCTCTGATACACTGTTTGCCTCAATTTTATTTAGTTCTTCTTCAGGAAAACACTTTCGTTCTTTCGTTTGAGATCTGTTTCCTTGACTTCCCATTTTGGCTGATTCTTTGTATTTGTTTCTATGTATTAGGTAGATCTGCAAGACTCTGCTCCATGCCTAAGTAAAACCCTGCCTGCGACTGGCTCTGGGCAACCTGTTTGGAGTTATCAGTGATCCAAAGCCTATGGCTTCCTCTGCTGGGCCTGGGAGTGTGCAGAAAGAACCAGGCTGTGCACCAAGGCTGCTTTTACTAGCACCAGGCCCGGGGCAGGTGAGCTGAAGCTTCAGAGCTCCCAGAAATCTGCCTCTGCCAACCCACTTTCTGTAGGGTTAAAGAGTGAAAGTTTTCTAGCCGTACTCCTCAGTAGCAGGGCTTAAGCACCACAGTGTGGGGCAGACTAATTCCTGTGGGTGGGACTATTGCTTCCCCTCAGGCTGATGCTACTTGGACAGGAGAAAAATGGCTCCTACAGAATAGGGTAATGACAACACAGATATCCTGTTGTTTGTTCCTTCAGTTCTCTCCCCAGAGCCACCAGCCCCAGAATCTAGCCCACTCCACCTTTCCTATGCTGGAGCCCAGGTTATGTGGCTACAAACAGAATTTTGTGTGTTGGCTCTTTAGGAACTGCTCTGAGGCTACAGCCATCTTTCCCGGGTAGGCACAAATTCTGCTGCTTTTCACAGCTGGATGTTATCTGCGTTCCTTTTCTGGCTCTGGTGCTGTAGGCAGAGGAACCCATCTTGGGGCTTAGACCCCACACTTCTCAGGGGAACCCCCAGCCTCCAAAATATCCCTCCAGCAGTTCAGCTGACGCCTGTGGGACCCCTGCCAGCCCTCTCGTGCCTCCTCCACACTCCCTATCAATCTCATTGTGGTGAAGTGGCTTCTTCTGTTTGTCTGTGGTTATAAAGCTTCCCACCAGCTCATGTTTAGTTGGTTGTTCAGGATGATTTTTCTACAATTTAGTTGTAATTCCAGCTTTGTCGCAGGAGGTGGTTAGTGTAGCTACCACTTACTCCTCTGCCCCCTTGGGTCTCTCCTGTTGATGCAAATTTAATCATCACCTACATTCACAAAGTTAACAACTCAAAAATTCTCAATAATGCTATAAAAATGATTTGTTACAAATTAGTTATTTCTGATCAAGTTTTACTATTTGCCAGAAAGTCATAAACTTCAAAATGATTAATTATGAGGTCCTAGTCTCTAATGCTACCACTTTCATTCCAGACATAAGTATTTCTGGCAGAGAAAGCTGTGTGGCCACAAACCCCTATCCCCTCAACACACACACTTACAAGGGGGGATGGGCAAGGGGAGTTCATGCAATGTGTCTCTCCTTGAGACCTGAATACTTGGGTTTTAATCAGCAATATCTTCCTTTGTTCAATGCATTTCTAGGCTTCAAGTTAGGTGAGGTAGGTTTGCAACAAAAATAGCCTGGGAAACTACTGCCTACGGTTAATCTCCAAGGTATACCTGAGAAAGGAACAGAGCCGTTCTATCATATGCAGTGGAAAGATTCTCTCAGTTCATGTGAAGGGACGATGATATTTTGCCTGCCACGTGAAACAGGCTGTCCAATTTTATACCTTTGCTACTTGACATTTATAAAATGATTTTTTAAGAAAACATTAAAAGGAAGTAAAAGAATGCAATTTAACTAAAACAGCACATGTGAAAGACAGAATGGTAAAGTGAATGAATTCTTCAAATAAATAAGATCTGTAGAATGAGTGTATCATAAAGACAAAAGAGAAAAGGTCATATGACTGTAAGAGTATGAAATAATGGCCCCACTAGAATTTTTTGAACTGGTTTGGCTGCAGGTGATCAGTAGACATCACATGAGGATGTCTAGCTGAGGTCCTCAAAGGTTGGGCCTCAAGGCAGAGGTTAATGACCATGTTTTCAGCATATACTTGGATCTCTATCTACAAGAGTGAGAAAGGGGCTTACGGTCTTCCATCCAACTACAACTCTTGTCTCACATGTCCAGACATACCGGCCACCTTTATGTTCCTCAGTCAAGCCCAATTTTTTCTGTCTCAGTGCATTTTTATTTTTCCTACCTAGAAGGATTTACCCTAGATTTTGTCATTGCTTCAGAACTGGCTTTATCTGCCATTGAAATCTCAAGTCAGCTATCATCTGCTTAGAGAGGCCTTTTCTGACCACCTTATGTAAACTGTCTCATCCCACAAAGTCATTCTCTATCATAATGCTATTTTTGCAACACTTCTCTAACTAAAATTATTTTGTTTATTGTCTTCTTCCTTCCCATTAAAGTTGAAGCTTTATTAAAGGATCTATATATATTATTCAAGGTCTTATTCATAACATCTAGATTCTACAGAGATCCATACATCTTGCTAATAAAGGGCCTAACAGTAGATAGTTAAGGATTTTCAGTTCATGTAGTTTCTTCAGAACTACTCAACTCTGCCACTGCAATATATAAATGCATGTGCATGGCTGTGTTCTAATAAAATTTTATATGCAAAATACAGGCAGCTGGCTAGACTTAGCCTGTTGCTGTCATTTGCCAAATCCTGCTCTAGGATATTGTACTGACAGAGTACTCAGTAAATATTTGAAAGTAAATGAACATAAATATTTTTTTAACTGATTATTTCAAGGTAATGATTATCTACTTGTTATTCCATTCCAACCAAATGAAAAACAGATACATATCTGGCTTAAATGGCATAAATTTATATAGCATAAATCCTTAGCCTTGATAATACTGAGTAAAACCTGCACTAAATTTGTTGAAGGTAACCTAAGTTATGCCAGTGTGGCTTTGCTTTTCATCTTATTATTTTTCACTTCTAAACTCAAAGGTGCAGAGCTTTCTTTACACAAAAGCAAAGTACATGGCCAAGGAAAGGATGTGACTTCCAGAGTCTGTTTCTACAGAGCTGGAGAGGCAGTAGCGACGATGAGAACACTGGACCAGGGGTCAGGAGATCATGTTTTAGTACTATGACTATCAACCATCTCTAACTTCTCTGAGATCAACGTTCTTCACCTTTAAAATATAAAATAGATACATTAAAAGAGAAAGTCTGATCTCTATTTCTAAGACATGATTAGGCTATAATACTGTTATCATGCACTTTAACTGATAAACATGATCAAGCAGATTCTAGCTTTTGTGTAATCCACACAAGAGAACAAATAATAAAGAAAATATTATAAAATCATATTGATGGGATGTTAAAATATTTTTATTGATAAATAAGTGGGAATTCCTGTAATATCTGTTTAGAATGTTGAGGTATTGCACTATCCTAGTTCTGTGTTTATAGAGATAGAACTACTTCCTTTTTTGATTTAGTGAAATGTTGGTGAAAAAAAATACTCTCTGGTTGTCTCTTTTTCCCTTTATTGTAGTGACAAGGAAAGCCATTAAATAATATTTTAAGAAATAGGTAAGATATAGTTGACATTTTAAACCTCCTTCTTGCCCTGTGGATTGATATGTGTTTTTAGATAAATGTAAAGTAACTATTATCAGACTAAATGGTAGGGGAAAGTATAGGGAGAATTCAAAACTTAAAACTTCCACATATTAATCTAGTATGCTTTGCAAGGTATAGATTACATTAATGCTAGAAAGCAAACAGCAGAGAGCTTCAGGTCTGGTTGTCATATTTTTTTCCCTCTTAGTGTTGTTAGCAGAAGAGATTAAATCTTTACCTAAAGTAGATGATGGACTTGGGTTCTCAGAATGGGCCACCTACTTGAATCAGCACCATTTGTGATACTTTTTAAAAGTTAGCCCTGGTTGGTATGGTTCAATGGATTGAGTGTCAGTCTGTGAACCAAAGGGTCATGGTTCGATTCCGAGTCAGGGCACTTGCCTGGGATGCAGGCCAGGTCCCCAGCAAGGGGTGCATGAGAGGCAGCCATACATTGATGCTTTTCTCCCTCACTTTCTCCCTCCATTCTCCTCTCTCTAAAAGTAATTAAATAAAATCTTAAAAAACAATTTTGTATTTCTGGTCTGCACCTCAGACCACCTTGATGGGTCCTAGGTATCTGCAGTTGATTAAATCTTCAGTTACAATTTATGTGCAATAATGTCTGAGGATTACTATCTAGATTAAGAATTCACATTCCACTACATCAGATTAATGATACGGTGAAATTTAGATCATGTATTTTTCTAGTTCAATATCCAAGGAATGTGGAAGCTATTTTTATGGCTTTAAAAGTATAAAATATGTAAAAAAAAAAAATCTGGAAAATAAAAAAAATAAAAAAAATAATTTCATAACTGCTCTTTAGGGGAAATAAAGTTAATATTTGGTGAATATTTAGGTGAATTTCCTTCTAGTCTTCTGATGTCATAACATGGGTCATCATAGACTCTGATGGCAGTGGCCATATTTGTGCATTTTTCATTGTATCCCTAGGTTTTACCATAAAGCCTGGCATAGGATGCACTCAAATATTGTTGAATAAGCAAAGTGAATGAATGAATGAAACTGGCATCTAATGTATCCTTAGTTTTGGCCATGTGGACACTTTATAAAAATATGCCAGCATTACATAGAATATCATTTTCTGATTCCCACAAGCATCAGATCAATAATATCAATTACTAGTAATTTTACACCATTTTTCTAGTGTTTTACTCACATTAATTTAATCCTAACAACAATATGTTGTGTGCCATTTTTATCCCCGTTTTATAGATCAGGAAACTAGAGCACAGAGAGGTTAAGTAACTAGTCCAATACCACACAGCCAGTATATGGAAGAATTAACTCCTGAGCCCACTGATAGTGAGATTTTAAGAGACTAGGTTAACAAATAACTACCTACTTATGATCTAAAGTTAACCACTCCTGGTAAGCAAATACATATGTACCTGATGGTTAGCACTCTAACTATAAAAAACTAAACAAGTATTAGGTGGTTATATGACAATTAAGACTTAGACCTGGGACCTTTGTTAATTCACTCTGCTTTTTGACAAAACTACAAATACATCTGCATCACTTCAAGTGTGGAACACTCAGTTTATGTTGCAGGTTCCTCCGTGCACATCCAGATGTGATGTTCCTGCTGCCAATAAACGTGTTTACTTTGCTTGCATTTCAGCTTACCACACTGGCCACATAAAGCAAGCACACATTCTTTATTTTTTTTCTTTCAATCTTCACCTGAGGATATGCTTTTCTTCCATTGATGAGAGAGAGAGAGAGAGAGAGAGAGAGAGAGAGAGAGAGAGAGAGAGAGATACATCGATGCAAGAGAAACACCAATTGGTTGCCTCCTCTTGCCTCCTGACTACCCCACTGGGGTTTGAACCTGCAACTAGGTATGTGCCCTGACCAGAGGATTCAACCCGAAACCTTTCCGTGCACGGGAAGACGCTCAAACTAACTGAGCCAATCAGACAGGGCTACACATTCTTAATGCTAAAAAAAAAGGGGGGGGGTCATGTAACACTCTACCTTTCCCAACATCTTTCATTCTGGGCGACAAAAATTAAAAATACATAAATAAATCAATCTACAGCCCATATCTAAGATCCCATACCTTCTGTTCACAAATAACTGTTAAAGTAACCATCGTTGGCATTAGACCCTGGAATAAGGTCCTCTGGAGGTAGCGTCGTGTGAGAAATGGAATTTCCTGCTCAGACTGATCCGCTTCGGACCTCATCCCTAAAGGAATCAGACTGATTCGTAGTACAAAATCACCTACATCTCGCACACCTGCAGGAGCAAGAGCCATTCTCCCTTTAATGCGTGCTTGAAAGCCACGGAGCCCAACTAACAGCAGGACCAGTGTCCTGGCCATCTACATCCTCGTCCTCCTCACACTGCTCCTGCAATATCCTAGCCTCCAGGCGGGCCAGGGACAGAGGCCAGTGGCGGGTAGGTCCTCGCCCGGAGCCTGCGAACGTTGAGCCCTCGCGCGAGGAGTGGGGGTTCCCTGGGCCTGCAAATCACCGCCCGCCCCGCAGGAGGCGCCGCGGCCGGTCGGGAGAAGCCGCGCGCCCGGAAAAGGGGCGCGAGAGGCTGCACGGAGCCGCAGCTTCGCCTGCTTCGTCCCTCCCCTTTAGCCCTCCCTGCTAGGCGACAAGCGAAGCCCCCGCTAGGGGAGGGGGCGGAGAAGGGCGGACGCCCGAAACGGCCCTGAGGCTCCCTGCGATGGAGTGGCGCGAGCCCGAGGGGGCGGGGAGGTGCGGGCGGGCGGCGTGCGCGCGCTGAACGTGGGTGTGGGTGGGGGTAAGTAGAGCGGGCACGCGGGAGCGCGGGGCAGAGGGACGCCAGCTACCCTGGACAGCGCAGATACTCGCCGGGGTCGCTGTGCCGCAGCCGCCGCCGCGATCATGGTGAGTGGGTCCGCGCGCCACCACTGCCGCTCTTTCTTTCTTTCGCTTCTGGACCGATGCGCTGGGCGGGAAGGGGCCGAGCGGGCGGCGGTGCGGGATCTGCGGGTTCGACCGCTGGAACCCGTCGCTGTCGGGGGGCCGGGCCCGCGCAGGCCTGGGGAGGGGGCGGTGAACGTTTGGGCTGGGGGCTCACGGGCCGGGTCGGGCCGGGGCCGGCGGGTCTTGGGCACGGTGTCCGGGTCCGCGGTCCCGTCCCGGCTCCTCGAGGCGCCAGCTCGCGTCCAGCCTACTGTTGTGTGACCGCGGCCGGCCAGTGCCTGGGATGCCCGACGAAATCGCCCTCCTCCCGCAGCAGCCAGGCCCGCTCGCAGCCCACAGCCTCCTTTTCCTGGCACTCGCTCCCACCCTCCGGCCTGCGGCTCCGGGCCGTGGGGAACGGCGTTTCCCTCGTGTGGTACCGACCCAGCGTCGGGAAATTCTGGGGTTTGGGCTCTAAGCGGTTGAATTCACGTCTCCTCTGTGCTCCGTGCCTACCGTCCCGGGGGTGTGTCTGTGCTTGCCTTTGCTTCGCTGGGTTTGCAGAGTGATGTCAATGGGTAGATTTTCATTTATAGATCAGGATGGAGGGCCTTCTGGAGTATTCTTTTAACTACTGCCTCCCAGTTTATCAGGCCAGTACTGGACTCTGCTGGAGAGGTGGTGATGGGGGGAGGGGGTGTCTCTTGGTGTCCCATGACCTCCCTGGTTTTGGCACCAGAGACTGGGTCTGTGGCTAAAAAAGAGAAAGTGTGTTGTGCCATGCTCAAAGGACCAGTGAGTCCTAGGCAAAATGTGGATCCCACATTTGTTTAAAGTAGTCCATGTTTTATCTTTGTTTCTCTTAGCACTTTCATATAATTTCCTCTCCACTTCAGGGCTGGCTAAAATATGCAAATCGCCTGTTTTTTCCTCACTCCAGCTGACACTAGTCTGCCCTAGATTTTGCCCTCTTGACCCTTTCAGGCACACACAATTTATTGGATTGTATGTGAAGCCTTTTCTGGCCACTTTACCTAAAATTCCAGTCTTTCCCACCCCACCCACCACAGTTTGTATTCCCCTTGCCTGCTTCGTTTTTTTTCTTCTTCAGCATCCAATGTTTAGCTTACTATCGATTTTGTTTATCTTGTTTATTGAATGTGTTCCCCACTGGAATGTAAGTTTCAGTAAGGCTGAGATTTTTGTCATTTTTGTCCACTCCTATATTTCTAGTACCTACATGCAACAGCGCCTGGCACATAGGGAGTGCTCAATATTTTTTTAAAATTAACCCAACAAAACAGCATACTTTATGCTGATGTACAAGTGGGAAGCAGCACACCTACAAGATTATCTATCCAATTGACAATTGTAATGATGAGAATGTCAAGTGAAGTTTGAAAGGAGGGATGTTCTTGGAAAGAAGCTAGTCTATTTAGTCGCCCTCAATGATAAGAGTATTGGGTGGCCATTGGTTATGCCTGGGCCTGTCAACTTAATGCCCTTGACACTGGCACATGAGCGGGACAAATCATGTTTAGCACTCTCTCCTTTCAGGTCTGAATCTTTGTTCCAAATTATTATGAATTGTAATGGGTAAGGAAATAAATCCAAGGATAACTCCTTAACTGGATGATAGAGTCATGGGAATTGACCTGAAAGAGCCAAAATAAAGGGCAAGCTATTATGAGCTCTGCCCTATACAATTATGATACTTCCTCTTTAGATAAGCATTTCTCAGTAGTTTTGGATCTTCAGAGGAGCTATTTTTATAAATATAACCAAATCCAAGTTGTCTCACTATTTTAAAAAAAGGTAGGGTGTGGGAAGGGTCTGGGGTTAAATTCATAAATTAGTGCATCAGTTGAAAGAGGCACCCCTTTGGATTCATGTCCAACATGAACAGTCTCATGATGTCTCTACTAATTAGTTTTACTACAAAACAATTCCCTAGAAATTCCCTTTCGTTTTCCCATTTCCGTGGTGTAAATTGATGGCAATCCTTGTTTTAAGCCTGGAGAAGCGTTTTATATAATTTGAGCCAAACTGCTTGATGAAGTTTACATGGACAAGGGTCTGAAAATGATGCAATTATAGCCATCACTATACGAGTGCAGTGGTTCTGTGATTACTGTCTAGTCCAGAAAGGTGTTAGAAATTAAAGGTAAAAATGAAAGGAAAATTCCTTTCATTTTTTGTACTTGAAATTAAAACCAACCAAACAAACATAAATGAAAAACACCTTATTTTTTACCCCAATTTATATTTCTAGGAGGTTTTGCTATGTTATGATTCCAGTCTATAAAATATCAAGCCATTTTTTTCTTTCTATTCTTCAAAAGTGTTGAATTTTCAAGGGTGACAAAATCCATTTTTAAACTACCCAGTTGGGTAAGCCTAATTTTAGGTTCTTCAACAAAAGGTTGCAATTTAATTCAGTTCTCTCCAAAACGTTTAAATCACTGTTTGCGAGGTTCAGATCCTTTTATGGTTTAAAATTTAACTGGATCCATGTCATAGATCTAGTTATATTGAGAAAACAGGACCCAGTTGCTCTGGGTTGTGCCCATGATCATCTCCATCGTACCCTCTACTATGACAGGTTTGGGTTTTTAGGAGTAGACATTGATAAAGGGCAAGAAGTTGCTCTGGAAACTCTTCGTCAGGCCCAGCATGGTAAAAATATGCCAACATCAGTGGTTCTTCGGAATTCTAAAGTTACAAATTTTCACATTTGTATTTTTTCTTCACTGAATCAGGACGTCACTGATAGATCACTCACACTGACAATGAACCTTCTAAAAAATTGTTAGTTTAAATATAATTTAAAAATCTAACAATGTAACAGTTACGGAGTATAAACTGTTCTAGAATGGATGATGTGGCAATTCAGAACTTGAGATCTCGAGTCAGTCATGAGTTTGAATCCCAATGCCAACATTCAACTGTGACCTTGAGCGGATTAACTTCTTCAGGCCTCAGTTTTTTGTTTTGTAAAAGAAGACTAATATTTCCTAAGGTTGCTGGGAGGAACAGATAAGACGATGCACTTAAAATAAGTATAATGCTTAGAGTGCTCAGTAAATATTAACTATTATGACGTGTTCTTTTTCTCCCGTATCTGTTTGCAGTTGAGACACCTCAGAAGATTCACCTCTGAGTTCGCTTCCCCTTATGCAATGCTAATACATTTCTATAGCAGCAGTGTACAGTAGAAATATAATGCAAGCCACATAGTAATTTTAAATTTTTTAGTAGTCACATTAAAAAAACCAAGTGAAATTAATTTTAATATATTTCATTTAACTCAATCCATGCAACTACTTCAACGTGTAATCAGTATAAAAATGTTAGTGAGATTTTATGTTCCTTTTTAATATGAAGTTTTCAAAACTGGTGTCTGTTTATGTTTATAGCACATTCGATTCAGGCTAGCCTGATTTCAAGTGCTCAGTAGCCACATGTGGTGAGGGACTACTGTACTGGACAAAACAGCTCTAGATGATACACATCTTTCAAATTTACCTCTTATCTATTAGACCCTTTCCACTCGTGAGAACTCACTGCCACCTTAAACCTAGCATTACGAAAAGAAAGCTCACCTTTCACACTCTCCTCTCTGTTCCCTTTTGCTGTTAGTAATTCCACCAGCTCTCAAGTCTACTGTGTCTGAAATCTGATTCTCACTCTTTTTTCTTTAATATTGTTTATTGTATAATATTCTCATATTTTTACTAGGAAAAAGTTTTTAAATCTCTTTTCCTCTCCAGCCCCCTTTCTACTATTCTTATATTTTCTACAGGTTTCGTCTTCTGTGGTCTCTTTTTAACATTTTTTAAGTTCTTTATTTCTTCAGGGCCAGATTCATGTAGTAACTTAACTCTGGGGGACTCTAGCTCTAAAATGTTCAAAGATCCTCCTCCTCCCCTTCTTGAGAAATATATTTCTTTTCTGAATCACTGGGCTCCACATTCTCTTCATCCTTTCATCAGCTCTTTTTCATGTTGTCATAAATGCTATTTTATAGTTTATTTCTATAAACTATTTCTTTAACACCATTTCTTTAACAGATAGCCAAAGAAATATAATTACTTTAACTGATAATATATTAAAATAATCCACCCAAGAAAAGAAGCACAAAGCAAGGAGAAAAACCATGTGAAGGGGAAATGAAATTATTTGTTCTTTATCTACCTTTCAAGAAATATCAGAGTACCTGATTAATAATAATAGCAATAATCACAATAGGGATGACACTTTACATTTACTCAGTGCTTTATAGGAAACAGAGCACTTTCTCTGTGACTAGTAAACAAAGGCACAAGACAAAAGAATAGGACTGGATCAAGAGTCAAGAACCTGGTTTCTAGTCCTGGCTTTATTGTTGACTAGCTCTGTCCCCTTAAGTCACTCTGAGACACTGTTTACTCAACTGCAAAAATGGGGTGTTTTTACAAGATCATTTTGTCAGAATCAAATGGGTCTGACTGTTACATTGACCTTTCTTTCTGGCTGGATTTCCCCCCAGAAAGCTGTATGACTGTCTTCTCAATACTTTCTTAATTATACCTGCTATAACCGCTCTGTTTAAAACTGGGAACTGCCCTACCATATTCACACATACCAGATCTTACACCATTTTTTTTTTTTTTTTTTGCCTGTAACACTTATAATTCTAAATACTCATTTATATACCACTTGGAATCTTCTAATAATTATGATATTATAGGATTTTGTCCATTCGTACCCAAATGCCAACTTCATGAGGACAGAGATTTTTATTTGCATTGCTCAGTGATGTATCTCTAAGTATCCAACCTGCAACCCAGGATGGCTATAAATGCAGCCCAACATAAAATCATAAATTTACTTTAAACCTTTTTTTTGGCTCATCAGTTTTCATTAATGTTTGTGTATTTAATGTGTGGCCCAAGACAACTTTTATTCTTCCAGTGAGGCCCAGGGACGCCAAAAGGTTGGACACCCCTGCTAGGCAAATGCCTGACATATAGTAAATGTTAAATGATTGTAGATAAAGTGAATGCTGGTCCCAGTGCAGTGCTCTTTTCTCTTCACATTCCACTGACCATTCATAAAAGGAAGAATTGGGGAATTAACATTTGCTTTGCAAACATAATCACAGTACAAGCCCTTCAAAGAACAATATCTCTTTAATGCATTTAAAATTATCACAGTTCAGTTTAGGCATGTTTCAGTAATATAGTTGCTTCACGAATGCTTACATGGCTGTGTAACCTTTTAGTAAATGATAATGTGTATGTATTCCTACAACTATAGGTAAACTTCACAATCATATTTGTGGAAGGGGAAGGGTTATATCATTACTTTTATATAATGAAATGTATAATTATAATGTTAAGTTGTAACTGACAAATTAATTTGTCTTAGTGATATAAACAAGACTATGATTCATGAATTTACTGAGTAATTATTTTTATTTTACATATATGTTATATTTTTTGGCCTTTAGTTATCACTTAAATACATTACAAGTATAGTAATATTTTATATTTATTAAATGTTCTTCAGTGCATTTGTGTACACATTATCTGCTTTGATGCCTTACAAAAACTTTTTAGAGAGACAAGCCCTGTATCAATATACCTACCTTACAGGGGATAGAATTGAGTTTCCAAGAAGATAAATGATTTACCCAAGGTCACATACTAGAGGTAGCAAAACCACGCATGAGCCTTCTGATTCCTAAAATATCAACTCTTCTACTATTCCATATAGCCTTCGCCATGAGCCAGTATAAATGATGAAAGCAATAGCACTTTTCCCTATTACTATAGATGAGAAATCAGAATGACTTCCCCATGTAGTTTCATTCCCATGAATTATAAGAATAAATAGATAGGTATATAAGTATATGGACATTTAAACATTAAACATGTAAGACTAAAAGATTCATGTATATGGAAAATGGGGTATTCAAAGGAAAGTAATTTTAAATGGAGGTGATCATGAACAACATATGTACATATCAAACTTAATCTATTTACTGGTATAATAAATCAGAGAATACCCATAAGAAGATAATTTAGTAATTTACAAGGGAAGTAAAGTCCCTGTTTATAAATAGAATGAATGCAGTATGAAGACACTGATCCGAGAGACTAATAGCAACTTTGCATGTAAATTTTTGTTTCATAAAGAGTTCCTTATTTGGGTTTATTTACAAAACTTTAAAGATTTAAATTGCTTTTCTATATGGTTAGCAGAATTTGGTTAATAAAATCTTTACATTTAACAGGTATTATGGCTACTGGGTTTTTTTTGTGTTGTTTTTTTTTTTTTTTCAGGGGCAAAGGTTATTGACTGTTACACTGATGAGTTAAATTAAAAATTAACTCAAGCCCTTAAAGAAAAAATCAGAATGTGTCCATATTGCAAAAATAAAATTAGGCCATTTTCAATTTTCCATTAACTTCAGTTATAATCAGCTGACTTTCTTCTTTGCCTCGGGAGGACTGTTCAGTGGTGTCCAAGGCAGAGGAAGGAAGAGGAAGCCTATACTTGGACCTTCTGTGCTCCCATTCTAGAGGCTGTCCTTAAACTTTTACAGGGAAGATTCATTCTCTTAGAGCTGGCAGCTTTTTGGATTTTTGGAAATGCAGATTTCATGACTTTTAATGTCAGTGGTGAAGTCATGCTTAGGAAGGGGGGTGCTTTGTGCTGTCAGAAAAATACACAGTTGGCTGTACTTTCCATAGTCAACATGGAACTTAGAGGCTATTTCACACCCCTCTCTCTGTAGTCTGGAGGACTGTTATTTCTTTGTATTTTCAAGGAAGACATTACCTGCTTTCCTTTGGCCTTTTCTCTCTTCAGACTCCAAAAAAGAAAAGGCATATGTCCCAATTTTTTTTTTTTTTTGAGATTTACTGCCCGAAGTCTGCTTCAAATTCACCAGCACAAGGAAGCCACACTAGTTTCACTGTTGTGTAAGCCCTGTCTCTCCATCAAACAATAGTGTGGTTATTATCTCAACCCCTTAAAGGTCCTGTTACTAAAATGCTGCCTTGTCCCTTTTGTAAATTAGGTTTAGTCTATCATCCTTTTCTTTTTAGAATTTAAAAAGTAAGTGGAAATATCCCAGTTATATTATTATATACTTCTGAAAACACTATTATCAGTGATTGCTTCATATAAGATGCATGATAGTCTTAAGTCCTTAGTGCAAACTTTGTAAATAATAGTTTGTACTAGTTCTTTTGAAGGAAAGAGATGGGCTTTCTATATTGAATACCACATTCTTTAAAACTGATACCAAGGAGACATGAAAATATATTACCTCAGTAAACTTTTGATTAAATGTACTCATTGATTCCTTCATTCAACACATGCTCAATAACCATCAGTGTGCTAGGCACTGTCAATCTAAATATAAAAGACAGTCTCTGCTTCAAGAAATCTCCAGTACAGTGGGTGAATCTTATGTCCTCCAGTGCAAACAGGCCCAATAGCTGAGCCTTTAAGATACTCAGGCCAGCACATGTGCTTTCCTGTGTGTACCATTTTACCCAACAAAAAGACCTAGTCTAATAAGGTGAGTTATGTTATTACACACAAAAAAAGCGGAAACTAAACCCTTTTACTTCTTTATCATGCCAAGAATGTGCTTAGGGCCAGAAGGTAGTTGGCAGTTATAGAGCCAAAATCATCAGGATTCATAGAGCTGAGGTAAAAAATGTGTGTGTTGTGACACCAGAGCACTCAGAAAAGGAGCGAAATTATTGAGAGGAGGAAAAATCGCATCAGTTATCTCAGACACACCATGGGTAGAAGGAGCATGGACTTAGGAATTGAACAGACGTGTTTAAATGCACGTTCCCAGACTGGGTGAAGCCAGACCTACTGACTCAAGAATGCCTGAGTGAGGGGCCTCGCATACTGCATGCCAGGAATCGCAGTCACAGAAATTTGGAATCTAGTGCTTGGGGGGCACAAAGGAATGAGGAACTACTTTCTAGCAAAAATGTTTAGTGTATGCCTTATGAAGGTGTTGGAATCAATGATGAATCTTAAATAGGCTGGATTTTGATATGTAGGAAAAGGGAGGGATGTAGAATTGAGCAGAACATTCCATTTAAGGAAATAAGTGGGTAAGGACCCAGAAGGCACTAACAGGTGTACTTGAGAAACACTATACTGTGAGCAATTTATGAACAAGGTCATATTTTCACAGAACCTAGTATAGATTAGGTGCTCAATAAATTTGTGAAGGCTGCAGACTAACTGGATAATTATACGGATCAGTTATATTTTGAAGAGCCTTGAATCTGAGGCTGAGAAGTTTCTTCTAGATTTTGTAAACCAGGTTTTTAAAATGGAGAGTTAAATGATGAAAGCCTCATCTAGGAGGATTAATCTGTTTCCATAGTTCTGTGGCTGGGAGAGAGCCTGGATAAGGAGGTTACAGTGGGGATGAACTAATATGTTAGTTTTCAGTTATTTTCACGTTATTTACTTTTGAAAACGTACCTCTAACTACACACTCCTGGGTTTAATCCTCTACTCCATTTATCTCATCTATACAATATGTATAACACATAGTAAAGATTGGTTCAAATAAGATAACATATATAAAGTCTCTCAGTACAAGATAGCTAGTATTGGGTACTCAAAACTAGTGGCTATTAGCCACAGAAACTTAATTATGTTCATCCTTAAAACCCTAACTTTTTTTTGCATGCATGAAAGAGAGACTTAACTACTTGACTAATATACATGTATTTATATTTTTAAAATGCTGATTATCTGGTAGTATGGATATTAGGTTTAATATTCAGGACTTTTTCTGGAGAGAATGAAAAGTGATAAAGATTTTATTCTCTGATTTTCTTTGTTCTTTTTAAGCTTCATGAGTTCTGTTAATTAATGAGAAATTAAAAAAAACTGAGAAATAAAACTAAACTCGTTGCTTAAAAAGTTTTTCTTACAATTTCTCATATGTAGATGCACTCATATTATAAAACAATATATTTTGAAAATTGTTTTATGGATTTGAATCAGAGCTTTAGAAAATCCTAGGAGCTCCACATAATCAGATTGAACTTGAGTTGTTTGCCCAACTGCCTACATCAAATTGCACATGGTCTTGAGCTTCTTAATAATGCTTAATCTGATGCCTTAACCCCTAAAAATTTACCCTACAAGAAAACAATTTTTTCACTCCCTGCCTTTTCCACTGGATCAGAATTATTTCAGTTGCTAAAATCCTAAGTAGGGAATATTATTGGACTTTTATATTGTATTCAAAATAATGAGGGAAGAGAATACCTGTATGGACATAGCATCTTTTCTCACCTTTCCCCTGTCAGTTTAGAAGTAGTGAACATTGATTAGAAATTTTAAGTGCATGAGTAGAACTGAAAAAAGTGGCAATATGGAACTAACTTTGTATGCTTAGGAGAGGACAGCATTAAAAAAGCTAGCTAAGATCAGGTAAGAAAGGTAGACGGTATGCTGGACATGTTGAGGGCGGTGAATAGACCAGCCTGGCTGGTGTAAAGGTGTCACATAGAAGACTGGTTCAAGCAAGGCTGGAGGAATGCTTTGACCCAAACGGAATGAAGACTGTGAGTTTTTGGTAGAAGTCCATGATGCCCTCCAGCGTAAAACTCCTTTTTACCTAGTAGTCATTTTTCTTGTGTAACTTGACTCTCTATCTATCTGTTCATTTTCACATAAAGTAGAATAATTACATCTTCAATTTGTAAGCAACTTTAGAAACTTTCCACAATGTCCCTAATAATGGTCATCATAATACCATATGTTTGTATAATACTTCTTAATTTAGAGAACACTTTCGCAATATCAGTTGCATATTATTTAGTTTGATTTTTTAGTTGGTTATTACTTCTCCCACTGAAATATAAGCTCTATGAGGGCAAGAACTTTGTATGTCTTATTACCACTGTAATTTCAGCACTGGAATGGTGCCGGCATATCATAGATACTAAAGAATACTTGTTGGCTACATGGACAGATGTGTAAAGTAGCTTTCTCATGCTTGAGGAGACAGACTCAGAGATTGATTATTCAGTCATACAACTAGTAAATGGTGGATTGAAGATTCAGACCCACTTCGTACCTATGTCTCTAATCCTTAATCCCATTGCTTGCTTCTTATACTAACTGGCTTTCCTGATACCCATGATATTTTAAGCAATACTGAGAAAAAAACAGACTATAAAAAATGACAGGTTTAATCCTATCAAAATGTAAAATTTTGAGATGACAGAAGCCATTATAGGCTGAGATTTTTTTTTAAAAGGCAGCAGAGTAAAAAGGAGGTATTTGCAATCTATATACCAACAATATATCGATTGTTATATATACAAATGACTTTTACATATCAATAAACAAAAAACAGGCAGTCCATTAGAAATATGGAGAAGGGTTATTAAATGACAGCTCACTGAAGAGGAAATCTACATAGCCAATAAACATTTTAAAGACATGAACAACAGTAGTGATAAGGAAATGCAAAATAAAACTATCCCACAACCATGAATTTGACAAAAATTTAAAATGCCGACAGTAGAAAATCCCATGAATTCTTAAGAGCAATATGGTCGTTTTTACTAAAATTAAAAATGTATTCCTCATATAACATAGCAGTTCTGCAACTAGACTTATTCCCAGAGAAATTCTCACTTATGATCACAGAAACGTGTATAGCGGCATTGTTTGTAATAGCAACAACTAAAATACCCATTAGTAAGAAAGTGGATACATAACAATATAGAATAGTCACATGATAGAATACAACAGTTATGGTGAATGAACTAGTATTAACATGTTAGATCAGGCTGCAGAAAGGTAAGTATGATGTAATTATATATAAATGTACAAATGTACAAGGAATGCTATTTTTGTTGTAAATATAAATGTGTAATAATCTGCACAGGAAGGCTTGACATCAAATTGATTACAATAGTTATATTTGAGGAAGGAACAAGGGACACAGGATTAGAGAGGTATACGAAGGGAATGTCAACATAGAGGTGTTTTATTTCTCGGTTTCTAGCACCTAGTAGGTGTATTCAAAAATACTTATTGAATTACTTTTAAAAGATTTGAAATAAATATGACACGACTTTAAATGTGTGATATATTCATTTTACCATTCTCTACATTTTTATGCCTTTAAATTTTTCCCAAGTTGAAGTATGTTTGGATTTGGGATCTGCATTAGAGTCTCAGGTTAGAGATCTGGTAAGTATAGCACATGTGGAACTGATGAGCCATAGGGCAGGAGGGCCTTTTATTGTTTTCTTATTTCCTAACCCTTTTTTGACTTAATCGAACATCTGAAAGGCCTTACAAAGTCAGACTGAGCATCCATGCAGTTTTAAAGAGCTAAAGGACAATGTAGAAGGGCATGTTTGTCATTCTCGACATCAATGAAAGGAATAAGGATATTTTCCTTTAAGGATATATTCCTTTAAGTAATAAGGAAAAGAGAATAGCCAAATAGTAATAGTAATAGCAGTTAATAACATTTATTGAATTCTTACTGTGTCCCAGGTATTGTTCTAAGAACCTTCCCTGTTTTTACACATCCTCACAACAAACTTTGGAGTTCGTAGTCATTTCCTTTTTGCAGCTAGGGAAACTGAGGCAAGTTGGAGAAAGAAGCATAAAAGTAAGGAAATCATTTTTACTCAAACAAGTGATACACCATGAATATTTATGTTTCCTAGTTGAAAGTCAGTCGTAAAGGGCTTTTGAATGCACTGCATGTTGTATCCTCTCACCTTCCTTTCTCTAATCCCTAGTTTACCCTGTGTTGTCTTTGAAAATATTTATGTTGAATATTTCTTGGATCCATTTCCATTGTTAACACGCAAACTGGAATTTCGTTACTCTCCTTTTTACACCATTGCATTTCCTCTTCTGGTTTTTCAAAAATATATCATTGTTGAGATAAGCACTAGTTAAAGAAGGGACGTTTCTCTTATATGGTGTCACTCTCTTGAGATTTTCCAAGTATGATGGCTGTGGGAGATATAAGGGCATGACAGTGTGCTACTGAATTGGGATTTGAAAATGCAGGACACTGAATGAATGTCTGTTAGGTTTCTACTGAGTGTACAGGCCTGTCATGGATGCTTTTACATACATGAATTCACTTAATCTTCACAATGTTGTGAAGTCAGGATTATTTTTCTCTCTTTTTACAGATAATGGAGATGTTGCTCAGACATAATGTTTTGTCCAAGGTTATTGTAGCTGCTTAGTGTCAGAACCAAGACTAGTACCTTTGTGAAACTCTCATAATTTGCAACAAAACACAAAGCCATGCTACCTGTTTTAACCATAGCCTTAAGTGACCGCCTCCCCACACACAAGACGCAGGATTGCCTAAATATAATCACCACGTACATGAATGGTAGGAAGACACAGCCTTGCTCTACCAGGGCTGTGCAACCTTTTGGTGTCTCTGGGCCATGCATTAAACACAAGAACACTAATGAAAACTGATGTGCAAAAGAAAAGGTTTTAGGTAAATTTAGGATTTTGTGTTGGGCCACATTCATAGCCATCCTGGGCCATACGTGGCCTGCAGGTTGACCCCTGCATGATGGTCAGTCATTTACTAGCTCTGTGAAATTAGACAAGCTGCTTCACTTCTCCGTCTCAGTTTCCTGATTTGTCAAGGGAGATGGAAATACCTATTTTACAGAGTAGTTGAGAGGATAAAGTGTAATATACCCAATAAATACAGTGATCTAGTAGACACATTTAACTGTTTGCATTTATTATTGCTATTTTTATCATCTTCTGTAGTTTCTATGATGAAGAAATGAGTAACATTGGGGATAATTTGGAAATTAGGAACTCCTGGGCTTTATAATGAAAAAAATATTTAAAAAAGTAAGCTACATGGCAGCTGTAGGTAACTAATGAGGGATAATTTAATCATCTTTTTTTATATATAAACCAATCAATAAGTAAAAACAAAAGAAAGCCTGCCATCATTACAACTTGGAGGCAGTTTACTTTCCTGATGGAGATAGTTACTCTGGACTGAAGCCATCCAATCACTGATTAGTCTCTCTGTCCATACCTGCTCCTAGTCAACGGTAAAACCTCTTTATAAAAAGCAGCCACACCAAAGAGATAATTAGAAAGTTAAATCAAGCAATAGCTTATCAAGGCAGTAGTAACAAGGGAGGCATGCAGTGTTCTACGACAGGGACCTATTTTAATCTGTTATGGAGTTAAAATGCTACATTAAAATTTCTAGCAAAACCAAATCCTCAAAGAGGAAAAGACAGCCTGTAGCCAAAGCAACTTACACGGTTATAAAGAAACTACAGTCATTTAGTTGATGGAAATGAAATCCATGTGTCTGTATATTTTACACCCAGAAGTGAAATTAGTCCAAATTAGTGAAGTCCAAAAAAGTGAAGTCCAAATTAGTCCCATTTGAAGGAATGGTTTTTGGGGAAAGCTTTCACCTAGGCACAAAAGGAATTGGTTATATCAATAGAAATAGGGCTTTCAAAGCAAGAGAGGTAGTAGTTCCTCCACATTCTGAAAACTTTCACTTCTGAGGACACTTAAAAAACAAAAAGATGTTGACAAACTGGAATAAATCCAGGAAAGAATTCTGAAGAAGGTGAGGGTCTAGAATTCATTTCATATATATGTACATGTGTCTGACACCTAGTATATTCAGTTAGTGCTTTTGCAAGGAGGGACAGGAGTAGGGAGTAAAAGAAGAATGGGAAAAGTTGAATTTACTGAGGCTGTTTAGCTTAGGAAAGGTGAAGACTTGTGTCAAACAATGCCTAGGATCAAATGTCTGAAGGGTTCTCACATGGAAGAAAAATAATATCAGTTGTGTATGACTTCAGAGGGAAGAACTAGGAATGAAGGGTAATAGCTTAAGGAGAAACATTTTTAGCTCAGAATACGGAATGGTTTTCTAAAAACAAGAAATGTTTAAAAATAGAATGTGCTATTTTGAAAAGTAGACATATTTGAAGTTTTTCCAGTAAGGTGGGTGAATTTCTTTCAGAATTATTGGAGGAAGCAGTTATATTCAGGTTTGGGTAGAAAGTTGAATTACGGTAGATGTCTGTAACTCTCTGATACTGTGAGAGCCAATAAGGTACTCCTTGGTTCATTTGAAGTTTAAAAATCCTTCTTTGTTTTTCCTTTCTATGTATATTCTTAACAAAAACTCTGGGCCATACAGAACTAATTCTTATGCCTTTACAGTGCTTTGTGTTGGGAAAGAAATCCTTATAAATAGGCATGTTAATTTCACTATAATACTTTTTAAGTCATTTGTCATAAAACACAGAAGGGTAAGTTTAAGAAATGGAGATGTAATCACATCAAAACTTGTCAGATATTTTAAAATATTATTTTATGTAAAATAGTAAATCTCTGCAAGAAAAGATAGTTACTCTTTAGAAAGTTACTGTTGGATATAATAATATTAATACTTCATATAGCTATGTTATAGTTCATGTGAAATCGGCTGTCAATGAAAAAATGTCTAGCCTAAGAAAAAGTCTTATAAGAATTTATTTGAGCCAAATTGATGACAATTGCCAGGAAGCAAGATCTCAACAGACAGAAAATGCTCCAGAGAATGGCAGTTTTGCAACGTATTTTATACATTAGAATCAAAGGAGGAAATTTAAAGGGGGTTACATGGTGGTAGATTGGGGAGGTGGGAGGAAGCAAAGCAGGGAAATCTCAGAGATTGTATAAAAAGTGAAACAGAGACACATTTCTTTTACATTGGTGGGTACAGGATAGTTAGTAATTAATATTTACAGTACATAGAGATGGTATGTTGGCAACATGGTAACAGTGTGATCTCATGCTCTGGTGCCTGCAAGAGATCTGGAAAAGAAGGTTACTCTGACATTGCAAAGGTATGTCATCTTAGATGCACAGAGACAATAGACAATTTCAAACTTTAAGAAAGGTTGACCTTTGTCAAGGAAGCTGTAGACCTAGGACATGACTACCCACCATGACACTCTTTTCGTTAGGGATTTTTGCATTTATACTGCCCATGTGATTACTTTGGTCTCTGGGTTTGTAAGGCTGCCATGCGGGCCTCCTCTGAGCTTCTCAGGTTTGGTATGTGGCCCCTTTTTTGTCCACAAGGCCTCAGTTTATAAACTGTCTATAAATCCTAGTATTTCTTCAATTTTTCCTATGCTGTATACATATAAAACTAGAGCTTCTTGGTATGAGTTAAAGAACATGACCAAAGGGAGGAAAAAATTTCGTAATACAGTGATCATGCTGGAATCACACATGAACAACACTTACTTTATTCTAAGCACAGTTGACCATCTTGAGCATATTTATGCTCCATGAATACTTGTCTTATAGAATCTTTGTTTCTAGTTAACTGACAAGTCAACAACAGCTAATTCTTTCACTGTAAGAAGTGAAGTTGTTTCCCTCCACCCCCGCTCCCAACACTGTATCATGTAAGTGATGTTCAAGGCCACAAAACTTGTTTCAGAGTCAAGGCAAGAACCTGAGTTTGTTCATTTATATTCTGGTGCTTTCAGCCTTATGATGATTAGTAACTGTATAATGAAGCAGTAATTTTTGCAGTGGCTAAATGTATGGGCATTCCCTTTAAGAGATTCCAGGGGATTGGGAAAGCCCATTTTGGTTAAATAGGATTTTTAATTAATATACAAGGTGCAGCAAAAGTAGGTTTATAGTTGTCCATATGGGAAACAACACAATAATTAATAATACAAGAATGCACTCTGTTTTGTGTACTAACAACTATAAAGCTACTTTTGCTCCCCCGCCCAACATAAGATTGAGTTCATTCTAATTTCTGCCATCCTGCTAAGTGCATGCAAGCTACCCAGATGGGTATGACATGATATCTTTTATTCTAAAAGCTAAAATAACCACTGTTTTCATTGAATTAGATAGCTTTCTCTGTGAATATATTTAAGTGACTGCTATATTAGAGTACTCTAGAGACTGAAGGAATAGCAAGCTAGAATGAACAAGAAGGTGAAAATCATACTACTCCTCACTCCAGTCCTTCAAAGGGAGCCGTTAGAGAAAGTACTGAATGAATATATTTATAACTATATATCTATCTATATCTCTCTATCTATCTATATATTATAGTAAGGTTTTTCCCTTCTAATTTTTACCGCCTGCTACCTAATAAGTCTCTTGCCTTAAGAGTTGTGTATTAATGAGACAATGGACATAAAGAAATACTAATGAAGAGCTTTCATTTTCCCACAATTCCCAGTTTGTCTAGTGCAACAAAGGAAGCTGTCTATTTAAGAATCAGTTTCTTGGTGACTGTCCCAGAGATCTGTAATATTACACTTCATCCCCAAGTTCAAGATTAATGTATGAGTTGCCTGGTCCCTCCTGTTAAAATGAGTAAGGATCACAAAGGATTTCCTATCAAATGCTGCCCAATTGTATCTTGGCAGCCCTGCGTAACATTACCTGACCTTTTTGCCCAGCTTGCTCCTGGCCTTGGGAATCATTTACATTTTCAACCCTCAGGCTCCTTTAAAATTATGCAGTTGAGGTGACCAGACTTTGTCCTTTTAAAAAACAATAAAAAAAAAACCAACAACAAAACACCCTCAGTCTAACATCTCCTTCTTTAACTTTTTTAATATATTTAAATCCAACACTCATCTATTTTCATATAATCAAACCAGTAAACTTTCTTTAAGTCTACTCTGGAGACTAATTTTGGCCACAATTTGAGAAACTAAAACCATTCATCAAGTGAGATCACTAACAAAATGAAAGCCATGCTCTCATAACTGTTGCAATTGCTCTTTCCACTGTAGCTTGCATGCAATTGCTCTTTCCACTGTCCTGAAAACATCTGTATCAAATATCTTCTTAAAAATCAGGAGTGTTGCTCACCCACTCCTTCCCCTTCCCAGAGTCACTACCCAGTAGTGCAACTGAATTTATCCTTTCTTTTTTAGAGATTAGGAGAGAAAACACTATAAACCATTTATAGACGCATTAGTTGTAGTAGTTAACATTCTCTATAATAATACAATTCTAAAAAGCTATAAATAAAATAATAAATAATCTTTGATTGCTGAAAGGCTAAAGCTAGGTGAAGACTTCTGCCAAGAAAATATTTTTACAATCATGGGATCATGAACAATTAGTGCACTTTGTGTATGGTTCTTTATTTTATAGAAACCCGCTAGTTTCTAATAGAAGAATAGATTGAGAGGGGTGGATGGAGGTAGAAGAGGTTTTAAGGGGGATACATGGAATTGGGAAAAATACAATAAAAATAAATTTTAAAGAATACAAAATATTTCATAGCTGATCTGGTAACCAAGATGACTACTAAGTGACTAGCAGGCAGGAAACACATACTGTGTGGAGATACTGGACAAAGGGTGATTCACATCCTAGGTGGGAAGGAGCAAGGTTTCAACATTCTACTCAAATTTATGCCCAGTTTGTAACTTATGAATTCTTTTTTTCTGGAACTTTCCATTTAATATGTATTGACCATGTATGACTGTAGGTAACTTAAACTTCAAAAGCAAAACCACAGATCAGGGCTCTTCTGTTGTATCATTAGGGAAAACAGGGAAACTGACATGTTTTAGCTATCACTTTCCCATCATGTGATATTACCCTTGATGACCAAGTTAAGTGCGAAAAAAAAAAATGGATGCACTCACTTTTAAAATAAAATTTGGTAATATTCTCTTAAATTACTTATATGATAAAATGGTTGTGCTCTTACTCCATTTTAATTTTTATGATACATTTATACTTGTTTTAAATAAACATTTATTGACTTTAAAACGTTTCTTATACCCTGTTAGGAACTACAGTGAAGATAAGCATTCAGAGAAGAACTTGCATGCATACAGTTGAACTAAATTATTAAATGAATGAATGAAATTGAAGTAACCTAACTTACCAAATGACTATGTTAATTTAAAAGGCCACAGATTTCAGCTTCGCTGATTTCAGTTCTGTCTGCTCAGTTCATTTACAAATTATGCATCAGTTCTACATATTTTCAGATATGAAGATAAAAATATATTAATTTAGTTATCACTTTATTGTATATTTTATATTCATTTGCAGTAGCTTCCAAATTGGTCTATAGGCAAAGAATGAGACAGCTGTCTGGTTGGAAGCAGGGATGAAGGTGGAAGGGCTTGAAGCCTTTATTGTTTAGCACTTTAAAGAAAATTGACAGAGGAGGGCAAAGGGGGAAAAACTGGGATAACTAATAGAATAACAAAAAAAGAAAAAAGAAAATTGAGAAAACACAACAAAATGCTTCCTATCTCCATTGAATTGAAATGATTTATCAATAAGAAAAGGGATAGTAATATTTCATAAAAGTGCTCATTTAGTAGAATTCAAAACAGTAGCTCAAGAGAACCCAGAGAGCACATTTGTGAGATGCAATGCTAATGAAAAAAAGGGGGTCTGACATTTACAGTTATGTAACTCTCATTATTTTGATGCAATATATTGGCAAAGGCAAATGGACTTAGTCACATGGTGTATAATGGAAATGAATTGCTTTGTCTTTTGCCTCTTACCATCTGTAAAATAGATAATACTTGTCACCCCTTTCCTCTCCCCCTCCCATAAAGTTGTCTTTATCAGTCCAGTGGTCTGGGAGACCATGTTGGGCTGATAACTGAATGTTGATGAGTTAATTAACATCAGCTAAGGTGATATTCCAGATGTTCAAAATAACATGAGATTCAAATATCAAAAGTAAGTTTGTAAAACTCTAACCACCATAAAAGTCAAGTGGCCATCAGAAAAGGCCATTTTATTCACATACAGCTCAGGCTGTATTTTGCCACTTGATGATTTATTTTCCTTTTAGAGTCTGCAAATGATGTTCAATTTGATTTGACATTATTTGGATTAAAATGCTAAGGGAAAGGTTTGATTTCCCTTTACCTCTTAGAAAAGATTTAATGCAATGCAGTGTAGATCAACTGTCATTTTAAGATAATGCATTGTCAAACAAATAGGTGTGTGAGAAGCTATTTTATTCATCAGGGAAATAATCTGGACTGCTCAGTAAATCCCTATAATGGTTGGTTTATTAGCTCAAAAAAGGGAAAATATAAAATAATCTATTCATATGACTTACAGCTTGTCTCTTGCTCTATGTTAGCAGAAAAGAGTACATCTTTTGACTTTACCATAAATATATTAAAATATGCTAGATATTTTAGAATAGAATAGACTGGAATATATAGAAATAGTTAGAATAGATAGGTATGCTGATTACTTAAAAAGTAAGGAATAAAACCTGGCCCATGTTTTTTTCAAGACATCATTAATAGCTTTCCTTTGTTTTCCCATTGAAAAGGATGCCACTTGTACATGCAGAATAGCCAACCTGCTTCCCCTCTGGTCAGTACTTGATAACCAAAGCACATACAAACAGAATCTCCTTTCATCACTGTTGTTAATTGTGAAAGAGCTTTATTCTTCTCCATGTCCCCAAATTCAGAAACTGGTACAGTTCCAGCGTGTCCTGAATAGAGCTATCTGGCTTTGGATTAAATCTCCATGGGGTTTTGTATTCACTCACTACTTCCTGTGGAAGTAGAAGTTGTAATGGTCATTGCAAATAACCTTGAATTACAACCTTACCAGCATCATTAGATTTTTCTTCCTCAAATATTTAGTATTGAATCACTGGACGACTTTATTTCAGATTGTGAAATGACACGTTTTGTTTTCTATACAGCAGATTACATTTTTACTCACTTGAATTTAAGGCAAGTTATTTAATATCTTTTAATGAGACCAGAATGTTATAAGAGAAATATATTTGGGTTTTATTTCCATATGCTTGGAAAGAAGGCCATAACTTGCAAAATGATTGGAGAGAAACTAATACTCATTATTAAGAATATGTATTTGACCCTGACTGGTGTAGCTTAGTGGGTTGAGTGTTGTCCTGCAAACCAAAAGATTGCCAGTTAGATTCCCAGTCGGAGCACATGCCTGAGTTGCAGGCCAGGTCCCCAGTTGGAGGAGAGTGAGAGGCAACCAGTTGATGGATCTCTCTCAGATTAATGTTTCTCTCCCTCTCTTTCTCCCTCCCTTCCCATCTCTCTAAAAATAAATGAAATCTTAAAAAAAGAATTAGTGTTTTTATTTACTTGGGATAAATACCCTGAGTGGAATTGCTGGATCATATGGTAGTTCTAGTTTTTTAATTAAATTTATTGGGGTGACATTGGTTAATATTATGAGTTTCAAGTGTACAATTGTTTGATACATCATCTATATATTGCATTGTGTGCTCACCCCTTGAAGTCCAGTCTCCTTCTGTCACCATATATTTGACCCCCTTTACTTTCTTCTACTTCCCCCCACTGCCCTTTTCCTCTGGTAACCACTATACTGTTCTCTGTGTCTCTGAGTTTGTGTATTTGGTTTCTTTGTTGCTTTTTGTTTTATATACATCCCACAGAAGAGTAAAATCATATGGTTCTTGTCCTTTTCTGTTTATTTTGCTTAGCATGATACTCTCAAGATCCATCCATGTTATTGCAAATGGTGGCAGTATTACATTTTTGCTTATGGTTTAGTAGTATTTCATTGTATATATGTACCCCCTCTTCTTTATCCAGTCATCCATTGAAGGATGCTTAGGTTGTTTTTATGACTTGGCTTCCATGAATAATGATCCATTGAATATAGAAATACATATACCTTTTTGAATATGTGTTTTCAAATTGTTCAAGTACATAAGTAGAAGAGGGATTCTGGATCATAAAGTAACTTTATTTTTAATTTTTTGAGGAACCTCCATTCTATTTTCCATGGTGGCTGTTCCAGTTTATGTTCCCACTAGTAGTATATGTGGGTTCCTTTTTCTCCCCATCCTCTCCAACACTTGTCTTTTTTTTTTTTTTTGTCTTATTGATAATAGCCATTCTAACAGATAATGAGGTGGTATTTCATTGTTGTTTTATTTGAATTTCCTTTATAGCTAATGAAGTTGAGCACGTTTTCATGTATCTGTTTGTTATTTGTCTGTCTTGTTGGGAAACGTATCTGTTCATTTCCTCTGTCCATTTTTTAAATTGGATTTTTTGTTCTTGTTGTTGAGTTGTATGAGTTCTTTATATATTTTGGATATTAGCCCCTTCTTGGGAGTATTGTTTGCAAGTATCTTTTCCCATTCAGTTGGTTGACTTTTTGTTTATTGATGGTTTCTTTTGCTGTGCAGAACTTTTTAGTTTGATGTAGTGCCATTCATTTACTTTTACTTTTACTTCCTTTGCCTTTGGGAGTCAAGTTCAAAAGCCTCTCTGAGACCAAGGTCCATAAATTTATTACCTGTGTTTTCTTACATGTATTTTATTGTTTTTGGTCTTATATTTAAAATTTTAATCTATTTTTAGTTAGTTTGTGTATATGGTGTCAAATAACAGTCTAGTTTCATTCTTTTAATTGTGGCTATCCAATTTTCCTAACACCATGTATTAAAGAGGACTTCCTTTTCTCAATTGTATGTTTTTAACTTTTTGTTGAAAATTAGTTGCCTGTATATGTGTGCATTTATTTCTGGGCCCTCAATTCTGTTCCATTGGTCAGTGTGTCTGCTTCCCCCCACCCCCAGTACCATACTGTTTTGATTATCATAGCTTTGTAGTATAATTTGAAGTCAGGGAGAGTGATTGGCAGTTCTGTTTTTGATTTTTTTGAGGAAATTTCATCCTGGGCTGGTTTAAATAGTGGCTGTATGAATTTACATCCCCACCACCAGAGCAAAGAGCTTCCCTTTGCTCTACATCATTGCTAAGACTTACTTCTTGTCTTTTTTATAATGGCCATTTTAACAGGCACAAGTTTATGTCTTATTGTGTTTTGATTTTGCATTTCTGATGATCAGTAATATTGAATACCTTTTCATATACCTGTTGGCCATCTCTATGACTTTGAAAAATGGCCATTCAGACCTGTCCATTTTAAGATCAGATTGTTTGCTTTCTGTTGAGTTGTATGAGTTATTTATATATTCTCGATATTAACCCCTTAGCAAATATATGATTTGAAAATACTTTCTCCCATTCTGTTGATGGTTTCCTTTGCTTTGCAGGAGCTTTTATTTTAATGTAGTCCCACTTGTTTATTTTTGCTTTTGTTGCCAAATCCATAAAATCATCACCAAGACTGATGTCAAGGAGTTTTAATTCCTATGTTTTTTCCTAGAAGTTTTATGGTTTCAGTCTTATGTTCAGACCTTTAATTCATTTTTCTGGGTCCAGTTTCACTCTTCTTGCATGTATTTATCAGTTATCTCACTTATTGGTGAGCATTGAATCTACAGATGACTAGGTAATATGGACATTTTAACAATATTAATTCTTCTGATGCACGAACCTGAGATATGTTTACATTTGTTTGTGTCTTTTTCAGTTTCTTTAATCAAAGTCTTAGTGTTTAGTGTACAGATCTTTTGCCTCCTTGTTTAAATTTATTCTTATTTCATTGTTATTGGTACTATTATCAGTGAGATTATCTATTTTTTTCAGGTGTTGTTAATGTGTAGAAACATAACTTTTCTGTATGTTGATATTGTATCTTGCAACTTTACTGAATTTGTTGATTAGTTCTAGCAGTTTTTTTTTTATTTTTGGATTTTTTGGAAGTTCAGTGGAATCTTTTGGATTTTCAATATACAAAATTGTATCATCTGTAAACAATGACAGTCTTACTTATTCCTTTCCTATCTGGATGCCTTTTATTTCTCTTCTTGCCTGATTGCTCTTGCTAGGACTTCCAATACTATGTTCAACAGGAGTGGTGAGAGTGGGCACGGCACCCTTGTCTTGTTTCTGACCTTAGAGGAAAAATTTTCAGCCTTTCAATGTTAAGTAGGATGTTTGCTGTGGGTTGTTAACAATGGACTTTAGTGTTGAGGTTTGTTCTTTCTATAACCAACTTGTTGACTTTTTTTCTTAAATCATGAAAGGATATTGTATTTGTCAAGTACTTTTTTGCAACTATTGAGATATTCATGATTTTATCTTTATTAATGTGGATTTCACATTCATTGATTTACATATGTTGAACCACCCTTGCATCACAGGGATAAATCTCACTTGATCATGGTGTATGATCATTTTAATGTGCTATTAAATTTGGCTCAGTAATATTTTGTTCATAATTTTTACATGTATATTGATTAGGGATATATTGGTCTGTCCTTTTCTTTTCTTGTGGTGTCCATGTCTGGCTTTGATGTCAGGACAATACTGGTCTCATAAACTGTGTTTGGAAGTGTCCTCTCTTCAGTTTTTTGGGTTTTTTGGGAGAGTTTGAAAGGGATTGGCTTTAATTCTCTTTAAATATTTGGTAGAATTCACCAGTGAAATCATCTGGCGCTGGCCTTTTCTGTGCGTGTGTGTGGGGGGGGTCTTTTATTACTCATTTAATTTTCTTATTTGTAAGTCTGTTCAGATTTATGTTTCTTCATGATTCAGTCTTGGTAGGTTGTATTTTTTAGGGATTTATCTGTTTCTTCTAGGTTATTTTAGTTTGTTAATATATAATTGTCCATAATATTTTCTCATGATACTTTGCATTTCTGTTGTAGTGTTTTTCTTTTCTGATTCTGAGTCTTCTCTTTTTCTGAGTCTGTCGAGCTAAAGGTTTGTCAGTTTTGTTTATCTTTTCAAAAATACCGGCTTTGGGCTGAGTGTTATAACCATTAATCTATTTGTATTAGTACAAAATAAAAAAAAAAGATATTTGATGAAAACTTAAGTACTTACCACATACTTACACTTAGTCAAGAATTAGCCAAGAATTTCTCAAATAGGGCAAGGTTTTTTTTGTTTTTGTTTTTGTTTTTAGATGGAGGGAAATGGAGGGGAGAAAGAAAGGGAGTGAAACATAGATGTGAGAGAGAAACATTGATTGCCTTCCTTATGTGCCCCAGCTGGGGATGAACCTGCAACCCAGGCATGTGCCCTGACTGGGAATCTAACAGGCAACATTTTGGTCTGTGGGATGACAGCCAGCCAACTGAGCAACACCAGTCAGGACCAATAGGATAATGCTTTCTAGTCATTTTTTACCACAATATCATCTACTTCATCTTATCTTTTATTTTATGTGAATTGGAAGAAACCAACCTATTAAAAATTGTGATAATAAAAATATTAAAAATTGTGATTATTTTTTAAGACTTATGGAGAAAATTGCCCAAGTCATCCCATTAACAATATATCTCTTAGTTGTAGTTGTAATATTTTAATTACGCAATTAATGCACTGACAGTGATTTACTAAAAACTAAAACATAAGAGATGTACACGTAGTAAAGAGTTAGTTCCTCTTTCTCTTCTCCCACTATTCCCCATTCTTCTCCTTTCTTCCCTAGAGATAATTATAATTAACAGTTTGATATGTGCCTTTTCAAAAGTTTTCCCATATATAAATTATATGTACTTGTACATATACACGCATAGGCAAATAGATTGGGGTTTGTTAAACAATTTATCTAAACCAAACGTGATAACATAAACCTTATACTTTAGAGATTTTGAGTCATGATTTCCTTTTCTAGAAAAAGGCATCTTTTGCCCGGGCTGGATGTCTTGGTTGGGGCATTGACTCACACACCAAAAGGTTGCGGGTTAGACCCACCAGGGCACATACCTAGGTTGTGAGTTTAATCCCCAGTCAGGACATGTACAGGAGGCAACTGATCCATGTTTCTCTCTCACACTGATGTTTCTTTTCCTCCCTCTCCCCCCCTCTTTATGTCAATAAATATATCCTCTGAGGATATATTTTTTTTTAAAAAGCATTCTTCAAGGGTATTTTTTTCTGTTATCTAATGTCTTACCTCAAGCTATTATAACAAAATACCATAGACTAGGGTGGCTGAAATACCTACATTTATTTTCTCACAGTTCTGGATCCTGAAGTCTGAGATCAAGTGGTAGTGTGGTCAGGTTCTGTTGAAAGCTCTTCCTAGCTTGTATACAGCAATATTCTCACTGTGGCATCACGTGGCTGGATGATAGGATGCATAAACTTTCATGTTTTTCTTTTTTAAATTAAATTTGTTGAGGTAACATTGGTTAATAACATTATATAAATTTCAGATATACAGTATTATAATTCCATATCTATATACTTTATTGCTTGCTCACCACCCAAAGTCCAGTTTCTGTCCATTACCATATATTTGATCCTCTTTACCCAATTCTCCCCCAGTCACTATCCCCTTTGGTAACCACCATTCTGTTGTCTGTATCTATGATTTTGGTTTTTTGTTTTGTTTTGTTTTGTTTATAGCTTTTTGTTTTATTTGCCACATATGAGTGAAATCATACGGTTTTTGTCTTTTTCTATCTGATTTATTCCATTTAGCCTAATACTCAAGATTCAGCCATGTTACAGCAAATGGCAATATTTTATGTTTTTTATGGCTGAGTAGCATTCCATTATATAAATATGCACACTACATCTTTTTTATCCATTCACCCATGGTAGATACTTAGGCTGTTTCCATATCTTGACTATTGTAAATAATGCTGCAATGAACATATAGGTACATATATCTTTATGAATTGGTGTTTTCATATTTTTCAGGTAAATACCAAGAAGAGGGGTTGCCACATTCTACCCATTTTTTAACTCGATTGTTTGTTTTTTGTTATTGACTTGTATGAGTTCTTTATATATACATTTTGGATATTTATTCCTTCCTGGAAGTATCATTTGCAAATACCATTTTTCATTTAGTTGGTTTCCTTTTTATTTCTGTTCCTTTTGCTGTGCAGAAGCTTTTTAATTTGATGTAGTTCCATTTGTTTATTTTTGCTTTTTTTCCTGTTGCCTTTGGAGTCAAATTTACAAAAATTCCTCTGCGACCAATGACCAGGAGCTTAGTACCTAAATTTACTTGTATGTATTTTATTGTTTCAGTCTAATATTCAAGTTTTTAATCAATTTCGAGTTAATTTTTGTATATGGTGTAAAATAGTGGTCTAGTTTCATTGCTTTGCGTATGGCTGTCTGGTTTTCCCAACAGCATTTATTGAAGAGACTTTTATTTTTCTGTTGTATATCCTTGGCTCCTTTGTCATATATTAGTTGCTCATATATCTGTGGATTTATTTCTGGGTTCTCATTTCTGTTCTACTGGTCTTTATGTATGTTTTTCTGCCAGTACCATACTGGTTTTATTACTATAGCTTTGCAGTACAGTTTAAAGCCAGAGAATGTGATCTCTGAAGTTTTGTGTGACTTTCTTTTTCTTCAGGATTGCTTTGGCTATTTAAGAGTCTTTGTAGATCCATACAAATGTAGGGATTTTTTTGTTCTGTTTATGCTATTGGAATTTTGTTAGGGGTTGCAATGAATTTGTAGATTGCTTTAGGTAATGGAGACATTTTAGCAATGTTAATTCTTCCAACTTATGAACAGGGAATATCTTTGCATTTTTTGGTGTGTATTCGGTTTCTTTCAACACTGTGTTATAGTTTTCAGCATACAGGTCCTTTATTTACCTGTTAAGTTAATTCTGATATATTTATTCTTTTAGTTGTGATCATAAATGGAATTTTCTAGTTATCTTTCTGATATTTTGTTTTTAGTATGTGGAAACATAAAATTTTTATATTGATTTTGTACCATGCAACTTGACTGTATTCATTTGTTGTTTCTAATAAGTTTGTTGGTGGAGTATTTAGGATTTCCTATATATAAAATTATGTCACCGTAAATAGAGTTTTACTTCTGCCTTTCCAAGTTGGAGGTCTTGTATTTATTTTTTCTTGCCTAATTGCTCTGTCTGTGACTTCTAGTACTGTGTTGAATAACAGTGGTTAGAGTGAGCATTCTTGCCTTGCTCCTGGTCTTAAAGGAAAAGCTTTTAGTGTTTTACCAGTGAATATGATGTTAGCTGAGGGTTTGTCAGATATGGCCTTTATTAAGTTGAGGTACTTCTGTACCCATTTTACTGAGATTTTTTTAAAATCATAAATGATACTGCATCTTGTCAAATTTTTTTCTGCACCTATAGAAATGATTGTGGTTTTCATCTTTTATTTTTTTAAGATATTTATTTATTTTTAGGGAGAGGGAAACGAAGGGAGAAAGAGAGGGAGAGAAACATTGATGTGCAAGAGAAAAATCAATCTGTTGCCTTCTTGCATGCCCCCAACTGGGGACCAACCCGCAACCCAGGCTTGTGCCCTGACTAGGAGTCGAACTGGCGAACTTTTGGTTCACAGGCTAGCACTCAACCCACTGAGCCACAGCAGCCAGGGTTCATCTTTTATTTTTTAATGTGATTTATCATGTTGATTGATTTGTAAATATTGAACCATTTTTGCCTCCCTGGAATGAATCCCACTTAATTGTGGTGTGTGATCTATTTAATGTATTGTTTTATTCGATTTGCTAGTATTTTGTTGAGATTTTTTACATATATGTTTATCTCAGATAATGGCCTGTGATTCTTCTTTTCTTGTGATTTATTTGCCTGGTTTTGGTATCATCATTATGCTGACCTTGTAGAATGAATTAGGAAGTATTCCCACATCTTCAGTTTTTTTGAGGAGTATGAGAAGGATAGGTATTAAGTCGTCTTTGAATGTTTGGTAGAATTCACTAGTGAAGCTATATGGTTCTAGTTTGGGGGTTTTTTTGCGGGGGGGATGGGTTTTGATTTCTGTTTGAACTTCCTTACTAATGATTGCTCTTTTCAGATTTTCCGAGTCTTCATGATTCAATCTAGGAAGGTTGTATGCTTCTAAGAATTTGTCCATTTCTTCTAGGTTGTCCAATTTGGTTGTGTATAGTCATTCATGGTATTTTTGTATAATTCTTTGTATTTTAGTGTTATCCATTTAAATTTCTCTTCTTCATTTCTGATTTTATTTATTTGAGCCTTCTTACTTTTTTCCTTTGATAGTCTAGCAAGAGGTCTGTCCATTTTGTTTATCTTTTCAAAGAACCAGCTCTTAGTTTTAATTTTTTCTTTTTTTTCTACTTTATTTCTTCTCTAATTTTATTATTTCTTTCCATTTATTGACTTTGGGCTTTGTTCTTTTTCTAATTGCTTAAGGTGTAATTTTAGATTATTTGAAAATTTTCTTAGTTCTTTAGATAAGCCTGCATTGCTATAAAACTTCCCTCTTAGTGCCACTTTTGTTGCTGCATCCCCCAAATTTTGTTGTATTTTCATTTTTAAATCACATCTATATATCTTCTGATTTGTTAAATTTCTTATTTGGCCCAAGAGTTGTTCAGCATGTTGTTTAATCTCCAAAATATGGTGATTTTTGTAGTTTTTTTTACTTGCAGGTGATTTCTAGTTTTATAACTTTGTGGTTGAAAATGATGCTTCATATGATTTTAATTTTAAAAAATTGGGACTTGTGTTTTAAGATATGGTCCATCGTTAATAATATTTCATATGTATTTAATAGGAATGTTTATCCTGTCATTTTAGGGGTGGAAAGTTCTAAAAAGTCTATTAAGTTCACCTGATCCAGTGTCATTTAAGGCTCCTATTCTCTTGTTCCCTTTCTATCTGGATGAGTTATCCATTGGTGTAAGAGGGGTATTAAAGTTTCCTACTATTATTTTACCCTTTTGGCTTATTAGTAATTGCTTTGTATATTTTGCTGCTCTTAGATTGCATACTGATACATTATATGTGTTATGTCTTCATGATGGATTGTTCCTTTTATCATTATGAAATGTTCATCTTTGTCACTTGTTAACTTTTTTGTCTTAATCTATTTTAACTACTTCTATTACTGCTTTTCTCTGGATACCATTTGCCTGGAGTATCATCTTCCATTCCTTCACTTTGAGCTTGCCTTCAGGAGGCAAGCTCAAAGTGAAGGAACAGGTCTCCTGAAGGCAGCATATTGCTGGATTAAAAAAAAAAAATCCATCTAGCTATTCTGTGCCTTCTGATTGGTTAGTTCAGGCCATTTACTGTATGTTGCCATGTATAATGTGCTTCCATGTATAATTCACACCCACATTTTTGTGCACATTATACACAGGATTATTATACCCATGGTGTGTAATCATTATATCCATGTATAATGCATATTCTTATTTTTCCCTCAAAAATTTGGGCAAAATAGTGCACATTACACACAGAATACTATGGTACATTTAAGGTGTACATTATGGTGCATTATTGATTTGATATATGAGGTTTGTCTGGAAAAAGTCCAACCATTGTTAATATAAAAAGAATGATTTGCACATTAATGTAACCTGGCAGTCAAGGAGAGTGGACTGGAATGTTCATGCGTGAACAATGACAACTTTACTGTACTAGTCAGTGGGGGCAGTAGATGTCATTGAGTGAGCATGTGTACTTTGTGGCCATCACATTCAAAATGAGCGAGTAGAGGAAAGAATCTGCATCAAACTTTCTATTAAGCTTGAACATTCCTCCATGTAAAGTACTGGGATGATTCAGAAGGCTGCTTCTATGGGCAACTGGTGATTGGCAGCTTCATCACGACAACACACATACTCATGCATCACATCTTGCATAGAGTTTTTTTGGCAAAACATCAAATCACCCAGGTGACTCAGCACCCCCTACAGCCCAGATTTGGTGCCCTGTGATTTCTGGCTTTTCCCCAAACTAAAATCTCCTTTGAAAAGAAAGAGATTACAAACCATGGATGAGATTCAGGAAAATATGACCTACAGCTGATAGTGACTGGGAGAATTGTGTGAGGTCCCAAGGTGACTAATTTGAAGGGGACTAAGGTGTCATTGTCCTGTGTACAGTGTTTCTTGTATCTTGTACCTTCTTCAATAAATGTCTCTATTTTTCATAGTGCATGGCTGGATACCTTCTGGACAGACCTTGTATGATTACTACAGCTATTTTATTTTTCACTTTCTTGTTGCTCTCTATCTTCATTGTTTCTTTTCCCTTGTGTTTCTGTCTGCTATTTCAATCTGGTGGTTTTCTGTGATATTTTTCTCTGTTTCCTTTTTTGTTTTTAATTTGTTTCTCAGGTCTGGATTTATTTTCATGGTTACCATAAGGTTTGTATAAAATGTCTCAGGGTAAAATAGTCCTTTTTTCTTATCTTCATTCACCTGTATAATTTCAGTGCCTTTTCTCCTCACCTTTAATGTTTTTGTTGTCACAAAATATTTTTTTGTTTTGCATTCATTACCAAATTATAGTAGCTATAGTTTCTTTTTTAATTAAAAAAATTTTTTTTATTGTTCAAGTATATTTGTCTTCATTTTCAGTCCACCACTTTCACCTGCCCCACCCACCCCGAACGCCCACCCTCAGTGCATCCCCACTTTGGCTTTGTCCATGGGTCCTTTATATACGTTCCTTGACTTGGCCTTTCCCCTTCTTTTCCCCTTCTATTCCCCATTACCCCTGTCCTGCCTCCCGCCTCCCCTCTCATTACTGTTGGTTTTTTCTTTCAGTGTTGCTAGTTATATATCTCTTGCTTGTTTGTTTTGTTGATTAGGTTCCATTTATAGGTGAGATCATATGCTATTTATCTTTCACCTCTGGCTTATTTCGCTTAGCATAATGCTCTCCAGTTCCATTCAAGCTGTCGTGAAGGGTAGTAGCTTTCTTTCTTTCTGCTGCATAGTATTCCATGGTGTAAATGTATCATAGTTTTTTGATCCACTCATTTGTTGGTGGGCACTTAGGTTGCTTATAGCACTTGGTTATTATAAATTGTGCTGCTATGAACCTTGGGGTGCATAGATTCTTTTGAATTGATGTTTCAGGATTCTTAGGGTATAATCCCAGCAATGGAATTGCTGGGTCGAAGGCAGTTTCATTTTTAGCGTTTTGAGGATATTCCAAACTCTTCCACAGTGGCTGCACCAGTTTGCATTCTCACCAACAGTGTACTAGGTTCCCTTTTCTTCACAACCTCACCAGCACTTGTTCATTGATTCGTTTATGATGGCCATTCTGATCGGTGTGAAGTGGTATCTCATTGTGGTTTTAATTTGCACCTCTCTGATGGCTAGTGATGCTGAGCATCCTTTCATATGTCTCTGGAGCCTGTGTATGTCCTCCTTGGAGAAGTGTCTGTTCAGGTCCTTTGCCTATTTTTTAATTGGATTGTTTGTCTTCCTGGAGTGGAGTTGTGTGAGTTCTTTATATGTTTTGGAGATCAAACCCTTGTCTGAGGTATCATTGACAAACATATTTTTCCATATGCTTGGTTCCTTTTTCATTTTGTTGATGTTTTCTTTAGCGTGCAGAAGCTTCTTATTTTGATGAAGTCCCATTTGTTTATTCTTTCCTTTATGTCCTTTGCTCTAGGGAACATATTGGTGAAAATATTGCTGCATGGAATATCTGAGAGTATCCTGCCTTTGTTCTCCTCTAGGACTTTTATGATGTCCTGACTTATATGTAAACCTTTTATCCATCTTGAGTTTATTTTTGTGTATGGTGTAAGTTGGTGGTCAAATTTCATTTTGCATGTAGCTGTCCAGCTCTCCCAACACCATTTGTTGAAGAGGCTATTTTTACTCCATTTTAAGCTTCTGTCCCCTTTCTTGAATATTAATTGACCATAGAGACATGGGTTTATTTCTGGGCTCTCTATTCTGTTCCATTGATTTGTGCGTCTATTCTTATGCCACTACCAGGCTGTTTTGATTACAGCAGCCTTGTAATATAGTTTGATGTTAGATATTGTGATTCCTCCTACATTGTTCTTTCTCAAAAATGCTGTAGCTATTTGGGCTTATTTATGGTTCCATATAAATTTTTGTAATGTATGTTCTATATTTGTGAAATGTGTCATTGGTATTTTAATAGAGATTGCATTGAACCTATAAATTGCTTTGGGTAGTATGGACATTTTGATGATGTTAATTCTTGCAATCCATGAACACAGTATATGCCTCCATTTATTTGTGTCTTCCTTAATTTCTTTCTTCAGTATTGTGTAGTTTTCTGCATACAGGTCCTTTACCTCCTTGGTTAAGTTTATTCCTTGGTACTTTATTTTTCTTGTTGTTATAGCAACTGGGATTTTTTTCCTGATTTCTGAATCTGCTATTTCATTGTTGGTGTGCAAAAACACCTTCGATTTCTGAATATTGATTTTGTACCTTGCTGTTCTGCCAAATTCACTTATTAGTTCAAGTAGTTTCTTGGTGGAGTCTATAGAGTTTTCTGTGTACACTATCGTCATCTGCAAACAATGACTGTTTTACTTCCTCCTTTCCAATTTGGATGCCTTTTATTTCTTTTTCTTGTCTGATCGCTGTGGCTAGGACTTCCAATACTGTGTTGGATAGAAGTGGTGAAAGTGGACAATCTTGTCTTATTCCTGATATTAGTGGGAAAGCTTTTAGTTTTTGATCGGTGAGTATGATGTTGGCTGTAGGTTTTTCATATATGGCCTTTATTATGTTGAGGTATGCCCCCTTTACTCCCACTTTGCTGAGTGGTCTTATCATAAATGGATGCTGTACCTTATCAAATGCTTTTTCTGCATCTATTTGTATGATCATGTGGTTTTTGTCTTTCTTTTTGTTTATGTGATATATTACATATTGCTTTGCAAATATTGAACCATCTTTGCATCCCTGGGATGAATCCCACTTGATCTTGGTGTGTGATCTTTTTAATGTATGGCTGGATGTGGTTTGCCAATATTTTGTTGAGGATTTTAGACTCTATGTTCATCAGCGATATTGACCTATAGTTTTCTTTCTTTGTAGTGTCTTTAGCTCGTTTTGGGATTAGGGTGATTCTGGCCTCATAAAAAGAGTTTGGGAGTCTTCCCTGTTCTTGGATTTTTTGGAATAGTCTGAGAAGGACAGAGGCTAGCTCTTCCTTAACTGTTTTGTAAAATTCTTCTGTGAAACCATCCAGTCCGGGGCTTTTGTGTGCCAGGAATTTTTTGACTAATGCTTCTATTTCCCCAGCTGTTATTGGTCTGTTCAGGCTTTCTGCTTCTTCTTTATTCAGTGTTGGAAGGTTATATTTTCCTAAAAATGTATCCATTTCACCCAGGTTTTCAAGTTGTTTTTTTTTTTTTTGCATATAGTTGTTCATAGTAATTTCTTACAATCCTTTGTATTTATTTCTGTGGTATCAAGTTGTAATTTCTCTTCTTTCATTTCTGATATTTATTTGGGTCCTCTCCCTTTTTTTTCTTGATGAGTCTGCTTAAAGGTTTGTAGATTTTGTTTATCTTTTCAAAGAACCAGCTCCTGGATTTATTGCTCCTTTGAATTATTCTTTTAGTCTCTATGTCATTTAATTCTATTATGATTATTTCCTTCCTCCTACTCGCTCTGGGCTTTGTTGTTTCTCCAGTTCTTTTTTTTTTTTTTGAATAGAGAACTTATTTAGGATAGTAGACAAGAAACTGAATATTTTTTGTATCAAAGCTATGCTATACTTTGAATCTCTTATCTCATCTTTTCAAACCAGTTCCTCCAAAGTTTGTGCACCCAGTGTTTATACTCTATTGAGAGAGCATGAAAATTACTTTCTCATCTACTGTGACAGCACAGGGACATCTCATTAAAAAATTCTAAACAGCCTGATAAAGGTGATATTCAATTTTTAATGTATATTTACTTTGCACAGAAACATGATCTTTACTGAGGTATAAATGGCATAAAACATTTCTTAGTTCAATTGTACAGCATAGTGATTAAATATATTGTGAAAAGATCTCCACAAGAAGTCTAGTTAACATATATGTAATGTGTATTTCATATTGCAATAAGGTTGAATATATTTATTAGTAATTTGTAGTGCTTTTGGGGAGGTTGGAGGAGTATTTTAATGCACCAAATCAGGCATGAGAAGGAAGAGGCTTGAAAGTTTAAAACAGACTAATAAGAATACAGAAATTAATGTAACAACATTTGTGAGCCTCTTTTAATTAAATCTCCTGTAATTATTAGGGATAATAGGTGGTAGAAAGGAATTTGGCAACCCCAGTACATTTGTATTATTTTAACATGGTCTTAGAATGATTAACCTTTAATTATTTTCTATTTTAGCTATTTCATGAAGTTCTAACCCTGGGTCCACCTATATTTCTAAGTTTGGATTAATAAATTTAAGAAAGCAGTTGAAATCTAGGCATTATTTGCTTCACAATGTGATGCAATAGGAAGTTAACAACCCACTTAAAGAGTAGCTTTAAAAAAAAACAACTGAGTCTAATCAAGCATTTAGTTCGAATACCCATTTATAGGAAATTCAAGGGATGGAGGAACAAGTTCAGGAAAACCACAAAGGAACCAATAAGCAAAATCCATAATGTTGAACTGAGGCAGGATAGTAAGAAGCTAGGAAAATTCCTTGGCAACTAAATGCAGAAACTGAGACAAGATAATTAGACAAGGCCAAAAAATTTGAGTGATTTATAGCCAGCTAGTGAATCCCAGGTCATATGTTCCATAACTGAGGACACTTAGGAGCAAATGATTTACACATTCCATCCCTTGCTGCGGCAGAACACCTCAGTCTAGTCCCTATTCAATGACATTCATTAAAGATGAAACTAACCAGAGAATGACTCTGACCCCTCAATACACTCATTTTGATGAATCACTATATTGAAGGACACACCTGAAAAACTAATGAATATCCTGCTAAGACCCTCCGCTGAGACCTCCCTAGGGTGCCCTCCCCACAAAAAAGAGAGAGAAAAGCGTCAAGACAAAGGGCCCAGTATGGACTCTCTCTGGAGCATGCCCACTTGTTTTCTCAGTCGTGAAATTTTTACTTTCTTTTTCCTAAACTCTGAGAGTCCCCAAGTGACTTGCAACCAGGGGAGCAACCGTCAGCTGTGGCTCATCTCAGGCTTACCCTCCAAAGTTGTCCTAGAGGCCCCTTTTCCTCTGACTTTCAGTGAGCTAAAAGCAGTCCCACATCGGCTTACTTCTGTCACCGTGGCTTTTTACTTCTCAATGACCTCATACAGCCCAGTGTAGCTCACCCCTTTCCCATAACATTTCTAGAGAGACAAAGTAGCCCTGCCTAAACCCTTCCTGCATTTCACTGTCCCCAGCTCTAATAAACATATTTGCAAAATCACCTGGATTCAGGCTGTGAAATCTTTCTTATACAAAGTCAAGAACCCACACACAATAGGCTGGCCTGAGGCAGACCTGCTCTGGGCCATATCCCCATCCAGGAACAGAACATTAGAATACTAAGGCAGCTGCTCTGATACATGCACTAAACCAAAGATAATTTGTGTATGCATACATAGATATACATAAATGTAAAATAATATTTCTGAGACAATCATGAAAATTTGACTATAGAATGAAAGCAAGATGCTGTTAATCAACTATTACTAATTTTGTAAAGTGTGTTAATAGCATGGATTGCATCACTTCATCAGGTGAAGAGTCAGTTATTTAAAGATGAAATGATATAATACATGGGATTTGCTTTGCAGTGCTCCAGCAAAACAGAAGTGGAAGGGAGATGAAATAATATTGGTAAAATGCTGACAATTGTTGAAGCAGGGTGATGGATACAAAGATGGAGGTTCACTATGTTAGTCTCCATTTGGTGCATGTTTTTAATTTTTTAAATGAAATATAACAGTAAAATAACAACAGGAAATCACTTCTAGAATGGCAGAATAAAGACCTCTGAAAATGTGTTCCCCACAGGAACAATTGAACAATGGCTAAAATAGTCAAAAATCAATTTTTAAAAACTATAAATTAACCAAAGACAAAATCCAAGGAGTACTCATTCAAGAAAAATCACTGAACCTCATAAAGAACAGTGAGTTTTGTGACATTTTAACTTGCCCTATTTCCATCCTTCTTTCTCCAGCTCATCAGATTCCCCAGGGCTTCCCAAAGAACCAGTATTTCCTCACCAGTCTTGGAGCTCTGATGGGTCTGTGATGTTCTAGCCACCCAGGACAGACAGAGATGGCATCATGGGCTGGCAAGCACCAGAGATCCTTCCGTCTGCTCAGTACAGAGTGAGCTGACACAAAGCCCCAGATCTCAGCTTCCCCCAGGGAGGAAAAGAGTTCATCTATGCGTCCGGTGCTCCGTCTTCTCAGAGCCTGACCAAAGAACTAGCCTCTGCCTTACCAGTCTTGAAGCTCTGATGGATTCAGTATGGCTAAACTGTTATAAGATATTGTATATAAGCCCCAAGGTAATCACAAAAGAATACTTATAAAAGTTATACAAAAGTAAGAATTCAACGGATATCACTACAGAAAATAGACACAACACAAAGACATCAAGAGAGGAAAAGACAGATGCCTGAAACTAACACAAAATAACAATGAGTGTAAATTGCAATTGAAAAAAAATTTTAAAAAAGACAGATGAAAGAACAAGATTAACAAAAGACAGCTATCAAAATAGCATAGTGGTACCTTCCCCATCAATAATACTTTAAATGTAAGTGGATTGAACATGCCATTCAAAGTACAGAGTGAATAGAAATGAACAAACAGCAAACAGTACCAAGCCTCAATTGGGTGCTATCTATAAGCGACTTACTTTAGATTCCAGAGCACAGAGCGTAGAGCACATAGCTGAAAGGGAGAGAAAAAGTGTGCAAATAATGACCAAAAGAGCAAGGGCGTCTATCAGAAAAAATATGTTTTAAGTCATAAACTGTCCTAAGAGACAAAGAGGAGCAGTGTAAAACAATAAAAGGGCCCAGGCTGAGTTAGTTGGAGTGCTCTCTTGTGGATTGATACTTTGCAGGTTTGATTCCTATTCAGGGCTCATGCCTTGGATTGCAGGTTCTGTACCCTGTTGGAGAGACTACAGAGCGCAGGCGATAGATGTTTCTATCCCTCTCTCCATCCCACTCTCTGTGCTGTCCAGTTTTAGCCATTTCACAGTATATTAGAATAAATGGAACCCAGTTGCCATGTAACCACAGTTCAGAGACTTTGCAGCAGGCTTGCTTGTGATGACGTTTCTCTGTAAATTCTAATGTCCGAGTTGCCCATGTCAGTCACTACTGAGATGTTCAGAACAATCTCAGTGGCAAAAGGACCCTGGGCTCCAGCAAAGGTTGGGACAGTGGGCTGGAGGCACCTGAGGAGAGACTAGGGAAGGGCACCCAGGGTAGAGAACTGCGAGGGCGGCTGATGGGATCCTGGTGCTGACTCATCCCCCAGCCAGCAGCAGCCATATTGCCCAGGAAGGTCACCTGTTCCTCCAGTTCTTGAATATGTAAGGTTAGGTTGTTTATTTGAAATGTTTCTATCTTTTTTAGGTAGGCCTGTATTGCTATGAACTTCCCTCTCAGGACTGCCTTCGCAGTGTCCCATAGATTTTGGACTGTTGTGTGTTCATTTTCATTTGTTTCCAGAAACTTTTTGATTTCTTCTTTGATATCATTATTGATCCATTCATTTTTTAATAGCATGCTATTCAGTCTCCATGAGTTTGAATGTTTTTGAGTTTTTTCCTTGAGACTGGTTTCTAGTTTCAAGCCTTTGGGGACTGAGAAAATGCTTGTTATAATTTCAAACTTCTTGAACTTATTCAGGTTTGTTTTGTGTCCTATTATGTAGTTTATCTTTGAAAATGTTCCATGTGCATTTGAGAAGAATGTGTATTTTGCTTCTTTGGGATGAAAGGTTCTATATATAGATATCTCTGTTAAGTCCATTTGATCTATTGTGTCGTTTAGTTGCACGATATCTTTGTTGATATTTTGTTTGGAAGACCTATCCATTGTTGACAGTGGGGTGTTAAAATCCCCTACTATCAGCATGTTGCTGTCTATATCTTTCTTGAAGTCCTCTAAAATTTTCCTTATATAAATGGGTGCTCCTATGTTGGGAGCATACATGATTACAATGTTTATGTCTTCTTGATGGATTCTTCCTTTGAGTATTATGAAGTGTCCTTCTGTGTCTCTTTTTATGGCTTTTGTTTTGAAATCTATTTTGTCTGACATAAGTATTGTTACCCCAGCTTTTTTTCCCTGTCCATTTGCTTGGAATATTTTTTTCCATCCCTTTACTGTGTAGGTCTGTGTAGGTCCTTTGCTCTGAGGTGGGTCTCTTGTAGGCAGCATATGTGCGGGTCATGTTTTCTAATCCATTCAGCCACCCTATATCTCTTGATTGGAGCATTTAATCCATTTACATTTAAAGTTATTGATATGTATTTATTCATTTTTTTCCCTTTGTACCTGTGTTCCTCTCTCTCTCACTCTTTTTCTTCATCTTCTTAAAGCAATCCCTTTAGCATATCTTGCAGTACTGGTTTGGTGGAGGTGTATTCTTTTAGCTTTCTTTTGTCTGGGAAACTCCGTATTTCATGTTCTCCTTTGACTGAGAGCCTTGCTTGGTAGAGCAGTCTTGGTTGCAGGCCTTTGCTTTTCATGACTTGAAATATTTCTTGCCATTCCCTTCTGGCTTGTGGTGTTTCTGACGAAAAGTCAGCTGCTAGCTGTATGGGGGTTCCCTTGTATGTTACTCCGTGTTTTTCCCTTGCTGCCTTTAAGATTCTCTGTTTGTCTTTGATATTTGCCATTTTAATTATGATGTGTCTTGGAGTGGGCCTCATTGTATTCCTCTTGAATGGGACCTTCTGTGCCTCCTGGACTTGTGTGACTTTTTCTCTCCTCCAGTTAGGGAAGTTTTCCATCATGACTTTTTCAAACAGGTTCTCTGTCCCTTTCCTCATCCTCTTCTCCTTCTGGTATCCCTATTATACGGATATTATTCCATTTCAGGTTGTCCTGCCTTTCCTTAAATGCCTCTTCATTCTTTTTTAGTCTTTTTTCATTTTATTGCCCTTTCTGGGAGCTTTTTTCTACATTGTCCTCCAGCTCACTGATTCGATCCTCTGCTTCACTTAGCCTGCTTTTGATTCCTTCTCCTGTGTTCTTCAATGCAGAAATTGTATTCTTCATTTCCTCTTGCCTCTTGTTGATAGTTTCTGTGTCATTTTTCATGCTGATATAGTTTGCAGTAAGTTGTTCATAGTTTCCCTGTCATTTTTTGTAATTCTCCCTGAGCTCATTGAGCTTCCTTATAACCATTGTTTTGAACTCAATATCTGATAGCTTACTTGCCTATATTTCATTTAGTTCTCTTTGTGGGGATTCCTCCTTTCCCTTCAATTGGAGAGTGTTTGTCTTCCTATTATTTGTGAGACTTTTCTTTTTGCTTCTGTTTCTTGAATTGATCTGTCTAGACTTCCTGACTTTGCAGTGTGAATTTCTATGATAGGAGTCCTGTGAGATTCAGTGGTGCAGTCTCCTTGATCTCCTGAACTGCTCTTTTGATGCCTTTTACACCTTTTATGTTGGTTTTTGGGAAGTAATTGGGTTTTGATTGTTGTTTGGTCTTTCTTAGGTTGGCCCTTTCCTCCAGCTGGTTGACTGAGGGTCACTCTGCCAACCATGTCTTGTGTGTTGTTATGCAGGTGCTGCCAGAACAAAACTACAAAGCCCAGGAAACAAACCCACATCTGCAAAAATAACTCTCCCATGTGCTTGATCCCACTATCAACAGCAAATAAACCAGTATTGATAAGGCTATAAAGAGATTAAGACTATTAAAAGAAAGGAGAGAAATAAACTATTAGTATAAAATCTCATGACTATGCACAAACTTGATAGACCCAAAATGGCCATTAAAAAGCTATGTAGTAAAGAAAATATCGCAAATCATGGAGAAGACCACAGCAGATTCTGTCTCAGTAGCCTCTAATTTTTTTTCTTTTTTTAAGGGGAAGTGATTAATCAGACAAAATGTGTGAATAACCCATGGACATGGCCAGCAGGGTGGGGATTGACTGTGGGAGGGGTGGGATAGGCAGAGGAGGGCAAAGGGGGAAAAATTAGGACAACTGTAATAGAATAAACAATAAAAGAAAATAATACAATAATAAATAAAAATACAAGAATAAACTATGTTACACGTGCTCATAACTGTAAACCTACTTTTGCACCTGTATATAAAGCTGGTTTAGAGCAGTACCTGGCATGTAGTTAGCATTAAATAAATAAGCATTAGCTATAGATGTAGTGGTTTGCAGTGTGTTAGTGAGATTTCATTCTTTTTTTAATACATATTTTGTTGATTATGCTATTCGAGTTGACCCGTTTTTTTCTCCCCTTTATTCCCCTTCAGCCTGCACCACCCCATGCCCCAGCATTCCCCCCACACTGACCCCATTAGTTTATGTCCATGAGTTGTACATATATGTTCTTTGGCTTTTCCATTTTCTATACTATACTTAAACTCCCCCTGCCTATTTTGTAGCTATTATTTATGCTGCTTATATATACCTTTTCCCCTGTTCTTCCCCGCCTCGCTTTGTTTTACTGTTCATAGTTTTTGATCTTCTTTTTCTTAGATAAGTCCCTTTAACATTTCATATAATTAGGGCTTGGTGATGATGAACTCCTTTAACTTTATCTTGTCTGGGAAGCACTTTATCTGCCCTTCTATTCTAAATGATAGCTTTGCTGGATAGAGTGATCTTGGGTGTAGGTCCTTAGCTTTCATGACTTTGAATACTTCTTGCCAGCCTCTTCTTGCCTGCAAGGTTTCTTTTGAGAAATCAGCTGAGAGTCTTATGTGAACTCCCTTGTAGGTTACTGTCTCCTTTTCTCTTGCTGCTTTTAAGATTCTCTCCTTATCTTCAATCTTGGGTAACTTAATTATAATGTACCTTGATGTGTGCTTCCTTGGGTCCAAATTCTTTTGGACTCTCTGTGCTTCCTGGAATACCTGGAAGTCTATTTCCTTCTCCAGATTGGGGAAGTTCTCCTTCATTATTTTTCCAAATAAGTTTTCAATTTCTTGCTCTTCCTCTTTTCCTTCTGGCACCCCTACAATTCAAATGTTGGATTGTTTAAAGTTGCCCCAGAGGTTCCTAAGCATCTCCTCATTTTCTTGAATTCTTGTTTCTTCATTCTGTTCTGGTTAAATGTTTATCTCTTCTTTCTGTACCCAATCATTGATTTGAGTCCTGGTTTCCTTCCCTTTACTGTTGGTTCTCTGTATATTTTTCATTTCATCTTGCATTCCCTTCGCTCTTCCCTCCATTTTGCGACCATACTAAACCAATTCAATGAGCATCTAGATCACCAATGTTTTGAGCTGTGCATCTGATAAGTTGGCTGTCTGTTCATTGCTTAGTTCTATTTTTGGAGCTTTGATCCTTTCTTTCGTTTGGGCCATATTTCTTTGTTTCAGCACTCCTGTTCCATTGGAAGGCGTGGGGCCTTAGGTATTCGCCAGGGTGGGAAACCCAGGTTGCTGAGTTGTGATGCTGTCTGTGGGAGAGGGGTCTGAGAGGGAACAATGCTGCTTGCTTGGCTCTTGGCCAGCTTTCAGTCAGTTCCCCTGCTCTCCACAAGCAAATAGGGCGCTTCTGGTGCTGATTCCCAGGTGGGTGGGGTTTTGTACTTTTTAGGGCCCTGTGGGTCTCTCCAATGGATTTTCCTGTGAGGCTGGGAGTTTCTCCCTCAGCCACAACCCCCACATGTTTTTATCTCCAGAGGTTTTGAGGCTTTCTTTTCCTACACTGGTACCCAGGATTCCACAGTCTGTCTCACTCCCCAGCTATTCCTTCATGTATCTGCATGTGAATGTGGGCCTGTCTGGTTCTCCAGTCACCACCTTGCCATGTGTCCTCTCTGCTCAGCTGCTAGTCTCAGCCCCTCCTGCCGGTCTGTATGAATATTTTTTCTTTAGCTCCTTGGTTGTCGGACTTCCATACAGTTCGATTTTCTGGCAGTCCTGGTTATTTTTTGTTTTTAAATTTGTTGTCCTCTTTTTGGTTGTGTGAGGAGGCAAAGTATCTACCTATGCCTCCATCTTGGCCATCAGTAGCCTTTAATATTTACCATTGTTTTTTCTGAATTTGCTTCAGATGATGTCAGATGTTGACCCTGTTTGACATTAGGCAGTCTGTTTGAGACTTTCAGGAATCTACTGTCTGTGGCTCTCTTGTTCAGTTGTTGCTCTAGTCACTCTGCACTTAGCAGTTAGGCTTAGGCACCACAGGTCGAGGCAGAGTCCCTTCTGGAGGTGGGGCTGTTGTTTCCTCTCATGCTGCCTCCTCTCAGGGGAGTAGTCTTCCTGAGCAAGATGGCTGCTGCCATATGGGGGATGACTCAGCAGGGGGAATCCCGCTGGCTACTCTCTCAGTTCTCTCCCCAAAGCCTCTGTCTCCAGCCCCTCCTCAGGTCCACTCTGCCCCCACCTTTGCCAGAGCCCAGGATAAGTGGCTGCAAATAATAATTTATGTGTTGGCCCTTTAAATGTCTCTTTGCATCTCCAGATGCCCATCTTTGGAAAAGAGCAACCCTGCCGCTTTTCACAGCAGGCTGTTATTTGTGTACTTTTTGGGCTCTGGTGCTGTAGTTTGGGGATCCCCACTTATGGTTTAGATCCCGTTATTCTCAGGGGCATCCAACTGGCCAGTTAAATCTCTCTCTGGCACCTTCACCCGTGGGCGCCCAGCCAGCCTTCTTGCATCTCTACCACACTCCTCAATAGTTAGGTTGTGCTAAGGCTGATTCTTCTGTCTGTCCGAGATTATAAGGCTCCTCTATGGTTATTCTTCAAGTTGTTTGTTCTGGGTGATTTCTCCACAGTTTAGTTGTAATTCCAGATTGCCCTGGGAGAAGGTCAGCATGACTTCCTTTCACTCCACCATCTTGAAATTCTCATCTGTAGTTATTTTTAATGCTTTTTTCCCTTGAAGATTTATGTTATAATTGTTTAATACCTCATTCTGACTTAGAGTTGCAGTTTCATGTTCCGTGTATCTGTTTATCTCCTTATTCAAAATTTTTGTGTACATTTGTTTTTTTGCTTCAGATCGAAGAACTCCTTTCATATTCTGTAATGCAGGTCTTGTTGTGGCATATTTTATCAGCTTTCATCCATCTTGGAAATCCTTTATTTTGTCTTTTTTATGTAAAGAATAACTTTGTTGGATATGTTATTTTTGACTGGTGGTTTCTCTCTTGTAATATTTGAATATATCATTCTTCTCTCTCCTGGCATATAGAATTTCTACTGAGAAATATGAATATAATATGATGCAGTTTCTTTTGGAGGTTATTGTCCTTTTTTCCCCTGGCTGCCTTTAGAATTCTTTATTGATGACTTTTAACAGTTTTAATATAATGTGTGTTATATTAAACTGTATTAAACTGTGTGTTATAATGTGTGTTATATATAAATGTGTGGAGAAGGTCTTTTTGTTGAGGTAATTCGGTGTTCTGTTAGCATCCTGCACTTGAATGTTCAAGTCCTTCCCCAGGTATGGGAAGTTCTCATCAATTATTTTTTTTTTAATAGGCTTTCTGTTCCCTTCTTCCTCTTTTCTCCTTCTGTGATACCCATCATCTTTATGTTGCTCTTTTTAATGTAGTCAAATAGTTCTTGTAAAGTTGTCATTTTTTAACTATTAGTTATCTTCCTTATTCTACCTGAATTTCTGTATTTCTATCATTGAGCTCACTAATTCTCTCTTTTAGCTGGTCTTTTTCTAATACTTTATAATGCACTCCTTATTTTATTTATTGAGAGTGAATCTGTCTGGTTCTTTTTTAAAATTTCAATCTCTTTGGTAAAGTACTTATTTTGTTGATTGATTTCATTCTCAAGCTCACTGAACTGCTTTTCTGGTTTTTCTTATTCATTTTTTTTTTTATCCTTATCTGAGGACATTTTTAAATTGTTTTTTAGAGAGAGAGGTAGGGTGAGAGAGAAATATCCATGTGAGAGGGAAATATCGATTGGTTGCCTTCTGTATGTGCCCAGACGAGGGATCAAACCTACAACGCAGGTATACAGCCTGACCAGGATTCAAACCCACAACCTTTTGGTTATGGGACAATGCTCTAACCAACTGAGTCGCACTGGCCAGGGCTGGGTTTGCTTGTAACTCGTTGAGTTTCTTCATGACTGCAAGCTTGAATTCTGTCATTTAAATTACAGCTTTCTGAGACTTTCAGATTGGTGTCTGGAGACTTGGCATTTCTTTCTGTGTTACCATATTATCTTGGTTGTCTATGATACTTAATGAACTGTTCTTTTGCCTGAACATTTTATGTAGTGGACTCTTGTTTAGATACCATTTTGATCTTAAGAGTTTAGCAGGTCTTTCTTTTGTTTTCCAGTAATTGGTGCTATATATAGCACAAGTTTTTGTTTCTTTTACCTACCATTTGTGCTTTCAGGGCTGCAGCGGGGAGAGAGTTAGTGGCTGTTGGGGAAATTGAATTCTGGGTGGCTGGAGTGGTGGGTGTCCTCCCGTGTCTAGATCATCTCAATCTCAGGGCACCACTCTCATGTGGGGGATTATGGCAGGTAGGGGAGAGCTTGGTTTGCAAGTCTGCAGCACTGCCTCCTTGTTACTAATGGCCACCATCACTGCTGTGTTGTTAGAGGCCTTTCTTCTGATGCTGCTGGGTTTTGCTGCAATGCAGGGGAGAGGGAACCAGCTTCTCAGACACCATTGCTCCTTGTGCCCCTTTTACCTTTTATTGTGCTACAGTGAGGGTGCCACACCCTGAGTCCTTCACCACGACCACGACAGCCACCCAACTACCTCTGCAGACACTAATCCCTGTTCTTCTCCCAGTCCCACCTCCCATACACATTCCAGTATGTCCACCTTCAGATGTACTGATGAGTGGATCTCTCAGAGGCTTCTCTGTGTGTTGAGCAGAGGAAGCTTCGTCAGATTATATAGATGTATGACTTGTAAATTTAAGGGGAGACACAAAGGAGTCCCCTCATCCCATCACGATGCTGCGGTCACTCTAATGTCCCTTCTTATAAGGGCACTAATTTCATCATAAGGCCCACATCCTCTTGACTTCATATAAACCTAAATATCTTCTAAAAGTTCCATCACCAAATAGCATCACATTGGTGGTTAGGGCTTTAACATATGAATTTTAGGGGACATAAACATTCAGTCCATAACACCCAGGTTATGTAACTTCCTTTAATTAGTAATTTGAATATAGGTACTAAAAGTTTTAAATATACTAAACCTAAAGGGAAAAATAAATACATGTTTTGAAATTTGTATGATCTTATCAGAATGCAAAGGTGGGGCTGAAATAAAGAAGATAAACTCAGAAGTGAAAATAGTTTAAAAAATCAGTTGTGTAGGTTGAGTAGAGCTTGACTTTGGTGGCAGTTAACATGAAAAGGACCGGCTAATGTTTGTTGACAAGGACTAACTGACGAAGTGTGCAAGTGCAGTCCTATGATACTTTAGTATAAATGTAATATCCTGATCAAGACAGGCCACCAGTCTTTCTGCCCTCTTTTTGAGTAGGCTCTTTTCAAGAAACTATTTAGATACAGAAAATGTAAGGAAAAATACAACCAAATGAGTGATTTCATTTCTGTTGAGAGTAATGTAGATAGCATTTAAGTGGGTTTGTATAGACAATTAATCACTAAAATGCTTGTGAAATGAATGGTGATGTAATTAGCATAGCAAATTTGAATTTTATATAGAAGAATATGTAATAAAATACTTGGTAGATTTTTAAAAAGTAGCCAATACTGTAGTATTTTTCTGATAAAAGTACATCAGAAAACTAATAGTTTGATGATAACCTGAACAGATTTCAAGAGACCTGGGTCTAAATCACTGCTACTCAAAGTATGGTCTTTAGAGCAGTAGCATTGACATCACCTGGAAGACTTCAGGCCTCATCCTAGACCAGCAATTTTTCAATCAGTGTGCCACAGGAATTTAAAAAATAGTCAATACATGACTGCTTAGGTGGGGTCACTGACCTCTTTTCCCTTAGACTGTCAAATAAAAAATAAAAATAACAGCCCACACAACAATAGGCCTCTGGTGTGAATGAATCCAAATTATAACTTTTTTTTTTGTCAGATCAGAAAAAATATATTTTTTGGTTTGCTGCAGAATTTTAGTAATTTGTTTATGACCATGAGATGAAAAAGGTTGAAAATCGCTGTCCTAGATAATGTAATGAAAATTTGTACTTTAGCAAGATCCCCAGGTATTTGTGTGATCATTAAAGTTTAAGAACATAAAAAATTCTGACCTTTAAGTGTGCTCAATGAAAGCTTTAAAAAATTACAAAGATGATGTCTTCATCATCTCCTATATCTTCTTAAAGCACAATGCAATACTTTGGGTAATGTAAGAAAAACGAAGGCAGTTGTGATGACTTATTTGAACATGCAGCCATTTTCAACCTTTTTCATCTCACGACACACATAAACTAATTACTAAAATTCTGTGGCACACCAAAAAATATATTTTGACTGATCTCATGTAAAAATTCCTATAATTTTGATTCATTCACACCAAACAGCTATTGTTGTGTTGGCTGTTGTCATTTCTTTGACAATCTAAGGGAAAAGAGTTCAGTGCCCCTGACTAAATAGTCAGGTGTTATTACATGCTTTAAAAACTCTTGCAGCACGACACACCCACTGAAAATTGCCTACTATTTCATTGTCCTTCTAGGCTATTAGATCATTCTTACATTTTCTTATTTTTATTAGCATAGGTTGAAATGATTGATGAGTATTGATGATATAATTACTAGATCAGTTAAAGAGCAAAAAATATTTTCTAATCTTAAGATATAGAAAATAATAAAAATCACTAAGAGTCACAGTGTATCTTAGATTTATAAAAGAGTCCACTGGACTCAGTGTAAATTGCAAGAAAGAATGAGTTTTATTCTACTTTAAAAATATATAAACAAATTTTTCTTTGTTCTTTGCAAGGATTAAACTTCTAAAAAAGAGACTGAAAATATAAAACTGCATCCAGTAGACCCTGATGATGTGCTGAGTGTTGAGTGTTAAGGATCTTTAAAAATACATTTGAGGCCAGATCACATGTATTAAAATATAACTAGGAATGCAATAAATATGAAATAAGTATCAAGTGAGTACTGAGAAGGATTAGAATGAGTTGCGTTAATCCATACAATAGATATTAAGCCACCTAAATTGTCAGGCACTGCTCTCAGAACTGAAGGTAAAATGGCCTATTAGAGCTGTTGTTCTAGTAGAAGACCCAGACATAAATTAATTAGCCAGTGAGAAATTGTGTAATGATAAGTGCTGTAAGGAAGATATAGGGTAGGTAATGAAATGGGGAATGATTCTGCACCACAGACCAGGACACCATGAAGCAGGTGTTTTCTTCTCCTTTATAAGTAGGTCCGTGAGAAGTGAATCAAGGAAACATGTAAGCAGTTGCCATTTGACCAGAGACTGAATGAAATGAGATAGAGAGCCATGTGGGAGAACTGGAACATAACAAACAAAATTGCAGTCATATTTTCTGTTCTGAAACAAACTTTTCACCTCCTTGAATGAAACTGTCCTATAGTGTCAGTGTTACCCAGAATGAAAATAAAACCAGCTCCTATTTTCTTCATCACTTTAGTGTCCTGAGATGTACTGCAGCAGAAGAAATATGAGCATGAGCTCTGCAAAAGCCCTTTTTCTACTATCCTAGTTCTGAAACCATTCAATCTGAAGGTATAAAAAAACACCGATTAACTGTTATTGAACTTAGTTCAAGTTTCACACAACAGTGCCACTGGATCTTGCAGTCTCAATTATCACATCTATAAACTAGGAACAAAGCAAACTTACAAAGCTATTATAAAAATCATAGCAAATGTATATTAAATGCCTGGCACATATTACTTAGATAAACAGGAACTATTAGTTCATTTTGTAGGGGCAGAGAGCTTTTTTCCTCCTTCCCTTTTAGGTTCTTTGTCCTAATAATTAAATTGACATAAGACAGATTAACATCAGAAAAACAAATTTAATTTCCCATGGGAGCACCATAAAAATTTGAGGCTCAAAGTTAAGTGTCCAAAGCAGGCAACTTTTAATACCTTTTATACAAGAAAACAATAAATTTGTGAAGAACTGACAGACAAAAGTGTTTGGGTTTGCGGTAACTGGTGAAGAAGTAACAAGTTTGTTTATACAGCCCTCTTGGCCCTAAATTCCCTACCTCTGGTGATAAGGTTGCCTTCTACCCTCCTAGTACAGGAAACGATATATTTCCTGCTTTCAGAGGGAAAAAGGAGGGTCAGAGTGTCTTTTGTCTACCAGCTGCTTCTTAAGTAACTTTAATTCAAAAAGTGTCATATTTGGGGGTAGCATATTCTGTTCTTCGATTTATATCTGTCTTAAGATGTGGTAACCAAGTATAAGTATTCACACAGATTCTTCAGTACCTTAGTTTTAGTCTTACAAAAAGTACTCCCTAAGGCATATAACAATTTAGAGTTTCCATAAATGAATAAGAATTCCTACCTATTCCTTACCCTCTGCCCAACTTAGTCTGTCTCTCCCTCTAGAGTACAGTAGATGGAGGTTGAGATGTTGAGTGGACAGACTTCTTAAAGGCAGTTAGGGTTATCAGTGTAAAATATGCATAAAAACACATTGTGTGAGGTCAGCTGCAAGAAAGCCAAAGAATTTTTTTATGTCCACTTTTAACCATCCTGTATCTAAACCTTCAAGCTATGTTCACACAACTGGGAAGAGTCCCTCAGGAGTCTGCCAAAAGAGCTTTCAACAGCAGACATCCATCCTGAGCCCTGGGAATAACATGGAAGACTCACTGTGGGATGGCACTCTATCTAGTCTGTGCCCCTTGCTCCTGAGGAGGGATTCCATGTTCTTGTATCTCAGTCTGTATAATTCAGCCTTGACCCTGAGGTTCCTGGGAAATTTTAAGAGTGGTTGTCTGGTTAGTCTGAAATATGTTGTATTCCAGAGCTGGTCAGATCCCATTTCCTGACTTGCTGTCATTGAGCACTTCAGATTTAGTTTACTCTGAAATATAATTTTAAAAAATAAAGTTAAGGATTTGGATACTGTATCTTCCTCCAAATGTAACAGTTTTGTCATCTTAATGGGTTTTTAATCATCTTAAAAAGCAGTGCGAAAAGGAGTTGGTAGTGGGGAAATAGTTATTCTGATTAAGTGTTTTTAAAATGGTCTATAATACTATACCAACAAATAAGACAAGCACCAAAATATTGAGTCACTGGATTTTTTAAATACCCATGGTAAATAAATACTGAAAACAACAAAATACTTAAAACATAAATAAAGGAAGGAATGCTGAGGAGGAATGAGTGAAGGAGAGAGGGAAGGAAGGAAGTAAGGGAAGTGAAAAGAGGAAAGGAATGTGGAATGAAGGAAGAAAAGGGAGAGGGGGTGGGAGGAAGGAAAGAAAGGAATGCAGGAAGTTAGGAAAGAAGGGAAGTCACAGAAGAGAGAAAGGAGAGCAAGAGAAAGGGGAAAGGAGCGGGGGGGGGGGGGGACGAAATCAGGAGTCCTGTCAATTAAAGATCAGAGAAAGCATAGTCAGAGTTTTTGTGGTAGGGTGTTTTAATCATGGTGCCAAGTTTCTGATTGCAAGACAGCCTTTGCTAAAGAAAATCATAAATTATCAAGGTGTTCAGGATGAGGTCATCCCCACAGTGATCACGAGTTTGCACCTTCAAGAACAAACCAGGAAATGCCCTCCCATTAGATGCCCCTGCTTGATATTGAGCTCCAAGTAGTGCAGTTAGAGCTGGGTGGAAGTCCCAACCAGCATCATGGTGGCAAAAACCTAGGTGTGCCCTTCATGGCTGTTTCCCAAATATTCCCTGAGACAGGAGTGCATGGCGATCCAGTCTACCAGTGTTGCGAGTTGCATGTAACATGGCCAAGTAGAAGAAGGAGCAGGTGTAGGACATCACCTGGGTGTTATGAATCACTGCTCCTGGGTAAGGATGAACCTGGTGTGAAAGATGACGATCACAGGCACAGCTGATGTGATGAGGTGGGTGAAGGCCAGCTTGCACCAAGTTATAACTCTTCAATTAGTTAGATCTATTTCTGGTGCTCTTGATTCTTTTCTGTAAATGCAACTTTTCATGTGGAATTATTTCCCTTTGACATAAAGAACATCTTTATCATACTTTGTAGTGCAGTTCTGCTAGCTACAAATCCTTTCATTATACATATATGAAGATACACTTATTTCATCCTCATTTTGAAGGATATTCTGTTCCCCTCCCCTGAAGACCTCAAGTGACCATGATTTGCTTTCTGTCATAGACAAGTTTACATTTTCTAGAATTTCATGTAAATGGAAACATGATATGTATTCCTTTTTTTGCTGTTCAGCTTCTTTATTGCAGCATGATAATTTTGACATTCATTCATGTGCATATATAGTTCACTCCTTTATATTGCTGAGTAGTATTTCATTGTATGGCTGTACAACAACTTGTTTATATCCATTCACCTTTTTTTTAGAGATAGAAGGGAAGGGAGGGAGAAAGAGAGGGAGAGAAACATCAGTCAGTTGCCTCCTGTATGCACCCTGGGACTGAACCCTCAATGTAGGCACATGTCTTGACAGGGAATCAAACCATCAACCTTTGGCTTTGTAGGACAACACGCAACCAACTAAGCCATACTGCTCAGGGCTATCCATTCACCTATTAATGGGTAATTGGGAGGTTTCCATTTTTAGCTATTATACACAAAGCTGCATGCATATTTGTGTACAAGTCTTTGCATGGGTAAAAGCTTTATTTTCTCTTTGATAAATACCCAGAAGTGGCATGCTAGATCCTAGTTGAATGTTTGTTTTTACTAAACTGCTAAACTTTTCCAGTGTGGTTGTACATTTTACATTATCACCAGATGCAGTAGACATTCAGGGATACACAACTAAATAAGGCCCAACTTGCTTCCAGTATTTCCATCCTTCACCTCTTGTTGTAGACAGTCACAAATTAAATTCAGTCATGAAACATGGACTTTACTAAGTGGGCAAGGAGAAATCTCTTAATTTTTTCTAGAAGTGGGCTTGGAGAATTGTTTGGCAGAGAATTCTTCGGCCTGGGGTACTTGGAATATAGTCTGGAGTGGAGTGGAGTGGCCGTAGGCAGGCGTATCTCTTGGCTCACAGGAGTTTTTTCCCTGTGAGGATGGGTATGGCCGAAGGGTGGCCAGAGTGGGGCCCTCAAAGTATGGATTCAGGTCTTGCCCAGGTCTAAGGGCAGTACTGCTCCCCTCTCTTCTAATCTGTCCAAATTCTAACTATCTTAACTGTCTTAAAAACTTGTCTTACGTCATCACTCCTACTGTATGACTTCCATCATTGTGGCATTTCTTTGTATTTCTTTCTTCTCAGTTATTTTCTCTTGACCTTTGTTTGTATTTATCACTTTCCCAATTTGTCTGTAAGCTTTTGAGTCAACCACTGCATCCCTTTTTTTCTTCATATGTCCAGCAAAGTACTGTGTACAAAATAGCTGTTCAAAATGCTGGTTGAATGAAGTACTGCAGGTCGTTCATTGGTTTTCCTTAGCTCCAATGTTATGGTATTAGTCTTGAGAAATTGTCCAGTATACTTCTGCGTTTGCACATATACAACCCAGTGTACAACTGTAACTGATTACCCAAGCTCTTCTCTATCACCTTTCATTAAGCATTTATCCTTAGTTGACTAACCTTACCCAAACTCTGTACTTATATTTTACTAATCCAGGGTAAGTTTTCATCTTCTGATCTCATTTCATCATTGTCTTTTTACATTATATCCTTACTAACTGTATTAAATAACCTAAAAATAAAGAACTAATTTTTTTCAGATTTCTGATTGTCTTAACATTGGCTTTATTTCTGTCATATAGGTCACTAGTGACCCTGTCCATAAACGTTTCCCAAGTCATGTCTCAGTGTATTTGCATATGCTGATATTCTCCCTCAAATGCTTTCTTTTGTTCTCTGTCTGCCTTTATTCTTTCAAAACTCAGTGACAGCAGCAGTTCTTCCTGGAAGGCTTCTCTTTTTAAGAGATATAAATTAAATTTCCTACCTCTGTGTTCTTTTTCTTTATTTCACATGTACCACATAATGATTTGATATTTTTACACATTGCAAGATGACCACCACAATACATCTAGTTATATACATATTTATAATTTTTTTCTATGTGTGATGAGAACTTCTAAGATATACTCTTAGCAACTTTAAATATACCATGCAATATTATCTATTGTCACCCTACTGTATGTCTTCATGACTTATTTATTTTGCAACTAGGAGTTTGTATTTTGAGTCCACCTTCACCCATTATGCCCACCCCTACCCTCCACCTCTGGTAACTACCAACCAGTTTTCTGCAGCCAGTTTTCTGAGTTAGTTTGCCTTTTTAAAAAATTTTGTTATTCCATATATAAATAAGATCATATGGCACTTGTTTTTCTCTGATTTATTTATTCACTTAGCATAATGTCCTCAAGATTTACTCATGTTGAAAATGGCAAGATTTCCTCTTTTTTTAATGGCTAAATGATATTTCCTTCCTCTGTTTTCTTATAACACATTCCTCATCATATTTAAGATACTATATAATTATTGATTTACTTCTCTATTATCCTATGTGAAGATAAGGATGTGTTTCATTTGACTTAGTGTTTCATCATCTAACTTGGCTCTGCCATATAGTAATATTTAGATAATTGGTCAATGAACCAATAAATTAATTACTAAAATAATGGAATGTCCCTTCTCATTCATTTCTTTCATTCTCTGCCCTCTCTTTTTGTTTTCCCTTTATTTACTTTACTTTTGTTTCTGTTCTTCTTCCACTGTAACTACATTTTTGCAAGATTATAGAAAAAAATACAATCTCTGTAACCCTTAATCAGAGTGTTTTTAGATCTATAAATCTTGGAGAATGGATTTCGAACCTCAGCAAATGAACTGAAAAAGTTTAAACATTTGTGTGGGGGTGGTGTGCGGCAATGAAAGATTTCATTGGCTTTTGTTTTGAGGGTCGGTACATCAGTGGTGTTAACATATTTTATTCAAAAATGAGAGATCTAGACAGATCTGCCCTATTCTAATGGCAACAAAAATCACAATCTGCCACACTGAGATGTTAGGTAACTGACCTTTCTCAAGTCTGGACGTCTCCTGGGATGCCCTTCATAGAAACCAAAGATTAAAAAACACTGTTTAAGAACTTCCAAGCTTTGTTTATCCCAGATACCTTTTATAGCACCATTGTGAAATAGTAAATAAAGTTCCCAATATACTGGACAGCAGTGGTAGGTACTAAGTGTTAGTCTCTAATCCTTATCCTCTTTCCTAAAGTTTCCAAAGACCTAAATTTCCTTGAAATTTCTCTCAGGATCCAAGTCACCAATAAGTAATAGGTCCAAATGGTGTGTGCCAATCACCAAACATGTAGACCTTCTCTTCAGATGCCAGTCAATTAATTCTCTTTGGCACTTAACGTTTTCTTTGAGAATGAGATGCTTTTGACTGAACTCCAACTATTGATTGTAGAGAACATTCTATATGAACTTCTGAGAGCCATACTCAGCTCACGTCTAGGCAGGAACCAGACCATTGGCCCCAAATCCTCATTAAAGATCCCTTTCCTAGGGACACTGGGGAGTGCTCTGTTTCTTCTTCACTTTGCTTGAGGATGTGTTTTAGACCTTTCTAGAGGGGTAGGGACACCTTAGTGGGTATTTTAAGCACTATAATAGCAGACAAGCATGAATGGGAGCTAAATCAAGAGCTATAAACCAGCTTATCAACCTTAAGATTCTTAGCAGAAATTCTCCAGTCCCAATCTGAATTCAATTAAAGTGACAGTAATTAATCTGATGTACCCTAGTGATGCTGTTTACTCTATTAAATAGGTGTTAGTGTATTAAAAAGTTTTGGAAACAAACAATATAAAGGTAATGGAAAATATCTATAATGCTTAATTTCCTTTATTGAAAAACAAGTCCCCTTTAAAGCTTTATTTTTTTTTTAGATCCATTACATTTTTATTTTTTCTTTCATCTATTGGCATTGAAGCATTCCCCTACTTTTACAGTTTTTTTTTCTTTTTTTCTTTTTTTAAATTTATTTACTTTTTAAATACATTTGTCTCTGCCTCCCCCCCCACCACTTTCCCTTGCCCCCTCCCTCCTTCCCTCCCTCAGCTCTTCCCCTTTGGTTTTGTCCATGAGTCCTTGCTATATGTTCCTTGACTTTCCCCTTCCCTTCCCTTTCCCTGCCTGCCCCCTTCCCTCTTGTCTCTGTTGATTTCTTTTCATTTCAGTGTTGCTGGTCATATTTTCCTTGCATCTTTGCATTGTTGGTTAGGTTCCGCTTATAGGTGAGATCATATGGTATTTGTCTTTCTCCCCCTGGCTTATTTCGCTTAGCATGATGCTCTCCAGTTTCATCCATGCTGTCGCGAAGTTTAGTAGTTCTTTTTTTCTTTCTGCTGCGTAGTATTCCATTGTGTATATGTACCATAATTTTTTTATCCAGTCATCTACTGATGGGCATTTAGGTTGCTTCCAACACTTGGCTATTGTAAATTGTGCTGCTATGAACATTGGGGTGCATAGGTTCTTTTGTATTGGCGTTTTGGTGTTCTTAGGGTATAGTCCCAGCAGGGGAATCCCTGGATCAAAAGGCACTTCCATTTTCAGTAAAGCTTTAGATTTAGCTAAGTGAAATGCAATTCATCTGTATATTAATTTAATAATTACATTACATCCTGTAATTATAGACTTCCCTGTTGCTTGCACACTTCTGTTAACTGCAACAATAGAAGTTACTTATGGAAATGCTTATACCTCTAAGTATTTTAAAAGGAAATGGAAATAAGGTCAATAACCCTTTGATATTTAAATGTACCAGCACTGTTTTTCTGAACTCCTCTTGGCTAAGGAAATGAAAGAGGGATTGTTTGCTTCCAAATCTTTAGAAGCTTGTGAGAAATGAGGCTACATTTACTGGTTCTCTTTGCAGTCAAAAGTTCTTGAACCTAGGACCCTTGGAGATTCTCTCAACTGCACATTGTTGATAGTGTTTTGTTTTGAGAATTTCCCCCAAAACCCCTTTAATCATTTTTTCTCTATCTTTTCAGGAGCATCTAAAGGCTTTTGATGATGAAATCAATGTTTTTTTGGACAATATGTTTGGACCTCGAGGTGGGTGAACTACTTAAGAACTTAATGTGGAAGGAACACAGTATTTTTTTATAGGAGAGAATTATGTCACTTCTGGTGTCTTAACATTTAGAAAATAGCATGGATTCTTAACATTTAGAGACTTAACTTCCTTCACTCTTTTTATCCTTCTTCCAGCAACTAGAAGGCCTCATTTCTCCTGCTCAGCCTCTCCTGGGATTAAAAGTTCTGGGAGCAGAAAGCAGGAATAGAATGCAGTGCAATACTTTCCTTTGGTGTTTCACTGGCTACCAAAGCTACCAAAAACTGGCTACCAAAGCAGGCTGTAGCTTTCCTTCTATACTTAAGCTACTTCTCTCCTCTCTCCACTGACCATTTCAACTTATACCCTCCTCTCATGCACAGTCATATATAATCTTTCTGCCTTGACATGATCTTGAGAAATTCTCTTTAAAGATGTGTGACCTTTCTCTTCCCAGGTCTGTTAGATTGAGTTTCTAAACTCTCAGTCATTCTGAGTCTTAGTCATTCTGAGTCTCAGTCATTCGTCCATCACCAGTCCCTGCAATGTGCCAGTTGTCTCAACGTGCCAGTTGATGTATATTTAATAACTCTTCCCTCTCAACTCAGCACTACGTGGTTATAAGTTATCCTAACTTGTCTCGCTTCCTACAATCTTTTATTAAGTATCAGCTGGAATAATACTTTGAAAGCCTAAGTCATAATATGTGATACCCTAGCTTAATACTTAATGTCCTTCAGATAAAAACCAAATTTCTTAGCATGGGCTACATACCTGTGTATTATCTAGCCCCAGCTGCTTCTCCAACAGGCAGTGCCACTCTTCCCCACTCACTTTGACGTCTTTTTCCTCCTCAAATATATAAAATTCTTCCATATGCTATTCCTTGAGCCTAGAATTTCTGCCTGCTATCTCCTATGCCATCTCCCAATATAGTGAGCCTGTTCTCATACTTCAGGTATCAGCTTAAGTGTTACCTTTTCCGTAACAAAGATTTCAGGGAATTTGCCCCTCTTTCTCTGATGAGAACAGGAGCCATGACTGTTCTCTCCAGGGCTTATTACAGTTTCAGGAACATATTAAGCACTATGTATTTTGCAAATAAATGAATAAACTCTAAATAACATGTTTTGTTTCTCTTGAGCATTTCTGTGTCACAAAGCTGTGAAAAATCTACAAATTATTACCTCAGCATTTTTGGGGGTGGCGTGGGATATGAGGAAGTTTTTTTTTTTGTTTCTTAAAATATTTAAACAGAATTACTTAGAGATTATTTAGACCATTCTCCAGTTTCTATTCTAAGCAAATGACTATATATAATTTTAATAAAATGATACCCTGTATAGCACTTCTTAGAAATACTTCCACATCATCTTTGGTTTTATTTGTTGTTTTTGTTTTGTTTTTTTTTTTCATTTTATCCTTGTGATGATCCTGTGGGATAGGCAGGGTGGGATACCTATAACCTACTTTACTTAATATGCCTTACAGTTCTAGTGAGTAGTATAGAGGGCATGACACTCTAACTTAAGCGCGCAGGGTTTCTTAGTGACTGTGGCTTTCTGACACTTCCACTAGAGAGTTAAATAACAGTCTCTCTGAGCCAACTTCACACTGAACTTTGCCATCAGTAAGATCATCGTGACCTGGAATCACGTAGATATGGGATCAGTTAAGGATAGGATTATAGTTGTTTACCTACCTTTGGTCATTTTAATGGAAGTTTCATTTGTGGCAAAGATGTAACTGAGCAAACTGGGGTGTGTCCATGTGTCACCTTGATACATGACCCAACAATTAGTGTTAAAAGAAACAGGTTTTTATTTACAGGATTCCAACCTGGGGGGCAGGGACTGGGAGCACTCCTGCTTGGAGACCTCTTCTCACAGGAGACCCAGCACTTCCCTGGCTCACCACCAGGCTATAAGACAGAACCATTCCCAGAAGTTCCCATATCCTTATCAGTTTTTAAGCCAGCTGCACAAACAGCCCTCCATCCCCTCTAGAAGGTACACTCATGGGTTTCAGAATCACCATCCTCTCGCAGAAGCCCTCTCCTTCAGCATATGGGGTATGTCGTCCTCAGCCTCCAGGTAGTAGTCCAGGAAACATGTGCTGTGTTACACTGGATCATGGTAGAGTTCAGGGAGGCACATGTCCCAAGAGAGTGGCTTCTCTGTACGTCCTTCAGAGAAGCAGAAGTCTACATTCCTGGTCTCAGTTCAGTTCCAAAACATCTCCCGTGAATCCATGCTTGGTTTGGCAGGTTCCCACACAATTCCATCAGCTTTCTCCTTGCACCCTTACCTCTGTCCACATGGCTTCCTTCCTCACTACCCCAGGCCGCATGGAGGAATCCTGACTCACAGCTGGCATGGCTTCTACCTTACACACCAGCCCTCATGGCGGACCACTTCCCTACCACCTGCATAGCTGCTTGCTGCTCCCTCTCTCAGACCTCATGATTGAATCCCCCTACAGCCCGCATGGCTGCCTCTCCCCTCTTTTGGTCCTCATGGCGGAATTCCATTCTCTTCAGCCTGCCTTATTTGAAATGCTTTGCCCAGAACTTCCTCTGTGACCTCATCTGGCCCCTCCTATGACATGCTACATTTGCCATTTCCCCCGTATCTTTTACTTTCTTTCAACTGCTATCTTTAGTCAGGGCAAGAGTTCACCATGACACACAGACATCTGGGGTGGGCATTTATGTCCCCTGGCTATGTCACAAGCCACAATATACTCTCTGAGACAGTACTCCTTTTGCTCTGGGCAGCAGTTCACTTCCCTTTAGGAAGGACACAGCTATCAACTTGCCATTGTAATGCAAAGTATCTTAAATGGCCATATCATCCCCCAGTTAAGGTTTCTGGAGGTTTTCAGGCGGACCTCGTTCTGCACCCCAATACAAAGAGACTGTAAGATTGGCATTTGACAACTGGATCAGTTGACCTCCACAGTGGCATCTAGGCCATCATGAATCCTTGTCACCTTCTTAAAGTGGCACAAGCTTAAGTTGACTGGCAGACACCTGGTAAGCTTCTAGGTGTCCCCAGATCTTCTCTGACTTTACATACATCATATTAGTACCATTAAGGGATGTTGTCGTGGGCAAATACCTGACACAGATTCAGAGCTAACACTTCTAAATTCCCAAAGATAATAATGTTTTTACAAGTATTCTCATCTTTTGGTTGGATCAGTCATGATCCTCTGTAACAATTGGAGCAAGTATTTATAGGACCATGACATAAGAAAACAAAAACTTCAGGTGCTATGTTTGTTTTGCAATATATGATTGACTCGATGTGTCGATTAATATATATTTAATAACTGTTTGCTTTCAACTCAGCACTAGATGGATATAAGTTATGACTGAGACAGAGTAGAAATATAAGACCTAGTGTCTGTCTCATGGAGCATTTCTGTAGTTGAGAAGGTAAAACTGGCACATCTGAAACAATTGGAAAGCTATCAAATAAACCATGTATGTGAGTTTCCTAGGGTTGCAGTAACAAAATACCACAAACTGCATGGCTTAAAACAGCAGCAATTTATTCTCTCACAGTTCTAAAGGCTACAAGTTTGAAATCAAGGTGTTGGCAAGGCCATATTCCCTCTGAAGTTCTAGGAAAGAATATGTTCCGAGTCTCTCTCCTAACTTCTGATGGTTGCCAGCAGTCTTTGGCATTCCTTGGCCTGTGGGTGCATCACTTCAGTCTCTGCCTCCATCTTTCCATAGTGTTCTCTTTGTGTCCCTGAATCCAAATCTCCTTTTCTTACAAAGACACCAATCACTGGTCAGGGCCCATCCTAATCTAGTATGACCTCATCTTAATTTGATTACATCTGCAAAGACCCTAATTTCCAAATAAGTTCATAATCACAGATAACAGGAGTTAGGACTTGAACATATCTTTTTGGGGGTTACATTTCAACCCATAATACCATAACAAGAAGTAGGGTAGCAGTATAATGCAAGTTATTTAACTTTTTACATTCTGTAGCTCAATTTTTCTCAAATGTAAACTTGGAATAACAATATCCACCTATACGTCTCTTACCATGACTGTGGTGATGGCATATATGTTTGCATATATGTCCAAACTCATCAAATTGTACACAGTAACTAAGTACAGAATTCAGTGTATCTGTTATATCTCAATAAAGTTATTAAAAATAATATCAACTACATAAGAAGTTGCTTTGAGAGTTAAATAAGTTAATACATGTAAAAGGCTTTAGAACAGTGTGTGACACAGAATTAACACTCAGAAATGTTAGTCATAATAGTATAGTAGCCATAATAACAAATTATTAAATGATAATTATTTTATGCTGATGAGCTGTAGTTACGAAATGGCTAGGAGTCAGATATGTATGTACTCTGCTGCCAACTCCTGTACAGCTTTTTGCAAGTTACTAAAGCTTTCTGAGCTGTCTATTAATCCATAAAATGACATACCATACTTCATATTTACTGAATTAGAGTAAATAAAGGTTGTAACTATTCCAAAGCAGACATTTAGGAACTGTTACTTCCCACCTTCATTAACTTTTACTTTTTCTGTTATTCCGTATTCAGCTTAAGTCCTGTGTGCTCCATGAAAACTTCCTTAGCCTTTGCAGCCCCCACTGGCTTCTTCTGAATGACAACCCAAATACAGCTTCCTTAATGCCATGTCATATTGTTCTCTGTTGTATTTAGTATGTACAGCTGAAATATATGTGCCAATATCTTATAACTAAACAGAAGTGTTGCTCTTCAGGATTCTCACTGTATGTGTTTCTTTTCAGATTCTCGAGTCAGAGGATGGTTCATGTTGGACTCTTACCTTCCCACCTTTTTTCTTACTGTCATATATCTGCTTTCAATATGGCTGGGTAACAAATATATGAAGAACAGACCTGCTCTTTCCCTCAGGGGTATCCTCACCTTGTACAATCTCGGAATCACACTTCTCTCTATGTATATGCTGACAGAGGTAAGTGTTCATGTAGCTAAGTCTGGAGGTCCTAATTGAGAGATTTTTAGAAGCAATTAAATCTAGCTTCACAGAACTATCCAAGGTTGATATCAAACTGCTCTTTAAGACCTCAAGAACTTGTTCTAGCATTCGATAGTGTTAATTCTGAAAGCCCTTAGAAGTCTTTGTTTCTAACTTGAAATTTTCTTATCCAAATTTAGGCCTATTTATTTAGTCCTTAGTCTTTCATTGTAATTTAAAATCACAATTTAGATCGGAATGGGTGTTTAAAGATCATATGTTATAATTTTCTCCTTTTATGTGTTATGATGCTGAGGCTTAGAAAAGCTACATGATTTGCCTGAGAATAGGCAGCTATTCAGTAACAGATTTTTTTTTTTAAAGATTTTATTTATTTATTTTTAGAGAGAGGGAAAGGGAGGGAGATAGAGAGGGAGAGAGACATCATTATGTGAGAGATACATCTATTGGTTGCCTCTCACACACCCCCAACTGGGCATCTGGCCTGCAACCCGGCACGTGTCCTGACTGGGAATTGAACCAAAGACCTCTTGAGTCACAGTCCAGCACTCAATCCACTGAGCCACACTAGCCATGGCTGAGTAAAAGATTATTTTTAAAATTCAATATCAAGTGCAGTTAGTCTGACTGAAATATGAATATACTGTCCACTAAAGGATACTTCCTGCATCTTTGGACCACTCTGACAGTGGGATAGCTATTTCTCAGGGCTGACTTCTGAGGCCTGAGTTGACATTCCAGCTCAGATCTAGCTGCGCCCATTCCTTCATGTACTCCCCTTTCCGTTGTAAAGTGCCAAACACAAGTAATTTTATAAGAAAAAAACATAATTGTCCTGGCTATACAACCTAAGGCCTGACAGACACAGGGAGGGAAAGGGAAGAAGAGAGATAAACATAAAATCTTTTTTAGGAAAAAGTTAGGATAAACTAATTCATGTAAATTATAAATAGTTGTTGCTGGCACAAGTATAGCTGCCTTCCTGTATCCTTGAATTAAAAAAAGAAAACAATCCTTGCCTAATATATAGTCTTACCTATAGAGTTAATCTGTGCATTAGTCTAAAATGCACCATTCTAAAATGACGTAATAGAACTCCACTAATGGAATTTGAGGCATCAGTCAGAGTACAGGACACAGTACAGCCATGCTGACGGCTCTAAAATCACACACATAGGGACTCATTAATTTACCTCACTCTGAAACAGGAGGTTTTATTTTAGGTTCTCTACTGGGTGAATTTTAGTTCACTAGATGAGTGTACGAGATAGTAATTTATGGTGTTAGCTTTCCTATATAACAAAGGGAAGGATGCTCTTCATTGGATTGTTAGAAGTAACAGCTGTATCAGAAGAGCCAGCTTGAAGATCTAACTACATTGGAAGCTCTGTTACCTGCTGGAAGCTTTGGTGTAGTGGAGTCACAAGATCCAAATTCATGTGTCACCTCTGTCACTATCTCTAATTTTAGAGGAGTTAATGTAGCCTTTCTGAACCTTAGGCGATTTATCTTTGAAATGGATATATGAAATTTGTCCAACTGAACTCATGAGTGAGATGTGAGGATTAATCAGTTCTGTCCAGCCAACATGTAAAGAGCACTTAGGAGGTGCATGAAGAGTACTAAGCCCAGAAAATACAGAGACAGAGAGATGGATTCAGTACTCAGGTGTTCACAGATAAGTGTAAGTAGGAGTTTGCACATATTAAAGTGAATATTAGTCACCACCAATAGAAACAAGAACAAGTTTAGTTTTTGAACAACCAAGTAAATAGTTTCTATCTTTTAGGGAGAACATCTGCACCAAGCTCATTCACTGTTACCAAGCTCATTCCCTACTACGAATTTTATCTACTGTTTATCTTCTCACACTTTTATACCTCTTGGTTCAAAACCACTATCAGTTGCCTCCTAGTCTCCTCTGATTGTAATCTCTTTCAGGTCAGGCATAAGGTCTTTTCCTTGACATTTTTGGGGTACATTGAGTAGATACCAGTTGGGTGATAAGTTAACCTTGCTGACTTGTTATGCCTTGGCCAGATATTTGCTTGGTCCAGGAAATTATTGCTAATTTTTTTCTTTCAACAAATATATATGGAGTTCCTTTACTATGTCAGATTCTTTTCTAGATTCTGGAACACAGTGTTTGTCCTAGTGCAGAGATTTTCAACCAGCATGCTGCAAGAATTTTTAAAACACACAATACCTGACTATTTAGTCAGGGGCACTGCCCTCATTTCCTTAGATTGTCAAATAAAAAAAATGACAACACCCAACACAACAATAGCCATCTGGCATGAATGAATCAAAATTATACCTATTTTTTGGAGTGCCACAGAATTTTATTAATTAAATAGTTTATATGTGCCATGAGATGAAAACGCTTAAAAATTGTTGCCCTAGTACATTGAAGAGTGATGAGCTGGTGGTGGGATAGGAATGCTTCACAAAGAATATTTGAGCTGAGACTGAATGATGAAAATAAGCCAGCCATCTAAAAATCTGGGGAGAGTGTGTTCATGCAGAGGGAACAGCAAGTGTAAAGTTCTTGAGGCAGTAATGAGCTTGGGGTGTTCAAGGACCATAAAAAGAAACAGTGTAACAAGGACACAGCAGACAGAGGAGAGAATAATTCAAGGTGAGCTGGGCATGTGGCAGATTATATAGAGTTTTGTAAAACATTTGGCTTTTATTTTAAGTAGAATGGAAAGCCAGTAGAGGATTTTAATGAGAGGAGTGATGTATGATCTCCCTTTTAGGTTATTCTGGCTGCTACCTGGAAAATGGACTATGAGAGTGAGTCTGGAGCAAGAATAGAAACAATGTCCAGTTAAGACAGTATTGCAGTACAATAGTCAACAAATGCTAGCAGTTTGTTGGATTAAGGTGGTAGAGATGAGAAGCTAGTGAATTCTAGACATACTACTTTGAAGTAGCCCACGCCTCCTTAAGGCTAAGTGTGTTTTTTCATCAACACATAGGTTGGATGGCTCCTGCACATCAGCACAGCTAGGGGGATTAGGAGTGGTCCAGGGTAAAGCAGATAGAGCCTCCTGTAGCTCGTCTGCTTAATAGTGCTGTTTAGTTGTTAAATTGCTAGGTAGTTCTACAGAGGTGGCACAGGGGTGGGGGTAGACTAAATAAATATGATTGAAGCAGAAAATGTCATGGGGTAACAGAGTATGGCCTGTCTTCTCCCACTACTATATTGTCAGTATATAATGAAGAGACTAGAGCCCGTTACAAGAAACTACAGCCTGCAGCTTTCTTACTTGAAAAATGCACCAACACAAAAATTTACATATGCTTTTATGTAAAGTACTATACTTTTACATATACTCACTGGTTCCCACTGGAGACCCAGTTGCATAAAGCCCTGGGAGCTATGGGGGTGACTTGACTTGTAATAAATAGATCCTATCAGGAAAATTCAATCTTTTTTACTTTTCTGGATTCATTTATCCTGATGATCTAGAATTATCATGATGCTAACTGAAAGGTACTTGGTCAAAAGGAAAGAGGTAAATTAGGATAGTGGAGTGAAGACAAGGATTCTAAAATATTTCTAAGTGTTTTTAGTGGTTCATCTCTTTTTAATGTTCAGTTCATTAACTTCGCATCCCTCCCTGCTCTGTATTTGTAGTTTAACAGTTCTATACCTTTACACATTTCTGATACACAGAAGAAAATGGTAGACTTTTGCATATAATAACATGTAAATCAAAGCCAAATGCCTTTTATTTTAGAATTCCAGGATTCTTAAGTAATAGTGGGAAAGAAGGGAGAAAACCTCTTTTGTAGACATTTCCACAAAGAATTAAAAAGCTCATTTTGTGGAAAGAATACTAGATAAAGAATTAAAAGGTCTGAATTCTAACCATTGTTCTACTACTTTCAATCCATGTAATTTTGAAGAAATTATTTACTTATATATTTACTGAGTGCTTATGTTCTAGGCATTGAGCAGGGAACTGTAGATCCAAAGGCGAACAAAAAGGGCCTACATTTTATGCATATTTTTGTTTTTTGAGCAAGGGGAATGTAGTCATTAATCAGTTATAATCACACAAATGGTTGATCAGCACATCGCATAAATTAATGGAGAAATGACATAAGTACCTTTGTGGTACTGACTTTTGTATCTGTAAAATGATAACTACGTACTTAAAGTTATTGAAATGATCAACTAGGATATTTAGGTATAAGCCAATATAGAGTACTATTAAAATTTTAGTGTAGTTTCTTCACATTTGTTTACATTTAATTCTACATTTTACTTGTGGAAACATAGGACTAAGTAACTCCTTACACAAAATATTTTGTTATTCAAATGATAGCTAAATTCTGTTTCATTTTAGATTTAACTTAAAAATAAAAAAATGTTAGAAGTAAATTACATTAACTAAGGAATATAACCATTGATATCAGTTCACAACAAGAATTAAACCCTTTGCTAATAAGTGTTTGAGCACAGAATCGAATTAGAGTCAAATTACGGGATGTTTCTGCTCCAGCCTGGAATAGATGCCAACTAGAAACATTAATGGGAAATTGCTTTGATCCAAATCCTTGTGTTGATCCCTCCACCTTTCTTGTTTCTTTGGCAGCTTATTCTCTCCAGTTGGGAAGGAGGTTACAACTTACAATGTCAGGATCTTGCCAGTGCAGGGGAAGCCGATATCCGGGTGAGTCATGGGAAGAAGCAAGTCAGTCTCCTGTAACCATTTCTCATTGAGAAGAAGGAAGGCTTTCTCCTGGTAGATAAGAGGATGGGGGGATAGGATTAGATAAGAAAGGAACTCCTATTCTAATAGAAATGTTTGATAACAAAAGTGTTTTCCAAATGTGCAGCTACAGAAGACTGAATAAACCACGGTACATCCATGTGATGGATCCCTTTCCAAAAGGAATGGGGGAGATCTCTGTAACTGTGACAGAATCATCTTCAGGATATGTATGAGTGAAAAGAAAGCAATCTGTATAACCCATGTTTATGTATAGTACCTTTTGTGCAAGAAATTATATGAATGTATGTGTGTATCATTTATGTTTTTTTTAAAAAAAGAAACAATGGTAGAATAACCCAAAAGCTAACAAAGTGGTTTCCATTTAGGGTAGGGAACAGGGCAGAGGAGACAGGATAGAAGCTAGACATCTCTGAACGTACACTGTATTACATTTGACTTTGGAACCCTTAAGTGTTTTACATAATTATAAAACAAAATCAAATCTAAAAAGAAAGCAAGGTAGATTCCCCCCAAAAAACTTGGAAATAAACTAAATGAATATACCCGTATGTTGTTGGTAACACAGCCACCCAAAGAATTATTTCAAGTAACATTAAAACATAGTGTTTTGACTAGACATCCCTAGTGAGATATATCTTAACAGTATTCAATAATTTTTGTTTGCTATTAATAAAAATGTGGATATTGCTATAACAGTATGGGTATTGTTATAGGTACAATGTAGGATAAAGTAAGTATATAGTAATGTTAATATCTTACAACTAATATTTAAACATAAAAGAAAGGAGATATCAATTAAAAGTTAAATGAAATCATAGATTCAAACTGGAAATATTAGAACAAACTTTATTCTTTCTAAAACAAACATGTTTTTAGCTATCTGTACAGAAAAGGCCTAGTTAGTCTGTGATAACCCAATACAATGAGCAATGAATCCCCAGATTGTTCTCTCAATACTGTAATTTTCCACCAGAAGGAATAGGGTTCTTAGAGAATTGGGCAATTTTTGGTTTGGGTGGGAAAAGTATACAGGAATCCAGGATCTTCTGTGACAGAAAGCAAAGGAAATATCCAAGACTGCTAGAGTCTCGACACGAAGACACAGGAGCCACCTTGAAAGGACTCCCACTGCTAACTATGGGACAATTGAGTATCAAAAAGAATACTGGCTGGTGAATTGAAACATATTAAATTTATTTTTAAAACCATAAGTTTAAAATGCCACAACCTTCAGTTTTTTGAAGGTTGGTAGGACACCAGCTCATTGTAGAAAAAAAAATTAAAGGGAAGGAATAAAATGTTTTCTTGACTTTCATATGTGAATCTCCAAACAAAGAGGAAGAGTTCTTCTCTATAGAAGGAAAAAAAGGTGTAAGTAACTAGAGGATTAAAATTACCATTTTGCAACTCCTAGTGAAGTTATGGATCTAGACAGCAGTGATCTGGAAATGATAAAACTGTTGGATGAAAGTTGAATGGAAGCTTCATAATGATTGGATTAGGTTGTTAACACCTGAACTCACTGAATATCAGAAATTATGCTCCTCCTTTTCATGGAATCTCAGCAGTGGTTAGCTGCTTCAGGATGAAGCTGAACCTCTTTCCCAGCCACAAACTGCACCTTTTATGGGAAGTATATGGCCACATAAGTTGCTGCTGACATTCTGAGAGAAGAATGGAATGATTATATGGTTCGAATCAGTGATGGGAATGACGAGGCTGCCCCATGAAGCAAGATTTCTTGAACATTGGCCATATTTGCTGGCTACTGAGTAAGGGGCATTCCTGTTGTAGACTAAGGAGCTCTGGAGAAAGCAAGCACACATTTCTGCAGGGTTGAATTGTGGACACCAATCTGAGTGGTTTTCAATTTAGTCATTGTGAAAAATGACCCAGGAAGATATTCCTGGTCTTACTGATAGTACTGTCAGTGCCTGGGACTCAAAAGAGCTAGCAGCATCTGCAAACTTTTCAGTCTCTCTAAAGAAGATGATGTTCACAAAAATGTTGTGAGAAAGCCCATAAACAAAGGAGGCAAGAAACAAACCTAGCACGAAAGCACCTAAGATTCAGCATCTTGTTACTCCACATGTCCTGCAACATAGACGTTGGCATACTGCTCTGAAGAAACAATGTACTAAGAAAAATAATGAAGAGGCTGCAGAATACACTAAACTTTTGGCTAAGAAAATGAAGGGGGCCAAATAAAAACTCTAGGAACAGGTTGCCAAGAGACATAAGCTGCCCTCTCTGAGAGCTTCTACCTCTAAGTCTGAATGCACTCAAAAATGAGATTTTCTAAGAATAATAAATAAGCTCAGACAAAAGGAAGGAGGGAGAAAGGGAAGGGAAGGAAAGCAAAAGGAGAAAAAAAATTAAAGAAGGAGGAAAGGAGGAATGAAGGGAAATTATGTCCCTCTTACTGAGATATGATAGGAAGTACATAGAACCACCTATGAAGTCTTGCCCAAAACCTTAAACCTGAATCCAATCAATTCTGTAAGTCTAAGTGCTTACAAAAAGGTGGGGGATAGAGAAACAAGTTAAATAACACTAGGATAAAACAAATCCATAATATTAATCAAAATCCATAATATTAATAATTTTAGAATTCTATGAAAAAACTGATCTAGCTCTTTTAAGAATAAAAGACATGAAAGAAAAGGGGGGAGCAATGAGAGAGAGGGTTATTGATTAGAGGAGACTTAAGAACCATATCAGAGAAATGCAAGCTGGAGTTTGTTTGGATCCTGATTTAAACAAATTACAGAAGGACATTTTTGAGATAGATTTGAACATCAACTAGGCTATTAGAAGATAGTAACTGTTAATTTTATTAGATATTGTCATGATGGTTATGTTAAAACAAAAAACCCCTCCTTATTAGTAGTTTTTATAGATAAAATACTTTGGATTTGCTCATATGTTACATTCCCCCTACCCCACCCCGCCAAAAAGAAGTGGTGGGAAATAGAATTGATTAAAAAAATTTGAAATCATATTGAAAATTTTGAAATTCAGTGATAAATACCAAAAGTTTCATTGTAATTGTTTTCCCTGCATTCGTGACTGAAAGTTTCCACAATAAAAAACATGAGTTATTAATAAGGGAGATGGTAGAAAACCTTTTAATTAAAATCTTTAACATGAACATTTTTAAAGCATCTTCGAAACTATAATACAAAAAAGTAAGATATATAAATTTCTGTACACCCACTTTATTTCTAATATATTGGGTTGGCCAAAAAGTTCATTTGGTTTTTTCCATAAGAAGGCTCTAGTGACGTTTAGTTGTCTTTAACTTCATTCAAAACAACTTCGTTAGATTATATTGTGGCAGCCGTCTTATCAGTGTGCATTTTTTAAAGACTTATCAAAATTGGTGAATATTTTTGTAGCAATATTAATATTGAAGATAAGAAAATATGCAACATATTCAGCACATTATGCTTAACATTTCAAGAAAGGTAAAAATGCAACTGAAACGCAGGAAGAAAAAGATTTGTACAGTGTATAAAGAAGGTGCTGTGACTGATTAAACATGTCAAAAGTGGTTTGCGAAGTGTCATGCTGGAGACTGCTTGCTAGATGATGCTGCATAATTGGGTAGACCATTTGAAGTTGATAGCAATCAAACTGAGACATTAATTCAGAGCAATCAATGTTATACCGTGCAGGAGATAGCTGGCATACTCAAAATATCCAAATCAATAAAGTTATTGGTGAAAATGAAAAATGTGTTTTTTATTTTACAGAAATAATTATACAGACTTTTTGGCCAACTGAGTATTATCATAGACCAGCGCACTTTGGGATGCCATACAGTTCTCTAGAGGTCATATGTATTGTATGCATTTGTGGTTTGATATTTTTTGGCTTAATGTTTTTGAAGGTTTATTGTTACCTCAAGCGTTAAGATGGAAGCCACCACACCTTATCTTGAGAAGCAGACTGTAGAGCATGTATCCTAATCTCAAAGTTTCTGTTTTATAGTGTCCTCTTATGTTTATGTGTGTTAGTGCTAGGGGACTCAGGCGGGAAAGGAAGTGGTAATCATGACATATTACTGTCATTGAGGAAGAAGAGCATCTGGATTTTTAATCTTCCAAGGAAGAGACATGAAAAAAGTAGTCATAGACTGCTCTTCGGTAGTATAATTTTAAGAGATAAAACATGTACATTAGAAGAATAGATAAAAAAATTAAATCTAGGGTGACAGACAGCAGTGACCCGTTGAGTGCCAGGCCCTAAACAAAGGTGAGACAGCCAGTACCTGCCTTTGAGTGATTTTTGCTCTGTTAGAAAAGATAGATTCATAACACTAACTACGCTTTATTGTGGTTATTAAAATAGAGGCATAAAGTAATTTGGGAATATAAATGAAGAAGTGGTTGACTCAGCCTGAGAAAAGAAAAGAGGTAGCGTTCCAGAGAAAAGGTGGTTTTTAAGAGGAATACGAATTGGTTCTGTAGGTGTAGGGGAGTAACTTGATCAGACATGTAGTTTGGAAAGATAATACCAGACTAGGTTGGATTGCTGGGAATAAGGAAAAACTGGAGGCAAAGATGCCAGGTAGATGCTTTTTCAATAGTTTGGGAGAAATGCACACCAGTAAAGCACAGAACACACAGAACGCTGAGAGGGAGGGCAGCACCAGGGGAATTTTTATTGCTAAACTTTTATTTTTTCCCTTTCAAAATTTTTACAGGTAGCCAAGGTGTTATGGTGGTACTACTTCTCCAAATTAATAGAGTTCCTGGACACAATTTTCTTTGTCTTGCGGAAAAAAACCAGTCAGATTACTTTTCTTCATGTATATCATCATGCCTCAATGTTTAACATCTGGTGGTGTGTTTTGAACTGGATACCTTGTGGGCAAAGTAAGTTATTTTGTTCATTTTTTATTCTGTATGATGGACCTTGAAAGACATCTGTTGTGTCTTTTGTGTTGAGTATTGCATGCAGATCAGGAGAGAGGGAAGAAAGGCCAAGGCATAGCACAGCCTGCTTTGTCATGCAGGGAAGCACATGTTTGCCAGGGGTCATAGTTTTCTGGTCTTTGATACTGGCAAAATCTGGGTATTTCCTTAAATTTTAAAAATATTTTCCTTACCATTTACCAAATGCCCAGTGGCCAGGAGCACCTGTCCTAGTTGGAAGAGTTTTACTCCAGTACTTGGGCTAACCAAACAAGTATAGCACCTTCCATAATCACCGTTCGGCTGTGGTATAGCTTCAGTCATTTCAGATTTTAGGGCTTGTTTTTCCATTCTGAACAATTAAAGCCACATTGCTGACCTATCAGAGTACTGGCTTTTTTTTTAAATTAAGAACTACAGTATGTTTCACATCACAACCCATTCATTCATGTGTATATATTTTGAATTAAACAAAAATTTAGCCTGGCTCTGTATATATTTTTTTCAAATTCTATTTCACTTTTTCAAAAAACTGATGACAATTCTCACTGTGTTGATTTAGTAATGTGTCCTTTATGACCCGCAGTTGGAGAAACCCTGAGCAAGAGAGAACAGTACTTCTATCCAATATTGCCTTATACACAAGAATTAAAAAATATCCTATGAAAAATCAGATCAGGTAAAACTCAAGTCAAAATGGTTTTGCTCTAGGATTTAGGATCTTGCAGAGATGAGATTTTTTTAAAACACCAAGGATATTTGGAATATATCAGTGACTGTGAAGATGCAAACTTACACTACAGTATAAAGAAAGAAATTGCTGGGATTGCAGTGGGCAGAAAGAGGTGCTTTTCACACCTCTCCTAGCCTGACAGAGTCTAGTTTCTCGAGTTTAGTTATTAAGACTATAAGAGGCTTATACTATAATCAACACCAAAAGAAAATATCGAGGTTAAGTATTTTTATTGTCAACAGTTTCATTACAAATCATCAAGCATATAAAAGTCAGTCTCAAATAATCACTGTGTGAAGACATAGATTTCCTATGAATAAAATACACTGTGACAGTTTCTATTCAATCTGGAATATTATTAAAATTATAAGCTGAAACTACTTATTTTTAACTAATTGATGGAAATGAAAACTCAGGTGGGTAAAAAAAAAATATCACTAATATTGTGCTTCCTGGTGCTCTGAAACTATATTTGTGTTTTTATATAAATTCTGGTTCCTTAACAGGTTATTCCAGCCAGCATTTCTTAAGGACTTACTACATGCATAGTGTTACTCCTTTTGTTCCTTATTCATTAGATTGCATTTATCCAGATCTCTAACCCAGGATTGGGAAACCAGGCTGGAGAATTTAAATAGATTAATTAACCAACACATGTTCAGTGCGTTTTAGTTTATATAGCATTTATTATCTCAATCCAACCACAACCTTAAGAGGTAATTATTATTATACCAATTTTCCAGGTGAGGAAAATAAAAATTTACAAAGTCAAAGTAACATATCCAGGTCCCCAGTCTCTCTTACCACAGGATTGATGGCTCGTAGACCAGCCCCCTGAATCCCAAGTTAACTCATGGAACAGTACCCAGCACAAAGTGCACACTAATAAGCACTTTACACATATCAGTTGATTTAATCCTCACAATGTGTTTCGTTTCCAACAAATAATCTTCCTCTGATGTCTTACTATTGCAGTTATATCTTTTTAAACCTTAGAACATAGAGCATAGTTCTTTCTCCTTGGTGTCATGAAATGCTGTTCACCCAAGCTGGTGGCACTTTAGAAAGATTTCATGAAGATGAAGGCAGGGTTGGGGAAGGTTTCAGCACAGCTTATCACAGCAAATATAGTAAAACTGGATTTTAGATAACCTTTGTCTTGTGAGTCCATGGGATGGCCCAGCTACTGGTAAGGTCTCACGGGCCAATGTCTCTTCAGTCCCAGCCTTTTCTTATCCTGCTGGCCTTTTCACTCCTCCATATGATCTTGCCTTCCACCAGAATTGCCTGGTTCCTACTCCATTTCAGATAGGTTTTATGTACTTAATTATGAAAAGCAGCATGTTTACCTTTACTGTTGAGCACCCTCTTCAGCTACATACTAAAGGCTCTCTTCCTACAATCAAATGAGCTCATCAAAGGCTTAGCTAAATCAAAGACACTTCTCTCTTAAAGAAATTCTGCCATTGGTTTAAGGTAACATTGTATTTCCCCAATTAACTCACGGTAATGAGGCCAAGGGGCAGTAAAACCTTTGCAAATCAGGAATTACCCGTTTGGTTGGCACTCTGAAGCACTATTCAGTTTAGTCCTAGCTCAGTGACTTTTGCTGAATCCTGGAGTAATGGCACAAAAATCAGGGTGAGTTTATCAGTGTGAATTGTTAGTGCCATATTTGTTATTCATCTTTATGATGAACAGAAAGGATCTCACTTAAAAAAAGAAATGGACAGCCTTACTTTCTAGAAGAGCAGTAATTATGTGGTACTTTTGTAGGTTTCTTTGGACCCACTCTGAACAGTTTCATCCACATTCTTATGTATTCCTACTATGGACTGTCTGTGTTTCCATCGATGCACAAGTATCTTTGGTGGAAGAAATACCTCACACAGGCTCAACTGGTATGTCCTCCCTCCTTTCAGCTCTTCTCCATGTGAAGCTTCTAAATATTCTCATGGGTGGGGAAAGGTAATAGGAATCCCAGACTTCTTATAAGTCAGAGGCTTTTCCATACGTGATGAAACTGCATATTTTCTTTAAGGATGACCTTTTAGGGATGAAACCTTGTGTGTTTACACATCCTTTGTGCATGCAATTAACTCATTCCTTGCTTTGAAATGTAGGTGAATGCTTTAAAATCAATGTTGATGTTAAATCACTTTTATTCGAATCATTTCAATTGTTACTTTTCCATGAGAAAATTAATGAGCAATTAAATGAGCAATTATAATTACTGAGTAATGTAACTTCAAATAAAATTTCTGGATAAGATAGTGAGCTGCTCTCCTTGTTTTTTTTTTTTTTGTTTTTTTTTATTCTTGCAAAATTCAGGGAATAAGAGTAGTTGATTTCTGAAAGTATAAAACTTCACAGTGGTTTTCATATGGCTCAGCCTGGTTCCCTCACCATGGTGCCCCTTCTCCCACCCTCCCAGGTGCAGTTCGTGCTGACCATCACCCACACCATGAGTGCTGTTGTGAAGCCGTGTGGCTTCCCCTTTGGGTGTCTCATCTTCCAGTCTTCGTACATGCTTACATTAGTCATCCTGTTCTTAAATTTTTATTTCCAGGTAAGTTAAATTTAAATATTCAGTGGTAAAACATAAAAGGACATGCACTTTTGTATTATATATTTGTTTAATTTTACCAATCAAATGTCATAGTAGCACATGCTTGTTGATAAATTTAAATAACAGACGTGCAAACGAAAAATAAATCTTGCATTCCAAACTCCTCTCCTAACAAAGGAGGTCCTTCTCAAAGGATAACCACTGCTAGTCTAGTGGGCATTCTGTTAGACATTTTTTGATGAATACATATAAAGTTTTATCAAAGGTATTATGCATTTGTGTCATATATTTGCACTATGCTTCTAAAGTCTGAAAGTAACAGAAAAAGTGGAGGTTCAGCTGCATGTTGCCACAAAAGCCAAACTTGTGAGGGAGATGCTATTGTAAAAGGACAGGGGTTTTATTCGGGTGCTGTATGATCTGGGAGAATGGCAGACTCCTCTCTAAAAGCCCAACTATTCCTCAAAACCAAGAAAAAAGGCTTTGTCCAGAGTTCCTGTTCCATTTTAAAGTACAGTCCTTTGAAGCTAACAGGTGGCTACTAAGTGGTCATAGTCCACATCCAGGTAGCATAGTTTTTTCCCAGCTGCAGTTCATTTCAGGCTTCCTCTTGGAGCCTGCGTGTGGAGCCCATACAGCCAAGGGACATGCGGTTGCTAGGGCAGCAAGGTCATGTGCTCCCAGAGGAGAGGGAGCAAATGCACCAACAAGTGCATCACCAGGGCCGCAAGAGAGAGTGAGAGAGGCTCCCTCCAGGAGGCCAAGGGCCTTAGTAGCAAGGTGGCCCATCGAGAGAAGAGGTGAGTACACTGTGTGAGTCCAGATGGAGAGAGAGAATGTGTTTCCTCGTTCCCCTGGGATTATATTAGCGTGGGTGTGGGATGGACCAAGTGCTTTCTCAAAAACAAACCCAATGAACTTCCCAAATTTTCACATGCTTTGGGTGGGTCCCTCTCCCAACCAATCCCTTCTTTTTCCAGGCTAGACTGAAAGGGTTCTTTGGTTCAGAACTTCCGCCTGTGCCATTTTGACTTCTGTGAAGCATGTGTCTGCCTTCCCCTGGTCCCACCCCAAGTCTGGTAGCGGAAGAGGGGGAAGAGGACTTTTTCCTCTATTCAGTTACCTTACTATCCTTTCATGCTCAGTGTAAGAACCTGCCACCGTCCTGGCCAATGGGGCAGAGACTTCCCTGGTACTCTGGATAGACTGGTAACACATGGAGAAAAACATAGGCTTAATGGATCGAATATTAAAAAACTATTTCCGTATCAGCTACTGAGATGTTGTAGACTGTTTATTTGGGGAAAAATTTTATTTTAAAACAAAGCAATGTGCAAAGTTCACATTGACTTTTTCTTGATTGTCATTTTCTTTTTAACAATTTAAAAGGAGGGGAGCTTCAGAATGCAATTGCAAAGCAACTCTGTTATACAAGAACTGATGAAAGTGGTAACAGCACAGGCCTCAGGTGTTTGTAGATTTAAATTGCTCTCTTTTGTGGGCCAGAGAAATAGCAAACTTCATGAAAAAAATGAGAATGTACATTTATATTAAAAACAGTACTTTTGAAATTGTATTCAACTATATTTTCTTCTTCACACAAACAAGTGCCTTCTGATTTTTTAGTTTGCATTTGCTAATAGTCAACCCATAGTAGTTTTCACAACTACAACAGCTGTGGGAATGGAACTTTTGACAGCTTTTCAGTTCTTTTGTTTCTGAAATTGGACTGGCTAGGCTTTGTCTGTTATAAGAGATAAAAGTTTCAGAATTTCTAAAGAAATACCACTGATAGAATCAAACAAAGCCACAAAAATAAAAAAAAAATGTAAAAAGCTGACTATTAAAGGAAAGCGAAGGGAGTCATTAGGGTGTTGAAACTTGAAGAGAAGTAGATGGATGGCCCAGACAGGGTTTGCAGTGGCACTCAAAGCTTTAAATCTGCTTGTAGGTTAAATTGAATCTTAGTCTTTTAAAGCTGAGTATATTCTTTTAGTCTTAACCCATAAAAATGAGATGAGATCAGGTATCTTGTCAGAACAGCAAAGATATATATGCCAAAACTCAAATCAAGCCAAAGTCCCAGGTAGTTGTATTTTTAAAGCAACAGACAGCACTTTTTCCCTTGACTGTATTTTTAAAGAATATGTCCTTAAATAGGTTATGGGGCTGTGATGTACGGCATGGGGACTATAGTTAATACTGTATTGTATATTTGCAAATTGCTAAGACAGTAGATCTTAAAAGTTCTCATCACAAGAAAAAAGTCTGTGTGGTGATGAATGTTAACTAGACTATTTGTGGTGACATTGCCACAGTAAAGACAAATATTGAATCATTATGTTGTACATCTTAAACTAATATATGTCAATTATATGTCTATTGAAAAAAAACTTTAAAAAATCTTTTCCAAGTAAGCAACCAATGCAAAATAAATTAAATACTAATCCATAATGCATAAATACTATGCTGATAAAGTGAATGTTGTTTCTTTCATTAGATATCATACATATGCCCTCTTTTCACCCTATTTGCATTTTAACCAGAAGCTTAAAAATTGTGATATTAAAAATAAGAATTCTTATTAGAAAGCCCAGTACCAAAGAAAATCATGCACTGTTCTAGACTATCTGCCACTTTAGAGACAAGGTCTTATTAAAGAATCCTTTTTTTCTTTTTCTCTTCCAAATGTACATATCCAACAGACATATCGAAAAAAGCCAATGAAAAAAGAGATGGAAGAGTCACCAACAGGAAAAGAAGTTAAGAATGGGTTTTCCAAAACCTACTTCACTGCAACTAATGGAATAATAAACAAGAAAGCACAATAAACATCAAGTAACAGACAAAGCATATATAATAACCTAACAGATTCACTTGCTTTTAAGGCAATGATTGAATTGAAAGTTATATATGTTTTAGCATAAACTAATTTCGTTGGAGTTTATAAATCATTTGTACCGAGAATGTATTAGTATCTTTGTATTAGGTTAATCTGTTAAATGAGTACTTCTGTCAGCATTGAGGTGAGGCTGAGCTCTGTAGACCTCAGAACTGGTGCAACATTCTCTCTCCCTCCTCCTCCCAGACTTAACACCTCACCAGAAACTGTCTTCATAATGCCTTATCCACACACAAAGCCAGGAAACATGGAGCATTGTTTTTCAAGGCAAATCTTCAAATTAAAAGTTAAAGAGTTTTGTTCACATGGAAATGTTTAAAAAAAAATGTTACTTATCTCCTAAATACAGGGTATGTTGTAATCTATATTAAGCAATAATTGTCAGTGCATAAAGTAATTAGTCCCTCTGCTCCTTTAGGAATCAACCCCAGAAGATACTAAAACGGGATCATAAATGGAAAATCTAGCAAAACTTCCTCTCTCTTAAGCTGTGTGTCTGTCAAATTCCCACAACCACTCCTAATTTTCAACATAGTGATATGATAATGAAACTCGTATATTTTTAAAATTTTGAATGTTAGTTTTTCTAAAAAGAAAAAAAAAATCTGCCAAACCCTCATAGCTCAGGGGCTTTGAATAGTTGTTCCGCAGTTTTAATTATTCATTTCTACCTCTCATGTTAAGTTGTCCTAGGTTAGATAGACATAGTGCTCTATTTAAAAAGCAGGATCTAACTAAGCCTGGCTGCCCATTTCTTTCTGAACAAGCACTTGAGTCCAGTCTGCCCTTTTCATTGGAATGACATGCCACTGGAACATTCCTAATTCAGAATTAACAGAGCAATTGGGGACAAAGTGACATTGAATTTGTCAACTATTTATTGTGAACCAATCTGCTACCAGTCTTTGAAGACTGGTAGGTTAAGTTTTTGAAAATAGGAACTAAAAATCAGAGGGCTATAGAAAGATTTCAATACCCAGCCATCAGCTGATAATGAGCCACAATGAAAAGTGCCGATGTGGCAAGCTCAGCATGTCTTTTTCTGGCTCAGGTAATACAGTCTGTGCCGAGACAAGCATAAAAGCACAGGAAGTCAATGGATATTTCCTTTCTCCTCTACATGTGGGACAGTTACTATTACATTTTACCAAGAATGGAAACCATATTTTCTGAAGATTTGATGCTGATTTATACCCTATAAAAGTATTATTTGTCCCCTATACCCTCTTTTTAAACATTTTAGATCATAATGTTGACATCAAATGCTTAAGTGTCGGAAAGGCATGGCCGCCATTGTCCCAACACATTCCAGTCAGTTTGGGAGTGCCTTTCTGTCCTTTTATGCTTTTTCCCCCCTGAACTCTAGTTTTTAAATTATTTTTCCATTTAAAAAATAAAAACACTGACTTTTGTACTGATACTGTACACTGACATCGTACCGACTTTTTTATCTTCTCTTCCATGTAAACTACCCACTCAGGATTCTAGCCCACCTTTTGAAAGGTGACTGATTTCAGACTAGTCTTCCTGGTGAAAGTGTTGGGCCCTGTAACATTCCCCTCTCTACTTGTTGATCAATTTCTATTGTACAACCATCTCTACCTAATACCACTTACCCTTGGATTTATTTTCCTAAATGTTTTCTAAAACTGTCTTTCTCTAGGGTGCTTAATCCCCACTTTCATCACATTATAACTGTATCATTATAATATTTATTCTCTCCCCAAAACTCATTTTAAAATAAGGGCTGGCTTCAAGTATGACTGTTATTGCTGCTCTATAACAAACACAAGTTAGACTAAGGAAAAAGCCCATGGAGTAGCTGGACTCTAGTTCAATTTTAGGTATCAAACGTGCTAAAATCTATTCTTAAAGAACATTCCCAGTAAAATTGAGATTCAGAGAGAAGATAGATATCACTGGTCACTCACTGTATTCAGCTTATTCTTAATTGTGAATGAGGCCCTAAAGTCTCACTGCTCCTCATCATACCTGCAGTGCAGGAGGCTCTCATGGGCTTCATGTCTGCAGAGCAAGGAGGGCAGCCATTCTTCAACAGAATGACAAAGCCAAGGAGATCTAAGTGTGGTGCAGCTTGGAACCTCTCAGATCAAAGGGGAAAATTTGGGTAGTTTATTTACACTTTGAAACTCAGTATAATTAGAGGTTTCAGGATGCTTATTTCCAATTGGTCTTTAATTCTAGAAAAGCTTAATAAAACATGTGTAGCCTTAAACCATTCAAGGGCCAATTAAATTGCACAGACCTATAAAATCTTAGCCACAAAAATTGAATCAGGTAAATATTTTAACCTGGTATTAAGTGTTACAACTTTTAAGAAACACAATGTTTACTTTTAATGTGACTTTCCTAAAACAAAACTATTTTTAAAAAATCTGTATTATCTGTTAAAAAAATAGACAGTGAGTTTTCCCAAATAAGTTTTCTCTTACTCATAGGAAAATGAAAACAGGTAAATGAATACCACAACATATCTGTTCTCCATATTTTTAACTAACAGAACAAAACATTTACTTAATATAATTAAACAGAAATTTTCAATCCTTTAAAATTATATATTGAACTATTTAGGCATATTGGGGGATAAAGTCCTTCCCATTCCCACGAGAAGGATATTTCTTATTTCTGTTTTAAGGCAAAATGGCATATACTATGATGGGCAGAACAGCACTTTGTGTGTAAGAGACCATTCTGGTTCTTTCTAATATTCCCATATCACTTTATGATGTTTCTGGGAGCTTCCATTTTTGGGAAATAAGAAATCACTCTGTGGGTTTTCTTTTGAAAGTACTTACATCTTAAGAACATAGTATAATGATTGGAGTGGCCAGGGGGGCAGAAGAAGCCATTTTTCTTGGTAGAATGAGAAAAAGCATTCTGTATGATTGTTGTACAATAAATTGATTTTTACACTAAAGTAAAGCATATTGTCATTTTTCTTATATGGTTCAAATAAGTTAAAATGTGTGTCTGGATGGGATCCCAAATAACTCATGATATTTTTTTGACAGTAATGTGATATTATAGCAATTAATTTTAGATGCTTAATTTTTCCTTAATTTCAATAAGCAGTAAGTTTTTTTAATATGACATTATTGCATTTACGTAGTATTCATATACCAAGTTAAATTATTTCAGGAAAAGGTAATTCACAAGGAAAGTTTAAGACCAATTAGATAAGCAGAGTATAGTAAGATTATAACAAGCAAATTGCTATATAAAATAATCTGGGAGGAGGACTGGATTGGTTGAGGAGACTAAATTAGTCACAAACAGCATTGTATGATGCTGTGCAGCCCAGGACTCCCTTTGCAGAGTGCCAGGCCAGGTGGAGAGGAGGCTGTTGCAGCTCAGAAATGGATATATGAGCAGAGACTTGACCATGTTGTGGGGAAAGATCACAGATTGGCATTGTGTTAGTGTAGAGAGTTTTGAATGTGATATTAAGGAGAACAAGAAACAGGTCCAAAAAAAAGTTACAAAAGATATGCTCAAAGATTGCTTATAAAGTTGCTTCAATTCTGGGAGAGTAATGGGGCTGGGGCAGGCAGGATTTATTCAGGAAGGGCAGGAGGGGAAGAGGCAATGGAAAAGAAGAAAAGGGAAGGGATGGTGGCACTGAAGAGGGGAAACTTCATGTTAGCTGTCAGAATGGGGGCTAGAGTTTGGGCAGGAAGAGTGGACATTTTTGAGTCCTCTTAATCTACAGGACGTTCATAATTTTCAAAAATTTTTTAGTTTTAAATCATGTTTATTCTATTACAGTTGCCTCCATTTTTCCTCCTTTGCCCTCCTCCACCCATCCCACCCAGCTCCCTCAGTCAATTCCCACTCTGTTGTCCATGTCCATGGGTCATTCATACATGCTCTTTTCCCTTCCCCTTCTTTCCACCATTGTCCTCCTTCCCCATCCCCTCTGGTCACTTTCAGTCTGCTCCATGTTTCCGTGCCTGTGGTTTATTTTGTTCGTTAGTTTACTTTGTTGAATAGATTCACTTATAGGTGAGATCATATGGTATTTGTCTTTCACCAAAAGGCTTATTTCACTTAGCACAATATTCTCCAGTTACATCCATGTTGCTGCAAAAGGTAGGAGTTCCTTCTTTCTTTTTTTATAAATACAGGTTGATTTTATTTATTCATTTTTTAAATGTCAAAATCCATTATAAAGTGTTAAAAAATGTAAATTCATTATAAAGTCTCAGCAATTAAAACAATATGACACCAGCACAGAAATAATCAAGTAGAGCACGGAAATAAAATGAGCATTCTAGAAACAAACATATATATCTGTGTAACAATGTAATATATGATTAAGTTGACATTTCAAATGAATGGGGAAAATAAGGCTTATTCAACAAATAAGGTGCATGGACAACTATTCCTTAATATAAAACAAATATAAAGCCCTATTTCACACATTATATAAAAAATATTCAGATGAGTTAAAAATCAATATGTAAAATCTAAGGAGTTTTAGGAGAAAATACAAAATAATATTATTCTTACCCTGAAGTAAAATATTCAAACCCAGAAGCTATAAAGTAAAATATTGACAATATGACTATATTAAACATTTAAGACTATATAGTAATATACATATAAAAAAGTTAAAGGACAAGTAATAGAAAAAGTATTTGCAACACATTTAAAAAAAGATTAATAGCTTCTTTGGTTTATTTTTTTAGGGAAAAAATTCTACAAACATTTAATCAAAAAATGGATAAAGGATACCAAAAAGTCATTTAAAGCTTTTTAAAATAGAAATATGCAAGAAATATACAAAAACAGGTTTAGTTTTAACAAAGTAACAAAATACACCATTGTCACAATCAGATTAATAAGTATTAAAAATATTTGTAATATCAAGTATTGGTGACTGAAAGGAACTGGGTATTCATAGACTCTTTTACTCCCATCCTCTTAAAGCAGTCCCTTTAGCATATTTTGCAATGCTGGTTTGGTGGAGGTATATTTTTTAGCCGCCTTTTGTCTGGGAAACTCCTTATTTTGCCTTCCATTTGAATTGATGGCCTTGCTGGGTAGAGCAGTCTCGGTTGCGGGCCTTTGCTTTTCATTACTTGGAGTGTTTCTTGCCATTCCCTTCTGGCTTGTAGTGTTTCTGTTGAAAAGTCAGCTCCTGGGAGTATTGAGGCTCACTTGTATGTTACTACCTGTTTCTCCCTCGCTGCCTTTAGGATTATCTCTGTCCTCAATATTTGCCATTTTAATAGTGATGTGTCTTGAAGTGGGCCTCATTGAGTTCCTCTTGAATGGGACCCTCTGTGCTGCCTGGACTTGTGTGACTTTTTCTCCCCTCCAATGAGGGAAGTTTTCCATCATTACTTTTTCAAACAGGTTCTCTATCCCTTCCTCCTCTTTTTCTCCTTCTGGTACCCCTATTATACAGATATTATTACGTTTCAGGTTGTCCTGCATTTCCCTAAATGCCTCTTCATTCTTTTTGAGTCTTTTTTCATTTTCTTGCTCTTTCTGGGATCTTTCTTCCTACCTTATCCTCCAGCTTGTTGATTCGATCCTCTGCTTCATCTAGCCTGCTTTTGATTCCTTATACTGTGTTCCTCAGTGCAGAAATTGTATTCTTCATTTCCTCTTGCCTCTTGTTGATAGTTTCTGTTTCATTTTTCATGCTCATATAGTTTGCATTTAGTTTCTCGTAGTTGCCCTGTAGTTTTCTGTAATTCCCTCTGAGCTCATTGAGCTTCCTTAGAACTGTTGTTTTGAACTCAGTTACTGATAGTTTACATGCCTCTCTTTCATTTAGTCGTCTTTGTGGGGATTCCTCCTTTCCCTTCAATTGTGGATTGTTTCTTTGCCTTCCCATTATGTGTGAGACTCTTCTTTTTTGCTTCTGCTTCTTAAATTGATCTGTCTTGATTTCCTGACTTTGTGATGTGAACTTCTATGTTAGGAGACCCCTGTTTCTTCTTTTTGGATCTGCCCCTGATGTCAAATGTTGACCCCTTGTGACCTTAGGCAGTCTGTTTGAGACTTCCAGGAATCTACTGTCTGTGGCTGTCTCCTTCAGTTGTTAATCTAGTCCTGCTGCACTCAGCAGTCAGGCTTAGGCACCACAGGTTGGGGAAGAGTCTCTCCTGGGGGTGGGGCTATTGGGTCTTCTCATACTGCTGCTGCTCAAGGGAGTGGTCTGCCTGAGCCAGGTGGCTGCTGCAATATGGGGGATGACTCAGCAGGGGTATCCCGCCAGCTACTCTCTCAGTTCTCTCCCCAAAGCATCTGTCCCCAGACTCTCCTCAGGTTTCCCCAGCCCACTCTTCCCCTGCCTCTGCCATAGCCCAGGGTAAGTGGCTGCAAATAATAATTTATCTGTTGGCCCTTTAGAAGGCTCTTTGTATCTCCAGCCACCTGTCTCTGTCAGAGAGCAACCCTGCCGCTTTTCGCAGCTGGCTATTATCTGTGTACTTTTTGGGCTCTGGTGATGTTGGCTGGGGATTCCCCCTTATGATTTAGACCCTGCTCATCTCAGGGGTATCCAACTGGCCATTTCAGTATCCTTCTGGTGCAGCCGCCTGTGGGCAACCTGCCCACCTTCTTGAGTCTCTACCTCACTCCTTACCAGTTAGGTGGTTCTAAAGCCGATTCTTCTGTCTGTCCAAGGTTATAAGGCTCCTCTCTTACTGTTGTTCAGTTGTTTGTTCCAGGTGATTTCTCCACAATGTAGTTGTAATTCCAGGTTGGTCCTGGGAGGAGGTCAGTGTGACTTCCATTCATTCTCCACCATCCTGATTCTCTCAGCTTTCATTATTTTAAACAGTGGGTAGAACCAAGTCATTAAAACTTCATGCTAAAAATAAAAGATAAATCCTGTCTCTATGACAACACCTAATAACTGTTGCAAATTAAAAGGCACTTATACCTGTCCTGGCCACATGGTTCTGTTGGTTGGCATGTCATTCTGTCCACCAAAATGTTGCCAGATTGATTCCCAGTCAGAGCACATGCCTAGGTAGTGGGTTAGATCCCCCATTTAAGTAGATGCAGAGGCAGCTGATTGATGTTTCTCACACACACTGAAGTTTCTCTCTCTCAAAATCAGTGGAAACATGCCCTTAGGTGAGGATTAAAAAATGAATAAAAATGTGCGTTTACATGATAAATATTCACCTAAATAAGTTTTATAGTTTCTTTATATAAAAAGTATGTATTTTTATTACAACAGGGTTTTTTCAGAATAAAATTAAATTACATTTGTATATTTAAGGAAGATTTCCACTCCAGGGCACACACAAAAAATAATCACTCCTTCAAGACTAACTCTAGTAACCTGAAATATCTCTTAACCTTCAGTACACAAGACTTTCAGTCATGGAGAGGGGAAAAAAGCTATTGATTTGTATGTCATTTTCCTGTCTTAACAAACTGCGCAAAGGGAGCATTGGAATGACACCAGGAGGACAAGTAAATCAGAAATTCATGCCCTCATTGAGAAATTTGTAAATGCAGTTATTACGATTCTTAGGAATAACCCACTGGGAGCCCATTAGGACAGCATCTGAAGCCAAGTCACATTTGGCATTCAGGCAAAGCCCAACCATGCTGGGTGCCATCCAAGCACATGCCTTTCCATTGTGCACCACAGTCTCTAGTCTTGAGATGGCGCCTGTGCTCTTGTATTTGCCCCAGTTCCTACTAAGCCTTTTGCCTTCAGCCTATTAACCTAGCTGATCCCTAAAGGCATTAGAATCTGTGGCTCCTGACCATTGAACAACAAAAGAGAAATTCTGCACAGATTTGCTCCGGCTGATGCCATATACTAAGAGGGAAATGAACTTAATATCCCTGTTGGCTGTGACCCTAGTAACAAATAATTAGAAGTTGCAAATTTCTCTGAGAGATTTAATTACTCTTCCTAGTATACTTTATGTACAACTAGACTTAATTTTTCTCAAGCTAATTTAGTCCTTTGGGCTTTGATTAACTCTGGAAATAGTAATGTTCTATTGAAAAATTCATCAAATTTACCTTGTCTAGTGATGTGTATTACACTAGAGAACAGAAGTGACCCCAAAGAAATATCTGCCCCTGGAGTTCATAGTCTGGTAAAGTAGATAGAGAAATATTTAGTTATAAAATGATAGAAATATTGAAAACAGCTTCCCAAGAGAACTTTTCTAAAGGAGGGAATACCTAAGCTTAGTTATGATAGGTGAGAAATTTTCCAAATAGACAAGGCAGGAACTTTTAGGAAATTCCAGAGGTAAACACAGTTCTAATGGGAGTCCTCATTCCTTCAACAAGTATTTCTTGAGTGCCTCCCATGGGCCAGACATTGCCCCACAGTTTGGAATAAATAGTTAAGAAAACAGACAAGTCCTCTGCTCTCAAGGAGCTTGTGACTAGTGGACACGTCCTAGTGGGAAAACAGAGAGGCATCACATTCTGTAAGAATGTGCTATTCACTTTAAACATGTCAGCATTCACACACATCATTTACATAGGGTACTGAATATGACTGCTGAGACCACTAGTTATTCCTGAATATATTCCACATATATGCATAGGGGTTTGGCATTAGGGTTCCGGGAGTGATTAAGCAGGCTGTTGTCACCGTGTCTGAAGGTGAAGCTTGAAGTCCACAGGGCAAGCAGTTGGGAGGAAGGATGGGTGTAGAGTGGGGAGATCAAGAGCAAACAAGAACCCACAACATGAGCTGGCCCACAAAGACAGAGTGAAACCCAGCAATCTTGTTGCCTCCAACCTTGGTGATGAGTGTCCTGGAGGAGCCAGGGTCTGTGTAACAGCTAGGCACACCCCGGCCCATGTCACAGAGTTCAGCACACCCCTGGCCTGTGTCACAGAGCTGCACACATACTTGGCCTATAAGAGGCGCTGATGGAGGATGGAGAAGGGCAGAGCAGCCCCATGCCCGGGTGCTGCCTCACAGTGTGGAGCCTAGGCAGATGGACAACAACTTATATTCACTACTGAGTGGCAGTATCATTACTCTGTCTTCTAGATCTCCCACTGGACTCTGTGTGGCCAACTCTAAACAGAAATATAAAAGAGCACGGATTCTGAGAAATGTAGTTTAGCCTAGCCAAGTGAACACATTACAAATCCACCATATCCTGTTATAACAATCAAAAATTCCCCAGCCACATAAATAAACCCTGCAGCCTCATGAAAAGAACTGAAAGACAAACTCCTAGTTTACCTAGAGTTCCAGTAAAAAGGGAGAGGCATAATGACAGAGCTCTGACAGCACATTCCAGAAACTTCTAGCTGTAAAGATGAGTCTTAGGTTGATGGGTAGAAGATGAAGCTGAGCATGTACAACCTTGAATGCCCGACTAATGGAGCCATCACAGTATTCAGCAAGGGAATGATGTGTTAGATGGGTGCTGTGGACAGATAACCTGTGGTTATGGGGGAAAAATCTAAGCCACATCATATAGAATACTTCACTGGGCATTGCCACAAAACTTTGAAGGGGGAAGAGTGAAATTTAAGATTCTGAGCTTAGGGACAGCAGTGGATGGGGCTGCCATGAGCTCAGCAGAGGAGGGTCTAGACTGGAAGGGCAGATAACAGCAGAGACTGAGAATCAGCTATGGACACATTCAGTATGAGGAGTGTGCACCATCCCCAGTTGGTACTTGTCTAATGGGCAGGTGCAAATATACTGCCAGAAGTATAGAAGATATATACTTAGAGGTAGAGCAGGCATTTTGTGGCTGTAAAGCCCAAAGCCACAGGAAGGATGACAGAGCAGGGAGCTAAGAAAACCTGGGCTCCACTGACAACTTAAAGCTACTATACACCAGCCCTGCATAATCTCCTTCTGGGCTGCTGCTTACAGGAACTAGGGTTGGGGAGGGATGGGACCCCTCTTTCATGTATCTGCTAGAATCTGTTACACGTGAGCAAATGTAACATGTACAGTTAATTCACATTTGGTCCATTTCTTCATTAGGGCTGGGAATTAGTCTAATATCTCTAGCCCAGGTTAGTCTTTTTTCCATATACTCTTTCAGTACTATTTTGATTAGAAGATTTGTTATTTTTATTTCCCCAAAAATTATTTATTTTTGCCTAATAATGAAAGTCATTCAAGATAAATACAAGGGTATTCGCAGCAGATTTATTAGCAGTAACAATTGAAAATTACCTGGATGTTCAATAGAGAACATCAATAGAGATGTTCAATTACCTGGATGTTCAATCAATAGAGAATTGAATGGATAAATTATACACTAGAATATTTTCCAGTTATTTTTAAAAAAAGTAGATCCATATTTATTACTTAGAAAGGAATCCTACTTTTATTGCTGAGAAAACAAAGCAAGAATATACATAATATTTAGTATACCATTTATGTTACTTAAAAATACACATATGTATACTTATACAAACATTTGTATTCATTCTTCTGTAAGTATAGACAGAAATGCCTGGAAGAATATATACCAAACTGTAAAGAGGTAATTGTCCCTGGATCGTAGATAAGAGGAAGGGTTAGGAGTGCAGAAAAATTTAACTTTTTATAAGTGTTATGCTGTTTGAGTCTATTACACAAAAGTAATTCTTATCTTGGACTAAATTATAAAACTACAGAACTGCCTAAGGTGAAAGTAAATTCATCTAAAATGTACCCACACAGAAATAACCACACTTGACATGATGATGAGTATCTTCTAGAATCTTGGTCTTTCCCATGTACACATATACATAAAAACTCTCATTATTTGTAACACCCTCTCCTTGTCATCTCATTGATCAACTCATTTTTTTAAACTTTATTGATTTTAGAGATAGAGGAAGGAGAGAGAGAGAGAGAGAGGAAGGGGGGAGAGAGAGAGTTGTCCTTCCACTTATTTATGCATTCAATGCATCTTTTGGTTGCTTATTGTATGCACCCTGACTGGGGATTGAACCTGCAACCTTGGTGTATCATGTTGACAATCTGACCCAATGGTCCCCAACCTTTTGGGCACCAGGGACCAGTTTGGTGGAAGATGGGGGCAGTGGGTGGAGGAGAGGAGGAGACAGAAGGCAGAGTTCAGGCAAGCAGGGGTTGGGGACCCCTGCTTTAACCAACTGAGCTACATAGCCAGTGCTTCATTGGTCAACTCTTTCTGATCCTCTTCTGCCAGCTTCATCTCCCTTACCTAAGTTCAATCCATAGGATTTTTGTCATGGGGCTTCTCTCAGCACTTAGTCCCTAAATCAACTCAGCCAGTCTTAAAGTCATCCCTCTGCCATGACTTTCAGGGTCAAATATCCAGTTACCCACCTGACAACTCCATTCAGATACCGAAATCACAAAATGAAAGTACATCATAAATCAAACTTTTAATATCTATCCACACCCCCACCCCCCTTACCAATAAAAGCACACCTTTCCAAATCTTCACTCTCCTTAAATGATACCAATTTCCACCAAGTTGTTCAGACCCCAAACCTTGAAGTTGTCCTTAATCCTTCCTTTTCCCCACCCTCCACATCTGATCTATCAACAACCTTTATAGCTCCGTCTCCACTTGCCCAACTCATTCCATTCCCCACCCGAACATACTCACAAACCACCTTGAGGATAGTCCCTTTACTAAACTGTACCCTTTTCTCTTCAGTTGGAATAAAATCCAGTTTCCTAACCATGGTTCCTTAGGCCCTAGATCCACCACCACTAAAAACCCTGCCCCCAAACTCAGCTTAGACTACTCTGCCCTCCCTCCTTTTGTTTGGCTCTCACTGAATTTCTAGAACATTCTAAACTGCTTAAGGCCTCTGATATCTGCCTTGGCCTTTCTCTCTGAAATGCTCTTTCCCACTGTCCTCACTGCTGGCTTCACTCATCCTTCAAGTTTTAGCTCAAATATTACTTCCTTAGAGAGATTTGATTTGACTCTCCTTTCACACTACGAGTCTCTCACTTTTTCCTTCTTAGCACTAACCACTATCATGAATTATTATCTGTTTACTTGTTTACCATCTGTCTATCTTACTAAAATGTACACCCTATGAGGTCAAAGACCTTGAATATTGTTCTACCCCCAGCATCAAAGACCATACCTGGCACCTAACAGATCTAACAATTTATTGGGAGAATGAACATTGATATTCTCATCTAACATGTAAAACAACTGGGACCTTGTTACATATGCTGCTTTGCAACAAGCTTTTACATTTTACTCACTTTTAAATGTCTTCCCAAGTCAAATTTATATAACCTAAATATTTCTTTTTAATGGATGTATGGCATATTATATGAAGTTATTGATCTATTTAACCAAACTCTAGCTGGGCATTTAGGTATTTTCCAGTCTCCCCTGATTAGAATTGTTTCCAATACATATACTATATGTATTATTGAATAGTTCAATTTCATCTTTAAGATAATTTCCTAGAAGTGGAATTGCTGAATCAAAAATCACAAACACAACTTTGGACACTGAAGGCATTTAAAAAAAATCACCCATTTTATTCACTCTTAATAAAATAAAACAAAACACACAATCTTTATAATTACTGCACTCTTTAAGGTAAATAGAATTGGATTCTTATAAAAATGTATTTGGATATGGCCTATTTAGGGAATCTAGTTCAGACCCCTGAATTGAAGAAAAATATCAACTTGTTATCTGTATAAAAAGCCCCATTATTATATGCTGTGGGAATGAACAAAACAATATTCAAAGAATCCAACTGCTGTGTTTAAGTGACTGTATCCAAGAACAGAATAGTTGGCAGTTGTTGAACACATTCCATACTTATTTACTCTGTGAGCCTCACAACACTGGCGGAAATCTCATGGAGGGGCTGGAGCATCCAGGGAAGTGTTGGGGCTCACAGTGAAAATTATATAAACTTCCTCCTTTAGAAATTTCTCAAAGGCAATACCATTCAGTCTCAATTCCCTCTTTGCCTTAATAACTAACAGAAGACCTCCATCATCCTCCACACGCTCACTAGATGCTGCTTGTACATCTCCTCTGCCTCTACTAACCTTCCCTACCCTCTCAAGGTCTTCTTGTCCAATACCTACAATTTAGCCCACCAGCAGCATACTCCCCAATATCCTTAGCCTAGTCTTGGATGAAAATATCTCCTTCCTCCTTATCTTAACTAAAATGTGGTGACTTCTGAAGGTACAACCTCCCCTGAGACCATACATCAATTAAAAGCTTTTTTTTCCTATTTGCTATCTCTTCATGGCCAATGGTGAGGCAGGTGTTCTCCTTACTCCCCACTGCCTTACATTGGTCATTATCTACTCTCTTGCAGAAACTTCCATGCTGATCTTATAGCATTCAACTATGCATTCATCATGGTGGGCCCTTTGTTTACTTGGTTCCTGCCAGCCTTAGGAGTAATCACAACACCATCACAAAGAAGGATTCTTCATGCTCTGGCTTCTCAGTTCCCTCACACTTCACCTCCTACAGCGTTTTCTGTTATTTCACCACAGCCATGCACAGATTTTGCTATCAATGCAAACTTCCTACCTCTGAAATCTTGATTCTCTATATCCCATTTTCTGCCCACACCTTCTTGACTTTTCCAAGGCACCTGCTCTCCTTCCTCCACTGTCACAATTTTTGATCCCACAGAGACTGTCAATTCATTGACCCCCCAAATGTTATAGACTGAAAGTTTATGTCCCCCCAAAATTCATGTGCTGACTCCCTGCCCCCCTTGTAATGTTATTAGGAAGTAGGCTCCTAGGAGGTAACTAGAAGAAAACAAGGTCATGTTGTGACAGGATAGAAGCTAAATACTTCTACCTAAGTATTTCCTAAGAAGCTAGGAAAATTCCTAGGCAAGTGGAATGGGGAAACTGAGACCAGAAAACTAAACAAAACTAAACAAGGCCAAACAGTTTGAACAGCTTACAGGGAGCTGGTGAATTGCAAGACCTTATCTCCCTTAAACAAGGACTCTTGAAAGCAAAATGGCTCATATCTCTCCTCCCTAACCAAAGAACACATAGCTTAAATCTCTCTGGTCTGGGAAGTAGAGAACGGAGACCCAATTAATGTCATTTGTGCCAGCTAAACCCAAAGACAGATGGAGTCAGGAACAAATAACAAAAACCCCATTAAAAGCCAAACAGACTCAAGATAAAAGTAACACAATATAACAGACCAAAGAATTTTCCCAGACCCCCCCCCCCATGTGCTCATTTTGGTGCATCGGCATATTAAAAATGTACTTGGAAAGCTAATGAATATTCTGTTGAAACCCTCCCCTAAGACTCTCACCCACAGAAAAAAGATAAAAAGCCTCGGGACAGACTCGGAGCAGGCTCACTCTAGAACATGCCCATGCCCCTTCCCCAGCATGAGCCTTTTATTTCCTCCTAAACTCTTAAGGGTCTCCAGGAGACTTGCAGCCAGGGGAGCAGTGGATAGTGGCAGCTAAACCCAGCCTTACCCCCTGATCCTGTCTCCAAGGTCCCTTTTTCTCTGACTTCCCAGTGAGCTGACAGCAGCTCTGCCTTGGCTCACGCCCTTCCTATAACTCTTCTAGAGAGCCAAAGCAGAGCATCATTTAGGCTCTCTCAAAATCACCCGGACTTGTGTTGTGAAATATTTCCTACATAAAGTCTGATCCCACACACTACAGGCCGGCCTGAGGCAGACCCCCTCCAGGCTGGTTCCTATCCAGTAACAATGAGAGTGGAACCTTCATGAGCGGGATTAGTGCCCTTATAAAAGTCAGAAGAGTGCTTTATTCCTCTGCTCTCTGCTGTATTAAAATTGACAACTTTTATTATTGAACCTCTCCATCATTGGTCATGATTTTAGTAATAATGCATTTAGAGTTTCTCCATTAAGCATGATAATGGCTTTTGGACTGAGATGTATCATACAAAAAAAATCTAGTTACTACTATTTTACTTGGTTTCATAAAAATTCAAGGGGAGATACAGAATTTTTTTTAAATATATATTTTATTGATTATACTTTTACAGTTGTCCCATTTTTATTCTCCCCTTTATTCTCCTCCACCCTACACTGCCCCTCCCCCCAACATTACCTCCACTCTTGGTTCATGTCCATGGGTCATGCATATAACTTCTTTGGCTTCTCCATTTCCTATACTATCCTTAACCTCCCCCTGCCTATTTTGTACTTACTATTTATGCTGCTTATTCCCTGTACCTTTTCCCCCATTCTTCCTCCTCATCCTCCCCTCTGATCTCCATTTCTGTGATTCTGATCCTGTTCTAGTTGTTTGCTTAGATTGTTTTTGTTTTAGGTTCAGTTGTTGATAGTTTTGAGTTGGTTGTCATTTTACTGTTTATAATTTTTTTAACTTCTTCCTTTTCTTAGATAAGTTCCTTTAACTTTGCATAGAATAAGGGCTTGGTGATGAAGAACTCCTTTAACTTTACCTTGTCTGGGAAGCACTTTATCTGCCCTTCCATTCTAAATGATAGCTTTGCTGAATAGAGTAATCTTGGATGTAGGTCCTTGGCTTTCATGACTTTGAATACTTCTTGCCAGCCCCTTCTGGCCTGCAAGGTTTCTTTTGAGAAATCAGCTGACAGTTTTCGGGGAAGTCCTTTGTAGGTAACTGTCTCCTTTTCTCTTGCTGCTTTTAAGATTCTCTCCTTATCTTTAATCTTGGGTAATGTGATTATGATGTGCCTTGGTGTGTGCTTCCTTGGGTCCAACTTCTTTGGATCTCCTCAAAGTCTATTTCCTTTGCCAGGTTGAGGAATTTCTCCTTCATTATTTTTTCAAATAAGTTCAATTTCTTGCTCTTCTTCTTCTCCTTCTGGCACCCCTATGATTCAGATGTTGGAATGTTTAAAGTTGTCTCAGAGGTCCCAAACCTCATTTTTTTTAAGTCTTGTTTCTTCATTCCATTCCCTTCATTCCATAATGAAGAGAATGTTTATCTCTTCCTTCTGCTCCCAATTGCTGATTTGAGTCCCCGTTTCCTTCCCTTCACTGTTGGTTCCCTGTATACTTTTCTTTCTTTCAGTTTGCATAGCCTTCATTTTTTCCTCCATTTTGCGACTATACTCAATCAATTCAGTGAGCATCCAGATTACCAGTGTTTTGAACCATGCATCTGATAGGTTGGCTATCGCTTCATCACTTAGTTCTATTTATGGAGCTTTGATGTTTTTTCATTTGGGCCATATTTCTTTATCTCAGTGCCAACTGTTACATTGGGAGGGGCAGAGCCTTAGGTATTTGCCGGGGTGGGGGGGAAAACCCAGGTCACTGCGTTGTAACACTGTGTGTGGGGGAGGGGTCTGAGAGGGAACAATGCTGCTTGCTTGGCTCTTGGCCAGCTTTCAGTCACTCCCCCGACTTCCCACAAGCAAATTGCGCCTTTCTGGTGCTGATTCCCAGGTTGGTGGATCTGTGTACATCCTAGGACCTCGTGTACATCTAGGTCCCCATGTACAAATGTTGTTGTGTAGATCTCATGAACTCCTGTAAGGCTGGGAGTTTCTTCTGCCACCGCAACCCCCACAGGTTTTTACGTCCAGAGATTTTGAGGCTTTCTTTTCCCGCACTGGAACCCTGGATTGCACAGTTTGTCTTGCTCCCCAGCTGTTCTTCGTGGTTTATTGGCATGCAAATGTGGGACTGTCCAGTCCTCCAGCCGATGCTTTGCCATGTGTTCTCTCTACCCAGGCTGCCTGTCTCCGCCCTTCCTACTGGTCTGTATGAATGTTTTTTCTTTAGCTCCTTGGTTGTCAGACTTCCATATAGTTTGATTTCCTGGCAGTCCTGGTTATTTTTTATTTTTAAATTTGTTGTTGTCCTTCTTTTCATTATGCAAGGAGGCAAAGTGTATCTACCTACACCTCCATCTTGGCCTGAAGTCCAGATGTAGAATTTTTTCAAATGCCTTTTGAAATATATGGGAAGAAGTATAATGATTTTATCCCTAGATCTATTAACAATTAAAGTATTAATAGATTACCTCATATCAAACCATCTTTGTATTCCTGGAATAAAGCTCACTTGGTCATAACATATTATTCCTTTAATTAGCTGCTAAATTATGTTTGTCAATACATTACTTAGAATTTTTGCTTAGTTATTTTAATTGAGATTGCTCTGTGATTCTCTGTGCACTTTTTGTTAAATTTTTATATTGTAATTCAAGATTCATAAAAATAATTTGGGAATATTTATTCTTCTGCCATGTACAGACTTTTTACATGTGATAATAAACCAAAAGGGTGAACTTCAAAATATCTTTGTTTATTACAGTTATGTGGTTTGGGATTTTCTTAAATGAGATAGTGACAGGCACAGACAGACATTGCAGGTTATTGTGGTTCTGGAAATACGAGCAAGGGGGAAAAGACAAAAAAAGCTATATATTCCCAATGTTGGAGAGTTTCTGGTCACCGCAGCTGCTGCTGGTGACCCATGAAGTACAGCTCTCTTTTCAGGTTTATTATTTCAAGATTTTTGTGTGTGTGTGGTACATGACTTTTGAGCACAACTCTGAGGTTCTTATTGGAGAAGGGTCACTGCTCTTAATTCTGAGGCCACCACTATGGGACAGGTGAGCTAGATCATCAGGTCTGTTTCTGGATTCCCACCCAAGGAACCAGAGTTCTTAATGAGTCTCTTGTATTATAGGGCTCCTCTATTCTGGACCCAAAGGCTGGCCTCCAGTGAAGATGTTACTGAACAAGCCAGTGGGGGCCCTACTGCTCACCACCAAACAGGCAAAACTCTGGAGACACAGTTTGGTACAAAGGACAAGGAGTCTTTATTTAACGACCATACAATTTAAAATAAAGGCAGGTTTCTGCCTCAAAGCCCATTCCTTCTAAAATACCCAAAGAAAAATAACTCTGACACCCTCTGCCAGGCCAGATAAGTCCTAGGCTGCACCTGTAATTCCTTTTCCCATTTAAAAGCACCACTTTTGGGGGAAACACTGGCAACTGCAGCATGCTTCTGATCACAGTCTACTCTAAAAGTCCTTTGGAAACTGTGTGCGCTGGCCAAAGTCCCACTCAAAGCATGCTGCTCAAGCAGGTGCTCCCTGTCTCTTCAGTACTAGCTTTCTGATGCTGTTGTGCTCCTATGCAGGCAGGCCTGGGAAGTGCTTGCTTCAGTTGCAAGTGCTGCTGCAGCTTCCTGTGCAAAGGAGGGTCGTGGGGCTTGCTGCCCAGCCACGCAGACTCCAGGGCCCACCAGCCTGGGCCTCCTCCTCTTCTGCCCTGCTTTTCCAGCCCTGGCTGAGATCCTGGCCAGGCAGGCCCTGGAGTGCTTGGGGAAGGACACCAGCAATGGCCCCAGGCCATGTGGTCCCTAAGGCCTGCAAGCCCAGGAATCGAGCCCTGGTGGCTCACCAAACCAGTGAGAAGAGGGGAAAGCAAAGAGTGCAGCATTTCCATGCTCTCCACTTTTTAACAATAGCCCCCAGAAACTCCTGCACGGCGAAAGTACTTAGGAGGGTATGTCTCTCTATCCAATCACCTCTCTAGTCAGACACATGTGCCCTACAGGCTTCTTTCTGCCACCGTTGCCCTGGTTGCAGGGCAGCTGCTCTTGAGTAGTCCTCAGTGCTTCCCAACTCCTCCCCCATTTCCAGGGCAGGGGGACAGTAGGTCTCCCTGTTACAAAGAGGCAGGAGGAGACTTTCAGTAAAATGGAAAAATGTTTATTATGTAATGTTAAGTAACAAAATCTGGTTATAAGCACAGTATATACAGTCTGACAAAATTTTATATGAATGAAATACTGCAAAGACATAATATACCAAAATGTTACCAGCTGTATTTTTCTTCTTAAAGTTTTATAGTTTATGTTTCACGCGTAGATCTATGATTCATTTTGAGTTATGTTTAGTATCAGGTATGAGGTGTGGGTTGAGACTCATCTTTTCATGTGGCTACATAATTATCCCAGCACTGTTTATTTTCAAACTGTTTATGCACCTTTGTCCAAATTTTATTGGCTATATTTATGTAGGTTTATTTCTGGGATCCCTATTCTAATCCAGTGTTCTATTTGTTTATCTTTAGGCTTATATCACACTGTCTTAATTACTGTAGATTTATAGTAATTCTTGAAATCAGGCAGTGTGAGTTTTTCATCTTTATTCTTATCATCTATATATTTTATTTATTTTTAATTTAAGAATTTTATTGTTTATGCTCTTACAGTTGTCCCAATTTTTCCCCCCTTGCCCTTTCCATGTAGCCACTCCCCCAACTCCCCCAGTCAATCCACACACTGTTTTCCATGTCCATTATTCATGTATATATGTTCTTTGACTAATCCCTTCACCTTCTTTCCACCAATCCCAACCTCTTCCCTCCACTCTTACAGCTGGCAATCTGTTCCATATTTCTATGCCTCTGGTTCTATTTTTCTCATTAGTTTATTTTGTTTATTAGAGTCTACTTGTAAGTGAGATCATATTTGTCTTTCACCAACTGTCTTATTTCACTTAGCATAATAGTCTCCAGTTCCATCCATGTTACTGCAAAAGGTAAGAATTCTTTCATTTATACTGCTGTGTAGTATTCTACTGTGTAAATATATCACTGATGTTTTTATGGACTCAATAATGATGGGCACTTAGGCTGTTTTCAAACCTTGGCTATTGTAAATAGCACTACTATGAACATGGGGGTACATATATTCTTTTGAATTGGTGTTTTGGGATTCTTATATCTATATATTTTAGTTTTGCTAGAATATTTCAGATAATAGGTATTTTATGGATATAATGACATTTCTCTCCTTATATTTCATTATACAAATACATCACAAACCACCATAATCCTTAACATCATTAACAGTAATTCCTTATTATCCCGTAATTCTTGGTCCTCTTCATATTTCTAGGAACCATTACCTTTAATACTTCTTGTTTGTTTTTCCTATTAAGACTTCTGCCATCTTTCTAGAAGAAAACAATACAATAAAACCAAGTCACTTGCACACCCACCATTCCTTTTATTATTTTTTATCACATGCCATACTTGTCATTCACTTAGGACATCATAGAAACCATCTGCCCCAGAAAGTGCAGAGAGAATGAATTTTCTGATAATATATGCCTTAATTTCACCACAACAAAATAATTGGGCTATCTCGCATTTGCTGATATTTTGTTTTTGTATAAAACTCAATGCATTAAAATCTTCAAAATAAAATCCCAACTTTATCCTTGAATTGTTTCATGATCCTAAACACATTCTCTCAGCATCCAATTAAACCTTTTATGAGAATCATACTTCCCCTGAATCCTGGCTTCAAAATAATAACCCACAAAAGAGTACCCTGAAGATATCAAGTAATGGTTAATGCCCTGAATGTGGGTGGAGCTTTGGGTGGGGGCGGAAAGCCAACTATAATTAATCACAATCTATTTCCTCCTATTGTCCTATGTGGCAGTCACACAGGATAAACATATAGAACACAGATCTTTAAAAGGTCAAGAAACTCCACATTTCCATAATAAAAGAATGATCAGAAGTATGCTAAATCATGTTGCAGTTAAAAAAGGGACTGGGGAAATGTTCATAGTCTCATTAATGTGCTCAAGAAGCTTAAAGTAAAATGAGATAAAGGGAAATAAAGAGGAGAGAAAGGAAAATTGAGCAGATGTGCATTAAGAAGTTATTTTTTGATATGTGCAAGGTGTTCCTCTGAGTGGCAGCTGATCTGGAAGACTAATGTTCTAGGGAAATTGCTTTCCACTTATATGTAGGAGTCATTCATATGTGGGAATGCCCCAAGGTGCTCCACATCTTAAAAATTTATAAGGTAGACAGTACAGACAAAATTGGGTAATACTTCCAGCCTCAGAGCTATCGCAGACAATAATTTGACTCAAGAATCATATCCTGCTATAATTTTGATATAGCCTCAATAGTAACTGGGTGCTATTTGTTGAGTATTTACTATGTCCTGGGCACTTAAACACAATAGACATATTATTTCATTTATTCCTCACAAAACCAATCCTAAAATATGGATCTGCTATTATTCCTATTATAAACCCGAAGGAATATATCTGCCAAGAAGGACTCCTCAGGGTTAAGTGGACACAGATTTATAACTAGAATCTAGCAACCATTGCCAACAGAGGCCTCTCACCCCAAATTTCATGGAGAAGCCACAGGTGGAGACTTTAACCTCCTTGAATGTGTTCATGCCATCTTATAAGGAGTTCCAGGTATTGTATTTCAACCAAAGGGTTGAGACCTGTTCTATCCAAGTAGAACTGGACAGCTATGTTCTCATTTGCATCTATACTGACCAATTGGAGTGGCTCAATAATGACCAGTCAGAATGCACAATTCTGACCAATTAAAACTATACTATTTGTACTATTTAGAATTGTGCTAACTGGACTTCTAATTTGCACAAAAATAGACCAATCAGGAAGCAAGGTGGGAACTTTCTGAGGAGTGGAGTGCAGCCACACTTTTGGTTTCCAACTGAGGCTGCGTTTTCCTGTTTTGCAAACTGTTCACTTAAATAAAGTTTCATCTCTTCCTGCCTCCCAGATTTGGGACTTTTCCTGACACTATTTCACAGATGAAGAAACTAAGCTCCTGAAGCTGTCAAGGTCACCCCGCTAGAAGGTAGCACTGAACTTTGAAGTTAAGCAGTCTGGCTCTGAAATAAGAGCACACAACTGTGATGCAGTACCATCACAGTCTCACCTAATTTTCAGACATTCTCCATCATAAAATGATCAGATTCTGTACAAACGTGCACACGTGCATGTGTGCGCACCCCCCGGCCCAACGTGGCAACTTTCCTTGGCTGTACAGGTAACATTAATTTGATCATTCATTATGATCTCCCATTGGTCTTCCAGCTACCTCCTATTTTAGGTAGCCACCACCATCTCGTGCCTGGCCTAGCACAGATTCATTTCTACCTTGAGTCCTCGGGCTCCATCTTTTATTCTTCCCGGAAGGCTCACTCCCTCTTTTCTTTTCTTTTCTTTTTTTTTTTTTATTATTCACACATTTATTTTTCCTTAAATTTTAAGATATAATATTTGATACATACAGAAGAATACATGTCACAGATATGGAAAGCAAAAACCTCTTTTCTTTTTTTTTTTTTTTTAATTAATTTATTTACTTTTTAAATACATTTGTCTCTGCCTTCCCCCCCTCTTTCCCTTGCCCCCTCCCACCTTCCCTCCCTCAGCTCTTCCCCTTTGGTTTTGTCCATGAGTCCTTGCTATATGTTCCTTGACTTTCCCCTTCCCTTCCCTTTCCCTGCCCCCCCCCCTTCCCTCTTGTCTCTGTTGATTTCTTTTCCTTTCAGTGTTGCTGGTCATATTTGCCTTGCTTCTTTGCATTGTTGGTTAGGTTCCGCTTATAGGTGAGATCATATGGTATTTGTCTTTCGCCCCCTGGCTTATTTCGCTTAGCATGATGCTCTCCAGTTCCATCCATGCTGTCGCAAAGTTTAGTACTTCTTTTTTCTTTCTGCTGCGTAGTATTCCATTGTGTATATGTACCATAATTTTTTGATCCAGTCATCTACTGATGGGCATTTAGGTTGCTTCCAACACTTGGCTATTGTAAATTGTGCTGCTATGAACATTGGGGTGCATAGGTTCTTTTGTATTGGCGTTTTGGTGTTCTCAGGGTATAGTCCCAGCAGGGGAATCCCTGGATCAAAAGGCAGTTCCATTTTCAGCTTTCTGAGGAAATTCCACACTGCTTTCCATAGTGGCTGCACCAGTCTGCATTCCCACCAACAGTGGACTAGAGTTCCCTTTTCTCCACAGCCTCGCCAGCACCTGTTGTTTGTGGATCTGTTTATGATGGCCATTCTGACCGGTGTGAGGTGGTACCTCATGGTGGTTTTGATCTGCATTTCTCTAATGGCTAGTGATGCAGAGCATCCTTTCAAATGCCTCTGGGCCCTCTGTATCTCCTCCTTAGAAAAGCATCTGCCCAGGTCCTTTGCCCATTTTTTGATTGGATCGCAAAAACCTCTTTTCTATCTAAATTTTGCCCTTCTCATGGCCTTGCTGCAGACCCAGGTCTCCTGAACAGCTTTCCCTATTACTTCTGGCTGACATTAACTCTTCACTCCCTATCCTGGTGTTCAGAGTATTCACTTTTTATCCCAACAGTGAACCACACTGAGCTATACTGCAGATAACTTGTTTCAAGCAAAAGTTAAGCTCTGTAGTTAAAGTTGTTGCTTTTCTTAATGAACATTTTCATTGTTGCATATAGCACATATACAGAAAAACAGAAAAAAAATGTGTCCTTGATATATTATTATAAGCAAACATCCTAGCCACAACCCAAGAGGAAGATGGGACACGGGCAGGGAGGAAAGGTGTTCCAGGTGGATGTAACAGCAGGAACACAGGCTTAAGGCAGGGGAGCTGGGCACGACCAAAAGGCTATAGTGAGAATTTTGGACTGAACATTGTATTCCTCCAAGTGCCGGGTCTATGGCTGCCTCTCCAGGCATGAGACCTGGGTGGTCATACAAGGTCTTATGCTCAAAAGGGCCCCACACTTGGTTTAATCCTCCACTGTAACTGTCCTGGATTTTTAATAATTTTTTTATAATTTTCATATTAGAAGTCCCTTGTTTTTATTTTATTATGTAGCTGGTGCTTGCTAGCCTTGTCTTTGCAGTAGAAGTGGTTGGTTCTCCTTTAAAGCTGGCCCTTAGGTGGCCTATTCTGATGGCTTGACCTTCCAAATTTCTCCAACTACAGGTCTAACACAACAAAAGTAAAACTTCAGGGGAGAAAGAGAAAGAAAGTGCACCCTTCTATTTCCCTCTGCTTCTGCCCAGGCCCCACCAGCAATAAGTTCCCAAGAACTTTCCTCCATCCATCATAGAATGCAAGGCTTTCATCTTGAGCTGAGAGTGGCTCTTCTCTCTTTTGGGAACTTTTAAATGCCTGTGCATATTGCTTGCATTTTCGTTGTGAGGTAGCGCCTGTCTCTGGCCTGGTGAGGGCTTCAGGAGTTTAAGTACAAATAATTGCTATCTCAGGACTGCCGTGTAGGGCTTGGGTAATAACCTCTGACCTTGGGGGGTGACAGCTTAGCCAATGACCTTCATTACTTCTCTGTTACTAAAGGTAATCAAGAAGCTTGCTGGTTAAGGTGTTCTTGAGCCATGTTTTCACAATACCCTCAACAATGACCAGGACTAAAATCCTTGCCCTTTGGGCAGCACTTTGAGAAACATCAGGACATTCTTTAACCTGCCTCATGGCAGGCCATGGTTGTCAGAAACACAGGTGATCATGATCAAACCTGCCCAGGTGCCTCCAATGGTCATGCTCAAGCCTCTTTTGAAGATTTAAATGACTCTTCCAGTCTCCACGCAAGTCTAAAATGCAAAACTCTGGAAATAACTTTGTGCCACAGGGCATGAAATGAGGGATTGGAGCCCTTAGAAAGCAAGCCTCCATCACACTGAAGCCCCCTTCATCACTACAAGTGAATACTTAGCGGGGCTTTCAGCAGATTTGGAGCCCTACTGTTAGCATCATCATTCATTCACGCAATCATTTAATCAGTTACTGTTTCATTCACTAGACCAGAAACTCATTCTTTGCTCCTTTCAACCAACACTTATTGATATCTGGTATGTCTCAGGCACTTTGCTAGATAGGGAGGAAGACAAGAGTAATGCCAGTCATGGCTTTGCCTTCAAGCAGCTCATAGCTGTTAGGTAGGATAAGGGTCTCAAGGTCTGGGCAGTTCTAAATGCTATTCTTGCTAAATGCTGAAATGTAGCACAGTATTTTGCAGACCAGCTGTCAATAGGATAAGCTTGACAGGAACTCAACCAGATAAATATAGCAAACTGAAAAGAAGAAATCAATGTGAATTAACTAAAGTGTGTGTGTGTGTGTGTGTGTGTGTGTGTGTGTGTGTGTGTGTGTGTGTAATGTCTAAGTCTCCCTTTGGGTAAGAATCCTCTGTCTCCTTTACTTGCTGCAAGTAAATAAAACTACCTTGCAACAGCCATATCTCCTTCTTGATTAGAGCCCCCAAGTCTTTTATCCCTTCAGTTCAATAACATGGCTTGCTTTAGGAGACTCACATATAATAAAAAATCAAGAACAGAGTTGTAAGATATTGGCTATAGTATATTCTAGCAAGATTCTAAGAAGGGAACCATCAGGAAATCTTGCCACTGAAGAAGTATAACTTAGGCTCCTCTTTAAAGTATAAATTTAGAACAGGCAGAGAGGGGTATTCTAAGCAATGGAAATAGCATAGGCTTGAAAGCAGGAATAAATATGACATGTGGGGTCCACTGAGGAAAAGCCAGTCTCCCCAGGGTGTTGTGATGTACCAAGGAGATATGGAGAGCTTTGGAACAAGGAAGAGGCTTTTCAACTTGATTTGAGAAGTACTACAGAGCCACCGTGTGTTCTTGAGCAACTAGAGCAATGTAACACACCTAATACTACATGGCTTTAGGGCTAGAGTAGTTTGCAGGAAGCACTTAGTGAAGAAGATGTGTCTGGGACGATGGTCACCTGGAGATGAAGGTGCAGACTACAGAGTGGACATGGAGAGAAGCAACGAAACTTGGTTCAAGATTGGCACCCTTGGGCTGGCACTTTCTGAATCTTATAATTGGAAGAGATATTAGACATGCTCTCCTCAAACTTCCAGGAAGGCCATTTCTTACTTTCATTGAAGCAAAAACTTTTTACTTTCCAAGCAACCTACTCCTTTTTTACTGGGTCTTTTAAAAAAATGAATGAATGAATGAATGAATGAATGAATGAATTTATTTTTATTTTTTAATTGTTGTCAAGTACAGTTGTCTCCATTTTCCTGCCACCACTTTCCCCTGCCCCACCCTTAATCCTTCCCCCCTTTGGCTTTGTCCATGGGTCCTTTATACATGTTCCTTGATGACCCTTCCCCTTCTTTCCCTGTTATTCCTCCTCCCCTTTGGTTATTGTCAGTTTGTTCTTTGTCTCAATGCCTCTGGTTATATTTTCCTTGCTTGTTTGTTTTGTTGATTAAGTTCTGCTTATAGGTGAGATTATGTGGTATTTGTCTTTCACCACCTGGCCATCACAAACAAATCAACAACAACAACAAAAAATAAGTGCTGGTCAGGTTGTGGAGAGAAGGGAGCCCTTGTACATTATTGGTGGGAATGCAGACTGGTATAGCCACTGTGGAAAACAGTATGGAATTTCCTCAGAATTTAAAGATGGAACTGCTTTTTGATTCGGCAATTCCACTGCTGGGATTATACCCTAAGAATCCTGAAACACCAATTCAAAAGAACCTATGCACCCCAATGTTCATAGCAGCACAATTTACAATAGCCAAGCACTGGAAGCAACCTAAGTGCCCATCAGTAAATGAGTGGATCAAAAAACTATGGTACATTTACACAGTGGAATACTGGGCAGCAGAAAGGAAGAAGGAGCTCCTACCCTTTGCGACAGCATGGATGGAACTGAACTGGAGAGCGTTATGTTAATATGTCTTTTTAAAAACCACTTTATATGATTAACATATAAAAAGCTGTACATATTTAATGTATACAAATTGATGAGTTTCATTATTAGTATATATCCATGACCATTATTATAACCTATGTCATAATGTAGCCATCACTTCCAAGTTTCCTCTCACTATTATTAATATTGGAAAATGTTACCTGATATTTAGCTAAATAATGGAAACACTGTCTAAAGGAATGATCATGTCCAAATAAACTTTTCTAGGTCATTAAGTGGAACAAGAAAATTGTAAGTTTTAGACATCTTGAATTTAGGCTTGAAAATTAAGTTGAGACTTGATGCCTCAAAATTTAGTAGCAGGGGCAGTTGCTTTTGAGATTGTTATATGCTTAATTAACCATTACCTTTTGCTTAGAAAGATAAGAGAAGGTCAACAAATATTTACACAGCCCTTAAGGTAAATATTAAGTTGAATCTATACTTATTTTGTATGTTGTTATTTTTTAAAATGTGTTTATTAACCTCTTTGGATAAGGCAAAAACTTTTAGAAAACATTGAAAGGTTTGGTTTGCTGTTGTTGTTGTTAATTGTTCCACCCTGAGACCATGGATGTTTATAAGAGAAAATGGTATTAGAGTCTTTGTTGTACAAAACTATGATGCTCACTTCAAGCTATGATCTATGTTTGGCAGACAGGTTTGCTCTAATTTCGTAACCTTGCAATGACCTGCTGATTATCATCTTGCTGATTTCTGATGTGTTAAGTGCTAAAACATTATAGAGACTATTATATATTTTTTATTTTCTTATTGTTTATGCTATTACAATTGTCCCAACTTTTCCCCCTTTGTCTTCCTCATCCCAGCTCAGCCCCTACTCCCACCGTCAATCCCCACACCATTATTCATGTCTATGAGTCATGGGTATACATGTATGTTCTTTGTCTAAGCCGTTCTAACCTTCTTTCAATCAGTTAATTATAGAGTTATTGACATAGATAAGGAGTTCCTTCTAGTCAGTAAAAATGGCTTATAAATAAAGGGACCACAGTATGTTAGCTTTATAATACAATGTAGAATCTCAATTTTTCTCAACAAGCATGAAGACTAATATGTATATTAATTTCAATATGATTTAAAATTAGTCTATTGTTAATAGCAAAGCCCATATAATTTACTATATCATTTCTGCACTTTTAATTTATGTCAATGTAAATATATAACTTCCCAGGGACTGTTGAATGTTAAACTTTTTTCACAGTAAATACACTTTTCGTCTGGAATTTCATTTCATAATATGCTGGAACAACATCATACTCCAGCAGACCATAATCTAACACCTTATACCATAAATGACTATTTCCTCAATAGAACTAAGCTAATAAACATTGTGTATTTTGTATTAAATGGCAATTAAGCCAAAATAAACTGAAACTATGCTTTCTTATACCAAGAGTGAATTTTGCTGAGATTACTGTTTTACTGACCGATAATATCATAAAAATACTCAAGGGAGATTTTTTTCTTAATGTAACTTTCATGAAAGAAATGAAAGAAATGTGGAAATTGAAACAAAGTTCAGTCATGTATATCAGTAGTGTGTGAATTTGCATTCTGAGCAAGTTGATTACATTATATATTACATTTTCCTTCCTTCCTTCCTTCCTTCCTTCCTTCCCTCTCTTCCTCCCTCCTTTTTCCCTTCCTCCCCATTTCCCTTCCTTCATTTCTTTTTCTTTTCATATTTAACTTTTTAAATTTACTTTTGCTATTACAAACAAAATTCAATTAAATTATTATCTTCATGCATGTGATTTTGTGAAAGTGTTTAAGTACATTCTACATCCTGGAAGGAGAATTGATGTGTCAAAGAATAGTCACATGTAAAATTCTGAATATATATGTCCAAGGTATCCTCCAAACAAGCATTACAAATTCACATTCCCACCAAGCACGTATGACTAACCATTTTCTCCATACTCTTCCCAAACCTGTATGTTCATATTTAAGTATTTAAATATTTTAAACATTTGTCACTCTGTTAATTGAATGTTGTTTTGACTTACATTTATTTAATTATGATGAAGTTGGGAATCTTATGTTTATTGTTTTTCTTCCATAAATTGTATATATCACTTGCCAATTCTTTTTGTTTTTATTTATTTATTTTTAATATATATTTTATTGATTATTCTATTACAGTTGTCCCATTTTTTTATTCTCCTTATTTCCCTCTGCACTACACTCTCCCTCCCACCAGCATCCTTCCCTTAGTTCATGTCCATGGGTCCTACATATAAGTTCCTTGGCGTCTCCATATACTATACTATTCTTAACTTCCCCTTGTCTATTTTGTACCTACTATTTATGCTTCTTATTCCCTGTACCTTTTCCCGCATACTCCTCCTTCCCCATCCCCTCTGATCTCCATTTCTGTGATTCTGTTCCTGTTTGCATAATTTGTTTTTGGTTTTTCTAGCTTTGGTTGTTGATAGTTGTGAGTTTGTTGTCATTTTACTGTTCATCATTTTTGATCTTCTTCTTTTTCTTGATAAGTCCCTTTAACATTTCATATAATAAGGGCTTGGTGATGATGAACTCCTTTAACTTTACTTTATCTAGAAAGCACTTTATCTGCCCTTCCATTCTAAATGATAGCTTTGCTGGATAGAGTAATCTTGGGTGTAGGTCCTTGGCTTTCATGCCTTTGAATACTTCTTGCCAGCCCCTTCTTGCCTGAGAAGTTTCTTTTGAGAAATCAGCTGTTAGTCTTATGAGAAGTCCTTTATAGGTAACTGTCTTCTTTTCTCTTGCTGCTTTTAAGATTCTCTCCTTGCCTTTAATCTTGGGTAATGTAATTATGACATGCATTGGTGTGTGCTTCCTTGGGTCCAACTTCTTTGAGGCACTCTGAGCTTCCTGGATCTCCTCAAAGTCCATTTCCTTCTCCAGATTGGGGAAGTTCTCCATTATTTTTTCAAATGAGTTTTCAATGTCTTGCTCTTCTTCTCCTCCTTATGTACCCTTATGATTCAGATATTGAAACATTTAAAGTTGTCCCAGGGATTCCTAAGCTTCTCCTCATTTTTTTGAATTCTTGTTTCTTCATTTTGTTCTGGTTAAAAGTTTATTTCTTCCTTTTGCTCCCAATTGTTGATTTGAGTCCTGGTTTCCTTCCCTTTACTGTTGGTTCCCAGTATATTTTTCTTTCTTTCACTCTGCATAACATTCACTCTTTCCTCCACTGTGCAACCATACTCAACCATTTCTGTGAGCATCCTGATTACCAGTGTTTTGAACTGTGCACCTGATAGGTTGACTATCTCTTCATCCCTTAGTTCTATTTATGGAGCTTTGATATGTTCTTTCATTTGAGCCATATTTCTTTGTCTCAGCACACCTGTTTTGTTGGAAGGGGTGGGGCCTTAGGTATTTGCTAGGGCAGGGCAACCCAGATGGCTGTGTTGTGACCCACTATGTCGGGGAGGGGTCTGAGAGGAGACAATGCTGCTTGCTTGGCTCTCCACCATCTTTCAGTAACTTCCTCTGCTACCCATAAGCTAATGGGGCCCTTCTGGTTCTGATTCCCTGGTTGCGGGGGGTTGTGTACGTTCTAGGACCCTATGGGTCTCTCCAACTAACTCTCCTATGAGGCTGGGAGTTTCTCCTGCCCCCACAATCCCCACAGGTTTTTATAGCCAGAGGTTTGGAGGCTTTCTTTTCCCACACTGGAACCCTGGATTGCGCGGTCTGTCTCACTCCCCAGCTCTTCCTCCTGGTTTATCCACATGCAAATGCAGGACTGCCCAGTCTGCCAGGTGCCTTACCCATCTGGTTCTCCAGCCACTGCCTTGCCACGCCTCCTTTCCATCCCGGCTATCTGTCTCTGCCCCTCCTACCAGTCTGGATGAATGTTTCTTTTTTAACACCTTGGTTGTCGGAATTCCATACAGTTCAATTTTATGGTGGTTCTGGTTTTTTGTTTGTTTTTAAAATGTTGTCCTTTTGGTTGTGTGAGGAGGCAAAGTGTATCTACCTATGCTTCCATCTTGGTCGGGAGTTCTATATCACTTGTCAATGTTTAGTTAATATGAAAAATTTGGTGTATCGATAACTTATTCCTTTTTATTTTTCAGTAGTGTTCCATTGTATGGATGTATGACAGTTCGTTTAACTGTTCTCCTATTTATGGACACTTGCGTTGTTTCCAGTTTTTGGCTATTTGAAATTAAGTTGCTATGAACATTTGTGTATAGGTTTTTGTATGTGAATACAAGTCTTTATTTCAAAGGTGAATGCAAGAGTGCACTAACTGGGTTGTATGATAACTTCATGTGTTGATTTTTAAAGCAAATTGCCCAACAGAAATACACTCATAGTCAGAAATTTTAACACTGCTTTGACTTCAATGGATAGGTATTCCAGACAGAAAATCACAGGAAGACAGCAGTCTTAAACAATACACTATGTCAAAAGGATTTAATTGATATCTCAACTGGGCATCTTCCTGTTGGACTAGCAGAGGCTACACACTCACCTCAGCCCTCCAGTCCATCATGTGGCCTTCCTCTTTCCTCTGGAGCCAGTGGGCCTCCCCTGGTCACCTGTGTGACAATTGCTACCCCAAGCTCCTCACCCAGTTTCTCCTCTTTCCCCTTCTCTGGCGGACGGGCTGCTTTTTCCCCACCTGGCCTGCTCTGTGGCGACAGGGACTGTGTCAGCCTCAGCAGAAGGCTGCTCAGCAGGGGGTTCTGGGCCGGGGTCATGGGGAGGTACTGGTCTGAGCACACGCACTTGGGGTGCAGGGGTCCCTCTCTCACCCACCAGTGGAGGAGGTCTCCTCAGGCTGTTGAGAGGCTCAGCCTCCAGCGGGGAGGCTGTCCTCAGGCCACTTGCAGCCTCACTGCTGCGCTGCTTTTGGAGCTGGCCCCGGACCCCCATCTCAGACTCTGCCTTCACCATCCTGGCTCAATACCCGCCCCCCGCCCCCCGCCCACACAGATGCATCCTCCAGGTGTGTCTGACTGCAGTCAGCACCTCAGCTGAACCTGAAGAGCCCGAGGCAGGATTCCACATGCAGGTTCACAGCTTCCAGGCCCACCTCAGCTTCCAGCCAGGTCAGGGAGCCTGGCAAAGGGAGCAGAGGGGTTGGGGTGGTGAGCCAGAGGAGGGCCGCTGCGTGCTGGCTGTCCACCAGCCCGCCAGCGCACAATGAGAGAACGAGACGTACTCTGCGTCTCACACATTTCAAGGTCTTTCAGTTTGCTCTCACGCTTCAGTGATAGTTTGGCTGTGTCTGTATTAGGTTCATAGGACTCCCAATACTTGAAGAATAGCTTTATTTTAAATGCTACAGAATCCGAAGCCAGATTCAACATTTAGGTATCCATCTAGCGTAGGTAACCTCTCTTTTTTTTCACTATTCTTGTCTGGCTCTTGGAGCATACTTTGTGTCTAAACTCTCAAATCTCCTTAGAATACACATTTTCTTCACTTTTTTGGTTTCTTCTCTTGCATCCTCTCCATTGCCTCCTTGAACCCAACAAATAATGTTGTGTCACCAGCTTCTGTCTTCCATGTCACTTAAACACTTTCTTACCATTATCACTTTCTTGCCTCTCTCTTCCAAGATCGGCCACCATTACTTGATTTCCCTTTCCAGTTTGCAAGACTGATTTTTCAGCCATGTCTCTTTTGATAGTTGGTTCTTCTATCTGCATATTATTTTTATTTGGGAATCACATTTTTATACTTATATTGCCTTTTTGTGTTCTTCTAGCCCACCCCCTGTACGGTGGTCTTATTTTATATGTGATAGTTTCTCAAGTCTCCCAAGGTTCCCACGTAGCCCAGGTAAGCTCGGGGCCAGTCAGCACGATGTCCACCCCATGTCACACGTGGAAACCAGAGAACCAGAGTGGGTGACCAAAAGCAGTGGACAGCACCCAGAATGTGCTCTTTGGAAATCTCCTAAGGGAATTCACGACTCATAAACTCTAGAATATTTTTCAATATCATCTATGTTTTATGTGCATTTTATTCTAAAAGGACAATGTTGGCTGTGCAGAGTTTTCTGAAGTCCACCTGCACCTGCCGTGAAATATCGTTCACCCCTGTCCCATACCCTCAAATGCGCTGCAGTCTCCCAGGTAACATGTCTTTTGCTTTCTGGGTGACACCTGCCACCGCACTGGCCAGAAGGCACACAGTTCCCTCCCAGCTCTTCCCTCTGCGTGATACCTGCATGCCCAGAGGTCACGGGCCTCCCCTGTCCTCGGAGCGTAATAAACACAGAACTCTCAAGCAATGTGGTCTCTGGTTCTAACAGTAGCCTACAGGAAGAATTCTCAGGGAGGATTTCTATCAAATACAAGCATTGCCGCTTCACACCAGCAGAGTTTGTTTTTCTTATGTCACCCTGTATCTTTCAAGGAGAGAGTCCTAGTGCTGACCCAGATTTTCCCCTCACACTGATGGGTCTTCTGATGAGACCATATGCATTATAAGCAAGCCCTGGACTTCCTTCCAAAGCCAGTCCTCCCCGCGATGTCCTGGGCCCTGTTCCAGATCTTGGCCTTAGTCACCATCAGCATCGCTGTAGGCTGCCCCTGACTGTGAGGGACTGGTTGCTGCCCAGGTGCATGGGAGCCCTTCGGTTTCCTCCACCCTGTGGGCCAGGGATCAGAGGGAGAGCTCTTTCCCACAGCGGCACCATGGCTGTAGCCTGGCTGGACTCTCCCTTGATTCCCTTGTGGAGGGTCCTCTGCCTGCTCCAGCCCCAGACCCAGTCCTGCCACCTCTGCCACCAACAGAGGAGCTGGATGATGCAGGGTGGTGGCTTCCCGCCCCGGAGGCTCCCCATTCACGCCAGGCTGGGAGAAGGAGCCCATGGCCTGCCATGCTCCCCTTTTCTTGTCTTGCAGATGGCCTGCGGAGGCAGGAGCCAGAGACAGGTCCTCCCAGAACCTGTCACCAGCAGGGCGAAGCAGACAGCGTCGCCTCGCCTGTTCAGAGTCAATGGCATATGGAAGCTCATCCAAAAACACCAGGTGGCATCCTGGGTCATGTCCTGATCTTGGGCTTAGCTACGTATTTCATCTTTATTCTCATGCGGTGGGTGCAGAGAGTGCGTGTCTGGCTTCAACAGGGAAGCGAGGATGCCCCCACGTTGGAGGGTAGAGAGCTGCACAGACAGGAAGGAGGTGGGACCTGGACCACAGCAGCTTTCTCAGTGATGCAAGGGGTCAATCTGTCTTGCCCAACAAAGAAGATGGGTTTAATAAGAACTTAAAAAAAAACACAACTATAGCCTTTCAATGTACAGCACTAGTTTGCCCTCCCCCAAGCCCCTGTCAGGTGCTTGCGATGGGACCCTGTCCCCCACGACCGAGCTCCAAGTCAGCCCTCCCTTGGCTCACTGAATTGCTACAGGTCTGAGGTCCTGCAGGAGTGGCTGTGCTCTGTGTTGAGCCCAAGGAGACATCTGCCCTTGTACCTCAGTGGGGCGCCTGAGGGCGGCTTGAGGTTTTGTGTGTCTTGTTTGATCCCCTTGTAACATCAGCTCTTTTACAAGCTGGGCCTGTGAGTGCCCACACCCCTCCCCCCTGCCCCCTTAGCAGCACAATGGACTGTGTATGAGTTCTCCTGGCTGCTGCTGTAACAAGTAGCACAGACGGGGCAGCTTAAACAAAGAATGTTCTGTCAGTTCTGGGGCCAGAGGTCTGAGATCAAGCTGTGGGCAGGGCCGCACTCCCTCTGAAGGCTTCAGGGTGGGGCCTGTACCCCTCTCCCAGCCCTGGTGACCTCAGACATCTCTTGGCTTGTGGACAGCTCCCTTCTCTGTCCTCACATGGTCGGCCCTCTGCCCTAATCTTCTCAAAAGGACACCAGTCATATGGATAAGAGCCCGCCCTAAGGACCTCATCCTAACTTGATAATGCACAAAGACCTGTTTCTGAATGAGACTGCACTCGCACGTCCTAAAGGTGAGGACTGCAACCTCTGTCGGAGTCTCAGTTCAGCCCCTAACTGCGGGTTTGCTGATGGGCTGGATTATAACCCATCATCTTCATTCTGTTTAGACCCATAATTCAGCCCTGTCTGGCTCCGAGTCTCAGTCCAGGGGTCACACTGAGCTCCTATCTGCTTCATGGTGCAGCAAGGAGTTCGGGCTCACCTGCACCCCTGCCCACGCCTGCCCTGGCATCCCCCACCCCGGGAAGCTCAGGGCCCCATCTGTGCTGCCCCTCCCACCGGCCCTACGTGGTGGACACAGGCTGGGCTCAGGCTGCCTTGGAACACACCTGTCAGTCCACTTTCCCACCCCAGGCACTGCCCCAACCAGGGACACCCTGGAGGGCAGAGAACAGGCGACTGTGGCAGGGGAACCCAGCTGTGGGCCCTGCTCCCTGCCTCCTGCTGCTGCCAACAGGAGGAGAGGTTGGCAGCATGAGGCGGGCCCGTCCTGGTCTCGGAACCTCTGCACGGCCTGTCTGTCAGCAGGGACCGTGGCAAGGGGACCTTCCATCCTGTGCCCACATCAGCTCCTGCAAAGCCTCAGGGCTCAGCAGGGGGCTCCTGATCGGTAATGAAAAGTGTTTCCAGGAGCCCCCTTCTTTTTTCTCTTCATAATTAGCTTGAAACTAAAATAAAACGGCCCCTGAAAGTAAAAGCAGGGAACTTGAGGGTGTAGCACCTACAATGTGGCCTTTCCATTCCAGGGGCCCAGCCCACCCTCAGTGAGGGTCACAGAGTGAGAACGGCCAGCTCAACTTGGACAAAATGTGACCAAATTTCCCTCCGCCGTCCTTCCTGTGGGTGACCAGTGTGTGGAGGGGCCGACTCGGACCTGGGTGAGTGCCGAGTGCTGGCTTGAGGAGCAAGTAGATTCTCTTCCAAACATAAGTGTAAGGTGTTCCTACATGTGTTCTTACTTTGGACAGTTTCGTGTCTGAGGGGCTCTGTACAGCTTTGTTGCTGAGTCTAATGAGAACACCAACCTAGAATCTCAGGGACCCTATTCTCTGGAAGCATCACCTCTTTGCTTGCATGGGACAAGTTCTGAAAAGTGACCTGTCCATCGCCCTGCAGTTTTGGAAGAGCTTGGAAAACAGGCCTCAGGAAGCTTTGCAGAGCGGAGGGCAGGCCCAGGTCACGTGCCTCACCCATCCTGCGGATGGTCCCCAGCAATTTACTTTGTGAGGACGGGCATGGCCTGCCACGTCCAGGGGTGGCTCCATTTAAACGTTTCAGAACCGGACAGGGAGAAAGGAGGGACACTGAGCACTGCTGTGCTGGGTGATGGGACACAGCCCCCGTTGCCCGTGCCCCCCAGCTCTGACGCTCCAGCTCTGCAGCACACAGACCCCCTTCAGAGTCCCCCTGCCCCCCACTTCACCCCCTCTAGTCCCTCTTCCCCAGTCATTCCTGCTCCCAGTGCAGTTGACCTGCAAAGCCAGTGATGCATTTACTGCAGACACGGCAATGTTTGGCTTTCATGCTCCTGGAGGAAAAATTTGGGTGGAGCAGCTTGTTAGTAAGCTATGCAGAAAAAGGCTCAGTCTAGAACGGGAGGAAGAGGCAGCAGCAGCCTGATTCAGAGAGAACCTGTGCCCCTGAAGGTGTGGGCGCACCTTCCCACAGCCATACTTGCACATGCAGCCTTGGAAGCCAAGCTAAGATCCTGCCCTGAGCCACTGGGACTCCCTCCCATGGTGCCCATTATGTCCCCAGCCTCTCTTGCCCCTCATTTCTCCCTCCAGGAAGGACGAGGCAGAACCTGCTGGAGGGAGGCTTTCAGTTGGAGCCATGCAGGGTGTGACTCCCAAAGCTTCACTAAGGAAAAGCCCATGTGCACAGGTGGGCACCAAGCTGCCACCTGAAGGTAGTGGAGTAGAAAGGTAGCCAGCAGAATGGCGGGCTAGACAGGAGATCACATATACCATGTGGCTGGATGGGGCTTCCTCCTGAGTAGTAGAGGAGGCACTGAGGTGTGTGCCACAAACTTTTTTTCCCCATGTCTGTCCTTGGCTCACACACCAGATCTCTGCAAGAGACTCTTCAAGACACAGGGTCCAGAGGATGCAGACTTGACTTATGGGTCCTTGACGGCTGGCCTGGGTCCCTCTGCTCTCTGCCCGCCAGAGCGGTCAGGCCCCGAGCACAGAGGATGTGGACCGGGGTGTGCGCTGGGAGCAAGCGTCCACACAAGGGCAGGAGGCATTTCCTCTGTGAGGTCAGGCTGCTGGGCCCCGACGTGCACACGAGCCTCTGGAGCACGTGCCCTCTGCAGGCACAGAGTGGTCAGGGTTTTCCAGGCTGGCCTGTGGGTCAGCCGCGGGGGCCGCACCTTGGCTGAGTGCCTTCCGTGGCGCCCCGCTGGCTTTCGAGTCCCTCCCGGGGCCCTTGCTGGTAGCACAGCACTGAGGAGCCCCAGCACCTGTTCTCACAGGGACTCTGTCCAAGTGCAGTGGTCACTGCCCGGCTCCGGGCTGAGCCCGGAAGGCTCATTTTCCATGATGCCAGAGCTGCAGAGGGCTGAGGTGGGGACAGAGGGGCCCTGGCAGGAGCAAGTGGGTGCACGGAAAAAAAAGCTGGACCGTGGGCGGACGGCTGGGGACACCATGCAATCTTGTGCCAAAGTTCTAGGTGGGCCCAGGTAGAACTTTGGGGAGGTAACACCCCATCACTGGTTCTGTTTACCTTTGTGAGCTGTGTGTGGGCACCCTCCTTGGAGCCCCCTGTGGTGATTCAAAGACATCACGGTTCATTCTTGTGAGGTGACTTTAGACTGTAGGTGTGGTCAGCGGTGGCCACGCATCAGTGGCGTCACCTCGAGCGTTAGGAAGAATGTTCAAAGGACAGAGAGCAGGAGAGCAAAGGGCTGCGCTCTGTGGTGCAACCAGAACCCAATTCAGGGTACGCTGGGGTGCCCTGCCACGGGGACGCTTAGGAGGCGCTTCACGTGGGTGTCCTGGCCCCTTACACCGTGGGGACGTGCAGGTGCTGGTCACTGTGCTCTCAGGGCCGCTGTCACCAGCTGTGAGCCATGTCTGCCCTGCCCACAGGTGGTTCTTCAGCTCCGTGGACTCTGTGTCAGCCTGTTTGCTGTGCGTTTTTTCAATACTCTTCGATGTCCTCATTCAGCACCACAGGAACCCGTACGTGCTCCACATGGATCCCCGCTGTTGAAGTGCGTGCTGCTGCTTTCTGGTTTGCTTCCCCTCTGGTTTCTACATCTGTCTCTGGATCAGAGTCTTCTCTCCACTGCGGTTGCCCAGCTTTCCCCAGGCTGGGTGAGAGGAGGTGGGTGCCCGAGCAGGAGGATGCCCAAGCAGGAGGGTGCCCAGGCACTCAGCCCCAGCCCGAGGGCTCAATATCCACACTTCAGCCCAGCAGCTTCCCAAGTGCCCAAGAGGGAGGTCTAAGGTCTGGAGGCGTTAGGCATCAGAGAGTGTCTCCCATTTGGTCATGGACAGGAGAGGATGGGACAGGAGAGCAGCGATGTCTCCAGCCAGGGCCTGGGGTGATGCGTCACTGTGGGCTCCGTGGGTCTCAACACAGTCTTCTGCTCAGATGCTGCCCCGGGTGATGCCCACAGCCACACCATATGTCCATTCGTGACCACCACCTTTGGGTGCCACATGGGGGACTGGGCTCAATCCCGCTTCTGGAGAGAGAGAGAGGGAAAATATCATGCAAAAATGAGAAAGTGAAATCTGTTTGACAATGTCATAGCAATGTCAATTTCCTAATTTGATATTGTACTACTGTTACATAAGATGCCACCACTGGCACTAGATGGGTGATGGGCTCACAGGACTCTGTGTACTGTTTTGCAAATTTATGTGTATAATTATTTCTAAACAAGGGTTTCAAAAACAAAAAAGTCAATTATTAATATGAATCGCAACAAAAAAGTTAAAAATACAGTTCACATGGAAAAACATAAACTGCCTAGGAATTAATGTAATAAAAGAGGTACTTTTACAGAGAAAATCATAAAGTTTACTGGCAGAAATAAGAAAGCAAGCTCACACAAATGAAGAGCTTGCATGTTCACATATATTTAGAAGTCTCAAATACTGTAAGGAGAGCAAATCTTCCCATTCTGATTAAGGAGGCAACACAATTCTAATTAAGACCGGGTTTTGATTTTAAAAGACATGACAAACAAATGGCATGTAAATGCAAAAGGACTTAAAAAACAAGACACAAAGAACAAACATGTTACCAGATATTAAAAACTATTACAGAACTAAACTAATTTATATGGTGTGATATTGGTGCATCAAAATTCAGATCAAAAGGAAATATTAGACATCCTAGAAACAGGCCCACATAATATGAAATAAGAAACTTGGTATATGAAAACAGTGGCAGGGCACATCAGTAAGAAAAGGCCAGGGAGAAGAAAATGAAAAGTTCTAAGTATCATTTAATATTTTAACAATATTAAATCCTTCAATCCATGAACACTAGCTGTCTTTCCATTTACTTGGTATTGTTTTATTTCCTTCATCAGTGTTTGTAGTTTCATAATACAAATCTTTCACCTACTTGATCAAGTTTATTCCTAAGATATTTTTCTTTTTGATGTTATTATGAAGTGGTTGCTTTCTTAAATTCCTTATTAGATAGTTCACAATGAGTATATAAAAATACAACTGCTTCTTTTTAATCCTCACTGGAGGACATTAAAGGAACCAACTGCATGGGAAAATATGTTTGTCAATGATACCTCGGACAAGGGTTTAATATCCAAAATATATATAGAACTCACATGACTCCACACCAGGAAGACAAAAATTCCAATTAAAAAATGGGCCAAGGACCTGAAGAGACACTTCTCCAGGGAGGACATACAGGTGGCCCATAGACATATGAAACATTGCTCAGCATCACTAGCCTTCAGAGAGATGGAAATTGAAACCACAATGAGATACCACTTCACACTGGTCAGAGTGGCCATCATTAACAAATCAATGAACAAGTGCCAGTGCGGTTGTGGAGAAGGGGAAGCCTAGTGCATTGTGGGTGGGAATGCAGACTGTTGCAGTCACTGTGGAAAACAGTATGGAATGTCCTCAAAAAATTAAAAATAGAACTGCATTTTGACACGACAGTTCCACTGTTGGGATTATGCCCTAAGAATCCGGAAACACCACTTCAAAAGAGTTAGACACCCAATGTTCACAGCAACATTATTTACAATAGCCAAGTGCTGGTAGCAATCTAAGAACCGATCAGTGAATGAGTGGATCAAAAAACTGGGGTACACTTACACAATGGAATACTATGCAGCTGAAAGAAAGGAGGAGCTCCTACCTGTTGCCACAGCATGGATAGAACTGGACAGTATTATGCTAAGAGAAGGAAGCAAGCCAGTGAAAGACAAATACCATATGATCTCCCCTATAACTGGAACCTAGTCAACAAAACAAACAAGTGAGCAAAATAGAACCAGAGCCATGGAAATAAAGAACAAACTGCCCTGGCTGGTATGGCCCAGTGGATTAAGTGCCAACCTAACATTCAAAGGGTGGCCGATTTGATTCCCTGTCAGGGCACATGACTGGGTTGTAGGCCAGGTCCCCGGTTAGGGGCATATGAGAAGCAATCACATTGATGTTTCTCTCCCTTTCTCTCTCCCTCCCTTCCTCTGTCTGTAAATATAACTAAATAACTTAAAAACAAAAAAGGAACAAACTGACAGTGACCAGAGGGGGAATAACAGGGAAAGAAGGGGAAGGATGAAGTCAAGAAATGTGTATACAGAACCCATGGAAGAGACAACAGAGGGGAAGGATGATAGAATGTGGGAGGTAAGAGGTGGGTAGGGCAGGGGAGAGTAATGGGGAGAAATGAGGACAACTGAAATTGAACAAGTTTATATATCTATATCTATCTGTGTGTGTGTGTGTGTGTGTGTGTGTGTGTGTGTGTGTGTGTGTAGTGAGGTGTATACCAAGTTTCAAGACGAGGAGTTCCCAATAGTACTGGATACTGCAGAGATCTCAAGATGAAAAAGTAAAGAGAATCCATGGAGGGATTAGCTGTAAATGGCATGAGAGTTGATGAAAATGCTCTAAAACTAAATTATGGCAATGGCTGCACATTTCACTAAATTCACTAGACATCATTGATGTGTACACTTGAAATGGGTGAATTTATTTATTTTATTATATGTAAATTATACCTCAAAGGAGTTGCTTAATGTCTTTTAAATTTAAACATTTTTATAAATTCTGTAGCACTTTCATAAGTATATGGAAAAAAATGACTGTACTCATAGCTGACAATATGCCAAAATGAATTCAGATAGATTGATGAGCTAAAAATACAGAAGCAAAATGTAAAAGCCTTCAGAATATGACATAGGAGAACAACGTCATGACCTCAGGGTAGGAAAAGCATAAACTATTTAGCAAGCACCAACCTCATAACTGTGTTTCTTCAAGTAAGAAGAAAGTGGGCAAAGCCCGAAAACAAATCATTCCAGGGGAAGGAAAATAAATGTGACAGGATTCCCAGTTTCCACAGAAGCGGGAGTGAAACAAAGTCTCTCTGCCCTGCCTCCGCGGAAGCAAAAGCTGGTCCTCATCCTTAATAACAGACATGCAACTGAGACTGCAGACCACAGCTAAGTGACATAGACACAGACATTGTGTCCCTGGAGAACATCCTCATCCATATAGTCAAAGTCTGTCAGGTGTCTATTACTTGCCGAAATCTTTGGCATTGACTGGATGGCAAAACAAGTAAGACAGGTCTCAAAATACACTAAAGGATAGAGACATCCCTCTAAATGACTAAAGCACAATAAATTCTGGAATTATCCTAGCAGAAGTAACAGAGAGAAACCTGGGAAAAGGAAGACTGAAAGAAGGCCCATTTCTATTAAGTGAGTGGCAGTGATGGGGTAAACAGGACAGAGAAGACTCTCTGAATAAATCTCAGAGAAGGGAGTTCAGAATGTTGCTGGTCTAGAACTGAGACTGAAGGAAAAGGTGAGAGGAAGTGAAAGGAGCTAAAAAGGCAAGAGTAAGAGCCAACATTGGAGCCGGTTACTCAGTTTACACTTCAGTTTTATAAGCAATGATACTGTATGCCCTGGTCTGGAATGCCTCTGTGAATACACCCAGGAAGTGTCCTCAGAAAGGTGTACTTACTGGTCCTCATCTACTAAGGAAACTCCTTAGGTACCTTAAAGTCCCAAGTCCTTGTTTAAATTCCCCCTGACCTCTCCAGGCAGAGCTTGGCTCCTCCCCACGCAACTAAGCAAACGTTGAAATATCGGCATTAGCCTTCATCACATTACATCACTTTTAATGAACTTTTTCTGTTTATGCTTCTTCCTGCTACCAGACTGTAAGCTCCTTCTGACAAGGACAGTCTATCATTTTATGCATCTATTACAGACCCCAGCACAAAGGAGGTGCTCAGGAATACTTGCTGAATGAATAGCCAGAACTATACTAAGGAATGGTGGCTACAATAGGCAGCACAGAGTAGAGAGAGGAAAAACCAAACCAAGTAAAATCATTTAGGAAACTGCTACAAAATTCCAGGTCAGAAGTAAGGAAGAGATGACTACAAGCGATGAACCACAGGTGATGACTGGAAAACAAGAAGAGTGCTTCTAAGACTTATCAATGACATTAAATGGAAGCAGACAATGATTACAAGACATAAAGCCCTTGTTCCTGGGAAATCACATATTCAAATATTTATGGGGAATTTCCTCGGTGCAGTAAACTCTTCCAGGCACTAGGAATGCACTAATAAGCAAAACATACAACCCTCATTGGGTTGATAAAACATCTGCCCTCATTGCCATAGTGATAGGGAAAAATCAGAGAGAGATCAAATCTTGGGGAGTATGAAGCTCGGTCTAGAAGCAAACTGGAGATGTATATCTGATGTTCTAGAATAAAGTCAAGGCTGAGAAATATTTCACAACCACCTGCAGTTTATGCTTTGTGGGTTTCTAAGATCAATAAAAAAAAATGTGTAGTGTGAGCTGGGATACCAAGACTGAACCTTGAGGAAATATCTATATGGATATGGTGGTGGGGGCAAATCAGGAACAAAAACAGAAGAGAGTCAAGCAGGGTAAAGAAATGAGAATAAAGTGTTTTTAAACAACTAAAGAAAAGTGTTTGAAGATGGAGGTATGGTGCACAGTACTAATTACTTTAGAATTCATGTCACTGAAATATAAAAAATCACCTCAGCTAAGAGTCCTTTGGGCATGGTAAGGCGAACTTTAGGAAAGAAATTTCCAGAGAATAATAGGAATGAACACAAATTACAAGGTAAGAGGAGAAAGGGGGAAAGGACAGAGAGAGAAGGAGAAGAAAGAGAGCAACGTGGAGGCCAAAACGGGCTAGGAGAAATAGGATCTTCAATTGTTATTGCAAATCAGTGGGGGAAAGATACTGTGATATAACTGCTCCTTTGCACTTAAACAAAAATTATTTGATGTTATTCCTTTTGTCTTTGTGGAATTTCAGTTATTCACATTTAAGTGCATTTGCAATGAAAATGAGAAAATGATAAGTGGACCCAAGGAATAACCTCTATAAACCAATCCGTGTGTCACAGTCCATTTTATATACTTTATAACCTATAGAACAACATGCCAATTTGGTTTTCTCTATTTTAAAAATATGCCTTTTCAATGACTGCCAAATGATAGTGAAATTATGATAATCTAGAATGTCCCTGTCCTGAAAGGGTCATTTGAAAGAAATATGTTCAGAAAGCAGTCAATTTTTTATTTCTTGCATATTCTTTTTTTTAATTTATTTTTTAAAATACATTTGTCTCTGCCCTCACCACTTTCCCTTGCCCCCTCCCTCCTTTCCTCCCACAGCTCTTCCCCTTTGGTTTTGTCCATGTGCATATTCTTATAAACATTCACAACTTTATGGCCATATGAACAGTAAGTAAAACACAAGAAAATATCTTAATATCAAAGAGCTTATACACCCTTTGAATAAGTTCAAAGGACAAGGTCATTAAAGAAAGGAAACAGATTGGTTTCTTAAAATCATACTAATAACCCTAGAGAGAAAATATTGAGAAGTCATTCTTCACTCTGATGTTATCAGATGTGAATATATGTTCATAAGATGAAACTAAGCAAGAGACAGCCCTAAAAATATTTAAAATCCCTTAGATGAATAGGCAAGAAAAACAAAGAATTGAGTGAATTATAAAGCAAGGGCAACAGTACTATCAATAATTATATTTTTTAACTGATTTGTGTAGAAATAAAGACAGGGATCTGCAGATTGCATGATGATTCATTTTAAAAAAATCCAATATGTGACACCAGGCTCAAGGTCACAGAAATCAATTCAAAGCACTGCTTCGCCACATTTATGAAAAGCTGTTTCCCCTCACAAATTTTACTCCACATTTGAGGTAGAGCTAGACAGAAAACAAAATAAGAAAAACATAAGTTTGTGTAGTCACCTTAGCTGTGAAAGGGTCTTCCCACAACCTCTTCTTGTGCTCGCCAGCAGGCGGAGCCCTGCACAAAGGCAACCCTTCAATACATGCTCATCACCCCGAATAAGAAGTTAGGCTTATTCTTGGCCAGGGACAGCTAATAAGATAATAGGAGTGCCTGTAACCCAAAAAGGACAGAATTAATTATGTTATCCTCCCTGAGGGCATAACCATAAGGCCATGTTTACATATTTTTCCAATGTTCACGCAAAGGGCTGTTTTTTTTCTTCATACAGTGTTACCACTAACACAATTCAGCTTCAGTCAGTCTTCCCTATTCACATTAAGTGCATTTAAGTATTCCTCCTATTCCTATGTTTTCTGGTAAAACAAAGTAATTTTAAATGCTTAAGAAAATCCTTTTAAAACGCTGACCTATTCTGTTCATATTGTTTATTTATAAAAAGTTAAACACAGAGTTACTCTCTTGCCTGTATTATTTTAAAAGACAGACTATGTCCTAGAAGAAGGGAGAGTAAATCCAAAGAATATGTAATAAAAACCTCAGACCCTGGAACATATCAACTAAAAGCAGTTCCTAACTAATGGAACAGGAAAATCTCCTTTTGAACCCTTCAAAGTATGCTTTTTATCACTATATTAAGAAGATAGCATATTGCATTTATATGATTGCTATTTCTCTAGTTAGAAGTCAGCTCAATGTCCCATTCAGTGGGGTTAGATACTATAGAGGAAAGACAATCTATTTAATAAGTGGTGTTGGAAAAACTGCACAGATACATGCAAAAAAAAAAAAAAAAAGGAAATTAGACCACCATCTTACACAATATTCAATAATAAACTCAAAATGACGTATAGCCTTAAATATAAGACTGGAAACAATAAAACTCCTAGAAGATGACATAAGCAATATAATCTATGACATTTCCCTCAGCAATATTTCTTCTGATATATCTCCTCGGACAAGGAAAACAAGAAATAAAAACATAATCAAATGGCACTACATCAGACAATATGTTGCACAGCAAAGGAACCATCAACAAAACAAAAAACAAAATTCCTACTAAATGGGGGAAGGTATCTGCCATGAATACATCCAAGAAGGATTAATATCTAAAGCACATGAAGAATTCAGACAACTCAACACCAAGAAAACAAACAGTCCAATTCAAAAGTGGGCAGAGGACCTGAACAGACATTTTTCCAAAGAGGATACATATACAGATGGCTGGCAGACATGAAAAGATGCTCACCCTAGCTAATCCTCAGAGATGCAAATCGAAACCCCAAGGAGATATCAGCTCACACCTGTGAGAAGGGCTATCATCCATAAATTCACAAACAAATGTTGGCGAGGTTGCGGAGAAAAGGAAACCCTTGTGGACTCTTGGTGTGAACGCAGACTGCTGCAGCCACTCCAGAAGACAGTGTGGAGTTGCTCACAAAACTGAGCATGTGACTGCTTTGTGACTCAGCGATCCCACTTTTGGGTGTATATCCCAGGAGGCTTAAGACACTAATTTGAAAAGACATTTGTGCGCCTCCGTTTATGGCATCGCTATTTACAAAGGCCAAGATACGGAAGCAACCCAAGTGCCCATCAACAAACAAGGGGATAAAAAAAGCGGTGGTACTTACATGCAATGGAATATATCTTGGCCATAAAAACGAATGAAAACTTTCTGCAACAGCGTGGATGGATCTAGAGGGCAATATGCTAAGTGAAATGAGTCCAAGACAAATACCACATCATTCACTTATGTGTGGAATCTGAAAAGCAAAATGAAGGAACAAACGAAGCAGAAACCAAGTGGTGGATCCGCAGATCAGGCTGATGGTTCCCAGATGGGAAGGCGGTAGGGGGACGGCTGAGAAAGGCGAAGGGCCTAAGAAGTACCACATGGCAGTCACCAAAGAGGCACACGGACAGCACAGGGAATGCAGCCAGTAATTATGTAACAACCACGTACGGTGCCAGCTGGGTACTTAATGTCGGGGTGAACACCGTCAAGTATGTGACTGTCTAACCGGTACACCGTACGCTTGAAACTGACCCAAAATATTATTGAAAGAAAACTGTAGCTGAAAGATGAAGTTTAAACCAGACAATCATCTAAGTCCTTTTTCCCTCTTATTTCCTCAGCAAACGGCGATACAAGTGACCACAACCATCTAAGTCTAGGTCTATCAAATTAGAATGACATCTCATTTCTCCCATTATAAAATAATTTAGAAAAGAAAACTTATTTAGTCACAGGGGTCCCAAGGCTTTTAGTGGCATGAATTTAAGGAGAGTTCAATTTCGTTCAACATTTAAAAGGCAGATACATACAAATATGCAAACAAAAGCAAAGTCTGTACTGTTTGGGGATGGACAGTTAAATTTAAAACCAATATATTTTCAATGTCTTTCTTAACATTCCGAAGTCACATTTTCTGGGCTTGACTGAAACTCCCCACTATTACAGTTGTAAACTTGTGCAAGTTCTTTAACCAAAACACGGAGAGGTAATTGACTGGTGATGTGTAATGGCATTGCAAGTGAGGGCAACTCCCACGGCTACCTCGGCTACCTCGTTCACTTAACAGAGGGAATTAACTGACTCACTCTAAGTTGAGCAGACAGTGACCGCAGGCCCCTGTGACTTGGGCTCCGCTCCTTCCCCCTGCAACTGTCCGCATCCATGCTGGGCAAGGCTGCAAGTGGATCTCGCAGCAGTTGAGGGGCAGTTGAGAGGCAGTTGGGGGCAGAGATGGCAGCCTTTCAGCCATTGGAGTCCTCCCAGGCCAGCCTTAGGGAGACCACTAGCTAATGGGGACACACGCTGGGGCCCTAGCCATGGAGACCTATGGAACTCGGCAGCCAGGTAGAGCCAGGTAGAGTTGGACCTGCAGTTTAGGCTAAATCAGAGGCCCTGCATCTGAGGAGCCGAGGCTCCTGGGGCCAGGCCAAGGGCAGGTGCTCACTGTGGTCCCCTGGGCCGCAGCGATGCGGCCCGCGTGGCCGTGGTGGACAGGCAGCCCTGGAGGCCAGGCTGCCACAGCCCCGGCTCCGGCCTGAGGCTCCGCCCACCACCTCTCCGCCCATCTCCCATCTTCCCCTGGGGCTGGGCCCCGCGCTCAGGGCTCGGCAGCCTCCTCGTCGCGGTCCCCAGCCCAGCGCTGCCTGGACTCGCCCACCTTTTCAGTGTTTCCTAAATTCTGCTCTGAGCCCCGCTAGTATCCTGCAGGTATTAACAGCCTTGCGAGAAAAGAGGGTTCCCGGGTCAGCCCCGTTTGTGGAGTGCTGAGGTAGAGGGGTTTTTTGGTACTGTGCCCTCTCTCCCTCCGTTCTGCAGTCCCCTGCCTCCCTTCCCCGTTTCCTGTTTTCTCCCTCGGTCCCCATGGCTTCCATCTGTCTTTCTCTGTCTCCCTTAGGTTTGTTTGTTAAATGGTAGACCTTACTCTAGCCTTTGATATGATGCCTGTCCTTTAAGGAGGAGCTGTGAAGTGATTTCAATAAAACCTATAGAGTAGATTGTTTTGTATTCCAGAAACTGGAGGAGCTTACCAGCAAATATGATGAGGAAAAATTTGTTTTTACCCTCATACTTTTTCCCCCCTTTTACAAAATAATTTATTTTCATCTTGTAAAATTCAGAAAGCACCACAAAAATAACACTACAAATAAACTATAATTCCTCTATAGAAGCTATTGCTGTTAATACCATGGTATATATTGTTCTCACATAGGAACATATATATATATATAGCCTTGTACATTATACTTCTTAATTATCTTTTGCAGTATTTAATAGCAACATACCATACCATTGAATATATGTACCAAAATTTATTGAACACTCCACTGTTACACATGTACATTTTTGCTGTTTTTGACTAAAGAAAGCTTTATATTATATTATTTTTATAGCAAAATATTTAGTCTCGATTATTTCTTTAGGATAAATTCTACATTGGCCAGTTTCATTGCTGAAAACAAGCAAATGCAAACAAAAGCTGTTACTTTGATAGGATTTGTATTTTTTGGTTGCTAGTCATCTGACTGTTTATCTCCTTGGACATACTAGCCATCCATATTTCCTTTGTATGTGTTTTTTCTTTTTCTGTCAGTCATAGTGTGGCCTCTCTTTTCATATATGATGTCCTTTTCATGCCATACTTTTATTTTTTACCCAGCTGAATCTGTCCATAGTCTCCTCTAGGATTTTGCCTTGTGTGATTTGCTTTCAGAATCCCGTTCTATGACAAGTCAATGAAAATATTTATTAATGTCAGTATATTTTAATCTGTTGTCCATACATCTTCCAAGGGGTTTTGTTTAAAGGGGGTAAAAAAAGATGATTCCTGGGCAATCATTCCAGATTGGCTCAGTGGGAATCTTCACAATGAGGTTCACCAATCTGTGGCTTTACAAGCTCCCCTAATAGTTTTGCTCATTAAATATTACGTATCCACTGACTCTTGATTTTATACTTTTCTATTTGTTTTCACCGTTTTAGAATATTTTTGGTGTCAAGTATAGATAAGGGTTTCATTTGTTTTGATTCTAAATGTTGCTCCATGTGTTTCAATACAATGTCCTGAATAATCTATCGTTTGCTGAATAACTTGAAATGTTACCTTTCTCATAGGCTAAATTGGTAATCTATTCTATTTTTGATTCCTATGGATTTGTTTTTTCTAGCACAAGCACTACATGGTTTTAACTATGGAAGGTTGTTAACATTTAATGTAATTATTTAAACACATTTTGTATATTTTTAAAAATCTACATTACAACAGGAAATAAGAGAAGTTGGGCAACTCCAAACGGCCTACAAATTCTTTCCTGGAAGTGATCAAGTTCCTATTTAGAGAATAACTCCTGTGCATGTAGATACTAAATCTATGGGGTATTTGTTTATAGAAACTTTAAGTGTTTATTTCTGTGCATTCAATTATGATTCACTCAGTCAATCACTACTGACTACGTACTGTACACAAGACAGTCATCTGTATAGATGTATGTATATACACCATGGCTGTATATTCATCTGTATATATGTGTATATATGTCTTTTCACATGTGTCTCTGTGTCTATACATGTTCATCTGTACCTATTTCATTTTTATTATTTAATTTTAAATATTGCTTTAATTTGGGTGAGAAATTATCAATTCAAGCCTAGTTTTTGTTGCCAGGATATCATTAATTTTAGTTAGCTTTCATTCATTAGGTAGTACAAACAAACTGTAGTGTACCATGAGGAAAATAAAACTAGGTTGGTATGTTATACAAAACATCCGATGCATTTTTACAATTATTTGAGAACTGAAATTGCTATTGTTAGAACAACCTTAAATTAATGTTTAAACTTTGATATCACCGGACTGTGACAAACTGGAAAATACATTGTTTTTTTGTCTTCTTTTATGTCTGTAAGAAGTTTTTGTAAAATGTAGCAAATTATTTTTTTAAAAAAACTTTATAAATGATTCAACTGGTTGAAAAAATATTCATAAAATATGTACAGCATACTAGCTTGCTAGTCATTAGTAGTATCTTTACAAGTATCTTAAAATCTCGAATACATAATACTAATGGTATATCCTGATCCCTGTGAAGCCCCTTTGGGAACTTTTTATTTGGGGTAGGGGCCATAGGGTATAACTTTTGGCCCATGACTCCCCAAGAATAAGGAGACCCTACTTTGGACTTCCCTTGTGCCAGTTTTCAGTTGAAGAAGGGATTGTGTGTTTTGAAAAACAAAAGGGAGGAAAACAAACAAAAGAAAAGAATACAAACAAAGGAAAAGCAAGAACCCTCTGTACTGGTTCACAAACAATATGAATCAGACTGAAATTCAGTAATTAAGTAATCGAGCCCATGTCTTCTCTATTCTCGGCAATGCCACTTAGGTATTGGCAAAGCATTTTTTCCATTTCAGCAACCTTTTGTCTATTATTGCAATAGAAACTTTCAGTCTGGAGATTATACTTACTTCTGTACAATTGGTGAAAATAGTTTCAGGGGACTTCCTAAAGGGCTACTGTTCAAGCTGACAGGAACAATGGTAAGATTTTGTTTCAGTAGAGATGGAAGGAAGGAGGATTCTAGGCAATTCCTAGATTTCTGTTCATAGGAGATTAACAGAAGCCAAGCAAACTGGACAGAGAAGAACGAGGCTACTTCAAAACTCATTGACATCTCTATTGAAACTACAATATGGAGAGGTTATGAAAGTGTTATTAGATGATCCTAATAGTCACTGGGATCAGATTGTGGAAAGCCTTAGGATCTAATTTTAGAGCTTTTACTTTACCATTTGGTCTGTTGAGAACCGTGGATTGATGATGGATAGGCAGAGGGAAAAATAAGAGGTGGATTGCTAAGGTGGTGTTCTTGTTGGCTGTGAATGGTGGTAGAGGGCTGGAAAGGAAAGCACATATTTGGGAAAGGTTTTCAAAGAACGAAACCCCCCACCCCCCACCAACATGGGTCATCTTAATGAAAATGAGGAATAAAGATGAGGAAGAGTCAGAGGTGTAAGAGTTCAGGTCCAAATGATGACAAGAATAGTAATACCTTGAAAAGAATGAAGGGAGCTGATATTGAGGAAGTGCAAAAGGGCTTCCTTCTTGTTTGGACATGACAAACAGCTTTTATAAACAAGAGAGACTGAGTTTAAAGTGAAACTGAGAATGTAGATTACTCCTCTGAGCAAGTTATTGAGTAGAAAGAAGCAAGTTCAACAGATCGAGGACTGAAGCTTGTAGAGTTTTTTTTTCAACAGTCGAAAAATGCCAGAAACGTGGGTGCTCACCATGGCCTGCACCACCGGAGAAACCTCAGGGCCAGGAGACCCTGTGGACAGCTATACGCTATGTCAGATACCACCCCCTGCCTCTACACAGCTGCTTCTCTGCAGAGGGTGGTTGGTGGTAAGCGGTCACAGCCAAGCCTTGCAGCTGACTGGCCTGGGTAGACCCTGCCATCGATCTGCTAACAGCAACCAAGGCTCAACTGCAAGAGGAAAATATACTCAGCCCACAGAATGGGGGCACCTTCAGGACCCAGCTTGTATGAAAGGAGAGGCCTGTGTCACTGGACCCTTCAGGACACCTACTACATTAGGCCACACATTAAGCAATACTTGGAGTCAAGAGAACCTCTACCTAATACATAGAAACAAACAACGGAGGCTGCCAAAATGAGGAGACAAAGAAACATGGCCAAAATGAAGGAATAGAGCAAAACTCTACGAAAGAGTTAAACAAAATGGAGATAAGCAATCTATCAGATGCAGAGTTGAAAACACTGGTTATATGGATGCTCAAGGAACTTAGTGAGGACCTCAACAGCATAAAAAAGGTCCAGTCATAAACAAAGAAGACACGAATTGAAATAAAGAACAATTTACAGGGAAATAGCAGTAGAGTGGATGAAGCCAAAAATCAAATCAATGGTACAGAAACTAAGGAAGTGAAAAATAACCAATTAGAACAACCAGAAGTAAAAAGAATCCCCTAAGAACAAGGACAGGATAAGCAACCTCTGAGATAACTTGAAGAGGTTCAACATTTGTATCATAGGGGTGCCATAAGGAGATGGAAAGGGCAAGAATTTGGAAATCTCTTCGAGAAAAAATTGAGAATAAAAACTTCTAATTTTGTGAAGGAAACAGACATGAAAGTCCAGGAAGCACAGACAGTCCCAAACAAGATGGATTCAGAGTGTCCCGCTCCAAGACACATGATGATTAAAATGCCAAAGGTTAAGGGTAAGGAGAGAATCTTTTAAAACAGCAGGAGAAAAGTAATTAATTATCTACATGGAGTGTTCTCATAAGACTTTCAGCTGATTTCTCAAAGGAACCTTTGCAGACTAGGAGGGATTGGCAAAAAATATTCAAAGTCGTGAAAAGCAGGGACCTTACAGCCAAGATTGCTCTACTTGGCAAAGATATTATTTAGAATGGAATGACAGATAACGAGCTTCCCAGATAAGAGAAAACTAAAGGAGTTCATCAGCATCAAGCCATTTTTATACAAAATATTAAAGGGATTTATTTACGAAAAAGATCAAACCTATGAACAATAAAATGGCAAAATATACAAATCTAATGAAAATCGAGTCTAAAAAACAACCTAGGGAAACAAGAATGACAGAGATAGAATCATGGATACAGAAAGGATTTTGATGGTTGCCAGGTGGAAGGGATGCATGGGGGAATGGGAAAAGAGGTGAGGGAATTAAGAAGTACAAATAAGTAGTTACTGAACAGCCATGGGGATGTAAGTTACAAGAGAGGAAATGGAGTTACCAAGGAACTTATAGGCAAAACCCATGGATGTGAAGAATTGTGGAGGGAATTGCCTGAGGGAGTTGGGGCAGGGTGGTTCTGGGTGGTGGGTGGGCAAAAGGGGAAAGATTTGAACAACTGTATTTGCATAATCAATAAAATATCATGAAAAAATCTATCATAGGCCTTTTGTGGAAAATTTAAGAATAAAATCAGTAATAAACAGGCAATCAGATAATAATCTGACTTATTTTAATATAGTATTGAAAAGAGACATCTGAAAATATTACAGTTTCTGTTGTCCAATAATATTTGAGAAACCAAATTTGTGTATAATTTGGGCTGTATAAAAAATATTCAGAATTATTTTTCTTGGACATTGCTAATAAAGAGCACTTACAAATGACCCTTGGGCTCTCATTAAGCAAGTGAACACTGCAATAGATGGAACAGCAGATGATGGAAGGTGGGTGTTCCAAGTGGCCAGTCCACCAGGGCGGGTCTTCAACTGTTTAAGTTACATACACTTACGTGTCTAATGAGATAACTGGTAAACATATGTAGTTTCTCCTTTGTATTCTTGAGATTTGCATAAGCCTCTACAACCTAAAGTCAGATTCTCTCCATCATTTTAGATAATGTAGAAATTGCATACTCTAATCTGCAAGCGAAATATTTTCTGTTTTAAATTGTACATTATAGCCTAATGTTGATTGTGTCACAACAGTAGATTATAATTTGAAGTTTTCATGAGTGAACAAAAAGATCCTAGCCCTTTCACAGAAAGAGTCAAAATCCTCTAAAAATTCCATTTTATTTTTTATTTTGTTAGCTGATATACTACTTCACCATACTGATTATAAAATATTAGTTAGTGGTCGACAACCTCGAAAATATGAAAATATGAAGGTCAAATGTGTATAAGGCTATCATGCATAATTTTAATTTCTTATTACCTTTCAACTTTTAAAAAATGCCCACTTTATGACCTTGATATTGGACTAAATGTACAATTTTGTATTCTGACTACTTTTTGAATTATAAAAGTTATTCTCAGTGGATTTTGAGACAGCATTTTTCAGAGTGTCAAGCACACATCTGATCTTTGGCTATCAGTTACTAAGATGCATGCTTTTGGGCAAGGTAATTTTCCTCTGCTTCCTCACCTGTAATGGATGGGGATAATAATAGTACTTACTTCACAAAGGACTACATTCAATTATGTTCATAATTTTTTGAGGACAGTGCCTGTCAATAAAAATAAGAATATACAGTTTAAAAAATGGTGAAATGGTGATTGGTTCACTTTTGGTGTATCATAGTGTTTTCAACTCTTTCTGCATTGCTGGATATTTAGACATTGTAATTTTCTTCTTATCACTACTACGATAAATATGTCTAAATCACCTGCTGATTTTTTTTAATATTAGGAGGGCATGACTCGGTCAAAGGGAAAGACCATTTATAAATTTTATAGAAAAATAGACAGGCAGACAGAAGACAGAGAGGTAGTCAAATATCTCCACAGGGATATTGTACCCATACATAATTCCTGTAACTCCATCAACAATGTACGAAGGTGCGTATGTCTTGTCTTCACAAATTTTGAATAGTCTACTTTTTAAGAGATTTCTTAACGTGATAAACAAGACTAATTTTTTAATTTGCAAAATTATTACCAAGGAATTTAACCTTCCACATGTAAATTATTAGGATTTTCCATTATGGTGAATTCATTTCTATGTCCTCACCCAAGGACATATTTTCATTCCTTATCAAGAGAGGGAAAGAGAGGAAGGGAAAGAGAGAAACATCAATGGGCGAGCTAGCATTGATCTGGTGTTTGGCACCTGAACCAGGAATGGTACATACCAGGACCAGGGATTGAACCCACACCCTAGGTATGTGCCCTGACAGAGAATGAAAGCCTCAATGCTTTGGTTGTGGATGATGCTCCAACCAACTGAGCTACACTGGACAGTGCTGAATTCCTTCTTTTTATCGTCTGTTCATTTTCTATGGATGCCTCAATAGTTTGGTCTTTTAAAACTGATTTAATTGACGTTTTTTATTTGCTTTAGGGTTTTGTAGAACATATTTTACATATATGTATGCTATGTTAGGATAAATGTAAGTTATAAAATATAGCAATAAGATAAGTACCAGTGAAAAGGAGACAGAATGTGTACTTAAATTACTTAGAGTGGTAACAATACTGTTGGAGTTCCCTGAGTGTTTCTCCCCCCACCACCCCGCTCACATTCCCCAGGTGTAATTGTTCTCAATATTGGGTTTACTGTTCTCTTATTTTTCTTTGTAGTTTACTATCCCTGTCCATGTATATTAAAAGTGCTGTCGATTTTGTTTCTGATTCTTACAGGTATGGCATTATGCATAATATATTTTTCTACTATTTGCTTATTTTTAGACCTATGTTTGATTCCAGTTGTTAATTTTAAGGTTCTAAATCCCATGACTTTCAGAACATTTCTATTTCTGCTTTTCAACTCTGAAACATGACCCATCTGAAATTTATTTTGAAAGTGTATATTTTGCGAGAGGGTCTAATTCAATTCTCTCCAAATAACTACACAGTTTTACCAGAACTATTTTTTAAAAATCCCATCTGCTTTCACTTATCTTCTGTAACCTCTAAAATCTATTATTACATTCCATATTATATAAGTTCTTATATATACTAGGGTCTATTTATTATTCTTCTGTTTCTGGTTAATGTTCCTTCTAGTGTGAGTAACATGTTTCTTTGATTACTGTAACCTGTGATATCTTTTACTGCCCAGTGTTTCCCCCCCTTTTTTAAATTAACTTTTTCCAAAAGTGTTATAAACAACTTTCTTTAAGTGGTTTTTTTGATTTAGAAGATGAAGATATTTTGTTAAATTCTCTTTTGTTGTTCTTTATTCTCCTGCCCACATTTCTCTTAACAAGAAAAACGACTGAAAGTCAGCCTATATTGTGTAGGATTACAATGACATGTAATTTAATTTTGAAAGAAACAAGTTCTCTAGATTGTACAATCTTCCTACACAAGAGTATTTCTTTATTTTTTAATCATATTTATTTTATTACAGTTGTCTCAGTTTTTCCCCCTTTGCCCTCCTCCACCCATCCCACCCCACCCCCAGCTCCCACAGTCAATTCTCACACTGTTGTCTGTGTCCATGTGTCATTCATACATGTTCTTTGTCTAGTCCCTTCCCCTTCTTTCCACCATTATCCTCCTTCCTCTTCCCCTCTGGTCACTTTCAGTCTACTCCATGTTTCCACACCTGTGGTTTATTTTGTTCGTTAGTTTATTTTCTTGAATACATTCCACTTTTAGGTAGATCATATGGTATTTGTCTTTCACTGACTGGCTTACTTCACTTAGCATAATATTCTCCAGTTCTATCCATGTTGTCACAAAAGGCAGAAATTCTTTCCTTCTTTCTTTTTCTTTCTTCTTCCTTTCTTTCTTTCTTCTTCTTTAAAATGCAGATGGATTTTATTATTTATTATTTAAATGTAAAAATCAATGATAAAATATTAAAAAATATAAATACATTATAAAGTTGCTGTTAAAAGAGCATGACACCAGCATAGAAATAATCAAGTAGATCAATGAAATAAAATGAGCATTCTAGAAACAAATATATATATCTAACAATGTAATGTATGATAAAATTGATACTTCAAATCAATGGGGAAAATAAGGCTTTTATTCAACAAATAAGGTGCATGGGCCACTATTACTTGAAATAAAACAAATATAGACCCCAATTTCACACATTATATGAAAAATATTCAGGTGAGTTAAAAATCAAAATGTAAAATCTAAAATTTTTAGGGGAAAATTCAAAATAATATTTTTCTTACCCTGAAGTAATATATTCAAAAACAATCCAGAAGCTATAAAGCAAAATATTGAAAATAGAACTATATTTAACATTTAAGACTATATAGTAACATATATATAAAAAAGTTAAACGACAAGAAATAGAATAGGAAAGTATTTTCAACAAATCTACAAATGGGTTAATAGTTCTTTGGCTTTTTTAAGGGAAAAAATTCTACAAACATTTAGTTCAAAAATGAATAAAGAATACCAAAAAGTCTTTTAAATCTTTTTAAATATAATAGAAATAGGCAAGGAATATATAAAAACAAGTTTAGTTTCAACAAATAATAAAGTAACAAATAAGACATCACTGTCACAATCAGGTTAATAAGTATTAAAAATATTGGTAGTATCAAGTATTGGTGACTGTGAAAGGAACTGGATATTCATCGACTCTTTTCTTGATCTTCTCAAAGCAGCCCCTTTAGCATATCTTGCAATGCTGATTTGGGGGAAGTGTATTCTTTTAGCCTTCTTCTGTCTGGAAACCTCTTTATTTCACCTTCCATTTGAATTGAGAGCCTTTCTGGGTAGAGCAGTCTTGGTTTTGCAGGCCTTTGCTTTTCATGACTTGGAATATTTCTTGCCATTTCCTTCTGGCTTGTAGTGTTTCTGTTGAAATGTCAGCTGATAGCTGTATCGGGGTTCCCTTACATGTTACTACCTCTTTCTCCCTTGCTGCCTTTAGGATTCTCTCTTTGTCTTTGATATTTGCCATTTGAATTATGATGTGTCTTGGAGTGGGCCTCATTGGGTTCCCTTTGAATGGGACCCTCTGTGCTTCCTGGACTTGTGTGACTTCTCTCCTCCAATTAGGGAAGTTTTCCATCATTACTTTTTCAAACAGGTTTTCTATCCTTTCCTCCTCTTCTTCTCCTTCTGGTATCTCTATTATACAGATATTATTACGTTTCAGATTGTCCTGCATTTCTCTAAAGCCTCTTCATTCTTTCGAGGTATTTTCATTTTCTTGCTCTTTCTGGGAGCTTGTTTCTACCTTATCCTCCAGCTTGCTGATTCGATCCTCTGCTTCACTTAGCCTGCTTTTGATTCCTTCTACTGTGTTCTTCGATTCAGAAATTGCATTCTTCATTTCCTCTTGTGTCTTATTGATAGTTTCTATATCCTTTTTCATGCTGATATAGTTTGCAGTAAGTTCCTTGTATTTATCTGTAGTTTTTTGTAATTCTTTCTGAGCTGACTGAGCTCATTAAGAATCCTTAGAACCATTGTTTTGAACCCAATATCTGATAGTTTTCTTGCCTCTATATCATTTAGTTCTCTTTCTGGGGATTCCTCCTTTCTCTTCAATTGGGGTACTTTCTATGTCTTCTCATTGTTTCTAAGGCTCTTCATTTTTGTTTCTGCTTCTTAAATTGATCTGCCTTGATTTCCTGACTTTGTGGTTTGAACTTCTATGGTAAAAGGTTGTCTCTTCCTTTTTTCTTGATCTGCCTCTGATTATGTGAGATATTGAAACTCTCTCACATTAGGCATTCTGTTCAAGACCTTCAGGAAAATACCATCCATGCCTTTCTCCTTAAATTGTTAATGTAGTCACTCTACACTCAGCAGGCAGTCTTAGAGACACCAGAGGAAGGGGCTGAGGCACTCTTAGGGGTGGGGTTGTTGGGTACTCTCATACTGCTGCCACTTAGGTGCGTGGTATCAGCCTGAGCCACATGGCTGCTGCCGTCTGGGGTTGAGTCAGCACTGAGATCCTGCCGCCTACTCTCAGTTCTCTCCCCAAAGCCTCCTTTCCCAGTCTCTCCTCAGGCGTCTCTAGCCCACTCTACTCCCACCTTTGACAAAGCCCAGGGTAAGTGGCTACAAATAAAAATGTATGCATTGGCCCTTTAAACGGCTCTTTGCATCTCCAGCCGCCCGGCTCTGGCAGAGGAAAACCCTGCCGCTTTTCGCAGCTGGCTGTTTTCCATGTCCTTTTGGGGCTCTGGTGCTGTGGGCTGGAGATCCCGGCTTATGGTTGAGACCTCTCTCTTCTCAGGGGGATCCCGAGAAGAATCCCCGTGAGAACTGGCCGTTTCAGTATCCTCCTGGCCATGCTGCCCGTGGGAATGCGCCCCGCCCACCTTCTCAGGCCTGTACCGCACTCCTCACCAGTTAGGTTGGACTGAAGCTGATTCTTCCGTCTGCCCAAGGAGATGAGGCTCCTCTCTCGCTACTGTTCAGTTGTTTGTTCCCGGTGCTTTCTCCACAATTTATCTGTAATTCCAGGTTGGTGCTGGGAGGAGGTCAGTGTGACTTCCACTCACTCCTCTGCCATCTTGGTTCTCCTCAATGGTTTTTTTTCTCTTTCTCTTTAAAGAATGTTCACAATATAGGGAGTTTTCAAAAACGCCTTAAAGAGTTGTGCGATATTGTAACAGGAGGGTCAGCCAAAAGGCCTGGGAGGCAGCGGAGACCGCAACCAGGGAGCAACCTGGATCTGGCACCAAAGCTGCACTCCCTGCCAGAACGGAGAGGGTTGGAGGAAGTGCCAAGGGCAGCAGTTCGAAAACAGCAAGGAAGCACCCCGTGCCTCCTTGAGGAAGGAGGCTGCTGCTGGTGGCCGTCTGTAAACAAAGGCAATGTGGCTGGGCGAACATGCACTGCCCTTGGCAGCAGAGCCACTTGTGACACAGCCCGGGCACGGCTCATACGGCAGCTGCGTGGGCTGTGGGGCCCAGGTGTCCCACTCCAGACAAGCAGATGCTATGCACCTGTTCACAGACAGGAAACTCCCGGCTCCTTTCACAAAATGGTGGGCAGAAGAGGCTCAAAGACACTGGGAAGCTGACAAAAATGGTAGACCCTGACGCACCTTGGGAAAAAGCAAGATGCTGTCTCACATGGGGATTGCTGGGCCAAGGTTTTGAAACAGAGCACGTTGGGAAACGTGAAGTCTTTCCTTATGCCTGGCTAGCCTGGTCGGCCACAGGAGGCCTGAGCTTTCCCAGGCCAGTGGATCCCAGAGACCCCGTGGTCTGGCCACGTTCCCAGGGCCACTGCTGCAGCCCAGAAGGCAGCGGCTGCGCCGGTCGCACACGGGGGGACCTGTGTGGTCCGGCACACAGACACACTGGTGAGCCCACAGCGGGAGGAAAAGCAGCTCTGGAGGAGAGAACGGGCACTGAGAGAAGGGCTCAGGCTGGCGCACACTGGCTCCCGTCGAGGGTGGCGGGATTATTAGTCTCCGGGTGTGTCAAAGGGAGGAGGGCCCCGCGGCAGAAACCTGCCAGTATTCCAAAGCTGTGTGACCTTTGAATAAATGACTCCTATCCTTTTCCACGAAACTTCTGACTCCAAAGTTTTGCCTTTAGGGGGCGAGCAATAGAGCCCCGCTGACTGTTCTGGAAGAGCACAGGCTGTTCTGCAACAATAGGATTACAATTCTATCAAAGAAAACATCCTTTGCATAATAAAAAGGCAGAAATATTGAAGAGGAAGAATCGAAAGACACAAAATGTCAGCAGCGGCAGCTGACAGGTGGGGGACTGACTTTATGTGCTGTGCCATTCCTTTTTACAGAAAAAGTAGTTGCAGGATCCACATGTCCACCGTGAATGTGAAATGACAAGGCAACCTGAAAAGTACGGGTTCTGCCTTGGATTGGTTTGGTTTCAGAGTGTACTTTGACCACCCCGGCTCCAGTTAGGGATTTAACGTTCTTGCCAGAAAGGGTAGAAGAATGAATGTTCTTATGTTCTATTTAAAGTACCATATTTAGACGAATATTTCAAAGTGAAAATTAAAATGGCTTAGATTTTAAAAATGGTACTGCCAATCAGCGTTCCAAGAAATTTAGAATCCAAGGAGTGATTTCTTTCAAGGAACTAAGCGGTGCAAGGCACCTGGAAAGGCAGCCCTGGCGCCCCTTCATCGTCCCTCTGCTGCCGCCCTTGCCCGCCGGCATCCTGTGGGAGCAGTTAGACCGGACTGGCCCATGTCGGGGTCGCAGAGAACCATCTGCAGCAGCGGGGCACTGCCCTGTGGAGTGGCCAAGGCCAAGAGCATAGAGCCCAGGGCGGCGGGGTCTCTGCCCAGACTGTCCCGGAAGGGCCGCGCTGACACTGGCCTCCGTGAGCCCCGCAGGCTCCCTGGGTGAGGAGGCCGCTCTGCCTGAGGGCCCAGGGGCCAGCACTGGCCGGTGGGGGCCGCGCGGGGGCGGGGGCAGGGGCAGTTGGGAAACTCACTCTTTTAGAAAACCAGTGTTGGCTTTAGCTTGTCTCTGAAATCAGATGTAACTAAGGAATAACATTAAGTTTTGAAAGAGAAACCCCTTTGAAATATGTATCATTGTGGTGGCAGCACGACACAGAGAAAACCATTCCAAGTAACTTTAAAACACTTGATTTTCTACAACGACCCTAATATGATGTGCCTGAAATAGAAAGGAGAATTACCTAAACGTGTCAACTGCTGTTTTTAGGAACAACATTAGTGGTGCTGCTGTTCTGAGACCCTTAATGCAGTTATCAAGGGAGAATTCCAAAGAGTTTGTGGTATCAGAGTTTCTCATCCTGTGTTATCTTAGCATGGGGATAAAGGGATGCAAATGTGGAAGTGAAAAAGTGTAACAACAACAACAAAAAACCTGTAGTCATACATTGCAGCTGAAATGACCAATCTAAACACTCAATGCATTTTATCTTCCAGAATTTTTTTGTAGCTACTATATCCACAAAATCATCCTACAAAAGTGACCCACGGGTCAGCAGTTCACCCCGGCAAGGCTTACACTCTGATTTCCTACAGTCCTTCTCATTAAAAGGGACCAGGAGAGCTCCACACCGGTCTCCCCAAGGTGCTGCATCGGACACGTCCAGGCACTGCTCTCCCACGTGTTCTGTACGGCGCTCCCAGGCCTTGCACAGGTTTCCTCAAGGTGCTGCCCAAGGCTTTACGGGCGACTCGCGGGGCTTCCCAAGGTGCTGCAGGGGAATCTTCCAGGCACTGCTCCAGGCTCCCCCATGCATATGGGAGACTCACTAAGGCTCTCCACAGGGCTCATCAAGATGCTCTGGCAGGCCCTGTGCTGGCAGTCCCAAGGTGTTGCGAAGGGCGGAAACTGCTCAGGGCTCTCCAAGGTGCTGCACTAAGCTTCCCCAAGTGTAGCACAGGGCTCTTCCAGGCACTGCTCTGGGCTCCACCACGTGTTGCGCTGAGCTGCCGCAGGCGCAACACTAAAACGTGCTCACGGAGGTGTTGCATGGGCTCTCGCAGGCAAGGTCTGGGCCGTCCCAGGCATTCTATGAAGCTCTGCCAGGTGCTGCAACGAGTTTGCAAAGTTGTTGCTGCACCGGGCTCTTCCAGGCCTTGCTTGGAGCTCTCCCAGGCATTGTGCGAGGCTGTCCAAGGTGCTGCGTTGCGGTCCCCAAGGTGGCGTGTGAAGCTTTGGTGGGTGCTGCGCAAGTCTTCTCATGATTAGACACTAATTAACTTTTAGACACTGCTCCAGCCCCTCCCGGCGTTGTGGGGAGTTCAAGGCGCTGCACCAGGCTCTCCAAGCGTTGCGTGCGGATCTGGCAGGCAATGCACAAAGGCTGTCAAGGCGTTGCGCTGCGTTCTTCCAGGCACGTCTCCCGGCTCTTGCAGGCTGTTGGAAGGCTCTCCCAGGCGCTGCAACAAACTCCTGGAATTATTTGGTAGGGCTCTGGCAGGTGACGCGTAGGACTTCCTAAGGTCTTCTTGCACAGGCTCTTCTAGCCACTGCTCGGTTCTCTCCCAGGTTTTGTGTCGGCTCTCCAAGGCGCTGCCCTGGGCCCCCCAACATGCTGCAAGGGGCTCTCACATGTGTTGCTTGGAGCTTCATAAGCTGTTGCGCAGTATTCTTCCAGGCAGTGCTTGGCTTTCTCACGGGTGTTTTGGGGGGCTCTTTCAGGCACTGCACCGGGCTCGCCAGGGTGGTGTGGACTCTGGAATGGGCTGCGCCTGGCTTCCCAAAGTGCTGCTCCTCCAGTCGCTGCTTGGGGTTCTCCAAGGTTTTGTGCAGGACTCTGCCTGGCACTGAACAGGATAACTGAGGGCACTGCTTGGGTCTCTGGCAGGTGGGTGGCAGGGGCCGCGTGGGCCTTCTCAAGGTGTTGTGCAGCGCTCTTCCAAGCACTGCCCCTGGCTCTCCCCTTCATTGTGCGGGGCTTTCCTAGGCACTGCACCGGGTTCCCCAAAGTGCTGCATGAGGCTGTGGCACGTGCTGGACAGGGCATTTCAAAGTGCTGCGCGTGGCTCTTCCAGGCAGTGCTGGGGGCTCTCCCAGGAGTTGTGAGGGGCTCTTTCTGGCGAAGCATCAGGCTCTCAAATGTGTTCCACGGGGCTCTGATCGGCACTGCGTAAGATTTTCCAGGATGGTGCGAGAGGACTTCACGGTACATGTTCAGGGCTCTCCCATGTGTTGTGCAAGGCTCTCACATGCAGTACAAGCCCTGCCAGGTGTTGTGTGAGGGTCTGGCAGGCTCTGCGCGGGGCTTCCAAATGTTTGGGGCAGGGATTTTCCAGGCCCTCCTCATGGCTGTCCCCGGTATCATGCTAGGCTATCCTTGGCGCTGCACCAGGATCCCCAGAGGCTGCGTGGGGCTCTGGCAGGCACCGGACAGGCCCTCCCAAGGTGTTGCACAGGAGCTATCCAGGCACGGCTTGGGTTGTCCCAGACGGAGTGTGCGGCCGTCCCTGGCACAATACCTGGCAGGCCGCGTGGGACTTCCCAAGGTATGCACTGGTCAGGGCTCTACCAGGCATTGTGCGGGGCTCTCCCAAGCGCTGCATGGGCTTCTCAAGGTTTCACAGGGCCCCCTAGGCACGGTTTGGTTCTCTCCCAGATCCTGCTGCCCTCTCCAAGGTGTCCCGTAGAGCTCTGCAGGGTGCTGCAAGGTGTTTCCAAGGTGTTGCCTGGGGCACTTTCAGGCCCTGCTTGGGGATGTTCCGGGCACCGCGCATGTTCTTTGAGCTTCTGCACCTGGCTCCCTAAACCGTCGTGTGGGGCCCAGGCAGGTGCTGCCCAGGGGTTTCCAAGATCCTCACTGAGCTCTCCCAGGGGCTGCTCTGGGCTCCTCCCCAAGGGGTCGCTCAAAGCCCTGGAGGACCCTGCACAGTGCTTCCCAAGGCGTTGGGTGCTGTTCTTTCAGGCACTACTGGGGCCTTTTCCAGGAACTGTGTGCAGTTCTCTCGGGCTCCGTACCAGGCTCCCCACTGTCTAGCCCAGGGCTCTGGCAGGCACTGCACTGTGCTTTCGAAGGGTTGTGTGGGGCTCTTCCAGCCACTGCTTGACACCCTTCTAAAGGCTGGGCAGGGTTCTCCAAGGCGCTGCACGGTGCTCCCCTCGGTGCGGCATGTGGCTCTCGGGGGTGCTGCGTCGTGCTCCCCCAAATGTTGTGCGGGGCTTTGTAAGGCACTATCCTCTTTCGGCAAACTAAAGATTACATTGAAAATAAAGAGTATTCAGAAAATTAGGAGCATAGTATAACCAAAGATCAAATAACTTAAAGGCAGACAAATCATGGTTTTCTTTTACCAACATTCGTAGTACATGGGGGTTGGTTTGGTTGTTTTTAAAGGACTTCTAAAGCTCTGTGAACTCGAATTGCAGTGTTGTAAAATGAAACATTGTTTCTATAACACACAGACAACAGACTGAAGAGGAAGACAGGACAGACACAAAACCCCAGCAGTGGCTGCTAATGGCTGGGAGACAATACAGGGTGTTCATTCCCACAGCGCGAATTTCTGCAGTTTCCAAATTTTCTGCACTAATGTGCATTGATTCGGCAATCGGGAGGAAAACATCTGGAGGTTTTGGTTCCGTTTCTTTGGTTACAGAGTGTAGTTTGACCATCCGGATTTCAGTTAGGTTTTCATCACTCTTTGCCAGAAAAGTATATAAAACAAAGTTCTTAGGCTTTACTTAAAGGACCATAGTTAGACAAACCTCAAAGCGTACCCGGGAGACGTTGTGGTTCTGATCCATGGCCGCCACAAAACGGCAAATGTCGCAATAACGTGAGCCACGTACATTATATGCACTGGGATGCGACATAGGCGTCCCAGTGCATATAAAAGTTATGTTTACCGTGTACTGTAGTGTATTAAGTGTGAAATACCATTACGTCTCAGAAGGATGTGTATACCTTACTGTAAATATACTTTATCGCTAAGTAATGCTACCCATCAGCTGAGGCTTCAGCAAGGTGTAATCTTTTGGCTGGCGGAGGCTCTTTCCTCGGTGTTGATGGCCGCTGACTGATCCGGGAGGTGTTTGCTGAAAGCTCGGGTGGCTGTGGAAGTTTCTTGAGATACAGCAATGGAGTTCTCTGCATCCACCGACTCTTCCTCTCGGGAACGGCTTCCCTGTTGCGTAGGATTCCGTTTGACAGTGTCTCACCCACAGGAGACCTTCGTTCAAAATCCGCCAATCCTCTCAAGCCTGCTGCTGCTTTATGAACTAGGTTTATGTACTAGTCTCACACTCTCGCTGTCACCTCAGCAATCTTCGCAGCATCTTCACCAGAAAGAGAGTCCATCTCAAGGATAGAATCCTTCTTTGCTAACCCGTAAGAGACAGCTCCTCATCCGTTACCGTTTTAACATAAAATTGTGGCAATTACTCACATCTTCAGGCCTCACTTCTAATTCTAGTTCTCTTGCTCTTCCCATCACATGTGCAGTTAAGTCCCTCCATGGAAGTGCTGAACACCTCAGAGTCTCCCAAGAGGGTTGACATCAACTTCTCCCAAACCCCTGCCAATGGTGACACGTGGACTTCTTTTCATGAACCATAAGTGTTCTTAATGGCATCTAGAACGGTGATTTCTTTTTTTCCAGAAGGCTTCCGATTTACCTTGCCCAGATCCGTCAGAGGAGTCACTGTGGCAGCTAGAGACTCACGCAATCTACGCGTTCAATAGTAAGGCTTGAGAGCTGAAATTACTCCTCGATCCATGGGCACAGAATGGATGTTGTGTTAGCACACATGAAAACAGCATTCATCAGAGCGCATGAGTGACCAGGCGCACTGTCAATGAGCAGTAAGATTAGGAGGGAAATCTTTTCTCCTGAGCTGTAGTTTTCTCAATATGGGCTTGAAAGAGCCAGTAAACCATGTTGCAAACAGATGTGCTGTCCTTCAGGCTTTGTTGTCGGTTTAGAGAGCACAGGTAAAGGAGATTTAGCCAGCGCTTAAGGGCCCTAGGATTTTCAGAACAGTAAATGAGCAATGGCTTCAACTGAAAGGCACTAGTCGGAAAGTCACAAAGGCACGGAAACCTGCTGTCTAGCTAGAAACTTCCCAGGTGGCACCTTCTTCCAATGTAGAGCTTCTTTTGTCTGCGTTGACAATCCGTTGTTTAGGGCAGTCCCGTTCAATGGCTACCTTAGCGGGTTAACCTGCTACAGCTTCTAGCTCAGCACTTGCCGTTGTGATGTGCACCTTTCTGTTAAGGAGATGGCTTCTTTCCTTAAACCTCATGACTCAGACTCTGCTCGCTTCTGCTCTTCTTCTGAAGCTTTGTTGAGGTTCATTAGGGCTTTGCTCTGGATTAGGCTCTGGCTTAAGAGCATGTTGTGGGGGGTTTTGTCTTCTACCCAGACCACTCAAACTTTCTCCATATCAGCGATGAGGCTGTTGTGCTTTCCTGTCATCTGGGTGGTCACTGGGGCCGGACTTTTCATTTTCCGGAAGGACTGATCCGTCGCATTCCCAACTTGGCTAAATGTTTGGCGGAAGAGGCCAGGCTTTTAGCCTGTCTCGGCTTTCGACGTGCCTTCCTTTCTCGGCTTAATCACTTCTAGCTTTTGATGTCAAGCGAGAGACCTGTCACTCTGGCTTTCACTTGAACACTTAGAAGCCATTGTCACTTATTAACTGGCCTAAGTTCAACGTCATCGTTGCTTGGGGAATAGGGAAGGCGTGAAGGGGGCAGTAGAGGAAGCATTCCGCACACACGCAACATTTATCATTTAAGTGTGGGGACTTAAACGAGCGCAGTTGGTGGTGCCCTGAACCAATTACGGTAGTAACCTCAAAGGTCACTGACCACAGATCACAGATCACAGTAACAAATGCAGTAATCATGAAATCGTTTGAAATATTACGTGAATTGCCACAATTGACACAGAGACAAAAAGTGAGCAAATGCTGGTGGAAAAACAGTGCTGATAGACTTGCTCCAGATACAGGTTTGCCACAAACCTTGAGTTTGTAAAATGAGATGCGATACCTGCGAAGCCCAATGAGGTGAAACGCAGTACGAGGAAGTGTGTCTGCATGTAATTCCTGTTTAAGTGCTAGGCTTGTTCGACCTGCACAGAGATGATTTTAAAGTTGATGAAGGGAAATAAATATGTGAAGAAATTGTCACAATAAAATAAAGAATCTTAAGAGGGGGATGCACCTACCAGATGTTCAAAGGTAGCCGAGTAAGGCCCTGCGATCCATCCAGACAGCACTGTGCCGCTGTGGGACGTGGAGCGATGAGACAGCCCCCTGCGTCCGGAGGCAGACCTGAGCCAGGTGTCCCCGGAAACTGGGGGTTTCAGGAAAGGTGACCTTTCACTCGGACGAGGACGGGCAACATGGTGACCGATAGCCATGTTGTGATAAAATAAGCTGAGCTCCCACCTCAGCGGATGAAAAAATAAATTCCACATGACTTGGAAATCAAAGTGTGAAGAAAGCAAATAAGAAGTATGAACGTAGCAAGGAACAGGGAGGTTATCTGGGTAACCCTGGAGTAAGGAAGACTGTGTAGAGAAAGACAAATTAAGAAGGGAATATAGTGAACTTTCAGATACGGCTACTCTAGTAAGATTTCAACCCACCTACGGTGCAGATGAACGTGGGTTGTGACCTGTTTACTGTGAAGATAAAAGAAATGCATAAAATGAATAAAAGTTGTTGACACTGAGCTTCTCTCAGTCTAAGTCCCGGTCAATTTTAGCCTCTTCTAAGTCCCGGTACCTCAGAGTCCCCCAGGTCCAGGGAAAGGACCTCAGTTGCGGGCGGCGCGCCTCCTCCCAGCTCTGGTGGCCTGTGCACCTCTGTTTTCCCACTTCCCTTGTGTAAACACCCGGGAATGGCATTGCCGGTTCATATGCTTTCCCGGTGGCGTATTTCACTTTCCCGCCAGCAGTGTGAGGCTTCCCGTTTGCCTACAGCTTGGCCAATACTCGGTACTGTTGGTCCTTTAGATTTTAGCCTCTCCCGGTCTGGAGCGGCACGTCCTGCTGTTCATCTGCATCCTCCTAGTGCCAGGTGAGGTCGACCATGTCTTCACGTGCTTATTTTAGCCTCCCCCAGGTCCACCTTGGTAAACGGTTGTTCCGATCTTTTGCCCACAGCAGCAACTTGGTCCCTGTTCTTGTAACTGAGTCAAGAAACTGCTTTATGTATTCTGCATACAACCCTATGATTTGTCACTATTTTATTTCTGTCTGTGGCTTCCATTTCCATTTTCTCAGTGGTGGCGTTGGAGGGGCAAGTGTTTGTAGCGTTGAGGAGGAGCAGCTCAAGCAATGGACCTAACGGAGTCGGTCCTGCCGGCATGACCCCGAGCACAGTGAGCGTAGAAAAGACGTAACACAAAGGGGCACACCACGCACACTGACACACACACAGACACACACGTACCGCATCACACACATACCGCTTTCATTTATACACACAAAAGGGTCGTGCCCACACAGCAGCACAGAGCCGTAACTAAGCGGTCCTAGCCACAAGGTGACCTTGGGACTTGTCCCAGCCCTGAATAAGCAGGAATGATGAAGCACAGGGACATCCATACCTGTGGAAACACTTTTGTTCGAAAGGACCTAACTGCCTTCCTCGATGAGGCGTTTGACCTCTGTTCTTTCTGGGCCCATGTCATAAAATCATATGTGCTCATCCTCTTTGACCCTGAAACGGAGAGAGAAGGAAAAGGGCAGTTATAAACCATCACTGCGCACAGGCTGCAGTCCCCAAGGCTCCACCCCAGAGTGTCAGGGGATGGGTCCTCATCCACGATACTGGGGTGTTGCTGGACGGCTACTCCAGAGGCCCCTGGCCTTGGGGCAGCAGCCAGCAGCTCCTCACACAAGCCTGAGGCATGCTCGCTGCCCGCGCCCCCTGCCCGTCCATGATCCCTGCAGGGGCCACGCCGCCTGTCTCACAGCCCAGGAGGCGAATGTGGATGTTCGACCAGTGTCGTGCCCTGCATGCTTGTTATTCAGCTGAGGCGCGGGCACGAGAACGTGCCAGGGTTGCTCGCCCAGGCGGCGAGCTCCATGCAGCGGAACCTCATCCTCTTCCCTGGGCAGTCTGGACAAGTGCTTTGCTTTTCCTGGGTTTGGACCTGACTTATCTTTCTCCATGAACTCCACTGGCTCCTAGTGCATTCCTCCACATGGCCTCCGCACCTGGGTCACTCTTGGAGGATATGAACTTGCACTCGTGTATATTCTAGTGGGAATCATCGTTCCCCTGCATGGGCTTCCCCAGTAACCATCAGGGCCAGCTTGTAAGCGTGCCCCGGGTGTCTCCGGAACTCACAGCTATTCTGAATAAAGTTTGATGTACAACCTTGAACTCTGACACAACGGTAGGGTAGGGAAGGCACAGCACAGAACTTCAGACCTCACAAGCGAGGAGCTCGGAAGCCAGAGTGCCAAGTGCGTGCGTTGAAAGGGTGCCCGCCAGTTTTTCCTCCAAGAGTAGCTCGGGGCGATGTGTAGAATTTTGCCCTTCCTTAGTATCATCCAGAATGATTTCTCTTCCATTAGCCGTGAATATGGCTTTTCCTCACTCCTCTGCCTGGGCACTCTCCACATCTGCCCATCTTCCCAAGGGGGTCTCACCCTCACCAACAGTTTCGTTCCCACGTATGTTCTGAGGGCTCGTCAGGATGTGCCCATCACAAGCTTCAAGAGGGAGCACCCTACGGCCATCAGCTCCCCACACGTGGCTGACAGTGCCCGCCGCAGCGCGTTCATGCCTTGTGTCCTCCGTCCTCCGGAGTGCGTTTAGCCCGAGACACTTGCAGAGAAGGCGATGGATCGCCACTTCAGGGACTGGGTCGGCGGGGTTGCTTCCACCCTGCTTCCGGCTCTGTCAACAACCTGCTGATGAGGCCCGAGCGGGTTCTCCCCAGTCACATGGGACCACAGGCCCCGCCAGCCCCATGACTCACCAACCAAACAGGGCCAGAGGATCCAGCTCAGCTATGCAGGACTCCCAACCCACAGATGTTGGGACGTAATGATATGTGTGTTTTTAAGGGGCTGCATTTTTTAGGGCAGTTTTACTGGAACTGAGATCCCGGATTTTCCTTGGACATCTCTTCATCTAATGTCCAAATGCCCGAAAACTGACTTCCCTCTTGGGGGCATGGAGACGCCCCCGTGTGCTCCGCTTGCAACGAGTGTGGCACCACCACCCTCTTGGCTACCCAGGTGGGAACCCTGCAGGCCCAAGTCCTCAAACCCCCAGTTGGCCATCACATGCTGTGCATCCTGGATTCTCCAGTGCCCCCTCTTGTGTCCCTCTGAACTCATCGTGTATGTCCTGAATAGCTGCCGCAGGCTCCCAGCCTAGCTTGCCCTCCTGGCCTGCACCTCCAGGCTACCGCACACCTTGCCCAGGGGCGCTCTTTCCAAACCGGGTCCCTGATCCCGTCACCCATCTGCTCTATCCCCACCCCCAGCAGTGCACGCAGGAGCTTTGGGAAGAGCCTAGGCCACCTGGGCTTCGGGCATTGTTTCTATGCACTTCTCTGCCTCAGCTGGCAATGTCCCCCCACTAGACCACCTTCTCTCAGAGGCGACAGGGCGTAACCATCCTGCCTGCCCAGGAAAGGCTTCCTAGTATCAGGGAAGCCATGCCTTCCCTTATTCAAGGACACGATGGAGCCTGCCACGTGCCCTCGCAGTGTGGACATGAGAAAGCCACCAGTCCTCCGGCAGCGTGTCTGGCTAGTGCTCGCCCTGCCACCGTGCCTGTCACCGTGCGGCACGTTCTCCTTGTTAGGATTGCAGATCAGGGCTTCTCTCAGCCCCCCTGTTGGTTGTCCATGGTGTCCTCATCCTGCTTCGTGAGTCTCGTTTCTCCCGTCAAACATGCTAACCTACTGCTGTTTAACCTCTTTCACGTTCCCTGCTCTTCTTGGAACAGAACTTGCCCTGCTGCCTCTCAGGCTGTCGCTCTGTCCCCTGGGCGTGGAGCTCATTTCGGGCAGGCTGAGAAGCAGCCTGCCTCTGGACACAGGTCAACATGAAGGGGCAGAGATTGGCCAACCGGGACGGGGGACTTTGCCGGGGGGCACGTACGTAGGTACAGGTGGAAGAAGAACAGTTGCCCGATGAGGAGGAGGATGATGAGCTCCAACACCAGCACGGACACCCCGATGATTACAACCACTGAGGTCTTTGCCTTCAGGTGAAAATAGGGCAGGGACAACGGCCACGTGTTCTGACTGCCGCCGTCTGTGGAGACGAGAGAGACACACAGCATTGGGCGTCTGCTGACACGGCAGCACCTCCCTTCAGGTGAGCACCGTGGGACGGAGCTTGGTAGGGTGGAGGGAAGGCCAGCCTGAGCGAGCACCTCCCTGCCCAGATGACCACCTTCCTGCCCAGGTGAGCATCCCCCTGCTCAGGGGAGCCCTTCTTCCTCAACCAAGCGAGCACCACCCTGCCCAGGCGAGCCCTTTCTCTTACCCACACCACTTCCCTACCCAGGTGACAACCTTCCTGCCCAGGTAAGCTTTTTCTCCTCGCCCATGTGCTCACCTCCCTGCCCGTGCGACCACCTCCCGACCCGGGGGAGCACCTCTCTACCTACGTGAGCATCTGTCTCAAGAGGCGAGCCCTTTCTCTTCACCCAGGTGTGTGCCCTGCCTTACCTAAGTGCCTTTGCAGACCCTCCCCTCCGCACTGAGTACGATCTCTCTCCACGGATCTGGTAGGTGAGGCCGGGAGAGAGGAACTCTGTCTAGGCCACAGAGCCTGACCCCTCGGCCTGACCCACAACACCCACCCCGTCCTGCAGGCCTGCAGCCTTGCCAGGCCCTGCCCATTTGGCCCCAGCCACTCAAAAGTGGCACTGGAAGGCTGTAGTCACCACCCGGGGGCATTTCGAAGACATCGTCCCCTGTGCTGCCCACACATGAAGTGCGAGAGAAGTCTTCAAGGCTCATGTGGGCAGAACCGAGAAGGCCGATTCCAGCTGAAGTCAGAGGGAGGCTGAGGCAGAGACGCACGAGAAACCAGCGGGGAAGCAAACCAGAAAGCAGGAGCACGCACTTCCACAGTGGGGATCCAAGTGGAGCACACACGGGTTCCTGTGGTGCTCAATGAGGATGTAGACCAATGTGGAAAACATCCAGAGAAGCCAGGCAAAGGCAGAGGCCATGGAGCTGAGGAACCACCTGTGGGAAGGGCAGACATTGCTCAGAGCTGGTGACAGCGGCCCTGAGGGAGCAGTGACCAGCACCTGCACGTCCCCACGGTGTAAGGGGCCAGGCCACCCAGGTGAAGCGCCTCCTAAGCGCCCTCATGGCAGGGCGACCCAGCGTACCCTGAATTCGGCTCTGGTTGCACCACAGAGCGCAGCCCTTTGCTCTCCTGATCTCTGTCCTTTGAACATTCTTCCTAACGCTCGAGGTGACGCCACTGATGCGCGGCCACCACTGACCACACCTACAGTCTAATATCCCCTCACAGCAATGAAACGTGATCTCATTGAATCGCCACAGGGGGCTGCAAGGAGGGTGCCCACACACAGCTCACAAAGGTAAACAGAACCAGAGATGGGGTGTTACCTGCCCAAGCGGCCTGGGCCCACCTACAACTGTGGCGCCAGAATCCGTGGTGCCCCCAGCCTGCCGCGCACGGCCCAGCTTCTTTTTTCCGTGGTCCCACTTGCTCCTGCCAGGGCCCCCTCTGTCCCCACCTCAGCCCTCTGCAGCTCTGCCATCATGGAAAATGAGCCTTCCGGGCTCAGCCCGGAGCCGGGCAGTGACCACTGCACTTGGACAGAGTCCCTGTGAGAACAGGTGCTGGGGCTCCTCAGTGCTGTGCTACCAGCAAGGGCCCCGGGAGGGACTCGAAAGCCAGCGGGGCGCCACGGAAGGCACGCAGCCAAGGTGCGGCCCCCGCGGCTGACCCACAGGCCAGCCTGGAAAACCCTGACCACTCTGTGCCTGCAGAGGGCACGTGCTCCAGAGGCTCGTGTGCACGTCGGGGCCCAGCAGCCTGACCTCACAGAGGAAACGCCTCCTGCCCACGTGTGGATGCTTGCTCCCCGCACACACCCCGGTCCGCGTCCTCTGTGCTCGGGGCCTGACCGCTCTGGCGGGCAGAGAGCAGAGGGACCCAGGCCAGCCGTCAAAAGCTCAGTCCTCAACCCAGTCAGTGTCCCGGGTACAGAGGCTGCTCCCCTACGATCCTAATGAGGGGGCCCAGCTCTCTACTCTGTGACCACAGAGTCACGTAGCACGTCCTCGGTCTGCACCTGAAAACGTGTTTTAGTACAAGACAACGAGACAGGGAACACCCTGATAGCATCTGTCCTGAACAATGAAACACGTCCTCCCTTTGCCCATGGCCCGCCGGCTCTGACCCACAACACCCCCAGCCCACAGATGCCTCCCCCTGAGGCTCCCCCGTTCCCTTCCCCTTCACCCCTCCCAGCCCTTCACCAGTAGTTCCTGCTCCCAATGCAGTTGTTCAGCCATTGGCAATGATGATCAAAGCCAGTGACACATTTGTTGCACTCACGGCAATGCCTGGCAGTCTCGCTCCTGGAAGGCAAAAAGTGGGTGGCACAGCCTGTCAGCAACCAGGGCAGATAAAGTACAGAGTCCGAGCCCGGCCCCCCGCTCCCGAGTCTAGAGAGGGAGGAACAAGCAGCGGCAGCCCACGTCAGAGAGGACCTGTGCCCCTGGAGTCGGAGCGCCTTCCCTCAGCCACACACAGCCTTAGAGGCCAGGAGGCCGTGCGAGGATCGGGCTCTGAGTTTCTGGGCTTCCCTCCCATGCCGCCCACTATGTACCAAGGGCCACTGAGGGCCCCAGGTACCTGACCAGCCATTTGATCTGGTGGGGCCAGGGGATCATCTGACAAACCCCAAGAAACACAGTGCTCCCCTTCTGCTAGATCGGCTCCAGGCCACAGAGGGAGCCTGTGTGTCTGAGGGCCACAGCACCAGTCAGCTGCGAGAACGCAGCCCCCGCTTCTTTGGGCGAACCACACCGCACTGCCCGCCACAAATGGCTTGAAACTTAAATTGGGAAAGCCACCCAATAGGACAGACGCCACGTCCCAGCACTCACACGGTGACCTCGCACAGGGCGCAATATAAATGTTCAGTGACATCGCTGTGTTTTGACCTGTCAAACACAGGCCGTGGTTGACGGTAATTAATTTTCGCCCTCACATTTTGCTCTGCCGGGTCGATGGTAACACACGTGAAGTAACTGGCTGCCAGGCACAATAAGAGTACGCCAGTAATCTGTGCAGGGAGTTGTGTCAAGGAATAACTCTGCCCTGGGCCACGACAGCACCTGGCACGGTGTTCTGGCTTTGGTTCTCTGACCTGGGGATGTGGGCCCAGCTAGTGGCAGGGACCGAGGACAAGCTCTCTTGCCCCTCATTTCTCCCTCCCGGAAGGCAAGGCAGAGTTTGCTTGTGGGAGGGTTTGCTTGTGGAGGCGGAAGCCTTGGCTCCACAAGGGGAAACAGTTTTGTTCCTAAGGGTGTGCCTCCCAGTGCTTCACTCCGGGAAAGGCCTGTGTGCACGGGTGGGCACCAAGCTGCACTCTGGAGGCTGTGGGGCGGAGGGGTAACCAGCATGACCGGTGGATGGACAGGTGGGTTGTCTAGGTGGCTAGACGGGACCTGCTCCTGGGAAGCCTGTGATGATGGAACTGAGCTGTGTGGCCCAAACTGCTGCCCCAGCGTTTATACTTGGCTCCCACACCAGCACGCTGCCAGGGAGTGTGGCAACAGCCTTCCGCACACTCAGACCCTCCGCTTAAACCTGGACGTGCCAGGGCACCTGACCTGGACCTGCACGGCCAGCTCTACGGAGCTGCCTGTGGCCCCTTTCCCAAGCCCTTCCACGACAGCAGAGCTGTGGACATGCCATCTCCTGGAGCTTGTCCCTTTGGAACAAGCAGGATTTTAGGCCAATGGCCCACCCACATGAAGTAGACTTAGTGCTTTCCAGCCCCCTCGGACACAACGCCATCCAAGAGAAGAAGAAACATAATACACCTTGCACTTATGTTTAGAAGACAAGCTACCGCTTGCCTCACCAAATGTCTCGGCCAGCACTGAGCACTCAGCCAGGTCTGAGTCGGCCCCTCCACACGCTGGTCACCCTCAGGAAGGACGGCTGAGGGAAAGGTGGTCGCCTTTGCCCGGGGTGACCTGGCCTTTCTCGCTCCGTGACCCTCACGGAGAGTGGGCTGGGCCCCTGGAAAGCAAAGGCCACATTTTAGGGGTCACACCTTCGAGTTCCCTGCTTTAATTTCAGGGGCCATTTCATTTCAGTTTCAAGCTAATTAGAAAGAGAAAAAGGAATGGGGCTCTTGGTCACACTTTCATTAAGAGTCAGGATCCCCCTGACGAGACCTGAGGCTTTGCTGGAGCAAGTGACAGGGGCTCCGGCGAGGGCCAACATTGGGCTGTGCCTTGAAAAGCTATAGCATTTTTGAAAGTTCTTATTAAACCCACTCTTCTTTATTGGTCAAAGCAGATTGACCCCTTGCATCTTCGGGAAAGCTGCAACGGCCCAAGTCGCGCCTCCTTCCTGTCTCTGCAGCTCTCTGCCCATTACCCTGCGCCGCCTCGCTACCCCGTGAAGCCAGGTGCACTCTCGCGGCACTCACTGCACTCCTGTGTAAGCATCTGCACTTTCCCAGGACCCTCAAGTACTGAGCCTCACAGAGAATGACAGAGAGTGTGGGGGCTGGCGGGCGGTGGACACCTTGAGAGTGGGAGGGGCATGCGGTGAGGAGATGGGAGCAGGAGAGGACCCCTGGCATTGACTCAGAGTAGAAGACAGAGATCAGAGGGATGGAAGTCCCACTCTAGACCTGCAGAGCACTCTGGTGGAGGAGTGCTTCTGAAGCCCCTTCCCGCTCAGGACACCAGGCAGGTGCCGCCCCAGTGAAAGGATACTCCATAGGTGATGTACTTCCACTCACTAGGCAACATGGGAATAAACAAGAGATACATGGCCAAGGCCAAGATCAGAAACATGGCCCAGGTTGCCCCCTGGTGTTTTTGGATGGGTTTTGACCAGCCGTTGACTCTGGACAGGCGAGGCGACGCTGTCCGCTTCGCCCTGCTGGTCACGGGTTCTGGGAGGACCTGTCTCTGGCTCCTGCCTCCGCAGGCCATCTGCAAGACAAAAACGGGGAGCATGGCAGGCCGTGGGCCTCCTTCTCCCAGCCTGGCATGAATGGGGAGCCTCCGGGGCGGGAAGCCACCACCCTGCATCATCCAGCTCCTCTGTTGGTGGCAGAGGTGGCAGGACTGGGTCTGGGGCTGGAGCGGGCAGAGGACCCTCCACAAGGGAATCAAGGGAGAGTCCAGCCAGGCTACAGCCATGGTGCCGCTGTGGGAAAGAGCTCTCCCTCTGATCCCTGGCCCACAGGGTGGAGGCATCCGCAGGGCTCCCGTGCACCTGGGCAGCAACCAGTCCCTCACGGTCAGGGGCAGCCTACAGCGATGCTGATGGTGACTAAGGCCAAGATCTGGAACAGGGCCCAGGACATCGCGGGGGAGGACTGGCTTTGGAAGCAAGTCCAGGGCTTGCTACAATGCACGTGGTCTCATCAGAAGACCCATCCGTGTGAGGGGAAAACCTGGGTGAGCACCAGGACCCCCTCCCCGAAAGATACAGGGTGACGTAAGTAAAGCAAACACTGCTGGTGTGAGGCGGCAATGCTTGTATTTGATAGAAATCCTCCCTGAGAATTCTTCCTCCAGGCTACTGTGAGAACAGAACCAGAGACCACGTTTCTCGAGAGTTCTGTGTTTATTACCCTCCGAGGACAGGGGAGGCCCGTGACCTCTGGGCATGCAGGTATCACTCGGAGGGAAGAGCTGGGAGGGAACCGTGTGCCTTCTGGCCAGTGCGGTGGCAGGCATCACCCGGAAAGCAGAGGACATGTTACCAGGGAGACTGCAGCGCATTTCACGGTGTGGGACAGGGGTGAACGATATTTCACAGCAGCTGCAGGTGGACTTTTAAGAACTCTGTGCTTCCCTACATTGTCCCTTCAGGAACAAAAAAGAAAAATGCACACAACAGGATTCTCAAGTGAAAATACTATGCAGACACAAGAGTCAACTCACATACAAAACATGGCCAAAAAAATCAAAGTCCTGTAATCTGGAAAGGGAAACCCAGTCATTTGGGCAGACCTTAGAAGAGAGAGGTGAAGAAGTGGTCATTGTAAGAAAAACTTTGTGGCATGGAGAACAGAAGCTGGTGACACAATTATTATCTGCTGGGTTCAATGAGGCAATGGAGCCGATGCGAGAGAAGACACCAAGAAAAAAGGTGAAGAAAAATGTGGGTATACTTTAAGGAGATTTTAGACTTTCGACACAATGTACGTTCCAGGAGCCAGACAGGAATAGTGAAAAACAGAAATGAGATTACCTGCGGCAAATAGATGGACACCTAAAAGTTGTAACTGGCTCAGTTTTTGTAGAATTTAAAACAGTACTAATTCAAGTTCTCAGAGACTTTGGAATCTAAAGTAGACGCAGCAACAGTATCACTAAAGTGTGAGAGCAGACAGACAGATCTTGAAATGCGTGAGGCTCAGAGTACACAGAAAAGGTCCACGCCTGTGCATCTGAAGATTAGCCACAGTGGTGAGCACATGAATGTACAATTATGCCCCAGTCAAATCTGTGAGGAGCTCAAGTAGAAAGGAAGCCTGATGACAGAGCTATGCGTCCCTGCCACCGTCAGCAGGCACTCTTGGTCAGCAAGGTGACATAGGCCGGGCGCCAGGCCTCCACTTACCCTTAAGGTTTTAGCACAGCATTGAAGGCGGGACAGAAGTCGAAAGCTCTGCCAGATGCTGCTCGCGGCTCTCCGAGGCGCTGCGCAGGTCCCCTCCAGGTGGTGCATGGGGATCCTGCAGACGGAGCACGGGCCTTCCTCAGCTGCTGAGCTGGGCTGTTCCAGCCTCTGCTTCGGGATCTCCCCGGCCTGGCTTGGGGCTTCCCCTGCTTCTCTGTGGGGCTCTTCCGGGCACTGCTGGGAGCTCTCCCTGGCGTCCTGCAGGGCTATCCCAGGTGCTGAGCCGGGCTCCCCGCTGGGTTGAGGGAGGCCCTGGCAGGCACGCCCGGGCTCTCCAACAGGTGGCATGGAGGTCTCCCAGGCGGTGCCGCAGGGCTGTCACAGCTGCACCAGCTCTCCCAGGCGCTGCGCTGGGCTTCCCCAGGCTCTGCACAGGGCAATGGGATCTAGTTGGTTTCTTTAGGGAAAAGGGAATGGTTTGCCCTCCCCTGCCCTTGGGCGCTGCACACCCTTATCTCACTCCTTCCCTCTCAGCGGGGTCTCCCCCCAACTCCGTTAATGAAAACCAAGTGTTACTTTCACCCAGTTGTTCCACGCACGTGCAGGATGGAAAATGTGTATGATCTGCTTCAGATTCTCATCTCTTGGGAGATCAGATCAGGTCAGTGAACAAACCCTGGGACCAAATACCTGGCTGTCAAGACATGTGGCCCTTCCTGTTTCCTTCCGCGTTGAAATGGGCACAATTAAAGTGGGCTACCCGAGAGCACCCCCACTGTGTCCCTGTGTGGACAAAGGGCCCCGTCTGGGGGCAGCCCTCCCGTCCCCGCAACCAGAGTGAGTTGCTCCAGGGGTCACAGGGCCGGCCACCTCCGGCCGCCCATCCATCCCACTTGGAGGACCATCTGCTTGGGGCCAGGCCTTCTGGGAAACACCGCTTCCTATCGCAGATTCCGCTCTGCCCCAGCCGCTCCACACTTCGAGAAACGAGACAATAGTGCTGTCCCATTTGCCACCCGCACAGGCACATTTCTCCACGCTTCTTAAGGGGAGGCCCGCTGGCGAGGGCCCCAGGGCTGAGACAGTGGCAGAGAAGGCAGCCGCCCGACCAGGCTCCCCTAGCGAGCCACAAACGGCAGATGCCAGCAGGCTCCTTCCCCCTCCCTGAGCCCGCTTCCCACCAACACCACACAGCCAAACCGGTCCGATGCCAGCAGCGAGAGCCTGCGAAAACACTCTCCTAAACTGCCCCACCTCACACACAGCTTGACTCCTGCCGCTGGCGGTCAACGCACACACTGACATTACACCACGCCCACAACATCGCAGACCCTACACTCAACACCGTGCTCTACACACACAACGCATCCCACACACACACACGCTGCAAAAACCACATGCCACACACATACACCAAACACACATGCACACATACACACCACATACACCACCCATCGGCACCCTCGTGACGCCTTGACCTCTGTGCAAACGTTCCTAGACTCTGTCGTCAGGCACACACCCTGCCCTTCCTGAATTGTTGTTTACCTCTGTGTCCCGCTGGGCCTTCCCAGACCTCCGGCGGCCGCGGCCAAACCTCCTCGTCCCCTGGAGAGAACAGAAGCAGGAGTGAAGCACCAACCTCCACACTCTTCCTTTCTCAGCTAGCAAAGATGCCCCGACTGAACAAAACAGTATACACGCTCTTGCTCAGCCTAGGCCAAACTGAGGAGGGACGCCCAACCAGGGCCTCAGTACCACCCTGGTTGACATGGCAGCGACAATGCCCAGGGGAGCTCATAATGTCCAGTCCCCTGGACACACCCATTGCCAGTTGTGGGGGTGAGGAGGGGCGTCTGGAGCAGAGCCTGTGGAGGCCCCGAGGAGGCGGCTCAGAGGGCAGCGGGCACGGGGGGCCTCCAGCAGGGTGGGCTGGCGGGCAACGGCACCCTTCGCCACCTGCACTCGAGTCCGCTTTACGTGGTCCTCGGTTTTACCGAGAACGCTTCTCATCACAGCCCCTCAGTGACAACAGGGTCGGCTCATGGCCCTCTGAACCCCCTAGCTTTAACCGCTCACTTTCTGGCCAGGGAGTCAATCCCGGCTTCCCTCGTCCTATTTGACCCAGTCAGCCGTGTTTGCCCCGAAGCCGAGACTCACACACTCTTCCCAGGGCATGGGTGCCTCTGGAGCAGACCTGGGGGCTGCGGCGCACACACGGCCGGCCGCCTGAGCCTGATGGCCCCGTGGGCTGCAGCAGGGCCGCAGCGGTGCCGCAGCCGCAGGAGAAGAGTCAGGAATTGAGGGACATATGAACGCCTTGTGCCGAGTGGGGAGCTACGTGCCAGGGCGGGCATGTAGCGGGAGCCGAAAGGCCCTTGGGAACGAGCTTGCCCACTGTCCACGTCTCCCTTTGGATGGTTTTAGCGCCTCTACGTGAATAGCAAGATTCCATGGACGGGTCCACAAACATTGCCGAGTGCCTCCTGGGCAGCAGGTCCTGTTGTCCCTGTTTCTTGCCGTGCCCCACGTTCCCCTTCAGGCCCAAGTTGCCAGCTGGCCCGGTCCTGCGGACGTGGCCCGTATCCTGAGCCCTTTTAAAAGTAGCCGGAATTTGTGAACGCAGCGGGCACTCTAGGAAGGAGGAAAGCTTCTTCTTAGAAGGGCTTCTTTAGACGCTGAGTTCTAAAGATACCCCAAGTGCTCTTCATAAAGCAAGAACTTTCCCCTGCGTCGGACATTCTCGATGGCTCCTGGGGTGAGGCTCAGGGGCTTGCCACACGGTCCGCGTCTGGGAGCTTTGGCGGGTAGTAGGCTCCCAGAATTCTCTTTTCTGCCAAGCAGTAGTCCCCCCGACCTACCTACAAAGCAAAAAAACCTTCAGTTTTCTAATCTGTAAAGCGGGAATAATAACCACCCCATTAAGAGAATTAAATGGGGTCACGTTTCAAAGAGCTCAGCTCCTATTATGCTGAGGATGATGATCAAGAGGAAGGGTATGGCTTCGCCCAAGAAGAGAAACACACGTTGATCAGGTCAGTGAAATAACTGCTTGGTCAAGCAAGGGAAAACACGTCAGCTCCGGCATTTATCTGAATTATTGTAGAGCAGAAGGAAAGCTGGTTGTTCGTTTGACATTTTAGCTTGTCCGCCTGCGATGCTTGTTTGACAGGCCAGCCGGTGTATTGGAAGACTGTTCGACCCACAAAGAGGAGCACAGTGTGTCCCCTCTACCAAGTCCACATTTGGCCAACAGTAGGGAAAGAAAGTGGGGACAATCCTCAGTCCACTGACCCACTCAGACGGGAGAGAAATTCCTGCACAAGTCACAGCAAGTCCCCAAACTGGGAACTTGAGCAAGTAGGCAGAAGCTTCGAACAGGGCCTCCGCTTGTCAACCCACGGCAGCCTGGCTGGGTTTCACTCAGGGCATCGCTCTGAGCTTCTGCTGTGGCACAGGCTGGCACGCTGGGTCCGCCCGTCCGGACTCCAGGAACCTCTCGGGACCTTCTGACGCGCCAGCACCTCTCCCTGCAGCTTCTTGGTACGAGTCCCATCCCCCAAGGGCCAGCCAATGACAAAACTTACAACTAACAGTTACGAAACATGCACGAGCTAGCAACTGCTGTGTTATAAATCATGGCAACACCCCTATGAGGTGTGTACCTTTACTTTCCTTTTTTTTTTTACGGAGAAGGGGGCCAGGCAGTGACATTTGGGTCCATTGCGCAAAATCACACTGTGTAAGTAAGGAAATGCAAGGCCAAGCTCCACGGCTCCAGACCCCGCGTTCCTCCCTATGGGATAATGGAGAAACAGCAGAACTCATACTGCATGTTTCAGGCTTAGGATCAGTTTTAGAGTTAACAGATTCGATAAGTGCCTATGTGGTAGGATTGGAAAGGTAGAAACGGCTCTTTATTTAAATACGTAAAAGACAACGGAAATAGCTTCCGTATTTCCTAAAATTCCTATACTGCTCATTTCTTCCGATCAACATCTTTCAATGCCCCAAACCGATCTACAGGTTCGCCATGATCTCTACCGAATCCCCAGGAAGCTGCTGCCACTGCTGCTGCTTCTTCTCTGCCTCCTCTCCCTCCCCGTCCTTCCCCTCCTCCTCCGCCTTCCTCCCCTTCCCCCACCATCCTCTATCTCCTCCTCTTCCTCCTCCTCCTCCTCCTCCTCCTTCTCCTTTGAAATAACCAGGTGGCTCTGAAGTATATAGGAACATTCTGAACACTTAGAGTGGCTAAAATAATTTAGAACAGAAGGACCAAATTAGAGGACGGACACTTCTTGACTTCAAGGTTTCCTGTAAAGCTAAAGTAATACAAAACGTGGGACAGGCCCAAGAGATCAATGGAAGGGGCTCAAACTCTGAAAATAAACCTCAATATTTCTGGTCAATGGATGTTAAGTAAAAATGTCAACGTAAGCCAGCGTGGAGAAATGAGAGTGTTTTCAATAAACGGTGCTGGAACATTAGACGGCTATAGTAGCCCCACAAGGAATTAACAGTATGTCGAACTTCCCGTCGTACACAGAAAATGACTCCAAACTGGCCACAGAACTAAGTTTCAGAGCTAAACTGTAATACTTTAGGAGGAAAACAGTTGAGAATAATGTCTGCCATGCTGACTTATGCAAAGTTTCCTTTCAGTTGAGAGCAACAGCCCGTTTAAGTAGAAAATGGAAAATTGTACTTCATCAAAATTAAAATCATTTGCTTTAAAATGTTACCGTTACAAAACATAAAAGCTTAAGTCACGGACGGGACTAACATATTAGCCAACTCTTCTTCTATACAGAATACACAGAGAACTTTCAACATTCCAAACTGAAGAAAAACAAGCTAATTTTTGAAACGGGGATAAGATTTCAACAAGCCCTTGACCAAAAACTGTAAGTGCATAGGCAGATGGCCCAGGAAAGGGTGCTCGGATCATTGGACATTACATAGGGAAACATGAAGTGAAACCACAGTAGTTACCGATGTACCAGCCCTGGGACGCTGGAACGGCTCCAAGCAGAACGATGACCACCACCAGGTGTTTCGAGTGTGGAAGAACTGGAGGTTCACACATTCCTAGTGAGAATGTGAACTATTCGGCATTGAAGCAGAATTTGGCAGTTTCTCAGAAACTGAAGTGTATATGTATCCCATAACCCACAATCCCATACCTGGGTGATCGCAGCAAGGAAAAACAAAGGTACAGGTGTCACCAGGGCTGGGAGGACAGCTGCTATCCCCAGAGTGAGGTCTCTCTCCAGGACCCAGGACACTCGGAGGTACCAGTGCTCCAAAGCAACGGAAACTCGGCTTGCATGGACGGGTAGACATGCCCAATGTCAACAGCTTCCTTTTTAAGTTGGTGAATTACCACTTACTCCCCTTTCCCCACATGGGGAAGGAACGAATGAGAAGCCCAGTTCACCAACACCTTGCGGAGTTTGTTAGTCTACCGCAGCATCATCTACCTCCCCACCGTTCTCCGGGTAATCCTAAAAATCTCTTGCCCGCCTAACCCAGGGCCCCTGATGGCCTTGGTCTACTCGACCTATAGAGGCCTGTGGCGGCCCCCTTCCTGCCCGCCTTGTTCAGTTGCCTCTCACTGTTTTCCTGACCCCGCTCCAGGCGACCTCCCTCACCTGTGCGCCCTTCTCCTGGGACTTCCCCTTGTGCAACAACGTCAGGAGCACTCAGGGGATCTTTCAGAAGCTGTTGGCTTCCCAGGTCCAACAGGAAAATCAAAAGAAATACCAGTGGGCCCTGTGGATGATGCAGCCTTTCACAGCCCGTTCTGAGCTCTGCCCAGAGCAAGGTCCTTCCCTGGTGCTATGAGTCTTTCCTTCCTCCTGCCCCCTCCCAGCAGGCTGCACTCCACTGGGGTCAGGCCACCAGCTCAGCCGGGCGTCGAGCGCGTTACCATTTACAGCACCTTGTTAACAGACTCCCCCTTAACGCAGAGCAGCTGGCGTGAGCCTGCAATGCAGGGGTGAGAGGAAATGTAGGCTCTAAGCAGTTTGAATATTGTCCTCGCCCCAATTACTGAGGGACAATCGTTGGGTCTAAGGCCCCCCAGTCGTGGAGGGCGGGGCAATATTCAAACTCTTGGTTTCACTGGTTTTAAGCATGTGAGGTGTTCCCAGGGATGCTACTTCATGGCAACGGTGCTGAGTTGAGAACAAAAGAAAAATGAACTGAGCTGGATCATCCCATGTTCTTCTTCTCGCCCTCCCATCTCTGGAATCCTGGTCGCCGTGACCATGGTGTCGCCCCTCTGCCAGACGTCTTCATCCTCCTCGCGTTTAATCCCTCTATGGGTTTTCCATGACTCATCTTCGTTATGCCCATTTTGATGCTGGAGGGTAGTTGACAAGTTCAAGCCCGCCACCTCGGTTTGGGCAGAGCTTTAAGACCCAAATTCCTCGAACTGTTTCCGCCCCACCCCCAGGAAGACAAGTTCTCTTCATTCCAAAGCAGAAATAACAAAGATGCTCAGGTGTCTTCCTAATGTAGCAATAGCGTTGGGGTCACTGAAACGTTTTTGTATCGCATTCTAAATCTTCCAGGGTCAAAAATGCTTTCCTACTTATAAAAGTAGTTACATTTCCAGTTAATTTACACAAATTACCAAAACCAGGTAATGAAAATAGGAAATCTCAGGCCTTGCTGGCACCTCTGCTGAATTCTACCAATTCATTAAGGTGATGACAACCATACACACTCTGAAGACGGAGGAGGAACGGAGACCTCCCCACTCATCCCATGAGGCCAGCGTTAACCTGCTGCCAACGGCGTCGCCAGCGGACGAGCATAGAGGCCTGCAGAGTGAGGGAAGCCAGACTGCCCTAGGGCTAAGGGGTAGAGGTAGCCGGGAGGGCTGGTCCTCCAAAACCCCTGGGTGCTCTCTGCCAGGGTGACTTTGGCAGTGACAGGGAGCCTGCAGGGCTGGACTTCCTGTCCCCTTCAGGCGGTGGGGCCCACTTTCACCTCCATGGCAGGACAGACTCAGTAGGACCCACTTGAAGTCCAGGCTTGATTCCACTTAGCAGAGCCCTGACCCAGGCAGGTCAGACTCTGGCCCATAACTGCAATCCACTGCCCCTGAGAGTCTGAGGACACCCAGCCCCAGCTGTGACCTCCTCTCAGTACGGGCTCAGCGCAGAGCCCTTGTGGGATCCGGCTGCTCTGACAGCCCCAGGCTGCTCGGGGCTCACCTCCCTGTGTGGGGCTCCAAAGCCAACAGCTCTTCGCAGAGTGATCAGAAACGAACAAATGGACACCATGAAGTACACGTGGACTTTGACATCAGACAGACTTGAATTCCACTCAGTATGGAGACATTAGCTGAAAATGAAGGCTTAGCTTCAGGTAAGATGTGCTGCATCTTGAGGGGGCTCTGTGGGTAAACCCAAGTGCCCCCCTCAGGAGCCGACCCCACCGCCGCCTGGCCAAGTGTCTCAAGAACCCTGATTGGTGTCCGTTCGGAATGGGGTCAAGGCCTGTCCCGTGTGCCAAGGGCTCGGGGGGCCCTCTGCGCCCTCCCTCCTGGACGCTCGGGGCGACTTTCCTTTCTCGTACGGAACCCCAGATGTCGGTGTTGGCTGTCAGCCCACCCAGGAGCCCCTCTCCAACAGTCTGATCCTGGCTGCAGAGTCGACCATGGACAACCTGCTCCTGAACTCACTGCATGGCAGCGGCCAGAACGTGCCATCTCAGGAGCCCCAGGACGCCTTTCCAGGGGGCAGGAGGCCCGGAGTGTGGCGCCCTCACCATCATCCTTGTGAAGGGGCTCGGTGTGGGGCAGGCCCTCCAGGATGAGTGCGCCTCCCAGCCAAACCAGCTTCCAGAACCTAAACAGAAGGTGACTCCGTGCTGGGCCAAGTGGGCCTCAGCATCCCTCGGGGATGAACCAGGATCAACCTATTCCCCGGGTTCCCGGGGGCGGGGGGTTCCGCTGCTCCTGCCATGAGGGAGAAGCACACCTTCCTCCAGAGTCCCCATGACTACGATGCCTGTTGACGTGCAGCTTGGCAGTGCACTGGGCCAACAGGCGTTCAAGAGACCGCTGTGTTGACTCACTTCGGAAGCCCTGTTTCAGAAGACGTTCCTAGTTTTCTAATGTCTGTGTTACTCAAAGAAGACAGTGAACTCAAAATGGGCTTGGTACACCGTTTTCCTCCGGTTTCCAAGGAATGTTGCTACGTTCACGAGTTTAAGTGACTTCTAAGGAAATTCTCAGGCAGTTTCAGGAAGTTTTAAAGGAACTAGTAGTACAAGTTCATGTTAACGGCAATACACTTAAAATGAGTCCTGGTCAATTTTAAATCTCTGACTGTTTCCGTGAAGGGCTGGCAAGGAGCCTTCTCCTGTTGCCGCCACCGGAGCCACCTGGGGCTGGGCTGTCCTTCATGCTCCCCACTGGGGGACGCAGAACCTGCTCGGAAAACCAGGGTGGGCGGCCAGGGACCGGGAGGTGTCTCCCGGTGAACATGCATGGCTGCTGGGCCGAGATGACCGCCCCAGGAACCCAGGAAGTGCAACTGGGCTGGGGCGACAGTCCGCCGGCACCTCAGACGTGACTTCACGTGGAGATGGGTCTCTGCAGGTGGCATTAGGGACCCCGACATGAGATCATCCTGGATTATTCTGTGGCCCCAAGTCCAACGAGGGTACTGTAAGAGGAGACATCAGGAAGAAGACAGAAGGGGGCGGGGTGGCCCTTGAAGATGGAGGAGGAGTGTAAAGTGACACAGCCACAAGCCCAGGGACGCCTGGAGCACCGGAAGCCGGAGAGGGGAGGAAGGTCCCCCCCTGGGGTCTGTGGAGAGAGGGCATCCTGCTGTCACCTTAACTTGCGACTTCTGCCCCCAGAACAGAGGGAGGATTTTGGTTGTGGAAGCCGCCAGCCTGTGGTCCTTTCTCCCTTGGGCCCCAGAAAAAAAGCAGTGTTTTCCCGACAAATGCAGATACCAGCTGACAAGCAAAGCCACTGTGTGGTCACACAGCCTCCAGCCGGGAGTAGGGTTTTATTCCCTGGAGGGTAGACTCAGCAATTCTCTTCTGGGTATTTGTCCAAAGAGAACAAAACACCTAGGTTCACTGTAGCATTATTTACCATCGCTGAGATATGTAACCAACTTAGGTTTCCATTAATAATAAAATAGATAGCCCTGGCCAGTGTGGTTCAGTTGATTGCAGTGTCATCTGCCCTGCGAGCCTAGAGTTTGAAGGTTCAATCCCTGATCAGGGCACATACCCGAGTTGCAGGTTCAGTCACGGGCTGGGGAGCAGGCGGGAGGCCGCCAATCGCTGTTTTTCTCTCCCATCCATATTTCTCTCTCTTCTTCTCTCTCTAAAACCAATGAAAAAGTGTCCAAAAATAAATATATATGTACGTTTGTGCATATAAAGGTGTTATGGCAACACACACTAAAGAGATACACACACACACACACACACACACACACACACACGTGAAATATTGTTAGGCAATAAAAAAGAACAGAATCCTGACACTTGCAACGACAAAGATGGATGCAGAGGGTATTATGCACAGTCAAATATGTCAGGCAGAAAAAAATAAATACTACAAATTCACTTAGACGTGGAGTTTTTAAAACTCCAAATGCACAAACCAAAACAGAACCAGACTCACAAAAACAGGGAACAAACTGATGGTGCCAGAGAGGAGAGGAGGTGCAGGGAGGGGTGGAAAGATGAAAAGGAATATAATCAATAATAGTGTGATGATTCTGCACCATGGCAGACAATGATTAGACTTAGTGTGGGAGCTCTTAGCAGGTATCTAAATGTCCAATCACTGTGTGGTACGCTTTAAACTCATGTAGAAAAGTGTATCAATTTTACTTTTTAAAAATATGTAGTATTAGAAAATCTAAGCTCATCCAATTTTTCAGTCATTTAAGCAGTAAATGGAAATAAACCAAAACCATACACACGGAAACAAAAACAATTTCAAGACTCAGAAATATGAGGCAGCCTTAGAAGTTACTGAAAAGCAAATGAAGCAACTACATTCTGACTACTTTTGCTATTACCTTTCTATCAGAAGGAATCCTTTACTCATTAAATTCATTTCCTTCTTTCAAATTCAAGTCCCACCGCCCCCTCTTATGACAATCATGCACGTGCAAGAAATACAAACAAAACTGAAAATTACATTAAAAACTGTAATAAAATCCATCAAAATACCCTGAAACCATTACTTTTAACATTTTGGTAGACATAATTCTAAAACTTCTTCTACATGTTGTAATGCAGGAGCCCCAAACAGAGAGCTGCTTAAGTGCTCATGATATTCAGAAAAAAGAAAGAAAGAAAGAAAGAAAGAAAGAAAGAAAGAAAGAAAGAAAGAAAGAAAGAAAGAAAGAAAGAAAGAAAGAAAGAGAGAGAAAGAAAAGACAAGAGAAGAAGAGAAAAGAAAAGAAAAAGAAAAAGAAAAGAGAAAAAGAAAACACCTGGAGAACTAGCAGATGTGGCATGCCATTTCTGACTCACGTCACAGGGGAGGGCGCCAACGGCTGTGCACCTCCTCCAGTCTGAGGCTCACTATAAGGGGTCCCGGACAAAGGCAGCTCTGGTCCAGGTTGCACAAACCTACGTGTGACCCGGAGCTACATTCCGTCAGTGTGCATGTGTAAAAGGAAAATGTCAAGAGGCAGTCACACAGGTCAAGAGGCCGCTCCCAAAAGGAGAGAAGGACGGAGTTACCATCCTTTCCCAAAGCAATACACATTCCTTCTGACCAGGCCCCCCCCCCCCGGCCAGCCCTAGTCACAAGTGGTCGGAGGGCCGTGTATGGACCCCACACATACATACACAAATTTAAAAACAGAAGATAAAAATATTACTTGGAAACCTTTTGTCACCCAACCACATTGGAGAGAACTTCTGCGTCAAGCAACGCTGAACACTTAGTTTTGTCTTGCGTGGGTGGCTATACCAAAACCCATCTAACCAATTTTTTATTGAAACCTAACAATACAACCATGAAAATCCCTGAGCTACTTACTTAAACTACTCTGTCTGAGCTTGAAGCCTATCCTACCATCGGCTCTGAGATACCGGCGCTGGACGTCTGCAACTTGTGTTTCCCATACTCCCTCATGAGGGGACTCCCTGTAGGTTCTTCACTTCGGTTGTCCCCATCTCTTGCCATCATGGATAATGCTACGATGCGCGTAGAGACGCACATACCTTTGAGGATAAACGTTTTCAAATTTTTCGTGTGGATACCCAGAAGAGGGATTGTTGGGGCATATGGTAACTGTATTCTTAACTTTTTTGAACCACCTCTATATTGTCTTCGAGTGCCGTATCAGTTTACACTCCTATCGAGAGTGAATGGGGTTTCCTTTTTCTCCACGAGCCCGTCAACACTTTTAGTTACTTGTGTTGTTGATACTAGTCATTCTAACAGGTGTTAAGTGGTGTCTCATTGTAGTTTCTGAAAAATTTTTTGTTGTATTTTTTCCCATTACCATTCATCCCCTTTATACCCTCCTCCACCTCCACCCACCCCGCTCACCCATGCAATCACCACCCTGTTGTCAGTGTCCTTGAGTCCTTTCCCTCTCGTAGTAGTTATCATTTGCACTTCCCTAGCAGCGAGATTGGATAAAGAAGAAGGGGTGGTACATATACAAAATGGAATACTGCAAAACCACAAGAAAAATGAGATACTGCCCTTTGTGGCAATGATACAGAGAGATCTGATCAGATTCCAGGGAAGGAGAAGAGAGGGGCCGTGGGAGGAGGCAATGGTAAACAGCCCAGGATGGGGTTGGCTGAGAAGCTCGATGCCTCCAGAGTGCATGGAATTCTGGGCCAGAGGTTTTGAAATAAAAGAAGGGCTCTCGGGCCCGGGCGAGGGCGGACTCTCTTCCTCCTTGAGGATGCCTGGATGATCGTGCTGCGGCTGCCCGTGTTTCCCAACGGTGGCATCTTGCATGGGAAGGAAGTCCGAGCACAGCCTGGGGTCTGCCTGGCCTGGCAGAGGGGGGCAGGTTGATTCCCTGGGTGTTCTACAGGGGAAGAGCTCTGAGGCCGAGGCCAGCCATTCTCCCAAAATTGTGTGGCTTTTGTGTCTTCCGTTGCTTTAGTTTGTAATCTACCAACCTATACAAATAAGATAGTGACAACTAACTGGGGGAACTGTAGGAGAACTCAGGTGTTAAAGAGGTTAGCCTTCCTTGATAGGCTTAAGTGACTAATGCAGGTGGAAAGCTGCTATTTCAAAATTGTGAAGCTTTTGGATAAGGATTCCTTCCCTTTATCGCCAAACCTGTGCCTTTGGAATTTTGCCGGGAGGGTGGCGGTAGGCAGCAGGACCCCACTTGCTGTTCAGTAACAACAGCACGGAGGGATCTTGAGACTATGATGCTAAGCAAAATAAGTCAGAAAGAAAAAAGTCAAGTACCATATGAGTTCACTCGTATTTGGGACATAAAACTGAAAGCAACAAATGAACAAACAAGAAAAGCAAACAAACAAAATCTCAGGCACAGAAAACAGTATGGTGGTTAGCACAGGGAAGGGGAGTGGGGACCTAGTGGAAGGTAAAGGGAGTCAAAGATATGGTGACAGAAGAAGATCTGACTTTGGGTGGTGGGCACACAGTGCGCTACACGGATGATGTAACCTGGAACTGTACACTTGTAGCTTATGCAATTTTATTAACCAATGTCACCCCGATGCATTTAATTTCAAAACTAATAAAGATACTAGAGCTTTTTAAGGCAGGTCGCCCCTACTAATGTTGGTTGGTGTTGACAGGGCTCTTTAACCCATCGGGCAGTCCTCCTGCAATTCTTCCTAGCTGTTCCTTCAAACGCCTGTATTACTTGTTTATTTCTGTTTAAAATGCCTAGCATGCTTTCTGTCTCTCTGACTGGACCCTGAACTATGTAGTCATTTGCAGACATCTTTTCTAATTATCTCTGGGATGCTCTCCTAACGGTAAAACAGCAGCGTTAAAGAGGACACACATTTGACGTTGGTATGAATTACCAACCCGCAAAAACTGTGTCGACTTGTAGTCCAACCTAGAGAGCATCATTGCAACGCTAGCTAATACTGGTTGCAGCACATGAGTGTTGTGTTCTCACTTGTATTTCCCTCAGTTCCTATCCTGGGCATAAATGTCTTTTCTTGATTTGGGGGGGCTGCAAGGTTTTCCCGTTTGTAAATTTCCCGTTCATTCCCTCTGTTAGTGTTCTCCCCTGAGACTCCTTTGTTATTCCTTTTTAAGAGTCCTTAGGCAGTACTGGTAGTAGCCTTTTTGAACTCATGCGTATCTGTGGAAAATAGTTTCCCAGAATCCGTTTGCATTTCTACCTACGACCTGTCTTTCGCCTTTCTCTAACTAGGATTTCCACTCACTAAAATACAATGGCAGAACTTAACCTGTCCTGCTCATTTCAACATCCTCAGTACCTAGGACACTGTTTGTGAAGGCTCTGTAAATATTGTGTCAACAAACGAACTGCTGAAACTCCAATCCATCAACATTTCCCTTATGACATTACTGACCCTTCCTCCACGAAAAGGAAGTGACATAAATGTCCTGGCTACTAATGCTTTTATTGATTCGTTTTGTCTATTTAAAATCTTAGCTAAAGAATTTATCTTCGACTCACCTGGAATCCATATAAAATCAAGGTAAGTAGTTTCCATTAATTTTTCTTTTCAAAACAGCCTCCCCGTTATTTCCTGGGTGACGTAACTTTTACTGACTGAGTATTAATTACACTCTCTACCCGCTGCTATAGGATTGCAAATTTCTTGTGTACTTCAGGCCTTTGCATTCTTCTGCCACAATCTTTTCTAAACAGTTGTTAGTGGCATATAAGTAAATCTTTGCATCTTTACGTATCTTGCTTGTACTAGATTTTTCCGTTGATTCCAAGTAATATAAATTTGCCTGCTCTTCTCCAACATTTGAATCTCTTATTTTCTTATGCAATTACACCGGCCTGCGCTTTCCGCACCCGCCCCTGCCCCCATCCAAAAAAGACAAAGTCAAATCATGGCAGCAGTAGTGTAGTTCCTCATCTGGCTCCTGATTTTACCTGGAATGCTTGTAGCACTTCACTCTACAATGGTGCCTACTGCTTTCAGAGCTATTTATTAGGCCATGAAGGCATTTAATCCTGTTTTACAGGATTTAATTATGCGTGGGTTGATTTCCTTAACAGTCCTTTTAGCATCGATCAACACGATACGTGCCTTTTCTTATGTACTCGCCTGCATGATGATGACTTGTAACATGGATATTAGCCTTACTAGTACCAACCCTCTTGTATTCCATGAATTAACCACATTTGGCCATAATCTATATTCTCTTAATGCAGTAAACTCTCTTTTTGCTTTTAATTTAATTACAATTTTAGCATCAACATTTGTAGGTTTTGAGTTAGTGTCTTATGGAGAGGCCGGATATTTTTTATCAGGATTTAGCAATCTTGTTACTTTTGCTTTATAAAAGTAATCTGAATGCTTTCTTTTCCCCTTGTGTTCTGAATCATTGAGAAAATTGAAATTGCTTGTTTCTTACAGATTCATTATACTGTTTTTACCACGCACTCTTTATGGGCACTTTTATGAGAGTACTAGTCCTAATTTCTTTTTCATTCTTAGAGTCTGTCATGTTCATCCTCTCTCTTTTTTAAAGACTGTATTTCTTTATTTTTGGAGAGAGGGGGAGGGAGGAAGGAAGGAAGGGAGGGAGAGAAACATCAACCGGTTGCCTCTCAGACACGCCAGGACCAGGGAGAACCTGCAACCCAGGTACTTGCCCTGACTGGGAACTGAACCGGGACCTTCACTTTCCAGGACGCATCCCCCCAACCGAGCCGCACGGGTCAGGGCAGCTATTTGTTCTCTTCAGCTGTCTTTAGTGCTTTATCCATTACTTTTACATGCCGTGCAATTTCTTCAAGCTCATTCTCTAGTTTCATTTTTCGAATTGTTCACTCTATTCCTTGCTGCTTGTAATGAATATCATAATGGGCAAATGTTTTCTGCTCTTCTTTATTGGTAGCTTGGCCACCCCCCTTTTATACACTGTCTTATTTTTGTTCTTTTCTTCCCCCAGGTGTCATTTGCTGCTCAATGTCCTCAGCAGCTTGGAACAATTGTCTACAATTTTCCTTTTTCCTAGAAAAATTGAATTTTTCCAAATAGTGCTTCTTGGCCGCTTTCGAAGGCTAAAAGAAGTGCATAATTTTCATCTTTGTTCATTCATTTGTAGTGTGTTAATTCATCCTTGAATTAAAAAAGTACATTCTCTCTGGCGCTGACAATTTAAGCAAAAATGTAAATAGTGTGTACCTGATGACTGAACAGTGCAGAGTTCTCTTGAAAAACAAAATCATGTTGTTTTAATTTCTGGGACTTTATAATGGATTTAAAATGTTTCATATTTTATAATGGATTTTGACATTTAAATAGATAAATAAATAAATATATAAAATAAAGCCTCATAAAGAAAAAGAAAGAAAAGAAAGAACTCCTACCTTTTGCGACAGCTTGGAATGAACTGGAGAATATTATGCTAAGTGAAGTAAGCCAGTCGGTGAAAGACAAATACCATATGATCTCACCTATAAGTGGAATCTATTCAACAAAGTAAACTAACAAACAAAATAAACCACAGGCATGGAAACATGGAGCAGACTGAAAGTGACCAGAGGGGATGGGGAAGGAGGACAATGGTGGAAAGAAGGGGAAGGGACTAGACAGAGAATATCTACGAATGACCCATGGACACGGACAAGAGTGTGGGAATTGACTGTGGGAGCGGGGGCGCGGGACGGGGTGGTTGGAGGAGGGCACAGGGGGAAAAATTGAGACAAGTGTAATAGAAAAAACATGATTTAAAACAACACAATAAAATCCGTAGTCAAAGAGAAAATCAAATCAAAGTTTCCAACTCAAGCTATGCTTACTGAATTAGCCGGCCGAATGGCACGGAGGAGTGGCTTGGGAGTAAAGGTAGTAAGTGTCCTATATACGTAATTTCTCTTCAAGTGTGCTGGCAAGAACCAGCCCCACTTCAGCTATGGCTATACCCTATGCTATGGGGTAACTCTCACCCTGGGCACATACGCCTACTCTGGGTGAGCCAGGTGCCTAAGACACAGACAGGCTCAAGTCAGAACAAAACCCAAAACTCACCATCGTTTTTGTTTAGTGGGTCAGCACCCAATGTTTTCTATTCCTGCGATGCTGGTATTAGTTTGTTTGGTGACTCTACCCTAAGCTTTCCTCCCTCTAGTAAAGAAATTGGTCAGCCCCAAGAAAAATTGTAAGACCACAAAGGCTCTTCGTCAGTTCCAGGAGAGCTGAACCGAGGCTTGCTTGATTTCTTTCAAAAGCCTGTCCACCCTTCGATCTCCTCCCTCTAAATTAGCAAATGACTGCTCACTTACTATACATTCCTTCGTACACCTGATTCAGGCACATGTGCATCCGCTGTCAATGTTCTCACATTCAGCTCAGTCTAAATGGCTTTTCTGGCACCAAGCTGTCTGGTTTGTGGTAGCTTCTACTTAGATAAAATGTTCAATTGGTTCTTTTCGATTCTGTTGGTGAAGTCAAGGGAAAATAACGTACGAGGCATTCACTTGACTCTTATCGTTTGTTTAAATCAAAATCAACTCCCTTCATGTAATAATTTAAAACCTAAAATTTACATACATATTATGACTCCTGAAAGACATATAGTATAAGTTACTTCATTGAAAAGCGTGTGTACCCAGCAGGTATTCAGTATCAGCTAATTATCCTCATTAGAGATATATAAACTATACTCAGAATATAAACCAAATAATTTTAAGTATTTCCGTTCCATATTACAGCAACATGTTTTAAAATGCCCTTGCATGTCCTAAAATGCCCACCCTTCAACCTTGATCTCTGAGTGCTACAGATACATCAACGAATTTTTTAATGTGGGAATGCAGACTGGCGCAGCTACTGTGGAAAACGGTGTGGAACTCCCTCAGGAAGCTGAAAACGGAACTACCTTTTGAGCCAGCAATTCCACTGCTGGGGTTCTACCCTAAGGATCCCAAAACACCAATTCCAAAGAACCTATGCACCCCAGTGTTCATAGCAGCACAATTTACAATAGCCAAGCGCTGGAAGCAACCTAAGTGCCCATCAGTAAATGAGCGGATCAAAAAACTATTGCACATTTACACAATGGAATACTTCCCAGAAGAAAGAAAGAAAGAGCTACCACGCTTTGCAACGGCACGGACGGAACTGGAGAGCATTATGCTAAATGAAATAAGCCAGGAGGTGAAAGACGAATACCATATGATCTCACCTATAAGTGGAACCTAACCAGCAAAGCAAGCTGGCAAGGAAAATGTGCCTAGCAACATTGAAAGAAAGAAGGAACTGACATGGATGAGAGGAGGGAGGAAGGGGGTAGCAGGGAGGAGAAAGGGAAGGGTCATATCAAGGAACAGGTGTGAAGGGCACATGGACGAAGCCAAGGTGGGGACGGATTGGGGGGTGGGCAGGAGAGAGTGGTGGTGGGTAAACGGAGACAAATGGATTGGAACAATAAAAACATTTTTTTGAAAAAGTAAGAGAACAGTAAACTCAATGTTGAGAACAATTACACCTGGAGAATGTGACTTGGGGCAAAACACTCAGAAAACTCCGACAGTATTGTTACCACTCTAATTAATTTAAGTACACATTCTATTCTTTTTCACTGGTATTTATCTTATTACTATATTTTATGACTTACAGTTATCCTAATATAGAATACATATATGTAAAATATGTCCTACAAAACACCAAAGGAAATAAAAAAGCTCAATTAAATCAGTTTTAAAAGACCAAGCTATTGAGGCGTCCATAGAAAAGGAACAGAAGAGAAAAACAGTGAATTCAGCACTGGCCAGTGTGGCTCAGTTGGTTGGAGCATCGTCCACAATCAAAGGATTGTGGCTTTCATTCCCAGTCAGGGCACCTACCTAGGGTGTGGGTTCAATCCCTGGTCCGGGGGTGTTCCATTCCCGGTTCAGGTGCAATACACCAGATGGACCCTAGCTCGCCCATCGATGTTTCTCTAGCTCCCTTCCCCTCTCTTGATAAGCAACGAAAATAGGTCCTCGGGCGAGGATGTAGGAAAAAAAATGAATTCCCCATAGGGAAAATCCTGAGAATTCTCTTGTGGAAGAGTTTACCTCCCTGGTAATAATTATGCAAATTAAAAAATTACTCGTGCTTATCACTTTAAGAAATCTCTTCAGAAGGTAAACTAGTCCACGTTTGTGAAGACAAGACATACGCATCTTTGTCCATTGTTGATGGAGTTAAAGGAATATATATGGGTACAATTTCTCTGTGAAGACATTTGACTATCTATCTTCTTTCTGTCTATTTTTCTGTAAAATTTGAAATGGTCTTTTCTTTGACTGAGTCACACCCTTCCAGTATTAAAAAAAAATTAGCAAGTGATTTAGACATATTTATCTTAGCAGTGATCAGAATAAAATTAAAATAAAATAGAGTAGAATTAAAATGTCTAAATATCCAGCAGCACACACAGAGTTGAAAACACTACGATACTCCCAAAGTGAACCAATCACCACTTTAAAAACTGTATTCTTATTTTTAACTCTGGCAGGCACTGTCCTCAAACAATTATGGACATAACCGAATGTAGTCCTTTGTGAAGTACTATTATTATCCCCACCCATTACAGGTGAGGAAGCAGAGGAAAATTACCTTGCCCAAAAGCATGCATCTCCTAACTGAGAGCCAAAGATCAGATGTGCATTTGACACTCTTAAAAATGCTGTCTCAAAACTCACTGAGGATAACTTCTCTAATTCAAAAAGTAGTCAGAATACAAAATTGTACATTTAGTCCAATATCAAGGTCATAAAGTGGGCATTTTTTAAAAATTAAAAGGTAATAAGAGAAACTAAAGTTTATGCATGATAGCCTTATACACATTTGACCTTCATATTTTCATATTTTCGAGGTTGCCAACCACTAATATTTTATAATCGGTATGGTGAAGTAGTGTATCAGCTAACAAAATAAAAAATAAAATGGAATTTTTAGAGGATTTTGACTCTTTCTGTGAAAGGGCTAGGATCTTTTTGTTCACTCATGAAAACTTCAAATTATAATCTACTGTTGTGACACAATCAACATTAGGCTATAATGTACAATTTAAAACAGAAAATGTTTCGCTTGCAGATTAGAGTATGCAATTTCTACATTATCTAAAATGATGGAGAGAATTTGACTTTAGGTTGTAGAGGCTTATGCAAATCTCAAGAATACAAAGGAGAAACTACATATGTTTACCAGTTATCTCATTAGACACGTAAGTGTATGTATCTTAAACAGTTGAAGACCCGCCCTGGTGGCCTGGCCACTTGGAACACCTACCTTCCATCATCTGCTGTTCCATCTATTGCAGTGTTCACTTGCTTAATGAGAGCCCAAGGGTCATTTGTAAGTGCGCTTTATTAGCAATGTCCAAGAAAAATAATCCTGAATATTTTTCATACAGCCCAATACAAACCATATATGAATTTGGTTTCTCCAATATTATTGGACAACAGAAACTCTAATATTTTCGGATGTCCCTTTTCAATACTATATTAAATCAGGTCAGAATATAACTTGATTGGCTGTTTATTGCTGCTGTCTGTTTTTAGTTTTAATGTTCCACAAACGGCCTTAGATAGATTTTTTTCATGATATTTTATTGATTATGCAAATACAGTTGTTCTGATCTTTCCCCCTTTGCCCCTCTGCCACCCAGCATAACCCAGCACCACCCTGTCCCCGCTCCCTCAGGCAGTTCCCTCCCACCATTCTTCACGACCATGGGTCATGCCTGTAAGTTCCTTGGCTACTCCACTTCCTCTCCGATGCTGTACATCCCCGTGGCGATTCTGCGCACACCTATCTGTACTTCTTCATCCCCTCACCTCTTTTCCCATTCCCCCATGCATCCCTCCCACCTGGCAGCCACTGATACACTCTCTGTATCCATGATTCTATCTCTGCCTTTCTTGTTTGCCTAGGTTGTTTTTTAGATTCGATTGTCGATAGAGTTGTATATTTTGCCATTTTATTGCTCATAGTTTTGATCTTCATTTTCTTAAAGAAGTCCCTTTAATATTTCCTGTAACAATGGTTCGACGCCGATGTACACCTTTAGTTTTACGTTACCTGGAAAGCTTGTTATCTGCCCTTCCATTCTATTTTAAAAGGTATCTTTGCCGAGTAGAACAATCCTGGCTGTAGGTCCCTGCTTTTCGTGACTTGGAATATTTCTTGCCAATCCTTCCTAACCTACAAAGTTTCCTTTGAGAAATCAGCTGACAGTCTTATGGGAACACCCCCCGTAGATAATTAGCTGCTTTTCTCTTGCTGCTTTTCAGATTCCCTCTTTGTCTTTAACCTTTGGCATTTTAATCATCATGTGTCTTGGAGTGGGACTCTCTGTGCTTCCTGGACTTGCACATCTATTTCCTTCACCAAATTAGAGAAGTTTTCGTTCACTTTTTTTTTTTTTCCAAATAGATTTGCAACTTCTTGCTCTTTCCTTCTCCTTCTGGCACCCCTGAGATGATACGAATGTCGAATCTCTTCACGTTTCCTCTGGGGTTGCTCACAGGATGCTCATTTCTTTTGGATTCTTTTCACTTCTGGTTGTTCTGATGGGTTATTTTTCACTTCCTTAGTTTTCATACCATTGATTTGCTTCTTGACTTCATCCAATCTACTGCTGCTTCCCTGTAAATTGTTCTTCATTTCACTTAGTGTCTCCTTTGTTTCTCACTGGACTTTTTCTGTTCTGTTGAGGCCCTCGCTAAGTTCCTCGAGAATCCTTATAACCAGCGTTTTGAACTCTGCCCCTGAGAGATTGCTTATCTCCATTTTGTCTAGCTCTGTCTCTGGAGTTTTGCTCTGTTCTTTCATTTGGGCCATGTTTCTTTGTCTCCTCACTTACGCAGCCTCCGTGTGTAAGTTTCTACGTACTAGGTAGAGCTGCTTGTGACTCTGTGTCTCGCTAGTGTGGCCTAATGCAGTAGCTGTCCTGAAGGGTCCAGTGACACAGCCTCCCCTTTCACACAAGCTGGGTCCTGGAGGTGCGCCCTTTGTGTGGGCTGGGTACACCCTCCTCTTGTAGTTGAGCCTTGGTTGCTGTTAGAAGATCGATGGCAAGGTCTACCCAGGCCAGTCAGCTGCGAGGCTTGGCTGTGACCACTTAGCACCAAAGTCCGCCCTCTGTGGAGGGGCGGCTGTGCAGAGGCAGTGTGGTGGTGTCCGACGAGGTGTGCAGCTGTCCACTGGGTGCCCTGGCCCTGGGCTTTCCCGGGTGGTGCAGGCCATGGTGAGCACCCACGTCTCTTTTGCCTGGAGCCACCCTTCCTGAACTATAAAGCAATCTGAGTTGGCCACTACTTGTGCTGGGCTTGGAGATTCTCAGACAAAGCCAAGCTGTGAATCTAGGCTGGCTGTTGCCAGTGCTGGGCCTCGGGCTCACTGAGGCCAGCTGGTCCTTGTCTGAGAGGATTGAGGAAGTTGTGAAGCATGAGCCAAAATTAGCCATTCATATGGAAACGCAGCTTGGCTGGGCCCATAAACTGGTGGAGAAGAGTCTCTGGGGACCTCCCAAGTGGGTCAAACAGTGTGAGCCAGGTTGATGGAGCCTCAGGTATGTCAGGTCTAATCAAGGAACAATAAGGACTAGAAAGCAGGCCAATAAGAGAAGGGAAATTCTTACCCCCGGGTAGTCTATAACGGCATTTCTAGCTCTGCCGGCATGCCAGCTCTGGGGGCTGGAGGGGGTAGAAATGGGATAATAGCCTCTGCTCACCGTGATGCCAGACACTTCAGTTTCTCCCTCTATGCCATTCATGCCTTTCAAGCTGCTACCCTGGTGCTGGAGCTCAGAGGGAGTCAGACTAGGTGAGCGTGAGTGGGGGTGCTTTAAGAGGTAGTGCTTGGGGCTCTAAAATTTCCTTCTACAGACTCAATCCCTGCTGGTTTTGCAGCCAGAACTTGTTGGGGACTTATCTTCCTAGCACGAGAACCCTTGGCTGGGGGGCCTGATGTGGGGCTGGGACTCCTCACCCCGAGGTATCCCTCCTGAAATTCTATCCCCTCACATGGGTTAGGGACCATCCCGTTTCACGTGTGCACCCCTCCTACCGGTCTGGAGGGATGTGGTTTCTTTAATTCTGTAGTGTCAGGCTTCCATTCAACTCAAGTGTTGACGGTTCTCAGCGATGGTGGTTCTATACCTTACGTGTGATTTTGATGTGGTTGTAGGAAGAGGTGAGTCACCTCTGCCTATGCCAACACCTTGACAGAAGTCTGAGAGATATTTCTTAATTATCTCAAAGTCATTATTGCCCCAGTAAGTAAAACAATGTATAATGAAATAAAGGATAAATGGCAACATTCGGAAGTGCCGAACCATGCATCGGATATTCCTGTGTGTCAGGCAGTGTTTTAAGAGCCATACATACACAGGCCCCCTGTGGAAAGGTGGAAAAGTAATCTCTCTTACAAATCCTTACAAAAAGGAGACACTTTTCTATTTTTCTTCCAAAAGCAAGCTGATGTTGTGTTAAAATAAACTTCTTGTAGATGCATTCTCAATTATCTAAAATAATCTTTAGCTGTGATAGGCATTTTTTCTTTAAAAAGAAAGCAAATACATATCAGGTTAGAGACAATAATATGTATCGAAAACAAGAAAATTCAATCACTTAAAGTCCCCTGATACATTTAGATCGATGTTTCTACAAAAAAGAAAAAGAAAAAAAGTACTTAAATGTTAAGGTCATACTAAGAAAGAAATAGACTAGCGTCCCTTGCAGGATACTCTTTATTTATCATGCCCTTGATAGCTGATATCTCTGAAGCTGTTTTCTCTCGTTTTCTGTCCATTTCCCATGAGTAATCAATTCTCACAGCTCCAACTATCCCAAATAAAAATCCTCAGCCTGAATCTTCTTCCCGTATTTTCAGCAGCCCCAAGTTTTTTATCTGTGTTTTTTTTTGTCTTTTATTGTTTTACCTACACATACCACAAGAATTGAAAACATCACATATCCAAACTGAAACTCCTTATTTTCTTCCATGACAAATAACATGAGGCTCTCACTCTACTGAAAGAAGGCCAAAAATAAACACATACATTAAAAAGGTAATCAAGGAACAATACGGACTAGAAAGCAGGCCAATAAGAGAAGGGAAATTCTTACCCCCGGGTAGCCTATAAAGGCATTTCTAAAGACGTACAATTGAGCAAGCAACCTCAGACAAAAGAAAACAAACAAAAGCTGCGCTTGAAATTCTGTAAAGAAAAGCATCGACTTAAAAAAAGGAAGAGAAACAATTGAAAAACTATTTAAAAATGCTAAGACTTCACTGACTGGATACCAACCAAACAGTAGATAATACATACTGTTTTTCTGTATCAGCCCAAGTCACCCAAACATGAGACAGGGAAAGATCTCTTCACAAATGACAAGTCTAATGCATAAAGGAAGTAGGAATAAAAAGCTTTAAATGCATACTATCTGTATATAAATTCTATAATATGAAGGAAGCATACAGATTGAACAAATCAAGACAAGTATTTTCATAAAATGGATACACAATATTATACAAAGGACATTTTTCACTAAGCGTACACATATCTCAGAGGAACACCACTTGGTATGGGGTGAGATTCAATGGACACACTTTGTGGCTCACCTGGAAAGATGAATTCATGTTTGGGAACAGCGAGCCAACAAACTTTCAGAAAGGTGGGATATATCATAAATGCAATTTACCAAAACGTTTTTGGCAGAGAAGTATTCCATTTTAGCAGTGAAACATTTTATTTTAAGACTTCCTATTCACCTTTAAAATGGCAAAGACTGGAAAGGTTAATAGCCACCACTGGGAAGAGTTGGGTTAATTGGACACTCATTGCATATTGGTGGGGACTAAGAGTGGAAGCTTTCTGGAAGCCTGATTATACAGGGGCAGTTAACCAAGAGGGCTGCGGAATCAGATTTCCTGGGCGTCAATGCCATTCACCACTTCCCAGCAGGGTGAAAGTTACTCAACGTCTCTTTAACTCACTCTCCCTTATCTGCAAAATGAGAAGAATAATAATCCCTGTCTTATAAAGTTAATAAGCAAAATAACCTAAAACATACAAAACATATAAACATATCAGGCACATTATAAGCACTAATTGCTACTACCTGTCATTGTTATTTATGTTTTGACACGCCTCTTAGGTCACTAGGACTTACCGACTGCTAACGCCAAAGACCTATTTCAGTCTTCAGTCTCTTTCACTGTTGCTAGTATGCATTATTTCTGAACATTTTTTCCACTCTAACTTTCAAAACGTTGCATGCAATAACCTGTTTTTTGTACCAATTTTACAACATGATACAATAACCTGACACTTCTGTCATTTTTCGACTGTTTAAAAAAAAAAAACCTACAAGCTTCAGTCCTCGATCTGTTGAACTTGCTTCTTTCTACTCAATAACTTGCTCAGAGGAGTAATCTACATTCTCAGTTTCACTTAAACTCAGTCTGTCTTGTTTACAAAAGCTGTTTGTCATGTTCAAACAAGAAGCAAGCCCTTTTGCACTTCCTCAATATCAGCTCCCTTCATTCTTTTCAAGGTATTACTATTCTCTTCATCATTTCGACCTGAACTCTTATACCTCTGACTCTTCCTCATCTTTATTCCTCACTTTCATTAAGATGACCCATGTCGGTGGGCGGGGGGGGGGGGGGGGTGCTTTCGTTCTTTGAAAACCTTTCCCAAATATGTGCTTTCCTTTCCAGCCCTCTACCACCATTCAGAGACAAGAAGAACGCCACCTTAGCAGTCCATCTCTTTTTTTTCCCTCTGCCTGTCCATCATCCATCCATGGCTCTGGCTAGACAAATGGTAAAGTAAAAGCTCTAAAGTTAGATCCTAAGGCTTTCCACAATCTGATCCCAGTGACTATTAGGATCATCTCATAATACTTTCATAATCTCTCCATATTGTAGTTTCAAAAAAGAGATGGCAATCATTTTCGAAGTAGCCTCATTCTTCTCTGTGCAGTTCGCTTGGCTTCTGTTAATCTCCTACGAACAGAAATCTAGGAATCGCCTAGAATCCTCCTTCCTCCCATGTCCGCTGAAACAAAATCTTACCATTCTTCCTGTCGGGTTGAACGGTAGCCCTTTAGGGAAGTCCCCTGAAACTATTTTCACCAATTGTAGAGAAGTATGTATAATCTCCAGACTGAAAGTTTATATTGCAACAATAGACAGAAGGTTGCTGAAATGCAAAAAATGCTTTGCCAATACCTAAGTGGCGTTGCCGTGAATAGAGAAGACATGGGCTCAGTTACTTAATTACTGAATTTCCGTCTGATTTACATTGTTCCTTGTACCGGTACAGAGAGTTTTAGCTTTTCCTAGTCTTCCATTCTTTTGTTTGTTTTCTTCCCTTTGGTTTTCCAACACGCACAATCCCTTCTTCAACTGAAAACTGGCACAAGGGAAGTCCAAAGTAGGGTCTCCTTATTCTGTGGCGCGTCATGGGCCAAAAGCTATACGCTATGGCCCCTATGCCCTGCACTACGTCCCCAAATGGGCTTCACGGGGATCAGGACATACCAGTAGTATTATGGATTCGAGATTCTAAGATACTTCTAAAGATACTGCTAATGACTAGTAAGTTACTATGCTGTCCATATTTTGTGAGTATTTTTCCAACCAGTTGAATCATTTATGGATAAAGTTTTTTAAAAAAATAAACATTTCTCACATTTTAAAAAAACGTGTTACAGACATAAAAGAAAACAAAAAACAAAGTATTTTCAAGTTTGTCACAGTGAGGTCATACCAAAGTGTAAACATTGAGTTAAGCTTGTCTAACAACAGTGATTTCAGTTCTCAAATATCTGTAAATATGCATTGGATGTTTTGGATAACATACCAGCCTAGTTTTATTTTCCTCAGGGTACACTACAGTTTGTTTGTACTACCTAATGAATGAAAGCTAACGAAAATCACTGGTGTCCTGGCAACAAAAACTAGGCCTCAATTGATAATTCCTCACCCAAAGTAAAGCAATATTTAAAATCAAATAACAAAAATGAAACAGGTTCCGATGAACATGTATAGACACAGAGACACATGTGAAAAGACATATAGACACTGATATATACAGATGAGTATACAGCCATGGTGTATATACATACATCTGTACAGATGACTGTCTTGTGTACAGTACGTAGTCAGTAGTGATTGACTGAGTGAATCATAATTGAATGCACAGAAACAAACACTTAAAGTTTCTATACACAAATATCCGATAGATTTAGTATCTACGTGCGCAGGAGCTATTCTCTAAGTAGGAACTTGATCACTTCCAGGAAAGAATTTGTAGGCCGTTTGGAGTTGCCCAACTTCTCTTATTTCCTGATGTAATGTAGGTTTTTTTTAAATATACTAAATGTGTTTACATAATTATATTACATGTTAACAACCTTCCATAGTTAAAACCATGTAGTATTTTTGCTAGCAAAAACAAATCCATAGGAATCAAAAATAGAACAGATTACCAATTTAGCCCTATGAGAAAGGTAACATTTCAAGTTATTCAGCAAACGATAGATTATTGAGGACATTGTACTGAAACAGATGGAGCAACATTTAGAATCAAAACAGAGGAGAATCTTATCTCGTCTGTCATCTCATCAAGAACCTTGACACCAAAAATGTTCCAAAAACATGAAAACAAATACAAAAGTATAAAATCAAGATCAGTGGGTATGTAATACTTAATGAGCAAAACTACTAGGGGAGCTTGTAAAGCCACAGATTGGTGAACCTCATTGTGAAGATTCCCACTGAGCTAGTCCAGAATGATTGCCCAGGTATTATCTTTGTTTTTTTCTCTCTCTCTTAAACAAAGCCCCTTGGAAGATGCATGGACAACAGACTAAAATATACTGACATTAATAAATATTTTCATTAACTTGTCATAGAATGGAATTCTGTAAGCAGAACTCAGAAGGCAACATCCTAGAAGAGACCATGGACAGATTCAGCTGGATAAAAAATAAAAGTATGGCATGAAAAGGACATCATATATGAAAAGATAGGCCACACTATGACTGACAAAAAATAAAAAACACATACAAAGGAAATGTGGATGGCTAATACGCCCAAGGAGATAAACGGTCAGATGACTAGCAACCAAGACATACAAATCCTATCAAAGTAACTGCTTTTGTTGGCATTTGCTTGCATCCAGCAGTGAAACTGGCCCATGTAGAATTTATCCTAAAGAAATAATCAAGACTGTTTGTAATGATTTAGCTATAAAGATGATAAAGTGTTCTTCAGTCAACAACAGCAAAAATGTACATGTGTAACATAGTGGAGTGTTCAATAAATTTTGGCACATATATTGAACGGCACGGTATGTTGCTATTAAATGGTGTAAACGATAATTAAGAGGTATAATGTACAAGGCTATATATATGTTCCTATCTGAGAACGATATATACCATGATATTAACAGCAATTGTCTCTATAGAGGAATTACAGTTTATTTGTAATGTCATTTTTGTGGTACTTTCTGAATTTTAAAGGAGGAAAATAAATTATTTTATAAAAGGCGAAAAAAAGTATGAGGGTAAAAACAAATTTTTCCTCATCATATTTGCTGGTAAGCTCCTCCAGTTTCTGGAATACAAAACAATCTACTCTATAGGTTTTATTGAAATCACTTCACAGCTCCTCCTTAAAGGACAGGCATCATATCAAAGGCTAGAGTAAGGTCTACCATTTAACAAACAAACCTAAGGGAGACAGAGAAAGACAGATGGAAGCCATGGGGACCGAGGGAGAAAACAGGAAACGGGGAAGGGAGGCAGGGGACTGCAGAACGGAGGGAGAGAGGGCACAGTACCAAAAAACCCCTCTACCTCAGCACTCCACAAACGGGGCTGACCCGGGAACCCTCTTTTCTCGCAAGGCTGTTAATACCTGCAGGATACTAGCGGGGCTCAGAGCAGAATTTAGGAAACACTGAAAAGGTGGGCGAGTCCAGGCAGCGCTGGGCTGGGGACCGCGACGAGGAGGCTGCCGAGCCCTGAGCGCGGGGCCCAGCCCCAGGGGAAGATGGGAGATGGGCGGAGAGGTGGTGGGCGGAGCCTCAGGCCGCAGCCGGGGCTGTGGCAGCCTGGCCTCCAGGGCTGCCTGTCCACCACGGCCACGCGGGCCGCAGCGCTGCGGCCCAGGGGACCACAGTGAGCACCTGCCCTTGGCCTGGCCACAGCAGCCTCGGCTCCTCAGAGGCAGGGCCTCTGATTTAGCCTAAACTGCAGGTCCAACTTCCCGCTCTACCTGGCTGCCCCACGGGTCTCATTGGCAACGGCCCCGGGGTCCATCCCCATTTGATAGTGGTTCCCCCACGGCTTGCTCAGAAGGTTCCAACGGCTCCAACGGCTCCAACGGCTCCCAACGGCTGCCACTCCTGCCTCCAACAGCCCCCAACGGCCCCCAACGGCGCCCAACTGCCCCTCAACTGCTGCGAGATCCACTTGCAGCCTTGCCCAGCATGGATGCGGACAGTTGCAGGGGCAAGGAGCGGAGCCCAAGTCACAGGGGCCTGCGGTCACTGTCTGCTCAACTTAGAGTGAGTCAGTTAATTCCCTCTGTTAAGTGAACGAGGTAGCCGAGGTAGCCGTGGGAGTTGCCCTCACTTGCAATGCCATTACACATCACCAGTCAATTACCTCTCCGTGTTTTGGTTAAAGAACTTGCACAAGTTTACAACTGTAATAGTGGGGAGTTTCAGTCAAGCCCAGAAAATGTGACTTCGGAATGTTAAGAAAGACATTGAAAATATATTGGTTTTAAATTTAACTGTCCATCCCCAAACAGTACAGACTTTGCTTTTGTTTGCATATTTGTATGTATCTGCCTTTTAAATGTTGAACGAAATTGAACTCTCCTTAAATTCATGCCACTAAAAGCCTTGGGACCCCTGTGACTAAATAAGTTTTCTTTTCTAAATTATTTAATATTGGGAGAAATAAGATGTCAGTCTAATTTGATAGCCCTAGACTTAGTTGGTTGTGGTCATTGTATCGCCGTTTGCTGAGGAAATAAGAGGGAAAAAGGACTTAGATGATTGTCTGGTTTAAACTTCATCTTTCAGCTACAGTTTTCTTTCAATAATATTTTGGGTCAGTTTCAAGCGTACGGTGTACCGGTTAGACAGTCACATACTTGACGGTGTTCACCCCGACATTAAGTACCCAGCTGGCACCGTACGTGGTTGTTACATAATTACTGGCTGCATTCCCTGTGCTGTCCGTGTGCCTCTTTGGTGACTGCCATGTGGTACTTCTTAGGCCCTTCGCCTTTCTCAGCCGTCCCCCTACCGCCTTCCCATCTGGGAACCATCAGCCTGATCTGCGGATCCACCACTTGGTTTCTGCTTCGTTTGTTCCTTCATTTTGCTTTTCAGATTCCACACATAAGTGAATGATGTGGTATTTGTCTTGGACTCATTTCACTTAGCATATTGCCCTCTAGATCCGTCCACGCTGTTGCAGAAAGTTTTCATTCGTTTTTATGGCCAAGATATATTCCATTGCATGTAAGTACCACCGCTTTTTTTATCCCCTTGTTTGTTGATGGGCACTTGGGTTGCTTCCGTATCTTGGCCTTTGTAAATAGCGATGCCATAAACAGAGGCGCACAAATGTCTTTTCAACTTAGTGTCTTAAGCCTCTTGGGATATACACCCGAAAGTGGGATCGCTGAGTCACAAAGCAGTCACATGCTCAGTTTTGTGAGCAACTTCCACACTGTTTTCTGGAGTGGCTGCAGCAGTCTGCGTTCACACCAAGAGTCCACAAGGGTTTCGTTTTCTCCGCATCCTCGCCAACATTTGTTTGTGAATTTATGGATGATAGCCCTTGTCACAGGTGTGAGCTGATATCTCCTTGGGGTTTCGATTTGCATCTCTGAGGATTAGCTAGGGTGAGCATCTTTTCCTGTCTGCCAGCCATCTGTATATCCTCTTTGGAAAAATGTCTGTTCAGGTCCTCTGCCCACTTTTGAATTGGACTGTTTGTCTTCTTGGTGTTGAGTTGTCTGAATTCTTCATGTGCTTTAGATATTAATCCTTCTTGGATGTATTCATGGCAGATACCTTCCCCCATTTAGTAGGAATTTTGCTTTTTGTTTTGTTGATGGTTTCTTTGCTGTGCAAATAATTGTCTGATATAGGGCCACTTGTTTATGTTTTTATTTCCTGTTTTCTTTGTCCGAGGAGATATATCAGAAGCAATATTGCTAAGAGAAATGTCAGAGATTTTATTGCTTATGTCATCTTCTAGGAGTTATTATTGTTTCAAGTCTTACATTTAGGCTATAATCCATTTTGAGTTTATTCTTGTGTATAGTGTAAGAAGGTAGTCTAATTTCCTTTTCTTTTTTTTTTTTTTTTTGCATGTATGTGTGCAATTTTCCCAATACCTTTTATTGAATGGACTGTCTTTACCCTATTGTATATAACCCCACCGAATGGGACATTGAGCTGACTCCAGACGAGAAAAATAGCGATCATTCAATAAATGAGATATGTTATCATCATTAATATAGTGAAAAAAAGTATACTTTGAAGGGATTCAAGAGGAGATTTTTCTGTGGCATTAGTTAGGAACTGCTGGTAGTTGAGATGGTCCAGGGCCTGAGGTTTTTATTACATTGTCTCTGGATTTCTCTTTTTTAAGTTTTCTTTTTATTGTTGACACTATTACCGATGACCCCATTTTCCCCCTCCACCAATCCTCTGCCCCTGCTCACCCTCACTCCTAATGCCACCCCCACGGGCCTTTACCACATTGTTGTTGAGTCCAGGGGATTTGCATAGATGCATATATGTTCTTTGGCTAATCTCTTGCAGTTCCCCCAGCCCCTTCCTTTTGAGATCCATCTCTCTGTTCCCCGGTATCCATGCCCCTGGTTTTATTTTGTTTGTCAGTTTATTTTGGTAATTAGATTCTACATATGAGGGAGATCATATGCTGTTTGTCTTCCCCTGTCTGGCTTATTTACTTACCCTAAAATTCTCCAGGTCCATCCATGCTGTCACAAAGGGTAAAAGTTCCTTCTCTTCTAAAGCCGCATAGTATGCCATTGTGTAAATGCATCACAGCTTTTGTATCCACTCATCTACTGATGGGCGCGTGGGCTCTTTCCAGACCTTGGTTATTGTAAGTAACACTGCTATGAACATTGGCGTGCTTATATTCTTTCTGATCAGTGCTTTGGGATTTTTAGCCTCTATTTCCAAAAGTGAGATTGCTGGCTCAAAAGGCAATTCCATTTCTAACTTTTTGAGAAAGTCCACACTGTTTCCCACAGTGCCTGCGGCAGTCTGCATTCCCACCAACAGTGCACTAGGCTTCCCTTTTCTCCACATCCTCACCAACTCTCACTGTTTGTTGATTTATTGATGGGAGTTGTTCTGGCAGGGGAGATGTGAGGGCTCAGTGTGGTTTTAATTTGCATCTCTCTGATGATTAGTGACACTGAGCATTTTTTTTCATATGTTCACTGGCCTCTTTGAAGGAGTGTCTATTCAGGTCCTTAGCCAATGGTTCAATGGGGTTCTTTGTCTTCCTGATGTCAAGTTGTATCAGTTCTTTATCAATTTTGGACATGAACCCCTTATCGGATGTGTCACTGGCAAATGCGTTCCCCCATACACTGGGTTCCCTTTTCACTGTGTTCATGGCCTCTTTTGCTGTGCAGAAGCTCTCTAGTTTGATGCAGTCCCATTTGTTTATTTGTTTTTTTTCTTTATTTCCCTTTCCCTGCGAGAGATATTGGCAAAGAAGGTGCTACAGGAGGTAGGTGAGATTTTACTGCTTATGATTTCTTCTATGATATTTATGGTTTGTGACTTACATTTAACTCTTACACATGTTGAGTTTATCCTAATGTAAAGTGTACATTGGTGGACTAGTTTTATTTTTCTCTCTCTATGTACTTGACCAATTTTCCCAACACAGTGTCAATTTATTGAACACACTGTCCTTATCCCATTGAATGCTCTTGCCTCTCTTGCCAAAAATTAACTAACCATAAAGGCATGGGTTGATTTCTGGGCTCTCTGTTCTGTTTGGTTCCATTGATCTCTGCGCGTGTGCTAAAGCGAATTCCAGGCTTTGATTACCGAGGCCTCGTAGTAACGTGTCATAACAGATATTGTGATACTCCAACTTTGTTCTTCTATCTGGAGATTGCTGAGGCTAGTTGGGATCCTTACTGGTTCAATATAAATTTTTGTAGTATGTGTTCTAGATCTATGAAATATGTCATTGGTATTTTAATAGGAATTGTGTTGAATCCATAGATTGCTTTGGTTAGTATGGAGATTTTAATGCTGTTAATTCCTCCCATCATGACTGTGGTATATGCTTCCACTTTTTCATATCTTCCTCAGTTTCTTTCCTTAATGTCCTGTATTTGTCTGTGTACCGGTCCTTTACCTCCTTGGATAAATTTCATCCTTGGCACCTTACTTTGTGTTGCAATAGCAAATGGCATTGTTTTCTTAGTTTCTCTTCCTGATAGTTCATTATTGGTGTATACAAATGCCACCAAACTCTGAATATAAATTTTACATCCTTCTGCTCTGCCAAATTCATTAATTAAAACTAGTGGGGTTTTTTTTCCTGTGGAGTCTTTAGTGTTTTCTGTGTACACTATCATGACATCTGTGAATAAAGACAGGTTTACTTCTTCCTCTCCAATTAGGATGCCATTTATTTCTTCTTTTTGTGCGATCACTGTGGCTAGCACTTCCAGGACTATGTTGGATAAGAAAGGAGAAAGCAGACACCCTTGTGTTGTTCCCGATCTTAAGGGAAAGGCTTGAAGTGTTTGTAGGGCCTGGGTTTCTTTATCTGTTTTTACCAGTTATTGTTACTCTCCTTTCCTCTAGGATATTGATTGTCTTTGAAGACAATGTAGGCAAGAGTTAAAAACTCTGTGTGTAACTTTTTATAAATAACCTTTAACACACAATATAAACAGAATGGGTCAGCTTTCTAAAAGGATTTTCTTAAGCAT